>NC_084959.1:11572155-12865489 GCF_949316205.1 Platichthys flesus | reverse complement strand
AGCACATTCATTACCAGCCTTTTTGATGTCACATCGACATTCTCATCATTACATTTTCCAAGAATCACCTCACTCACTCCAAGGTATCCCCACCTTCATCCAGTTAGTTTGAATACATTTTAATCTAAGGCTTCGATTCACTCTCACAAAGCAGCTGCTCCATCTTAAAGCTCAAATCTGAGCTCGTCCTTTGAAACACGTATTCACTTTTACGCAAACATGAATGTCTCGTTAAACCGAGATCTCAGGAAATGAGAGAGTAGTTGACCATGTTTCTCATCGAGATGCTTCATGCAACAGATTGTATAATGAGAACGTCCTTGAAAGGCTCAACGTGCAAGTCCACCATCAATCTCAGCAACAAAACTCATGTCAAAGCACGTCTCCAGTGGGTGATCCTCAATAAAATGCACTGGCTCATTTCCCT
Organism: Platichthys flesus; assembly: GCF_949316205.1. Taxonomy (NCBI): domain Eukaryota; kingdom Metazoa; phylum Chordata; class Actinopteri; order Pleuronectiformes; family Pleuronectidae; genus Platichthys; species Platichthys flesus. The sequence goes on along the minus strand of NC_084959.1, from coordinate 12,865,062 downwards.
ATGCCTGATCCTCTCTGTAATTCATGTAGCCATGATTCTTTTCTTTTTTTCTTTTGTACATTCACACTAACAGATGGTAAAAATATATTGGTTTAAATGTAGAAATATAGAGGGAGTAAGAAACAGTGGCACATTGTCCTTTATCTGAGGGCTGCAGAGATTTGAACAGCTGGTTTTGACTTCCTTGTACGAAAGCAGTGAAGAGTGAAGAGTGCTGGGTATTGTTCGCGGAGTGGCCCTTTGTGAAATGTGCACATAGTTCAAGAAAGCTGAAGGCGTTTATACTCCGTGGAACTGCAGCACTGAAGTTTTCTCTCAGAGATGTTGTCTTCCTTAAGGTGTTGGTTCATCTTGAAGTTATTCATAAAGGGAGGACAGGCAGATGCAGATGCGTATCCACCATTTCTCTAGGTCGGGGGTCTAACCTACCTTCACAAGTCCTTATTCAGTAACTTGCACATTTAAGGCACCCCTTGTTGACTTAAAAAAAGCTTAGAAAAAAAATGTCTCAACAGAATGCCATATTTATTGTTGATATTGTTGGTAAGTGACATTTATTTTTGAAAAAGCACTAGTTACAGGATATCAGCTAGGGCTAGTGCCCCTCTTGAACCACCCCTGGATCCACCCCTGGACAGAATATCTTAATTCACTGTTTTATGACTTAACTCAAATTCAGACTCTGTGCAACACATTGTGTTAATCAATGTCCATCCTCGAAGCTTTACTTCATGAGCAGGTGCACGCCTTTGGCCCTTCTGTTCTGCTTGTCAACATTTAAAGCATCCGTCCCTCTTCCCCAAAATCTGCTCTGCACTCAGGAGATGAGCGGGTGTGTCGGGAAATCGTTGTTTCCAGAAAAACCCTGCAAATTAGAAGAGGAGCCGAGCTGTTGTGTTGATTACAAGTAATCAATTTCAGTCATGAGGAGGTTTGGAGCTGCTGCATCATTACACAAATTACCCACAGCTAACACACACATACACACACGCACACACACTGAAATTGCTGCGACTGAAGACACAGAAGAAAGAAGAAGAGCTGAATCATACTGTGTGTGTGTGTGTGTGTGTGTGTGTGTGGTTGTGTGTGTGTGGGACAACTTTACTATAGTTCACAGATCCCATGCATGCTGTTAGAAAATGCTGCAGGGAGTTCTTCATCTGCTTTCTGTCACTGGTTCATTCTGATGACACACAGTTAGCTGCAGATTTCGTTCCTTGTCTGCTTTTGAATCAAAGTGCCAGAGGGCTGACTTGTCTTCAAAGGTGACGCTGCCACCTAGAGGCAACTTTACTGATGTCTTAATGACTGCTGTCCTGAGCTACAGAAGAGCATTAGATTAAATTCCGTACTGAATCACAAAAACCCTGTTTCCTAAACAGACTGCATTAATATTTTCAGCAGCCAATGAATAATAAGAGACACCCACAAATAAACCAATGATATTCTTGAGCATGCACAAATCAAAGATGATGAAATATGAAACAATATCTTGCGTATTTTTGGGGGGTTCTGCGGAAACACATGCCCTACTTTTAGTTTCATAGCTAAATTTGTCAGTGAAAATGGATTTCATGGCAACGGCTTTATCCCCAAAACCTACAACTGAGGCACTGTAACATGTGTAAATGTATGAATATGCAACACATATGAAACACATTGAAGTATGATCAACAGAACTCGCGCTAATGTGAAATTGTGAGAACTCTGGCGCTCCCATAATAGAGTGTTGTTTTAGAAAAAGCCCTGTAACAACCCAGAGTCTGTCCCCTGCTGTCAGATCATGCATCGTTAACCCTAAACTTCTGCCCCACTGATGTCGGCCCCGTCAGGCTGTCTTTAGGAGGTCGACAATAGACAATGGCTGTTGTAAAAGTCTCATTCAAAGTTCCCTGCATTACGCATTAACATTAGTGAGCCGGAACAGCCAGATGAGTCTGCGGTCCAGCCACGTTTATTCAGCACTGCAGTTGCTTTTGAAATCTCGTCAGACGCCTCATATTTCTTTCTAGGTCACTGGTAAAAAAAAAAAAAAAACAGAAAGAGCCACTCCAAATATATTTCTTTCTCTTTTCTATTTTCCCCCCTCAAACTTGAAAGATGTCTCTGCTCACTGCCACCGGTCGCAGTCCTCTTCAAATGCTCAACTACTTTCGTGCATTAGTGATAAATTGGAGAATTATTAATCATGTTTTTTAGAAAGATGGTTTTGGTGCTCAGGAGGGTCAGATGCTCTCCGTCTACAAAGCTGAATGTTTTTTGTTTGTTCTGCGGTCTCTCTTTAGAAGCCGCTGATAATCAAAGTGGCTACAGTATAAAGTCAGCAGGTTTGGCTATCATGTCTATATATGGCTGTGTGTTCTTTTAGATTCCATTATTTATTTTCATTTTCACTAAAGCAACATTATGATTTCACCTAACTTTGCAGCACTTGCCATTCGAACATTTGAAGACACCTCCTGATCTCACGGCTTGCCCTGCCTGCGTCCCTCTCACCTGTATGTCATGGCGGAGCGCCCAGCCTCGCACTCGGCCAGCGAGAGGCCACACTCCCTCAGGTAGAGCTCCAGTCGGCGGCGCTCCACCAGCCTGTGGGCCGCCTCCAGGATCTGTGAAGCCAGGGCCTCAGACTCCGTCCTCTCGTCCGACGTCTTGCTGCTCCGGGCTCCAGACTTGGCCACGATGCTCCCTGAGGAGGACGACGCCTTGGGCTTCTTGCTGAAGCCGTACAGGTCCTCCACCGAGTACTTCCCCCCCTTTCCCCCTCCGGAACCACCACGGCTGGCGAACATTGTTATCTGGGAGTCAGGTGCAGGAGCTGAGGAAAATCGTTCCCCTCCGTTGCTCGGTTCTTACCTTTCTAAGTCTACTTTAGGCGAAAGCAGCTCCTGCCTTAGAAAAAAAAAACAACAAGGCAGAGCTATTTTGATAAGAGACTCATGGAGATTTGAAGCATCCGGTCCCAAGGATGCCAGACATCAAACCGCTGGAGACGGGAACTTAAAGCACCTGTAAAATATCAAAAGGTCCTGATTGCTCCTTTGTGGAGTGTCTCAATCCCAAAAAAAACAAAGCCCGTCCCAACATGTCAGCAGCAACGCCCAGTCACAGACGATGACTCCTGCTGGTGTGAGGTGCTCGTTTGAGTGAAAATGGTCGGGAAAAGCAATCAGCATCTTTCTCTCTTTATCTCTCAAAGGAGGGATTTGTGTTGATGCCCCAACAGCTTACATTTGTCGAGATTAAGTGAACGCCCGGATGAAGTATCTGTTCTTCTGTGGCTGCGATATAATCGGAGTCAGTCGAGGCTGCGAGAGTTCAGCTCTCAGAGCTTTTACGCAGACACTCTGCAGTCAGATTATTTTGTCTACATGCACATGTGATTAGTCGATCTTCAAACTTCATCTCGACCAACAGCCCCACCGCCTCCCAGCTCCTGTTGAGTCGAAATAAAGGCGATTGGCGTCCTCCCAAAAGCCTGGTGCCGGCTTCAGCCCAGTGCCGCGTTTTGTTGTAGGGCCAAACCCCCAAGTGTCTGTTTTTCCTACAAACCATGAAGAAGCACAGAACCTGTGAAGCTCTGAACTCATATCATTTACTGTCTGTGAAAAGGAGAGGACGTCGTCTTAGAGATAAAATGAAAAAAAGTTAAGGGTTTGTATTTATAGAGCACTTTCCTACTCAAACCAATTTACAGTACAGTTTTGCGAACACTTTGGCACACGGACTGGCTGAGCTCGGGATCGAACCGCTGACACCTTCTGGTGAGTGGACGACCAACTCTACCTCCTAAGCCACAGCCGCCAGATGGAGAAAAAAGTGAAAAATGGGAAGCTTCAGTTCAGGGAGACGATGATGTTGATGGGGAGGATTTTCTTCTCAACAGTATATGCATAGTCATTGACCTCTTAATCTACCACATGCATATACTGATCAAATGGGAATTTAAAGATCTAACACTGTGATCTGAATCTTCCATGAAGATAATGACTTCACTCTCTCCCACCACAACTGTGCATTGTTTCAACCCCCTAGGGTAAAAAATAAACCAATCAGATTGATTCACGTTTGAGATTCGGGTTTTCTTACACACCATGGGTTAAAGGTTGTATACATAGGATTAAATATCTATCAATGGCTTAATTGACGAATGGATGTACACAAGTACCCAAAGGTCAAGCTCATTGACTGTCTGAGAATCCATTCATGCATCTGTGCGACCGCTTCTGACCTCCTTCATCTTCCAGCTGTCATGGCTGTCCAGGTCCCTGCTGTCCAAACTAAACCACGCCCCGCCCCACCTCTGCCGCAGTGGCTCTTAGAAGCAGAGATCATCTGGGATTAAGTTGCAGCTATAATCGCTGTTTCGAGTGACCACAGTCACACGGGCAGCTGGCGGAGGTCAGTCCTGATCTCCAGTGTAAATTACAACCTCGGGGGTGTCCAGGCGCACGGAGGAAGCCGCCATTGGTATTGGGATTATTTTGATGCACGGGTCGGATCAAGAAGGAGTGGATGTGGAAATATATACGCTTTCATATCTGCGAGGGTTCCTGGTGTCCACATTGCGTAACTGACAGATATCTGAACTGGAACAGTGGAGTTTGTTTTTAGTGATCTGTTGCGTAACTCTGCAATGTCAGTCCGACAATATAGTGTAGTAAGGTATGGCGAGGGAGTATAGAACAAAAACAAGATGGAGTGCTGCTATTTTTGCCCAGTGTACATACTGTACGGGGATGAGAGGGCGGCGAGCTCTGCTGTTAGGGAGAGGAGTGTGTACTGCTGATGGAGACTTTTTTAATCACAAGTTACTGTGGGTCACCACTGTTCAGGCTGTGTTACTCACCCTCCAGCACCTTTATACACTGCTGCACTAAAGAGTGTCAGATTTATTTTACTGCAACTTTGAGAGCGCTGGCTAAGGAACAGTCTGTAACAGTCAGGGTGGCAAATCACACCGAGAGGCTGTTTGAAAATGAATCAAGTCCAATGCGGGTGGTTAAACAACAAAGTAGATTGTGCGGCTCTGTACAGCACGTTGATACAGTGGCTGTAGCCTCACAGCAGGAACGTTGTGGGTTCGGTCCCGCATCGAGAACTCTTGTCATTTCTGTGTGGGGTTTGCATCTTCTACCTGTGTCTTTGTGGAGATGCTCCGGGAACTTCCTCTCCGAAGAGTATCAGAGATTCTTAATTGCCTGAAGGGGTGAATTTGAATGGTTGTTTGTCTCTGTGTGTCATCCCAGTGATACACTGGTAACCTGCCCAGGTCACACCTCTAACCCTGTCTCAAGTCAAAGCTTATAATGCGCTTGTCATAAGACAATGTCTCAAGCTATAGCTTATAATGCGCTTGTCATAAGACAATGTCATAAGACAGCATAATTTATAATAGTGGCTCCCAAAAATGTAATTACAGCTAAAGAATGATCTGTATCAAGATAAGACACAATTGTTGAGGTCTGGTTGTACTGGACCACGCTGCCTCAACCTGCCTGTTTGGGATAAATGACACTCCATCAGACCAGCTGGTTTTACTGTAAAGAGACAACCACTTGGTTCAGTAGGGACCCAACAAGAAAACTGTGTTTATTAGGCAATAGTGACAATGTGCAGGGGTGTGCAGATTGTGTGTGGGGGTGTGTCCATCGTCCTTACGAGAGCAAAAAGTCCCCATACCATAAATCATTACATTTTATAGGTGAAGACATTTTTTAAGGTTAGGGTTAGGGTTAGGTCAGGGTTAGGTAAGGGTTGGTGCTTGGTTCAGGGTAAAGGTAAGGGTTAAGGTTAGGCAGGTAAAAACTATAGTTGAGGCTGGAGTAAGTCTCCAAGAAACCAAATTACAGTTAATGTAATGTCCTCTGAAGTCATGGAGACAAGACTCTGGTTGGTGTATGTGTTCGTGCTTTCGTGCACGGCCGCCCAAGCAAAACATGACTCTGCGTTTCCTTTACTCGTGCACCACCCTCTCTTGACTTCCAGGGGGCGACAGAGTAGCGCAGATGGGTGACAGCGCCCCTTGCCGGTCGATCCAAAGTTATGAAAGCTCAGTTTAGAGGCGACTCCTCTCTGTGATGTGAGACAGACGCTGTCATCGATGTTTTAAATAAAAAAAAGATGCCGTGGCACGCTGCATCCATCAAGCTCGTGCACGAGTTAGGGTTACACACAGATGCAGGTAATGGATTATAGATCAGTCCTGTGTCTGACAGAACGTGTAATTACTCCAGAGGAGCTGTGCACTCCCACATCACAAGCCCTCACTCACACACACGCACACACACACACACACACACACACGCTCACACTAACATCGACGATCCTGCCCCATTTTCATAATGCACATATGAAGGCAATGACGCATGGCTGCAGCTGCGCACCAAGCTGAAGGTTTATTTTTGGAGAGCTCATTGAGCACGGAGGAAAAAATGCGTTCCTGGAGACGCGACACGTCCGAGCTCGTGGATTCGGACAGCAGGTTTTCTGGACGTGGGGTTGCACTGATGGCTCCGATCAAAATATCCTCATCAGGCTGCTGCATGCCCTGCTCAACTTCTCTGTGCACACACACACACACACACACACACACACACACACACACACACACAGGAGCCTGCGTCCATGGATGATATATGTGCACATATATGCAGCAGGGCCACACAGGTATCTCACATTTAAAGCTCCTCCGGTGTTTCTTCTGTAAACCACAAGGGAGTCTGTAGGCGGGAGTCAAAACATGAAAATACACGTGAACTAAAACAAATGATGTCCAGAATAAACAGACCACACCACACATTCTACACACTAGAGGGCGCCAGTGACACAGCAAATAATCCCAGTTCCTCTATCAGGTGTGTGTGTATGTGTGTGTGTGTGAGAGAGAGAGTGCGTGCGTAAGTGCTTGTGTGTGTGCGTGTGTGTCTGTGTGTGTGTGTGTGTGTGTGTGTGTGTGTGTGTGCGGGGGTAATCCTCCTATTCTGGGTATAATATATATTTGGAAAAGGGGCTGGTTGGATTTGCATAGCATATCATTGTATATGAGCTGTGTAAAATTGGAACCTGTCCAGTGTTGATTACAGTTATTTCATTTCTATAATCTGATCACATTCATGCGTACACACACACACACACACACACACACACACACACACACACACACACACACAGAGAGACACTTACTCATACTTTGTAAACCTTGTTGTATTGCGTCCAGATGATGGTTAAATCATATCCATATGCTCCCTCCTCAGATTTCTTAGAGGACGACTCTCCACATGGTGAACAAAGGTGCAGGGACCTATAGCAAGACACACACACACCCTTGTACTTCCATCATAGTGGGGACACTCATAGGTATAATGCATTGCCTAGCCCCTTAACCTAACCTTCACCATCAAAACTAAATGCCTAACGTAAACCTAATCCTAAAAGCAACACTTAACCCTCAGAAAGCTCTGCACAGCCTTAACCTTAGCCTAAACCGAACATTAAAACATGTCTTAACCTTAAAATTGTGTGATTTACATTATGGGGACGTGCTTTTTGTCCCCATAAGGACGGCAAGTCCATAATAATGTGACCATGTAAACAGATTTATGTCCTCACAACATGAGTAATACCTGGACCACACACACACAGAAAGAGAGAGAGTGCGAGAGAGAGAGACAGAGTCCTGATCGCCCTGCGGACTGTCATTATGTGAGCCTAAGAAACACAGTTTGCTCATGGGGTCAGCCCCGAACGTGAGTGGTCATGTTTTTACAGTATAATCAACCGGTGGGATGGAGTGTCATTTATGCAAAGGAGGAGGGTTTGAGGGGCCACAAGCGAACAATGGATGTGTGTGTGTGTGTGTGTGTGTGTGTGTGTGTGTGTGTGTGTGTGTGTGTGTGTGTGTCACTCAAAAAGTTCAACTTTATGTGTCCCTATACCTAGTGAGAAAGTGCAGCAACTTGTGTGTATGATTGTTTGACTCTTCAGTGCTTTTTTACTCATTTGCTGGACGAACATGTTTGAAAATTGCTCAATGAGGGCTGCTGCTCGCCCAAGAACAATTCACATTCAGACAAACAAGAAGAAACGTCTCGTAAAAGTAAACAGCTAAACGACCGCAATACAAATATGAGCCGCTGACTCCACTGTGTTCATGAAAATCAGACAGAGCTGAAGATTTTACTGTGGAAAAGGGGAAAAAAACAGATGAAATGTTTAAAAAAGAGGTTTGGTAGTTTCCCCAAACCCTAGAACTGTTATAAACTTTTGCCTGATTAAAGAGGGAGCCTGGTGAAAACACTCCGCGTCTCAGTTTGTTGACCAGATGACTTTTGGTGGACACACATTTTTTCCACTGATGGCTAAGATTTACAGTGTTGGGGTTCAGGGGGCGAGAGGGAGCCGGGGCTGAGTTAGGACCTGGAGGTGAGGCCTGGGAGAGAGGTTAAGCACAACACCGTGGCGTGAACTCATCAATCTGAGTTCAATAACCCATATGGTGATCAATCACGCTGAGCAGGAACATCTTTAACACAATGTTTGCCATACCTCATACTTCAGACACACACGCACAGACAAAGCGTGTCAACTTCTTCATTTCGACTTGTGCCGCAATTGGATATTTTTTCTTCTACTTCAAATTCCCCCCCTTGCGTAAACCGGACCCTGACTCATGTGGATCGAGTTTCAGAATATGGGTGAATCACAGGGAGAGGATGAGAAGCAAGAAGGTCACACTCCTTTCATTTCCTCACAGAAGGCAACGAGCACATCTTGGCGGCGTGGAAAACAAAAGGCTGCCACTGGGGAGATGGATGGCTGCTGTGCGTGCGTTTGTGTGTATGTTTGTGTGCGTGTGTGTGTGTGTGTGTGCGTGTGTGTGTGCATGCTGAAAGTTGAGACAGAGCAGGAACCAGCAAAACACCTCTGCAGGGGCCGGTCTCTCGTCCTGGAGGTGTTGACGTCCATATTCACATTCTTCAAGCCGCTAACGCCTCAGTCGAAAAACATGATATGATGATGTGTTCTTTGAAGCCTGATGAAGGAGAAGTGGATACCTGCTATTACATGTGACTTATGGCTGTTTTGGAGTCATAATGTATATATCGACAAACCATTTGGCTCGGAGAATGATCCATTTTTATGAGCAAACAGCAGCACAGAGGAGCAGGAGGAACATGGATCCATAACTGTGGCTGGGGCCAAAATACATTCCTCAATTTCTGATGCAGACATTTCAAATAATGATAATGAATGGAGATGATCCAGAAGTGACATTGATTTTGAGCGTGACAGCCTCACAAAGAAGTGAATAATGTCCCAATATTTGAATTACCCCTGCTGCAACAAATAAAGAATAACACTAAGGGACAGAAGGGGCCCGTCATCCGAGGGGTTTACGTTGAATTAAGTGGATTAGGCTCATAATGAAAAGTACAAGACTAATTCCACGTCAAACTGCACTGCAGCACGGTGGAATAACCACACTCTCACAACCCTATATTTGATCAGGTGGGTCAGCTAAGTCGTATTTACAGCAATGGTCTGTCACAGGCTTGCAGCAAAGTCAACAGATGTATTGTAGAGCAGCGGGGAGCGACAACTTTTCCCAGCCATCACATTCGATAGACAAGACAGAGCGGGAGCGCAGTGTGCCTCCTATCTGTCCACACCATCACACGGCGTGCACAGCTGAAAAATAATCTCAGCTGGCTGCTGGGTGGATTTTCACCAGGAAAATGCTGGGCCATTTGGAATCAGATCGTCTGCTGGTCCTCTCCGGGAGGGAAGACTTGGCACAGGAGCGACAATCTCACATCTGACTTTCCAGCTCCGAGCCGCTGCTGCACGGGAAAATCGAAAGCAACTCTGCAGATTCCAAAAGAAAGCATTAAATCAGTCCGAAAAAAAAGAATCCTCTTTTACATGTTAAAGGGGCATTCCAACAACTTTACGATTCAGCTGGCTTAGGAACAGTATTAGAGGTGGTGGTACACTGGAAACAATCTGATAGATATGTCCTCAGACCACATTGGAGAGCAGAAGTTCTTACAGCTCTATCCATAAGGGTCACACTCAAATGTAGAGTGATAAGATATGATGATCATTCCAATACAGGGAGAATGGGGCACACTTTCAAATGCATATGTAGTGTTTCCCTTGTGAAGATCAATCATTGGACGCAGCTCCGTCGGTGGGAGGGGTTCCTGAGACTGCACTTGTGGGGGTCACCTTGGAAACTCACATCAATAACAAAGTGCCAAAATACAGAAAAACAAATGTTTGTCTTGTCAACTGTTGTTGTCTTTTGATTGTTTTCTTTTTTTCACTTTTATGTCTTTATTACATGGAATATCTAAAATAAATAGATAGAGAAGTGAATGTGGAAAAGTGTATCTACTTTGTAAAGGACTGTATTAATTCTACTGACTAAATAAAGTAAAAAACTAAATTGGAGCTGAGTAGAAGGCATAGCTCAAACGAGGCCCGACGGTCCCCTTATGAAACCACATTCAAATTCACTTGATCCACATTTTTATTTGGATCTGCACCAAAATGAGCACACATAAATATCAGTCCCCTAAAAAGACAGATTTTTTTTAACAAGTTCCATGAGTTATTCTCTCTAAAATCCTGGAAAATCTTGATCCACACCACAATTTTATGGCTTCTTTCCTGATCCAAACCACATCTTTCCAGTAGTTTGGGTGTAATCCTTCAAACAAACAAACAAATGCAGACGAAAACATAATCTCCTTGACGGATGGATGTCGGAGCAGAATGACACCGCTCATCTGTTAAAGCATAAATAACCCCGACGCTGAAGTCGTCAAGTTTGACATGATTTAGGTTTGAGACATAAATATATTTTCTAACAGAAGACCTGCATCACAAACTGGAGAAGGTTTGGAAAAATGAATCAAACAACAGATGGCATTGAGTTGCATTACGGGAATTGCGTGATCCAGTTTGACCCATACTTGGAACTAAAATTCAGCTGTTTGGAATTTGACAATTAATCGGTCTCTTGTGAGCCCCCTCAAATTTATGGAAGCGCAAAACTCTCGGTGGACTCCGTCGTCAATCAAGACACGTTTAATGCAGGATCACACTCTGACTCTCCGCCGTGTTTACTGCACCAGACGGACTGAAACCATTCCACATCACATTCACCCTGCCCCCCCTCTGTTTTCAAACACACAGGTACCTGTCCCACTGGTTAACCCCCATCCACCACGGCCATGCACCCACCCACACACACACACCCGCCCGCTCTCCACACTTGAATGAACACAGGAATGCGAGGGGAATGACACAATCCCACCAAATGCTAAAAACCTGGCGGGCCCGCTCCGCTCTCTCCCGACTCGACAGCGGCCCTAATGAATGGCCATTCAGAAATGCAGACAAAGCTGAGCCTAGAATTTGTACTATACGCCGGGGGTCAGGGGTCACGCAGAGCAGTGACAGAGGTAGAAAGCTGAAGTGAATGCCCAGCTCTCGCTTTCAAACACCCAAATGAAGAAAAAAGAGATTCATACAAAGTGAAGCACTCTGCAGAGTTAAGGAATACTCGGAGGAAGAATTGTTAATCGTTGCTATTTTATCTCCGCCACATAGAAGCTGCACTTGTGCACGTCTGTAATTTGTGGACCACACGAGAGCAACAGAACAAGAGTAATGAGTCACTAACACAGAGATACTCAAAGTGCATTAATCAATGAATCTAAATACTGACTTCAAGCCCCGGCTGCTTAGCCTGCCTGCATGCTTAAAGTAGCTTTGGAGATAGAAGGAGAGAGAAAGGAAGTGTGTGTGTTTGTGTGTGTGTGTGTGTGTGTGTGTGTGTGTGTGTGTGTGTATGTGTGAGGGAGGGAGAGTTTAAGCTTATGCTGCGCTATAAGCTGCTCTCAGCCCGAGGCACAGGAGAAGAAAAGAACATCTCTTCATGATTAAAAAGGGCTGAGGACCAGGAAGGGAAACATAGGAGAGGACAAGCTCCAAGGCCCTCGGGGGTAAAAAATTCAAAAAGAAGTGTCTCTGGAGGAACAGAAGGCAGGAGGAGTTGCTGCGAGACGGCAAAGCTGCAAAACAAGAATGGAGACTGAGGTACGACTCTCGCCCTGGCGGTCTCAGGTTCCCTTCTCATTCTGAATAAATGGGGCGATGGGATTGATGAAAGACTCGCGACAGAAATCCACAGAGACGACAGAAAAGGGGAAAAAACAACTCCCCCCGTTGAGATGTTTTACTTCCACGTTTGTGCTGTGATGTTTGACAGACCAGGCAGAGGCCTTATCTAACCCCAGATAAGAACACGACAACCAAGGACCACTCTGTTTGGTGCAACCTGTAAGCACCGATAAAAAAAAAAAACTCAGTTAAAGAAAGTTTTTGAGGAAATCCAGAAACGTCCTTGTGCGATGATAACGCCGGAGCGGCTTGGTGGTGAGCCATCGTTTGATTCCGGACTGAAGTCACAAGACGGGTAGATTTCATGCTGTGAGGTCAAATAGGGACTTCCTTTTCTATGCAATGACTTATGATGTATATTCATGCTTCTGTATGTCTTTGCGCTTCTCACATTCAAAAGAAGCTGAAAGAATCGAGTCCATGGTGATAATCACTGCTGTGCATCTTTATTATGAATACTGAATACAGATTAGCGTACACACAGGATGGTAATCAAAACATACTTTTTTTCAATCTATTCATGATTTTCATAGTTTAACTGAGATCTTCAATATGAGGACCGCATTTCCCATAATCCTTGAGGGAATCGCTCGCACTCTTGCGCGACAATACCAGTGTTTTTGATTAAGGCCTGACAGCAATTTGTGTTGCAAAAAGGAAGAGAATGGGTGATTTTGGCATCACACGCATTTTGATCACATTTGGTAGCAGCACAATCACTTTAAAGCAACACTATGTAACTTTTTCACCTTAAAGTAGCAGCACCAAAATGAATTTGATGGTACACTGAACGGTGCCACCTTCATCCCTACGCCTCACCCTGAATGCTTGTTTTGTGTAACCTCGGTGAGCAGGTGGGATCTCCTGCGACACTGGGAATGCGGCACGGAACCGGTAAGGCTATTTGGACCAATCACGTTTGAGCCGGCTTTGGTTGGCAGATTGTAAACAGACCATGTGGCAGAACACATTGGCTGGAATATATCTGGCTTTTTAATTTATCTGCATTCATATGCGGATCTGTGTTAATAGGGTTTAGCAAAAAATGTCATCTGGATCTAAGACACATATAAAAAGTGATAAAAGAAACTAATAAGACTGTAAACAATGTCATTCATGATTAGCCGCCATAGAATAGCCAATGGGCTCAGAGATTGCAGACTGATAGTCGCAGTTTAAAAAGTCATATTTAGACACGGCAAGTTCAAGAGTGATGCTGCACTGTACATATAATTACAACTACAGTAGAAGTAATTACAAAACAGTGTTAATCTCCAACATCCAGCGTGTAAACTTTTAGAATATAAAGGATTCTGAGCACAGTTTGGTGGAGCACTTATGGTTCATGGGTAATGTTATTATTATATCATACGTGAATTGCTGTTGCTATCATTAATAACATCTTTACACTCTTATTGTTTTCATCATAACTAGTTTGAGCTGAAACCTGATGGTGCACAACTGTTCCTGGTCTCTCTCTCCTCTCTTTCTTCCCCCTCCCCCATCTCTCTCTCTTCTCTCCCCTCTTTTCCACCCATTTCTCGTCTCCCCCCCAGTTTCACCCTAACCGGTCAAGGCAGATGACCGCCCACATTGATTCTGCTGGATGTTTCTTCCAGTTAATGAGTTTTTTCTCCCCACAGCTGCCTACGTGCTGCTCATTGTGGGAACTGTTTCTAGGATTTTTAAGGTTCCTGACCTTCTATGTAAAGTGTCTTGATTATGATTTGGCGCTATACAAATAAAGTTGAATTGAACAATGTCCACCGTTCTGTTGTGGTTCAGTTCAGTGAGTGGTACAACACAATCAGAGCTCCGCTCAACAAAAAATTGATAGGCTTTGGTTTTTCTCTGCATGAAAACCACTCAGTCTCTTGGACACAACACCTAACATAATTAATTATCGCATGTGCCTACAGAGGGTGCTATTTCTCACTAAAAGTTACACAGTGTTGCTTTAAGTTAGCATGTGCTGCGAACATTACATCACAAAACCTTTGGTGTGCATTCAGTGGATTTGAATCTACGCTACTCCTCACATTTGATTGGACATAAATGCGTGAAAATTGCACCTTAAACCTCTTAAAACCCATAAAAAAAAGTCTGAATGGGAAAAAAGAAAGTTAACAGAACGATCAACCACAAAACAGAGCTTAAAGAAAAAAAAATACACACTGGCACAAGAAGGAAACTACTGAGAAGAGTGTTGCAATGCATTTTGTATCCAAAGTGGCTGCTTAAGCTCCATTTTCCTGATTCACTGCAGGTCTGGGAGCCACCCGGGGGAAATTACACCTGACCCAAATGTCAAAAAGGCTGGTATTATCCTTCAAGAGATGCAAAGTCTTTGGGAAATACTTTGACATTTTGAACTCCAGTCCATTATTCTTCCCCACCAAGCACATGTAATAATGTGAAGGGGGGGGACTGCTCTGCTAATCAAATAGGAGCTCAGCAGTGTTGTTAGCATTCCAGCCTGAAACCAATGGATACTGCTGACAGAAAGCTAAACCGTTACCCAATCTGGGTGTCAGGAAACAATGTTTGTACAGCTAGCTGAGCAAGAGCAGAAACATTTCACAGACGGCATGACAAACATCGGATGAAGGAAAATATCTACGCTAAACTTCAAAATGTCAAAGCAAACCCTTTAGGGCACATTAACATGAATCACCCACGAGATTTTTGCTTTAAAAAAATTGGCATTTAAGTCCACAAAGATGACTGAATGGCACTGGAAGATGGAGAATACAGAGTTTTGAAATTGTATTAGTCAAAACATGTGCGAGGTCAGATTGCTTCCTTGGTAAAGAAAACCAATTCGACAGTGTTCTCTGGTCTCTGAGTCCACTTGGTCCTTTGTTCAGTCTGATTATAATAAAAAACGGAGCTGCCGGCAGAATCACAGGCAGTGGAAATAACCCAACACACTCCGAGTGAGAAGCGTGGAGTTACTTAAGAGATTAGAATGAAGTCTGATATGATGAAAGTGCTGATATGTGTCGTGTGTCTCCCCGCTCCTCACTGGCTGCTGAGCCTGGAGAGGGGAGAGCCAGACTGAGGAAGATGAGAGGAGTCTGATTAGGACGAGTTCAGCACTCTCCAGAGTCTGCATCACACATCACACCTGAGCAAAGAGGTAATGTTGAAATCAAATGGAAGAAAAAGTACAATCCGACTGTTAAAATGTTCAGGTGATGGAAGTAGTAATGTAATCCAGATGGATTTAATGTAAGACACCCAGAGTTAAAGCAGTTCTCATTCATAATTACACAACAATATGAAAACAGATGGATCCTTTAATTGTCACGGGTATTTTTTTCTTCTCGGTGTCCTTTGGTGAAGCAATGTTTTTGGGTTGTGGGTCGAAGACCCGTCAACTGCCAGTTTTCAGGACACCAAGATACTAGAGGAATTTGTAAACACTGATCTGTCTCTCCACTTGGTTTAGCATGTCTACTCCCTAATCTCTTGTGGATATAAAAACACTGAGCGCAAACTTTAAAAATGAGTCATTCTGCAAATCATCAGCTTCTCCCCCTGGTCACTGTGGGTGACAGGGACTCGCCAGTCTCCAGACGACTCTCTCATCCTCTGGGGGAAAGATATCTTGAGCTAGTTATTTTTTTCCGTCCTGGTCATGAATAAATTGTGCCAATCTCTCCTGGAGTCCGTGTTCAAAGTGGGTCACAGGAGAGGATCCGGAGTGCTCTCGGTACATGGGCTGCACCTGCGTGCTGGTGGTCACGTCCAGGTTAGTGAGGGGTGAGCTAGAAGGTCACCGTCGCAGTGCTCTTGTTTTGAAAGGTCATTGTCTGGATGCTGGAGAGGATTTTCCTCTGATGGCCGGCCAGAGTCACACCCATGTGGAGGAGATCCCTGAACAAAGACGAGGGGGAAAAGGACTTATTAGGAAGGAAGAACATAGAGAAATGAAAGATATGAATCAATGGACATAAAAGGGATATTCCAGTCCAGAAATCTTTGCTCTCTGGGCTTTGCTAGTCGTTCACATTAAACTTAAAATCAAACTTCAGGGATTCGTCAGTTTTTCAGGAAATTAAGATGAGTTCACACTACACACCTAGATTTGCTGTCTTATTATCGACAATCTTTCAGTGTTTGTGAGGTCATACTACATGACTGAGTGGTGACAGGGGGGGCCCCCGCTACACCATCTTTCACCAGGAGAAACCTATCTGGGCACTGAGCTACATTTAAACACGATAAGAGAAGAGAATCGGACTGATCCTGTGTCAAGCTGCTACAGAATGACACATCCGGCTGGGGGAGAGGTGAAACTCTTCCGTGGTGAAGAACAGAGAGCAAGCCAGGCCTCGTGTTTCTGTCTGAGCCCAATGCGGTTAATTCAAACTGCCCTGACTTTGTAACCATGTCCCTCACGCACATGGTTATTTCTGTGATTTCCATGATTACACACGTGCAGTTTAAAATCAGGGGGCACCTCCCCCCTACTTGGACCCTCACCACCTTCACCCTGTCCCTTGCTCTGATTGTCTGGATTTGCCACCTACTCCGACTGGAGGTTGGAAATCTGATCGGAGTCTGCGAATGGCCCCTAATCGTGTCTTTGAAGAGTGAACACACGGCCAATGGCGACTGGAGATCAAGCGAAAGCAGCACTTTTGTCTGCTGCTTGCAAAAACTCGGGGCGGACCGAATAAATCAGGCTGAAAATCCCAAAGTGTGAGCAAGGCTTTAATTACTGCAATCACCACAAGTGGGCCCGGCTCTCTGACCTTGTGGGCGAAGCCAAAACGCTCCTCCAGCGATACTGCAAGTCTCATTTTAGATAAGAAAACTCTCAGTAGGTACTGACTGTGTGGTGATCTGGGCCAGCTGGTCCACGGAGCTGAGGCCGGCCTGCAGGAAGCTGTCTTCGTAGCGCTCCATCTTGATGGCCCTCAGCCATTCCCCCACCGAGGCGCACGACGAGAGGGCTAAAGGTGCACGCTGGTCCAGCAGGCTGTAGGACGGCCTGGGGGAGCGGAGAGGGGAGACAAAGCAAGGACTTACACACACTGTCAGCACAACAACAGTGAGGAGCTTATACATATATATCCTGCAGCAACATTCCTGCTGACACACAGGGGTATAATCTGACTGTGAGTGACTGACAGGGACTAACAATGGGATTTGTCAGGGGTGGAGGCTCCTCTGCTGTAAGCGACCAGCCCGCCAGGCAGAATGTGGAGGGAGGGAAATGGGCACAGCAAGAGGCTGACAGCTCCCAGCAGGACATTAAGAGGGAACATAAGATCGGGCACGAGGAGGGTCTGGCGTCTGTCCCGTGACTATCAGGAGAGACAAACCTGGTTCCTCTCTTTTTACTGCTCATTCTCAATCTGCATATTCGCTGTCACCGTGACCTCATTGTATGTCAATCAACCACACACATCTGCGCACTCACCCTGCTCCCTCCTGGGCGACTATTTTCAGTGATGCGGGATTGCGGATCAGCTTGTCCAGGGCGCTGACGAGGTCCGTGAAGCGAGGGCGTGCAGAGCGGTCCTTCTGCCAGCAGTCCAACATCAGCTGGTGCAGGTGGGTGGGGCAGTCGGGGGGTGGCGGCAGCCTGTAGTCCTGCTCTATGGCATTGATAACCTAATGAATAAGTGAATGAATAAAAAAGAAATACAAATCAATGCGTTAAATGATGGTATTTAATTCAGTGTCGAGTAGCTCGGTGGGCCAGAAGATTAGCACGCGTACAAAGGGAAGAACAAATAGAGAAGAGGAGAAGGCTGAAAATCCTACTTAGATTAGCACTGTACAACTGTTGGCAACAAGAGACATGGTAAAGCCCGGTGATCCTGCTGCTCTTCAGCTTGATGCGTCAGTCTGCTCACAGAGTGACGCATCAAGCTGGAGGAGAGGGGACACGCTTCATTGGACATCGCAGTTGTTAAGAATAGAGATTTTTAGCAGCTTGTAAATGGGATCGGGGTCTGTGAGGTTTCTGCGACCCATCGGCCTGCGACTCATTTAAATGAGTTCACACAGCGACTGGTGACTTTCAATCCACTTGCAAAACTCGTCTGCAACTGGCAGATTGGCTTTTGCCAGTCGCTTTTTGAAAGTCATTACACAAGCTGCTGTTTTGGGAGAAGCTCAGTTTTTATGTTGTGTCCGACTAAACCCCGAACTTACATCCTGGTTGCTCATGTCCCAGTACGGCCTCTCTCCAAAAGACATGACCTCCCACATGACGATGCCGTAGCTCCACACATCTGAGGCCGAGGTAAACTTTCTGAAGGCGATCGCCTCCGGTGCCGTCCAGCGAATCGGGATCTTTCCTCCCTGGGCAGAAGAGGAAAACAGTCAATACTGCAAAACTTTCCTAGAACACAGCCAGGCCGAGCTCGGGACAAGCCACGCGAAGGGGTGACAAAAATACTTTAAGTCTAGTGTGTTTTTTTTTTTAACGTCATGTTTAAACATATGTTCCCATGTGAATAAATCATTATTAATTGAAGGGTTGCCCAGGCGATAGCTGAAGAGGACTGTCAACTCACCAGAGAGCTGGTGTAGGTCGGGTCAGACGAATTCTCCTGCAGGAAGCGAGACAAGCCGAAGTCGGACACCTTGCACACCAGGTTGCTGTTGATCAGGATGTTGCGGGCGGCCAGGTCCCGGTGGACGTAACTCATCTCTGCCAGGTACTTCATGCCCGAGGCGATGCCGCGCAGCATGCCCACCAGCTGGATGGGCGTGAACTGGCTGTCGTTCAGCTACGGGGGGGGAGGAGGAACACTTGCATTAGGGCTGGAGTGATGTGGGTGGCGTGTTTCACTGTGTGTGTGTTCTCTCATCGCACACTGACCCGTAGGAAGGAGTCCAGAGCTCCGTTCTCCATGAACTCTGTGAGGATCATGACTGGACAGCTGGCCGTGATGATCCCCTCCAGGTGGATGATGTTGGGATGCTGGAACTGGCCCATGATGGACGCCTCGGACAGGAAGTCCCGCCTCTGCTTGTCAGTGTAGCCCCCCTTCAGTGTCTTTATTGCGACGTAGTTTTCCTTTTTCCCCGGAGCTCGCAGTCGTCCTCGACACACCTCCCCAAACTCTCCTGCAGCCGAACAGACACATAAACACATTAAGCTGTTTTCTTTTGCTGCTCCTGACTTTATTGGGAGCATGAGTTATCTCCAGTGGCGCTAAAGCCCGCTGGAAGCTAGTGGTGCCCTTTGGTTTGAACGAGAGCTACTAATACAGCTAACATATTTATCAGTTAATTGCTTCTTTTGCTCGCCAATATTGACTTTTGTCTAATAAAGAACCCAGACAATGGTTTTAAATGTCACAGAAGCAATTTAACTTTGTAAGTTATATGTTCATAATGTTATTTCGGGGGGGAACAAAAGAAAAAACTCAGTCTGTGAGTCCAAAGTTTATGAATAATGAGAAATAGCATGTGGTTGGCGCTTACCGGCACCGATGACCTCCTCAATCTTGACAAAGGAAACATCGATTTCCTTGGCAAACTCTCGCACCGCCTCATTCGGGTCCTCGTAGGTGAAGGGGTCGATATAAACTTTGACCCCGGCTGGCGAAAGACAAACAGAGTCGTGGGAAAGGAAAAGGAGAAACGTTTGAGAACTATGAGCAGAGCGTTGTCATATTTAATGTGATTTCCTTGATGTTGATGAATACGTTGAACATTGCTGCCAAGGTTTAGTTTATTTCAGAGTGTGTGTGTGGGTGTCCTTGTGTTACCTTGGCCAACTAGGTACTGGCTGTTTTTGTCGCTCAGTTCTGGATCCTTTAATCGGCTGTGTCTGCTGCAGGGAGACAGAGGTCGGGATAAATAAAGCACGATTTGGTTGGCAGTGAAAAATGGACGTCAGACTTATTCTTGGCAAGCGTTTCTAATGCTTTCTCAATAGGATGCAAATCAATGATGTAATAAAGTCACTCTTCAGATGAAAAAAATAAAAAAGATCTGAGCCCGGCTTTCTAAAATAGTATATACATCAAAAAACGCGGTATATTTTCACTCGGTGTTGACAATTCTAGGATGTGAGCCAGCAGAGCAATGATATGATAATATATTGATTCCCCTTTGGGAATACTCAGGGCGCCACGCACCGAGAGGTCAGAGTTCAGCTCAGCCACAGACCACTACCCTCTAGTTGATGGAGATCCAGTGTCGTAAAGGGTGCTCTCTCTCTTTTTCCCAAAACACAGCCATCCTTTTATTATATTTTGATTGAAACGCTCCCTTGATGTGAGAACGCTTTTGTTGACCTTAAACCAGCCCCAGCCATCTTAAAAGCACAATGCATGATGGTTTGTGGTGATGACGAATACCTGAGCCAGCCGCGGCGGTTCTGCTCTTTGACACAAGCAGCTTCCATTATAATTCTGCTGGCAAGAGCTCATCCTCCTGCAGGACCGTAACAACCCTGTAGCTACTGGATCCCTGCCTTCCTCCATTTCTCTCCCTCTCCCACCTCTTAAGCCTAAAATAGCAATAATGCACCACCCTTGGTTAGTGGCAGATCTGGGCCTCAGCACTGGTATGTGTGTGTGTGTGTGCGTGTGTGTCTGTGTGTGTATATGTCACAAGGTCACGGCTATTGTTCTCCTGTCCTGTGGAAACAGGGTTGGGACGCCTGCATCCTGTCTCTCTCTGCCCTCTACCTCTATCGTCATCTCTCTCCATCTCTCTCTCTCTTTTTCTCTCGCACACACACTCACACTCACACACACGTTTTCTCTGTGATGGCATCCAACACTGTTTACTCAAACAATGAAGCCTAGGGAAAGTGTTCTAATGAGCAGGATAACTTTTAGCTGTGCAAGCAGAAGACATCATGAGCATTTCTTTGTGTCTCACAGAGGACAAAAAAAAACAACTGGTGTGAGTAACGGAGGCAAACCCACTCTTGATAAGATATGATTTGTATAAACAAGAGAACAAAGTGGGGCAAACTTGTAAAATTGGGGTCACAGTTGTTATTGGTTTTCCGATTTCCCCCGTTTTATTCCCATTTCCTGTTATTCTGTCTGCTCCTCTTTCTCTCGCTCCCTTTGCCCTGTTCTCACCGTATGCAGTAAGCGGCCACAAAGACGAAGGTGACCAGCAGCAGCATCCCGGCGGCGATGAGGATGCCAGGTAGCAAGTACTGGGAGGCCGAGTCCTGTCCTGAAAAAAGACAACAGAGTAGAGAGACAATGAGAAAAGGAAACCGACAGAAAGACAGAGAGTTGGAGAAATGTAACGACAGAAATCATGACAGGAGGTTTATACTGGTTGTAAAGAACAGTATGAGAGGGAGGGTAAGAACATGACAGGAATTGATAATATTGAAGAGGCTGAATACAAGGACAATAACTCAGTGCAAGGACAGGGCCTGATTATGCTGAAAGGAAGTCGAAAACAAAAAAGAGAAAAATGTGAAAGCGTGAAAGTCGTCAAGGTTTCTCTTACCATCAGGCAGGGTGCGGAAGATGGCTGCAGGGCTGAAGCTGCTATAACCAGCCACGGTGCGCACCCTCACCTGCACCTCATACTGAGTGGCCCTGCGGAGGTCCGTCAGCACGGCCTGGTTTCGGTTACTCTCCGTGTAGTGGCACTGATCCTCACTGCGCCGCTCCTGGAGGAGAAGGGAGAGAGTTATGCCGACTGGAGGTGAGCGCAGAGCAGGAATCAGTGAGGAAACGACAGAGATCACAGTAAAAAGAACAAAGAGCAGAAAGGATCATCTATAGGAATTAAAATATCCTACGAAAACGGGATAACTGCAGAATGGTTGATTGGAGGCTTATTCAAACTGAGCTGAAATAAAACTGGATTTTCACCTTCTACAGAACATCAATCCTGGGCTAGATGGTCTGTTTTTGATATTGCATTTATCATTAAGAAATATGAACCTTGCCATTTCTTCAGCAGAACATTGCATTTATGACCAGACAATAAATGTTCACTTTGATTTAGTACACAACATATCGGACCCCAAAACACCCAAGAAGCATCAGGTGATTGGATCCCACTGGTCTGACTGCAGACTCCAGAGGCTTAATCCGAGCTATGTTTATTTATATGTTGGGGGGTTTACAATGTTATGATTTCATGCCTGAAAAAGAATCTGGTTTCTCAGCAGCATCATGAATCACTGAAACAAACTGAAATTAAATCCTTTGTCCCGAGCGGCAGTGTCTCATTAACTTTGTCCAATATTTGCAGTACATGTTTGTTTGTCTGTTTTGGGGGCGTGTGTGAGGAAATCCATTTCAACCGCTGCCACGCCCCGTTTCCCACATCTGCGTTGGGGCAACGAGTTTACCGATCCTGAGCTTTAGTGTGGCGTGAAAAGAAAAGAATGAAATCTGAAGAGAGGGATGTAGTCAGCGAGCTCTCACCTTCTCACAGTAGCGTAGCTGATACTGCAGGATGTTGTAGTGCTGCTGAGCTGGTACTGACCAGTGCAGAGTCAGACTGCTCTCTGTGGAGTCACTCTTCCGAATCACAGACACCAGCGACGGCACTGCACAGACGGCACAGGAAATAAATAAGTCGCACGTGGAACTTCAGACTGTGTTATAGAAACGTTCTCCACCTCCTCCTTTCCACCATCTTACCGTCATGGCTTGAAGTGATGTTGACGCTTTCACTGGCCGGCTCCTTGCCGCTGTGCGGAGACACCCCGTTGAGCGCCTGGACGGTGAAGGTGTAGGTGGTGTGCGGCAGCAGGCCCCACACCTCCACCCTGCGACCCAGCAGGCCCTGCTGAGCCGGCCGGTAGCTGACACTGTCTCCGCAGGGGACGCACGCTCCACCGGGCGGCCGGCACACGGAGCACTTGACGGCGTAGCTCATGTCCGTTCTGCCCCCGTTGTCCAGGGGCTCGTTCCACTCCAGGCTGAGGGTGGTGTCGTTGATCTTGGTGCTGATGCTGCGAGGGGCTGACGGAGTTTCTACAGGGACGATGAAAGAGATGCTTGAGTTTAGATCAGGCTTTTACTGTCCTATTAACACCAGGAATTCACTTCACAGATGTTCTCACAGAAAAAAGGGAACAGTTTGGTGAAATTCACTTTTTCAGACACACGAGATCCGGTGAATGTCCGGCCAATGGGGTCTGGAGTTTGCCCTTCACATGGGAAGAACAAAGCAGGACATTGTCCAGGTCGGACACGTTCACAACAACAGGAACATTTTCTGGAACAGCAGCATTAGTGTCAAACCCGGGTGATGCAACTTGTTGAACTGATGAAATGCGATAACATGTCAGTTTTCTCCTGTGACTAAATGTCTTCAGAAAATATCAGCAGCCCCCCCCAACCCCCCTGTCAAAATGTCATCTTGTTTAATTTTCCAGGTTGTCCCTTACCCTGATGCAATCACACCGCATACAATTTCTCCATCAAATCAAATTCTAATCTCTTCTGTGTCATCGTGCTGCTGCTTTACCTCTCAGTGACCCACACAGTCCCCCCCCCCAGCGCTGAAGACGTCATTATTCGGTCTGCACGCCGTCACTGTGCAGAGCGACTGCTTATTGCCACAACGATGTGTGGCATGTGTTGCGGAATTTAACCGGTCACGTTTTGTCTTCAAGTGGACGATAATGGCCGCTGTCTGAAAACCACGCGAAGGCAGCTATTGCCTCAAGCCAGGCATAACTGAACAGCGATACCACTCAG
The DNA here is from genome assembly GCF_949316205.1 of Platichthys flesus. Taxonomy (NCBI): domain Eukaryota; kingdom Metazoa; phylum Chordata; class Actinopteri; order Pleuronectiformes; family Pleuronectidae; genus Platichthys; species Platichthys flesus. The sequence continues at coordinate 12,841,195 of NC_084959.1, read as the reverse complement.
CCACCGAGGATGAGTTTCTGCTTCGGCCGAGGAGACAAAGCTTTGCCAGACAGCCTGCAGGTAACTTGAGTGCTAATTCGTGTTCTGAAGTGGGGCAACATCAAAAACAATGGGAGTGCACATGAATCATGAATTTGGGGATTTTTTTTAGAGGTGATGCATTTTATGACCTAACATCGAGAATCTGCATTAAAATCACAGAGGCTGCCACATTACTCACACATTACAACTGCACTCTTATTTTGAAGGGGAGAGAGCCCTACGATGTGCAGATGGGAGGGCTGGTTTACAATTTGTCATTCAAATTGACAATTTAAGGGATGTGCAGGCAATCCAGTACAAAGACAGAAATGGGGAGATTAAGAGATTAATAATTAAGATAGGGCTTTTGTAATTAAACTTATCGGTCATACTGAAATTGGTGGATGTGAATACTAGTTGGCATTAATGTCACACCTGCAGAAGACAGAGGACGTCAACAGCCCAATGGTTGAGTGTCACATCAGTTTCACTTCCTCTTTAAAGCCACCGGAAGAGAATGCACCTCATTAAAAAGCCCCTCCCTTTCAAACGCCTAACATGCCGCCGAATTAACATTCCTGACTTGGCATGGAGGTGTCACTCGAGACCATCAATGCCTGCTTTAACTGTGGAGAGGGAAAAGACCCTGCCCCCCCCCCCCCCCCCCCCCCCAACAACCTGTCACAAAAGACACGCATCTCAATGGCCGACACTCACAGAAACAGGAAACAAAAGAGGTTAGAGGAGCCGGGCCGACGACACCAGAGGAGGAGAGACATGGTCAACAACAAAGTGAGGAAGAGGCTGAATAGGCGAGAACAAACGAGCGTTATCTTTGCACCTCCCTGTTTGCATGTGGATTCATGTGTTAAGTGCGGCTGACGGCGTACTTACTGGTGCACTGGGTGTCGGGAGCGTCGGTCTCTGCACGCAGGTATCCGTACATGCGACACGCACACACCGACGCGCCCCTGACGGTGGTGTGGCTGAACCTTGGACAGCTTACGCACTGTCCCTCTGTGCCCGGCTTGAACTGACCCACAGGACAGGCTGAGAGGGGGGGGGGGGGGGGGGCAGACGAAGACAAATTACACACGACACTGCACACGCTCTTCAAAGCCGCCAAGTCCCACACGGACCCGGGTCGGACCCAATCTACAGATCTGGTTTTCACAGGGTGGTTGTGTGAAGGTTGGTCGCAGACAGAATTAAACAATAAGGGTTCTAAACTGAAGACAATAACGCTGATATACATCGGTCAGTGAATACACACTCACATCGGTATGTTGCCTATCACTGGACTCATCTGATCATATCTGAAGAACAAGATCGTACAAAGTCTCCTCACCCAAACCAAAGACAGTACGGTGATACTCAGGATATAAAGACACAGGGAACGTAACTAAGAACCTTGTTTAGTAGTTTGCAGGATTACTCAGAAACTACTGAACCAATTTCCATGAAATCTTGTGGAGGGGTGGGACATGATCCAGGTAGGGATCCAGACAAACGGAGTCTGTTAACATCTGCTGTCCCTTTCCTGGAGCTAGGCTGAAAACTAGGGGGGCAGTTTTCCATCAGGGCCTTGAGGCTCTGGAGGGAATTACCTGAAGAAACGAGGCTGTCTGAGACGGCATCTTCTTTTAAATCTCGGCTCAATACCTACTTTTTTTCGGTAGGCTTATTCCTGATGTAACTTGGGGTGTAAGACTATTATTTGTCTTTAATCTCTATCATTATCATATATTTCATTGAAGTTATTTTTAATATTTTCTTATTATCAGGGCTGTAACAATTCTCCAAATCCTCAGTTCAGTGGAAGACAATGGACGGATGGATAATAGTCATCGGTTGTCTTCGTCTGAACCGGTTCTCCTCTGATACACACCGGCACTTGTCCTACACATGAATATGTAATGAGCTGTCGTCTAGTGGCGCCACACATACGTGCGCCAACACCTGCAGTGTTTGCTATCCTGGCTTCATAGGCTGAATGAGAGCAACATAACAACAAACACACTCTGTGGCCAACGCTTTCACACAGGAATATCCCACATGTGAGAAAAGTCCCGGGGGAGAGGTGAGACCTGCTGAAATCCTCACCGACTCCCTTTTGTCACAGCTTGAAATACATTTATTTGGGCGCCATCCTTGTAATCTTCTATATTATGTCAATCTGGTAAAGACATGGGGGCAAATGGAGAAATCGACCCCTCCCATGTAGCGGTATTAATAGCCGGCTACAGCTTTACTTCAAAGATATGGTTTTAAATATAGTGATCGAGCTGATCTGAAACACTAAATCAACCCGACAGCGTTCATAAATTCGAAGTTAGAGGGTTGTGTTAGACGCAGGAAGTATAAGCGTTGTCTATGGGAGATAACGGCATTACAGCTAAATTAATTTCGTTTTAAACCTGGATGTCAATTTCATTTTCTGAAATGACCGGCCTACGCTGCAAATTAACTGTTCAGTCTTGCTGTGAAGGCAATTTCCCTTTATGGTCTAGAGGGTCGCCCCCCCCCCAGCTCTCTTCAGCAACAGAACGCTGGAAATGTCAACCCCACTTCACCAGAAGCAAAATGTCGCAAATAATTTTTTCTTATTTTCTATTTTTTGTTATGGAAAAATGATTACGCCTCCCACAGAGATCAAACTGAATCCCACCTTCAAACACAGACAGAGAGAAACACACATTTCCCCTTTTCTTGAGAATTGCAGCGTTTCTTTTTGTGTTTACCAGTCAATCATTTTCCATGTTAGGGTGTGTGTGTGTGTGTGTGTGTGTGTGTTTGTGTGGGTGTGTGTGTGAGGTATTACTCATATTGTGGGGGCCAAAGTCTGTTTACATGCTCACCTTATGGGGACTTAAATTTTAAGGTTAGAGAATGTGTTATAGTATACAGACAAGTATCAGTTATGTATAGTATGAGTATAGTAAATTAGTGTAAGTCAAGGTAATGATTGTGTGTGTGTGTGTGTGTGTGTGTGTGTGTGCATGTGTGTTTTCACAGGGCTTGTTAATTGGACTCATTAGACGGAGCTGCTGCTGAGCTCCTGAGAGAATCCTCCTGCTTCTAACTTCTTTTTTTTTGTCTGCTTCACTTTGATGTTCTCGAAGCAATGTGATCTCTACCCCAAGCGCCCCCCCCCCCACCCCCCACCCCTTCACTACCTTCACCTCCTGTGTTTCTTCTATCTCAGCCGAACCACCCGTTGTCTCAGCAGCGAGCCTTTGACCTTGCTCTTCCTCCACGAGATAAGTGCTGCCCCACCTGACCTCTCTGTGTCCCCTCCGTGTGAAAGCCCCTCGCCTCCCTCATTTAACTTCCTCGGTCTCTCACTTCCTCTCCAATCCAGCGACCCTTACTCTGCCAAAACCCTCTCTCCATTGTTTTCTTGTTTAGTCCGCCTGCTCTGCTGCCTACCTACATGGCCTAAATGGGCCTCATTCTTACCTGTGCACAGCGTTTGTCCCTCAGTGGCCTCATATCCCGCCAGGCAGGCGCAGGAGGTGGTTGGCTGGCCCACCCACTGGCCATCTTCCCCGCAGAAGAGCTTGGGAGGGCGAGGTCGCGGCCCCTGCTGGGCGGCGTGCTCCACACACACACCCTGTGCCTCCTGCACAAGCATGCGGGGCACAGTCTCGGGGAAAGAGGAAAGAGCGCTGAGCAGGGGGGGACACTTTTTGAAGAACACCCGGACAGAGAGCAGGGCCATGCAGGCACCCTGAGCCTGGAAAGCCAAGTAGAACCCTCTCTTGGATAGAGGGCCGATTCTTAAGGTCTTCACATTGAATTTCCGCTCCCCGCCCTTCCTCAGGAGAAAGTCTGCAGCCACTGTGTCCACCTAGGACAGGAAGAAAGAGAAAGGCTCTTACGCAACGTCCAGATTCAAACCCACAGGATTCAGTCGTAATGAGGGCGGCTTTACATGTTTTAGTCATTTTTGACCATTAACTGAAGCATCACATGTGCTTTACATTATTGAAAATGTTCCAAAGCGTACTGCTGTGATTTCAGATTGATTTACTACCTTCCTGGCACCCATTGTTTCCCATTTGTTACAGTGAGCTTTGAAGCTGTACTCGCACAGAGTTGAAACTGGCCCGAGAGCAGCGGTAATTCATCACGGTGAACATTTCATCCCTTTTTATTTTTCTGTCAGAGTCATATTACTAAGTGGTAATGAAGACGAGGAGCGGGGACAGCCTTCAATCCTCCCTTTGGCGCTGTGTTCCTCTGACATCAGAGGTTTGACGAGGAGACGCGGGCCAGCACAGTGCTTAAAGACTGTTTCGGCTCCAATGAGACAATAATGTAACTGGGATATCAAATATAAGTCATAAACTGTTGACAATAGAACATGATATACCTAAATCAACTATTTTCTCTGTGAACTGATTTCCATATTGTTATGAGCTGGTTGTGAGCCAAATGCATTTTGGGGGATTAGAAGCCACTTTACGCTGAGGAAAATGTTAAGACATCATTTACATTATAATATCAACACACCATAATATAGACAAACAGCTAAAATGTTAAAAAAAAGTCTAATTCAAAGTCATATTTAATCAAAATCAAACCAAAATTTAATTATATAAATAGTTTAAAAAATGTTGGATGATAGAAGAAGAGAGATTTAATATTATTTTCAAGGACTTTGTTAAATCATGTTTTTTATTTGGAACTATTCAACTTTACATTCCATTTTAGAAGACGTGAAACATGTGAAAAATAGGTGGAGTACACCTTTGATTGAGATTTCATATGTCAAATATAAATAAAACCCCTTTTTAAACATTCCTTCCTGAAACAACAACAGTGAAACAAAAGTGTTTTTGTTTGTAAAAACAAACAAACAAGGCGACTGTGACCTATAAGATGTTGGACATACCTTAGTGTAAGGATTCTCCATCCAGGGGGGGTAAGTGGCTGTGGCCTCGTTGGAGTCTGCCTGGAAGTAGTAGAGGTTGAAGGTCTCCTTACAGCTGCGGTGGTGGGTGCTCCTGGAGGAACACTCCAACATGGTGAACCTCAGCTCCACGTACACCTGAGATGCTCCTCGGCGCGGGATGAAGCCGCTGCGCAGCCAGTGGCTGGACGAGCTGTCGCTCTGGCAGATCTCATAAGTCCTCACGCTGTTGTTCTCATCATCTAAACCACTCAATTCCTCCCACTGAGAGGAAAGAGGAGAAGAAATTGCGTCAGGTTAAAATGACATGTGACCCCCAACAAACTTCTCTGTGAGACCAGAGTATATATTTAATTGCCCTATAAAAACCTTCACTATCGTCTTTTTATAATGGGTCACCATTAAAAGTCCTATTAATCATAATAATGTTGCAGTTCTTTGCTGGCCCTGTGCTGTAACACACCTGTCAGAGCTCTGCAGGACCGAATCTGGCCCGCTGTGGGTTTTGAACCGGCCCAAATTTGAATCTGGGTTGTTAAATCAGTCCTCCCATTGAGCCGCGGCTCAGCTAGTGGGAATAAAAGTCTCCCTCGTCAAACAGAGCACACGACTGCTCACAGCATCCAAGGCAGACACAGCTTTCACCCCTCAAACACACTTTAGACTAAAACGTAAGAATACAGAGGGGATATGGCAAATATGTATGATCTGGAAAACCTCTACAGAAATCCACATTTGTTGGGGAGCCAAATACAACTGTAAAACACTTTCATGTTTGACTTCTGAGTCAACGGAACATGTTCACCGCCGCCATGTTCCCAAGAGCGGGAAACAAGCAGGAAATTAACATACTAGGGGCAGAATTTAGCAGATTTTGCTGAACTCGAGGCTCAGAAATTCAGTTATGTAAATATGTAAATCTTTAAAAATCCATTTGCAGATGATGCGTTGAGTGAGGCAGAATACTGGTCTGAATGAATTACAGTGGGGCACAGCACCGGGAGCCGGGTTTGAATCACTCGAAGGGAGAATTTCCCTTCTAATCCCCACAAATAAATACTTTTGGACTTTGGCAGGACATATGTCTGAGAACACAATATTTTCTGTGATGAAGATGCACAAAGCGTCCCTCAGGGCTCATCCGAAAAAAAGAAACATTTACTGTGGAGAAATTATGTTTGAATGCAAAATCGGGGAGGGAATTATAAATATATAGATGCGCAGTTTTACACAATACATCAGTTGTATGCAAAAGGCTGAGATACCACGGGGCAAATTTTGCTACGCTGAAAAGATCTAAAAATAGCCGCTGCAGCAAACAGACATTAAAAAACGATCCTGTGAATGTTGTGCAGTGAAAACTTTTTATTACATGAGCTTAGACTAAATCAAATATTCAACGTGTGTGTTAATACACGTGGCAGGGTTAATCCCGTGTGATCACAAAGGACCTGATTCCACAACTGTAGCTGGATACACATCACCGTAAAGCCTTGAAATGATATTTATGATTTCATTAAAATGCTATAAAAACGATTACACTGGAGGTTTGATGTGAATATAAGCTTTATTTGGCCTCCGAATGAAAAGCCCATGTAACGTTTAACGATGATTAGGTATTTTGGAAACTGAACAGCCACAAACATCTACTATGGAGCCGCGACAATCCGTGAATCCTGAAAATAAACAACCACGGTAATCCTTTGCGATCTGTAAATTCTGATGCAGACGGTTTGTGGCATCCCCCCTGCTGCCGCCTGTCCACATCGACTGCATCAATGTTTCATACTCAGTCGTGTTTAGTTGCGGTTTGGACGATTTGAGGCTTTGAATAAACCGTTTTCAATGGTGACGTCTGCAAAAAAGCATTTTAGACAATTTTTCTGTGCATCTTAATCACAAGCACAGACCCGTTTGTTGAGCATTTCAGTCCAGGTCCCGAAATCTCCCCCTGCCAGCTTCACTGTTACCAATTTTCCTTCTGAGACGTAAGCGAGTTGAGCAGTTTCGGTCACTGGCAAAAAAATATATATAATACCCTAGCAACCACTCTTCAGTTGATCAAATTACAAATATGTATTTTTCTGGCTGCACTATTCAAAACTGTGGGCAGCTCCAAGGTTGATGGGCTAAATCAAAGCATCTGCTTTCAATATACACCGAATCCCACATTCACTCTGGCGTTTCCTTTATTCTGTCAGTTACCAGCCATATAAGGAACTCTTTTATAGCCCAAGTAACAAAAGAACAGCTGGAAGCCAAAAATCCCCCAGTCACCACGAGGTCTGTGTTAGGACTACAGATAACATGGGGAAGCTGGGGTTACATACCTCGGGTTTGGTGCGTGAGAAGATGGTCCATTTCAGATCAGATGTCTCGGTCTTAGTGTTCATCAGGACCTCTGCAAAAGAGGATTAACATATATATAATATCCCTCAGGAGGAAAGAGAAGTATTACATTTATACCACACAAGTGACTTTAAACGTGGGCTTAGATCTTGCTTATACTGGTAAGGATAGAAGATAGACTTTCACCACTCGATTCCTTCTTAACATTCCCACTCCCTTAAAATGCTCTTGTCTGTCATGTTTTTTTTTTTATCCCCCTTATGTCCCGTCTGTCCCCAGAGACACGTCAGGGCTGCGGTCGCACTGAACCTGCTGAAAAGAGTCGGCTTTTGTCAAGAGAGAGAGTCACAGCCAGAGGTGGCAACAAGAGTATCAGCCCGACGTGCACACAAACACACAAACACACACACACACACACACACACACATATATAAAAGATTAAAGCCTTTCCCGTCACGATCTGTGATAACAGCAGAATTGATTTTTTTGTAATCTTTTGAGTGTGAGGGGGACAGCTCACAAACAACCTGAGCAGTTCTGCTACGATTCACTATCCCAATAATACCTTGGAGCCGAGCTGCATGTAACTTGAAGCATAGCGAGGTGACTTCTTTTTCACGTGTGGACATCTTAAATTGTTTTTCTCCCGCAGTCTCTGTCTCTGTTAAATTATGATTGATATTCACACTGATGGTATTAGGTTTCTATAGCAGACCCGACTTTTAGAGCCGTACATGCCCCCCCCCCCCCCCCCCCTCTCCCCCCAGAAGCTCATCTCAAGGGTCAGGCAGTTTGGTTTTTACCAATAAACGGGATTTAATGCGGCGCTCCTGTGCACCATGATCAAGGAGGAAGTGGATGCTGAAGGAGGTGGGGGTTTTCAGTGAGAGTTTATCATGGAGGTTATTAAGATGTTTAGTTGAATTAGGCTCCCAGTATGAGGTTCAACAGTAAAGTCAGCATTCCATAACCCACCAACACACACACAGGTTTAATAGCTTTACTTTTCCCCAATTGTGATTTCTACTGGTTTGTATTTTTTAGGGCTGCAGCTATAAGTTCAAAATTATATGAAAATAAAAATGTTGATAGCAGCTGATATCGATAATTAACTTTGTGGTTTTACACTCTTCTTTACAGGTAGAGAATGACAAGCACTTGATAAACAGCACAAATATTTCACAAATCTCAGAGCTGCTCGGCTTTTGTCTGACGATATATAACAGTCAAACAATATTTTGGGGCCTGCTGTGTAGACAGTAGATAATCAGGCCTGGATTCTGTCTTCTGTTCGCCCCACATTGTTTACAGCCTGACTCGTCTGTTTTATCACACAAGTCGAGCATCTCTCTGCGCAAACCACAGACAGCACAGCAACACTTTTTGTTGGCGTTTTAGTGCTGGTGTGTTGGCTTAATCTCTATAAACAGCTATCTGCATATGCATACGGATTATTTAAAAAACAAATAGCTCATTCTTTTCGTTCAATGTGTTCTGCCTCTTTTGCTCTTCACATGGACTATTTCCCTGTTAGCGAGCAAAGCCTATTCAAAGGAGATTGGTCAAACCAGAGGCTGAACCCAGAAGCTTCTTGGCCCCACATCTTGTCCCTCACCTACAGATTCTGCATATTCACAAGTGGAATCTGTTTCTGATTAAATCTGAGGTTGATCATGTGCGTTAACGCCTCACTGTTCTTGCACAAAGCAAAAGCAATATATCGTTGTATATAAATATTGGACTTGTGGTATGTTGCTCTTGATATAAAATTTAAAAAAAAAAGGCTTCACTCTCATGGTCAGGGCCAAATTGTTGCTCTTCTCAACTGTTTAAGATGTGTTGTCTCCACCGCCTACTTGGTTCAACATGTCACTTGGTTCCAGATCATGTGCTCTGAATACATTCTGATGTTCGACACAGATTCAGTGATTCCATCTGGATTCATCCAAATGTGAGATAAGACGGCTCACTCCTTTTTTTAAATTAGACCTCTTCTGTTTCTTAATTGAAATGCTTCTAACATCCAATAATACGGGGGTGTACGTTTTCAGAGATACAAACTTGTAGTATTTCACTAAAATAACTGCAACGCCTGCAGTTACTAATCTCATGATCCTGTGGAAATGAGAGGCAATCATATGAATCACTTGCCAACCCACATCCCGATAAAACACACAGTAAGACATAGAGAAAAAAAAGAGAGATAAAGAAGAATCTGACTCTCGTTTACTACCGAGAGAAATATAGTAGCTGCAGCCGTCCAGAGACTGATGTTAAATTCTACTGACAACAGTAGGCTATTCACGATCATATATTCAGGATGATATTTGGATTATTCTAATCAGGTAACATAGGTTAAATCTATTTGTTCCTCCATTGTGCTTGATGCTCAACTTTTCCTTTCCCTCAAGCCGTTTTCTAGACATAAACTTTGGAAAATGTCCACACAAGTGTGTCCAGATCTTCTCTGGACTTTAACATAAAACAGAACCAAGCAGGCGGTTGTCAGGATCCGACACGTTCACACCAGCATGAAAACGTCCGGAACATGGAGGCGAGGGTTGGCAGTTAAATTCCACTGCAGATATTGCAATTTTTTGATCCTGCACATCTGCCTACACGCATCAGAATTGTTTTTTACTGCAGAAGCTCCTCAAATTTCGTTGTCTTTCCAAGTAGAACATTTCTGCCGTGTCCTCCACCTGCGTGACGCCTCTTTTTTCACTTCAGTGTCTGTTGCTTGTTAGAAGCATCCACAGTACTCCTCTCCCGCTGGGAATCCTCCTGAGAGTGTCTGGAGTTCAGTCGGAAAAGCAGCACCACTGTTACAGTCAAACCACACTTGATGACAAGTCACACTGTCTGTACGAAAACTCATAAAGATACATCCTTTGACAAGCTCATTAAATAAATACACCCCCCCCCCTTCCCCAACGCTGCTCCTCCTTCAGAATAAAACACCTTTAACTGCTGCACATAAACACGTTCACTCAAAATAATTAACCGTAAAAGAGCGAGTGTTTAAAGTGGACGGCATCTCGTGTTGTCTATTAATATCTGCGTCTTTATATCTTTGTTTTTCCCATTAACGTTTTTCAATGGTCACTCCATCACACCCACAGCTGCTCACATCTGAGCCCCTGATATTTAATACATTCACCATCAGGGAGCAACACACACACACCACCCCCCTCTCCTCCCCTCTGTCGACAGCCAATATTACTTAAATTGTACTTCAGGCATTCCACCTCGTGTCGGCCCCCCCCCCTCCCCTCGACCTCTCTCAACGCACGGCACACGGAAGCAGTGACACACGACTTCACTAATCATCGGTGCTACATATGCAGCAGGTCTGTCATTATGTCACGCTGAGAGGTAAATGGTAAACGTAGCTTCCATCACCGACGTCTCCCGCTGCACTTCCACCATTTCTCTCTTTTTACAATCTACTCGCTTTACACTCCCGTGCGCAAAACTCCCTGGAAAGAAACACACACACACACACACACACGCTTCTGCAGCAGCACACCAACAACAATCTGAGGCGGGCGATAAAGAGGAGGGAAGGAAAGTCTGCAAAGAGCGGAGAGGGAAGAAAGAAAAAAAGAGGACAGAGGTGGATGGGGAGGATAATTGGGCGGCACAATCCAGGCCGGTGCTTTCCCCGCATTTAGTCTGCCTCGAGTTCACTTCAGCATAATTTCAAACACCTTCATAATACCAAGGTTCCGGTGCGAAGACTTTTCATATGAACACCTGCCTCCTTTTTCTCATGCTGATTTTTGTTGGGGGGGTAGGAGGGAAGGAGTGGTAAAGAAACACTCTGCCCCAGGCTTGGTAATCACTGTTTATCGTTGCTCTATCATTAAGGTTTATGAGGCAGGATGCGTGAGCGCGAGTGTTTCTATTATGTGCATGCAAGGCCCTTGCCTTTCACTGAAGCAGACTCAGGCTTAAGCCCCGTTAGAGGAAGCCAGCGTTTCCCCTACATTCTTTCAGCAGAGGTGGCCACCCACTGCCGGAGAATTGCCCTGAGTGCAAGAAAAACGTTGGGAACAATGAAGATTCGTCATCTGGTCATATTTAAAAACCCAAACAAAGAATTGTACAGTAATTACAGTACAATCGCTGGCATTAACAGACACCAGACGAGTCTAAACGGACACCGGCGCTGGCAGCAGGACCGGTGCTGGGCCTTGGAATTATAATTATGAAAAAATAACAGTTTGAAGATATAGTATGAACAGTCTTATAAACCAATTTTTGTTTTTCAGTACAGCCAGGGCGAGGTTAGGGTGGAGAAAATAATTTGAGGTATTAGTATTAGCATGATCAAGCTTTATTTTTAGCAACACACCATGTTGGAAATACACAGCAGAGGGAAAGGTTTTAGTTTTTTTTCTTCATGAAAAGCAGGTAACAGTGGAGGGTGTTGTAAGTGGCTTCTTTTGAAATGTAAAACAAGACTTTGTGCTTCCGACAAAAGGAGAGTGAAACAAAGAAAAGACAACACCCTTGTTTTCTACTCAGCTGTCATCAGGCTCAACAAATGTCCACAAGCCCGAGAGCAGGAGGCCATCTGACCTGAAGCTCCTTTTTCCTAATGTAACTTCACATTTAACTTCTACACCATGATCCAGTTCCCTCCCTATTTTTTACTTTCTCTGGGGTTCTGGATTGCAAGAGGGAAATTATAGGCCTTCGAACATTTGCCCTGCCTCAGCTCCAATTAGGCCTCATTTTAATTAAAGAAACCGAGTACCGATTACACTCATACACCTAGAGAAATCCAGACAGAGGTGAAGAACAGGGGAAATGAAAACGAGAAACGTAAGAAGAGCTGTTGGAAGCTTTAGGATTTGTCTGTTCAAGAATATTATAGCTACATTCATCAGGTTACTTGATCTTATTTGTATTTTTTTTTAAGATCCTAGTCGGTTAACATGAAGCTATTCCAGGCATGGTGTCATTATGATGTACTTCTGTATGGCCAGTTTAATAATTATACCATGATGACATTTGCATGTAGCAAGCAAGTGACTTATCAACCACTTGAGTCTTTCAAATGCACATTTTTTATCATAAAGTAGTAATAATTCATGAATTGCCGTGTTAAGGATTTCCATGTGCTTGCACCACATTAGGTGGTTTGGGATTGAAGCTGCTCTCTGCCGAGGCTCGATATAAAAGTTTCGTCCAGATTTCTTTGAGTCGTGAAATAAGTCTTTGATAGGAGAGTTCATGTCCTCCAGGTTTTACTCAGAACCTCATGTTTCGGGGGATGAAGCCGCCACGTGTTTTAAATTTTGCAAAGCCAGTACCCTGAAATCAGACATGCTCGAGGATTATTCTGGTGCCTCAGGTAACTTGATACATTCACATTTTAAATTAAAGGAACACACGTTGTTAAATATAATTATTTGCTGTCTTTCCACAAATTACACAGGATTGTTGATACCACGCTCATGTTTGTTTAGCTTAGCATTGCGCTAGACTACAAACAGAGGGAAACATCAAACCCCAATTTTTTTGTTTTCTTTTAAACATCGAGCCCCAAAGCTCACTTAAGCTCTTTTCAGACGTTAACTCTGGAAAATGTCTGGAAAATTGGGTCCGGACATTCAGGCGAGGGGTTGTGCGGGAGTGCAGCATGCTGGCACCAGGACATAAACAGTTACAACTTGTTTTTGTTTAGAGCTTATCGACAACGGTGTGTATGCATTTGTCATAAAAAACTCTTTTCCAAGTTTACATCTTCCCATCTTCTACGTGTTTGGCTCCTTTTTGTTCATCATGAGATAAGTTGGATTCGTATTCACTTTTGCATCCGTCATGTTAGAAACCTCATTCGGCTCACTCAAACATTTTCCAGACATTTTTCTGGCAGGAAAAGCTCTGGAACATGCATGACTGAAAGCAGCTCAATTAACAAAGGTTTATATTGCTGGTTCCACCCAAACATCTCTGTTGGTCAAAGAGTTTTTTCAGCCTGAGACAGAGCCCTGCTGTTTCCCTATGTCCTGATTTTTTTTTGCAAAGTCAATGTCATCACACAGCAAACTATGTGTCAAATTTTAAATGTTTCACAGGTAATCCTTTTGCATGCGATTATCACCTTCATCGTACACAAGGAGTGATCACCACCCAGCTATTGTTGGTGAAACCTCAGAAATGCTAATGCTGAATGTCCTTGGCACTCAGGTTATCTACTGTCGTGCACAAGAAGAATGCAAATGAATAGAAAAAACTATATTTTTTCCTTCACATGTCAGCTCTGCATTGTTTTGTGAGTGTGGGGCATGAAATTTGCGTGTGTGCGTAAACCGTGTTTGTGTATCTTTGACAAGAGTTGTGTCTAGTGAGATTAGACCTCAGCTTCCTGTGGTTCCTGTCCCTTTCCCGTCTCCTGTGCGAGTGGGGGCCAATTTAACTCCTGCCCGACTGTAAAACAATACCCTTGGCCACATTAAGTATGTGTCAAGGAGCGACGTGACGGGAGCTGAAAGTAGCAAAGGTGAGATGAGGAAAATGTGTACGCGTTTAACACGTTTTCCCTGTCTTGTCTGTAGGGGATACACGGTGTCAGTGCGGCGGCTGGTCTCTGTCCCAGGACAGGATGTGACCTACTTAGGCAGGAAGCTTCACACTGGACAGAAACCAAAGATGCTACTGGAGAGGATCAACACTGCAGTGAATCAAAGTGACTGACCCAGCCCACTGAGGATTAGGCACAGGTCCGTGCTACCTGCCCTATGAATGTTTTCCATTACGTTTACACGGCCTACAGAGATTCGCTAGAAGCAATCGTTACATTAATCATCTCCACTTGAAGATGGGTTTCCCACAAGTGCATCATTCACTCACACTCACATGAGAGATCAGAAGACTTCTACCCCCGAGCTACTAATCATTTCAGTACGGCAGTTAAACTGTTTTGACTTCTAGTTATTGTTCAGCTGCACGCGTGTTCTTGTCTTCGGGCAAAGCACCATTTTAATCTTTTCAAATCCTGGCTCTTTGTTTAACATGAATCCATCTGTGAATCATCACAGCATAAACAAATTAACAAAAGCTTCTCCCCCGGTGTTGAACCACCAAACAAATGCAGGTGCATCTCTGATTCCCTTTATAATGAATTGTGGCATATAGTGAAAGGGAAAAATGTTGCATTATTCAAGTCGCACTGGTTCAAAGAGAGCGTTTACTTTAATCAGAGTGGTATAAAAATGTTTTGACCCTTTCATAAATTGAGAGATTTAAGGTTAAGAGGATATGATACATCTACTTGATTCGGCGCCTCTTTATATTGCCGCTTACGAGTAATGAGTTTCGACCTTTAGTGTCAATTCCTCAACGGCACTCGTGCATCGTGGACTCAAAGAGCCTTTTTTCCCCTTGGACAAACACAATTCACACTGTGGAGAGGCCAGAGATATTCCCAAAGAGACTACACTGGATGAATAATGGCCACTATGTATAGAGAGGTGACTTGTAGGAGCATTTGGGAACAGATCTCAGGGTTATTGTAGGAGGTGTTTGCTGCCGGACGTTTTCGTACAATGAGAACGGACTGATTCTGGCAAGGAAAAGCAAAAGCAATAGATTTGAACATTTTCTTCTCAACAGGACGCAAGCAGAAAAAAACCTTTATCTTTTCTCTGGAGGAATTGTTAATCATTCAGAATTGGATTCTAAGCAGACACATTCAAAACTTTAAAACAAATACTTTTCCCACCCATTCCTTCATATGTGTGATTGATTCAACACCTGGCTTTACAGTGTACTTCAGTTCCTTCGGATTATTGATCTGCCACTGTGTGAATTCAACTGCAGCTACTTCAAATTAGAGAAGCTGCTTTCTCTCAAACCCTCTTCAAAAATAACCCCACTGACTGACTGACTGGCTGCTTGAGAACCTTGTTGCAGGCAACACCAACTCCCTGGTGGCTTCCTGATACCGAATCCTATAAGAGGAGGAATAAATTACAAAAAAAGAAAACCTAAAAAATCATTACATTTTGTGAAAGTATTCTGCACTTTTCAAACCGCTGCATTACCACGAGCCATGCAGCCGTCGAAGGGGACCTATTATGCTCATTTCTAGCTCTATGTTTTCACTCTGAGACTCCACTAGTACCTCTGCATGATTCACAGTTCAAAAAAGTCATAAGCAATATTAGCTGGGGTCTCCTAACGGAGAGTCCTTAAAAGAGCACTTTCCTCTGATTGAACATCCAGTGCTTGTGAGAAGCGCCTCATCCTCTGACCTGTTCGGTGGTTCTGAACGCAAACTGTGAATCAATCAATTAACCAGTCACTGAAACCCCCCCTGCTTATGTCTGCATTGACGACAATACTAGAAACATTTGGACTTATCGGACCTTTAACACCCAGAGATATATCTATTCTTCCGGTCCCAAGTCTATCGTGTGTTAGAAGCGCTGTACACACTCGCGTCTTTTACTAGAAGGAAAAGTTGCAGTAAAATGTACACAGAAAAAAATGTCTGCAGCAACTGACGGAGGAGATTTCAGGAAAAGTCCAGACTTCAGTGAAGGCCTTGAAGCAGCTTATGTAATACAGCACAATTGATTTGAAATGGAAACTTCTCAAATCCACCATATATATGTTCGAGCCCAAATCCAATCCAGAATGTGAGAGTAAACAACAACAAGAACAACTGCAGTAAATATTACAGGACGTCATTGTTTGATAAATATCTCACCCTTTAAATACTTATGTGAAAAATAATGTCATATTTAGTCTTTCAATCACAATCTGTATATTTAAAAAATATACGGCCTGTTTATTAGTGTCATATGAGAGAATTTGGCTAAAATGGTGACTGCAAGAGGAAACCCTCTGTTGCTATTAAAGAGCTATTTTGGTGACGCCAAACGATTGTATAGAATACCTGCTCTTTCACTTATTTGAATGCCGGAGTATGTTAAATGACTATAGGTCCAATTAAGTCTAGACTATTATGGGAGAATGAGCCGAGCCTGGAGCCAGCTACGGGATAAAGGAAAAATAAATAAACCACTGGAGCCAAGCGTTCAGAGCAGTTTGACGTCTCTGAATACGTCTCACAGGGATTTCTGTTACATACATTTACCTCATTATTTGAAACTTTGGCAACGTTTAATATGAACATCCAAAACTGTAATATTATATATGTATGACAGAAACTCAGGAAAGGCATAATAGGTCCCATAAGAATACTATGAGGTCAATCTCAGCCAGGAGTTGGGATCATACCCATATAAAAAAAACAGATAAACCAGTGGTGTGTGAGCTATTGTTTTTTTGTAAAATAAAGACTGGTCTTTATTGAAAGGTAGAGTTACAACTATCCCTAATTTATTTTAATAATGATCATATATATATAACCGTATTTAATTAACTAGTAATTTCCATTATATATTACCAAAGCCCAAGACAATGCCTTCAAAATGGCTTATTTTTGTGTGACCAACACAAGATATTTGATATACAATAATTCAAAAAGATCAAATCCTCACATACAAGCAGCTGGAAACACAAATTGTCTGGAATGATTCACTTAGACAATGACAAAAATAACTAAATGAATTTGATTATGAAAACAGTTGGCCATTTAATCCTCTGTCAATCAATGGATCCATTCATTGACTGATCATTAAAGCTCTATACACATTACTTTCTCCCTCCTGAACCAGACTCTCAATTTCTCTCTTCCATTATCCATGTTATTTCTTCACCTTAAATTGCCTTCCCCCTCTCAGATGACAATTATTATAATGAGCCCCATTAGCGGCAATATCCTGTTACGATGGAAAAAACGTCAATCTTTTCATATTATGCTTTATCGTTTACTGCGTTGTGCCACTAAAACGCCTTTAACAGCAATATTCTACATCTTTGGAATGCCGCTTTGTGTTCTTCTACGCAACACGTATTAAGACAGGGGGACTTGCTTGAAGGCAACACAAACATAAACACGATGAAGAACGGGAGAAAGGCTCTGTCCAGTAAAGCAAAGCAAAAGGAGGGGCCCGCCCTGAAACAAGAGGCTGCTTCTCTCACATGTAGTTCAGGAATGACAAGTCTACCATGGACCGAATACACATTCAGTCCCCACAACAGAGTCAATTTCTGTGAAGACATCGTCCACAATTTACACAACATTTATCACACACGTCTTTCTCACCCTAATCAAAATCAATTCCTTTTGAAGGATCTCAAAATAAATAAAATATATACAAAAGATTTAAAACTCTCTCCGGCAATACACAATGTTTTTGTATCTTTGTATCCAGTGGAATTTCCCCCCACTACACTGAATGCTACGTCTTCCCGCGGCCGTAGATGGAAACACATGTTTTAAGTTAGAGAACATGTATGGTTTCTCTTCACCTTGATGCCATCGGACTGAAAGGCGAGTGCCTGGCTAAATTGAAGTGTGCTGCACAGTACATTTCAGCACTTTGCTGTTTTAAAAGACATTTTCTGTGCTGATGTTCTTCGCAGGCATGTGTTTAGTGGAAGGTTTCTGCTCGGTGCTGTCGAAGGCTACAGTCTGTACAAATGTAGAGGAGAAAAAGGGAACGAGAGGAGCAAAGACTCGAGGCTGAAATTCTGTTAAAAGTTGTTTTTAACATTTGGAAATGAAACTTTGGTCGTTGATTTATCTCCGGTGTGATGTGCTAGTCAACATCACGGAAAGCATCTGGATTTACCCGTCTGAAAACAATCAGAAAAATGTCAGACAATTTCAGATTGGTATTTAAAAGAGAAAAATTGTAATAATTTGGGAACAAATTCCGAAACTCAAAAGCCGGTGGCACAGTGACACAGGTTAAACCGCCGTTGTGGTTCTGTCTGAAAACATCGGCACTGGCTGACCCTCCTCTGGATCAGGGTCAGCCAGTGCCAAGCTTTGGTGAACTAGCGTTGCTGTCAGGAATGGAAAGATATGTGTTTGTTCAAATGTCATTTATAGAACCCTCGGGAAAAAAAGAGAAAGGAGAAGAGAGAACTTCACAGACCAAGTAGAGAAACTGAGACTTCATGCGGTAAATAATTTAATGTGATTCATGTTATTGTGTGGTTTTATGACTGAAATGTTTCAAACTACACTGCAGAGACTCAGAGTTGTTTTTTCTATTGAACAGGTCCAATGCAGGTCGGACACACATGTTCCGCAGACCTGCATCATACGCAGACCTTCTGTCTGACAGTGGTTTTAAATTGAAAGCTCTCGATAAATCTGTGGGTTTGTTTTTACTACAGACTCAGGATTCTCATGGACTAAGTTCAGGTCGGACAACTTTATAGAGTCACACTGCTCTATGCCTGGAAACTATCACACATTATCACGCTGTGGTCCAAACTGCCCTCTGAAAACCAACTAGCCTAAAGTTAAGTTATGGACTTCATGGAGGGCTTGAGGGCAGTGTGTCATCACCATGGGAGTGTGCAGGTGAGGTGCCTGTGTTCAAACACTTTTTCAATCTCTTTACAAAGAGGATTTCATCCCCTTCTCACATCCACGGGAAGGCCGGAGGTTAGGTCAGCCGTAGACTGGCACCCCTGCAGGACGGACCCTTTGGAGTCACACAGAGCTGAAATCTGGGATGATCTTCCCAACCAGCAGGGGAGAAGGCCACCCCTGTGTTTTCTGTGTCTCTGGATAATTACACCAGCTAGTTCACCAGTTGGAAGAGTATCGATTGACTATAAGCATGTGTGTGTCTCCTCTGTCATTTAACCATGAATGTAAAACCTGGCTCCATTATGAAACGTTGCATTTTTTGACCTTCAGAGCTGGAATGCAATATTTCACTTTGAGCAGTAAAAGCGTGGAAATGTGAGCTTACACTTTATGTTAAATAATACATAACAGGTGACCGATCTTATTTCAAATCCGATTTGATGAAAAACCCACAACTACTGCTGTGATGCATCTGCGACCTCTCCGTGAGCCCCAGAAATGTCTACTGCTGTACTTAAAACAAGTTTTTATCAAAGCCTCCACTAAAGCACAGTCTACAATTCATTTTGGGAGAGGAAAAAAAATCATGCCAAAGAAAACGCATTCGCACACACACACACACACAAACGCGCACGCAGCTTTCAGTGACTAATCTGCAGTGGGAGGTGGACAGCTTGAAGCTAACAGTGCAGACTCCAGCTAAATAAACCATCTAAGGATTGACACATCTAAGTGGAAATACAAGGGAGTAGACAGAGAATTTTCTCTTTTATTCTGACACATCCCACTTTCATGTTCAATCAACAACAGACATGCTGAGAGCTAATTCTCCTCATCCGTACATGCATTGCACCTACAAGCATCAGGGTTGGTGCATCAGAGACATGTCTCCATATATATGGACACATCATTGGATGTGAAGCCATCTATTAGAGCAAAATGAGCATAATTTTCACCCTCAGCCATTTTGTGTTTTCATCAGGGGATGACTTCAGTCCTTTACAAACACTTTGAATTCCAAAAACACTTCTCTAATCCCCCACAATAAATTAACCAAGACTAATAATACAATGACTCTTTTGCATAAGGCTGAAAAGAGATAAAAATGATGTGCCACTGAAGCAATAATGATATCGGAGAAGGCAAACAGTGAAAGACAATTTTTTCTGTGCAGCCCTCCTTCAAAACAAGAGTTCAAGTTGCCAGGAAAAGGTGTTTAATGATTCTTTAATTGAACTGACCTATTCCTTTATGGAGCCTGGCTCCCTCCTGAAGCTTGCACACAGCTACGTGCAAGGATGTCTCTGTTATGCCGTATAGAGCAGAGCCCACTTGCTCCAGTGCGGTGTATCAAAGCTGGCCCTGGGAGACGTGAAGCCGTGTGCATGCATAAAGGTGGAAGCAGATGTGAACGTGATCCCTCCAGGTTGACGCTGAACCAAGTGAATTGCGTTTTATAAACTTAAAACTGGGATATCAAACGCAAGATGTAGGTCAACCCGTGATGCAGGGAGGAGAGAAAATATCCCGAACACGTCGACTGGCAGCGCACGCTTCCAGCAGAGAGATTTTAGGTTTGCTTTTTTTAATCAAGTCTTGCACGTTCAGGCTCAGACGTCTCACCAGCTCCATGCTGCCTCATCCCCTCCTGCGATTTTTGACAAAAACATTGCGACAATGCCGCGCAGAAATGCCTTACAAAGATTTCCCTAATACAATGCTCAGTGTGCCTCAAATAATGGATGTGATCAGTGTGCCAGATAAAGATGGGGCTGAGACAAATACCTCCCCTTCTCTGTTGTTGTCCTCTAATTAAAGACCCTTTTTTAATCTCTTTATTATAATCACATATTCAGCCCATCACATATATCTGACAGATCTTGCCCCAGGTGTGTGTGATTACAGAATGCAAATAGGCAATGCACACACACACTTTGCTCATTACACGGTGTGCAGACATGCACCCTCCTCGCCCTCACTGCATTTGCTCTCTCTGTTTCATTGACGCATGCAGGTCTCCCCGTCTCTCCTTGACTCACTTCAAAGAGAACCTCCATCCCTCTAAAAGTGCCATTCTCCTTGGTGCTTATGGCTGATAGGCTGTGGCCTCATTCCCTCTCTGCTGCAGCCTGTCCCCATTGTGTCCCACTCTGAGAGAGCAGGCGTGTGGGTGGAGGACAGAACGGCTCTCCAAAGTGAACGCCTGACATGGATGTATGGGCTGGGGGTGCATCCTCTCACCAAGCTAAAGTATCGTGCACGTGCAATTCCTCGATGCCATACACGTCCTTCTCTATGAGGGGGCACTGAGGGAGAGAGAGAGACAGGGGCTGAGAGCACTTGTGGCACTTGGACGCCTGTTTAACTCTTGAGGAAACTAATCATCGGATTGAGGTACAGAGGATGATGGGCTACAGGCTTTCGGAGCGAGGGGGGGAGGTTGCTTTAAATGCAAATCCCTTTCTTATAAAAACCGGTTCCGTTTAAAGGGATTTCTGGGAAACGATCCACATTTCCACGGCAGGGGAGACAGTCAGCAGGAGAAAACAGGATAGCACCAGTCAAACATCAAGGAGACAGAGGACGTGGAGAGAGTAGCAAAAGAAAAGGCTACATGTCTGTGAAAGAAGGGATTGGGGCTCAACTGAAGCCTCTTAGATAAAAAACATTCTGCAGTTGAGACACTTGAGAGAGTTTTAGTTTAGATCGTGAAGCATTATGTTATTCGCTGCCATGGAGGAGTCACGAGGTGAAGGAATAAACAACACTCTGGTACAAAATATGAGCACATCCCCGTTTTCTGAGGGTTCTTGAGTGTTGATCTCCATCTTGCCTTCCCTCGAAAAAGCAGGCAAGTATCTGCAGAATGTTTTAAGGAGCCTGCTACATTGAGGTTAGCAGGTTGGAGATTAGCAACATGGTGAATGTTGCAGTAATTGTTTATGGCACGCAGTCAGCCTATAGCTGCTTCATTTCTATGGCTACCATTGAACAGCACCCGGAACATGTGGGTTTCTTTATCACCGCTGTAGAGGTTTTAATGTTTTCACCCCTGCCCATTTATTTGTTGGTTGGTTTGTAAGTGAGATAACACAAAAACGACAAAATGGATTTCCACGAAAACTTGGTGGAAGGGGGACGTATGGTCAGGAAAAAGGCCGTTGTATTTCGGAGCAGATCTGGATCAGGAGGTGGATGCAGAATATTTAAAATAATTTTCTTTAACAACGCGACTTAAGTTCTTTTTCAAAAAAATTATGATTTCTCTTTAGAATTCATGGATCAATTCAGACATGTTTAAGGACTGACAGTTTGGAGCATGTGCAACTTGGATCTGCACCAACTACAAATCTGGATCTACTGAATTTTATTTCGGTTTCATAAGGGAATGGCTAAATTACTCAAGGTTGTAAGAGACAGGAAGCCCCCTCACCCCTATTCCCATCAGCACAAGCTAAAAAGTCCTGTTGATGATTACCAGCACGAACAGCATAACATGCCCGTGCTAAACAATCAAACCGGCAGCTGCACGCTCTTGTTGCATACCATGCGAAAAAATGACTTGTAGAAAGACGGAGGCAACAGCTGCAGAAACAGACCATATTGGAGATCAGAGACACTCCCCCATAGCCCGAGCAGAGGGAGATGGATTTACAAAGCTGTTCTCAAACTTTTACGCTCTGAGTACAAGTCCTACCAGCCGAACGTAAACACTTTCGCTGAAGGGACACAGCCCTGACTTGACAGCTCAGCAGACAATAACACGTCAACTCCAGAGCCTTTTTCTCCACCGCTCCTCATCTACGGTCAAGATGCATGAACACAGTGTTTTTTTCATCCACTTTTTTGTATTCACGTTTTCTATTTGCATGTAAAAATATCTGGATTCGTTTTTTATCAAGTTGAACCAGGACCCTGAAAACACAGATTCGATCGTTTACAGCAGTGCTTCTGCTTCTTCGACGTGCCAACAACCTGTGGTGTGAACAAAAACATCTGATCTGCGTGAACCATTGAGGAGAAAGACCTCCCTCACGTCGATACATAAATCAAAGATAAAGGTCATATTTTCATGCTTTCCTTTCCATTCATTTTTAACTAGACTCCTGCCCTTTAATCATGTCTTCTTGTTGCGCCCTCTTCCGCAAGGTTTTCACGCCACCTCACCTCTCGATCATAATATCCACATGACAGTTGTAGATAGGAGCACACATAAAATAAAAAACACGTTATCAAATTGAGTATGAATAAAATGCCCAAAAAAGAAAAGCCAAGGAAAAAGAGCCAGAGCATCATTAGTGCATCTGTTTTCTGACAATGGTGTCGACATCATTAAAGCTCTGGACCTGAACAGGTGGGAGAGACTGCGGTGCTTTGTCAATGACAGCATTTGGAATTGGTAAGAGAGAGAAACTGTGTGTGCGAGGAATGAAGAGGGGCAGGGAGAAAAACAAAAATGGGTACTTTATGGGTGTGTGGGAGGACAGGGATTCTTCATAGCTTACATCTTTTAATTCAAGTATGTTTTAAAATTGTAGTGGGGTTACATTAGAGAGACTTAATACTGGATAAAACAATGTCTTTTCAGTTTAAGGACTCCGTTATACTTTTCCGCACATCATACACTTTTATGTGTAAAGTGAGGCAGAGAAAGAATGTGTGTGTCTGTATGTGTGTGTGTATTTGTCTTTCTGAAGTTGTGAGAACAAGCAGACACCTGTGCTGGGTAATGTGGAGCACTAATGCTAAGGTCTGCGGCACACTTGTAATAAGACCTAGTGGTGCTTACCAAAAGTGGAGAAACCAGTATATGGGCACAACTGTTGTCGTTGTTTCTATAGCATGCCCATTTCACCAAGGGGAAGTAAGCTTCTCCCAAGCACTCCGTTATTTGAGTACACAAACATACAAAGACAAGTATCTGCAATTTGGAAGGCATTTGTAAAAAATCTCCATTTTAATGACTCCAAGCGTCATTTGCATGCAGACAAGTTTCAGGGTTGAGGGTAGAATTAGGTTTCGGTCAGGATAAGGGTTGGGGTTAGGCATACAACTTGTGATATTTAAAGTTTAGGTAAGGGCCTATAGGGAATGCACTTTATCAGTGTCCTCCCAATCATAAAAAGACAAGAATATGTTTGTGAGAGAGACAATGTGTGTGCATCCTTGTTACTAATTTCCACCCAAAGGTTGTTATCAATTTCCAGCCAAAGTAGTGATCTGATCAGGAGGTCTGTGTTTTAATCTTGGTGGAGACAGAAGGAAGAGAGATCTATGTGCCGAGCCAGCGAGTGGCTTGCCTAAGTGAGTCATTTATCCTTCAGTTGGAAAAGGAGGAGAGATTTGGCAGCTGTGAGCTTCATCTGCCCTCCCATCAGTTCATTACAGAATTCCCTACTAGGTGGAGAAAAGGGAGGGGGGGGGGGGGGGGTTGATCCACTGTGTGTTGGAAGAGGAGTGGGCCATTACCCAAGACATGGAAATCTGACATCTTGTTCACACTTGGCAAGACAGAGATGTTCTGGAATCGGCCCACAAGATCCCGTCAGCCCCCCCCCACCCCCCCAGCCCCCCGCTCTCCGCACTGTGCCAGCGCTGCACCTGTTTGGAACCAGCGTCTTCTAAAAAAAACAGCGAGAGCGAAACACAGCAAAGTCGACCGCGACTATTCTGAGGCACTCTCTATTTTTGATTTCATTCCCGCCAGCGAGGACCTGAGGTTAAGTATCTCATATGTCCCTGAGAAAAAGATAGAAGAAGAGAAACTCGTCAGTAGAGTCAAATTAAGCGTCTGGGAAAATCCCAGATTTCTCTCAGTGAAATACAAAGTCAACACTGGCCCCCCCCCCCCTCCCACAAGAATCCAGACTGTGCTTGTAGCTGCAGTGACATCTTCTTTTGTTGGGTGTGTGTGCACAAGCAACAAATCCAAAGCTTGGAAAGACACTCAAGAAATCCATGGGTGATGACACGTACGCTACATCCCTCTGTTTGTATAGTCTACATAGCAAGAGCCACACTGTAAACCCCCCCCCCCCCCCCGTAAGAAGAGAGCGCAGCAAATATGCAGCGTCCAGCCTCAAAACCAGACGTAGCTGACAGATTTGTGCTCCTGCCCCAGAGTGGGTGAAGTCATGCATGGCTGTGGAGCTCCGGTTTACAACAACTGTTGACTGAAATGAGCAAACTTCAGGAGAATGTTCATTGTATGAGCGCTCATTGTTTTCAAGGCAAAATTCAATTTATTGAAAAACCCTTCATCGCCACAGCGTCGCGCATGTTGGAACTTAGCCAGAGAAATCGTTGGTTCCTCAAGACTTTGTTTTACGTCAAACATGAACTCATTCTTCATTAAGCTATGCTAGATGCTAGCAATGCACTGGGAAGCAGCAGTGTGCGAGCTCACAAACAAACATTACCAACCAGAGCCTGTATATAAACATGGGCGAAGAAAAATGTCTCTGATGTTTACTTTGACTTTTTAGTTTTGCCAATGTCCCATCAGCTAACACGGAGGAGGCAGGATTTATGACTTCGACTGCAGCCAAGATTCTTTGGCTTCAGTTTTCGGGGAGTAGTCACATCGCCCATCCACGGTGACAACCAGTGAAAAGAGTGATGGAGATCAAACAGTGCTCTTCACAGGACCACAGCAGCAAGCAGCCGACACAGCAGTAAGGTACTTTAAAAAAAAAAGCGGCTGCAGTTCAACAGCTCCTTGAGAAACCCAGTTGTGATCCTCTGATCCCCAGTAAACACGGTCCTATTATTTCCACCGTTTTCTATAAAAGCCTTTGCAGAACGTTGCGTCACCAACCATTTTTTACAAACTCAGTTCGCAGTTCACTCTGTAGAACCGCAACCTTCCCCATTAATGCCAGTGACATGGCAGGAGGGAGAAAAAAAGAAATAAACACCTAGCCTCGTGAAACTCAGCCCTGCTCCCCTGCATTAAGGAAATCATCCCCACGCTGGCTTGGTGGTTTCACTGCCGGATGATGCCGAGCCGCACCGGCCTGTTAAAACCAGACAACCATCATTTTCTGAGGGGCATTATGACAGATAATTTCAGCCTGTGTTATTTGTCCCTCCAGGGTTCACGGCGCAGATCCAATTTGACCATTAACGTCAAATCTGCTGGCAGAACCTGATATAAATGATGATCCACATTATACATTTGTTACAAAGCACTGGAGTTTTTTTTCCTTCAAGTTAAATGGAAAAGCTAAAGTGTCTCATCCAGCTGTCTACGTCATCCCACAAAAAAAATCACTCCAGCCTCGTATTAGCCTCCACGCACTGAATGTTTTAGTATTGATTTTAGGGTAAGGGGGTTAAGGGCCCCCCAAGGACGCAGCCTGGGGCCCTTTTGATGGCTTCTAAGTGAAACCTAATAGAGACACACTCTTAGATATGACCTCATTGAAGATATCAGGAGAAAAAAAACTATCTTGTCTTTATTTATAAAGGTGTTATCTCCTCTTTTTCTTTAATTTAAACTAAAAGGACGAAGCCCCTCTTTGCAGAAGGAGGAGAAGAACCACATTTCCACCACTGACATTCATATTGGGGTTGGAGATATAAATGTAACGCTAAGTACCTCTAATCAGTGTGGCTGCAGTCATATCCTGCTATGATATTTATATGATGATTCCCCCGTGGATTTAGGTCAGCTTCTTTTGTGATGTTTGCACAGCATGCTTTTAAAATTCCTTGTGGGTTTTTTATTGCACTCACTCGTGGAGAGGAACAGGATGTAATGCTACGCCGGCCCTGAAGTGCAAATCACACACACTACTCATCACAAAAGACCACAGAATACAAATTAAAATAAACTAATTGCACAACATGACGACAAACTACAGAACACAACCGTATTGACTTCTAACTAGTAAAGTTTGGTACTTGGTATCAACAAGGCTCGATCGCTGATTGGATGGAAGGACCATCCACACGTTTTGTGATTTGTCATTGTGCTTCCTTATTTGCCGTGTGTTTTTTTGTTTCACAATTGTGTATATTTATTTCCTAGTGTATTTCCCTATAGGTGCAGTTGTGTTTTCTTAGATGACATTATATTTATTTTATTGCCGTTGTGTTTTGTAATTTAATGTCATGTTTTTGGATTTATCATTGTGTGTTAGTATTTAACGTTGTGTTTTCAAAATGCATAATTTTTTCGCCTTAATCATCCTTGCGTTTTTCTTAGTTCCTGTAATGTTTTGTGACTTTTTGTGTTTATTTATTAATGCAATTGTGTATTCTTATTCGTCGTTGAGTTTTGTGATTTGTTTCTATATAATTTATGATTTGCACTTCTGGGCTACCATACAAATACCACCAGTTGTAGCCACAGAAAACCAGTCCATGCGATGGGCAGCGTTAGAAGAAGAAGGCTCACTCACCTTCCTCTGCAGAGACCAGGAGGATGCAGCCCAGCAGCAGGACGATGCTCTGGCGTGTCACCTCCATGGCGCACGATCACAAACGAAATGCTCCTGTTTCTCCGTGATCTCCTAAAGACCAAGTGGCACCGGCGGCTCGGCTGTGCGCACTCACTGACCGCAGACCTGTCCGCATTTAGAGTGGACCTGTAGTGTGCATGTGGGGGAGCCACAACGCTGCAGCAGAAACACACACACACACACACACAGACAGTGGAGCTGTCAGGAGATAGGGGCTCTGCACTGTTATTTGTTATTTACTCTCCGGAAACTTCTCCTCCGCGTTGCCCAACTTTGACTTTGTGGTGGAAAAGTCTGGATAGAAAACTAGAGTATGGGAACAAAGCACCTCCTCCTTCTCCTCCTCACTCCTCCGTCAGCAGTGGGGGCTCATGCCTCAAACTTGTTGTGTCCTCGTTTTTCTTCGGGGGGCGGGGGGCGGGGGTTCAGCTCCCACACGACTCTCCCAAAATCTCTCTCTCCCTGCTTCACCTCAGCTGGACGGTCGCGCAGGTTTGGATCCTCCGAGCAGAGCGCACGGCATTCCACCTCATCACACCTCCTTCCACTTCGTCCTCCAAACCAGACCAGGTTTCTGGACTGCGGGGGTATGAGAGGAGAAGATATCCAGTGGAGGTGGAGGGATGCGGCGCGGCAGGTCAGCTGTTACAGGAGCGGCGGAGCAGAGAAGTGCGCAGGCTTTACGCACGGCGGTGTCCACGGTGGTGCGGTGCGGTGGCTGAGCGAGGTATGGCTCCTGTGAGCCGCTGGTCACCGACGCTTCATCACCGCATCACACCCCGGAGTCGAATGGCACCGGCAAGCCCCGCCCACTCGGGTTGCCATAACAGCAGAGTCAAGAGCGCGTGGTGAGAAGCTTCGCTTCCGGACGACGCCTTCAAATTAAAAGCTCAATTGAGATATAGCTGTGTTTCAGTTCAGGTGGTGGCATCGTCCTTCGGAGGATGCATTTGGAGACCCAATGCGACCACTGAGGCTGTCACACTTCGAAGGCTCCCCCAACTGTAGTCGACAAATGAGTCCTTCCTTCCTTGAAAAACAAAGGGGCCCACAGGTGGATTTATCCAGACCTACCCAAGGGATCATTCGTTTTATTGACAACCTGTTGTTCATAGAGGGGCATCAGAAAGACCAAGGAGCATTACAAATATCTTGTCCTGTCAAATGTCAGCTCTGTTGCTAACCAGTTTTGTGCATGTTCACACCTCTCATGAACTAGTTCAAAGTTCAGTTCATACAAGTAAACATGAATAGTTCACGTTCATAGTTCACCGTTTAAATTCTGAACTAGTTCATAGTTCAGTTCATGTCATAGTTTTAAGGTGGAAAGTGAGAATGAAAGACTTAACTAGTTAAAGAAAACCTTATTACTTCTTGCCTTTACTGTCGTAATCTTTATCAGACAGTGTGTAAAAATCCCTCTCTGCTTTCTCTTGCCATCTGTATATGAGACCAAGAGCTGTTGTGTTGCAGGTATGGCCTGCCCCTTTAAGGAAAGTTAGTAGTGTGTGACGTAGTGCAGCTGGGTATTGTGGGTAAAGACGCTAAAAGTGTGTATAACGAGAAGTGACGGACCAACTGGAGGTGGTGCGAGTGTTGCTCCTGCTGTATATCCGAGAAATTGAGTGCCCGCATTCCAAGTTAAGAAACATCTCCTCCTCTACATAAACAGTTTTAAGTAATAAACTACTGGACCAATAACCACACAACTTGGTAGAAGGAAGCTGCATGGATCAGAGATGAACCTATATAAAGAGAGAAGTTTCCTGTCGTCTGTACGCGAGGACGCTACAATAAGAACGTGTTCACCGTTCAAATTCATTATTTCATTGAGTTGCGTTCAGTTCATCGTTCTCATAAAGGTGAACGTGTTCAATGAACGCGTTCGTTCATGCACAACACTGTTGCTAACATAGCTGCAGGCAACAGTGATAAAAGGCAGGATGAGCTGGTGACCCCCGATCACTGAAATCCTCTGTAGACCAGACCTTCTCACTTAGGTCCGACCTTTGTAGTCTATGCAGCCTAAGTGTCCTCCGAAGTATGCAGCCCCTGAATTGAGACTCCTCTTATCTAACTAGAATGATCCTCAGCAGGAGCGCATGTCTCTGCCAAGGCCCAATAAAAAACCCTTAAATTCAATCAAGCTGCACCAAATCGTACACGAACATTGATCTCAGTCCCCTATATAATACCTGAAAAGTGCTCTACCTCATAATATTGTTATATTGATATTGGAATGTGATTTCTAGAAACATAAACTCCCTGGTAGAGGTCGTAAGGATTAAAGATACTTTTGTTTGCATTTGTGTTTACTTACATTGTGTTTTCTCAGAGGGACCCTTTCTTGCTATACACATTTAAGCAACGTCCTGGATTAACACTCATGTGGGGTTACTGAACAGGCCTATCATGCAGAGGCATCCACATATCACAGGTTCATCTGACCTTCACCTGCAAATATCGAGCAAAATATCCCAGAATTGTTACAACAAAGAGATGCAAATCGGGCAAAAAGAGGAATGAAACAACCAAAGGAGACACAAAACAACAGAGACAAGCAAAACTGCCACAAAGACTGAGAGGTAAAAATAAGAAATCTCTGCAGAGACACAAAGGATCACACACCATGCAGCTATGTTTTTTGTGGTTACTTAAAAAGTATTTTAGGCCTGTAGTCTTGTTTTTGAGTTGGAAGTGTGGGGAGCTTTTTATATGTCTGTGTCCATAGCGCATAGTATCACAATTCATATATTGTTATAATATTACTAAGGGTCTTAATTAGCAATAAGATAAACTTTATTCAGATTAGATTTATTCACAATTAATAAGCTGAAAAAAAAGATCTGGAAAAAATCTGAACAGAGTGTAGTATATAATACACCATCCATACAATAAAATTCTATACAGACATTGACAGCCATACAATTCCTATACTACACTATTGCATGGTATAATTTCTGCAATCGTGCTTGTCCATGTAGACTTGAAGACTTTAGTTTGCAGTCATCCACATAAAAGTCATATAAGTTCACAAGCTCCACATCTGTACATCTGTGAATCTTTCATTCACACTCTTGTTTATACTCCTGCAGGTAAAATTAGTCATCCAGTAGCGAGCCCTCATTTTAAATTTTACTGCAGTACAACCAAATGGAGCTCCCTGGCTTCTTTTCACACAAATCACACTTCTTAGGCAAAGAACATGTGCTTTTACTTTGAAAAGCGATCCACACAACATCTGGTGATAGTTACAATATTTCAGATTTTCTTTACTCCAAAATAACAATGAGTGCTGTGTACAAGTACTGGCATGTTGTACCTGTAAATTGTCCTCAAGATAAAACTGCAGGTTGAGTTAAATGTACCAGTAGAAAAGTATATTGTAAGTCTATCCATAATACTGACAAAAAGCAAATGCATTTGATTACATCACATCTGATATAACTGCACATTGAAGTTGACGGAGAGCAGCTTATCTGAAGAACGAAGGCCTTTAAGATCCGGGCTGATTTCTTCTGACCACATACGCAGCGTTTGGTCTCCTGCTGAGGTCAAAGAAGCAGGAATCTGCAAAATACAGATAACACACCACTTGATGAATGATGCAAACGCTGCTGCCACGTTCAATCATCTTTCATGCAGTACGAATAATTAGCATTTGTGACCCTCATTACAAAGAATTAGCTCGCTTGCAGTTGTGCCACATCACAGGCCATATTGGAACATGCACGTTTTATGACGTCTCTCTCTCTCTCTCTCTCTCTCTCTCTCTCTCGCTCTCTCTCTCTCTCTCTCTCTCTCCCTCTCCCTCTCTCCCTCTCTCTGAAATGTGCATGTTTTATTTTTACCAGGAGCATTCGGATCATTGCATGGTCTGTGTGAATGAAAGCCATAACATCACCGATTCATTACATCAGTGTTGCGGAACGGCCCGTTTTCTTATTTAATTAATGGGTGTTCCGCCCCAGGGAAATTGAACGGATTCACTTTTTGAAGATCGGGAGGGGGGGGGGGGGACAGCAGCATAAATGAGAGGATATGCAAATTTTAGGTCTAAATGACTAAATGTAAATAAGAAATCAGCAATTCATGCTCGCTAACAAGGCCAGACCATGTGTTTGATTTTGGCAAGGCGAGACCAAGGTTGCTTGTTTTGCTGTTTCAACTTGTGCTGTTTGTTTCTCGTGTCTTATGTCAGGATAATTGGGTGAAACTCCAAAATGCATTTAATTCCTCCACGCTATTGATATCATCACAGGGTGCATTGCTGTATCCTCAGTTTGTTTCCAGAGGTCAAGAGAATGGGATCTATTCCTACACTGTATTGCCCTTTACTGTATACACATACTATACCGTGAGAGTTGTCTTGAAAGTAAAAACAAAGTACGATCCGTTCACAGAAGGAGCAGTTTGGCTTTTTTTGCACCGTTCTGTCGCTACTGTCAATTTTTCAATTCTGTTCTTTTGTTCATATGTTAGTGTGTAAGATAAGTGGATTGACACTCAAAACAGCATGCGTACGGGGCGTTGCTCAGGGGCTCTCAGCTCGCCAGAGCTGTCACATTTGCTGTACGCAGTGAGATTCCTCTTCATAAGCTTTAATCAGACTCTTACTTCCAGCACTGGCAGAAGCGGCAGTGGGAGCTTCAACAGAAATGTAAGTGTTAAACAAACGACACTGATAAATGGCCTCGGGACGTTCCATTTTTTATCACGTCACGTCGGGTGTATAATTCGTAGAAATCTCTTCTGCAGTGTAAGAGTGAAAGACGGAGGAGCTTCTATTTTTGCAGAGACACCTGAATGTCACCCCCGTTTTATCGATCATCACAAAGCAAAGCACTAAAAGTCTGCAAGAGGGTACGAACGTTTCAGAGTCGGTGCGTAAACACGATTGACACAACGTGAGGTTGATTTTCATTTTTAAATGTGCGACAATTCCAGATTAACAGATATGGACTTTGTTTGAGAAAGAACTTAAAGGGATAGTTCACCCAAAACGTGTCTACTCACCTAGACCAAGCATGTTAGTATGATTTCATAAGCATTTAGCTCAATGCAACCACTATGTGTGAGTACAGCCTTAGATGGCAGCATGGCCGACGACTCAGGCTTTCACCCCCCACCATTATGTGAGTAGTGTGGCTTAGAGAGTTTTGCTTAGAGGCTTGATGAGCCGCAGATGGAACCACCAATTGTTGTGCAATCAGTGCCCCCCACCCCACCTTAGTGTAAGCCATCCCATTAGATTTTGTACATTATTTCTTTACATGGTGCATTGAACAAACTGTGCCTCCTAAAATGCAGCTACACAATGAGAAGTGCATCCATATGGACCCCATAACAACCTGTAATGGCACAAGACACGCAATGAGCTTAACAGCTAAAACATTTTCTGTGGGAAAGAGCTTTTTTCTTGACTCATTACAGAATCACCAGATAGACATTTTCATTTTTAGACCCCAGTGTCCTCCAAAGACTGAATGTTGGCCTTATCTCTTCGTTTCCAGAAGCACCGCGCTGGTTGGTAAAAGTGTCTGTGGTATTTTGCTCTGGCACATTCAAAATGACACTTATATATTCTGCATGCAGTCATACTAATTTTTGGGATCAGGAGTTATCATCGCTGCTACAAAAACTGAAAGTGTGCATTTGGTGTGGGTGACATTTTAAGCCCTCTCGGGTTAAGCTCTGCCCCTGCAGCTTTAAAAGTGACACCAGAAGGCTGCACTCTAAAAATGATGTCA
Source organism: Platichthys flesus (assembly GCF_949316205.1). NCBI lineage: Eukaryota > Metazoa > Chordata > Actinopteri > Pleuronectiformes > Pleuronectidae > Platichthys > Platichthys flesus. Next base: position 12,808,222 of record NC_084959.1, on the reverse strand, counting down.
TACTCTTGGATTGCGAATCAGAAAAACCAAAAGTCTTTGTCATTTTCAGTTCATTTCAAGGTTGTTAAATGTTACCCGCACAAGGTTATCACTCCTTTGTAGCCAGTGTGGCATGTTTTAATAAGCGGAACGGGTACGGAGTTGACATTTTCCTCAGAAAAATAAGAGTGAAAATGCCAAAACACCTTCCTGGATCCATCTCATGCAGAAGTCTCTTTGTGCTAGTGTTGCCCGCAGTGTGGTGTTTTTAATAATTGCTAATAAGACTAAGGAAAAAGACAGCAGAACCCACTAAGTCTAATCTGCTTTCAAACTGAGAGCTCTGGCACAAAACCACAGGAGTCTGTATTATCTCCGGCTGTAAACCAAAGAAGGCACTTCTTTTCAAACCGGCACAAAGGAGCATCTTAACGGCAAAAAAAAAACCCTGCACCACACCCTGCCGAGCACCTCTCTGAAGATGAAGCCTCTAATCTTGATGCAGTCAGCGTGATAAGTGGATAAAAGAAGAGTAGGGAAGCTGCTCAACTGACTCATCTGGATTTACTAACAAAGCACAAGCTGTAAACAAGAGAGGCGAACTCGAGATGTCCTACACAAACACGGTTCGAGGGGGAACCGGCTCTGACCTGATGAGCCGGAGAGCGAGAGGAGGGGATGGAGAGTGGAGGAGTGGAAGATGCAGCAGGCGGAAATGAATAATAAAACACAAACATGGAAGTATCTGTGTTTGATCCTCATCTCCGGGCTGCAGCTGTCATGTTGTAATGAAGCTAACAAATGATGCTGACAACCTCCTGTGTGGAGCCGGCGTTGGGTAGACTGATTGAAATGTCTCTCGTTAAAGTCGAAGACTACCAGTATCTGTTGCTTTTTTGCTTTTTTGGAAACTGAACATGTCCGCTGTGTAATCATCCTGGATTCTCAGGATTACCTTGACCAAATAATTGAGTCTGTGCAGGAGGAAATAGACACACACATCTGACAGCTCAGGCGATGGAAAGATAGAGACATTTAGCAAGTGCAATGAATTCAAATGTGAGTGGAAAAACTTTTATTGTGTGCCGCCACTCATATGTAGGGCAGACAGAGTATATTTATAACATTTGCTCGTATCTCCGATCTCTTCAAATCCGCTGCATTCAAAATGCTACACAAACCATTTAAATTTGCCTGCTAATACAAGGTGTCACTGTTATCTCTGCAACAGAAAACAGCTTAGTCTCAAACACTAAGGAGTGAGGTGTTATTATTCACCACATGGCGTTGTTGTGTAGCTGTAACGTACACTGGGGTCCAATGTAACAGGATGAAATAAGGTCAAAAAACGTTATTTTAAATGTGTGTGTGTGTGTGGGGGGGGGGATGTATGTGTGTGTGTGTGTGTTGCAAGTTGCATCATGTTAACTAAACTGAATGTCAAAAATGTACATGTAAATGCCTATGTTTGTGTGTCCATTCATGCATGTGTGTGTATGTCTGTTGAATACATTTGCTTCCTGTTAGAACTCACTCAGACTGTTGGAGTCTTGTACTCTTATAGATTCATATTCAGCTAACAGCTAAAGCGTCAGCACCAAAAAACCTACTCATACGTTAATAGACAGACAATAAACACAAATTAAATTGGATAAGTTTAACTACAAAGCAGTCAATGCTATAACAATAAATGAAGTTGAAAAACACCCCCGTACCTCAAAATGAAGTGTTTCCCTTTAGAATTAACGACCACTTACTTATTATGTGTAATAAGGACTAAACTTTGCATGTTTAGAGTGAATCTGGTGATTTCTAACTTGTCCCTGATTGGAGGAAATGGAAGTGTTACATATAACCCATGTTACAACCTCTCCTTCATATTTGAGAAGGCCTCAGCACTTTAGGGGATCATGTTGAGGGGTGCGTAACGTTCAGGAAGGACTGATGCTTGGAACAACTCAGGTCCCTTCAGGTCCGCTGGTCATATTGGCTTTGAGTTGTGTGAAGGGTTTGTGTTGTAGTGTAACGCCTCACTGCTTCTCCCAGGCGGTATAGCCAAGTGAATGAGTTTCTCTGAACGCTTTGGGATAATTCTGGGTTGAGTCTACTCTTCGACACATGTCAGCTGTTCTTTTCATCTAAATCCCAGCCTGTCACTGCAGCTCTGGACCCCAGCAGCAGGCAGAAAGAGGCATCACTCCATCACCAGCCTGTTGTCAAGCCGGCTGTGAACAATCGCTGGTAATCCTCGCAACTCGACAAACATCGAGATCCCTGCAAGAGCTGTGACGGCGAACAATTGTGTGTCTAATTTCACCGCCAAGGAGGTTACGTATTCACCCCTGTTTTTATTTTTTTTATTTATTGCTTTGTTTGTTTGTAAGATTTCGCAAAAAAAAAACAGACGAATTATCACAAAACCTGGTGGAAGGATTAGGTATGGCTCGTGGGAGAACCCATTCAATTATGGTGTGGATCCAGATCAAAGGATGGATTTCTCAGGGAATAACTCGTGGATGTTCCTGAAGTGAAAATCTGGATCTAGTGAATTTAAATGTAGTTTGTTTGTTTGTATGATTTCGCAAAAAACGACTTAATTAATTATCACAAAAACTGGTGGAAGGATGTGGTATGGCTCTAGGGAGAACCCATTCACTTTTGTTGTGGATCCAGATCAAAGGATGGATTTCTCAGGGAAAAACTCGTGGATGTTCCTGAAGTGAAAATCTGGATCTAGTGAATTTAAATGTAGGGACAATTCGGGGTTCAGCATCTTGACCAAGGACACTTCGGCATGCAGATGGGGAAGACTGGGGATCGAACTGCCGACCTTCAGGTTGGAGGACGACCGCTCTTGCATTCAGCCACAGCCGTATAAGGGGACATAGAGATACTCACTCTACACAGTGCAAATCTTGTTTCCTAATTTCTCTGTTTGGTGTGATATTTGGTTCTTAACACTGGCTTGGTTTAAGTGACTCATGTGGAATACATTGATACATGGTCCTCGTATACAGGATGTAATATACATTGTTGTTTCTACAAGATCTAAGGTTTTTCAAACACATGAATCACTGCCATGATAAAAGAGAGAGTTCATCCAGTGAGTCACTTAATCACGAGGGAATTTGAAGAAACCACATCACTTTGTCAAATGTTCGGCCTCCCTCCGGGATCCATCTCTGCATTCTTCCACCAGTTCGTGAGTGGCGGCATCAACCCGGTGTGCGGCACAGACACTTGTTCACGGCTCAGAGGAGGATAACAGAAACATGCAAGCGGGAGTAGCCCGATGGCTGCGAGGCATTAGCCGTTTGCAGCTTTAAATCCTGTTTCTGTTCAGTGATGGATGTTCTCCCCTCTCTCTGTCTGATCCTTCACATCACTTTCAGCTGAAATAATACAGCAGAGACCTGCCTGTGGTCAACCAGGTGATTGATGGTTTGCATTTTTTGGAGTGAAACACCACAGCCTCGCAATGACCCTGAACAAGATGAGTGGTTATGAATTAGATTAGATGAGATGACTATTTTACCTCCTCGCACATTTTCCCCCTTAAGTACGTTTGAGTTGGGAAAATAATCTCATTCCAAGGCTCCATATCGGCGCCATTCAAACAGGTGCAATATCTCAGGGATTTAAACTCACGATTGCTGCAAAGCCGATGAACTGGCCAACCAGCAGGTCAGTGGGCAACAGCTGGTTTGTTTTTTTCTCTGTAGCAGCGTTAATGTTATTTAAATTTAAAAGACCAATAACTAATCGAAGAAGTAGTTTGCACAAAATCCGTTTGCTCATGCGCAAATACCCATCCATCCATCGTGTTTATCCCTTGAGGATCACAGGGAAAGCTGGAGCCTATCTCTGCTGATATTGGGTGGAAGACCGGAATAGACCCTGGACAGGTCGCCAGCGTACCGCAGGGCCAACATGCAACAACAACAAACAACCATTCACACCCACAAACAATTCAGTTTCCAGTTAACCTAACTCCAATCTGCAGGTCTTTGGACAGTGGGAGGAAGCTGGAGTGCCCAGAGAAAAAAACAATGCAAACATGTGGAGAACATGCAAACTCCACTCAGAAAGACCAAAGCTGACCCGCGAGTCAAACAGGGAACCCTCATGCTGTGAGGCGACAGTGCTAACCACCGCATCACCAGGACGTCCCTTCATGATGATTTAAAAGAACTGTAATGAGACAGAACCAGAGAATCCAGCGGTTCCTGCTACCTCTCTCTCTCTCTCTCTCTCTCTCTAGCTCTCTCTCCCTCTTTTCACCCACCTCTCCTCTCTCCCCCATTTCTTTCTCCAGCAGGTTACTCCCCGTTAAAAGGGAGGTTTTTCTCTCCACAACCAACTGCTTGCTCATTATGGGAACTCTATAATTTGCTACAGTCTTCTTTGAGATAATGTTTTTGATTTGGCGCTATACAATTTCAATTTAATTGCATATGGCCAAATTTGATGCAGGTTTCTCGGCATTAAACAAGTTTGATCTTGTGTGTGTGTGGTACCTGGATCAAGCTTATATTTTCAAATGAATGCTAAATTGTGCCTTATTAGAAGTCGGGGTGGTGAGCAAGTACAGAGGCAGAATCATGTCAGCCTTGTACAAAGCCACAATAGCTTTGTGTTGACATAAACACACACAATAGCATAACATGAAATCAAATGGAAAGGTTCCTCATTTTGTGTTCTCTAAGGAGAAAATGGTTCCTCCTGATGAGAGGAGGAGAGTTGGTGGGAGTGAGAAGCAAATACAATCCAGAGCAAGTGTGTGTGCAGCTGAGAGCAACTTCTGTAAGAGTCTGGAACTTGAATAGAGAGAGAGAGAGAGAGAGAAAGAGAGAGAGCGCCCTCTCCTGGTCGTACCGCTCTTTCCCTGCAGTCGTCCACTGTGGAACTAGAACATTGAAGTCATCGACAGAGTTGGAACAAAAAACAAGACCACTCTGAGTCCAATTTCAGAAAGCATTTTTAAATTCATTTTATTATTTTATAGCTAATTTACAACAAGCGCTTCACTGAACTGGAACATTTTATTTTGCTTGATATTTGTCATCGTTAAATATATTTTTCTGCATCAGTTGTCTCTGTGTAAGTTCGTAATCAGTCTTTTCTGTAAAAAGTCATATATTTTTATAAGGAATATCACACTATGATACGGATGGCTGAGAGAGATATTAAGAAATACACTGAACCGTTCAAAGAAAGAAAACATATTATTCCATTCATGGATGTTTCATCGTGTGTTGTCGTTTCTGTGATTCTCTCAGTGTGTAAATGTTAATGGGTGTGTGGACGTGCTGATATCTGTGTGTGTGTGTGTGTGCGTGTAGATGTTGTGTGTTTGAGCAGATAAACTGGGCTGTGGCTCGGATGGACTCTGTACCTGCATCGAATCAGCAGTGTGCTGAAGCCACACTCCAACATACCTGTTATATTTACAGCATTTCTGGCCGAGACCCAAATAGCTCCCTCAATGTGTTTAAAAAATGTAAATAAATAAAACACATAAAATACACAGACTTGAGATGGAACCAGTGTCAGTTCTAGATAAATAATAAACCATGAACAAAAACAGAAATCCAAACTTGTCATTGACAGGCCTCAGCTGAGAGAAGCAAGTGAGCAAAATATAAACAAACAATAAATATGAATACGGTTACTTCCATCGACACTTCCACCTACACTCTTATAATTCAGGACCAATTATAAGTAAATACAAACACATGCTCATAAAACCTCAGAGTCCCTTTGTTTTCCAGTCACCATCTTTTTCCTGCAGATACCTGTAGCATATAATGCCGTCAGTGCAAACTTCATAAATACTCTTTATAATCTTAGACACATGTATAAACCATCTTCATTGCATAACATCATAGGAGTATTGCAGTACATCTTCAAGTGCGTGTCCCACTCTCGCCCTGGCACGCACACACACACACACACACACACACACACACACACACACACACACACACACACACACACACACACACACACACACACACACACACACACACACACACACACACACCATTGATTTATGCATTATACATTATAACCACCATGTTGATGTTATAAAGGATAGATATTTCTCATATGGTATCAGTTATACTCTGTGTACATAACACATGAGCTTTCTTGTCACCCGCGCACACAAGCTGCAAACACACCGATGCACACACACAGTTGCACACACACACACACACACACACACAGCTGCATTGTAAATGTGTCTCACTTCGTTGTCAACGTACTCCAGAACATGTCAGATTCTTCAGCTCGAAGCTCTAGAGTGAGGTCTGCTTCACCTATTTCTGTTTGCTGGGTTAAAATGGGAACGTGAGTAAATCCAACAACCAAACAGTAATATTACCCAAATAAATCAATGGAGTATTGTTTGTAGATGTTTTTACAGACTTAGTCACTTTAGAAATTGTCATAAAAAAGATATATATATATATTTATATTTATATTTATATATATAGGCCATTTATTTGTTAAACATGACTTAGCTTTTTATTTTGTGTGGACACGAAAGAGAGAAAGAAGCAGAGGAAAAAGTGGAAGAGAGAATAAAAGAAGACCTATTCCTCCCACACAGAGGAGGTTCCACACATGAATGTGCACAGATGCGCACACATACACACAGACGCACATACACGCCCGCGCAAGCTCTCACAGACACACACACGCACACGCCATGGCTTTTACTGTGGCCACTGGAAACAGTGTGTACGTCTGCGGCTGAGGGATTCTTTTGGAAGAGTGACCGGTGAGTTGGCTGTGGTGCGATGAAGCTAACAGCTCTGCTGTTTGTGCCTAGAGAGATAACATTCATCCGGGATTCTGACTAGCAGGTCAGAACAGCCATTCCCCCTGCAGAGGAGTGTGCTAGGTTACAGCTGAGGTTACAACTCTGTGTGTGTGTGTGGGTGGGTGGGGGGGGGGTGGGGGGGGGGGGGCAGTGGACAAGAGTGTGTGTGTGTGCTTGTGTGTGTGTGTGTGTGTGTGATAGCGTGTTGGTGCGTTGAGTGTGTGTGCATAAGAGAGCAGAGGCTAAACTGGATGTCAGAGCTTTACTGTGCTCAGGACTGGCCTCCCATGACCATGTCTCATGACCTCGTCTCTCTTCTCTTCTTCTTTCTTGAGACATGCTTAAAAAACTCCTCCACGATAGGGAGGTGGTGAAGAAGAACACAGCCTATTTACTCGCCTTTCTTTTTACCACTTTTTTTTAGTTTTTTTGTCTGATTTTCCATTGTTTTTCGTCTCCTGTCTCCATTGTCTTCGAGGATGCATGCACAAATTCAGCATATGAGTTTTTATCATTATAATTATTAGAACTGCTCGTTAAATAATGCCTTGCGATATTCAACATGGGCGACTGAGCACGTGTCAGTCTTGGTCACTACAGTGGAATTCTGAGTTCACACACAGAACCAAGAGGAGATTCCTGTTCCCAGTCGTCCCCCTCTCCTGTCGTGAAACAAGGCAGAGCTGACAGGAGGAGGAGGAGAGAAAGCCAGGAGCTGATATAAAAAGGGGGGGGGGGGGGGGCCAGTGTCTTTTTTGGGGCACCTCCATCTCCGACATGGGCGCGTGGAGGTGTTCAGCGTGAGACACCCGAGGGATGGGGCTGGTTGAGGTGGTGCTAATACTACCCCGGTGTCCGTCCCTGCTGCGTCACCCTCTACTCTCTTTCAAGCCCTGCTCAGGCCTGATGTCTCGTGTGTCCAGCAGGTATAACGTGTATAGATGCAGATGAACTGCAGCTCACAAATGGCATCAAAATGCATTAGAAATCTCACAAGCTGTGATGTATAATTTGACTCATATTTGATTTTAAACTGTATTGAAACAAAAAAAAAACGCTAAAATTGTTTGGCATCGCTAAATAAGCCTTGTTCGGGATGTTTACATCCCCAGTTTTGGGTGCACAGCTGTACCAAGATGCATTTTAATGCTAAATGTGAAACAGGACCTCAAGACTCAGTCGTGCCTCATTAAATACTGATTTAGTCATTTCTCTGTCGAATAACACAAAGCTGTGTTCCCGTCTGTCTCAGAGTCTCTTTTTTGGTATCGTTCTTTCCCTCGCTGTGTCACTTCCTGTGTCTGTCTCTGTTTCTGTGTTTGTCTTAGTATGCATTTGTCTCTCTGTGTCATTCTCAGTGATGGCCTAAGCACTGACTTTGCTGGAGGACAGACAGGCAGGCGAGGCTGGCTTGGCTGTGAGGGTGAAGGGTGGTGTCAGGTCGGTGGTCGGTGAGGGAAGTCCGGTCGGGCGGGGCGGGGGCGGGGGCGGGGGTGCAGCATCACAGCCTCTCCCGAGTGGGGATCCAGATGTAAGGCCCTGATTGCTCCTCGATCACTGTCTTTACTTTGTGATAGACCTCTTCAAAGCTGTCCCCTTCCACGACAGCTGCAGCAGGATGTGTCGGGGAGGGAGAGACAACAGAAGGGGGGGGGGGGGGGGGTGGCACAGGCAGTGGCAAAACAAAGACAAAAGAGAGACAGCAGGAAACATTCGGGAAGAGGGGAGGGGAGGGGGGGGGGCAGAAAGAGATGGAAGTTTGTCAGATGTTTTTGCAAGACGTTGGGAGGAATCATCAGTTAAGACGCTTAATGAATATTTACTTTGATCATCCGTGCAAAATCGGTAATGTGCAAAATCGCATCTGTTATACAAAAGGCACATTCCCAGGATGCATGTACGCCTACAAAGTGTCTTGCACGTTCATTCCGTCTCACAGGTTTTCTTTTAGTGGCTGATAAAATGTCACACGTGGCAGCTGCTCATGATCTCTGCGCCGGATTTGTCAGAGAACTCTAACGTTCATTTCCTGGCGACCGCTGTGATTTGCCCTAAATGTGTCTCTTCAATGTGAAAAAAAAAAGTAAAAAGTCCCGGAGTCCGCCAGGAACACATTCATTTTCCCATTTAACTCCTTCATCAATAGCGTGAATATGTGAATGTGGAGCTCATTCATGTGGAGGAGGAATTTATTTTCCTTTTCATTTGTGAAACAATGAAGTTATCCACATTCATATTAAGATAGCTGTTGATGTCTGGACCATAAACACCTGCAATAAGTATCTCTGTTTGTGTATTGTGTGGAGAGATGCTCGATTGGTTTGAACTCGTGTGATAAATGGAAGTTGTTGGACTGTTAATGGCGAATGGAAGATGGAGTCTTGGCCTCATATATCCCCTGTCTACACCGGAAGCCCCAAATTATTGTCCGTGGCCCCCAGAGGCTAATTCGTCATTAAATTGTTGCTGATGGGCTCCAGGATGCCGGTGTATAAGCTCAGGTTAACCATCTGGTGCCGTCACAACACTAACCCACTGGTAACTGTGCAAGGACTGTAGACGGAGTTGTGTTACCTTGTGTACACAGAAACTCTGCGTGTGCTCACCTGAAAAGCACTCTAGAAAGTCTTGTTCTAGTTTTAGGGCTCGGTCCATTCCTTTCCTGGCCTGCTCCTCCGTCAGACGAGTATTGATCTCTCTGTTGACATCACAACACAAAAGTCAATCAGGGGAGGGCGCTCTTCAAAAGTTGATGGTGGACGACATGTTCGGTTTTCGATGACCATTTATGTAATGTAATAAGAACTCACAGGACGTTCTCCAGCGCCTTGGGCCGTACAAAGATGGCGATGGGATGAAGCTGAGCTGCTTGTAGTCTGCGCACAGCGTTGGCCGAAACATCCAGGATGCAGTGTTTCCCCTGCTGCTCGTGTACACGTGCAGGGAGAGCAGTGATGAGGATTAATAAACACACACTGTTATTTCGGTTATGACTTCAAAACTGCCAGTTAATTAGGAAAACAAGCCACGGGAGGTTTCGGCAAATTACTCAAAACACTTTTAGTTCTTGTTCTTTTATAAAACATTTTATACACACAATTGAAATCACAGTTATTTATCATCGCCATTCATCAAATTTAGCATTAATGTGCTTGATCCTGTAAATACAATGCGAGTCATTGTTTTGCAATTAGTGGAAGCAATTAAAACCAATGACAACAAAGGACTGGGAAAACAACAGATAAAATGTTATGTCTTGCTATTCATTTTTATTTCGCACCTGCTCAGCCACCTCGCGGACACTCTGGACACTGGTGCCATACAGGTGACTGTTGTACTGGCCGGCCTCGATGAACCGATGGCTCTGGATGTCCTTCTCCATCTGTTCCCGCGACGACACAAAGTGATAGTCCCTCCCGTCCACCTCATACTCTCTCTTGGGCCGCGTGGTGTCTATCGAGCAAAGAACAGTAGACTGTCAAAGCAGTGCACATGATTAAATCGCCTAGAATCTCAAAATTAAAGCTATTATTTCTCCGAGAAGGGGACACATCGTGCAGATATAAGCCTAAAATAGTGGCAGGTGGCAGCACTGACATCATATCATGGGCAGAGAATCAGAGAATCGGTCTGTGTGACTGACAGGGCAATTACTTACGTGGGACACAAGATCCAAACTTGTCGGGGAACTCAGACAACAGGTCGTCGTTTATCCTGTCCTTCACGGGACCCAGAATGATGATGGGCCTCGCGTAATGAACTTAGCGGGAGGAGAAAGAGAGGGGGGGGGGCGTTCAGAAGAGTGCACTTTGATAACAAAGGAACTAAAGAATGAGCTGCTTCCTTGTTGACATTACCTTCCACTTGGGTGACTGTCTCATAACTCTGCAATGTTTTATCTCTCCCTGTAGACAGAGCACAGACACATTCAGCCAACTTCCTTTTAACCAATATGAAACCCCGTTTATTTATAGCTTTGTGTGCATATGTGCGCTTGTACTTAGATTTAATGACTGCGATGTGTTTTAAAGCGACACAACGTAGGTTTACACCTTTAAATAACAGCTATCAATTTGATGGTGCACAAACTTTTAAAGCGCTCCCTGGACGCTTGCAACTGCATAGCGTTCTGTAACACTATGGCATACATCCCACACAAAGAACCAGAGGCGGAGCGAGCAACTACAAGCGACAACTACCTTGCAATTCTCGGTGTATAAATCACGGCAGAGACAAGAGAGTGACTGAGCAAGAAACGGAAATTCAGGGAATCGTCTGCGAGAGCTTAAAGAGACCAAAGGATGCAGGACAGATGCTGACCAGTTGTGAATAAGTATGTAGTTAGTCATATCTTTCGCTTGTTTGCTTTATTTGTGCTGGTTGTCGGTTTCAAGATGAACTTATATTTACCGCAGTGATTTAAGTATCCCACCTGCAGGGGGAGCCTGAGTGTAGCTGTGTGCAAATCTTTCTATGCGTGGCTTTAAAATGCTGGAGCTAATACATCAGATGGCCCCACTGAGGAAATAAAAAAAGACCTGCCTGTGAAGGTGAAGTGTGCTTTGGACCACAGTGTGGAGGAAAATGGTAATGAGGACTTTCTTGTGATTATACTTGGCAGTAACTGTGACGTTGGCAGGGAGGTATTTAAAGATGACATCGCTGCCAAAGAGCGGGGTAGTTGTAGAGAAAGGACGTCTCTGAGTCTGCGGTTATTGACAGTTTTACACATTCGCATTGGCCGATGCTACTAGCACCTTCGATCGAGCAATTCATCTCGTAATGGATGGACAAAAAAGCAGCCTGCAGAATGTGAACACGTGCATTATGTTTACAAAAATACGAGAGAATGTCCGAATGTGTAAATGGCAGCTTGCAGAGTCAATGTAGAGAACATCCACGCTTCATACTAATTACCTTGAGGGCCCAAGCTGTCCCGACCGTGGTCCTGCGACAGAAACAAGAGCAGAGATTTACACAGGGGGAGACGCTTTGAGAGAAAAGGCCCTCTGTCAGTCAACTGTGGTGAGTGAACTCACCCTCTCTTTGGTGTTACCACGAGACCACTCTTTTCTTTCCACCCTGGAGAGAGGAAAAGATCAAAGTTAAAGTCAAAGTCAACTCTATTGTCATTTCGGGAGTGAAATGCTGTTTTTCTCTGATCCCGGGTCTGAACATATAAGTAGACAGAACGTATAAGTGTGCACATATTAAGTACTCGAAACACAGAACACTGTACAGCATAGTACTCAGTCATAAGGTTCATGGGGGATAGAATGAGAAAGATGGACGTGGTTGAGCAATATAACACAACATTTATCACAAGTGATCAGGGCGCCAATGGGTTTTTACGCTCTGGTTATATAATGAGACTTATAACATGTATAATTTTGTTCAATTATATGAACATTCGAGCTTAAAATGACAAACGACCTACTAAACTTTTCCATAAATCACTGTTATTTGCTCTCGAACATAAAACCTTAGATATGTGCGAGCTCGTCGATGGACAGTGTGTCTGACCTGTGCTTGCTGGGGATGAAGCCGACCTCCTCGGCCTCATTCTGGGGGCTGACTTTACGGGCCTGCCACCACTCCTCATCCCCGCAGTCCAGCACATGCAGCACGTCCCCGAACCTGAAGCCCAGCGCTTGACTGAGGAAGCCACAGTCCGCAGTCTTGTCATAGTCGAAAAGAGCCCTGAGTGAGGAGATCATGTAAATCGGTCACTTCATAGAAAAAATATAAATCATCATCTACATCACCATCATCTTTTTAAAGAAATATCCAAATCCGATATGTAATTTTTATTGAAGGTTGCACCAAATGAAACACTGTGGGTGTGCGCTGTAACACCTGCAACCTTGAATTGAACCCACACTTTGTTAATTTGAAGGCGCACAGGAAGACTCAAACATTACAATAGAAATGACACACTAGCAGAGAGAAAACTGAAAGGGGCATGATGAAGTTTATCAAATCAAATGACAAGATATGAAAAAAATGTCACCTCCATTATTAATGTGGAAGCATTTTCACACCACCTCCATCTCTTTCGGTTGTCGTTTGTTACTTCCACCCCTGAGGCTACTTTGCTTAGATGACGAATGGCCATTTTATGTTGTGAAGGATAAATGAAGAACGCTAAGATTAAAGTGGGAAATGACGATACATTGTTCTGTTTGGATCAAATCTCACTGAAATTGATCAAATCCCTCGATAATCCATCTCTCAATTTTTCATTTCACGTTCAATTTCCCCAGTGTTTATAATTTGGATTTGTCTTGTCGATTTGGTTTAATTTTTATCCCATATTTTTCTCATAAGAACTGTTTGACCTACATAATGATTCAATACATATTGGAATATTGGGATTATTTTAGTGGAACTTCATTTCATTTTTGTATTTTGAGCATGTAAATAAAATGAAGAAAAATTATACAAACAAGTAAAAAAAAAGTATTGTTTACAAAAATTTTTTTAAACCTTAATGATTTAAACTACATAAATCCCTTCTGTATGAATTAATTAATTCATCTCTATAATGGCTGCTTCGCGCTTACAGAACCACCTTGGGAAGGTAAATAAAGGTATTCAGGTAAACTCACGAAGCGTCCTGGCGACGCCACGATTACGCACGTTGCGTAAAAGTCGCGGGAGTTACGTAGTATTAACCGGCGGCTACCACAGACTCGTTATCAACAAACACGCACGTGTTGTCTCCGTGACTCTGCAGGAAAACCAGACGGACGCGGGAGACACGTGTCTGAATCACGGAGGGAGTTTTTATGTGCGAACTTCTGTCAAAATGGTGACAATAACACAACACATTTTCTTCAGCGTCGTGGATCATGAGGAGGAAACGATGGAGCTCATGTCGCTGCTTCAAGCTAATTGAACACAACCTGAGAAACCCGGACAATATCCGGACCCTGCCGAACAGGTGGCCATTGACAGCACTCCATGGACCGTATGTAAAGATCCACTCACACAGGGAATCAAGCAGGACATCCTTCTGAAGGTAACACCATGCTCCAGTATGTATTCAGTGCAGTGTGGTGTATGGTTTGACAACTGGTCACTGGCCATTCCTGTTTCTACTGGTTGCCCAGATTGTGTGTGGATTGTTATGAACTTACTTTTCTCTTTCTCTACAAACTTCATTTACTGCTGTCACCTTCTTCTATCGGCCTTGTAGTGACACAACTGGCTGAACAGGTTTGATGTGAATGGGATCAGCTTCCCAGCAAGTTGCGATTTTTTTGGTTCTAAAAATGCCAGGTATTGTTGAAAGTTTCGATGTTTCACATGAACGAGTTTTGAACTAGCATATGCCGCAAGTCCATTGGATGAACGTTGTTTTTAAAGGGGGTTTGAGTATTTTGATGTATCAATGTAAATTGTATTGCCAGAATTATTGATGTTGACGGATCTCTGCTTTATGGAAGTCGAAGGATTTGTTTACCACAGTTTCACCTATGGGTGTCATGTTGTACCAAAGCCTACTGTTTCTACTGTTGGTGTCAGACCTGATGTAGAAGCCTCTCTTTGGGTTGCTCCTTAGCGTCGTGGTCCCCGAGCCCATGCTGCTGTTCATCAGCTGTTCCCTCAGGTCGTGGATCTTTGCTTCAAAGCGGCTGTACTCTGAAAACAGAAAGACAAACGCATGAGGAGCTTTTCGGTTTAAACTCAGTCACACGAAAGGTTTGCTTCGTAACCGATGGAGATGCATCCATCCCACTTATCTAACAGTATTGTACTGAGCAGTAACCTCGACTTCCCTTATGTAAACGCTCTTTAGCCTTCTTCATAGAACCAATATGAATCCATTTTATGTAAAGTCACTCACGGTCAAGACGTGTTATGGCACTAAAAACTTAAGCCTTGGCTGAGTGAATGTAAGTAGAAGACTTCCTTTTGTTTCCAATAGAATTTTCAAAATACCAATTCTAGCTCACTACTTTGCTCACTGTTTGCATTTATTCTTCATCTTTGGGAGATTGATTTGTTTTTGAGATATTGTGCACAGAAGCAAACCAGCACACACAAATTCTTTGCTAGAGAATTAAAATAAACGTCTTGATCCGTGAAACAAGTGGTCGCTGATTGGACATTTTCGGACAAACATTTTAGGTCTACATTTCTTGTGAATCTCTATGTATGTGAGAATCTATCTGCATGAAGGTGTGTTGTTATGTGTGACAGTTGTACGTTGTAGTTGTTGCCGTACCGTCGGGCCGATACTGAGCGATGATGGTCACCGTCTGGCCGGCGTTCTTCAGCGCTGCAGCTGCCTGTTCATGAGTCGCCATGCGCAGGTCCACGCCGTTCACCTGATGCACACACAAACAGCATGGACAATCACTACTGTGCTACTGTGGGATGCGTGAATGTGCTGCGTGACACCTTTATACAGATGAGTGTCTTTACACTGAGGATCTGATCGCCCTTGTGCAGCTCTCCGCTGAGGTCCGCTGGCCCTCCTGCCAGGATGAACGAGATAAAGATTCCCTCTCCATCCTCGCCCCCGACAATGTTGAACCCCAGACCTGTGGAGCCTCGGTGGATCAGAACTCTGCGAGGCTCCCTGATTAAGACAGAAACATGTAGTGTGAATAAAAGAGTGTAGATAAACAAATACCTTTAATCAAACCACCGCTGCTGCAAACACTGCAAATAATAACCAGGGAACCTGAGGAAAAGCCAGCGGATCATTGCTCACCTGGGGATGTCATCATCTCCCATCATGCCGTGCAGAACAGGAGAAAACCGACTAGGTGAGGTGGGAGTAAGGGCTTGTGGGTAATCTGAGCCAAGATAGTTGGGGTGGCTGAGTTCAGTATCCATATGGGAATATGCTGGAAGAATAGCACACAAAGAGATGTATAATATTCCAGAGGGCTGCTGTACACAGATATGCAATATCAGCAAAAATAGAAGTTCAGACTTCGGGCTGTTTGGCTTCTCTACTGAGTAAATGCATTTGTGTAATATGATATTTTGTATGTGTGGTCGGAAAAATTGTTGTGTATTGTGTTGCGAAATCCTATTGCAGTTTTTGTTTGTTACAAGTAGTCTTTCATCCAGAGGCGGATTTGTGTCAAAGGTAGAAAGAAAATGCCCCATAACCAGTAAACATGAGCTTTTCATTTTCTTAGTAGTCCCACTGTCCTCTCCAGTGATTTACAAAGAACAGGGTTTTCTCTCGACTATCATTGACTATTAGTTCAAATATGAACACTTCTGGTTTTTATCTATCCGTGTGTGTCAGGAGAGGGGCTTACTGCTGGTGAGGTCTGGAGGGTTGTAGGAGTTGGTCAGGTACAGGTTGTTGGGCTTGGCCACCCTGAGGTACACCACCTCGGCTGTGTTCTTCAGAGCCCCCACCGCATCCTCGTGCATCACATCCTCCAGACACACGCTGTTCACCTGAGCGTTGGCAGCAAGCAGGGAAAGAAAGGGAGCGTCAGTCACAACAGACGGCAGCTGTACTGAGGACCAGAGAAACACTGAATCCCTCACACGGCCACAATTTACATTTATGACAGTCGCTCTTCTTCAGAACAGTCCGATCATCCTAGTGATGACTTGACTATTTATGGACTGTATTTATATTGCACCTATCCATTGTTATGACCACTCAAAGCTATTTACATTAACCCATTTGCACAGACATTCATAGAGCACTTCTATATGCATCGCACGTCACACACACACTGACGGAACAACCACCTGGTCCAATTTGGGGATTCAGGGTTGTGCTCAAGTAATGCGGACTGGAGGAGCCGGGGATCAAACCTACTACTTTCTGTTAGTGGACAACCCGCTCAATCTCCTGAGCCACATCCGCCCAAGAGGCACAACAAAATGTAAATGTTAATCTAGATCAAAAACGCTTCAACTATTTTGTGGTATTATCTAAAATGATAGATTAAATATATCATAAATGCATTACTCTGCTGATAAATAGATTAATAGACGGATCGTCAAACTACAGAATCATAGTTCAATTCACCCTGGGACACAATTTATTAATGTAATCCACTACATCTGTATTAAATAGTGAGCTGGTGGTTTGCTGTACAGATTAGATGAGATAAAAACTTCAAATGTTCCACTGCTGTCATATTATTATCATTTTTGCTAATACAATTACTTATTTTAAGTGTATTTTGTAAACATTTTCATTATAAGCAGAAGCATGTTGCTATATGCAATTCAGAGGCAGAGCATTCATTAGCCCAGACACCATTTAATCATAACCAAGCACCATTTTGAAGTCACTGGAATCGAGCTTGTCATCAGCCGCTATGTCACAGTCTCCCTGTTCTCCAGCAGATGGCAGTAGTGCTGCTTGTGTTTTATTGCAGCTACACCACAGTTCAACATTTATTCCTGCCTACACATCTATTCACATGTAAATTCAGGACATGAGAATAACGGCTGTAATTTATACAGGCCCCCGATACTTCACTGCTGCTAATGCACACAAATGTGTGAGCGTGTGTGTGTGAATATGTGTACGTGTGCTTCAGAGGTGAGAGTCTGAGGTTGTCAGTGACGCATTTGTGTGTGGGCTCATATCTCTGCATGCTGGAAGTTATTACATATGATTGACTGACCGCTAAGATCTTGTCCCCGATCTGCAGACGTTGATCTTTATGAGCCGCTCCGCCTTCAATAATCTTGGTGACATAGATACTGTTATCTCCTGGTATGTGCTGGTTTCCCACCCCTCCGGCGATGCTGAAACCCAGTCCTGGGAAAATAAAGCAGAGAGAGGGGCTGAGGAGATAGAGGGGTTAACACAGAGCAGATTTGTTCAATCCAGAGGGCACAGCTTAGCCAGGTAAAAAGCCTCCCGAGCCCACACAAAAGTGTTGATGCAGTACACTGATACACACTCCCACGCACCTTTAGGCCCTTTGATGAGTTTGATTTCTGTGACTTTCTCAGCCGCCGGTTTTCTGCGGAGAACGTAAAGACGGACGATAGCACCTGCCTCCTTCAGAGCCTCCACAGCTTGGCTGTGTGTCACCTCCCGCACGTCAACATCATTCACAAATAAGATGCAGTCGTTCACACTAAGAAACGGGGGAAAGGGACAGACAGAGAGACCCAGTGGGAGGGAGAGTGAAAACACAGCGTTGAGTTTCTGTGTTGGTGCAGAAATCGGGTGTAATCCTGCACCAGACGAGGTCAGGAGCAGTCACTTATCGCTCTGTTGGGGATCCAGTTTCACCACCCATGTCTCGCCTTTCCCCCAGCCCTCAACAGATAATTCTAAAAGGGTAAAGACCCAGTGCAATGTTGATATTGTTCTCTTTGGGTTAACCGCTCTTGAAAATTACTGCAGGAGGAGTTTTAAGTGACAGCTGATTTTCGAGCAAGATTTTGATGAAATAGCCATTTTCAGTAACACACACAATCTTCCTCCAGGGGCCTGAAAACTCCACTTATCACAATTCCATTCATGGGTTTAAAATCGATTTCACAGCCCTGAATATCATAGAGTAACATTTTGTAAGACTGAAATGATTCTTGAGGTTTTAACCACTGAGGCTCCAAAAGAAATGACTGCTGACGTCTTCATCCAAGGTTTTGTAGAGACAATAGTCTGACGTGCACATTGTTTGTGAGGCCATATAAAACACACGCTCACGCACACCCACACTTATACACCCACACACGTATATAAAAAAATCCAAACTTTATCAAGGTATAAAGAACAATTTATCTGCATGCAGTATAAAAGGTTCAGCACTGCTCTCTAAAATGTCTCAGGGTTGTTTGTTCAGATTTTCAAGGATCCCTCGCTTGAATCATTCAAAGTGGAAGAATAGCCCTTACGGAAAAATGCTTTTGTGTTAAAATTTACATTGTGCGAACAGTCTGAAAGCAACATGACGTCTGGGATAGTTTCAAGATATTTCAGACAATCATGGTCATGAAAATAACATTCTGCATTCAGGCAGTTACAAGGGTTTTCCCTGGGCATTCTTTAAACTCTAACGCCAATTCAGATGGACATTTATAGGTGGTGGTGGTGGTGGTGGTGGTGGTGGTGGAGGAGGAGGAGGAGGAGGAGGAGGAGGAGGAGGAGGAGGAGGAGGAGGAGGAGGAGGAGGAGGAGAAATCGGTTGGGCTCTACTGTTTTCAGAAAGGCAGAGTCTGAACTGCAGCCTCATGGGAAAACAAATGTTGTATTGTTGCATATTACACAGGATTCTGGAAAATATGCCATCCATTACATTTATTTGGTAAGAGCACTGTTTTCACACTACACTAATTTCAAAGAATCATTTTTAGATGATAGACACAGAGAATTGGAAGATTAAAGTTTGGTTGGAGATTTTGAATCAAACAGGCAGGTCCTCTCAGATATAATTTGGGTGTTGAGTGTGACAGACACTCAATACTGTACTGTGGTACAACATTTAGGACACCAAGGAGAGATGTTGAAGTATTTGGATAGAGAATTGACAGGTTGTCTAAAGGGGATTCAGTGACAATACATCGTGAAGGATGGTGAAGAGGAATAAATTGTGAGGCCAATAGACGAGCATTTTACTCAGGTAAAACCTGAGTCAACCGGGCACGGATGTCCCACAGGCTTTTGACACCTAGATTTCGTATATCATGGACTTGGGATAATAATGCAAGCATTTGGATTTGCTTCCTGTAACACTGTACGAATGTTTTTTACCTCAGCCGTCCGTCCTGAGCCGCCGCTCCTCCTGGTATGATTTTGGTGATGAAGATGCTGGGGTCATCGCCCACATGAGGGTTGTCTGTTCCCCCTGCAATGCTGAAGCCCAGGCCTGAGTTACCCTGCAGATACAAAACCACACAAAACAAATGCAATGTTTATTCATCATATTTGATATAACCGATCATGTATAATTCGAAGTAGTAAAAATGTGAAAAAAATTATATTTTATCCGACTCACTCTCTCCAGTGTGATCTCCTCATACTCGATTTCCCCTTCTATCCCATTCACCTGTCGGAAACAAATGTTAGTTCATAGTGTCAAGTAGTAGACATTTGATGTTGAGGTACAGTTATTTTTGTATTAAACAGTATTCACACTACTATAAATCCTAAAGTCAGTTATGTTGGTTCAGCAGTTTCCCTCTGGGCAATCATGTTGCTGGATCTTTCTTTCAGCTCCAGAACACAGCATCATAGTCACTAAAGCTAATTACAGCTTCCCTTTACCAGACTGTCCACTGAGTTTGATCTACAATCGTTGTATGTGTGGTACCTGGTCGATAATGGCGGCACTGCTCTCAGTCTAATTCGTCTTGTGGCTGGACAGTTTAGCTTCACATCAGCTTTACCCCCGTCCCCGAGGAAGAGTGAATTCAAACAACTTCAGACTTCGCTGTTTTGGTGTCTGACCTAGAAAATAACTTTTCCTAGTGCTGCAGAAATACTGGCCTGCATGTGATTGGAGGCTTTTCTCTGAGACGCCTCGTTCTCTAATCCCTCACTATTCACGTTAATGTCGGCATTCATTTTAGAAACGGCCTAATTAACGGATCGAGTGAAGTGATATCTCCATTCTGTCAGATGTGTAACAGAGAAACTGTATTTTAATCGAAAATACAAATATTTGTTATGAGTGACGAACCTACCTGGATGTTGGGAATGTAATGGAACTACTCGTAATACAGAGTGAATATGAAGGCAGTTAAGTGAGTTATGTGGTAGAGCCTGACATGCTAATACAATAAAAGGGAGATTAAACGTAATCCTTACATATGGGGAACCGTCGAGCGTGTCGGTGTTCACCACCATTGGAGGAGTATTTCCCTGGAGACACAGAGAGAGGAAACGTCATTAAGGAGTGATGGCAGCGACTCGGAGATGACGCAGCTCCTGGACGAGCTCTCAGTATATCCCTGGAACCTGCAATCACAGCCAAGACTGATGGCCATTTTAGCTCTCAGCTGTGATAGCACTATTCTCACTCTGCTGGAGAGCATGGCTTCAGGAACGTTTTTGCTATCATCCACCCGTGATCGTCCCTCTTATTCCTGGTGTCAGATTTGCCACAGCTACCGGTCGGATGACAGTAAAACTTGTTGTACTGATGCTAAATGGCCATCGAGTGATCAGTGTGGACGTGGGCGTCAACCTGCTGCCCACCAGTGCTTTTGAAACAGTGATTCATCCACTGACGGCACATGGTGGCGATCTCCCAGCACACTCCCGAGGATGACGAGGAAACGGAGAGGCAGTGACAGACAGCACAGTTCCATTATCCTCGGTTAGCACAGTGCCTGTTATGCCTGTCAAACTTTTGTCCAGAACCACGTTACGTCCATTATCGTTTGCACAAAGCGTGAGGCCAGTCTGAACATATCAGGAAGTTATTCATCAGGATCAAAGTGATTAAGGAAAAGACTAAAAACGACAGCAAGTCAATGAACGGAGAGGATTTTTGGCATGGATGCGGTTTAGGTTTACAGCACCTGTCTGTTGAGCTTCTCTGAGGTGTGACACATGTCTTCTTCCTCGCCTCTTAATCCCAAATTTGTCCTGCTTCTTTACAGGATTTAGTCTCATCATCAGGGTATCTGATGTTGCAAGATGTAAAGTATGTGCAGTTCTCTTTAAAGTACACAGTCTGACTCTCTTTGTAGGTGTCTTCATCGATTAGATTACACGTCATTCTTCGGCACCATCCTGATTAGCATGGGAGAGACCCTGTGCTTCTCAAGTGCTTATAGAACTGCAAACCGCAGCAGAAAACCAGCCTGCTGACCTTCACACAAACGACTACGCTACCAGTCCAATGCACACAAACAACTACACTCCCAATACGACACACAGGAACAACTCGATCCAAGTTCGACACACTAACATCTATGCCCCTAGTTCGACACACACCAACAACTACGTTCCCAGTCTGACACACAAGAACAACTACACTCCCAGTCCGACAAAAACAACTACGCTCCCAGTCCGAAACACACAAACAACTACACCCCCAGTCCGACACACACAAACAACTACGCTCCCAGTCTGACACACAAGAACAACTCAATCCCAGTTCGACACACACAAACAACTACGCTTCCAGTCTGACACACACAAACAACTATGCTCCCAGACCGACACACACAAGCAACTACGCACCCAGTTCGACCCACACAAAAAACTACGCTCCTGATCCGACACACACAAAAACACAAAGCTACTAAACACAATTCTTACTTTTATTTATCGATCTTTTTTTTTTTTTCACTCAGTTCCTCGTTCTGTCTGTATAGAGAGTAAGTTCTAATGGGAATATGTAGAAATGCTCACTGGTCATATGCAGATTATTAAAATGATTTGCCTTTTCTTTGAAAACAGAACTGGGCTCTTAACATTCAGTTCCCACTTTGTGAAGTGCACATGTACAAACTAAAGCAACCCAATGTTTCTGCTCCATAAACTCTACTTTTATGAGGCCTGTTATGCTCTTTATTTTATTTTTGACCTATAGCTGTTAATTCACTTCTATTTAGCATCAAGGCCATGTTATTGGTGGAGTTGTACTGGGCTGCATTATATTCCCAGGTGTTTTTAATATTCACTTCATGAATGCAAATGGAGAGGCTAAATTTATAAATAATATAAAACGCTCTTAGTATAATATAGCCCATCAAACACCACCTTTAACTATAACCTCAGTAATGTAATTTAATTTTCACTTATTCCCTAGGGTCATCAAAACTGGAAACTTTGAGGCGAAAAGTTGAATCTGTAAATTACAGCAAGTATTTTGGCTGGTTATAAGTAAAAGAGTTAGACATGTTAAGTAAAAAGTTGATTGATTTTGAGAATAAAATCATAATTTTAGGCTACATGTAATTTGAGAGGTAATAGCAGAAGATCAGCTTGTCAGCCGTATTCACAAATATCAAAATATTTAATCTTGTGGATCATCAACACCATATTATAATCCATGTCAGGACTTTGTATAATAAACCTTCTATTTTCATTATTCCTGCTGAAATACGTGAAGTTGAGATCCATTTTTGCACAACACCACAACACAACATTTTTGCACAACACCACTATCAAATGCTCCAAATCCCTTTTTCTTTAGAAATTTTTAAATCCTCATTGTCTAATGATACTAATCATATCTTCTATTATAAAGAGAAACGGTCATAAATATAGAGAAAGGGATAAAGACATAAACCCTCCCCTAGCCCTGCACAAAATGCCAGCAGAGCTCTGCTTTAACCTAACGCTGTCTGATTGTAAGAGTTGCCTGTGCAGAGCTTCACCGTGTAGCCGTGTCCAACGGGCCGTGCTGCCGAACATTACGTCAAATTCATCCTTATCTGGAGACAGAAAATAATGAGTATAGCCAGCAGAAATTCAAGTCTAGTGCAGGCAGTTTCCCCTGGAGGGATTTAGACAGAGCCCTCTCTCCTTCTCTCTGCTCTGTCAAGTCTTTCGACATCAGGGTTGGTAGGATTTACAGTGTTGGGCTGCTCTCGCCTACCTATATTTTAGCACTACCTATTCAGCCACCCTGTCCTCTGCCGTGTCCCCACAGGCAGCACCATCACCCCTCTGCAACCGGGCCTGTGCCTCTTGATGAATTCATACCTAACAGCCAGAAAAAGCATTTTCAGCAACAAATGAAACACATTTATTGAGATTTGTCTGGCTAAATTATTCCCAGATTTGACTGAGTTTTGTGCGATGCTGTGATGTAATAATTCCATAAATATTCATGCGTGCACTGAAGCAAAACACAGAGCCCCAAAAAGTATGAAGCAATGTGTTTGAATCGATTTCTTTTCTCCCTTAAGAATTGAATAGAGTACAGACAATTTAGCAGTGGAAACCTCGAGCTGCAGGCTACATTCAGGCTGTAGCTGCACACGGTACCGTTCCTGCTCTGTGACTCACAAGACACTCAAACTATCTCATCAATCCAGCTGCTGCTCTGCGCATGTGCACCTGGAAACATGCACGTCCTGTCAGAAATGTTCTGTACATGCACTCAAACCTCTCGTCGCTTTCAGGCAGCCAATACAATTGACAGTCACCTGCTGAGTTAAAGGGATAGTTCACCCAGAAAAATGCACTCATCATCTACTCACCACTATGCCTATGGAGGGGTGGGTGAACTGTTTGAGTCCACAAACACTTTAGGAGTTTCAGGAGGTAAACAGCGTTAAAGGGTTAGGGTTATTAGTGACTGATTCTTTCAAAGGCAATAAAACAACAACAAAAAAACTAACATGCCTGCATGCTGCTCCAAGTCGTTCTAAGCTCCGACATTCACATTCAACTCGAAAGCAGGTCAATTATATTTTATGTGATTAAATTAGATAGAAATGTTTTGACCCACACATTCACTTGTTACAGCAGCAGGCAGGTCAGAATGAGGTACACAAGAGAATAAAGAAATGTAAAAAGAACAATAGAATAAAAATAAAGAAATAAAAGTTAAATAACTTTCTGTAAAGGGCAAAAAGAAATCAGTTTGTACATGAGAGTAAAAGTTGTGTGCTTCCGACAGGGGTCATTCAGGGACCATCTGAATGCTAACGTCCACTAGCAAAGCCAATCCTGAAGGACTTTTAGGCTTAAAACACAGTTTAAAACTCCATTCAAGAGCAGAATGGAGGCATGGTATCTTATTTCTGTTTTATTACTGCTTTAGTCACTAGTTACTTCGATTGTATTGGATTCTGCTGCAACACCTTTTACCCCTGAAACTCAAACACTTCACCGACCCCTCCATCGGCCTAGGGGTGAGTAGAAGATGAGCTGAGACATTTCAGGGTGAACTATCCCTTTTAAGCCTAAGACTAATTAAAACACCATGGACTGTCTCAAGTGGAGATAAAGTGTGCAAAGGATACTTGCAATGTCACCAGTGAGGAGAGCGGGCCGGCTCTGGACACAAACCAAAGGTTGCATTAGCAGCTTTAATGCTGTTTGTGCTGCACACCTGGCTGAAAAAGGCTCCAACAGGTAAAAGCCATCCGCTCAATTAACAAGACACTGACCTCTGAGTGAAATACGCAATGTCAATCTGAAACAAACTAAATCGACAGTAACATTCTGTGGGCATGCATTACCTTCTCCAGACGGACCTTTACCTCAGAGCTGTGCAGGGAGAGGAAGACAAGACTTGCTGTGAAGTGTTTTGTAATATGTAGCTGTGGTTATTTGGGAGACTGGTTTAATGGCTGGTGATTTAACAACCTCTGTTCTAGTTTGTTGGTTTCAATGCAGGATGCGATGGTGGTTAATCTAGATTTGTCACATCATGCATATTGCTCATCTACTTGCTTCCTAGTAAACCCCTGGTACATGTGTGGAGTGCAGGAAAAAAGGTGGTGGCATGCGTCCTTGAGGGTTTGAGTGTTGTAGGGGTGTGTTGGTTATGTTGGTGGTCTTGTCTCCATGATTGTTTGAATATCAAATGAAGGCTCAAAGCAGCACCTTCATCATCAGAGCAGCAGAACATATCGTCATCTCACTCCACCAACCCACTCACCGCCTGAGGAGGATTTGATTAGTATGACCACATTTGATTTGTTGTGATTCACCATGATTAAAATATCTATCTTGGGCCCTAAATTAAGCCACAGCCTTGACCTGAGCTTTGTATCTGTGCTGGTAGAAGGCAAACCCTTGGTACCAATTAGTGCCACGATAATAACACAATCAAAAATAAGAATGGCCCTCTAAACCTCCACCAAGGTCCAACAGTCCCCTAATGAAACCATATTTAAATTTACTAGATCTGGACACAGTATCAGTTCCATAACATCCATGATCTCCCCTGATCTTGATCTAAACGAAAGTTCTTCCTTGGGTGATGCCACCGCGCCACAAAACTTCATGGAAAGCGGTTTATTAGTTCTGATGTAATCCTGCAACTAACAAACAAACAAACAAACAAATGCAGATGAAAAAATAAACCACCTTGGTGGCGGTAATAATCTAACAGCATCTCTTTTGAGACACAAACCACAATTCAATATCAATTTCGTGAAAGATTTCTCAAATATATTGGAAGTACGAAAATTAAAAAATAAGACTTAACATGTTTTTAAAAAGTTCCTACCATCTTATGGTGTCGATGCCTTTTGGCTTTCCGCACATTGTTGAGGAAGCGGCTGCCCATCTTTTTGGCGTACCACACGGACATGAACATTCTGCTTCAGTTGC
The DNA here is from genome assembly GCF_949316205.1 of Platichthys flesus. Classification (NCBI taxonomy): domain Eukaryota; kingdom Metazoa; phylum Chordata; class Actinopteri; order Pleuronectiformes; family Pleuronectidae; genus Platichthys; species Platichthys flesus. The sequence goes on along the minus strand of NC_084959.1, from coordinate 12,782,216 downwards.
CAAGACTGAAATCGTTGTTGTGGATGACTGGGGAACAAACGCTGCTCGCCTCCAAAATTACATACTGAGGGTGTTAAAGTGAGCTCTCCAAGTTTCTTCTTTTAGAAATACCACAAAAGCATAATTGCGAAAAATAACATTAGGTTTAGACTCTGCCATAACAGTCGGTCAGAGACCACAGATCATCCAGATTGCCTCATAGCTTTGTAGCTATTTTAACTGAACATGGGTCCTTTGAGCATAATAGCAAAAATAAGATGCTTTAGACACAGGATACACCTTTGATTGAGATTTTAAGAATTGCAAAGACAGGAAAGTCCAAAAAGCATCATCCGCTTGGTGAGCAGGTGCTGTAGTCGTCTGTGGAAGCCTAATAACCTCGACCAAAACGAGGCTCGCATTTTCAAAATGACTCGTCACCAATGAAGCTCATTGTCTGAGACGCAGTTGTCCTATCTTCAGAAATCCCCCATCCAGAATACAAAAGAAAAGGGCCTTAACAAACAGATCCTTCCATTCTCCGTGGTCCGTGGCAGTGGACTGCGATGGCGGTGCCTCCCCTGCTCCTGGTCTGTGCTCAGTGAGAATGCAGTTCATATTTTCTGCTGCTACTGTACCCTACCCCTCCCATCCCCGCTGCTGAGGGACCGGGGAGCGAGCAGGAAAGTTTGATGGCAATTACTTAGCTGTCTCTCTGCATAATGTCGACGCCGGTGATGTGAGAGGGGGAGGTTTTACACTTTGGCTGGACGTGGAAGGACAAGCGGCGCAGACTGGCTCGACTCCTCTCGCTTAAAGAGGGGACTGTAGGCCGGCTAACCCCGACTCTGTAGTGAAACTTCAAAATAGGAGTGGCAGAGATTGTGAAAAAAATACAGCTTGACATCTGACGTCTTTCCTCTTCTCGATTTTTTTTCCTGAGCTGCTTACAGGAAGAGGAGAAGAATTCAGGTTTCAACCCACAGTTTTTTTTCCCCCTTCTCACTCAGTCTCTCACTTTCTGAAAGACCGATGGATTGACAGGTGTGTAGTATACGCTGCATATGCACACAAACACACAAAGGCGCGCACATTTAATAGACTAACCCGAAGGACACGCTGAAGGACAAGCTGTCAGCTGACGTTCTCATTTTGTTAAATAAAATCTACCCATCTAGTTTTCTCAGCCTTCCAATTGCAAGGCCCCCTCTATCTTTCTTACTCCCCCCCCCGCCACCCCCCATTCAACACGAACAGCTCTCTCCTTCTCTTTCCCAGTGCATTTCTTTTTTTTTCCATCTCTGTCTCGCTTCCCCTCTCTGCCTCCCGAAGGACCTGAGCTGCTGCTGCTGCACAGTAATTACACCAAAGCTGCAGGGACATATTTAAACATTTATTAAAGAAAACTAAGGAGGACGGAGAAAATGAAGATAGAAACCAGATATGGCTCAGACAAGAGTGCAGAGCAGAGAGGGGCGGGTATGATGGAGAGCTCCTGGGAAAACTGAAAACATTAATTGAATCCATACATTAGAACGAATTGTGTGAATGCAAAGTGTCATGCACGCCTTGGAGGAGTGGTTCACTGTTTTGTCTGAGGAGGATTTTTGCACAACATCTAATGTCTGTTGTGTCTGTGGTGAGAAAGGACAGACACTGAGATGCGTGTAACACACACTGGGAGCGGTGTGTGGGGGGGGTTTCGGTCAGCACTTTGTGCCTGCTGCTTCTCACTCGCTGCTCGTCGGGTGAAGGTTAAATGACAATGTTGTGTGATAGTATGAGCCGAAGAACTTGGATCTGCCAAGATAAATATAGGCTGCTTCATGTATTGTTAAAAAAAAAATGTCAGTGAGGGAAATGGCATGAGCTTCCATTCCCTTTACTAGCTCCATGTTTAGGTTTGTTGCTGTCACAGTTAATGCTGTCATGTTTATTTTCAGGGTTTGAACAATCAATACATTTTCCCCAAGTGGGACAATAAAGACAACATTGTAACATTGAACCTTTAATTGTTTTTCTTAAAACCTCAAGAGTTGGACACAGATGCCATTTTTTTTAAATATTTGAAATTTGAAAGTATCCTGAACAGCCAATACCGAGATGCATATGGGACTTGCTATAAAAGAAGGGCAATACCTTTTTAGAATTGGAATTCCTTCATTTATTATCATTCATTAAGTACAATGAGATCACCTGAAAAATGAATATATATGAACATATAGAAACGAATAATTATAATAAAAAAAAGATAAAAAACTGATGTTAAATATAACTTTAAATATAGCTCATTGGGTTGGTAAAAGTTTCTGTTGATCATTAGAACATATATCATGAAATTCTCTCTAAAACATGTAAGGTGCTACTGACTGTGAACATGAAGATTCAACGCCGACTTTGTGTTTCGAAACAGCCCTTTAAACACTTTCTGTAATGGATCAAATGATGAAGTTTGCCTCTTAAAATCTGATATATGAAATCTTGAATAAAACTTAGTGTTTGCTGTCAGACGGAACAACTTTGAGTTCTGATCACAGCGCATGATGTCACGGAAATTTATGTCGCCACATAACAAGAGGAGCACACGGCTCCGAAGACATGAGGGAGGATTCATTAATGTGAGAACAGATCAATATCAGAAGTTCTGCACAGTGTGGAAAAAAAGTAATTTCTAATTACATTATGCCCCAAGTTAAAAAAAAAATATATGTCATTTGAAGCTAAAGCACCTCTTTGCTAAATCATGTACATAACCCAAAGACCTCGTCTCACTTTGCCAAACCGTGGCAGGGCTTTCAGAGACAATCCTACCCATAAATCAACGAGGCCTGGAGTGGTACTGGCAAAGCCCACGCCATTAACGCAATAAAGAGACAATGTGACGACACCACCTACACATCAACGACAACCACACAGGCTCTACGGCGGCGGCTGCACGGACATCCACACACAGATGGGTTACATCCCGGAGGCACACAAACCGAACATTGAATGCATGCATATGTTGAGTGAAGGAATGTGCATGAAGACATTTTTCTTCCTGATGACTTTACACTGAAGGGTACAGATGTCGTTGTTGAGCAGTTTAATTATAAGCAGCCACTAGTAGACGGGGGTGTGTTCAAGGTCAGGGCGAGCAGACAAAGTCAATCAAATGATGTATAGTTACAAGCGTAACAACTTGTTCAACAGAGAGTGAAAGACAGATCTAATAGTTTAATCCTCTTAATGATCCCTTTATAAATCCTCAAAGTTCACTTCTAACCCCGCTTCTGTTTTCAGATTTTCCGTGTTTTGTACTTTATTTTATATTGTTTGCTTTGTGCTTACGTGTGACTTCCTCTGCCCGTCGCCTTTTGTGTTGCGAGATAGACACAATCATGGTCGCGAGTCATGGCACATAAGCCTTATACAAACTGTCTGATCATAAAACAGGTTTATTGGGAAAGCACCGCAGCCATCTTTTCAAGGTTATGGAAGTCACTGCACAGTCTACCACTGCCCCCTAAAGGTTTCAGCCTGTCCTGCAACGAGATTACATCTACCTGTCTATTAAACCATCATGGCAACATGTAAACATTGATGCAAATTAGGATTCATTTAATTTCCACTCATTTCTCATAGCGTCATGGCTACTGCTCCACTGATTTACATATTTAAGGATAAGTGTTTGCCCAAAATTTTGCCCTGAGGAACTGCAAAGTCACCTGCACTTCTTTACACTGAAATAGGATTCACATCGCAATGCATTTCCTTCCCTGCATAGTATCTTTGCTGCAGGAAAGCGATAGCATCTTTTTTTTCCTTTAGAGCGTGGCGCCAGAGAGATGAATATAACAGGAATATTATAGTGTAACGAAACCCAACATATAAAAACTTTTCAGTGGCGTGCATGAGATTTCACGCCCTAAAATAGTTATTGAGTGCAAGTGGAACAAATCTGTCAGACAAAGGGGTTTTGAATGACAATGATTATGAGCACACTGATATCATCAGGAGACAGATAAAATGGCGCCCGGCCGCCTCTCAGGCAGAACGCTGAGTGACACAGAGGATGAGGATTCAAAATCACACTGAAGTCGATGACTGATGATGATGGCTGTTAACTTTCGGGGTGACGGAGAGCGGCGCGGACCGCTGTGCTCTTACCAGTGTGGAAACGGCTGAGGTGTACATTGGAGTGTGTCCCGTAGACATCAACACAGGCTGCAAAACAACAGAAGGGAGAGGGTCATTTTGCAGGGTGTGCGGAGGGGCAAAAACAACGGTGTCAGTTTTGTTTTTCTTTAATAACGAGAGCTGAGGCTGACGAGTTCATCTACGACACACATTTACATCTGGGTTCAGAATCGAGTTCCATCAAGTCAGCAGAGCTCACACAAGGACTGCGGTTGATTCATGTGAACATTGATACTTCAAGGTTATTCCCTGGACTTGAACTCCCGGAATGTTAATACAAACTAGAAGAATGGGGTTGTTTTAATGACCCGGCTGTCTGTGAATCTCATATGTCCATCCATCCATTACCTACACAGAGAGGGGAGAAAATCCCAGTTGACATTGGGCGGGGCTGGGGGGGGGGGGGTGGGGGCAACGTGGACAGGTCGCCAGAGTGTCACAGGGAGGATATACAGAGACAAACAACAATTCACATTCGGTCAAATTTAACCCCAATCTGCATGTCTTAGGACTGCGAAATGAGGCTGGAATACCCAGAGAAAAAACGGACCAGGTTCATATGTCTCTGTAGTTATTTACAGCTACTTAGATCATTAAATCTGTTCAAGAGTAACTATATAAACAAGTATCTTGCCTGTATTCATTAATCTGCTACAAAGTAAACCACAAATTAGGAAAAATTATCAATAACACAACACACGACACACATCGTAAATATGTTTGATAGCATTGATTTCTTGTTGATGGAATAATGAAAAACATCTTTGTCTGTTTAAGCAGAATAGAGTCCTGCACAGCTGAAGCACAAACAATACACCCTGTGTCTATGAATTTGACCAAATAGCAGCAGTGTGAGTATTTTCACATGTCAGGAGACACTCTCCCTCCCACTAGAACAGTTTGGTATTGCAGTATAAACCGTATTATTCAAGTGTGAATGTTGGGACAGATGTATTTGCTGATCCTGCGGGGGACTACCCGGGAGTTGGGTTCATGCTGATCTGGATATTTACAGACTATGTTTGGGTTTCTTTCCTCGTACAGACGACGGGTTTTATGTATAGTTCCTCTGGAGACTTCTGTGCATTGCTCAATGGTGCATCTACCTCTAAGACTTTACTAGTGAGGAGGTTCAAATCGGCACAGCAGGGCATTGAAAGGCTCAGACACCAAGCAGGGAGAGGTGGGACTGTGTAAAGTGAAGGGGAAGAGTAGGATAAAGTAGAGACAATCGTAACCAGGAGGCCCCCCAGCTGACTGAGAACCTCTTTAACTTTCAAAAGTTAAATAGTTTGGTTGAAGACTAGAACGTACATAATGTTTTTGTGTGATGTGTTTGGGATGGTGGTGGGAACTTTGTTTACAATTTTGATAATAAACAGTTTGAAGATTGGAATGATGTGACTTAGTATCATGTTGTTATTTGGTGGGGGGGGGGGGCAAAGTCCCCTCAAATGCTGCATATCACTGTCTGAGGAAGCAACACACTAGTACTAAAATCATCATCATAATCTGGCCTTACTCCTTTTGTCACAATCGCCATTGAACTCTTGCGAATCTTAAACCAAATCTTCATCAATCACAAAGAGCAAAAACAAAATCCTCATATTCGTCATCATCCTCAGACTTATTCAGTTACTACACTCACTGCAATTAGAGCTCATCAAGCATAAAATGTTAATACCCGCACGTCTTGTATTACATATGAGAATACAGCAGAGTACACTGTGTTCACATGAGTGGGTAAAAACAAAATGGCTCCTCAGCCAGTCTTTGTCCACTGGCATCGAAGCCTCGAACTGCTTTACCTTTATTTATGTATATTTTTACATACGTGTCTTTTTTTTTTTATACATATTGTTATTCATGCACACAATCCTACTCTGGACCTTTTAAACTTCATAGTGCGTTCCGCTCTCTCTGAAGAGAAACACAAGACTTCATAAATAATGGCAACATTCCAGAAATAGAAATAGGGCCAATCCTGGTTCCCAAACATTGTGAACAACATCAACATGCTCCCTTTTCTGCGATAGGAGAAAATATCCCCAAGATGGAATTTTGCTGCATTGTTTGTTTTTTAATAACAATGTAATCCTTGATTTTCTCGTCGCCATTACACGTTTATATTGTGAGTTTTGATTCAGTGAGCAGCAGATGGAGGAAATATCCAATGTTAATTCATGATGCCGCTCCAATTTGAAATCTAGTCATAAAATCTTTGTATTTCATGTAAAGTTGTACCTGTATGTCTGGAGGGGTAATGTGAATAGTCTGAGAGTTCAATATGGTGACATGTAGTAATTTCACATGAACTCATAAATGAATTTAGTTATTGCTGATGGTTGGCAAAACAACATCAAGACTCACGAAAGCTCCTTGGCCTAAGAGAAGTGTGATAAGAAAAATGCATGAATAATACCGAGCTAATTAAGGAGAAAATCCTGTTATACAAACACCGCTGACGGATGATGGGTGGTCTACTAAATTCACTCGGCTACTTGCTTGAGCTCCTTCCATTACCGCTGATCTCTTCAACAGCAGCTATCCAGCAAAAATGCCCTTTATTCTCTGATTTCAATGAAACGCATTGGGAGTCGGAACAATCGAGACTCTTAAGGACCTGGACGTGCGGTGCAGCCACAGTGAAGAGCAGACACGTGACACAAACAACACGTGTTGATGAGTATTGTGCGTATTGTAATATCTTCTCCTTTTGATGCCTAATGAAGATCCTTGATTCAAGTGTTTACCTCTGAGGATCTGACTGCCTACACTTTTAACACTGCCATGAATAATAAAAACAAAACAATTAAAGATCTTACCCGCCAAGCCCAAACCATAGACATTATTATGTCTCATCTGTAGCATGTGAACTGACAGAAGGTAGCAACTGTCGTGATTCAATTATATTTTTTATTATTGTCAACAAATCTCATGAAAGGCTCAAACCAAACATTGTATCTGTCTCTCCATTTCCCACTTTCTCTACTGTGTTTGTGCCTCCCAGTCAATAAACACTTAATGGACTTTAAAAACACACAAAAAAGTATTTTGAAAAATAAAGTTGACCATTGTATTTCAAGCATCAATCTTGAACAAACTTTTTTTCATTTTTTAAAAGACGTTTTTTTATGTGTACTTTTATAGAACAGCCAGTTACTGTGGCTTTAGGCAAAGGTTCCTCAAAAAGGACTTAATAGAGCATTGGTTGGGCACTATTTTTAGAGGTGGATTAACACTTATTATTGAGCTAGTGAATATTTATGGCAGTTGAAAAGCTCATGAGAGACTGAGAGTGATTCAAAATAAACTGCATTGCCCTCATGTTTATTTAAAGTAAGGGCCATTTGCAATGGCGTGGCTTATTCATGTGCTTTAAAACAGTTTCTGGTCACAGGAGGTGTGACACAGAGGATTTAACTAAACTAGACTTTGCCCACATGATCAATACTTACAGTCAGTATAATGTATCACACACATTTTCTTTTAATTACATTTATTTTTACAGATACTACCTTCTTGCTTTTTGTTTCTAATTATTATTTGGCATAAAGTGATATTTCCTGTGTGTAAACTCATAGTTCTACCGGCATAGTCATCATTTAGAAACTCTGAAGGCACAAGGCCTCTGGGAAATAACTGAATCACTCACATAATGGATGTGAAACACTGGAGGTTAGACATCACATTTACATTTTTCTCTTAAACAGACTTGAATAACATTGTAATGGTTTATTTTAGAGAAAGGACACAGTCTCTTTCCCTGTCACCCGGATAAATGGTGCTTACTGATCCCCTGGTGAACGGCAACTCCACTGGGACAAAGGAGAGTTTATCAAACCAGCAACAAAGGTCAGAATGGGACATCTCTCTGGGGAGATTATTTCATTGTGCTTGTGTAACAGAGCACATGATACAAGACACTGTCATATATTTTTTATTGGATCTCCCTGATTGCTTCAGTACATCGCAGCCAAAAGATCCCTGAAAAGTGGTCCAACAGCATCTTACGTTATATCAGGCTGACACGTGCACACTCGGCTGTCCCACTCTGTGTTGGCTGCAGCAGCTGCTGGACTGACACCTGACAAAGCAGCTCCCAGTCACTCAGAGACATACGGACACTGTTAGACCAAACAACCACAACCAAATTCTGTCTGGGGATTGTTTCTCTCTGTTTTTGGTTGAGGTCGATAGAACTTTTCCTGGTAGCTGATTTCAGTGGTTGATTTTAGATACTGGTGATCAGTGTGATCGTAGTCTCCTCTTCCTGCTGTAATATTGTGGATACAGTTGCGGCCCTCTTTTGCTTTTCAGAAAACTTGGAGCCAGATTCTGCACAGTAGTGGTTGTTGTGTTAAGCCATGGTATCAAGGTCCCGCCTATATGCACATCCCAATAATCGGACGTTAGTTTCAACTGTTGATTATGGGTTAGGGTTAGGGATAGGGATTATGTCACCTAATTTTTTTGCCTCAAATAACACATTAAAGCTAACTGCCTGAAATGAAATAAACCGTCTTTAAAAACATGTATTTAATGTTTAAATTCCCCTGACATTTAAAGTGGGAGAATATGCAGCCTTTACTACAGCCTTCCACCAGGGGGTGACCAAGGCACTTTGGCTTCACTTTTCGGCAGCATTCATGTAATATATCTTTTATATACAGTCTAAAAGCAGTAATTGACCTTTATTTGGAGTATTTTGCTCCAGCTGCAGTTTCTGTCCAGGTGACCAAGGAGCAGTGAACAAAAAGTAACAGAATATAATATTAAACAACGTGATGTTTATCTCTGTAACACTGATATGCTGATAATTCCTAATTCTGCGGCTGTGAGTGTTAGTTCTTTGGCCTTTAACATAATGAATTGTTTCTAGTGTCCTGTATGACGCGCTAAACAGACTCTTCAATGCCACCACTCAACTTTTCACTTTCTCTCAGCACCAGCAAAGAGAAGTCTCCATGGCCACCATCGCTCAGGCTGAACACGCTCTGCATGTTTTAAATGGAGGCTGTAAAGCACAGTCACTCATTCTCTCCGCTCATTAACAGGGAAGATTTTAATGGACATATCTGCTCCCCAGCGACTTCACTGTGCGGCCCTGTGGGAAATCTGGAAACGCTCACCCCTCAAAGCAAATACATAGAGGAGCTCTAAAGTCTTAATATCCGTAGAGGCTGTTGAATAACATGTGTGGGCATATGAGACGGATCGTTATTAAGTGAGCATTAGAGCTTACACCTGCTCGCACTTGTAGCTACAATACCTACAGTGTGTAATCATTATTGCACTGCAGGCAAAGTGACTGTGCTCGTGTTCCGACTGATGTCAGCTGTATCTTTGGACTGTGTGACCAGTAGCTCCTGTGTCCTCTGTGTCGATGCCTCCTCTCTGTCTCATAGAGAGACATTTTCAAGGTGTAAGACATTTGTCTCAGGTAAGGAGAACAAGAACAGAATTCAATAGAGGGCATTCCCCTGCCAAGGCCGAACAACCCTGCACACGATCGTCTAGTTCTTACAGTAGAAGTGTAAAAGAAAATAGGAGATAATCTGAATTATTTCTTTTTCATAAAAAATAGTACGAAGCAGTGGCCATGAAACCAGTGTAACATATATTTTACTCTAAGAGAAAATAATCTTATCATAATATTATATGTGGGGCCAATATAGTAGCAATTTGTATGTGTGTGTGTGTGTGGAGAGTTGTGTCACTATCTCAATCCATGTGTGTGTAATCAGATTTGTAAATGTGCAAATCTCAATACTCTTCCAAATCACATTAAACACTTACAGATTTTTAACATGTTCACTAATCAGATTACGCACACATGGATTGTGGTACAGTTACACAAACAGACAGACACACACACACACACGCATATAAAATTGCTACAATATGGCCCCTTATACTGTGGCTACGCTTATACCACTGTTGGATCTTCAAACATTTTACATTTGCTTCACACAACCAATCGTAAGAAATTGTATTTCACCAGTCAGTGACCACTGTAATCGTTACTGTTGTTATAATTCAGTTAGTCTAAACTGATTTCTCGCCTGATCCTTTTAATGGTTCCAGTGATCAGATTACTCAGTCCTCAATACGTCTATAGTTCCCACTAGCACTTTGATTTCCAAGCTGTTAAACTCTAATATCAAGTTACCCAATAAGCAGGTCGAGGGCCACATGACCTCATAAATATATTATATACCCATTAAAGTATTTACCTTGAAAAATATCAGGATTTCAAAACAGACAAGATATTGAAGAGAGCATATTATGACTCTAAATGCTATGTTTAAAAATCCATGTGTTGATTGAACTGGTGATATTCGGAATTATTAATTTGTTAACACATTAAGGGACGAAATTTGAATGTCTTATTTCACTGGGATTTGTTTAGATATCACCTCAATCCCTAAAATCTAGACAATTACCCAAAGGACTAAAAAAACGGCTCACTTCACCAATGTCACGACTTAATCGGGTCAAAACAAGCTCCGTCCTCTGCTGACTGACTGTATTAGTGTTAGCTATTGATCAGCAATGTACATCCCCGAGTGTGTGTGTCCGTCTTACCTTGACAGGAGAGATATGTGTGTGTGGCGTGTAGCCATGTATGGCCTCCATGGCAGCAAGGTTCTTGTCGCTCATATGAAGCATCTCTGCACTTTTTCCTGGAGCCAGATGTGCTGGACTGTGCTCCAAGGGGGGCGTCTCCTCATCCTGGTACCTGTACTTCTACACACACACACAGACACAAACAAGGCTGTTAGCAGTGGCAGGTCGGATGGAGCATAAAGTTTATTACTTCAAAACAAAAATAATCATCGTGTTAAGCTATGATAAGATCACAAACAGAATCCACCATTAGCCTGTCATTCATGTCTCAGCTCTACTAATCACATGACAAAATGTCAAATTCACCCAACCCCCGGAGCAGTATGTCATCACAGATGAATGCGTGCCGTCTATATGCATATCTTCTACCACGTAACATGTGCGACGCCTCCATGTGCAAAGTGGGGACATGATATAAAACGGAGCCTCAGAATGTTGCCATTGTGTTGAGCAAAGTGATCGTCCTCCACAACCACATGGAGCAACTAGAGCCTGTGACTCATGGCAGCTCTACAGCAGCGGATCATGCAGCTTCTTCCTCGTGACCTCACTCCCCTACCGATATCCCACACCTGGGCAGCCTGCCAGCAGCCCACTGTGTCTGCCACACATGGTAGGCTTCATTCTAGGTGTGATGACACAAAATACGCACGCGGCATTTTCCATCACAAGCGCATCAGAAGGTAGGCAGCCTCACAGCGGAGGTTCTGTCCCACTGTCCTGTGTGACAGCACTTACATTTTTCTACCAGCCCCCCCCCCAAACAACATGCACTGCTGCACCACAGATGTGAAGCAGTCCGGTCTGAAGACTGAGAAATTCGGAGAAGATCATTTGAATTTTGGCTGATGCCCTGATGGCCAACCCCGCCACTCTCCTCTCGCCTTTCTCTTTTTTTTGGGGGGGGGGGCAGACGGAACGGGAGGTGCTCCACCCAGCCCCCTGTCTCAGACAGGGCTGCCTAGCAACCACAGCGGAGCAGAGATTGCAGTGCCGCGGTCCGGGCTGCCGGCATCGGCCCAGGATCACATTACACTGAGACAGCAAGAAAGAAAAGGAGTGAAATAGAGATGAAGATAGAGGAGAAAGTGAGGGGGGTGGGTAAAAATGAGAAAAAAAAGTGAGTCTGTCAATAAAAGGGAAGCAGAGAACAGCAGCGTGGGAGGGGGGGGGGTCACTGAAGAGGAAAATGAATAGTTGTTGATATCACCCTTCCATGATTACAGGTTTATGAGAGGAAACCCAAGATTTGTCTTCATTCACATTAACATAAACATGGATTACACACTATGTACCTGTATACCACCAATTACATGTGAACAATAGAATACTGAGCTGAACAACGGCTGCATAATTGCTACAATTAAACCCTTCTATATCCGTAAACCTTTTATTCAACGACAACCATCACAATCTTAAACTTGCAAAGAATAGTAAACAACGTGAATCACAGCTCAAAGTAGGCCGAGTTCCTTGCTGCCTCCCCCTCTCCTGCATGACCAACGTTCATGTTGCCATGTCGCCTTCTGTCCCACTGGTGGGGGGATGTGACAGTTGGTGCTCTGGGTGCGTTACAACATGTCCGTTCTGCAGAGCGCTAGGTACATCTCTTCTTACCGGCACATTGTATCATTGTACAGAGTAACTCCACGTTAAAATATACTGTGCAGAGTCTGAGACTAATTTATCTGGAAGAGGAAGAAGACCAGATTGATATATGAAGCTCAATTATGAAAAGTGAAAATACTGTCGATGTGATGTAAAAGACTATTTTCAGACGTTTCTCACCGAGAGTTGAAGCAGTGGAGGACACACTTAACATTTTCCCTGCTAGTTAAATATTGGTGGTTGTGTTTCAGATATAAATCCTTCCCTCATTTAATGATCACTATGCGAACAGGCAGCTCTGAGTCCTGCAACAATCAACCCGGAGAACTTCTGCCCAAGATGCCTTCAGGGGCCAGTGTGCTTGTCAGATGGATGGTCGGGTATAGCTTCATAATCCCCCTTCCCCCAAACACCTATACGCCGGCATATAAGGGGAGTCTGAGGGCCGGGTTATACTGTTATCATCAAAACTAGGTCATATAAGATCATGTTGGAAATCAATGTCGTTTATTGCTCTTCTGAACACTCGAGCCTGAAGGAGAAGGGAAATCTGGCCATAGTAGAGAGCCAAGCTATCCGAGCATCCAAATAACACTTTGGGTGGAGTCTACAACCATTTGTGTCCGACTGACGACTGGACATTCACACACACTTAACGTTATGATTGGCCAGATGCTACTTGGCTCTCCAGCTCTCTCTCCGTTTCTTGAAAACTATTTCTGTTACATCCGAGTGTAAGAGGACGAATGCCTTCAAGGAGAGACCCTTGGAAAATGTGCACCATTATCCCAGCGTTTAAATGAAACTGCATCTCCTCACTTTCACTGACAGCCGGGCTCACACTCCACCCTCGTGTGTGGCCATCCGCATCAACTATAAACTGAGCTTGTGATTTGCGAGGCGGCGGGACGACAAGTAGAACAGGGGTTATATTTTTTCTCTGTCAATAAATTTGAACACAGGGTTCATACGCTGCACAATTTCACACTAATTCACTCATCGTGATATACTGTCTGGTCTTGGCTACAGGCCTTTGGTAGTGCAGTGTCTGCGACTCCCGCCAAGCCGGTTCTGTTTTTACCTGCAAGTGGTTGTTTGTTTGCTGTTTCTTGGCAGGTTTAAGCAAAAACTAATGAACAGATTATCACAAAACTTAATGAACATGTGGTATGAGTCAGGGAAGAACCCATTACATTTTGATTTGGATCTGGATCAGGGTGTGAATCCAAGTTTTATTTTTTTCTTTCCAAAATGTTTAGTACATTTTCTAACATTTTTGTTGAACGTATATTCAGGGATCTTAAATTAAAAAAAATCTGGCATGTAGAGGGGACTGAAATTCACGAGTGGGGCAGATCCAAATAAAACTTAAAAAACATTTTAACATCAGCCCTAGTGTCCGGAGAACATCTAGAAAACTATAGTTGCTGTGATACAAAGGAATGTTGCACCACAGGTATGCAATTAATATTGGTGTTATGTCTTCTCTGTGGTTCAGCCTGAACGATTGCAAGCAACTCTCTGATGAATAATGACCCCCATTTACTTCCTGTAGGATTTCATTCAAATAAGCACCAAACAATTACCATACACTTAAATCTAAGTCCGTTAGGTTTGATGAAACCCAATAGTTTTACAAAAATGGATTTAAAGGCCACAGAAGTATCAATGTCTCCTCTAAAACTTAAAGATGTTTTATCTTAAAGTGCAACAGGAGACTGATTTAAATATTATATATGAATTTCTTCTCTTATGTTTTGATATGTTGTCTGCACCCTCATGCCCACAGTTACATTAACACAGGCCTGGATACATAAAGGAAAAACTGGAACTGGAATGGAATCATGTCTGTTTAGTTTTCCTGAAGCAGGAGGGTTAAAAGACTATAACAATTAAAAACTGCTTGTAATGTACAAACTAAACCCACTAACACCTCTAACAGGGGTTAAGGTATCATTGTATCTCCATGGAAGGCCACCAGTACATCTGTTAGGAATAACTCAGTTGGAAAGAGATTATTTGCTGGCCCACCTGTACTGTTATAATACTTCCACATTGGCTAAAGAAGCTGCTCATTCAATGGTTCAACTTAACGTAAAGCGAATGTCCAACCCTATCTACCATCATCTCTGTTTGTAATTCAAGGACCAACGTTGAGCCTTAAATTGCTGTGAGTTAGGTAATGGAATGAAATCTAATCTCACCTCTCAGGCAAATCATTTCAGAGATACTTAGACTCCGAATGCACTCGATGTGCAGGCTGTGACACGAACCACCAGCAGCTCTTCCGGTGTAAATCAAAGCTCCCTGCAGCATCTCTACAAAATTTAAGCTCTGGCAAGTTCATCTATTTGCATTATTCTTAAATGATAATGAATCCTTCATTTTTTTAATGTTTGGATTAATTTGAACACATCCTGCTTAGATGATCTCAAGAGGATACAGAGTGATACAGTAAATCTGCGTGTCACTTCACAGCGTCATAAGAAGGAATTACATGCTTAGTTTAGTTGAATGCAGGACCGTGCATGGCAGTGATGAGGTAGGTAAATGTGCTTGAATTTAACTAAATCAGAAAAATTGATGCAAAATAAATAGATGTTTAAAATGTAACAGAAACGTTGGCAGAGAAATGTGCTCTACTAAGGGCTATTCTATTTTCTACTTTTCAAATCCACAACTCGATGCCACTTGCCTTTTACAAAAATAAATAGAAAAACTTCTTTTGGTATGAAAACATATTTTACAGTGTATCTCTTGTATTCACCCGTTGATTCTGGCTCTCGTTCATCCATCAGTAATGCTGTCAACATGAGTTTACCTCCCTCCACATACTGTATGTAGGCCAGAATACCTGCTGGATGTTATTGGAGCAAACGTTCACACCCAACTACTTTCAAGGCCAATGCAAGGCACCGCGTCGCATCAGCCGCACAGCATCATCCCTCATCGTCACTTTGACAGAGCAGCGTGAAGGTTAGGCTCTCTGATGGTCATCTGAACTCCATCATCACCACCACAGTCCATCAGTATGCAGCCCTTGTTGCCCTCTTTGTTGATTTTCACTCTTAAGTTTCTCCTCACATGCCAAACCCCAAACACAACTCTAATCTCATTTGCATTATCAAAAAAGGACCCAACAGTCCGACTGTTTTTCTTCGTGCATATGTTTTTGTGAGCCTCAGAAGACAGGAAATTCACTCATCTCCTGCCGGTGCTCACTTTAAGTCTATCCTCCAAAGATTTTCAACACAAGTGTTAGTACCCTGTAGCTATGCTGCAACAACAGCAACAACCGCAGCAGAATCAGCAGAGCTTTACACTTACCATGGGGCAGAATGCTTAAAGCTGCACCAGGCAGGATTTTAATGTAACAAAGCATCCAGTCAAATCAAAAAGTGGGGCTACAACAAAGACAAGCTTCTTATCCCCCCATGGAGACGCTCTAGATTCCCCCTCTTTCACCCTAATTTAAGTCTGCTGCTGGGTGTAGTCCCTCTAATCTCATTGTAATGCTGAAAGTTAACAGTGAAATACAAAGCTTCTACCTGGGAGTATATTTAGTCATTCATAATACATGTATTAATATATCATAAATCAAGCTCTAAGGAAAGCAATGGAAAACGTCTCCACCCCTTTTATAAAGGTGTGTATTTGTGATTGATCATCAAGGTTCTCAAGTTCTCCTGTTAAAACTTTGATTCAACATTTGAAAACATGTTTTAAAGCCCATTACCGTCCAAGACATTCTCTAATAATACAAACTAAAGTCCCTGAAGTGCTCTTGAGCTTCTGTCACCATCTGTCATACATTTTTTTTAACACACGTTTTTTCTCTCCTCGTAATTAAATGCTCAGTACTGTTGTAGAAGTGCAACATTCAGTCTTCAGCCTGATTAATTCACTTGCTAATTTATGTTGATCCAAGTCAAATTGATGAGATCCTGAATATCATTTCTGTGGCATGAATCATCATTGATAAAAAACCCACACAAATGTATCATCCTGGAATGTAATAATCAGACAAGAGTCATAGATACAGTAAATTGTGGTGTATAGTGGGTGTAGCTTGGCTGTTGTCCTACTGCTGCTGGTTGTGTGCGGTGGGGGTGTTTCCTGTGTTCACAGGAAACTCGCACTTGTTTCTAAGACAAAATGGGAACAATATTCAGAAGATGTTTCAGGGAATCGGACGATTGCCTGGATAAGTCTCCATTACATCATACTAGATCATAACCACTTAATCCTGATGATGCAAAATAATGGACTCAAACTTTGTAAAACTGGCCCCTAAACATAACATACATTGTTTTATTCAAAGCTTTTTTATATTGGAGTTTACAGTCGAGGTGCAAATTATTCCCCTCACTTCTCCTCACAGGTCTCACACACATGCTCCAGTGGTCTTGATTATTTCTTCCCCTCCCCCTACACCCACACAAGCATGCACGGTCCATTTTTATGCTGAGTACATGCGTTTTTATGTATGTTGCACTGGAGGCCATTTTAACACACAGCACTGAAAGACTGGTAAATGGCTCTACACGAGAAACAAACACGTGCAATTATAGCAGTAGTGGTTATTTCTTGTCATCCTGTGAGATTTGCCTTTAAACACAGGTCTGCAGCAATGCTGTTGGCCAATGTCTTAAAAAATGCACTTGTTTCTTATTGGTTTTATTCACACAGTAAAGGAGGAATCAGAGGTTTATCTCAAATAGCTCACTCCTCAAATCCAAATTCATGTGACAAGACACTCATGATCTAGTAACATCAGTTTTAACTGTGGAAAAGAAGTATCATCATGATTCTGGCTGTAGTTTTATTTGTTTATCAATAAAAAGAGAAATGCAGTTTGTGTTTTGCTTTCTATGAATGCTCATGAACTGAAGGGCGAGTTACTTGGATTCCGTTTGTTCATCGCACTGAGACTGAATGTAATTTTAGAGGTCATTGATGCATATCTCTGCCAGATGCTTAGAGAGAGAGAGAGTTTAAAAAAAGATATATACGTGTTATGTCCTTGTCTGTACTGTTTCTAATCAGGGTGAATTCATATCGAAGGCCTCTGTTAGTTTGTTAGTTACCAGTTCTTCACCATTGATGTGCTCAACTCCAGGTTAATGCACCATCTGTCTTGTGATTATATGCAGATTGAAATTTATAAAAGAACGTTGACAAGGGTGAATGTTTGAGTTCTTTCAAGCAAGCCATCGGGACTCTCGCAGTGTGGAAACTCTGTCATCTGTCAACAAATAAACTTGTCTTACAGAAGGAGGAAAAAAGAGGTTTACAGCCGGAGAGACAATGAGCGGGCCAATGAGGGGGTGGGATGTATCCGTTGCCTTTTTGGAAAGTGGACCCTGCTGCTGCTAGGTTTTCCAGAATTACCAACCCAAGCTTTAACAACCACTCGTCAAGTCACATTCAAATATTCCTACACACTTCCATTACACATCATTCCCACTCTGTTGGAGAAGCCACAATTTTGTCTTGCCAAGGGACACTTTGCTATATATACCGGTGGAGCCTGGGATTGAACCATCAACCCTGTGGTTAATGGATGACCCACTCCAAAGCTGCCATCTTGTGAGTCTGCTGGACTCCATGTTTATTGTAGACGGACGAGGGCCATTCATTTACATTGTTGTAGCGTTGTGCTATACGTCCTCCTGCAGTAACACATTTGTCGCTCACACAACACCAGCTGCCGGACAGGATAACAGCTAAGCTGGGAAGAGCAAGTAAGCACGGTAGTGATGATGGTTCAATCTTGTACCTGAACTCTGCACATTGTTGCTGCTGCAGTTCTCTGAACTCCCAGTCAGAGTTCACTGCTCTTCATAAAGGAAGAAGCCACAAACAGCAGGATGACATGGGTCAAATCCATAGGAAGGAAATGCTGTAAAGCCGTACAAAAAGTTACAGTAAGGATCCGAAACGTAAAACCACTGCCTCACCTACAGGAATACAAACTGCTTATGTCACGAAGGAAAGACACACCTCTGATTTAATACTGCCCTCTGATATCTTCTCCATCATTCCTCTAAATCATTTGATTGTATGGCTGGTAATGAGTGACAGCGTGGTATTTTTCCAGTAAAGACGACTGAGAATCGATGCTCAGAGTGAGCTGATCATCGATCCTGATATTGAGATGACGGCACGCTGATCCCTGAGTCGTGAATCATTCATTGCATTAATGCTCCGTTTTAAACACAATCCTTTAGACACGTTACATTGCGTGCCCTTCAATATGAGCGCCGTGCTGAAATGCAAACCTTCAAACTTCGGCGAGGCGGCGCTTCTTGGTTAAACGTCGTGAGGCCATCAATGAGCATTAGGCATGAAAGAGCACATTAAAGAACAGCTGAAGGCTTCCGGCCACAAAAATAGTCTTTTAATTAAGATCTTGAGCTTAAGATGAGTGAGAGGCTCCGTGCCGGGCTTTGTTTCAGGACAAAGGTTATTCAAACAAATAACCTTGAAAATGAGTAGCTATTGTGTGTAGCCATCTTACAGGACTGCTGGAGAAAGCAGGGAATTAAACCAAGCAGCAAAACCAGGAAATGGGTGCAGGATACAGAGGAACAGTAAAAAACAAATCACATCCCTGCATTATACAGCCTCCTGAAAGATCTGGCTGAAAAAAAAACTCGTCACCATGAGACTGCAACAGACTGAGCACAAGCTGTTTCAACCTGCAGGACATATGTGAACCAACAAGGTATTTGGGAATTGCAGAACAATGCAGAAGGTAATCTTGAATCTTTCAGGTGATTAGCATGTTTCAAAGGACAGAATTAACTCTGGCACGCTAGAGGCCGAGAATACAGCATTATTTGATACTCAAAAAGTGTTTGCCATAAATGGGCGGAACCCCTTTTTATTATAAGCCAGATCAGTCCTGATCAGCATTACACTATCAAGCACAATTCCTCTTAATTGAGCCGTTAATCCCAGTTTGAAATCTGCTTTCATCACCAAAATGAATGTTTGATCACGATGACTGCAGCAATTTCAGTCTGTGGGAGTTGAGTTTGATTTACTTTTCCACGAGGAAGACGTGTTGTCTCCGATGGAGATACGGAGGAAGAGGATGTGAGCCAGGAGTGTGGTGTGGGGACACATGGGGATTATATGAGCTAGTAAAACTCAGCACAGCAGGACCACCGTTTTTATAAAACCAGAAAGCAAACACCCGCTCTAATTTAACAGCAGTAACTTTCAAATATAGAAATTGGCCTCATCTTAGCAGAGGAAATGTACAAAATATATAAATGACATCACGATGAATGAAATACAACAAGGATATCCGCCTATTTCATATTTACTGATTCGTAATTGATGAAATCCAGGAATTGTAACAGATGGAACACAAACCAAATAAGTCGTAGACCAAATGATTCTCAGCTCTGAAAACTTGTACACATTAATTTTGGCGAAGAGTCGCCTCAAATCCTGGAGCGAGCGTATTTGGCTTGGTGAAAGTAACAGACTAGAGTGCCATGTGTGAGGGAACTCTGAGCTGGCTGCCATACTGGAAACACCTGAAGCTGGGAGGGAGGGAGGCAGGGAGCGAGGAGCTGGGAGGCGATGGACAGTTCACCGAGTGAATGAACGATCGTGCTTCTTTTGGTTCGCACATTTTCAACTTGACACCGAGATGCAAAGTCCAAATCCGTGCTGTAAACACACGGCTATAAGGTGCGATTCATCTGGAGGCCGCGGCAGCAGCGACACTGCCCCCGCTACCTGATTTCCAGCTGAGATTCAGCCTCCATTGCAGCACGGCCTGCCTGATGATGAATGATATGCAATTGGCCCTGAGCAATAAAGTAAATTTCCCAAGGTCACATATGTTTGCTTTTCCTTTGATACAAAGCAAGAACGTGAACCATATGTTTAGCTCCGACGTGACATGACCCACGGAGAGGGAGTGGAGGACATCTGATGGTGATCGATGTTTCATTCATCAATTATCACCACCATCGACACATATGGTGAAGAAGCCCAGTCATCAAAAACAACCACAGCCTGCCAAGCCTGCTATATGGAAATCAGCCATATAAGCATGGGGGTGGGGGTGGGGGTGGGGGCAAACCAGGAGGTGATGTAAAGGTATTGTGAGAATAAGCAGGTGCCTGAGAGCATATGGAGCAGAGAGTAAGCCAAAGGTGCAGAGTGTGATCCCTGTGCTAATTGGTGGTTGTGTAAAAAGGGAAAACGCGCGCTTCGAATCAGCCACAGGAGGCGACGCGATGTCAGCTGTGGCACAAACGGCCAAACTCCGCATTTACAAACACGCGCCTCGCTTTGATTTTAATCTCGTTACACGTCTGCACGAACTCAACAGTACAGATTGTGCATGTAGAAGAAAAGAGAGGAGAGAGACAGAGAAAGAGAGGAAGGCACTGCTGCTTCTGCTGCAAACACCGCGGCCGCCGTGCGTGGCACCGTGCGCCCCCGGAGGCTTGCTTACCTTGCACCCGAACATGAGCGACAGGGTCCGGTTGCTGCAGATGACCTTACACTGGCACATGACCGGCGACAGACACTTCAGGTTCCTGACAGCCAGAGACATCAGTCCAGAGGCTCACCCTCCTCTTCCTCCTCCGCCTCCTCCTCCTCTTCTTCCTCAACAGAAGACGGCACAGATCCGCCGCAGCTCGACGCTCCGCCGCCACTCGCGGAGAGAGAGACGCATGGACGGAGGAGATCCGCGGAGAGTGGGGGGGGGGGGGCGGAGGGATGGAGCCCGGTGGAAATGTGACCGTGTCGCGGTGCCCGGCTCCGGGAGGCGAACTACTTCCGATCCCTCATGTCTGTTCCGCTTGTGGCGCTATACACTGTCATGTTTTGCAAAGCTATAACACCGGCAGCATCATTCACAATATTCTATAGCGCCCCCCCCCCCCCCCCCCCCCCACCCACACACCCTCTCTCTCTCTCTCTCTCTCTCTCCCTCACACACCCCTCTCTCTCTCCCCGTGTGTGTGTGTACATAAATAATTATATACAAAGCTGTGCAGAGAGCGATAGCACCACTTGGTCATTAATCCCACGAGGCTTGAAGTGATATTAAAGTACGGGGGAAACTTAAAAAAAAGCATGTCCTCAAAGAAGTGATAACTGGGAAATATTTATGATGCCACATCAAACAGTCCCTGGTTTACAACCACGTTACAGTGAAAGATAAGCAGTGAGCACATTGTAGTGTGATCACTGCGCCCCCTGTTGGAGCAGTAGATAAAGAAAGGAAAAAATACAACACACCACAGCAGCTGTCCAAGGTGCTGAAGTGTTAGTGCACAGTCGCCCCCCCCCCGCCCCCGAAGGACACAAATTGTCTTAATTCAATTGGGTAAAATGTTATATGTGTAGTCCCAAATCACAACATACATTATCCTAAGGTACTTTGCATAGTAAGGTCAAAACCTTCTTTTTAGGGTTTCCTTCCTTCCTTTGTAACCTCAAGCCGAACCAGACTCGATGTGGGCGGCCATCTGCTTTCGGTTGGGATGCGAGGAGAAACATGAGGGGAAAGAGGAGAGGTGGGCGGTACGGCAGGAGGACATGTGTCATTGAGCTAGAACCGGGCGTCATTTACCAACAGCCTCGTCCCAGGTTTTTGTCAGTGCTTGAGCTCCTTTATAAAAAATACTGCAGGTAAAATAACCAAATTGGACCTTTGCCCTAGACATGAAGGCTGAATCCATTAACACCAGCAGATTTATTCTGATTTCTGATGTGCATGTTACATGTGTGCACAATTGTTGAAAAGCGGTTATCAATCATTTAAAAGTAAAGGCAGCACAGTTGTTGCTCAAAAATATTTAGGAAATCGCCAAATGTTTAAATTAGGACAGAACGTGAAAGTTAATGTGTCTCTCTGAAAGTACACATGTCAAATTCTGCCTTGAAATGTTTCTGGATCAATTGATGCTGTGACAACATTTATAAGGAACAGACTTGTGTTCATTGGAAAAATTGTAAGTTGTTTCACTTACAGAGCTGATATAGATTTCAGGTGGCTGCTCAAAGCTGAGCAGGACTAGCTGATGAGTTTGGCTTTATATTAAAAAACCGAAATTAAAATTGTAGAAATAAAAGGTATTTTAAGAGCTCCAGGTAATCACCGATACCAATAATGGGCATCTTCCTTTTTTCTTTGGTGTCATAAAATTATAATCTTTTTATCATATAAAAGACTTAATGTCTTTCACAAGTAGAATATCTCACTTAGTTTTGATGTGAGTTTGGAGACTCTCCACTCCTGTGTGTGATTGTGCTGACGTCTTGAGCCCACAGGGTGGAGTGAGAGAACCAGGTAGGCCAGATTTAAATATTGTGCATTCATCTCAGGACCGACTGCGGCGCCGGGCTCAACTCTCCCGGGTGACGTCAGCGTTAAATCGAACACGGACACCGCTCCAAATAGCCCAGTGTGCAGCTGATGAGTTTTTTCCAACCATATCACCCTCTCAGGGAGTTGGGGATAGCCTGGGAAATCTGCAACGAGCTTAAGACGTCAGCAGGTTTGTCAGAGGGGGAGGTCATGAGTCTCAGCACAGGGGGAAGTAGTCTGTACACTAATATGACTTCCAGTACAACATTGTGACTATTCTTCATATTCAGCTGGAGAACACTCAGTTTTGTGTGTGTGTGTGTGTTAGAATCATTTTGGATTTGGTTACCTCTTCACACACATTCATACTGTGTATATATGCAGTATTTTCTCACATATCACACATCACCTACACACTGCTGGCACACCGGGTTCTGTGTCTTGCCTGATAGCACTTCGGCACAGGGAATGGGAGAGACAGGGATCAAACTGCCAGACCTCCGGTTAGTGGACGACCCCTCTCGACCTCCTGAGCCACAGCCACCCCACCAATGACCCCACTAATGAGGCATGATGTCACTACCACCAGCATGGTTAAGGTTAGGTGGGAATTGGTGATGGTTAAGAATAGGGATGAGGTTTTGGTTAGTTCTGAATAGAAGCAGATGCCAAGTCCTTATAAGGGCAGCTGAGCAAACCGGTGTGTGTATTTCAGTGCGTGGGCATAGCACAGTGTTTTCTCAGCACTCCAGATATATGACGTTTCTCCACGCTGTAGGTTTAACTTTATACTTTGACACTCATCTCTGATCACATAACGTTTGAGAGGTAGACTCATTTTTTTCAAACCCACAATATGTATGCGTGGATGTTGCTTTCTACAAAAGAGAACTCCTGAATGCCCTGAATTGCAGCACTGAATTGATTTTAAAATGGGACTCTGGCACCGACTGCGCACAGACTCACAAAGGGCCAGCTCTTCGAAAAAACACACAAAGGTGGTCCGCACATTTTCTCAGCGTGCCACTTACATCAAACTCCAGTGTGAAAGCAAGTTATTGAGCTTGCTCAATGAGTAGTGATGGTGTAAAATATCCAATCAGTAACTGGCCACAATGCAAATGGAAAAAAAAAAAAAAAACATTCAAATCCTATTTGTCAGCTGTAGCGTGGGAAGGAATTTCTTAGAAACCACATTTATTTGTCACTCCACCGATCTCTGACATGTACAGGAGCAGCAGGAGGGACGTCATGTTAGCCAAGGCTGACTCTACACACAACGTATGCTTAGGCTGCTCAGTATTCACAGGTAATTCGTATAAAGGCCCCCTTGTAGGATGCATATAAAATCTTCACCTCTTCAATCATGTCTTTTGATTCAAGCATCATTTCCAGACTCAGGTGCTCACAGACGTTATACATAAAGAGGGATATGACTAACCCTGCCTCTCTGGAAATCAGTATAGATACAGCATCATTTCTATGACGATCACGTGCTGTAAGTAGCCTCACTCTTCCACTACAGCCGTTATGTAAGCGTGGGAGTCACATGGAAATCTGAACTGTGGTGTTCCAACGTTGAGTAAAGCATTAACATCCTAATGCAGCATTGTGTGAAAGAAAGAGAGAGATAGAGAGAGATAGAGAGAGAGAGAAAACGATAGAGAGCGACCCAAAAGAGTGTTTCCATGACAACATCTGCAGGGGGGGATGGGGGGGGCGTCAGATCCCAAACAAATCGTCCACTTGCCAGCAGCTCGGTCCCCATATCTATAACATGGCTGCTGCCACATCACAGGTGAATGTGCGTGTGAACACACGTGTCGTCACGCTACTACGGCACGCGGCACCAGCGAGACACATGCCAACGTTTGTCTCCTTTCCTCTTAACTCACAGAGAGAATATGAAGACGCACTGTAGTGACTATAAGAGTAGGCTGCTATAGTGCTGGCAAAATTCACCACAGGCTGTTACAGCAGCTTACCGAGCCTGCGAGTGCCAAATGTTGTACTAAGCCTAACACACCGTAGGTAGAGCCAGATGTGTCTCATCTGCTGGGTATCTCTAGGTGCTGGGCAGTTATTTTGGAATCTTCTTATCGTCGTCAGAGGTTGAGAAAAAACAGACTATTAATGCTTTACCTTTTATGTCAGTGATAAGGGAAATTAATCCAAGCCTGATCACAAGTCCAACACTGAACAATATACACTTGACTGCATGCACACTAAGGTTATGATCCAGACCCATAGATATTGTTTTATGTTTCTGCAGTTTGAATGTGCTGTATGTTCCACAACCTCCACGACTATTTTGGTTTGTAGGATTTTTTTTAAATGTCTTTTCAAAGGAAAGTTGCTATTCAATAACAAGTCTGACTCTGGACCCACACTGTGATTGAGCTATAATATAGTTTTTGTGCTCATTTTTGTTTGTCAGATACATGACAATCTTCACAGATACAATAAAGTTCGAACTCCCTTTTGGAAATATGCAATTTCACATTGATCCTTTTATGCATATCTGCTAAACTGTACACTATTTTTAAATATAAGTAAAGCACAATGTAGTTCAGCCCATATTTGGAGAATTGCTAACCCCACTGGAGTGACAATGATAATTGCTTTAATGGCCCAATCAATGCAACATCAATAGGGGTTGACTTGTAATGAGTAACTCATCTTTTAGTCCAACCACAGTTATTTCTTAATGGTTATTTCCGCCTTCATGTTGCATGAAGGCAACATTATTGATTCCACAGTCCAGTGTATTCCCACATCCTTTGTTGTCTCCTGAGAATAACCCAGAGCTTTGTCTCTTTTGTGTTAGTGAAGGGACGAGGAGAACATATTTAGTCCATGTTACTGCATGACAACATTTGTTTGCCCTGATTGGACTCCTTGTCTAAACAATTATTGTTTACATGATGTTTCCACCTTATTATCTTCCTTATTTTTAGTTTACATGTCCTTTTGCTGCAGAGTGAAATTTACAGAGCAAACAATTCTAAGGGATCTTATTCGCAGCCATTCATACCTACCACCGTGTGAAGAAATTGGAGTATCCAAATTAAAAATTAACAGTGGTTTGTCACCAATGGGGAGGAAACAAATCTGTCTCACAATGAGCCCCCAGGCTTCAGCCTTTCATTCCCCCCAGCACTCAGCTGCTCTGACACTGAAATAGTCTAAGTGCAAACACAACTGGGGATCTCTGTGAGACTCTCTTACTTCTACTGAGTAGGAAAACACCCAAGGTGAGAATTATAGTATTCACACCTACACTTGCTATATCTGGTGTCTCTCTGCTTGAATATCTGATTTCACCTGTTCTGTTCTAGAAAAATAATATCATACAACATTGCTATTGTAAAAGACATCACTACTAGTCAAATATGGAGGACTTAAATGCAACAAAGTAGTTCTCGCTTTAAAATGTCAAGGAAACATATGTCCTCATTCCCTATAAGTGGCTCTATGGCTGGGCCCTTTAAAAACATTAATAGTTATTGAAATATCATGTTCATCAATAGCAATAATAATATATAATAATGATAATATATATATCAATATATTGCTTATGTATTGTGAAAGCATAGTGAGGGATTTAATACATATTTGTTAATGTTCTATCTAAGATTTGAAAAAGGTTTTGCTCTTTTCTCATTTACGCAGATAAAGAAGAGTTAAAATCCACAACCTTCACTGAGGAGCAAAAATATGTCTTTAAACCTAAAAATAATAACATCTTGACATTTATATTTTTATCCTGATACATTTTCAATTGTGATAAAATATTTTCCCATATTGCCCAGTGCTTAATTTCAGAGTGATTCAAATCTTGCCCCGGTTCAGCTGCAGGTGCAACAGCAGCACTCCGACTTTGCTCTACAGGCAAACTGTAACGTTTCACATCTGATATTCCTGGTTCTGTCTCGAGCAGAACCAGCCAGCTGTGTAAATTAAACATGCCAGAATGGAGACATCACCAGCAGTGATGACCTGGAGCAATGTGTTATATATGCATGAAGTATGGTGAGCACGGTGCAACTTCAGCACACTTCAAAAGGAGAAAAGGTCTATTAGCCCGGGAATTTCTCTTGTTTTTCTCCCTTTGGAAGCGGCAGACATGTTTGGAGAGTTATTAAATGGTTAAATTGAGCTCTCTGGGATAATTATCTGCACCACCCTCAAATGGGATGAGAACATCTACACCATAATCACGAAAGCCTTAACGGATGATCTTCTGCGTCTGACAGGCGAAGAATGTCTCACAGCGACTACACTGGTCTGATTCCACACAGCCATCACCTCACGTCCTCTGTTACAGTCTGGTTCGGCCGGGCCTCCTCCCACACTAAAGACAACCGCAGTGTACCGGGACCACCCTCTGCCAGCTGTCCTCCATCAGAGACTTATATATAATGTGTGATGTGGAAAAAATGTGGATGAGAAATGACCATCCTGTCTGCTGAAGCTCCATAACAGCACCACAATCTGCCCATTATAAACCAGAACCACCCACAAGCTAAAAAAGTAGTTCTACCAGCCTGAGAACACATTAAGGCCTTTCTCTACTGCTGATGCTTTATTGAAAGGATATTTGTCCTATAGTACACATGACCTTCATATTACAAAATATATCATTCAAGGAACACAAAAACTACCACACTCATGCCCGGCCAGTGGGTGGCGATAAAGTCTGCATCAACGATCCCTCTAGATACAAGTGAACAACATTTTGAGCACACTCAAGGAGTTTATTCCTCTTTAGTGGTAGAAACCTCAAAACCAACACAATAGTAGGCCATCAATTTTGGTACTTATATCTTTGATTAAAGTTATTTGTCAACTGTTTTGTCTCCTCATCAGAGACATTTCTGGCACTCGACCCAAGTTGTTGTGGTAAAACCGAAAATAAAACGTTATTTGTTCGTGTGGAAAGATGATGAATTGGAGTCGCTGCTTAGCGTCACATTACAATAGAAGGTGATGAAAGCCCTGGAAAACATTGACTAGGAGTCCCTGTTTTACAAAATTCAAGCTGTCATGTCATGGTTTCCCAAATGCTCTGTTTCACATTTACACAGAGACATGCGCACATATTTGTAAATCTGCATTTTAGTGACTTAAAATGCCGTCTGCGTGTGAACGAAGGATCCAGACTCAGAGGAAAAACTTTGTTGTGCTAAATATCGGAATTAATGTGGAAACCATGCTCCCCTCCATCATTTGCAACCTTAGGGTCATGTTAATTCAATGACTGGCTCTGATGTACGTGCTATAATATACTGTATATTCACTGTATGGCACTGGATATACTTCAATTTGCATTAACTATCGTCTTCATTTGTATCATGCTTGGCTTATTTCATGCCTTGCTAGCACTTCACCAAGAGGCCGCCATTGTAATGAGCGGCACTCAAATCAGTTTCATTTAAATTCAGACTCTTCACAAAGCCCCTCTATTTTAATTGGTTTAATCTAGTCGCCACTGTGTTCTGTACATTGGAGTAAACAAAAGATTTGATCAATTACAATGTTTTTGTTTAAAAAAAACCCGCTGCCAAATATGCAGCTCTCCTAATGGAAAACAAAATGTTAAGTAGAGCATGATGAATTGAGTCGGGACGGACGTACATTCAATTGAAATTCAGATTTTTGATATAGAGCGATTTGAAATACAAAACAGTTTTTCAAGCGTAATCGTTGAATTTAAATTCAAACAGTTAAACCACACATTGACACTGAGAGACAATGTATGCTAGTCAGGCTACACACTGCCTTTTAATGAGTTAACACTATCACTATAGGACAACAAGCAAGCACCATCCACATGTAAAGGGACATCTTTCCTCATTGTGTTTTACCTTAGTGTTGAGAACCACTGCAATGTTTTGTGGAGCAGCCTGAATCATCTCTTCGTCCACCTGAATGGCGTAAAGACATGAAACCTGCTTCGTTGGTATCTCTACATTTTCAGTCAAGCTGATTGTAGTAATTGACCTTCAGCCAGTCAAGACTCAGTCCACAGAACCCTGAAGCAGCTCCACTGCTGCTGCACCAACAGCTGTTCACCTGAAGCTCGACTCGGTACGGTGAACCCAGGACTGGAGAATCAGTTGTTGACGTGAACACACGTTATTAACATCTGGTATTACGGTATTAACATCTGTCTTGAGAGATCCCATTACCAGTGGCCAGCGGTAAGTACTGGCATTACAATGCTGTTGTGGTCATTGTTGACATTTTGGTGATGGCCACAAACAAATCAGCATGTGGGCACAGATAAGAATAAAAGATATAGGTTCAGTTCATGTTGAAACTTCAGCGGGTTGGAGGATGTCGGCTGAGTGGGCAGTCCTTTATATGTGGCCCAGGACTTACCCCCCTTCAAACCGAAAGAAATGTGGTAAACAAGGGGCCCCTATGAATGTGGTCTGGCGTGATCGGATCGCTATCAGATCTGAGTGCGCTGAGTGCGCTCACCCTGTGTTTAGACCTGTCCACTCATACCATATGTTAAAACAAGATGTGTACGTGGCCACTTTTGTCCTGATAAACACCCTCACTTACGTTAATGATCTCAAGGTGCTTTAGAGTGCTGGTCACCTGTTTATTCGAACTTCATCAATATAATGTATCGCGCGTCCAGATGGCACAAAAGTCAACACTGAAGTTCCTTGGGCCTTTACAACACACATCCCAAGTGAGATTTCTGGAATATGAAGATTGATTACATATTATTTACTGATGAGTGCTAGCCCCTCATAAGTTTTGATGCTACCCGCTCCTCAAGTTTCTTCCGTTGGAGGAATACTTGAGGAGCGTGTAGCATGAAGAGCCACTTCTTGGCCTGGTCACAAGTACCACTCCTCTACACCATAGATCAATAGTCCAAGTGAATATAATGCCAGATACTTCATTGAGTAATACAACAATCAACTTTTCTGCTGCTTTAGATTATGCTGAAAATACTCGACTGTAATTACAGATAGCTTCGGCTGTGAAGCCATGTGTAGCCAAAACATTTGGTGGATAAAGTTGTGATGTTTAGACCAACTGGCGCATGCATCTCGCTGTGTGTCCTTTCTCAAACTTTCACACAGTTTGTTCTGGAGTTACCTCTGATGAAATGCAAAAAAAAAGGAGGCTCACGCTACCGCTGATAGCTTTGGCTCCTCACCATAGCGAGCACAACAGGATGCCAGTCTGGTCCGCCATGGCACTGCTTTTAGCCAAGATGATAAAAACAGAGCCACTGGGTGCCAACAGGTAGAGCTGACTGGCAGTATGCATGCCCAGTTGCCCACCATAGCCGTCTCAAAGTGAATCATGTTGGCTTGAGTTTTACACATGGAGTGTGAAAAGATGAGTACTTGTGAGCGTGACTTTGGAAACTGGATGAAAACAACTTTGACAAAAGAACCAAGAGACCAATCTGCTCAACTGAGTAAATGCCTCTGTAACTAATATGGTTTTTGAATGGCCAATAATATAAATGTATTATAATAGTATTATTGTAGTATGTGTATTATTAGCTGACCATACTGTATCTAAAGAGGGACAAAATGACAGCTCCTCAAAAGTGAGGCCAAAGTGTCTTGGTCACCACCTGGTGGCTGGCTGCAATATAGGTCATAAAACCTGCCTATTCCATGTTAGTGGATGGGACACAGACCAAAAGTAAATAGTCAAAGATAAAGATTTTTTCTTGGCTTGATTTTCATTAGTTACATAATGCTATAAAAACGGGCTGAAATGTCATGATTGACATCAGAGACTGACTCACGATTGGTCCATTGCATGTTTCTGAGAGACCCAGCTACCGCCCCCCCTATCCCCTGATCGCTACTTTACAGCTCTTTTGCTACAAAATGCGTGAGATTGCTGCTTTCGTATCCTCAGATATTTTGGCTTCATTCTTGGTTAGTGGGAGGAAGTGGAGACTTGTCCGCCATCTTTAAGTACAGTCTGTGGTTACAGTATGGTGTCGACCATTGTAGGGTTTGTTGACCTTGAGAGCCTCACACATTTACTGAAGGATGATGGATAAGAAGGCAGGAAGAACAATATCTCAACAGTATAAGTGCCATTTAAATGGTATAGTTTTCATGGAAGCCATTGTGAAGCACTACAGATTTAAAAAACACTCATAGGCGGCATCGGTAGCAGTGACTTAAGAGCACATAGTAATGTGCAGTTTACAATAATTACCCAGTGTGCTAACTAGTAGGGAATGTTGGGTTGAATACCTGATATCACCATTGCAGAAATTCACACAATAGATGAACGGCTTCTCTGTAAAATGGTAACTAATTGTAATTATCTGCCTTTTAAAAAGAATGTGAACAACAAATAAACAAACCTTCACACTACATTATTATCCATGACCTTACGTGAGCTCCATTAGCCCTGATGAATGCTGTGTCATGTCAAAGCCGGGATGGTCAGTTGTTTTCGAGCCCTGTGCAAATGTGTAAAATCACCTCTGCAGAAAAATGACTCATGAGAGTCCTGGCAATCTAATACCTGCTGGATGATCAGGACACATGAGGAAAATACCTGTATATGTATACCATGTATAAAGGAGCACAGCGGGGAGACGCACATCTGATGGGACTCTGCCCTCCCGTCGCTGAGAGGTGACAGGGTGTCAGCCAATCACTGGGCTTCAGTAGACGAATGGCCCAGACTGTACTTTTTCTGTCACGACAGTTTTGTGACATCATGACGAGCAAAGAGAGAGACTCAGTGATTTTGTTGGGAGTGTTTGCATCCAAGTTGTGCCGTTAGCTTGCCAAACCTGATCTGAATGATATGAGGCTCATCTCTCTCACTCTGATCATGACCCGTTTAGTGAAACTATGCAGGATCATGTTGACTTAGTTGAAATGAGACGGTCTTAAACTGTTACTTACATTTCCTAGCTTACCCCCGTCAAAGGAGTTATGTTTTCACGTCGTCTGTTTGTTTGTTGGTTTGTATCTATGTTACTTTTTTTGTAAACAAGATTAAACAAAAACAACTTTTTTAACAGTCCACCAAAATTGGATGGACTCAAAACCACACAAATAATTAATTGTCCAAGAAATTATTGACAACACTGTGTCCCAATAATGAAGTCAATAAAAAATGTAATGATTCTCATTCATCACAGCCGCTTACAATTTAAATCTATTGCAGTGAAACTGACGGCTTGTGACAACAATTACTTTTGTAACTAGAATAGCCCCTAGCAGATTGCACACCTCCACCAAGGCCCAGTCGTCCCCTTATGAAACCACATTCAAATTCACTAGATCCAGATCTTTATTTGGATCTGCACCAAATTGCACACGCTCGTAAACATCAGTCCCCTTTTCATCAAGATCCATGAATTATTCTCTGAGAGATCAACGGAAAATGTAGCAGGACGCCATTTCTCGCAATGCGAACTTTTCTACGGATAAGTAGTGCAAATCTCTGTTAGTTCACATACATGTGCAAGCACACACATGCATGTGGTGGTTTCTGGATGTTCAACTACATTAAAGGCCAGGACTCAACTGACCTCATCACGTCTACTCAGCTAGTTGAAAGAGGACTGGAGGAGCTCTGGACATCTCTTGCCTGCTTGGTGCTTTTCATTCTCACAAATACACACTGCAAGTATTGCACAACTTCATATATACATATCCTTTATAATAATAATGGGACATAGCTGGTTGTTTGACATTTAGCCATTATCTCACCTCTAACCCTAATGTCTGTGCCTAACCTTAGTCTTTTTAGCCCTAAAACAGACATGACCTCCTACAAACTGAGGAAGGGCAATTTAATTTCTATTTTGCCAGTTGGATAATATTCATCATCTAAGGACGACACTGTGCTGATGCCCTGGCGTCCTTGCGAGGAGAGAGGTGAACAATTGCACCCAAACAAACGATCCAGAGCCGAGATACAACCACTGCATACATGATGCTGTGATGCTTCATTCAACAAGTCTGCTGGAGTTTCCCTCTGTCTGCATGTCTAAACATGCTCACAGCCACCTGCACGCCCACAAGTGCCAGGCCACATTCATACGTAATACCTTAAGTGCACGATTAAACATACCCAGAGCACACGTAGAGCGGCCGCGGAAAAAAAGGAAGCCTGACACACATATCGCTGATTTATCTATGACAGTGGAGTGGACTGCAGGCATGTTCGATGTTAATATGCACAGATATACGTGGAGGCATCCCTCAAGCCAGCCAGAGCGACTAGCCTAGACTTTGAGCTAACATGCAAAACAGAGGCAGCAACAGAGCGACGGAGGAGGAGAAGAACGACACGAAAAAACGAAGAGGTGGATTTACCTACCACACATGGGCAGAGGGAAGGGAGCTTAGTGCGGCCCTTCATGAGCGAGAGACAGAGGAAAAACAGCCTCCCAGACACCCGCAGTAGAGGAGGAGAGGGATGGGGAGAAAGAGAGGGAGAGAGAGAGGGAGAGGGAGAGAGATGGGAGGCTGTGAAAGGGTAAGGGGAAATAAAAAAAAGAGGGAGGGGGGAGTGTGGGGAGGGGAAGGGGGGGGGGGGGTGTCGTAGCAGGCGAGGAGAGAGAGTTTTCCTGGAAGACGGAGTTGTTGGTGTTGGATACGTCTTGATGTTTAAAGGATTGGGTCTGAACGGCGAGGACTGGCAGCCCGCTTCCAGCCGTGACTCATAAAATATGTTTGTCACTGCCGGTGAGTGAGGGAGGGGAGAGAAGGAGACATGGCGACAGAGAGTAAACCACGTATGTTGTTTTAATGTTCTTCTCCGTCAATGAAATTGAAAATAACCGCCTTCCACGTCGGTCGTTGCGCCCCTCTCCCCCATGAATCATCCTGGCACACATTTGCATCATGAAGCACTCGGACGCATAAAGTGAAAGCCACATGCCGATCTCTGAGGGACGCTCCTCTGCCGTCAGGTCTGTCATGGGTCAGAGTGGTTCTGCTGCTCATAAAAACAAGACAGCAACAATATCAGCCATCTTCATGTTTTGGCTTAAGGCCAGATGAGTGTCTGTCTGCAATGTTCAAATGATATCGGATTTTCAATATAGGAAGGATATCAATTAAGTTCTTCTCTGTTTCATGTTGTGAATCAAATTGGACCATTTTATGGAAACTACTTCTTTTTACGATTTTGTGATATTGAATTAATAACAATTTATTTGATAATAGACAAATACTTAACCAGGTCCCTCACTACGGCGCACATACCGCCTCAAAGACAGAACAATACTACACTACTACAATATTACTACAATAGATACATATTTTGTCTATTTAGCTTAGGGATTCTCAATTTCTTTGAGATAATATATTCCCAGGACCCCTTCATGTATAACCCTGAAATAATATGACATATCATTTCTTCTTAGTTATGTGAAAGAGGAACCCAAGAGAAATGTCTTAGAAGGAAATTGGGCATGTATCGAAAAATATTTCCACCTATATATCGTGTTGCTTTTAATGGATGAATCTGGAAACCTTTCATGGTCCCCCTGGCAGTGTCCACCCGACTCCCAACAGTCTGCAAACCCCCATTTGAGAGCCAATTAGGGGAATTACAGCAGTAAAGAGGCAGCAACTAAATTATCTCATAATAAACTTAACTCATCCATCTTAACACCAGTAATTTGACTGATCTACATCAAGACGGATACATTATTTTCGGACAAATGATGAGCCTTTTGAAAAGTCCGGGATCTATAGTCCTGTTACTGGATCCAACACTGCACCTGATCCCTCAACGTTTGGTGAAGACTGGTTCCGTACTTTCTGAATTATAATTTAGCCAAACAAGAGACACAGGACTCTAGAATATAACACAGTAATATGATACAAAAAGCGAAGCTGGGCACTCATTGTGGAGATTATCATTATTTAAGCATTACCTGTCAACACTGTAGCTTTCATTTGTTTTAGCCGAGTTTCTCAATAATTACCAGACATCGCTGTTGGTTCTTTTTTGTTTTAGTCTCTTCATGAGGAATAAAAGTGATTTTTTCTTCTACATCACTCTCTTACACCGTTTGTGACCCTTAAACACATCTAATATTAGCAGGGATAAATCAGGGTAGTACAACTCCTCCGTTTATTGATGAAACATTTGCCTAAGTGAATGTAAATCATTGTTTTATCTAAAGGTGATCTTTAATTAGTCATCATCTTCAAGTTGTTCAGTTATTCTTTTAACTGTAACATATAAGTAATGTGAAATTCCAAAATTCCATAAGTATGTATAGGCTTGACACTTTATTCATGGGATGTCACTCTGCTACTACACACATAATTTACATTTAATGTAACCTATAGTTGCCTGTGTCCTTGGCTGAATAAACTGATCTATTTCTACCCTAAAT
Organism: Platichthys flesus; assembly: GCF_949316205.1. Classification (NCBI taxonomy): domain Eukaryota; kingdom Metazoa; phylum Chordata; class Actinopteri; order Pleuronectiformes; family Pleuronectidae; genus Platichthys; species Platichthys flesus. The sequence goes on along the minus strand of NC_084959.1, from coordinate 12,747,093 downwards.
TCTCATTTCTATTATGTCTTTCTTTATTTTGTGCTATTACTACGCCAAAATATAATGGATTAGAAATCTTCCTGTAAAGTAAACATGTTATTATTGTGGTCCCTTTTCATGGCTGTATTGGCTGGGGCTCAGACACACATGACTAATCTTTGCAATAATAAATGGTTGTTCCATTTGTTCAGTCACTGTAGTCAGTGTTGTGATGCTAAATATAATTCAGTATCCACCCTGCTTAAGTATCTAAATTGTGTTCGTAATTGGTGTAATTGGATGTACTTCCTGTTCTCTTCCTCTCCAGCCTCGTCTCTTTCTGCTACGCGGCTGTATTAAGGGCAGAGAACAAACGAGTAAATGCACCATGACCCCATTGGACTGTTTACAGTGGACTGCTGTTGGGTGATGGATGGGTTATGACACCGGCAGAGGTTAGGCCCAAAGCCCTCCGAAAACCGCAGCGACGCACCGAGCCCAGGCTCCCGCTCCTGCATCGGCTGCACTGTCTGTGTGACTAAAGACAACTGGAGCACGTCGTGACATTTCCATCTGGAATGAAGCCTGTGCTGCGAGAGCGCTGTCGAGCGCCGGGTGCAACCCGCGGATTCCAGCCGCATAAGACCAAACGTAAAATTTCTATTCTCTGCATTCATGAGCATTCTCTGCACCGCCTACACAGAGGTCATCCTCCTACCTGCACACTGTGGGCTCTCTCTCTCTCTCTCTCTCTCTCTCTCTCTCTCTCTCTCTCTCTCTCTCTCTCTCTCTCCACCCCCCCCCCCCTCTCTCTCTCCACCTCTCCCTATCTCTCTTTTCCTCTCCTCTCTCTCCCTCCCTTCCTCCTTTCATCTCTATTCTCTCCATGATGATACCCCTGCCATGTTGTCATGGCAACAATCGGGCCCTGATTGCTTGGTTGCTAGGCAACTGACATCACCTATAAGAGGAACATGAAGATACAAAGCCAGTGACAAACAAATCACACAAAAAAAATATATATGTGCACTTGTTTCTTACAATGTGGAACGCTTTCACTGTCATTAGCTCATGTTGTAGTTTTGATTTTTTTTATTTTCCCAGGCGTGTAGGCAGCACGGTGTATTATTAGAGTGGGAGAGCATTCAATTCAAATATGACTGGTATTCTCGGATCCTTTCCCCGAAAAAGCAGGTTAAAAACCTCAGAATCCCAGAGGAGAACATCACAGGGGTCTTTGAAATGAGCCTGCTCATCAAATATGTATACAGGATTTTATTAATTACTAATAATCATAATAGGGAAAAAACACAAGGCATCCTATGCACTCTAAGGCTCGGGCTAATGTAGCATAATGTAGAATCTGAGCATCATGGACAGCACCAGCAGCTGCGATTCGACAGTATCCCTGAACCTCACTGTCATGGACTCCTGTGCTGTAGTTATACAACTTTCCACAAGGTGTCATTGTGCGCTCTATTGAAAAAAAATATGATCACAGCACAGCAAGACAATCTGATCCCATTTGCAAGGCTAATGCGAGTGCTATTCATATCGATGATATCAGCATCTATCACTGCTGTTTTTCGTCATTTTTCTCCTGCCTTCCTCTTCTCTGTTCTCACCCCACACATACGCAAACACACACACACACACACATTGGCAACCACACTCTCATTACATAACATATTGCAGTTAGTTAAGTTGTGTCCTTTAACTGAGTTGCCAATTGTGTGCTCAGGTGGTTTTATTACAGGCGAGAAGTTGACCCACCTTGACCTCAGCCCCCTACCCAGCGAGGCCCACAGGACCGTCTCTATTGAATTTACCCTCCTGTTAACATATACATCATCATCTCTATTGATTCATAGTCTCATTTACAGAATCAGTACACCAATCTGTTGGGTGCCCTGTTCAGTCGGTGCATATACACGTCACAGTGTCAGAGCGCAGTTGTCAGCCACAGCCCTCCTACTGGTTAGGCCTTCTCACTCAATGTGTGAGGACAAAGTCTCCAGCCCAAACAGTTCATGATGGATCTAATCTGTCACCTGTCGTATGGACAGTTTCAGGACGGACAGCCATGCTGAAAGCCAAAACACTGAAATTAAGCGGCTGAGCATGTGAGCAGGACCGGCTAGAGGTTGTCAAGTAGGGTCCTAGATACAGCACAACAACAAAGCCTACATGTTTGAAATGGATAAAGATGCAACAACACCAAGTAGCAACATTTAGCCTTTCATGAATGATGTATAAACATTTGAGGTAAGGAATGTTCAAGAGCAATGTTAAGGCATTACTCATCCTCTCAGTGGGTGAGACTGTACAGCAAAGTGAGGCAGGAGACAGCGAGGACGGAGTGGGGCACAGATTGTGTTTTGTGCATTTGACAAAGAGAAGCTCTTAACAGCCTCCTCTCCGGCGGAGGCTCCTGATGGGTTGGGCTTTTTAAAGCAGTTCAGAAAGTAGAGGCTAGCGTCACACTGGCAACAGATTGGTAGGTTACATAAAAATGTCTCAGGAAGGTGTAACATGCCGTCAGAATACCTTCAGTTCACCTTGGTATTTCTTTCTACAAGGTGTTTAAAGTTCTATGGACGTATAGAGACATCCATCCAAAAAGATATTCCTTCATTTGGTGTTTTAAATGAGGGAACATTTTCCTTTAAAATCTCCACCAGATGTTCAATGAGGTCGATATTTGGTGACATGGCCCAACATGTGATTCACATCATTTTCCTGCTCATTAAACCACTCAGTGGCCTCTCGTGACTTGTGGAGGGGGCCATGTATTACCATTAATACATTCTGATTCTGATTCTCATTCTGATTCTGATGGTTGTCCTGGAAGGGGCCACACTCTCATCAAATGTAAATGTGATCATTCAGATCAATTTTGAAATGGTTTGCAGTGACCTTTCTCTCTGACAGAGACTCGCAATTGGACTTAAACCATTCCAGCAAAATGCCCTCCACAGCATAACGCCCTCACTGTGAGAGGTCAGGTATTAGGGCCTGTCCAGTTCCTATAGTGTTTGGCACACATATCTAGAACATGGTGAAGGATGGATGATCATGTCTGACCATAGTCACTTTTATCCACGTCTCTATAGAGGAGTGTCTATGGGTTTTCCATCACTGAACACCGAAGTGTGCATTTGTCTTAGTAATGAATGGTTTATTCACTGCGACTCCTCTATAATAACCCTGTCTATGAAAATGTCAACAGACTGTTCTGGCTGTCGCCATCTGCATTGACATTTTCAGTCACATGAGGAAGAGTTGCTCCTTTTCTTAACAAATCACACTAATGCACGAGTATCACGGTCGACCGAAATTTCCGACTTCATAAACTGATGTGTTTCCAACAGGTTTAAAAGCAGAGTGTGGTTACTGTTCCTTTAAACACTTGCCAGTTGAGCATCTTTGTGTCTGAAGCTCCTGCAGTCCCTGCCCCGATAATGAACCTTCTACCACTTATATATTTTCCTTTGAGCAAATATTTCCTTTGACAAATCAATATCAACAGGGTTTCTACCACAGAGCAGGATTGGATTTGGATCGTTTAATTGAACCATGGACTTTTCCTTTGTGGAAGTACATTTTCATATGTCTTGTTTCTGAAATAATTTATCGTTGTAATATATCATCCATCTCTTTTTTTTACAGAGAATGACTGATGACTTTGGATTATGGCTGTGCAATAAAACAATACTAATCACAATATAACTTAAATCAATATAATAAAGGTCCAATATATATTGATAGGTTTCTTATGCATTGTGTAAGCACAGTGAGGAGCCATAACCCAGAACTACCTCAGATTTTTTAAATGTTGTTCTATTTATCGAGTGTTTCTAATGTCCAGCCCTAAAGTTTAAGAAATTGTATTTGAGGATAGAAAATAAACACACATTTTTTTTATAAATAAACATTCATAAATATCTGCTATTGTTCTTTCTATAAAATATTATTGCATATCAGCAAACACAAACTCTGATACTGATATGTCTGTGAAAAGGTCACATCTGTGGATTTTTATTGGCCAGCTGATAAATCCATTGGTGTTTGTGCAAATTAAAGCTCATTCACAGCGGTTGCAGCTGCTTGCTTTCAATACCTGCAGTAAAAATAGCAGCACACAGCACAGCAAGCCTCCACCTCCCGTTTAATTAACCCTGACGAGTTTCCTAAGACTTTAACTTGCATCAATTTCTTAACTCGAGCAAGACTGCAGTTACAGTTCTGGGTGCAGGAGCCCCCTCGTGCTGGAGTGCAGGATGCTCTGCGGTTTGTGTGAGTTCAGTCTGATCATGTAGGTGTGCGCCTTTCTTTCAGGCAGGCAGTTGAATGTGTGGGTGACTGGTGCAATATGTGCTTAAGGAAGCAACAAAGCCGCGGCGGACCACAGAATTCAGCCCGATATATTTTTCATGACCACAAAAGCAAGTTGTCATTTGACCAGAAATGATGATGGAGGGCAAAACTTCTGTATGTAATTACATTTCTGCTGTTCCCTTGATTGTGCTGGTTTTTTTTTCTCCATTGGACAAAGGAGAGCCTCAGCACTGTTCAGTCATGGCATCAGACTTGTGCAGGGGTAAGCCCGGCTTCACTCCCTGTGCCCTGGGAGCGACTTGGCAGGATCTGTGTCTCTGTGGCTGCATACAAAGGCCTCATGGACGCCTGTGCCCTTGAGTGGAGATCATATGAGCTCTCAACTGGATCACTAATCCTAACCCACAGCACAGTGTACTGTATGACACACACACACACACACACACACACACACACACACACACACACACATCACACATCACACAGTGTAGTGAATGGACACTTGTTAAGGTGGACGAGCCGAAAGAGCACTCAGGAGGAGGAGGCTCCGTTCGCTTTGCGAGCTGAGGATTTAGCTCAGCTCCATTTTGGAGACTCTTAGGACCAGAGCAAGCATGCGGCCGCCTCAAGCTTCTCATCCTTGTATGCAAAGACATACACACACACACATTGAAGCATAAGAACAGCTGGCATCACAAAAATAATTTGAATGTGAGTGTGAAAACCCATTCCAGGGAAGGAGATGTTCATGTTGGAGCATGAAGCCAATACAAGCAGCCAGTGCTGTGCACATGCAGCCGCTGCTTGGACTACATCTTGTCAAATGTATAATTTATTTGAAGAAGCACTAACCAGGGAAGCCTTGAAAGTGCTGTAGAGGAGGGCAGAAGGTAAGAGTAGAGAGTGGAGGGCAAGAAATAGAGGAGTAAGCAGAAGAGGGGAAAGGAGGTAAAAAGAGAAAAATAGGGATTTCTGAATTGAAGGAGGCAGAAGGGACGAACAAATAGGAAATGTGAGAGCAGAGAAGTGGAACATAGAGTGCATCCAACTACAGGCAAAGCAGAAGGAAGGAGGATTTAGTAGGAATATTCGCAGGAGACACATACTTGATTCTTTATTCCAATCATTTTTTTGCGTCCAAATAAATTGCTTTTAGAGCAACTGTAATTCTCGTGTCTGTGTCTTCATCTTTGTTCTCGCCTCTTAAAAATCAAACCGCCCTTCTCTGACTCCGTGCCTTGCGGGGAGAGAGAGCGAGGCAAAGGTATTGTCAAGCTCGCAACCAAATATAAATCCTGTGACGTCTCCTCGAGCTGATATGCCCTAATATTCCCATTCCAACATGTTACGTAATGACACTTCTGTGCGATGCATTGCTATCATGTGTCTCGTCCCTGAGACTTTAGTGTAGGAAGGAGCAGAAAACTACATAAGGTGTTAAAATGAGAAGAAAAGATGAGTACATCACTTGGCAGGAAGTGAAACTGTGAGTGTTCCTGGGTCATCTGGTTTCTAGATGAGATGAATCTACGAGCGGCTACACCAGAGAAAATGTCTTAACATGACCTCACCAGTATGTGTGGGAGTTAGTTTTTCTTGAAGGACGTCTTCCTAACATACAGAGCAAACGTTATGTCTCAAGTAACGTTGGGAAGCAGAAAGGAAATAAGGCAATATTACTCGCTGGAAAAAAAGGTTTGAACTCGTCAGGGTATAGAGATGTAGAGAGATAGTAGATGCTTTATAAAAGAAAAGTGAATCAATTCTTATTCAAATCAATTACCTCAACGATCGAACTCCTAAAGGGGCTTTATTCAAGTGCCTTTAATGTTTTTCACATGTACCAATTCTGCCTCCATGCTTATCAACCGGAGAGATGGACCTGCAAGTTCTGACTTTAACTGGGTTCCTTAAAAATGGAAGATCACATTGACTATTGAATAAGTTTCAAGTTTCCCCATAAACCCCTGCCGGCTACAGGGCGCTCCCTCACTCTCATACAAACAGATTTCAAAATTCAAGTTCTGCATGTTACTTGACTAATAAAATCCCACAATCTGACACTAACAGCTGCAACAGGGCTACATAATAATGACTGGCTCTGCATGCATTTATGAAGTATGCACTCTACCTGCTGCCATTCTAGTTCCACATTATTTATATCGGCCCCGGAGCTTTAACAAACTCGCAAGCTTTGCGTCCTCCATTCTCTAGTTGAAGAACTTCTCTGCCGACATCAAGTGGCTTTATTTGTGCCACTAATGTATGGGATGTGAACCATTCTGTGGTGTACGGCTGTTCATTTGTTTCGTCACAGAAACGAATATAGATCAGGCGGGAAATTGCCAATTCCAGGTCACCAGCAGATCAATCGGTGCAATTAAATCATCATTAAATCATTGGAGTTTCCCCAGCAGGATAGGCCTTTTCAACACAGTGGCTCACTGGAGAAACCATTATAAGTCGTGAGGTGAATCTTGTTTTCTGTTATACTTGAGCTCAAGCTGCTTTTCTTCACAGTAAAAGCAGCATCGAGGACTTCATTCAACTTAACTCGCTGTCCAAACATTGCCACTCATCAGCTCACTTTGGTTTCACCCACTCGCCAAACCTTTGTGCCTAGGGAAGCAACCTTTCTTTCTTTCTTTATTTACGTAACCGGTTCTTCACTATGTGGGTGTCAGGAAGCAGCTCACCCAAGGAGCCGCTCACCCATCCTCTGCTTCATAATGCCAGGCCTCACTCCTCACCTGCAATGCAGCCAGCCTCCATCAAAGTTTAATAACTCACATTTGAAGGAATACGCCCCGTTACAAATCATCCAGGTAAACCAGAGGGACCAGTGAATCTCCACCCTTTACGATAATCTCTTGCTTTTCTGTTATCCTGAAACTTCCGGATACCAGAGAGGGTTGTGTTGAAATGGTTGTTGTAGCTATTTAAAGCATCCAATCATCTCATTGGTAGGTAGAAGACATGCATTTCCACTCAGTCACTGTGTTCCTTTACACTCTTTTGTGCACTAACTTTCCCTTTTTATAAACTGACCATCTGCCTCCCAATCCCTCGGCACTGCTCAGGTTTTCTTTGCCAGCTTTACAGTAAATCTTTTCTCACTTTGATAGAGATGCAGGATTCTGGAACAAGTTATTTTTTAAATATCCACTGTCACCAACTGTGGTCTTTCGCTTACAGCGTTTTTTTCTTTCATTTTTCAAGCTAACTCAGTGACTCACAGTCAAGGCAAATATGATGCATTAGGGACTGATGTTCCACGCTTAAAGAGATACCTTGACATTTTCATGTTTCTGCCCTCACAAAGTATTTGTCACACTGCACCGGTTAAACTAACACAAATGTGTTTGTCAATCACACATGCATCATCGGCTCATTAGCGAAAAATGTGAAGTTAATTGGATGTTTTTTATTTCTATCCTCGGCAGATCCTTTCTTTCCTTTAAGTGTATTTAAAACAAGACTGGGCAGCTGCCTCTGCGGCCACAAGTGGTAATTACAGGACGATGGTATAAAATAAATTTGAGTCGGAGCTGTTAAAGGGACTTGAAGCAACTTCACCTTGGAAGCTAACAGGTAATGGACAGGAAACCTGACCTCAGACCAACTCCCTATCAGTTACTAAGACGACAAACTCAAAAGTATCATCTCAGTACGAGTCAGCGACCATCGGGTCCAATGATGTCAACTCAGCATTTGGCTAACGTGATTGATCAAAAGCTGCACCCATATATGTTGGGTGCTGAAATGTCAATGCAAGGACATGGTCTCCTCTGCCGTGATGTCCGCACTGGGAATACTAAGGTAGCTACTTCTTAAAGCTAGCTGACAGCTGATGTGTGACGTATAATGGAGCCTCACACACTTCTCGCTGGACATCATGCCCACTCATCTAAGTATAGTGAAAGAACAGGGGTTCAGAGCACTGAATACAAGTCAATGTTAAGTCAAAATTATTTTAAAAGCTTTTATTCTAAGGTAAAGTTGCATAACACTGCTTTAATGTTAAACCTCCACAGTGTGAAATGGGGTCTCCCTGCTCATCTGACTACATCTACTTATCCATGTTTAACTGACCAATAATCTGGGTTGCCAAGGAAACTGAGAGGTTGATAAGCAAATGAGTGTAATGTGCCACAGTTAAGCACACATTTACGTAATACATTTGAAAGGGCCAGCTGCAATCAGCACTGCTCTACACACACCTAGTAAAAAAAATCTAATGATCATAAGTTTAGCACACCTCTGTGTGTGTGTGTGTGTCTCTCTGTGTGTGTGTGTATTTCTTTCTGCCAGTTTTCTCATCACTTCCTGCAAGACACTGTACTCAGGTGCAGCTGCCACAGTGCATTGTACCCCTGTTTCTGACTCTGTGTGTGAACAAGTTTGTCCACCAGGACTTTTGAAGGTCCTGGACAGATGGCAGCCTCCTGTACAAACAGGGTCCAACCCCAGAGTCGCATCATATTATGTATTTTTTCCCATTATTAGCCAATTATTCTGAAAAGGACAGCCTCCGTGGAGCGGCGAGCTGACGCCGAGCACATGTACGTGATATATGACAACGCTTACATCCCGTGTGTGAGAGGCAGATGTGTGCACGTTCACAGCGGGCAGCGCTAATGTGTGCCTGCGGCCGAGGTGAAGGTAAACTGCTGAAAATGTGGGGAGATTAGCATGCAGAGTGCCTTCCCCTGGTCTCTCCCTGACACATTCTGCAGCTTCGGCATGACACAAAGCCCATCACAGACAACCCTATAGCGCAAGCTCTCGCCCACTTCACGCTACATCCAAGCAGCCCCTGTTTAAACACTCACAAGGCATGACACAGAGTAGGAGATGCAGGGGGAGATGGAGAGATGGGGATCATCCAGAGAAGGAGATATCTAAGTGTTCTGTCCGTGCACCGCACTCAGGTAGCTCTGCTCCCCCTATGATTTTTTTTCTGAAATATATATAAAAATCCCCAAAACATCTCAAAGACAGCAGGATTTGTATGTGTCCTGCAGATGAAAACCTGACATGCAGATGTCATACTTTTATAATTTAGAGGAAGCTGAAAGATTAGTGCTTCCTTTCACTGTGTGCAGATACAGCTGTGGCACCTTTCACTCTTTGTCACTCTCACACACACACACACACACACACACACAGCGCTGGAGTAACATCAGATAGGCTTACCTTTGTAGTCACAATGCAGAGGCAGTCCATGGTACTCAAAACAAAACACTGGGGTGTATCTCAACCCCCCCAACCCCCCACGACCGAGGGCTGAGACCCCACACCCCTCTCCCCAGCCTGCCCCACTCCTGCACTCTCACTCTCGTCCTGCCTTTCCCCCCTTTTCTCTCTCCGTCCGTGAATCTCTTCTTTGACTAACTGAACCAGCGAGGGAAAGAGAGGATGGAGGGAGGGGGAAACATGAAAAGGGAGGGGGAGGGCCACAGGGAAACGGAGAGAGTGAGCAAAGAAAAAAGAGAGAGGAGAGGAGAGAGGGTGGTCTTGGAATTTTGTATGAGGGAGAGAGAATGAGCGGAGAGGAGGGAAGGTGAGAGTACATCCGTGTGGTTTTTTTGTGAGTGAAATAGCGGAAAGGAATGAGAAATGATGGGGTGAATATGAAAAGCGATGAAGAATGGATGGAGGATGGAAAACAGGGGTAGCGGGGATTTTAAAAAAGGGATGATGATGGTGGTGGCGGGTGTCACACTGTGGAAAGAGAGGGTAAAAAGAGAAACAGAGAATAAGACAGCAAAACAGCAGAGGATGGAGAAGAAGAACTGAGGGAGGGGACAGTGAAGGAGAGATAGGAGGAGAGTGGGTGAGTGCGTGTGTGTGGGTCTGTGTGTCTGTGTGTGTGTGTGTTAAGACAGAAGGAATTAGACCGAAAGAAAATGTGTTGAGGAGGAGTGCGTGAATTACATATGCATCACAGAAAAAGAAGACGCACAGCAGCAGCGACTTAAAGAAGACCCACACAAAAAAAAAAGATAGAAAGAGAGAAGGAGATGGGAGTTTGCATTAACCGGATGAAGTAATGAGATTGAAACGGTGTGAAGGTTTTTCTGCTTGTTATAGCACTCTGCAGCTGTTGCCTTAGCGATGGTGCAGTTGTTGCCATGGCAATAGAGAGGCTTGTTGTTGTCATACGGCCACTGTTGTAGTGCTGAAGGACCGAGTGCATCAACGTGTGTGTGTGTGTGTGTGTGTGTGTGTGTGTGTGTGTGTGTGTGTGTGTGTGTGTGCGTGTGCGTGGGACCATTCATTTTAAAATGGAGTAACATCGGGCAGAGAACCATGAAGGACAGTCCAGGTTCAAATAAGTAATTACCAGACATGATCATGTGGATTATTTTAATATTAGCACAGATCCAACATTGTAATCTGATTTTTCAAATTTCCCCAAAATATTTCCCGTTGAACATGAATTTTTCTTTATTGCTTTAAACCATTGTGTTCACTGTTTTGTTAACCGCAATAAATTGATGTAAGAAAAAATGCATACATGCACTGAACTGTACACTCTGCCTTTAAGACAGTGGACTGTACCACTCGGGGTTGTGTTAAAGGGGGGACGTGCGCTTCACAGTGTCTTTGCATCATCAGTTCTATAATTGCACAGAATCCACCCCTCACCCCAGCTCGTCTCCACTTCCCCGGCTCCCCACAATGTCGGAGCAATGGTGCAGCAATAAAGCAATTCTGAGTGATGAACACACATTTATCCCTCGGGGGCGCAGGAGTCGAGGCTGTGATCACAACGTACAGTGCGATACGACAAACACAGACACTCCGGTCTACAGATGGCCACATCCCACAGATGGACACTGTTGTATACACCCGCGGTCATGCATTCACAATTCTCAAGCCCTGTGATTAAAGAATGGGCCACTTTGAATCACTCCACCTCCAGACCTGTTAGTCTGTATATCTGTGGCATCTGAAAATGAACTCCAAACTTGTCAGAAGCTACACAGCAGCTGAATGTGACTGAATGTGTGGGATATCCAGCAGGGACTCGAGAAGAGGCAGCTAAAGCCATATTTCACCGTCATCATATAACATTTAATAACTCCCATTATCCTTTGATGCCGTCCGACAACTCTATTTATTATACATTTAAAGACTAAAGGACTGCAAGTGGTTTTTTTGCTTCTTTTCCTGAGAAGATTAATATGTTAAGACATTGCTTGTTCAAATATGAATGGAGAGAGAAAAAAATGTGATGGCAGAGAATCCATTAACAGGATCACGTGATATGTATCTCGCTGTAACTTCCTGTACATGTCATGTTAGAGGTTTGAGTCGTCCAAAGCTTTTGCTGCGTTTCTCCATTCTCTCTCCCCATTTCCCTCTTGCACTGTCCTCTTAATAAAAGGCAAAAAAACTGAGTCAGTCTCTGTAGAAATTATACTTTTGTCTACAGTGCCCTGTGAGTTTCTCCTTTAACACAACAAAATTACATTTAGTCTACCTCCACACTTCAAGGTTTTCTGTTTAGAAAGCTTCAGCTCTGCTCTGGATACTCCTGACGTCAGTTTTGGAGTTTGAAAACTCTGAGGCTGCCTTTAGTCTGGACGGGCAGAAACAGACGTTTGGAAACGATGACGTAGACCAGGGGTGTCCAAACTTTTTAGTTGGGGGATCGTGGCGGCGTTCTAAGGGACAGCTGCAATACAATGGGCCATAGTCCATCACATTACATTTAGCTGATGCTTTTATCCAAAGCGACTTACAATAAGTGCATTCAAGGGTACAAACCCAGAACAACAAGAATCAAGAAAGTACAATATCTTCAAAAATAGACCAAACTGAGTGCTATAATTAAGTGCCATTTAAGTGCTGCTAAATTGTTAGTTTAGTTTAATTCATTATTATTTATTTGAGGCGGGCCCATTTAAAATGGATGGCGGGCCGTAGTTTGGACTCACCTGACGTAGACACTCAAAACCACTCGCTGATTCAGTCTTTCTGTTCACAACTTAGCCTCAGCTACCAGTGTAGAGCGCAACATAGATAATCAATATCAATCATTGCTGATCCTGTTTTCTGTGCTAACAGCTGTTGTGCAGTTAAATTCTGCATGTTACAAAGATACAACTGCTAAATGTGTAGGAGACCAGCTAATGTTCGAGCAATCTGTGTGCACCAACATGCGCGTGCCTTCCTGTTAACACCGCCACGTGCAAGCAAAGTGTCCCTGATTGGTCATGTGAGAAGCCTTTCCCATGACCTTGAGTGGAAGGATAGTAAGATAGGGAGACACATAGCGACTAAAATGAAGAGGAAGATACTTGCTAGGTCTAACTCAGACATAAACCTCATGTAAGTGTGAGATAAAGTTTGCAATGTACTATTGGACAGAGCATACACTTTGGCACTCATCAATTACCTGAAAGTCGGTTATGGGATTTTCTCACGGCAGGTACGGAGAGGTGTTGGAAAGATTTCCCATGAATCATTACAGATCTTCAGTCATAGCTGAATAGCCTTGCTTCATTAAAGTGGTTTAAGTGAAGAGGTCAAGGTCGTTGGTGACACATTGGCAGATCTAGACAATATAGGGGCCACAATTTACACAGAGGGGGCATTTATATACCCAACATCCATAGCTTTAAGCAAAGTAAGTGTATAATGGTACATGTATGTGCCCTTTTGGTTCACTATGCATGTTTGCCAAACGAATACAGCGAGTCCATGTGCGGAACTTATTTGTGTGCATCTCAAATACCGAGCGACAACTTTAGCGAAGGACCGGATGTGCTGTAGGCCTAGCGGTCATAGCGGCCGCAGGCAAACAGGAGTGTGAAGACCCTCCCTCATCATTTAAGTCTCCTGTGTGGGAACACCTCAGTTTCACAGTCACTATAACGACGACGGACAAAGACAGGTGGATCGTCCAAAAGCCGACAACGCACAACTGCTATCGGATGTGTAGCTGGTAGCTCATCAAACATGCACACTCGTTTGAAACGGCCTCACCGGAGCGATGTCCACTAACATTAGTGGAACAAGGATAAAACGAGTCCCGTGCAAACCCAGCTCCCCGCGGCATTCCAGCATGCGTCCTGCAAATAATTCAGACAGTGTCAAAGCAGTAACGAGCGACAGAGGTGTTGTTAAGGCAACGGACAGGCGACTGTTGTCTGTCGTTGACAACGCACGGTTCCAACACACACTGAACGAAATCGAGTCCCGTCAGGAAGTTCCCTCTCGTCTGCAATTCAGCCAGCAAGTGACATCAAACCAGCCCTTTATAAATCTCGGTCCCTAACGTGAGTGTAAAATATATACATTTAATACGCATAATCATACTCTACAATAACAGTGCAGTTTAAGTACAGTTCATTTTCTACGTCCTGCACCTTAATGGATATTTATTTTACTATGTTGATTATTTATTTTGTTATTTTACTTTGTAAAAATAGCTTAGGTAAGAAAGACACAGCCATAGTTACCCAGGGTTGAATAAAAGTAAATAAACAATGTGTTTACTGTATCCTGTTCCTTGTTTCCACTGTCCCGAAAACATAGCGAACCCTTGGCCCTGCTCCTTGATCTGCCCCTGCATGGAGCTGTGCTAGGATAAATCAATTCCTCCTTGCTGAGTTCCTTATATATAACCATTCTGATTTGTGCCACATCCTCTGAATAATTACTCTTTCTCTGTCGACCGGTCCCGCAGCGTAGAGACGGTCTCGAACCAGCGCTGTCATCCCAAGTGCCTGGAATGCGAACCACCCGCCTCATGTGTCTGTAGTCAACCTTCCTTATTACGATGCATCTTCCCAACTGTTTCAAGAAGTTACTCTGACCGTCAAGAGGAAAACTGCACATTTGGAAATATCTTATGAATCTACCTTTTAGACAGTTTGCTGAAGAATGTATATATATATAATAACTAATCAATCAACACATGGACAAGTTGCCCCAGCCAACAAAAAAACATTCAAATGAATGAACTGTTCAGTAACTAGTGCTTCAGTCTTACACTGGTTTGTGTTTCCTTCATGCTGAAACAGTCTGGATTGGATGCCAACAGAAATGGGTGTTTTACGAAATCCCCTGTAAATGTCACAGATAATTAAGTACATCCATTTATCACATTTGTGATGACTTGACTTTTCTTTTTTCCACTTGCTTGTTCATTTGTACGGTATCCACTCGATGTGGCCTCAGCCTTCGCCAGTGACTCAGAAACAAAGCAAGCATGTGTAAAAAAGATTTGTATACGTCTTTATGTCTATATATGAAAAACATGTATTTCATGTATTGTGTGCCAGTATAGTGTGGGAGGTAATATAATGACTATAACTGCTGTTTATGTACGGTAAATGGTAAGTATGCATGAGTCGGAACCATGTATATATATATATATATATATATAATATACACACATTTTCTCTCAGAGGATGATCCTAATATGGCTGACCTGTATATAAGATTATATCATTTCGCTCTCGAGGGAGCAGGCAGCTCTCGCACTCATATTTCCTTTGCTAAAACTTGACTATTCTCACATTCTCAAAGTTCTGAGGTCTTGTTTTACATCACGAACAGAACTTTAAATGATCACAGCAGCGAGTTTAAGAAAAGAAAACCAGCATGATATTGATGATGCAACTTAGAGAGAAAAAAATTCTATATCATTAGGCACAAAAACCTTTCACACCCCCCCCCCCCACCCCCCCAACACACACACACACACACTCAGACATGCTGTTAAAAATAAATATATATATATATATATATAAAGAAGCAAAGAGAAAGAGAAAAACCTCTCTGCTGCGGACAAGCTTGAACACCAAGGCGTTCCCACTGATCTACATTCACAAACCTCCCTCAGATTAATGCTGTGTTAAGTCTTGAAAAGCACTCACCCATAAATATGTGCTCTCCATCCTCATGTGCCGCACTGCTTTAAAGACTCCAGTGTTTTGGGCTCTGTGGCGTGCCTCTGACTTAAAAGTAGGCCAAGGACAAGAGCTGGTCATCTAAACGGGCTAAACCCGAGCAGACTATCCAGATCATGGGGCTGCTGACTGAGAAGTGGCCAGATTTAGCTTGAGCAGGGGCTAGTGGCACAGTTCTCACTTGAGCTGCCACATTCAGATGGCTCTGTATTAGCTACTTTATTTAATTGCTGGGATCATTTCTCCATACCGGGGGAACATTTGAATCAAGAATTCCTCAATATGTTCTTCCCAATGTGAGTTTTTTTCAGTTTTATATCTGAGATAATAAATTCCAGCTGGTTCTTTTTCGCCTTTCCTTGCAGAAACTATTTCAATGGTTTCGAAAATATTCAGCTGCCATGAAACCCGAGAGACCCTTTCTAAGATGTCGAGGAAAAGAGACGCCCACAGGTGTCTGCACATTCACTCCAGGAAGTGTCACTTTTTCTTGGTGTTGATAAGGGATGGCATCATTGTGAGGAGGATTTTGTGCTGCTGGGCTATAGCTCTCGCTTTTTTGCTGCATGCATGTCACCGAGGCGTCCCTGAAGTGAGCTATCGTTAGTGCAGGTGATGAGTGCGACGTACCATGTGTGATCCCCCGCAGGAGACAGGCTGCTGTGGGTTGGTTAGTTTTTTTTCTTTGTGGGAATTTGGGTGTTGGGACACAGATGTTCACTTATTTAGCTGATGTTTTGTTTGTTTTCTGAGGGATTGTGAAGGAACAATATGTCACCAGATTGCATCTGCATGGTCTGTACCTGCGACGGAGCAGGCGTTAGGGAATTTTAATTAAGAGTTTAACGCTGGAAAAACCTGCTTAGTCGTGATCGTCGGGACTGACTGGGTGTGGTGATCAGATGTTACTGTAGCATCAGCAAACACCATCACATTCTGAACCAATATATACAAAATCGAATTAAATCAATATTAAATCATGTTTGACATGACAAAAAAATAAAATAATTTGAATTAGAAACAACCTAAACCTTTCTAACTTTGGCAGAAAGTGTTGTCTAAGATAAAGTAATTGAGAGGTGATGTTAGGAGTTTAGATCTTTTTTTCCAGCTCTACAGCTTTTGCCGTTAATGCTTGTTTATTGGACAAGTACACTTCACGTGGCAGTAGAGGTCGGGCTGGGATTATGTAGCCCTGTGGGTAAAATGAATGCGTTTAAGTTGGTGTGGGCAGCCGGAAAACATGAATTATATCCACAAAGGTTAAATAGCTGTGAGGTGTAAAATGCACTATGCATTTTGTGATGTGAAAATTATTAGAGCCTGAGCCAGATTTTTTTGGGTTGGCGAAAAATGCGAGCCGTGCTCAGACAAGTTGGATTTGCCGTTTGAGTCTGCTGGTATCTATTTGTTTTTCTTTTCAGAATGCATAATGAAGAATAGTCGAGGATTTAGGTTAACATTTTACATATTTTCTTTTCTGATTCTGTTTTCGTATATCGTATGATAACATTTTGATATATTATTAAAAATCTTATTCAATCAATATTAAATCATGTTTGATGCAACAAAGAGGACAAATTTGAAACAACCTAAACTTTTCTAACTCTGGCAGAAAGTGACGTCTAAGTACGGGTCCTTACTTTGTTAGTGCCTTTTTAAGTTGATGCTAAATGGAAAAGATTTCTGCTAATTATGTAGAACAGGGGACAGACTGTGCCGTTGGTCTTTGTGCTCGATGGAGGGTTCAGTAACTGCCTTTTGGCCGTCCACGACGACAGAGGAGTGATTGTTCTCGAACTTCGAGGGCCTGCCTCAACACTGCCTACGTGTCCCAGCATGCCTCGCACATTAGTGATTAGTCAGTTGTGAATAATCCAATTCTTTTTAATGGTTTCCTTTGGCTGTCATGAAAGAAAGAGAGAGCTATTACATCGCTTTACAGATTTGTCACAAAGGGACACTGACATGTGTGTGCTCCCAATTATTCCTCTGTTAGGTTCATGAAAAGCCACTTCACCGACAACCTTTTGATTTTGAGGCTGACAAATTCATTCTAAAGAACAAACCCTTCATCATCGTCATGGCTCGTACTGTTTCTGCAGGCAGGTGGACATGAGTGGCAGATGGAGCCATTTTATATACCATGGGAAATACTCCATCCAATGGAGCCCAGTCCGGCTTCCTCCCACGGTCCAATGACATGCAGGTTGATTGCTTACTCCAAGTTGTCCTTGATGTTAATACAATACTATACAACTCTATGTGTCCAGAAGGCAATGTGGTTTAAAAACAAGAGACAGACATGTACTGACAAACATCCACCAGACATTAACACAATACAAATTTAAGAGCTGTTGAGTGTTGTGGGGATTCAATTGAGCATTCTTTAAACAATGTGAGAGTGACTAGGTGATGGTCTCTATAAATTCCCCCTGCAAAGGCCCCTGTCCAGATAGTACCCTGCTTCTTGCCGTGTGCCAGCTGGGATTGGCTCCAGCTCGCCCTGTAACCATCAGAAGGATAAGCAGTATAGATAATAGAAGGATGGAGGCAGGGGTGTCCTTCAGCTACATTGTATTGATAGTCAAACCTACAAAGAATAAAACCCTTACAGGATAAATACAGGACACATGATTGATAAGGGAGGGACATTTTCTTGTGCGGATAAAGTTGTGTGATCAAAATGCCATTCTGAAGTCAGCCCGCACTGCGATACCACCAGGCGGAGACAAGACGTAACTCAAACCCTCCCTGTAGTCCTTGATACATGAGTGGATGTTGAATGCAAACCAGGCGGCTGTCTGGAGAACACCGGAGGAGTGAACCGCCATGACTGTGAACGGCGTGAAAACAAGGCTGAAAATCACTCGTAAGGATCATTTCACTTTCAAGTTGTTTGTTGCTCACATGCAAAATGTCAAATGCAAACAGGAAGAGCAGACAAAACAATTATACATGTATTCGCTGTTTGCAGCCAGCTGTGTAAACAGACTGCTCATTTTAAACACTGCACTGCACTGTATAATTATCCAGCTCACTTCCACTTGTCAGTGCACGCTGCCTCCCGAGCTGACAGCCGAGTGAGATGGCACTTGGTGCACTGATAGAGCAGGAGACTTTGTGAACAAGGTAGTTCTCCGGACCGACAGCAGCCTCCCTCACTTGCTTGCAGTAACCTTTCCTTGCTGATTGTTCCCACCAACCCACAGCTTGCTTATTAATAAGCAGCAAGGGAATTCCAGGGCTGCTTATGCATTCGGTTGTCCACTGCAGCATGTAAGGATTCGGCTCACATTCACCCTCCTGTTATTCTGCAACAGCCTAAGAAACCGACCTGGTTGTAGGAGTTTAGATATTTTTTTCCAACTCTACAGCTTTTGCCGTTAATGCTTGTTAATTGGAAAAATACACTTCATGTGGCGGTAGAGGTCGGGCTGGGATTATGTAACCCTGTGGGTAAAATGAATGCGTTTAAGTTGGTGTGGGCAGCTGGAAAACATTAATTATATCCACAAAGGTTAAATAGCTGTGAGGTGTAAAATGCACTACGCGTTTATTTATTAGAGCCTGAGCCTGATTTTTTTTGTCGGCTGAATATGCAAGCCGTGCTCAAACAAGTTGGATTTGGCGTTTGAGTTTGCTGGTATGAAAACCATTGTCTTTCCAGAATACAAAAAGGCAGAATAGTTGAGGATTTATGTTTCAATTTTATATATTTTATGAGTTCGTATCCTCAGATTTTTATGAAATACTATTGGTATCAGCATCAAACCCCAAAATACATATCATTTGGGCTCTAGAAGTTATTTTAAGCTTTAAAAACAGTCCAAAATTACTATTTTATATCCAGCGGGTAGCCTATTGTATAAATAAATTCAGATTAGTTCCTGAGGACACACCAGGTACAGGGGCCTTTTACTCCCAGAGTGTTGACTGGAAGGCAGCCACCTCCTCCAGGGCTGCCGGCAGCGGCCTAACAGTGTTAACCTGGCCAACTACACGCCGTGTGGCAGTGTGCCGTGCTCAGCTTCTCAGCCAAAGATAAATCTCACTGACCCACTTGGTTTATGACTTGCATATCCTAACATTTGATTATGCTTTGTGTGGACTTTAGTCACATTGTTTTACTGCATTGCATTGTATCATAGATTTTTCAATCTCTTAAAATGTTTAAATTTGTCTCAATAGTATAAGAAATGTATTTGTATATATATTTATAAACACACACACACTTATATATATATATGCATATGTATTAAGATTAAGATGCATTTATTAGTCCCAAACACATGCACAAACATGCAAAGGCACACTGATGCAGGTAGGGAAATTTAACCTCTGCTTTTGACCCATCTGGTGCAGGACACACAGATCAGTGAGCGACCATGAACGGCGCTCGGGGAGCAGATGTTGGGGGAGTAAGGTGCCTTGCTCAGGAGCACTAGACAGGGTAGGGAGACTCTTGGATTTTTGGACAGATCAATCCAGGTTCGTCTTTTGTTGTCTCTCCGTGGAGTCGAACCAGAGACGAACCAGAGACCTTCTCTGCCCATAGTCCAAGTTTCTGCCACTAGACCACCGCCTCTCCATATATACCGCCTCTCCATGTATATATATATATATAATAGCAATGAATTTGGGAAATTACATAATCTTAGCCTAGTAATGGTTAAAATAGTTTATGTGCATGTCAATCTTGTAGTGCTTTCTTGAAAAATAAACAAGCTTGGAAATAATTAATTCATGTTTTCATCCTTCATTTAATTGAACTTGTTTTGTGTCTAGTGAATTTTCCACAAAATTTTAAAAACAATGTATATTGTTTTATGTTATTAAATATAGTATTAAATGTTACTCATAATGAGAGTCAAAAGACTTCAATTTGTTGTTTAACATTGTGCATTCTTTACGTGTTTATTGTGTTTCATTACCTGGAGTTGAACGCCATCTCCTGGCAAAATTATGCAACCCAAGGAATTGTCCTGAATTTTATACGTTGCAAATCTATCACTTTATATTTTTAACCAAAAAGTTTTATTGCTGCTCATTTTGACAAAACAATGCTTCACGTATGGCGAAACATTTCAAAGGGTTGGATGGTGACATCACATTATGCTAAACTTGAATATCAAAGAGGAATATTCAGCCAGTCAACACTTTGACGTGTTACTGAAGAAAAATAACATGTGAATAATAAAATGAATGATGGCTGAATTCAGTTTCACTCTCCTGGTGCTGCACATGTTCCTCACTGTCACACGATCATGATTATGGCAGAACACCTGAATAGTAATCACTATTAATGCCTGTGCTTTTGAAAAATGCTGTACAAATAGACTATTTGCACCACAGTCTTTGTATAAACCCACACAAATATATAAATCTGCTTTATTAGTCATTATCTTTTCGACGTTCAGGATGTTTCCAGGGGTGTATAGAACTCCCTGCTGATGACAGATGGGTGCTGCCTGGACGGCTGTCTGGAAGCCATTAGAAATTGACTGAACGATTGAAAGAAAATCAAAAAACTAAAAACAAAGCACGTTAAACAAGACAAACACAACAGAGAACACCTTTCAATATTGTCTGTTTTAACTGTCTGTTTGCTTGTTCACCACCTGCTGTTATATCAGACAGGCCTCTGTAACACAGCTGCAGGCAAGAGGTGCCACTTTAAGAAATGCAACTCTTAAAATGACTGATGTGGATTGGGGCATAAATTATTGAGTGGTGGGGGGGGGGGGGGGGGGGTCTAATAATAAACTCTGTGTCTTAAATAAAAAATAAATAATATTATACCTCCAGGACCTGAGCTTAACTGACACTGTCGCTCGTTTAACTTGTGCTAGTAACATCATCCACTAGGGGTCACCATTGCACTCTATGAATGAGGCCATTGAGTGATTCCAGCATGGGGCATTAAAACGTTTCCTGCTAACCTTATTAAACAATCAGGTTTTGTGATGGCGTGGAGTACGTGCTCAAAGATCTCGGCAGTTAAAAGCAGGAAAAACAGGATGTCAGAGTCAGAGCTTTACAATTGCTTTGACATTTCTTCTCATGGCCACTTCCACCTGCCATTGCTCTGACTGCCACCTGAACGGTCGATCAAGGACTTGGCCGAGCTTCTGACAGAGCCGTCACTGAAGTATGAAAGTCGGTGTCTCCCACGGAGAAGCAAAATTTAGTTTTGGGGAATTTGCTCTTTCTTGAAGGACAGCCATGTCGAGTTGATGAGCTTCCCATGGCCTGTGGAGGAGCCTCTACTGCAGAACCTCCCCCAGGCGCTTCATCGGGTCATCTGTGCAGGCTAACATATTTATGTGAGAGCTAAAGGTGGTGTCTCAAACAGTGTCTCTTACCAAATATATAAATAAATCAGCTGCCGATACAGTAGCAGCACTTAGTTTGAATGTTTCCAAACCCATAACAACTTGCTAACATTCATATTGATTTGATGTACCTTTTACTACCATAACCATGACACTCAATGGAGTGCGTACTTCCACCAAGGCCAAACAGTCCCCTTATGAAACCACATATCAATTCACTAGATCTGGATCAGCACCAAATCGCTCACTCGGAGAAACCAATCTTTTCATCATGCCAAGTTTTTTTATCAAGATCCAAAAAATATTCCCCTTGGAATGTGGGGAAAATGTCAAAAAAGCGTAATCAAGCAATGTTAAAAAATAATAATCTGGACCCACTCCAAACTTCTTGTGAATAATTTCTTGGCCCACGTCCCATCCTTTTTACCAAGTTTTGTTGAAAACCATTCAGTAGTTTTTGTTTACGCCTGCTGACAAACAAACCAACAAAACAAACAGAATGGCACTCAGTAAAAGGCATTTCAGCGCCAAGGCCCATCAGTCCCCTCAAATTCAATCAGGCTGCACCAAATTCCACACACTCAGATATCAGTTTCCTAAATGTCCTGGTGTTTTCTTCCCCCATCAGGATCCACGAAGCATTCTCTGGGAAATCGGCGAAAATGTCGAAAAAGCCCTTTCTCCCAATGTTAAAGAAATTCCTGGATCTGCCCCTTGATCTGAATATGCACCACATTTTAACCAGTTCTCTCCTGACCCAGAACACATCCTTCCACCAAGTTTCATGGAAGTTTGTCCAACCCTAACCCTTGGTGGAGGTAATGAGCACGAAAAAAATAAAAAATTCAAAATACAGTTGGATAAAATCATAATTATAACCAGGAGAGAGAAATAATTTCGAACATATTAGGGTTAAAAATCACCACCATCTATCCGTTGCTGTAACAGTGTTTTGTGGCACACAGAAGCGAGAAGAATGAATCACAAGGCAGAGAGTCGGGGAGGAATCTGTGGAGACCGGTGGCATGTTTTAGATATCTTTTTTTGTCTCAGCTACAAGGCTGACACAGACACGGGCCCCTGTGAGCTGAAAGACAAGTGAAGAAGCCTATTAATCATTTACACCGTTTGGACCGTGTTCCCAAAAAGACAGCATTGTGATAACTCATTTATGGCTCCTCCACTGTCTTTCTAAAAGGGACAAGCACGAGGCTGTTTCTGACTGAACTCTTATGATTGCTGTCATTTGACCTGCTGGTGATCAGTGCAGGTTTATAACCTCTGCACCTAATGTGCAACATTTACACCATGTAAAAATATGTTTATGTCATGCCGATGTATATTTAAAAACAACGTTTATTCAACCATACATACATGCATCTGCAATTTGTTTTATTTATGAGTTACTGTTCTTTGACTTGAAACTCTCTCCAAGGATTGTTTATTTTAGAAAATGGAGGGCCCGCGCTCTATCACTCCTGTTCTATAAAATATTTAATCTCGTCATACCTGATGCCCTGCTCTACCTGTTCTGTAAGGTGACTGTCCATCGATAAATGTTTATGTAGAGTCAA
Organism: Platichthys flesus; assembly: GCF_949316205.1. NCBI lineage: Eukaryota > Metazoa > Chordata > Actinopteri > Pleuronectiformes > Pleuronectidae > Platichthys > Platichthys flesus. The sequence goes on along the minus strand of NC_084959.1, from coordinate 12,723,948 downwards.
ACCTGCTGAACAAGTTACTGATTTTATACGTTCTTATTTTTTTTAACGATTTTTACGTCTAACTTTGCAGCAGTCGATGCCATTCTGTGAGGAACAGGAGCTGCTGCTATCTGCCTCACCTCAAATTCAAACACAACGCGACCCGAATAAAATACGTGTGCAGTTTGTACGGTTACGGCAACAGCGCAACAACACCCAGGTAGAAACGGAGCGAGGAGTCCCGGCACAAAAGGAAAAGAAAACATTTGTCAGTGCGTCAAGAGTCCTACTTCCTCTGTCACGTCTGGCTCGTCTGTGATCATGTCTTGTGAGTCTTTTTTCGGTGAAACATGTAATACTAATGTTGTCACAGACGCACGGCCGCACAAGAAAATAACAAGTTATTTCAGGCCCAATAATTGACAAATTAAGACCAAAGACCACATAACCAGAACGAGAGGGAGAAGAGTCGCTAACAAAGCAGTGTTGTTGTCTGTACTTGTCAACTCTCTCGCTGCCAGTTTGTGAAGATGAGAGGCGGGTAGCTCTGTAGCATTGCAAACTTGCTGTGCATTACAAAATGATGCAAGCTCCGGGGTAGCTTGTTAGCACTTTAATTATTTTTTTTACAACTCTAAAGCCCGTTCATTTTATCTCTCAACTACATGTAACGATACAAGGAAGGAGACAAACGCGTCGCCTTCGCCTGTCGCTGCTTTTTACGGCGTGGAGATATGTGAAGTATGAGGGAGTAGAAAGATGGCACTGTTGTGGCAGCTGGCCGGCACCCAGACCACCACAACATGTGTTCTTCCTCGAGATAGGCTCTGGTACACGTTGTTCATATAATTACAGAGGGTTTGAAGATGGCGTGAAAGCATTTAAGAGCGGCAGTGACATTTGCGCATAAACTATACAATTGCATACAAGCCCATGTCAACCGTTTTGACTACTCATACCAATTAAGTGACAAACTCCAGCTGAGTAGCAGGGCGTGTCTCACTTTATTCACGCATGGGTGGTACCCTGGAATTCGCAGACGGCCCGTGGCTCTATATGGGTTTCGCAAAAAGCTTCCTACAGTAAAGAGGATAAAGCACAACCCTGCTGATTTGTCCGCGAGATAGCACAATGTGTGGTGATGTTGAGAGTGGTGGAGATTGGTGTGGCCTTAGTCACCGGCTTAACAAGCAAGGTAAAGTAGTTAGGTAGAGTGCGCTTAAGAGCCACGGGTAGTCATGCCTTTACTGGTCTGTTTCCTGAAAGACAATGTTATGTACAGTACATGTGAAGTCATGGTAAAGATGTTCGGCACTTATATATGTGTACATAAAGATATTGTACATGTACGGTGGTGGCACTTTTAACCGTGTGGTATAGTATGTTACTTTTTATTTGCAGAACTGACAGGACAACAAACATGCAAACAACAATCATGCAGCAAACAAAACAGGGATTTGAGAAAAAGAAGACATTCAGGTAGTCTAATGCAAGTACCAGTGATCTGATGGATAATTAGGCCTGAACAAGTCGGGATTACATTATCAAAACTGCAATGTCCACATTGAATGGGCTGGATTAATTTATTAGGATAAAGGCAAAATGTCCAACTTATATAAAGTATATGATACTAAAATGATACTATAATTTATGGTGTCCACATGTAAAGGAAAATACTTGTTTGGAGCAGAACCCAGGAAAATCATATCATATCATAAATTGTATATTTTTTCATTCCATCCCCATCACTCCTCATATTATCAATATCTGTCTAAATTGTGTTGCATTGTTTAACATCAAAAGTATGTTAAAATCGATCTACATAATTCGATTTATAATGAATTAATTTAAACATTGTCTTATTATTGCAAGCTTTGCTAATATATGTAGCTCCCAGGAAATAAACCCGCACCCAGACCGACCGGAGTGCAACTCTCATCAGAGTAAATAACCTTGAGGACATAGGTAACTTGGGAGGGGATAAATAAATAGAGCAATTCTGAGAATAGTGTGGTGCTCCTTTGCACATATTAACAGGTTCCGGCAATGTGGTCTTAAAACAAAGTATTCTTATCAAGGTGCATTTTTTAACAGAAATAACATTTTAATTGCAGCGCAAATTGAATGAAAACTAATTCCAATTGCCCTAAAACACTTCGCACATTGTCACTTGCCATCCAACCTTTAATGAGTTGTCTGGACCGTCTGTATGAATGAATAGCCCGTGGGCCATTCACTTAGTGGAATATATTAAAACAGAACAAGAGACACAAGGACGAGACCTGAGTAGACTAGTACAATAACTCTGCAGCTAATACAGAAGCTGTGATGATTTATTTTCAAGTTGAGGGCACTTTGAGGTAATAACTGGCTTTCTCTCATTTCGGCCCTGAACGGTAGTTTGTAAACTTCCAGCACGGTTTGCCTGAGTAACACACTTTCTTGTGCATTGAGAGATCCGCAGAAGGAACCGGTTTTGACACTTTCACTCTGATGTTGCTGCGTGTTCCTGTGAAATACTACATTCACATTTGCAAATGAGGGTAAATCCAAAGCTTACATTTGTTTTGAATAAGGGAGGGAGAAGTGGAATGAATGAAAATACATATAAATAAATAAGAGTCCATAAAGAGAAGTCATAATACTGCCCTCTGTTGGTTCCATATAAAGCCGGAAGAGTGAAGGCTTGACCTGCCAATGGGAAATTACAGCATGTTCCTACAGAACAGAACCTTTTATTTGTGGCTACGATTCAGTTTTCATGTGAAATTCTAATCACAAAAAATTTAAAAAGAAAATGTCTTTCTTAATTGACTGATAATGTCACAGATTGAAGGTGAAGTTAGTTCAAATTCATGCCTCTATTAATTTTATGAATTCTTACTTGTATTCATTAATGGAACAAATTAATGAGGAATTCATCAGTAATGAATAAAGACCAGATAGGAGTTCTACACATGTATTCACCTCAGTCTCCCTCGGTGGTCACATTTTACAATCAACATGCTTGTTTAGTATACTCAAGTCGCATGTTTTAAAATGTATTCTTTCAAGAACTGAAAATTAACAACTGCCAGTTGATTTTTTTGTTATGTTGAATACATCCAGCAACATGTGACGAGCTTTTTGATCATTTTGTTTTTATTAGCTTTTATTTTCAGCTGACATTTTGTACTTTAAAAGAAAAACTTTTGATGTGCAAGAACATGCAGGGATTTCAAATTCAAAAGCTGTGAAAGCCGACAGAGTGGTTTTTCTATTATATCTGCACAGCCTGGGTTCGGAGCCAGTATTCAGGTGTGATCCACACTTGCAGTAACTGATGTGCTGCTGAGACCTTATTTTCTCGTTAACTGAGGACAAATTTAGAATCACTGCAAATAATATCGTATTATTTTTATTTGCACACGAAAAGGTCACTGAGGAACTATATATATATTAATATATATCAATATATTTATATATATATACATATATGCTTATTCTTGTTGTATATTTCATTGTATATTTAAAAAAAATTATTGCATTTTATATTACAGTGAATTATAGCTCATAATAGCCTTTATCATTTGTCATGGAACTGCACCTTTTAGCTTTTACATTTTGTACATTTAGTAACACGAGTAAGTAAATGTTATTATTCTGCTGTTACTATCCTGTGCTGTTGTATCTGTTCAGCAAAAATAATTAAGCATATTTTTTGAATCGGATGTTTTCTCACGGTTGCTGCAGTAGCGAGCAGTAAGGGCAGGTCAGTCCAGTTGAACATGCTCGGGCCTCGGTGGCTCCACTACAGCTACGTGTTGTCCTCTGTGCAGTCCCTCTCCCTGCATGTGCTGGCTGAGCCGAGGGAATCAGGGGAAGTGTCTGAAACAAAGTGTTCCGGGAGGGCGTGCGCCACGCGGATCGGCAGGACGCTCACATTGTGATCCTAAAGTGACACGTTGAGCCCTCTCGGTGGATATTAAAAACGCTTTTAATGCGCGCTTCATTGTGGGGACGCAAAGCGCTGCATTAAAGCCGGCGGTGGTGTTCCTACGTTGTTCCTGGTTAATGTAGGTCAAATCAGTGACGGAAGGGTGTCCTCCGCTGAACCCGCCGTATTAATCCACAGCACAGTCCTGCAGATGGCGCGCACAGCCCAGCGAGTGCCCCGGCTGCTCAGCGCGGCGCTGCACGGCACAACATCCGTGCGGAGGGAGAGAGATGGCGGTGAAGCTACACCTCTGCCCCCCCCCCCCCCCAACCCCCGTACAGCTGCGTTGCCCGTGGAAAGCAAAGTTCAGGGGCCGCGGCTCCTCGCGCAGGGTTTCCGCACCGCCAACGTGCAGCGGACGCGTGAGGCCGGTGCGCGTTTATCAGACGGGGCCGATCGAGCATAACCTCAGTTGACCCCTTTGTGAAGACGCAGGCACATCGTGCTCCGCCCCGCGCACGGGCACAGGACGCGCACACATGAATATTTTAGTGGAGCTATCTGTTAGACACCAACCGTGCGCGTGCTTCATTATCCAGATCCGAACCCCCGGACGAGCACGCGCGCACACACACACCTGTCACTGTCTAGACAGAGAGGGGGGGGGGCATTAAGGCGGTGGGTGCGGGGTGGTGGTGTGTGTGTGTGTTGGGGGGGGGGGGGGTAGTTTTTATTCGGGGGGGGGGGGGGGTTCATCTCACATGACCCATTACTGCTTTATTCTATGCCAGCCACATTGTATCTCAAGGCGTTGGATAATCACTGAAAAAAATCAACAACAACAAGAGAGAAAAAAAGCAATCGCTCCACCTCATCTGATTGGCCGGCTGAACCGACACCGATTTTTCCCCCCCGCTCGCAGACTCGAGGTCAGCTCAGGACGTTAAAAAATAAATAAATGAGAAAATAGAAATGCGTAGAAAGTGGAAGACACGGCGGGACAATCTAGCTTGTTGTGCGCTGGGGGATGAGTGGCGGCGGCGGCGGCCAATGGGAGGCCGCGGCGCAGCTGGCTCGCCGTACTGGCAGGGGCGGCGTCCAATGCAAAGTTCGGAAGCGTGATGGACACATAACTGACACCCCCCCGCCTCCCCCCCACACACCATACCACCATCACACACACACACACACACACGCCACCGTCCCCTCCCTCCCCTCTCGTCCCTCCACCGCCGTCCCTCCTGATCCCAGACCGGGGGAGAGATCCGCGAGTTCATTCACATTTTGCGATATACTGAGGGAGTGCGCGCACAGTGAGGCATTAAAACACACGAACTAAATCAAATGGGTGACGTGCACGTGGAGTGAGTGCGTGTGGCCGGGGCGCATCGCTTCCTCGTACCCGCCTTTGATCTCCCACCTCCCCTGGACCTCCATCATTTCTTTAGACCTCCCAGAGCAAAATATCTTAAACAGCGCGAGTAGGAGGAGAACACTACTACTACAACTACTATTACTACAACTCCCACCACTTCCATGAGAGCCATAATGGAGCAGCTCTCTCCCTCTCTCTCTCTCTCATTCTGCCCCCCTCCCCTCCACCAGTCCTGCTGCTGCTGCCGCTGCGCTCCCTGCGATTGGGGGGCGCGACAAATGTTGACGGCTCTCTGATCCAACCCAAGACAGTGCACCGCTTCTTCCAATAGCAGCTTTAAGTGGAAAGGCGTGCCTGCGTGCCCCCCTCCCTCACCCACCACCACCACCACCGTCTCATCCCCTAGCACCCGCTCCCCCCTCCCACCCCCCACCCCTCCAGTCCACCACCATCGCCACCCCTCAAAGTACTCGATGTATAGTTAAAAAATGGGAGGGCACACTTGAACCGAGCTGCTCTATGAAGGTAGGCTGCAGCGTGTGTTTATTGATGAGATGAAAAGAAGATGGAAGTGAGAAATGAAACAAAGTAAAGGAACACATTTCAAATCATCACAATAACATCCACAAATAATAAAGTGCAACAGCTCTTCGTCGGGGGAGGACAATAAAAAAAGAAAAAGACGCAAGGGGAGCCGTGGAAACGCTGTCGCCACTTTTTCAACGTGCTTCGAAGTGCAGGTAAGAAATTTAGAAAAGTACGCGGGGAGAGGGGATGGGTCTTCGCCGGCTCCGTGGTGCTGTTGTCGCGGAGGGGGATTTTCTTGTTTAAGACGTGGGGACGTGCGCGTTTACTTCGGTGTGAAATTGCATGAAATGCCTCTTTGACTTCCATGTACAGTTGTTGGCTGTAGCTTCACCCGGGCAATGATTAAGCTCTGGGCAGCCACACAATCGGAAACTTCATTTTCTCCGGTGGATCTCGGATATCTAACGTCAGTGTTTGTGAGTTTTTAAGCTGCCCTCTTTCTTAGTTGACGGTTAACATTCGTCTTTTAAAAAAATAGATTAAAAAAAAAACGCGCTGCCCTGGCATGACGCAAGTTTCCCCCTCCATTTGCCATTATTCTCATCATGCCCCTTTTACCTTTAGCCTCTTTACGGGCGACTTTCGGCTTCGTGCGTGAGGGAGCCGGACCAGGGCACACTTGAGAACAATGCTACCGGTTCCAAGTGGGTTCACAGGTCCGGTTCTCGCAACCGGCGATGCTCGCACAGGCTTTAGCTCCGCTCGCTCACATTTTACACACTGGGAGCCCGGAACAACTGTGGCCAGCCGACGTGCGCATTTTGGCTTTTAGGTCAGTTATTTGAGTCAGAGGAAACGCGTCTCCTTCTCGCTATTAACCACTGTAACCCACAGTCGTAACCTCTTTCGATACGTGTCGGTTTGTTGAACTTGATAGACTGATGTCGAAATGACTGGATCATTATAGCAGCGGCTCAGCACCGCGCGTACAGGCTCCTCAGACAGATGTCTAGCCTATTTTTCTCCCCCCCCCTCTCTCTCTCTCTCCTTATGAATTAATATCAATACTGTGTGGTATTTATGAGATGGGGTTACAGCGAGCTGTGTCCAGCAGGCGGGAGGCAGGCTGGCTATTGTGTCTGAGGGTAAAACAATACTGCAGGTTCAGTTTTCTGAGATAAATCACATCCAGATCCAGCGGGACACTGGCTCTGGATTTTTTTTGGTGCCATGTTTCTTTCTCTCCCCCCACCCCCCTCTCCCAAAAAAAAGAACAAAAAAAAAGAAAATGGTCACTTTAAATGTCGCAAATCCGCTTTTTTAAATTTTATTTATAGCTTAAATTGTGAGAAAATGTTTTCGACGTAAGGATGTTTTGGCGGAGGCTGGCCTAGATACACGGGGCCATGTTGAGTTGTGATTAAAGTTGCATTAGACGCTTCCTGCTCGTTTTTTGAGACATTTCTGTTGCAAAAATATTCATGGGCCACCCGTGATGCCTTCGTTTTTTCTCCGTTTCTCGCGAGGCTGGCACCGTGGAGGTATATACTAAAGTTCAAATGTGTCCAAATGCTGCACATTGTCGATGTAATAAAAAGAAATGGAGCAGTGACTCCTCAAAATTCACTTAAAGGGCCACGGGGAGTTTATCCGGAGCAACATGTCAGTCGTATTCTTTTGGGGCTCCATCTATCCGTGCGTGTGTCTGTGTGTCTAAGTGAGAAAGGGGGCAGAGACAGAGCGTGCACGTGTATTAGTGTGTGTGTGTGAGTGTGTGTGTGGCAAACAGATGTTGTCCCAAAGCGCTTGGCTATGTCAGATAAAGAGAGTGCAGCATGTTCTTGTGTCTATCACCGGCGCCACTGATAGTTTGTGCCACAGCTCCAACACACTCTGGGTCTGATTAATCGGCACAGGGCTCTGGATATGTAACCCCACAAGTTGTGCGCAGGTACAAAAGCTTTGCGTCGACACGTTAGTCGAGCCAGAGGTGATAGCTCCGGTGTGACCACTGAGGCTGCAGCCGTGAGAGGACGCCAAGTGCAGCCACACACCGGAGAGCCGGGTCCCGGGTTTGACACAGGGGAGGCGGCGTGAGAGCGCAACGCTGCGTCCGGCTCCATCCAGCGCGCGCACACGGTCTGTGGACTTCCACCTGTGTGTTGTCTGTGTTGTGTGTTTAGGTTTTCATTTCACCACACGATTGTGCGTTCATCCACTCTCACTTTTTTGTTTGCGATCACTTCCTCTCCCCCCCCCCCCCCCTCGCCTCCATTCACAATACATATCCTCAATGTATAACGGGCTGCGATGGTATAGGCTTGGTTATGTAAGTGATGGCTTCACCGGATCATTTGTTTTCTGAATGGACGCACTTGGAGAACACGGGGATGAGTGTGCAGCCCCGTGCAGCCGGCATGCCACATTTCTCCCGTGAGCTTGCAGGCTGCACATTATTCCGAATCTGTCCTGTGAATTGTGAGGCATTGATTGACAGGCGTGCACGTGGAGAGAGTCAGGTAAAAATTATATTGTCACAAAGTGTGCACTGGCACGGATCCCCTTCATGCTCAAAGAAACTCGACACAACCTGCATTTTTGGACATTTTGTTTTATTGTTTGATGAATTGAAGGGTACTTGCCTTGTGTGTGAGTGAGCTCTCACCACAGCTTGATGTCAAAAACTCTTGTTTTTTTTTTTTTTATCAGCACAGAGGTGTACAGTAGCTGCTGGAAGAGCACCAGCCATTATGTGCTTTGAGAGGGGTGGGGGGATGTATATCAGTCCAGAGTATCAGGTGCCCAGTTTCGTCTCAGTTAAGACTCTAATGAGTATTTATATGTATATATTCCACATGTACATTAATATTCACAGTGTTTGAGCCATCGCCATTTCCCGCTTTCTGTGTCACGGCTAAAACCCACCCATGACTAATGAATATTTAAGAGCATGTCTGCAGACCAAGGAAACTCATTATTATATGAAGGAGACCTAGCAGATAAACTGGAGTCCCACTCAGATGAAGGCAGGCGGAGAGGTGTGTAGTTAATCCACACCCAACAATCAATCCCAATTCTCTTTTGGCTTCACCATCTTTCACTCGTCCTCTGTAGCCTGCCACACTGTCTTCACATTCGGTAATTTATTATTGATGAGCAAATTGACATAGTGTGCCCATATTGTCACTGTTGCTACACCTGATTTCATCGGGTTTATGTGTAAGGGTACCATGCTGCACTGATGTATGTATATCTGCTTCTCTTGGAAGAGAGTATTGGAGAAAAAAAAAAAGCAATAATCTTGTACTGTACATGCACACAGATGGTAGGTCAGGATTCCAATTTTTTCTTTTAAGCGCAGTAAAAGAAAATGTCCAAATACACAAGACAGAGAAGCCTCTCTCTGAAGCCTCCGCACTGCCACATTTCTGGTTGCCATCTTCACCAGGCTGCTACCAGGATTTCCTCAAGATTTTTTTTAGGCGGTAGTGCTTTATTTCACAATGTAGTGGAGAGGACATGTACTAATGATCATGGGTAGAATTCACTCCAGTCTACAGAATCATGCAGTGCTGTTTAGTTTGCCACATATACAGTAAAATACAATTTTATTTTACTGCAACAGAGACTTTAAAGTTAATAAAGTTTATGTGGCAGGGTATTAATTAGCATCCACTGTCAAAATGTTAGAAATTCTTGCTTAACCATTACATAGGAAGAAAGATAATAAGGTTAGTCCTTAGAAGGGGATTTTGCCATATGACAAAAGACTATGCACTGGAGTTCATCCTGGTACTTTGTCTAACCCAGTTGAACATATTTGGCAGCCATTTTGGGAATGCAGTAGAGATCCATCGATATAACGAGCTACTTTGTGGATTGCATCCAGAATGTCACAGTGCTTGTTAACTGCTTGGCCCTTTTGTCCCACACTGTTTTGTTTTTTCTTCTTTTCTGCCCTTTTTCTTCTTCTTGCTCTCGTATAATACACATTAGAAGAATATTGCATCATGGAGCAAGGAGTAATCTTTTCTGTTGTTCCAACCTGATGTTTTCAGGTGCACGACTTAAAGTTCATGCTAAGTCTTGTATAGCCTCTATGCTTTTGGTTTTCATTTAAGAGGAGCACATAAAGTTTCTCACCTGATGTTTATTGCAAAGACTGCTGTTTTACAGCCACTGCTGTTTAATACTGCATGTGAGTCCCCAGTTCCAATGGCAAACTTAAAAGACCTGGACGTCTTCAGAGAGGTTGAGATAATGTTAATGATAAACATGTCACACATATTCATTTTCTTGATTGTAGTAAAATATCATGATGTGAGTGTTCGCCAACTCTACCTTGGTGGTTTGCTAGCATATACAGATTTTTTTTTCAAAACTAGAAATTGTTGGCAGGCTAGCTGCCTCCTGGCTAAACTGGCTGGGATCCTTCTACTCACAAAGCACCTTTTTCACACATAACATGCTTCTCTTCACATCATTTTTTTTTTTTATTCTACAAAATACACAAGAAAAACCCACACACACAATTGCAAAACCTATTCAGAATCTGTAAAAGCTGCCTTTGTAATTAAGGAGAAAATTTACCCCTTAGCTGTATTATGCAACATAAATGCTGTTACAATGAGCTATGGTGATTTTCTTTCAGCAGAAAGGCAAAGATGGGAAATAATGTGTTTATATAAGGCGAGATATATCTTGTTTATGGACGAGGGAACTGTTATGCCAGGATAAAAAAATTTGGGGATAAAACCGAAGGTTTTTTATTTAACCAGTCACTGATTTATTATGTATTCATAATGCTAGAAGAAGACTCTCATGTCGGCTGAAAACAACTAGCTGAATTTGATAATTCATAGAGCAGGGGTTAAAAAAAAAAGAAGACTTCCTTCCCCTTATAGTGAATTAGCAGATACAAATTGAAAAGGACTGGTCGGAGAAACTCATTCACTCTGAACGACTTTCAGAGCGCACGTCGTGTGGAAAACTGATGTAAAACTAGAAAGCTGTGTTTTTTCAGTTTTCAGCTTTTGTTTTGGAATCTCCCCCTCCCTGCAAGTATCACAGGAATGCATAATGAAATTTGCGAACGCACCACGCTGTTGTTAGGAAGCTCTGGTTTGGTTATAAAATCTAATAAAGTCTTATGAAAGGACAGTTAATATCCTTAAATTGCCCAAATATCTCAATGGTAAATAAAACATTGTTTTTGGATCAACTGATTGAGTTATATTCAAAATATATGTAAAAAGGACCAGCCCTGACCAAACTGCTCTATACACACTTCCTCCAGAGTTAGTCTTCAGCCATACAGTTTGGATACAGAATTAGAGTAATATAATATTAAATATTATATTTTATTTTCAATGGTCTCTTCTTTTTTAAAAGCTACTTCCTGTTGTTTTCTGATACATACATACACTACATACAGTGCAAACACAGTCCAGTTGTGGGTGTGACCATGTGTTTCCATTACCTTTGCTAAAATTACAAACAGACTCTTGATTCATTCGTCTTTATATTCACAGACTTTTTTTTTAAAAGCTTTTCACGCAAACTCATCTGTTTGTGCTGAAAGTTGTGCTGGAAGTTGCTTCACAAGAAGTACAGAAGATAGTCCCTCTCTTTCGAGGCAAACAAGAAAACCGGATTAAAACTGAAATAAGTTACTTTAATATATCTTTTAATCTTCAATAAACATTCCCTCTTTGCATTGCATCTACATGCTATACGTGCTTAAGGCTCATTTGTATGCTCTGTCTTTAAACACACACGCAGGCCCAGGCATTCAACTGATGTGAAAAATGTATCCTGGATTCTAATAGCGAGGTTGTATGTTTGCCAAGGTGCATGTGTGTCCTCAGTTCACCCCTGCTACCCATATGGTTTTCTACAAGTCATGGTGAGATCACTGCCTTGGTGAAGAGGGGGGGGAAGTATCTAAAGAGAGTTGAAGACAATGTTAAAGTGAGTAGTTACCAAGTAGAAAGAGTAACTTTGAAAACAATTTTTTACAAAGAATACATGCCGTGAACCCGTTGCTCTTATCTTGGCTTCAGGAAGACTTATTAAGCCTGCTGCCAGTAAACAGCACTCACAGCAGCCAAAATGTTAAGATCACGCACAGACTGACTCAAGGTACATCGGTATGTTACTGTGAAATGGGCACACAATAGTATTTTTGTTGCGAGTTTATCGCAAAATAAAGATTGTGGTAACCTTAAAGTATTTCCACAGAATCGCAAAACTTTTTTTCTTCCTTTTTTTCCCCCTCTCTCTCTCTCTCTCTCTCTCTCTCTCTCTCTCTCTCTCTCTCTCTCTCTCTCTCTCTCTCGATCTCGAGCAATTCATTCGTTTTTTGAAATGCAGCTGCAGGAACACAAAAAGCATTTTGTCTTTTGAAATAAACATTTTTGGGGAATTTACTTTTTTTCCCATTATCATGAAAATGAAAAGATGATTTGCTCTGATACTTTCTACATTGTTTTACCCTAAAATTGACCCTGACAAAGACAGATAAAAAAAAAATCTTCAACAAACTGGGAACCATTGTTGATTTGGCATACGACTTCACCAACCCGGCAACTTTTTAATTTTTTTTGCATCTGCTTGGACTGTGGTTGACTAACGATTGTTGGACCACATGGCAAAGGGAAACCAAAACGCAACCTGTTCAACAACAAACACATTTTCTTTTTTAGTTAAGTAGCCAAGCTTGTTTTCACAGTGCATTTGACTTTTAAAAGTGGTAAAGACAAACCCAGTGTGATCGTCCTGTTAGCACCAGATCCAGTTAATAACCACTGTGTTACATTTTAAACACACATGCACACCATGTGCCTCCACAAGATGTTTCGGCGGTTAGTATGGCAATGTAATAGCTGTCAGTTGTGGCACAGTGTTTTTCACTTTAGTGAAATCTTCCAATAAAAGACCTTGTGGCAGCTGCAACGTAAACCAACAATAACGTCCTCTTTCACTTAGAAATCCAGTAAACAAGTCAACCGATATGGATGTATTTAGAGGCAATGACTTTCCTGGCCTTTGACTGTAGTAGTGTGCCAAGCGTCTCAAAATTCATGCATTCATGAATATGTTTTCATACTTCCTCCTGACTCCTCCAGGGTCAGCCCAGCATATCCCAACATGCATTTACAGAGGAAGGCAGGGCAACACCCTGTGCAGGTCACTATAGGCTAACACACGCACAAACAGAGAAACACACTTACAGGAGTTAGTCATTGAAGCTATGACATTACATTCACTCAGCCTGTAACCCTGTGTTGCACAAAGAAAAAAATCTAAAAACTAAAATAAAGTGCAAAGCTTCCTGCTCCTCTTGGGCTACACACGGCAGAACAAATGACTTAGAATTAACACATTTATGATTGTAACTGCTGAAAATACTCTCGGGCCATGTGGCATGGTTTTTATAGTAATGTTACCAGAAGCAGCTGATGAGCTTAGGTTACACTCTTGGGCTTATGGGCCATAGATTGTTACCATCAGAGAGAATCATTCGGCCACATTCAAAGAGACTGTATGTACCAGCCAACATGTGCATTATCTGGGCCAAAAGGCCACATGATTATCATGGATGAAGCCCATGGGGGGTTATGTTATCTCTCCGCTCCGTGCCGGGAGATCACTCTGTAGTGACACCACTGTTTCGCACACGAAACATACCAGGCAGCCAAAACTGCACCAGCACATACCGATGATGGTTAGGCTCGCGGTGGTGGTGAAAAGTCAAATAGCTTGTGTGGCAGGTAGGGACACATTGCATAGCAACAAACATTTGGTAGGTAGGGTAATGGAAACTCATTACAAACCAACTGGGCTTTGCCTTTATTACACCGTGCTTTGTACAGCGAAACCAGTTTGAGCTCAATAGGAATATTATAATTGCAAATGTGAAGGTGCTCACCATGAATTGTACTGATTGAATTGGCTGATTGATTATTTAGCAGAAAAAAAAAAACCATCTCACCTTCATTTGTATGTGTTTTCACCTACAAAATGACATGTAATACTTGACGTAACATTGATCTTTTACGTTGTGGAGATATCAATGTTTTTTTTGGCCCAGTCGGCGACAACTGACCTTCTGGTTGATGAAAGGACCAAAGAACGTATTCTTCATTTTAATAGCTTCCCCACCAGTGAGTAAAACATCACTACCAAAATGAGTTAAGAGTAGCTTCGACGACAAATACACAGCCCGAGAGGCATCACCATTAAAATGCTCAATATATGTATTTGCAACAGAGAATTGTATGATATGTGATCAGTGATAATATGTGGTAATGTTTACACAACTTGTGCTGTAGAACTAGTATAACCACACCAATACACACACACACACACACACACTCGCTTAGCGTGCCTTTTCCCTGCAGGCATTCCTGAGCTTGGTAGGTAAGGTTGAGCGTAAGAAAAAAAAAAAGAACCTACCTGCAAATCTAATTTACAGCAGATCGCTACACAGCGCCACACAAAGCTTGGACCAAAACATATTTCATAAAAAGCATCCACAACATAGTATACAGAAAATAATCAGCTTTACAAAGTACATGTACAATGTACATTTGTAAATACTGGTTAAGATTTTGACACATGTTACAGATTCTGTTTCACTATTACACATGCACACAGTCCAAAACACAAAATCAGTGTTGATAAATGTTGTGCGAGGCTCAGTTATAATTTTGAGTTTCCATGAATTACAGTATTTTTTCATCAGTTTCTAAGGCTGCAGTCACTGAAGTAGAAAATGTATAATTTATCCAGATTTACTGAGTAACAGTGTGTGTGTCTGTGTGTGTGTGTTGGTATATTGTTTGGATACCGTCAGTATTTTTGTAAAATGACTCTTACTTGTTATTAATACCCTATGTTAGCTGATACTTGCTATAGATTACTGACCTTATTGTGTTTATTGAAGCCCTGTTTCCATTGGACGTATCTGCATGTTCTGCAGTGTATATTGGAACATTTTTAATCAGCTCACATTTCCAGATGCTATCTCGTCCTCTTTTTGAGTTTGTCTTTACTAGAATATCATCGACACAATACTAAAATGGGGAAATCTAGCTGGCTTCTTTGGCAACTTTGCCTTGCGACACAGTGCTGTATGGATAAGGTTTCCCCACTGTGGGTAGATCGGGCCTCCTCCCAATCGGATTCAGTGAAAGTCTTACATTTGTGCTAATTTCAGACTGTTTGAGTTTCAGTCCTAACTTGTGTTGCCCGGCTAACATGCAGACCACTGTGACCAGAGCCCTCGGTGGACGTGCGTATAGGTCACTCATTTGGTTGACTGTGTTTCAGCGTGTCAGCGTTACACTTTTAGATCGGTCATATGTCAAATGAGCTGAAGAGACATATATAATCTGTATTTACTATGCAACAACCTGCCAGACTATAAATACACAAAAAAGTGCTACATCTATAAGGTTCAAAATAAACACAGAATAGCCTCTGCTTGAAATTTTGTTCACATATGAAGCTGTAGACACATAATATATCTCAGTCATGGTTTGTGCATTGTTGCAGTCACGGCGTCTGGATGAAGAAATATATTGCATCATGAAAACCTTTTTTCAGAAAGTCCATTTCCACCCTTTCCTTTGCTTCCATATTGTCAACATGTAGCGTGTTAGCACTCCTTTTCTGTAAACTCTTAAAAAAAAGAAAAGGGAAAGTATTGGGTCTGCCAGGTTCTGGGAGAGAGGCAGGACTTTTCACCCTTGAAGCGCAAATCCAGCTAACAAAAAAAAAATCCAGGTTCAGGGTTCCATGGTTGTGCTGCGCTGCTTGGAGCGCCATCGTGCATCTCTGAAAGTTCAGCTCTGTTGCCGGACCAGCTCGGCACTGGCTCGTGCACCCTCGTGCAGCTGCTGGTGAAACACATGGTGTAGGACTTCAGAGGCTGCTCCAAATCACATTCACAAATGGTGAAATGAAGTTAACGCACTGTTGTTGGTTACATCACCGTGTCCTCAGATGACACTGTCCTAAACTGACGTGGTGAGATTAGATTAAATGTTATATGACCGGACAATAATATAAAATATTTAGAAAAATAATCACAAAATCTCAGGATTCAATTTGTGTTTGACTCCTATTATAATAACATTTTACATAACCCATTAGTGTATATTAGAGGGAATATCGTAGCCCTGTGTGTGTAGTTCACACTGCTGCTGACTGTGTGTATGTGTGTCTGTGTGTGTGAGAACACCTTTACTATAATCCTATTAGTGTTGTATATGAAAGTCAGCCTTGCACAATGCTTGTGTGAGCACCTTTTGTTCTGTTCTACTGGACTCCGTCGACGCACTGCACGCGTGTGTTTGTGTGTGCGTCTTCCTTCTCTGTGGTCTCTCTAGTGACGAACATTATATACACTTAGTGTAACCTAACATGTCGTGGCGCTTTGCTGTTCTGTTAGAACTGCTCGCTCGTTAGCGGAGGTCCCACACTATCGACTCAAAATTCAGAACAAAGCATCTTTGTTCTGCTTTATCTCTCAAGAACAGAAAGTCAGGAGACAGTTGGTTTTCTTTCTGAGGCATAAAGGTGCTACAGCTTCTCTATACCACACAGTTCACTTGTTGAGATCTTGTTTACTTATATATCATCCAGGCATGGAGACGAACTAACAGGGAGTTGGGGATTCCTCGCCGAACCGAATTAATTAAGCGCTCTTCTGGCATATTGCACTCATGACAGACAGAGAAATCCTATGAGCATCTGTGTAGGTCCATGAAGATCTCTTAATGGCCAGCGAGGTTCTTTTTTTGGAGAGGTAAAATGTCCTCGACATGTGTAGTAGCTGTGGAGAGGCATTTGCTGTGGACACTTGTGCCTAAATGATAACTCTTGAATTTAGCATTATCTGCTTCAGGGGTTAGAGGTGCTTTGGAGACTGTCATATGAGTAGTCAGATGGTTCTTTTTGGTCAAATGCTCATTAACAAAAGCACAGCCATTTGCCAGGGCTAAGATGTTCTTGAAAGCGTTCTTTCCATCACCATAGTGAGATACTTTATAGATTTAAGAGTCTGTTTATTTTTTTCTCTCTATGCTCTTTTAGAAATCGTTATAAAGCACAATATGCTGTGTTTTCTGCTGGTACAGATTTGTTTGAACATGCCCCTAAATCTCTATATTAGAATTAGATTATCCGCACATCTGACAATGAAATAGGTCTGACAGGCTTCCTTGTCAAAAATACTTTTACTGTCCTGCGCTTGTGTACTGGCATGCTGGTGTTTATTGTTTCTTGTTTGCCTAAGGATTTTATCAGAAAGCTGCATATCCAGTCACGTTTTAAAGGCTTTCTGTGGAACACATTAATCTGCTGCTTAATAGTGTTGTTGTGAATTCATAAAATGCTTTTTTATAGTGCTTGCTACGTTTTTTTCTGAAGGTGTCCCCTGCGCTGAGCTCGAAAAACAAAACTGTGGTTGTGAAGTAAGAGTCGTCCCACGTCTGTGGTTTTTACGTGGAGAGCTGCTTCAAAGTTCAGGAAGATGTTTCACGTGGTTGTTGTTTCATGGAACGCTCGGCTCAAAAGTAATGTGGTTGTGTCTCTAGCAACACTGGACATTTTCGGCTCATCTCAGAAATATTTTGCTGGTGATGTGATGTTGCACCATATACAGTTTCAGACAAGGGAGAAAACCAAGTCAAAGGAGAAAGAAAAACAAATGTGTGAAAAACTTGGCTCAACTTGTCATCAGCCTACGCGTGCCTGTTGATGATTTTCAGTCACTGTTAGAAAAGGCAAATCAATTCAGTCTCGAGAGTGTGAGGCATTTGCTGCTGCTTCTCCTGGGGTGTGTGAGTGTGTGTGTGTGTGTATGTGTGTGTGTGATATTTAGGTGCATTTATTTACCTCACAGGTTGATTGATTCACAACACTATGGACAGATATTTGAATGTAACATGAGCCACATCACTCTGAATTACATTGTTGGCTGGAGATGAATATTCAGTCACCTAAAAGAATCCTTTTTAATTGTGCAGCGGGAACACAGACTTCACAGCATCAGCTGACGCTTAATTCATTTACTCATATTTTACGGAAAGTTTGATTGATTGCACTGAGTTGTAGCTGTTAATTGTTGTTTTTTTTCTCTTCTTCAGAGGAGTGAAATGAGCGTGTGGTGTCGTTATGGAACACACCTTGAGTTGTCACTCCTCAGACCTGCACCTCGTCTCCTGATTACCCCCTAATATTTCCCAGACACACATTTACATTGTCCTCTAAATTGCATTAGATCACCTCTCCCGACCATAGCATTAAAGCAGGATTTCTGGCAGTTTATATGCTAATGCACTCGCGCTAAATGGATGATTGAAATTAATAATTACAACGTTGGACAGTGGTTGTTAAGCAGTAGTGGTCTCAAACAAATTCAAACATAAATTACTATTAATAAGGCGCAACACAAAAACACTCCTGATAAGTGCAAATGTGCAGCGGACCCATCAAGACGCTGAATGCACATGCATGGACGTGAGCGTTTCACAATGCCCCGTGGCCCTTTTATCTCCACATTTAAATGTGGCCAGGGCCTTGAATATATGTCTGTATAGTGTGTGTACGCGCTATTTGCATATTCAAGATGTATATTATTCACATGGCTTACACTGCTCCTTTCATGGGCACACGCCTCTTATGTCTGTTCTCCACCCCATCCCCCATCCTCACCATTTTACCCCCCCTACCCCACCCTTGATTAACTAATGTCCAATGCGATGCTGCGTATTTCATCAGCCAGTCACCTTATGCAGACGGCTGATTAACCTGGAGTCTGGGCTGGCCAAGTTGCAACCTTCATCTCTCTGCCTTAATTTTTGCCCTCCTTTTCTCTTCTGCTTCGTGCCCCCTCTCCACTTCCACACCCCTCCACCCCTCCCCAGTCTTTGTTGTGGCGGCAGCGGCAGAGCATGCATTGCATTGGCAGTCTGAAGCATTGTGTCTGATTTCCAGCAGACAAACTGACCTCTGGGGATTTATTGACAGCAAACTCCACAGAGGCAGACACGGAGCTGGGAGCATGGAGGCAGCCGGAGAGGGGCGGAGGGTGTTGGGGAGGGTTCAGAGGGAGGGAGGGGAGACGGGGCGGGTAGTGTGTGTGTGTGTGTGTGTGTGGGGGGGGGGGGGGGGCGGGGGCGGGGGCACAGACGGAGAGACAGACAGATGGAGGGAAAGACGGCGAGAGAGTTACAACGTGATGAAACAGGAAACAGGTAGAGGCGCGCACAGAGGCAGATCAATGAGGGGATGGGGGGGAAAATACACACCTGAATTTTGTGTTATTCCCAAAAATGTTTTTTCTTTTTTGGGTGGAGCGTTAAGTGAAAGAAAATGGCCGCCTCCTACAAGGATCTAATTAATTTTGAAGGATCATCAGCCCCTTTAGTCCAAGACAGGGTACAGGAGGGAGGGAGGGAGACAGACCCCTGGGCTGATTAGAATTCACTGCAGGTAGGCGCTGGCTGCTGCTCACCCACTGTGTCACGGCTAAAATGGAATCACTGTTGTGAGTGGCAGTCTGGGCAACTGAAGCCTGCTTCCCTTGGCCTGCTCCTTTGTTGCCAGCATTCACCTCACTTTACCCCGTAGGCAGGTGGATTTACATGTCTGGATGGGCACGGGGGAGCCCCGGGAGGGATCATATATGTTTGCATTGTCTAACTGTGACCTCCAAAAGAAGGCCTGTGGCGTCCAGAATACAGTTCCATATCTGACAAACCACTGTTAGCAAAGAGAACAGGCCAAATATTTGTCACTGTAATGCTTTCAGGCATTTTGGCATATGTGTGTTAGTCCTACAATACAGAGAAGACATTAAAATGGAGATATCTGTTGATGGTTTTCCCTTTGACTAAGTCAATTCTGACATTTGACGGTTGCACTTGCAGAAGATTTATTTGTTGGTTTTAAAGTTAGATATAAGCATGAGGCTCCATTTTGGAGTTCAGGTTTATAATGAGATCTTTAGTAAAAGTTTGAAAGGTTTGTTCTTAGTGATTACAGGTTCCTGCTAAGTTTTAGATTGAAGGGATTAAGTTTTATTTTAATTTAGCGGTTAAGGTTTTCAACATGAAATAGATTATCCTTACTGAACAAGATGGCCGAACAAATACGTGTGTGTGTGTGTGTGTTGTTTGGTGCGTGTTTGGTGTGCGTTTTAGTGCCAAAGAATGATCCATCCCGGTATAGAGTGATCACCCTCTGCTGCCTAACGTGCTATCACTTGCCTATATCTAATCATAAAATTTCTTAGTTGACAAGAGCACTTGAAGAAAACAAGCACACGTCTCTGTGTCAACAGCGCTTCTTAAATTCAGGCCTGCAGACAGACACAATGCAGTCTGTGAGTGAAGCCATTTCACTTTATTACTGTTACACTTTAACCCCTCAGCTCTGGATTCCTTTAAGTTATTCTGCCCTTGTTTACGACGCAACAGATAAAAAAAATAAAATCATAATCCTCTCTGAATATATCCTATTGGCTTATTCATGGCCTGATTTTTCTTTTGTATCCTTAACCTTGGCACATAGGACCCGTCCTCCAGAGGCTGTGGAAAAAATGCACAGGTGACTTTTTAGAGAAATCTCGAATGTTCCATGTGTGTCATTTTTCGCACTAACTAGAGGTGTGTTCTTTGGAAGTACTTTGGATTTGTGAAATAATACAATGCGTCAACACTAACGTGCAGGTCTGGTCAAATCCTAGCACCATTCTGTCCGTCCACATTTTGCAGTCAGTGGCGTTTCCACAGAGCACTTGATAATCGTGTTGTAACCAGAACGTTTTTTTGGTCCATGTTCAAAAAAACATATTTAAGATTCCCATTTATGATCCTGTTAATGATAAATATCCACATGCCAACATGCAGAGTAATCTGCGATTACTTGTGAGGCTTATATTGAAGCCACTGGGACCAGTGTAGAACTAATATGTGAGACATTTTGCATTGGTTCCATTCATTTTATTTTCACCCGGCCTGACCTTAAATGATACCAGTGTGAGTGTGTGACTTTTATGCGGTCAGTTTTACACAATTTCGTCTCCAGTTTTGAGTTCAAACTTTTGCATTCTAATGAGTGTGTATAGTACAAGAGCAATTGTGTCAGGCTTTTTTTGTCATCAGCTCATCACATGCCTAATGTTGTTGAATGCCTTTCTTGTGTTTTTAAATGAATGCCTTGTGTGTTTAATATTTCTTTTTTTCCCCCCATTTTCCCCGACTTCTCATGTCAGTGCTGGACATTGTCTTGTTTTAATGTCACACTTCGCGCCGAGCGCTGCCTGAGATATTTACTAAAACATTTCATCGGTGTGGATTTATGAGGAATTGGTTTTTTTTTTCTCCTTTCCCTGGAAGGGTGTGGTTTTCGCTGCCCAGCAGCTCAGATAACTGCTAAGACAAGAAGTGTCTCCCAACACCACTGTTATTTTCAACCTTTATTTGTAATTGGTGGTCATGTGCACACAGGAGGGTCCATTCGCCTCGCTTTTGAAAACTCTTCACACATCTGTTGCAGCGCGTCGCTGGCAGATATTCATGTTACTGTGGTTCCTGGTTCATTAAGGGAGTGGCAATATCGACTAGGCAGTATGTGGCATTAAGATTTGTCTTTGTCTTTTCTCTCCCCCTCCAAACACTGTGGCAGAGCAACACAGGATTTGGACAGAGAGGACTGAGAGCCTTGCCCAGCACCCGGCCTCTGATCAGCCATCTCCACCAGCAAACTGAAGCTTGACCCGCACTTCATCACCAGCCACACAAGCATCTTCGTAACAAAACGTCATCTGACTGTGAGTACTGCACTGTTTCACATTTTTTTTGAAATCTTTTCGCCGTTTCAGTCGAAAATAACTCGGCTTGAAATAAGGCGCAATAGTTTGTTTGGACACTATTAATCTTCACCGGTGGGACAATTGAGCTAAACTCAAATCTGCTTCTGTCAAATATGGTTTTTATTTTTCGTACCGCTGTTAAATTTGTTTCGATTTACAGTATTACTGCGTGACAAATGATGTTGTATTTTTCTATCTGATCAAGTTTCTCCCGCCACTTATATACAGTATTTAAGTTACATGTTGACTCTGGCATTTCATCACCGATATAAATTCATAAATACTTATAATTCATGCACAGACATATTGTAAATTAAGGATCTACTTAAATTCATATTTTTGCACGTTTTCCGAGATAAAAACGAGGACAGCTTCCTCGGGTTGAATAAAAGTGATGAGTTTAATGATCGCTCAGATAAGGTTGAAGTCTAGATTATTCTCAAGCATGTTTTAATGCAAAATAAATTAATTTTACAGCAATTATTAAAACCTACAATTTGCATAATTCCCACATTATATACCGATCTAATTTAGATTTATGTTTAGGTTAGTTTCGACAACTAACAGGGGAGAAAATCATCTTAAGTTATCTTACACACTGATCAGCCGGGTCACATCTAGTGTATTCCTAGGATAGTTAGGAAGCAACATCACTGTGAACACATGGCTAACAAAAGAGGCCTGCTGTCCTCTGAGCCCAGTGCACCACCTAATGGCGGCAGGAGGAATTTCAGATATTCACACTGGGAGAAACTTGTAGTAATTAAACGGGAACCATCTTAATTGTCTCTCGCCGTGACGATGTGGAATTTTTAAACCACGATTAAAGATAAAAATTATTTAGCTCAGATGTTGAAATTGTTTGATTTTCATCCGAGTATCATGAGACAGAGAATTACCATATCTGTATTATCATTTGAGGAATCCCCAAGTGAACACTCTATGTTCTGTTCATTATAAGCACCAATGCTACTTATCATCGGCCTATATTTAAATTAATTATAGTAATTGTGTTTTCTGCTATATAGCCTGTAAAAAGAGTTTTTGGGTTGCATGCAACAGAGATTCTCTAATGTGATTCATTGTCTCATTATTGTTTCATTGCATTGTTTATATTCAACTATTACATTACATTTTTTTCTAATTTTATATAAATAACACTTTGCTAATTGAAATATATTGTTATACTTGGAGAAAAAGACTTTGGGCGTACTGCTGTGTTTAAGGCGGTTGAATGATGTCGTGTTTCAGCGTGTCAGAAAGAGTTTTTAAGTCGGGTATGTTGCTCCCTGCTTGTAGGTGACATCAGTTGCAAGGGGATGACCGAGCGCATTCATAACATCAATCTCCACAACTTCAGCAATTCTGTACTTGAGACCCTCAATGAGCAGCGCAACCGTGGGCACTTCTGTGACGTGACTGTTCGGATCCATGGAAGTATGCTGCGAGCTCACCGGTGCGTGCTGGCCGCTGGAAGCCCCTTCTTTCAGGACAAGCTGCTCTTGGGCTACAGCGACATTGAGATCCCTTCTGTGGTCTCGGTGCAATCCATCCAAAAGCTGATTGACTTTATGTACAGTGGGATCCTGCGGGTGTCTCAGTCAGAGGCCCTGCAGATCCTTACTGCTGCCAGCATCCTACAGATCAAGACCGTCATCGATGAGTGCACCCGCATCGTGTCCCAGAATGTGGGCCTGGCCGGGCCAGGGGGGTTTGCTGTTATGCCAGGAGACTCTGGTCAGGAAACACCCCGCGGCACGCCGGAGTCAGGCACCTCTGGGCCCAGCAGCGACGCAGAGTCAGGCTATATGCAAGCAACATCCCAGCAAAGCATGGATCGTGCATACACATCACTGTACACCTACCCTGGCCTCCCTCTGCAGAACGGCACCCGCGAGCGCCCCCCTTATAATAACCCTCTGTCGACAAACTACGATTCAACTCTCAGCAATCAGAAGGACCACCAGTCTCAAGATCCGCCCTGGATAAACCGACTCCAGGAGAGGTCTCAGCAGGGCGATCGCTTCATCACAGGAGAGTCCACTCACTGCCGCAAACAAACCCGACCGTCACGCTTACCGGTCGGGGTTACAACAGGAGGGATGCACATAAAGCAGGAGGCCGAAGATGAGTACAGCTGCTACGGGGACTGCCAAGACGACACTGACCATACCGAGGGTGTAGAGAGTGAATCCAAGGTTGAAAGTTTTGACTCAGGGGTGAGCTCCTCCATCAGCACTGAGCCAGATGCTATGGAGCAGCAGCCGTACCTGACGGTCTTTGGCCGAGATGGGAGCGGGGACGGGCACCAAGGTGAAGGAATTCCAGTACAGATAGAGGTCAATGACTCGTCCCCAGAGCAAGTGCACGAGTCAGAGGACGGGGACACATCCCACAGCACTAGTGACAGTAGCATGATGCAGCCCCTGCCAAACTCAGTCATGTCCCAGGCCCTGCAAAATGCCCCGCCCTACATGCGCCAGGCAGAATCACACACCAGCAATCTGAGGATGACCGTGACCAGCAATTCCCAAGTGATGGGCACTGCTGGAAGCACCTTCCTGCCCACACTCTTTCCTACACAGACGGCTAGAGACAACAAGCCTTTGTTTTTCCTTCCCGGCCAGCAGCAGACACAGTTTGTGGCAGTGCCACCTCCTGCAATGCCATCATTCCCAAACGCCATGTCGGTACAGCAAGTGGCCGTTCAACAGCAACAGGCTGCAATATTGGGTCAGGGGGAAAAGAAGCCCTATGAATGCACTCTCTGCAGTAAAACCTTTACTGCAAAACAGAACTACGTCAAACACATGTTTGTCCATACTGGTAAGTCCACATGTCAGAATGACTTTTTATAGTTAGCAAGCTCAGTTAAAGGATTGTGTTCTATATTGTTAATGTAGATAGTAGCTGTGCTTCCAATAACAGACGCACTTGATAAATATTTCTGGCTTGGAGATGCAATGAAAGCTCCTAAAAGGTGTTAAGTTAAAGAGGAAATGTTTCCTCATCATAACACAAAAACATTACTCATTCCCATTAATGCCATTAATGCAGGGACAGCATACTGCCTACTTTAAATACACAAGGTATGAGATTGTAATTTGTTCACACTGAGAAAGTGACAAGAATTCATTCCACACATCGATGTGCAAGTTGCAGTCTTATGCTCCAAGTTTGCCTCTGTCGTCATAGAAAGTTTAATAACAGAATAACAAGAGCATTTCTGAAAGCAAAAACATGAAGTTTTAAATCCTGAAAAAATCTTGACACTTTCCGTCTCGTACAAATAAGTATTATTGAATGAAATTCGTAATTAAGACATTGTGGAAATTGCTTTAGTGTATGTTAGCTATAATTTTACACCTAAGAGATTTAAAATAACAGCTTAAAAATCTGTATTCTCCAGGTCACAGCTGACTGGTATCTCTGTCATTTGACTCCCAATGCCAGTCGACTGCTGGTGCTGCACTGCCTCCATGCACCACTGACAGCCTAATTAATCACAAACCAAAGAAATTATCATCACAGAACGAAAGAATTGGATATCATATAATTAGATGATCTCATAAAAAGTTCCTACTCAAGTGGCCATTATTATTCATAAGAATCCATTGGTTGGCCAGAGCCACCCCTTATATGAAGGCTATTTAAAACCAAATTTTCTGTTTTGCTCACACACTCGTGTGGATTCGCACGCTCAGAAGAAGTGTCACTTATTGATCAAGCTCAAAAGTATTTTTAGAATGGGATATCAGTTGGATTTAAAATGATGCTGAATTCTGATTACCAAACATCTGATATATCTATAACATACATATTTTTTAATTCAGATACTTTGGCACATGTTATATTCACAGGGTGAACCTTACAAATTCAACACAAATTGCAACTGAATAAATATTCCTAAAAATATGGATTTGTGCGAAGTAGAGTTGCTGCAACAAGATATTTGAATACATCAACCTCCGGCTGTGTAAAATTACCACAAACATTTTTGTGATGTTTCAGACAAAACACATATAAATCAATTAATTAAGAAAATAATCCATAATGTAGAAATAATCACAAGTTGCAGCCTTATTCATTACAATACACACCCCCACACAAAAAATCTATAGAAAAATATAGATAGGAAAAGGACACAGCAGCACAACTGCAGGGTACACGTGCAGCAGAGGTAACATGTCACTGGCTGTAATTAGTCAGTGACATGTTACCTTATTTTTTACTTAACCAGTATTGCCAGTATTGCTTAACCAAGTATGTTTCCCCGAATCAGAGTTTATCCGTAAATACATGTGCTAGTCCGGAACTGCTGATCTCCAACTGACCCTCTGAAATTCTCAAAGACCAGGTCAAGGAAAAAAAATAACAAAAGGCACAAAGCACAAAGCTGAAGTGAGAGTGTGAATTATTGGTTTCATTAAATCAAGGCAGGTAGCCGCACATTAATTCCCTCAGTGCAGCAGCAAACAGTAGATACACAGGACTTCATTAACTTGCACGATACAACTTGCTCATTTTGCAGTGTTATCAGTCTCTTCCTCCACTTGTTAGTTTTACATAATTATTGGTATGTTAATATTTTACAGCCCATAATGTCAGTCGAGACAATTATGTAAAATGAGATTACATCTTAACACACTCACAAACATACCAAACAGATGCATGAATTATTTGATTCCTGATCATATGGGAATTAACGCTATTGTGTGTGTGTGTGTGTGTGAGATGTTTCTCTTCTCCCTTCCCACCTTCCTGTGTGTGTAAAGTTATTTCAGCAGTTTAGGATTTTCATAAAATATCAGCTGCTGTTTTTCATATCCGAAATGGCCACAGCGCACAGATTTTAATATTTCAGTGAAGGACTTAATCAAAGTGGATGTTGTCATGATAAACAGACGCAGCTAAATCAACCTCAGAAGAAGAAGAAATAAAGTGGGATGATCACAGTGAATTTTTATCCTCCCATGAATGACGATGAAAGTGACACATTTTTCTGGCATCACTCGATCATTCAGTGATAGCGCTTGTAGAATCCTAACGACTTTACATGTACAACATATCCGTCTTCATTTAGATGTTCAGAACTGATTTTCCTTTAATAAGAAAAATGAATGTAAACAGGTTGTGTAGGAGGCACATGTCTTTTCCTTGATATTTTTGATACTAATCCGAAAATTTTGTCTCCTCTCTTTTTTTTCTTAATGTTTTTTTTTATTTTGCATGTAAATCCAGGTGAGAAACCTCATCAGTGCAGCATCTGCTGGCGCTCATTCTCCCTGAAGGATTACTTAATCAAACACATGGTGACACACACAGGGGTGCGGGCCTACCAGTGCAGCATCTGCAACAAGCGCTTCACCCAGAAGAGTTCTCTCAATGTCCACATGCGGCTGCACCGGGGAGAGAAGTCCTACGAGTGCTACATCTGCAAGAAGAAGTTTTCACACAAGACCCTGCTGGAGAGGCACATGGCCCTGCACAGCACAGGCAGCTCCATCACGGGGCTGTCGGGGAGCGTATCCACCCCGGGCCCCGTCTCCATCCCCATGCCTATGGCTGTCCCTGAGCCTGGAGCTGGAGTGGTGGCCCTCGCCATGCCAGTGAGTGGAGGTGCTGGAGTAGGGGCCGGGGTTGGAACAGGAGTGGGTGTTGCTGCAGAAGCGAGCTGCCAAGAAGGGACCACCTACGTGTGCTCCGTCTGCCCTGCCAAGTTCGACCAAATTGAGCACTTCAATGACCACATGCGAATGCATGTCTCCGATGGATAAGTACAAATAGATAAACTTCTTTCAAAAAGAATGACAAATAAAATGGCACTAGATTTTCCTTTTCTTATTTTGAGGTATGAAGAGTAATGAGTATAGACACTGGCACATTAAGTTTCCCAAAAAAGATTTTTTTTTGTTATTCTAAAAGAAAAAAAAGATGGTGGCCTTAAGGCTTAGTAGTTTGATATTGATCTACTGGATGGATCCTAACTACAGGCCTCTAAATGTATGCTTTCCTAAAATACTGATTTATGTGTTGAACACTACCGAAAGGCCTACGAAAGAAACACATACACACAAACACACCTTTAGTGTAGATCTGTCTGAGTGAATATACATGTGCATTTATGTTTGAGCGTTTGTGTATTTGCATGTGTCTGTCCAAGTGTGTGCGTGTGTGTGTGTTTGTGTGTGTGTGTGTGTGTGTGTGTGTGTGTGTGTACATTGCCATGAGACCTCTATCATGGCAGTCGTGAACCCATACTGACCAGTTTGGAAACTAAAGATGTCCAAGCTTACTGTGGTATAATTTACAACAACAATAACAAAAAGAAATTGTCTGGGGTTGGGCTAAATATTCCCTCTAAGAATACTGATGGTCACAATATTGCCTTCTTATGTAAAATAAAAAAAGGAGAGTAGTTAATTTGACACTGGGTTTTATTTATTCCTATGGTATTAAGGGATTATAATGCAGCTGTTGTCAAGGTACCAATTTCAATCATTTTACTG
Source organism: Platichthys flesus (assembly GCF_949316205.1). Classification (NCBI taxonomy): domain Eukaryota; kingdom Metazoa; phylum Chordata; class Actinopteri; order Pleuronectiformes; family Pleuronectidae; genus Platichthys; species Platichthys flesus. The sequence goes on along the minus strand of NC_084959.1, from coordinate 12,695,755 downwards.
AAATGTAAACTCGCTGTCTACGGCGACAGAGACAAATATTTCTCATATGTTTTGTAATTGTTGTCCATGCATTCTGATGGTTTACTAAATTAAGGTGTGTTGACGAGACAGTATTTGAGCAAAAACATGTTTCTTTTTTTCTGAAGTTTGGAGTTTAACTCATTTGCATACACTGCCACTAATATCTTAAAAGACTGTTAAGGCTAGTAGACCTCTTCCATTTCAGAACATGAGAAAAAAAGAAAGATTCTTTTGCTGGTGGTTTTTAAAGCCTTTTACAATCACAGTTATGGCAGGCTGGAATATGCGACTAAACTCTCTCCTTCGTAATTGCTGCTCCTCAACTTGCACCTGACTGTTATGGGATGTAGATTCAACAAAAAACTAAAAATAATTTGTCACTTAAACTAATTGTTTTTCAGTAGCCTACATGGTTTTGATTTGATAATTCAATTCGATTTCTGGGGGGAGGGCAGGTTCAGGCAAATTGTTGATTGGAACAGTGTTTAAAAGGAGGGATTTCATTGACTAAAATTTAAATTGGGAATAAAAGCCCCTGTGTACACTGTTCTTTAACATTGCAAGGCCATTTCTGCAGGTGGGAGCCAAGTGCATTACTCATTATGCGCTGGCTCCCCCTGAAGGCTCGAATGGCATTCCACGCTTTGAAAGGAAATACAGTATCAAAGCAAAACGAGTAGCTCCACTGATCGATCTGACACCGTCTCCTGATATACCGCAAGTCGCAGATGGATTTTCTAGACAATAGTATACATTCCTGATTTTTCTAAACACACAGACACAGCATGTACAGAAGAGATTTGGAAGCTAGTGTGCACAAGTTGTCATCCATGTATCACATCACTTAAGGCTCATTTCTGACATTTGGAATTGTTTTGTATTGCTCTGTATCCAAATTAGGACACACACACACACACACACACACACACATGCAACCGCCTGCAACTGCAACCTGAAGGATTTGTTCATCTATGTGAGCAAACACTTTTCGTAGTTGTGTCGCTCAAAAGAATAACTGCATACAGCGGTCTTATGAAGACCAGCTGTTTTTTCAAAAAAACAAAGTGCTAGTTTGCACATTTTCTTAAAATGCCTGTGCTTAATATTTAATCATTTTCCTTATATGAACTTCTATGATTTTTCTTTTATTCAATTTCAAAGGAAAAAAAATCATTTTTTTAAATCTTGATAAGTGGACTGCATTATTTTCTTGCATATATGTTGCACTGCTTAAACCAATAAGTGCACTACTGTTAACAGAGATATTATAGTTTTAGAAAAGAGGATTTTTTTTAATCTAACATTTGGTTGTAGAGTTCACATGTAGTAGAATAGCTTTGTTTCAATTTATTCATTAAGTAATTCAGCGGTTCTTGGCTTTTGTTATTTGCTTGCACTTACCTACAGTTTAAGTATACTCGTGTCGTGTTAATGCAAGCTTTTATTTTAATTTAAATCTGTACCATTATGTGTGCTGCATCTACGTTTAACCTTTGTATTCATTCTTTTTACGGAGTCAGTTCCCGACTATTCAGTTGCATTTCTTTAGACACACAACAGAATTTTCCTGCGTGAACATCCAAGCCAAACAACATTAACAGTAAAACAACAAGTAATAATAAACACAGCTCCCGTCCAACTCCGTTGCCGGAGGTAATCATAGTGACTATTATTATATTATTAAGGATAACACATTTATAATGTGTGTGTGTGTGTAACATAAATGATATGTGTGTCCGAGAACAACTTTCTGTGGGTTTAAAGGTGTGTGAAGGTGATGGAATGCAGCTTCTTTGATATCTGTCTGTCACTTGTACACAGTTGTGTCCCTTCCTTAGTGTTTGTGTGTCTGTGAGTGTCTGTGAGTGGTATTTAGCCTAATCAACTGTTGATAAGTGGAATATCTGAACTGTAGGGCTTCCTTTGCAATATGCAGCACAGGTACTACGAGACGCAGCTCTCCAAACCTTTTGGGCTTCATGCAGGCACCTGCCACATTTGTTCTGAGATCTGACTAAAGCCGAGGTCAAGTGCTGTTGACTTTATTGTTTGGAGAAGCTATGTCAAGCATTTTGATGCTAGATTTTCCGATCCCTGTGTAGTCGTGTGTGACGTGAGGTTAGGTGATGAGCATGGGGAGAGATTCTGTTTTGGGCTTTTTTTCCCCTAGAATAACAAAAAAAGTGAATGAGAAACACAGTGGAAAAGCGTGAGGCCATGGTCCTCAGTAAAGTAGCACATTATTTAACATTTGATTGGGCCTGTCTCTTACGGTGTGCATATAAGCCTAAAATGTATGGTCTCTGTTTGTAGCTGTTGTTGCCAGGAGGGCAATATTGCTGCATGCTAGTGCTATATTTGTCTCTACACAGCACGTGGAGGGTAATCTCATGCCTTAACAGACAATGCACTAAATAGAATATGTAAGCAACTGCCGACATCTCTTTCCAACAGTATTGCCACATGTTTGGCACACAGCTCATGATGTTGGTGTCCGTCGTCCGTTCAGTACCAAGTTAAACACTGCCAATCCAGCACCATCACTTCTTCGAAAGCAAAGGCAGACAGTTTAGTTCAATTGTGTCAGTGTAACGTGTGTATTCAGTAATCTAGCATTCCTCCATGGCACCGAAAATTTTACATATTTTGTGTAAACACATATATCAAATGCACTATTGACTGTAGCTAGATGAGTACAACCAGCTTTGTGGTATCATTGGTCTAAAGAGTAGGTAACGTAGCTCGATGTTGGTTTTTGAAATATTTGATTTCACGATTACACTATCAATCATTTCACTCTCTTCTTTTTTTTTTCTTTTTCTTTTTAGAATAACAAAAGTAGCCAATTCTCAACGTTATGTGGATGAGGGCTATGGATCTGTCCCATCGTCAGTTGACGTCTTGTATCATAAGGTGTTTGATAGCAGTCCAGGCTCGGAAGGGGGAGTGACTTCATCCCTCCAGTGTGTCATAACGTTTCTATAGCATACCCCCGGCTTCTTTCCTTCCCCCTGTTGCATTTTGCATCACATGCTCTTCACTGTCCATAGTTATATATTCCTTCTTCTGCTTCAGCTACTCGTGGTGGTGCTTAATTCTCTTTTCTCAGTGTTGCAATCAAGTCGGCTCAGGGTTGTCGAGGGGTTGCAACATTATCCCGAATAATAAGTCCTTATCTCAATCGTGCTTCTTCTAGTTGTTAGTTTTTTGAAGAGAAAAAAAATAAGCCTAGACTTTATGTTTGCAGAGTGTGCGCATATTTTCCAGAACAAAACATATTGAAACGTAGAAAATAGCCTTGAGCCTGCAGCTGTTTGTACTGTGTTTCAAATATATTACTGTTCATGTTTTGTTTATCTTAGTGTAGAGACATAGGGTCTACAGTACATTGTTGTCCTTCTTGCAGTATGTTTAATTCATCGTAATACTTCTGTTTTCTTTCAGACTTCCTCCTGCTTTTTTCTGGTGATCATAGTGGTGTTGTTTATACATACATAGCTTCACGCGACTGGATAAAGGTTAGTCAGTTATCGAGTCATTTTTCACATTGTACTATATATATAAATATATACATATGCATATATACTTTGCATTGAGATGAAAACAAGGAAATGGGAGATACTAATGGTGAGGGTCATGTTGAGTAAGGAACAGGTTCATTTTATTCTGATAAGCATGTGTCTGTCTTCCTGTTTGTCTTTCAGTCCGTCTCCACACATTCAAAGTCAGATTTTTTATTTTGTTTTTGTTTTATTTTTGAAGCATGAATAAAGTCTAGGAGTAGAAAACAGAAAACACATGAAACCGCTCAGATAAATACTTAACTGCATTCTTTGTCCTTCCACAGTACACATACGAATGAAATAGATAACGTCTTACAAATATACTATATATATATTTAAATATCACCATCACCACACAGATAACGAATACATTTTCAGAGAGTTTGATAAAGACATAATTGCAGCGAGAGTATACAGTAACCTTGTGGGATATAGGGAATATGCCTATCAAGTGCCTATCAGTACATACAGCAACTATACAGAAATATTCATAGTTTTTCTCTCCTTCATTGCACAGATACAGTATATACACAATGGTCTATGAAAAATATACTATTTATACTATTACTGCTAAAACCTGCTGGTTGTGAGTGCATCCTAAGAGAACCCTTTAAAATACCTGAAATCGTCTATAGATATACAGTAAAAGGCTACATCTGCAAGCTTTATTTTTTATCGTACATTTATACAGTCTGGAGGATTCAAAGATATCAAATGCAATCATGCTGTCTCGTTTAACTGAACCAAAAATGGATTTTAAAAATATACATTTACGGGGATAATATAGTAATTGATGATTAATATATGAACTCTTGACCATTTTCTTCTTTCACGTTACTCTCTCTCATTGATATTAGGGTTTTTATTTTTATTTTGAGTGTTTCATCACTTGCAAACAAGCCATAAACTGAACTGTACCGTACTGTACTGTATGTTTGGGGGGGAGGGCAGGGCAGTGGCACTTTGTGAACAGCAGAGGGAGCCACACATCAGCTGGAAAAGGTCAAGTTAACTCACCGCGTGCCACAAGGAACCAAAATCCACACCTATCTGGGGATATTTGGGAATCTTGTCGTGGTAATTGCTGTAACTAAATCCATAAACATGGCAGCAGTCTGATTGCTGGTGTCAAAGTACGCCACGTTGACCTTGATGACGGGGCCCCTCCACATGCAAGCCGCTGCCCAACTTCCCCACAACGACCATTAAAGTTTTTATCTTATCTGAAAGCCTTGAATTTTTACGCGCAGCTTGAAATCGTAAAGGGCAAGCAACAGGCAACGGGAAAGAAGAAACTGGTCATTAAAACTTTAAGCTAGATTTTTTATAACCAATACTTGGGAGGCAAAATGAGATTACAAATTAGAAAGTTCTGGCTACACATGAACACACGGAATTCAAAGGTATTTTTATAAGTGGCCCGTGTAATGACATGAAAACAAAACTGAAAGGAAATATGGTTGAAGAAGAAAAAAGAAAAACATAAATCAAGTTTCAGGGCTGCGAGATAAAAAGATTTTGGGACGGTTTATTATTCTATCCCCTGTGGACTAATTACCACAGTTTTTCTCTCTAACCTTCTCCAGCCTAGTTACTGTGCCAAATTAAGAAAAAAAAAAAGGACCACTTTTTTATTTATATCACTATTGTTAAATTGGGCACGAGAGCCAAGCACAAAAAGGAAAATTTAAAATATATATATATATATATATATATATATATATAAAGTAAAATAAATCTGTAAACCTTGATCAAACAATTTATTATAATGAAATAATCATCAGACTTAAAGTGATTGCCCTCATTTTGAATCTTTAAATCCTCCATAATAAATAGCCTAGTGTTCAAGTAAATAGGAGAAAAGAGCTATGGTTAACAAATACACATTTCGACGGCTTAGTTTCATAGACGTGTAATGTTCATATGAAGCGCAAATAATGTAGGCAATGTGATATAGCTAGTCCCTGTCATCCAACTGTCACACACACTCAAACAGGTGTCTTTTCAGATTTAACCGATTTTCGTTTTTCAGCTTTACAGCTAAGCAGATTTTTTAAAGTGCGACACAGCTAAACTAAGCTAAAACAACATCCAGAGTATATTCACTATGATGCTTTCTCTCCGAACATGCAGTTATTACACTACCCTGGTGAGGTTTTCAGTAAAAACATCATCGTCATCAGGTAAACCAGCATCTATCAGTCCAAATGAAGCATGCAGTCCTGTCTAAACAGCTTTTTCCTCCTGTCGGGGAGAACTTTGTTTTTTCGACGGAGCACAATCTCTATTTGAATGGTTCGGTATCGTTTCCTTGGTTATTTTCTTTTGCGTTCCCTCTCGCCTTCGTCTTTAAGGCTCAGTCCAGCTTGAAGAGACACTTAGCGTTTCAAACGTGTGCAGCAGCAGCAGCAGCAGCAGCAGCAGTATATACATAAAAAAAAAACAAAAAAAAAACATGCATTCCTGTTCAAGTCCAGAACATTCCTACTCCTAGTCTGGCAATTCATTTTCCACACTTAACCAACCTAATATGTCAAGACAATTCAAGATTCCCAGCGCTTTCCCATATCACATTTGATCACGTAGTAGCAAACATTGCCCATCACATTTAAGTTCATATTTCCCTCTAATAGATCACTGTCTTTTCAAATAAAATCTCATCTCAAGTCAAAATTCTGCCACGAGATCGCAAACCTTATAAGCTTCTAGTCCAGTTTCTACTTTGGTGGACTGGTTCTAAACACAACGTGCACTATGCTATCACTCTGTGTAGGTCGAGTAGTCCAGGCTCCACGATGTTGACTCAGCCGACACGTGAAGTCGGTCATAACGGACGTGCAGACTTAAAGAAAGAAACAAAATCATCACTGTAATGATCCTACACGGCCGGTGGCGGTGGTAGTTTGTAGAGAAACGGGGGCCATGCTTATCATTAGGAGTCAAATGAGAAAATAAATTCAATCTGTGCTAGACAATGTTTGTTTTCGACAAACCAAAGAAGGGTAAATAAAGATAATTTAATTTTTATGGAGAAACTAACCTTTATTTTCTATATGTTTGTTGGGGTGGGGGTGGGGGGGCTGCTCGGCAATTGTTTTATGGTTTTCTTTTGTTCTTCTTCTCATGGCAGGGTGCTCGTCTGTGTTTGGTCACTTGATCGGTTGTTGTGGTCGGGTTCATTTGCCTCCTGTAGACCAAAATAGTTTTTTTTTATAAGACATGCAACAAAACATTAAAAAAATTTAAAAAAAATGAATCGGACGCAGTAGCTGTGATGTTAAACGATTGCATGTTGAAACAAGATTGTAAGTGTTGCATCGTTCCTCTGACGAAACACAATAACCCTCAGTAATCATTGTCGTGTCTTCTACACACACACACTCAGCTTACGAGTGTTCACGTTCACATTAGATTCTGTCTGGATAGTTTGTCTGACCTTTTTTTTGTTGTTGTTGTCGTCATCGTTTTTTTTCAAATATTGGCACTGTCTAATATTTTAAGCCTGTCCCTAAAATACTAATCTGACATTGTGACTTTAGAGTATATTTAGCCATTTATACTTGAGATGGACCAAGATGTTAAGTTTGCACATATTTGTAGGTTGTTTATTAAGCCAAAAAAAAAAAAAAAAAAAACACCAAGGAAAGAGAAGAACAATCGTCATGATAAGAATTCATAACTTTCAGTCGCATCAATTCAAAGTCCAATGTACCTGAGGTGCTGCGAGCACGTCTTCGTCTTTAACGTTCACAGCCGGTCGTCACGTCATGATGAAAATGAATTGAACTCGAACGTCACAATCTGGCCCAAATATTTCAGGAAGTGATGATCTATTTTTCTAATAATAACAACACATCACTTGTAAGCAGAATGTAAAGACAATTCAGCTTTAGGTTTCCTTCTAAGGTCTTATTCTTGGTGAATCTGCTGTAAAGGCTTCATCCTGTGTGTTTAAAATAGGAAATACGATTACTGTAAATTCATGCAATGTATTTTTTTTGCTTCACCTGGGACGAAGACAGAATTGCTCCAATATTAGACATTTCAAATCCGTAACCACACGTCGCACTAATATATATAAAGAAGTATATTTTCATCTGGCTTTCAGGCTTTTTGCAGCCATATCTTGTACGTAGTTGCTTTTTGTAAACATGCACTTGAGTTGAACTTTATAAATGTGTATATTTTGTTAGGCTGGTTCTTGTTTTTGCCCCCATTTAGCTCGATATTTCCCTGATTTCCCTTAAAGAAAATACTTCTCCTATAGAGTTTTGAACTTGGCAGAAGTGGAGCTGTTGTAGTAAAAGGTAGTTAACATCACAACTAAGCAACCCTGAAATATATGCTGCAGTTACGTGTTTTCAGTTTGTTTTTGATAATAATAATAATTTATGCTCCAAGTTGGTTTGTATTTTATTATTATTATATTATGATTATTATATTATGATTATTATTAATGTTGTAATGAAACAAGCTTGTTTGAAATGTATTGACTGCTGTTTTGAAATAGGGGATAGAGTCTTTTCTTATGTGTGTGCAAGAACGTTTTTTTTTTTTTTTTTTTTTTTTATCAAATGATTTGTCAAACACTGGACTGGAGCAAGTTTTCCAACATTTCCAAGTTGAGAGATGTATTTGACAGACATAGCTGCACAGACCCCCCCCCCCCCCCCCCCCCCGGCCGTACAGGGGTCAACCCAACATGGCCGCCATCCTCCCATTTAAAAACAGGAGTCATTTAGACGTGAGACATTTTTCGACATTTCCTTTGTGCTGGTTAATTGCATTTGTTGTGTGATGGGTTACATGTAATGGAAAGTATTTATTAGGGTCCTACTTCCAAATTATTGCATTGCATTGATTTTTGTTTTTCTGAGGAAGAGAGAGAGAGCTCACTTAAATATTGTGGAAGACCTTGTAAAGGGACACGGCACGAGAGCGATGTGGCTCTCGAGTTCACCTGCATGTTCTTACCACGGTCGAGCAGATATGACTCATGACACCAAGCACCACTTCTCAAACCAGAAAAGAGATTTGCACTAGACTTATTTTGGTCTTCTATCTAAAGCAATATAATTCACTCAACACATTTTGAATCCATAGTATCTGACGTTCGTCTGCCCACGGTGGGAATGCTGAGTAAATGGTGATATTTGACCAAGTTTTTATTTATTATTTTGTATTCAAAGGTACAGAATTGGTTGCCTTTTAGACAAATGCACACGACATCCACATACTGTTCGTAGCAGTTCTTTCTCTCACCCAGCAGTACCCTGAGTATTGGTGTCTAGGTTGGAGGGGCATTCAAACTGTGGTTTCCTCCTACGATTGTTTTTGGACAAATCAAGCAGCGTCTACAGATCTGAAGTTGGGAACAGGGGGACGTATGAGGGAAGGAATCATTTCCCATGAGTCACCTGTCGAATTTGTCTCCATCACACAGCCGACCACTCGTTCAAAGACGCAACACAAATACCAAAAGATGAGCCCAGCTGTCCACTGTCGTGCACACCTTCCCCCTTAAAAACACTCGTCTCCGCATAGGGAGTGCTTTTCATCCGGCACGTCACACAAACAAAAAAAAAAAATGCTTTAAAGTTGAAACGACATTGAAATACTTTTTCGAGAAAAAAATGGAAAAAAAACTCCAAATGCACCTTTTGTCATTTCCACATCGCATCATTTGGCGGCGTATGTAGAGAACCTGTGTCCACCACAATGTATCATCCTTCATCCTTTTTCAAACGAGGCCACTCACGGCAGCGTCACGTCCCGGCCTTGGCGTCGTTCATTTTGTTGATGGATAAGTGTAAATTTTTCAATAATTCACAAACAGCAAAACTTCACCATTTTATCTGGATGTAGTGGCTTTTCCTGTTTTTCACCGCGTTGTGGTGTTGTTGAAAGATGTTGCGGTTTGTCTAAATATGTTGCGTGTTAGAGGAAGCATAAGTATGTGCCTTCTTGTAATCTCCTTGGTGAGCTCGTTATTATTGAGAAGCTGAAGCCAGCCAATTGTGTTTGCACTAAAACCAAATTGCTTTTGTGATGTAGACTATTTAAGCAAGCTTGTTGCGTCACTTTAACCGTACAGTATGCATGAGGGTGAAATTGGTAAGTCTAGGGCTAGAGCTCTCATCTGTTGACCTGTAAACCAGTGCAGCTTAGAGGATCTTGTGAATATATCTTGGCTTAGTTTTGCATTCAGTTTTCTATTCCATCTCCTTACTCATCAAGTTTGTCACAATTTCAACAGTTTAAAAACGGAAAAAAAAAAATTAAAAAAAAAAAATCGAAAAACATAAAAAATCAAATAACACATACCATAAATACAATACAGCTTTTACTTTCACATGCCACAGTTAGAGACTTACACAACTGCAGTAGAGACGTTCATTTCTCTGAATCCATGGGAGCGCATGAGTATAAGGGGTCGCCTCAAGACTATTGGTCAAATTAATTTAGGTTGTTTTTGACAATACAAATTTGTATTTATTACATACTTCGTTGACATCTGAGAAAGGCCTACATGCTTTGAGTTTTACAAATGCACCTTATTCATGTCAGTCCATGTGGGGAAAAAAAAATAAAGAAAAAAGGCTGGCAACGTAATATCTCTGATTTAGCACCTTACTACACAGCATGTTTTCACTTTATGCCAGTTTAACTATTCTTCCATATGTATGATTTCAGAAATAAATCTCATATTTTGTGAAATTGTTTCATGGGATGTGCCAAAGTTTGGAGGCGATCTCCCAAGTGTTTATGCTTATCATTTTCTTTTTTTTCCTCCTTCAGTAATAGCAATGGTATGTTTCCTATAGCAGTGTGTGGAATCAATTTATCTCAGCAAACAGTATCATTACTTGCCATTTTACAATAAGCCCTGTATTTCACATATATTTACCAGTGATGTGTATTTGTTATTATAAAGAAAATAGCCGTAAAAGCTTCATTATGTTACATAATATTGTGACTTTTTTCGAAAAACTGTGAAGACTTATCTTGCATATACTTTATACAGAAGTATTAAGCCTTAATACAAAAGACTAAAAAAAGTGTGGAAGAATAAACTGATTGTTGCTAAGTAAGGATGATTTTTGTAAATGTTACCAGCACTTTTTTTGTAATTTTCACTCTCTGAGGTATTGTACAAGTTCAAGCTGTTTGTGAAGTTTGATTATGAAGGAATAAAAACTAGTACTTTCCTGTACTTCACAGAAAGTCTTGTTGCCGTTTTATTTTGCTCTCCTTGTTCTTGACAGATCGGTGGATTCTCTCGTGAATGAACTCAAAATACACCACATGTAAATATAATTCTTTTTTAAAACCTTTTGCCTTCAGGTTTCCCCACATGACCTTTCACGTAACTGCACTTCTAAGAAACTAAATCCATAAAACCACAGATAAATAAGCGGTAATTAGGCAAATTAATCCCATTAATATTGTACGTTTTACTAATTTGTTATTATCGGATGTGAGGTGTGATGAAACCCTGCACAACAGAATGGGAAAGATTGATTTCCCGCCTTTAATAACATCCTGTGATACAATTAAACCATTATCCAAGGTCTAATTTTGGGTATTAAAATTGTTATGGTTTATGATATATGACTCCTTATTTAGGTGGTAACCTGCAGAGCACATTAAGCACATAAAGAATGTGCTCTCTATTGTTGCCTGCTCTAAATTCTGGATTCAGGCTGCGTGAAGAAATAGTGGGATTGAATTATAAGTATTTTTTAAATGTCTGTCTGAGGAAAATGCCCGCTCCGCCCTGGCTTGGCTTTATATTTCCTGATCCTTCATTTTTTACTCTGGGCCATTTCATTTTTTCTGAGCTTTTAACTTTATGTATTCAGACTAAAACCACACTGTCAAAACAAATGAAAAAATACAGTGGCAGTCTAATTACCCAAGTGATATGTGATTATTTAAAGAGAAAAAATACAAATTTGTCATTCTACATAAAGTCTTTGTACCTGATCACATATTGGTGAGATGCAGGGAAACGTGGGCTCGTTGAGTAATTAATGTGACACAAATCACCAGTGGTTCGAGCACATCCATTTTAAGAAACGCAAGAAAATTACACAAATGATTCTGCACCCATTCATTTTAAATGCTACTTTAAGGACACTTTGTAACCAGACTGTGTTTGTTCATTTATTTCTACAGCGTGCTCATCCTTTATTTAGCAATATATATTTTTTATTATGATGTAACGTGTTATTGTGCCATTTTGCGAAAGAGGATGGAGAAAAACAGAACAATATAATGTAGCTTTCATTTATTGCAATGCATTAACAACCTATTAATATATCATCTCTAAGCTTTCAATAACCTCTTTTAAAAGCAGCAGTAGTAACAGCTCCAAATATATATATAGATAGTATATAGTGTAATGTGTTGTAATGTATTATATTGTATATGATGGTTCAGTGTCCACTACATGTACTTGACATGTATGAGTCATATACTTCTCCCCAGTTCGATGATAGAAAAATTATGTAGATGCTTTTTCAGCTTTAAAAATCACTGAGAAACACAAGCACGCGCAGAGGGTACGTGAGCGCGCTTCTTTTCACACTTGTTTGCATTTGGCGCCCTCTGCTGTTAGTCTGCAGAATCTCAGGCAGAGGATTAACGTGAGGGGGTGTGGACCTTGAGACCACGTCTGTGCAACGTCACCGCTACAATAAAAACTATCAATGAGTCAGTGCTGTGACGTCTAGAAAGTACCTTTCTTCTTGTGGGCTAAATATCTCGTTCATCAAATCACATTCAGTTGTGACAGTCATCCAATCGGTTTAGTACAAGTGTATAAGATGTCTTTCCTGTCAAAAGTTTGTCTGCGCCGTTATGATTGGCTGTGGATGTGCCCAAAACTATTTACCCAGTCACGTGTGTTCATGTTTGAGCTCAACTGAGGACACAGACAAGTTCATTGATGGACTATAGACTTTTCATTCGTTTATAATATTTAGTAGTGGACTGGTTTCAAAGGACGAGCTGTGTATCAGGAGCAGTTCATGGGAAAGACGCATTTTGATAAGTAGGGTCGGATTGAAGTGTGTGTATATATATATATATATATATATATATAGTCACAACTGAACCAGAAGATAAGTAGAAAAACAACCTATAGAAAAAAATTAAAATAAAAAGCACCTTAGGCTCTGACATACCATTAGTATTTTCCATAATTTTGGCTTAACTGAAGTAATTTGAAGAAAACTTATAGAGCCCTGGTGAGATGGATGTTCATCTTCCATAGAGAAAAACACGTTGTACAAATAAGCATAGTTCATCTAGATTTATTGTGGTTACTCGACATTGCAGTCTGGTACATTTCAGTTTTTTCCAAAGTTTTACGGGTAGTGATTTTGACCTTAATGTTACACCCATGCATATATTCTAATGTGAACACGATGCATGACCTTCCTGACATCTCTGTTCATGCCAACTCACTGGTAGGTACTGGTTTGCACCCCCATGCTGGTTGTGGTGTAGTAAAGCAAACTGGGCTCAGAGAGCAATTCAGATCAGCTGTGAAGTTAAGTTACCCTACAAAATAACTTAAGTGTAAAACTAGTTCGCCAATGACCGGTCAAGTCTTTTTCACAAGCAGCCAACACCCGGGTGTTATACTCTACAATCCCCGTAGTGGCCGCGGTCAAACCAGAAAGGCTCAGGAGGAGATAAGCACGAGTAAATATAGCAGTTGGGTGTAATCCACTTCGAGCATTGCATTATCCAGCAAGTGCCCAACTCATGGTTACAGTAGAGGAGACAAGTCGACATCAATGGTTAAGTTTGTTCCCAGAATAAATTTATTCGGTTCGGGACCATACAAACCTAGTGAATGACAGGAGGAGGTATCTGTTCTTACAGGAATGACATTGGTAAAGAGGATGCGGAACGTTTAAAATCATAAAAGATGCACAACATACAGCCATCGCCCACAGCTAGTGGTGAGACACTATAGTTTGTTCCCATAAATAAGGCAGAACGCTGAGTCCATAGAAATGGTAAGTTATTACATTTAGCCGAATTGAACCGTGGATGTGACAACATGATGAATTTACATGACTTTCTTCAGCTCGTCGTACAGAACCAGCACAAAGGCGCCGCCCATGCCTCTGAGCACGTTGGACAGGGCTCCCTTGAAGAAAGCCTTGCCACCCTCGTCGCGTGCGATCTTGCGCCAGCAGTCAATTGTTCCGCTGTACATGATGTCAGCTGAGGGAGGAGAGAAAAAGCACAAATTAGACAAAGGCAGGAATATTTTTCACCCATTGCGTAATGTGGATTTGTCTTTATTGCCCAGTACTCCCTTTCCAATGTCCATGTGTCAGGTAGTAATGTGACTCCATTAAGACGAACAAGCTCACCTCCTTTGCGTCCAGACTGCATCATCATACGTCTACGGACTGTGTCGAAGGGGTATGAAGTCAGACCAGCAACGGCTGTCACGGACTGAGCAATCATCCAGCTCACCAAAATGCTCTGCTTCTGGGAATCTGGGAGCATGCCTGCAAACACGGAAGGAAAAATTAGATCTAGTAGAAGCAGACTTAACTCTTCAGGTGATCTGCTGGGGTCAGTCTACTGTAAACATACCCTTAGCGGTGTCGTAGATTCCGAAGTATGCAGCTCTGTAGATGATGATTCCCTGCACAGACACATTGAAGCCCTGGTACAGGCCCCTGAGACCATCAGACTTGAAGATCTTCGTCAGGCAGTCACCCAGACCGTTGAACTCCCTCCCTGCTCCGGCCTTTCCAACATCAGCGGCGAGACGGGTACGGGCGAAGTCAAGGGGGTACACGAAGCACAGGGAGGTGGCTCCAGCAGCACCGCCGGAGGCCAGGTTACCGGCGAAGTACCTCCAGAACTGGGCACGCTTGTCGACGCCATCAAGGAAGATCTTCTTGTACTTGTCCTTGAAGGCGAAGTTCAGGGCCTGGGTGGGGAAGTACCTGATGACATTGGCAAGGTTACCTCTCCAGAAAGAGAGGAATCCCTGCTCCTTGGGGATACGGACCACGCAGTCGATAATGCCCTTATACTGCATATCTGCGGTGATCTGCTTACTGGCATGTTGGACCTAAAAGAGGGAAACAGAATCAGAAAGTTTGTTTAAAATGGAGAAGTCAATTGACTTGTGACCAATTCACAATCACAAGGTCCCCTTGTTGTGACCTTGGAGGACGATGAAGTTGTAAAAATGATTATCCCCAAGAGGGAACAATTCGACAGCACATGCAGAGAGCATTGGCATTCAATTAACAATATCTGTGATTCATTTGAATCAGATTTGATTGAAAAAGAATTAAATGAAAAGAAAAATCGTACTGTGGCGCGATCAGGGGGCAATAGTGAGGGGAATGTTAACGATGTCACTGAGCAGGTTTAACAGACAAATTGGTAAAAGTCGTTGACCCGGCTAAATGACTGAGGCCGGGCCTCCACCCACCTAGCTAGCTTAGCTAGCGTTAATATGAGCATTAGCCGCTGCGTCGATATCAAACACTAATAGCGTGAAAAGATAGGACATTATATCCAGCATCCACCAACTATACAATATTGTTTGTTGCTGGTTAACATGAAGAGTTGCTGTGGGTTTGGACACAGTGTCCCAGTGTCTCTACAAGCGTTTGTCCTTTGTTAGCTGCGCAGGCTAAGGTTAACGTGTGAAGCTAGCGCTAGCAGCCGGGCTCGTGTAGGTCATTTCCCCTCACATGATGACCTCAGATCCTTGAACCGGACTCCTGGAAGGCTTTCATCGCTTCTACACATACGACACTCACGGCCGAGTTTACTCACGGTGCCAAGTGAGCGGCACCGAGGCAGACGAGCACTTTAATGAGTTTCAATGGAAGTTAGCAGGAGCACAGGAGCTAGCCGGCTAACGCCGCCAATCTACCGGAAGACGGAGGATCTATTACCTGAAGGAGCAGCTTCACTCTCTCGATGGGGGCGACGGCTGTCTTGGAGATGGCGGCAGAGATGCCACCGGCCAAGAAGTCCTTGGCGAAGGAAACTGCTGTCTCATTCATGTTGCGATTTTGTCGATGTGCTGCTCAAGGAACCAGTAAACTCAACGTATCCCCACTGCCCTCTACAGATGATTGCCTGCACCGACGAAATGGCCGATTGTGCTGCTGCGATGCGGATTTATCCGGTGTCGCGTATCGCGAGACACCGCGAGACACCGCGAGAGCCGAGAGCCGGGAGCCGAGCCCATTGGCCAATCCCCCAGCGTCACGCTTCCGACGACCAATTACGACGCGATGTGGGCCTGTTACGTAAACCTGCTCCTGCTCGAGGAAATCTTGATATTAAAAAAGTTGAATTAATTGAGACACAAAAGATAAACGGGCCTTAACGTGGACTCGTTGTGGTTTATTCTCCAGCTGAATGTCCCAGATTAGAGGAGACAGCAGCTGCTTGTGGCTGAATCCCACTGGTCTGAGTCTCAGGGACACTGAGCTGCAATGTCAAGGACTAATCACCACAGTGAATCCCAATGAGCTCCCATTTAACATCTCAGCCACTGGGCCTGTAAGTAATAATTCTGTGTTGCCTTCCAGTGAGATGTTTTATATAACCCAACCTGTTATATGTATATATATATACATTAACAGGTGAACTGATTCAGCCTGTGGGGGGTTTTCGTCTGTTCACACATGAGCTATTTGTAAACCCTGCCTGTCATTAGAGGCCATGTTTGACCTCATCCTCCAAATGTTCTTGAGAAACATAGGATTCTACTCGCTCTGCTGGCAGTGAGTAAAAATAATCAGATCCTTTACATAAGGTAAAAGTATAGAGTACTATTGTAGCAATATAAAACTTTATGCAGCTCAATTCAGAAAAGGCTGAGGTGATCTTTCTAATGAATGACCTTGCGTGCCGAGTACAGCGGCTTATTGGTTCACTGGCAGGAAATTTAAATTCAACATTAAGAAACCTCAGTGTCACATTTGATTCACAACTAAATTCTGAGAACTGTGATCAAATCAGATGTGTCTTTCCCTGACCAACAAAAGCTTATGTCTCCTCACGCCTTGCCAAGCAATGCATTAACAAGTACCAGTCAATCCTCAGTGTCAAAACACTACTGGTCACATTCTAACCATTACAATCAAATGGGGCTTTATTTTCTCTCCTATTCTTGAATCTCTTCACTGGCACCCAGTTAACTTTAGTATTGAATTTAAGATTCTTGTCTTACTTTTTACAGCTAAGCACAGTCCAGCCCCTGGTTATATTACAGAGTTGCTAACTCCAAGCTGTAACCTTCAGAACTTCCAACCAACACTTACTAGTTGTAGTTGAGTGAAGTCATGTAAAGGGCACCAGGCTCTCTGAGGCTCTGGGATTCCTTACCAGGTTATATAAAACTTTCAAGGACTAAGCCTGTTTTAAATCATTGTTTAAAACCTTTCTCTTTATAGGAAAGCCCTTTAAAGGCCAAATTTAAACAGGTCTTAAGGGGTATTTATTTGTAACATTGTCTTTTAGCTTCTCTTTTTAGTTTAGTTTAGTCTTGTTTTGCTCTGTGTTGTTTTATTCACATGTATTTAGTGAATTTAGTTTATATTTATTTAAGTGTGTTATACCCTTGTTCAGATACGTCCTATTGAAATAAAGGTATTATTATTACCATAAGTAAAAAGTAGAAGACCACAATTTTTTTTACCGTAGGTCTGTTTAAGCAGACCTACGGCAAAGTAACAGTATTCATTATTATTATGTGTATGTTACTAATATTACAAAATGTGTGTGTGACAATTTTAGGTACTTTTGCACTATTGATTTGTTTGACAAGTAAAGTTTTTTCAGAAACACTGAATGTTATAATAATAAATTTTAGTTCTACTTATGGAATTTAAAGTTCTATGTGTGTGTGTGTCTGTGTCTGTGTCTGTGTGTGTGTGTGGAAACTGTACATTCTTAATGCCCTGCTGGCTTGTTTAATGGTCAATTGAGGTATCACCTGTGATACGTACACCCTGTTTTCCATTTGAAATCTTAATCAGTCTTTTAAATGTAGTGAAGTAAAATTTACAACAATTCCTCCTGAAAAATTGTTAAGTATAAAGTGGCAGACAATTCAAATTCCCAAGGACCATGTTAGCCCCCCTAACTTTGCACTGAAGTACAGTACACAATGTACCTAGTTTTACGACAGTGATGGTTGGCACCTGTTGAAATGCTCTGTGTGGAATTTGTGGCACTGTGTAGCTGGAATGGTATTTAGAAGCATTGCTGCGTGCCCCTTGCCCACTAGAGGGCGACAAGAGACTGCATTTCTTTATTTAGCTCTCATAAAAACCGGAAGTGAGTAAGTCCCATTCATTCTAAAGTTCCTATGACCTAGAAGGCTGCCTGGCCATGGACTGTATATAGGGACGGACATATCACTGGCTTCCGGTTTCACCTCAGGTCTCAATGTCACATCAATAATAACTCCTCATATGTCTTCGTCACAGTTAATGCATATGTTTTATTTCAAGCCTCATCAAGCAACAGAGCTGGAAGTGACGCGGGGCTCTCGTTGTGATGAGGCCAGCTGTTGAACGTAGTTGTCTCCGGGGGCCTTGTTGATGGCTTATTATACCAAACCACGTGCGGTGAGGCCACACAGAACCTCTAATATGAGCGTTCTAATTAAAAACACCGTTATCTCCCAGGAGCCAGTGCTCACTCTGTAGGAGAATCTGGATCGAGCTCGGTGTCTTATCTCGTGCACTGGGTCGACCACAGGGAGGAGCTGCTGTGACGCGGTGCACAGTGACCACCGTGTCAAAAGGCTCCTCGGAGGGTAAGGCACTTGCAAACTTGTGCAGCGGGAGTAGGTGTTATCAGGAGGAGACAGTGAGATAAAGGCAAATTAAACCTGAAACAAGTTGTTTACAAGAGTATTCACCCACACACCCACACACATGTGTTTGACGTCACGGTAAACAGCTTGGATATGAACAGATGGTTTAGTTCGAGTGGAGCGTGAGGTCGCCTGGCGCTGCCGTGCTCGCTGCGGATGAGAGGGTCTATTATAGGCCTCGCTGTGTTGTGCGTGCATGTGAATGACAGTCACTAGCTACTTGTATCTTACTGCCACTTCAGCATCCAGTTGAACAGGGTGTGTAAATTAATCCACTAATCCCTCTGCTGTCTTTTAATTACAGTGGGGACAACAGGTCATTGTAATGCACTTTGCAATTTTAAATTGCTTCTGTTCTCGTAGGGAGCGCTGGGTTTATTTGTACAGTGCAGTTCTGTAGTGTGGTATTTTAACTGTAACTTGGATGATTTCATAGACTCCACATGTGGGCTCAAACAAACATGCAACAAGGGGGAAATAATGGGAAAGATTGTGTTTCAAATGTAGATCTGAACCTGGAAGTCATTTTAATGAGAAACTTTTTCAAAATAATGACTTACTCAGTCACAATAACAACTTGGTATCTAAAAATGACGACTCCGATTCTCAATATAATTACTTGGCTTCTCAAAATAACCACTTAGTGTCTCAAATATAATGACTTTGTTTCTCTCACTCACTATTTTACAATCTTGCAATTTAAAATCTCATAATTTCGATTTACTTTTTGGTAATTGCGGATCCTGCATCGTGTTGACATCTGATATTGGTGGTGGACCCCGGACGAGGGGGCGGCTGATGGTGGATCCTGATGGCGGGCAGTTGATCGTGATTGTGGATTATGGTGCCATCCGATCCTGATGGTGGATCCTGATTATGGTGGATGCTGACTATGGACTATGATTACAACAAGACTGCTTGATATACAATATGTCTACTCAGATACCCTACCATTACTGACCATAATCCATCGCATCGATTCATTTACCTTCCATTATGCTGCAAAGCGTTTATTCTAACCAATGCTGTAAATACCCTTATCTTTCTGATGTTCTAGATTTCAATTGGCATCTATTGCACTTCTGTCCCTCCTGGGAGAGTGATCCCTCACACGTGGCTCTCTCTGAGGTTTCCATGTTCTTATGACCATGTTAAAGGGTTGTTTTTTGTAGTTTTTCCTTACTCTTGTCGAGGGTTAAGGACAGAGGATGGGGACAGATGGGGACATATGAGACAAACTGTGATTTGTGAAAATGGGCTATACAAGTAATATTTGATTGATTTGACTACATCATCATTATAACTCACAATCTCATCATTATGGATAACTGTCTCAAATTTTCACTTTTGAAACTCATGATTTTGATTTAGCATTCATCCTTTTTTCTTTCGATGTCAGAAATGGGCTTAGGATCCCCATTAAATCACAAACCCATTCAATCTGTTGATTGATTTGTATAAAAATCAAAACCTACAAGGAAGCCTTATGACTCCTTGTGTCCTCCAGATGATACAAACAACATGTGGGAGAAAGCTTTTACCAGAAATACTATGGTGTAACTGTGTATGCCAATGTTAATGCTTTTCGTGCTTATATGATAGGATAGGATGGCCATCTGCAATGAAACTGTCTCTTTATATGTGACCTAATTGAAACCATACACCTCTGTGTTGCAGGTGAGTGGGATATACTTGAGTGCTTTTCACTCCATGTCACCCCTCTGAGCCCATGGTAACCCCACAGGCCAGCTGCGTGAGAGGTTCCAGTGGAACAAGTCAAGATTTCACACTCCCAGTCCTGCTGTAAGCTGATAGGAGTGAAGAAAAGGGCGGTGGGGCTGCAAAATGGTCTCATGGCGGACAACATAAGCTCACCTCAGCAAGCGTGGAAGTAAAAATTACAACTAGAACCGTGGCCCAGCATATATGGTCCGAGAGCAGAGAGGAGACATTCTTCCTCAGTGAATTAGAACACTTCCCCTGAACGCAGCTCACAAAACACACTAAGAGAAGTTCAGTTTCAAGGTCAAAGCCATTAGTGATCGTTCAGGGGAAATTTGGTTTGAAGTCTTTAAAACCATTAAGACACAATGAACAATGAAAACAGTTTTCAGTGTGATGTGCCTGTATCCCTCTTAAGCATGTGGGCTGATAGATGTTTTAATGGAACCCATAGGCCTGATTACAGCCTCCACACCTTGTGGTGACCGTCAACTTGTCTGCAGCAGCCCAGCTGTTCTCCCACAGGAAAACAGTCGACATCATCCCCCCTGTGGGCCACTCCAGCCTTATAACCGAGAGCAGATGCGCCGCGCAGCCTCTCCGTGCGCGCCCATCCAAACTCCGCCGGACAACTGTGGAGCTGCGCAACTGCGACACAACCGCGCACTCGGGAGGCTGAGCTCGGACCGACAGGAGCTCGCCAGAGAAACTTTTCTCGGATAAAACGTGTTTTTTTCCTCGGGATCCGCAGAGACCAACACCAGCGGGACAAGACAAGTCGATGGGACAACGAGACCCGCGACAACTTGAATCGCTCCAGCTGCGCGCGCGGTTCAGTTTGGCCAACTTTGCGCTGTAGCCTCATCCGAGCAGCCTCAGTTCCGAGCGGCAGCAGCAGCAGCAGGAGGAGGCGGCTGGATGTGGCAGGAGACGGGTCAGTGAGCTGCAGCGAGCCCGTGTGCGAGTTTCCCCACTGTCCAACTCTCCAATGTCACCGGACAGGATGCTGATCATTGGACTTCTGCTCAACGTCTTCTCCCATGGTGAGAAACCCCTCTCTCTAACGCACTGTTTAGATGCAGAATGTAAAAAACCCGTCGTTGAGGTTATGGTCTGTTAATGTGTGTGCGGTTCAGATTGTGTTGTATTATACAGAATGTGATGTTGAAGAGGAATACATTCATGTCTGCAAGAGGTTCTCATGCATGTCCTTTACCTGGATGGTGACAAAGCCCCAAACCCACATGCACGTGAGGATTTGACTTTATATCTTCGGGAAATAACTTAATTATGAGAAGAAAATTGCCTAATTTTTATAAATAAGAAAAAAAAACAGAAAATGTTTGGGTTTTTAAGTATAAGACAGACATTTATTTAACATTTAGTGATATTCTCAGTTTCACATTTTTTTGCTACTCTATTCCAGGTTTTAGTGAAACTTTTGAGATCACCCTCAAAATACCAGTACAGACTTCCATATAAAAACCAGTCTGACCTTCATTTTCTTAGAAGCAGCATTAGATTTTACATGCGGATGACATCACGGGTTCAGGTCCGTGATTTCCGCCTTGGACGCGTTCCAGGGAGAGCTGTTCATCTCCCAAATATTGATTAGACTGTCCCTGCAGATCATGGAAATATCACACAGGAATATAGTTCAACTAAAGCGCTGCTGGGCTTTATGTGAAAGCATGTTGGCTTTACTGCCTCCGTGAATCATGGAGATTTAACATAAAATGTGCATTAAGGGATTAATGGGATGAGGACTTTAATATGAAAGCAAACATTTATAACTTCATGGCACCAGCATGACTGACTGGTTTGTAGCGTCGGTGAGGGTTGGCCCTTCGCTCATGATCACATGGTAAGACAATGAAATATCTGTCTGTGTGTGTGTGTGTGTGTGTGTGTTTTGACATTACAGTGGGTGATTACATGATTGGTACACACACCAGCGCCTGCATGAGTAATGGTAATTAAAGTCAATAATAGTGACTGGGGCTTGATAAGAAATGTCCCAGCGGAGCATGCAAAGCTTGTCGATCTGTGGTTATTGATATTAAATTAGGTCGTTTGTGATCACAAGTGTTTATCAATGCCGGAGCCGGAGCAGAGAATCTTTTTCCAATTTATGGATTCGCATGTGTTGTCCACAGGTCGTGTATCCCTGTCCACTGAGTACACCTATGGAAAAAGAAAACACCTCCTGTGCTCTTTAATGCAGAAACACACATTAATACTGTTAGTTGTTTCACTGCAGCCAGAAGAATTTACAATATGCCGAGATAAGAATAGTGTCGAAAAGTGACGCATTGGATTCATGTGAATGTCGAAGCTTTCAGGTCCCCGGTGTCTCCCCAGATCCACCTGTCAGACTCTCAGGTGAAATCACACGGAGAGAAACACTGTCAGGTGCCATTTAACTGAGATCTGAGTCATTACAGATGCAAATGAGTCGAGTCTGCCATCATGTGGAGTTCTTCCATTATACCCAATTGCTGAAGAAATGATTGGACTTCATTTTAGTTTTATTGATACCATTAGAGACTAGTGAAATCCCTGCATCACCTTTCATCTCACACAAATGCTGCTCTGTATCTGCACTGCACTTTAACAATCTAACCATAGACTCGGTCTAATGGACGTTCCCTGTCTAAGTCGATAGGTAATGTATAAATAGCCCCTGTGAACTGTCACCTCGTGCAATGTT
Organism: Platichthys flesus; assembly: GCF_949316205.1. Taxonomy (NCBI): domain Eukaryota; kingdom Metazoa; phylum Chordata; class Actinopteri; order Pleuronectiformes; family Pleuronectidae; genus Platichthys; species Platichthys flesus. The sequence continues at coordinate 12,672,846 of NC_084959.1, read as the reverse complement.
ATTTTTGCCTTGTTATATATCTGGCCCTGAACAGCTCTGTGACCCAAACAATGGAGGTGGGGACTTCAGCTCTGCCAGTGTCTGTCACCGCTGACGCCCCGAAGCTCAGAGCTTAAATTCACCGGAGTCGTCAGTGATGTGTCAGGATCACTCGTCTGTCCCACGTCCAACCTAGACACTGAGTCCTAGAACCTGTTGTTTCCTCTGGCGCGAGTCAACGATTTGATCCATTACTCAGTAATTCTCTGCCAGTTTTGCTTATTGTTTACATGTGCTGTCTACTTCCTTCCCCCCCTTAAGTGCAATGAATAGAAACACATCTCACATATAATGCGGGGGGATCCCTCTGAACGTGTCAGCATATCTCTGGAGATAAATCAATGGAAGGCTTGGCTATCGTTGAAGAACATTAAACTTGACTTTGCCCCTCCGCTGTGAGGCATTAGTGGATTACTGCTGAAGTCCCAGTGCAGACTGACTGGTGACTGTGACTATTTCTGGGAGCTGGTTTAATGGACGTGAATGAGCCGTAACACAGTTGTCGTCAATTAATTGGAGCTGATTTTCAGGCTTTGCGAAGTCGCACAGATGTTAAATGGACTAATGCCCACATGCTCGAGTGGTTTCTATTCAGAGTTTGACGATCTGATGACAGTGGTTCTTTGTGCACATATGTAGGTTCCTCCAAGCTCTTGGCTTCTCTATCTTGGCCACTGTGCCACAGACTCTTCTTTCTGCTGAGCCATTGTCTCTCCTCTGTGCCTGTAATTTAGTTTTGTTTAGGGCGACAGCACACAACGATTAAATTGGCAACGGGCCTATTGGACATCGCTTAGATAAAAACACAATGAAATACGCTTTCTACAAATGCAATTATTTCTCTTATTTGATGTTTCACTTTAAAGAAATTATTTTAATTAAAACCCGCACACGGAGGGTAACTTTAGCATTGAAATGTGAATGACAACTGCTTTTCTGATGCTTGAGTGACAACAGAACTCGTTATCAGGCTCACTGCATTAAAACCTGGAAGTTTCTCAAATGTTATATATTTTGTTTTATCATTTATGCGTCAGTCACGTGTGCTCAGAATCCCTATTGTCACTTTGACATGTTCGCTGGCTCATAAAACAAACCCACAGCCTGATAGAAGACCGTCCATAGAATAATTCTGTACAAGGATTTCTGTGGCGAATCGTAATCTTGGGGCTGCAGCAGGAGGAAGGATCATCCTGAAATATTCACACACAGCTCCAGACGCCCTGACTGGCTGATGCAGCACCTGATTTAAGTATGCATTTCACCTGGAGCGCCGTGGAGGGAAGCTGCCTGCACGACCTGGCTGCATGATCCAGTGCAACAGCTCGTTGAACTTGACCTTATACACCCCACTCAATGCTATGGTAAAGTCTCACAACATGAAGTGATGATTCTTTTACACACTGTGTTGTCACCTGGGTGCTTCGGCCCTGAACACATGCTGTCAGAAAACAGGACAGGAGTAATCAAGTAAATGTACTTTACTTTTGTTTGCTTGTTGATTTGTTTGTTTATAAGCAAAATGACACAAAAAACTATTCAATATTTATCCATAAAACTTGGTGGGAGGACATGGTATGCCTCAGGGAAGAACCTTTCTTCAACGTTCTTTGATGTTGCAAAATATACATTTTTTCAACATTTTCACTGTTTTCCCAAAGAATAATTCATGGATCTTGACATATTTAAGAACCTGATATCCGTGAGTGTGTAAAAATCAATCCATGGGGACTGTTGGGTATTGGTGGAGATAAGCCCTCTACTGAGGCAACACTACAGTACGCATTTGAAAACTACTCTGAACACTTCAGCGTTTTGGCTCTGTATCATTTCTAATCCCTGTCCATTGCAACAGGCCTGAAAACGCATGTCAAGTGGCCGCGATGGCACATGGGCATTCGTGCATCGCTGTACACAGGAGGCCTTCGGTTGTCAGATGCAGAATTCCCGCAGATTGCTTGAATAATAGCTCCTGTCCAACACATGTAACAGCTGTTAGCAAAGACAACAGGGTCAGCATCACTTGTAGCTAATTATCCATTGTTGTGTTCTACACCGTTGGCCGAGGCTAATGCTGCCTGTTTTCTCTCGGAAGGTGATCAAGTGATCAGCGAGCAGTTGTGAGTGTCCACCTCATTGTTTCCAAACATGTGTGGACGCCAGGCGTATCCACAGCAGAGTTGAGGCGTAGTTGTGTGGGCCTGGGTTCCATTAAGTTATTAAATGAAATACTCTGTTACCATCCCAACTGTTTGTATAATAAGGAGAATGGCTGCACCTTCTTTTGCTTATTCCTCATCGAGTCGCCTCTGTGGGGTGAAAGTCTGATTAGAGGCAGAACAACTGTTCTGTACTTTTCTAAGCCGCAGTCACACAGAGATCCAGGCTTGTTAGTTCGTACAAATTGAGGAGCAAACAAAAGGTATAATACGCCTTGGATGAGGCACTTTTGGGCAATTATGGTTTTACCTCTGTTAGATAAAAAAATCATTTCTGCGGCACCTCAGCCTGTGTTGTATGATTAAATCAAATTGGAGCCGTCTGCGGAGACAGGGTCTTGTCAGGGGGTGGAAAAGTCCAGTTGTTTTGTGAGTCGGGCTTTGCACAGGAGATTTCTATTCTCCTGGTTATTGAGTGAGACTCTAGGTGTGTTCTTCACTCACACATGAAGTGTTATTGCTGTCATCAGTGCTGTCCTGGTGCGATTGTCTGGAGGAACCCACGGGCGATAAGAAAGATGTGGAGGAGATGCAGTATGGAGAGATAGTAGAGGAGAATAATGAAATGCAGCAGGCGCGGCACCCTGAGGGGATTGAGGAGGAAGGGTTGGAAAAGATGAGAGCAGAAAAGGGTTAGAGGTTTTATGTAATATACCAGTGTTCAGTTATAATAACACACAATAATACCCAGAAACATGGGTACATTTTCTTTATGTTCAATAATTGTAATTATGACATACTGTATGTAAAAGAAGATAAGTGGGCGGTGTGGCCTAGGTGGTAGAGCGGCGTTCTCCAACACGAAGGTTGCCGGTTCAAACCCCACTCTCCTCCATCTGCATGCCGAAGTGTCTTTGGCAAGATACTGAACCCCTAAATGGCCCCTCATAAATGCTGAGTGTACTAAAAATGTAAGTCGCTTTGGACAAAAGCGTCAGCTAAATGACATGTAATGTAATGTAATGTAATAAGTAATTATCCGACCATTCATTATCCATACCACTTATCCTTGTGGGGTCATAGTAGGGGCGCTGCATGGAGCCCATCCCTGCTGACATCGGGGAGGAGGTAAACATGACATTGTTTGACAGCTGAGGTATCCGGAGGAAGTTTTATTTAATAAGTAGCTGCAGCTTAGGGACTGTTGTCATGAAAAATGAAACCTGAAAAATCGTCAAAACTCAACAGCATCCTTGAGAATAATATCAGTGTATTGCTTTAAACAGTGTGGGAGATAAGTACACTTCTCGAAACCGCTTTTCCCTTTTCTTTAAAAAAAAAAAAGCAGCACGACCGCACTTGCCCAGAGGAAGGGCTGCATATGTTTAATATTAATAGAAGTTAAATGTCCAGTGAGACGATTGGTGGAAAGTGCATCATGTGGAGCAGGAATGGACAGAGTCACAGAAAGCCCACACAAGGTTTAATGAGCGGTGATTGTGTCGTCCCTGATGAAGCACCTATATCCACAGAAACACACTGGCCATGAAGCTTGTTTCAGTGCACCATGGAAACCTGGAGTGTTCATCATAAAAATGAAACTCATTTCCAAACCATCCGTCAAATATCCCTGTTAATCACACATTGCACAGGTTGTATCCGAGCTTTGTTAATCCAGCTCTACTCTGCCCAATAAAGGCATTTTTTTTATTTTTGGAATGCGATGAGGTCAGCCACTTGGAGGTTTTTTTCTGTTTTGTGTATTTTTAGGCTTGGACCCAATCTAATGGTTACCATTGTTTACAAAGACCTCCCTTCCATTAGCCATCTGTCCAACTTTTTAATAAATATGTATATTGAATGAAGTAGCTTAAATCAAAATTAAAATAAGTGTTTTGGCAGGAAAGTCTTTATCTCGTTTGATTAACTAACATGTGCTCTATTGTCTCGCAGCTCTATTTTGTTTACCCAGAGTTTTCCTAGTTTGGTCTCTTAAGGCCAATTAGTGTGTTTACTTGCACAGTAACCTTGATTTAACCGCACAGTATTTTGATTATGTTTGTGTATTTGGTTAATGAGGCAGCACATTTAAATAACACATTGCATCTACACTAACCAGGGTGAAATTAAGAATTTAAAATGTGCTGGTTATCATAGGTCATCCATCCATTTAGGGTTAGAGGGGGGCGGGGCTTAAGCCAGACCCAGCTGATATTGGGCGAGAGGTGTGGTACACATGGACAGGTCGCTGACAAACCTTCACACCTACGCACAATTTAGACTCCAGTTAACCAGTCTGCTTTGGATGGTGAGAGGGCCATGAAATATTTTTTTAATTAGAGCTGCAACACGATTATAACTTTCATCACCAGTTAAGCTGCGGCCTATTTTATTGATTAAGTGATGACTTGTTTGGGCTGTAAAATGTAAGATAATACACGCATGTCAATTTCCTAAAGATGATTTAGCATCAGACAGTGACCTTAATTCCCTCAGGAAAGTTTTATTTTGCTAAAATGACATGAAAATCTTTTTTTATAAATAATTGTTTGATGTTGATTACTTCCACCAACAAGGTTGTTTTCTCCTCTCTCCGTTTATTTGTTGGTTGGACTGTTTGTTTGTGTGTATGCAAGATTACGCAAAAACTATTGGACGAATTATTAACAAACTTGGTTGAAGGATGTGTTATGGGTCAGAGAATAACCTACTACATTTTGATGGGAATCCAGGATTATTTTATTTCACTTTCTTCAACATTACTTGATAGGGCGTTTATTTTACATTTTCATTGATTTCTCATAGAATAATTCATGGATCTTGATGAAAAATATCTTTCCCACAGCTTGTTAGAATTTAAGGGGAGAGGTATATACACAGTATATACTATTTTAATTACATTCTTATTCTTCTATATTTCTATATATTTTTTATATTTCTTACACTTAAGTATTGCATGTTAATTATTACTTGCTGATTTCTTTTTGACTCTTGCTCCTGTAATACTGCACATTTCCCCATTGTTGGTCTAATAAAGGACCATCTTATCTTATCTTATCTTTTCTTATCTTATGCGCTCTACAATTCTCGCTAATTGTCTGTAATTTTCTTTGACCTGTGCTTGAACAATGAAGTGCACTCTGTAAAAAACTCAATCACATCAGGCCTTTATGTGGAAAACCAGCGTGCATATAGACACACTCATTTATGCACAGTCCCATCAGGAACCCATGAGGAGAACGAGTGTAACTAGCAACAGTTAGCATCGGCCTAACTCGCCGAATTGCCGCCCCCTCCCTCGTTAATCCTGTGACTTCCTTCCAAGAAGTCCCTTTTGGGTCACGATCCCCCAACAGAGCCGAGTCCCTCTCTCCCACCATGGTTTCTCCTCTTCTCCACTCAAATTACTCCCAAACAATGAGGATGCGCTGCTGCACATCCCACGCTCAGCTGAGAACGGCAGAGAAATTTGCCGAACCACTTTTGCTCCCTGTGAATCTCAGTGTGCGGTTTTGTCGTTTGTGGCTTTAACCTTCATCAGCTTCGCCTCGCAAAACTCTATTAATCACCCCAGGGAGAAATCAATAGAGAGTGTATTATTGCTCATATATCACGGTAATTCATCTCCCATTCGCACTTCTCTTCCATTTTCTTTTTGCTTTAAACATACACTCCTCAGACGAACCACTCAGTGAACCCGGCCTTTAATTTGGTGCATCTCACAAAAACAAAATGTGAACACGGTGCTTCTTTATCAGCGTGATATTAAATAATGTTCAAGTTATGATAAATGAATATGACCTGTCTGCTGGACAAGATTTAACAGAGCCGCTCTGTACTTTGTATAGATTTTTGTTATCTCTCTCTCTCTATATCTCTCCCTCGCTCTCTCTCTCTCTCTCTCTCTCTCTGTGTTTGTGTGTGTGCAAACTAAAATTGCTGATAGTGTCTCTTTATCGAAGGTGGGCCAAGAGGAGCAAACACTGAGAAGGACTAATGTTTAAACTATTCTCTGCCCAAACAAGAGATATTCCATATGGTCTATTTAAACTGCAGCTAAGCATGGTGGGATATATTACTTGGATGTAATTGTCAAGGTAGGATGATACACAGATCGACAGTTAATCATCACCTTCACATACCTCTGGGAGCTGTGGCTGTGAATATGACTCATTGCTCTTTGTTTTTCTCCCCCCCCCCCCCCCCCCCCCCCCACCTCTTGCCTATACGGAGTCACTGCGGTAGCCTCGGCAGGTCTGCTGCAGCGGTGATGAAGCGTAGCCTCTGTTTATGATATGTCTCGTGCCGAAGTGAGACATGGACCTCATGCGGGGCCTGAGATTGCAAAACATGCAGCAGCAGAATTGGATTGCAGCTGCGCTTTGTGCCGCCAGTCAGCAGGAGCTTAATCGAAGTGTGCGACTGATCAAACACAATACCCTGTGTGTGTGTCTGTGTGTGTGTGTGTGTGTGTGTGTGTATATGTGTGAGCATGAATTGGTGTGATGCACGGTGTATGCTAATGCACTGATGCACAAGTCCGTGTGAAGATAAAGTAGGGACGTATATTTGATTTCTGGCAAGTTCAAACACTTGTTCTGTTAGACAGGATATGTCATAAAAAGTGTGTTTGTGTCGTCTCCTCTGGAAAACATGTTTGCGGGTTTAAACTTTTATTGCAGGGGACAATTACATGTCCCATTCGAGAGGATTCATTTCCTGAAATGTTCCGTCAGAATGCGTTCTTCCACCATTTTGTTCCTTTCAGTTCCAGACATTCTAGACAGAACGCTTAATCAAACCACTCTTAATGCTTAATGACACCACAGATTTCATACGGAAAAATAGATTAGTTCAGGAGGAGCTGCTCATATGCAAACCCGTCCGTACTGAACGACCCTTATATAAGGCAATGGGATGAAGCCTGTGTTTCAAAAACATATACGGCTGATGTTATTTTAAAGCATCTTCAAGCAGCATATTTTCTAGGTACAACTTGCTGATGCACCATTTAAAAAAATGTCTGCCTCAGACTATTTGTTTGAGACAACTTGAGGGAGAAAACATCCTCATAACATCCTAGACTTTTCAGTCACTGTCTGAAAACAAAATTGGAAGCGAAAAAATACCAGTTGTTTTTTTTTTGTTTGGGGAAAAAGACAAACAGTGCTGAATAAATTGGTTTTGTCTTTATCCTAACATGGGGAGATAGTGTCTGACGCTGGTGGACAGCGTGGATCCTGCTGCAGGACACGTTTTGCCCGCAGCTGTTCACGTGTCTCCTTTTACAATAACACCAGCAGAGCTTTTGGGCGAGACAGCCACGAGTACGTCTCTGTAGGTACTTAGTGTGTCCCATCGGAAATGTTCAAACGCCACAGCGATATTTTTACATTTCAAATCTGTTGTAATGCTCTCGTCTCAATTCGTTTGTCCGTCAGTTTGCAGGATAACGTAAAAACTACATGATGAATAACCATGAAACTAGATCAGGGCGCGGATCCAGGATTTTTCAACAGTTTCCTTGGTTTCTCATAACATGGCATAATTCATGGACATTGGTTAAAACGATCAGATAAGTTTAGGAGCCAGATATTTATGAATGTTGGGGAAATTTGGTGCAGATCCAAACAGGATAGAGTGAATTCAGATGTGGTGTGATAAGGGGATTGACATTCTAGTTCTGCCTATTTTACATTTGCAACCAATGTCATATCATGGTTTTTAGATTTGTGACTGCATATTTACTATTATATTTATTTCAGTGGCAAGAAGGTACCTCAGCATTTGCTTGAGAAAGTTAATCCATCAGTGAACATCATATCCTCGATGTTGTAGCCGGTGTCACAAGGGAAATTATGCCTTATTGGGGATTCAGGTTCTTTGCGGAGGATCCAAGACTAAAGATCTAAATTCCATTTTCACAACAAACCTGTTAAGCCTTCCTTTATTTCCTGCCTGTCTTTATGAAAGCACTGTTGTTAGACAGCGGACTCTCCGGCGTTTCCAGGAAGCACTCGCACCGACCAAACAAATGAGATTTGACCGGAAGGTGCCACAGATCCATAAACTGTGTTTGACTTCAGGAGAGCATGTGGGGATCTCACTGGTAGGAGAGCATTGTGCTGTGAGACGTGAGGAATGAGGCTAACGTGTAGATCATAGACCCATGTGACACATTGACAGAAATGTGACACCCGGGTGAACATGTTCATTTAGCAAGAGCGCCTCAGATTCAGTGCATTAGTGACGCTCAAACATGACGCACCGGGGGGGAAAGGCAAACTCTTCTACTGGCAATGAGTGAAAAGCTTAAACCCTCTGATTGGGGTGTAAATGAGGTACAGTATATGTTGTGGTTTTGCTTCGTGACGTGACTTGTAGCTGCTACACAAAGCTGGGATCGACATGAAGCCTAATCGGCATCGGTAAAAACTTGAGGACATTATGTGAGCTGAAAAAAAATATAGTGCACTCATAGAAACTGTACACCTGTGTACATAACAGCATTAGGAGAGAAGTCAACTAGGAGTCCCTGAGAAGATGATGGGATCATTATGATATAATTACAACCCATAACACAACCCTATAGTGTTGTTAAATCATCCGAGAGGCTCCTGGGTTTCTACGAGGAGCATTAAGGTTTCGCCCACGTTGCTGCTCTTATTACACTTGTGTGTTTTCAATTTAATCTTCCTCGTTGGATATTATGGAAGCCTGTAGTGCAGTGGAGCGTCTGCAGAGCACATTGTAATTACACCGTGTTTAGAGTAAGGGTTAACGCTGGATGATGCACGCGAGTAACACAGCGACACACCTGTTGGCGGTGTTTACAAGCGGCAGCCCTGTCCACTGACCGTGTCAACCTCTCCTTCAGGTAGCCTCCCAGTATCTGCATCCTTTGATTGTCTGGTGGCGGAGCAGGGCTGCATTCAGGAGCACTCCTGCATGGTTCTCTACCGGCTGCTGGAGTACTGTTCGGCTGAGGAGGCGGTGTCGCCGCTCGGCCCGAACGCCCGCCTGGAGTGCCTGGAGGCCCAGAACTCGGTGCAGCAGTACCGCCCCCTGCAAGTCTGCAAGTGTCAGCGCGGCTCTCGCAGGGAGGAGCACTGCCTCAAGGTCTACTGGACCGTGAGATTTGCAGGTGGGTTTAAACACTTGCATGTAAGATTTTGGTAAAAGGGATGTATCAGCAGAAATTGAATATAAAATAATCCTAGTGATGTTTTCAGTGGTGTGTTTCATCTGACTTCAAATGAATTGTTGTTTTCTTAACCCTAGATTGGGCCCTTTATATTTCAATACTTTATACTAACACCGGGAGTGGGTCCTTTCCACAGAGGCCACCATGTTTTTTACAGCAGCCTAGACTGGACCTCCTAAACCTTTTGAGTTTTTATGACAACTGAAGGCTTCCACAGGTTCTCTTTCATGTTTAAAAGGGGAGGGCGAGGTGAGCGGTTTTCAGCTGTGAAAGGCAACCTCGCCACTAGATGTCACTCATTTCTACACCCTGAACCTTTAATTCTCAGCTGCCCGGTCATGTGATAATACTCTTCACTGTGATTGTTTTTTTGCAGCATACGATGAGTATGAGGTGTCTCCATATGAAGAACTGGAGTTGAATCTGGTGAGAAACATTGAGATGTCGCGCATGGCCTCCATCATGGCAGGTAGAGTCCCGCTCTAACTTTATTTGGCAAACAAATAAGATATATTTCAAGACATTTCTTTGCTACTGAGTCCCCTTTCTGAAATCCCCTAGCCTCCACCCTTTCTGTGGATGGCCAGAACCAGTGTCTGAAGGCAGCTCAGGACTGTGGCCTGTATGAAAAGTGTGGCTCCCTGCGGTCCGAGTATGTCGTGGCCTGCACCAAGCGAGCTGCGGCCTCTGAGAACAACTGCAACCGCCAGAAATGCCACAAAGCCCTGCGGCGCTTCTTGGAGCGCGTACCGGAGGAGTACAGCCTCGCTCTGCTCTTCTGTCCCTGCTCTGACACTCTGTGTGGGGAGCGCCGGAGGAAAACCATCGTCCCGTCGTGTTCCTATGAGGAGAATGTGAAAGGGGAGGAAAGGGCGGGCAAGCCTAACTGCCTCAGCCTGCAGAACTATTGCTCCAGAGACGAGCTGTGTAGGTAAGTACATCAAGTATACCTCAAGTACAATACAGGACTTTAGAAATGCAGTTTAAAATATGTGGACTACAAATACCACAAAGAATGACTCAGCCTGTCCCCAGTCAAGGCAGCCTAAAGAACAGTAACAAAGGCTCAACGCAGCAGTGTTATTAGCATGTTCCCTTTTAATTTCATTCATTCAAAGCCACAGCTTGTGATTATCCAGCAGTGATGAACCTGCTGATTATTTCCTGAGTCCAAAGATATTGACTTTACTGAAAGAGGACAAAGGAAAGAAGTAAATCCTCATATTCAAGAAGCAAATAATACACAAGATAATAACGGTCTTGTCTATTTGTCAATGTTACAGAGATTATTAATGACGAGAGACAAAAACAGCTACGAATGACAAAATCCTCTCTCTGCTTTATTAGTAACAGATTTGAAACAAGAGAGCGAGGAACACTAACGCCCGTTGACACGAGCTTCTTGTGTTCCACACGTATGGTTAACACGTGTTCTGCCCAGTGTGGGAACAGCACAGAAACACTCGTCACCTTCTTGCAGCTCAACGTGTGCGGTGCTCTATTTCCTTCAGGTTGTTGGCTGCATTGTCTGTGTGATCCAAATGTGTTTTTCATGGTTTGAGCTTTTTTTTAAGCTGAATCGTGAGTTTCAGGCCTCAGAGGTCTAATTGACACTGGAGATTCCATGTTTTTTTTCCGATTTTTCCGATTTCGTCCCCACTGCTTTTTGAAATCATAATTTGTCATTACACACAATAACATAATCCTATCTGAGCTCCAGTTCAAAGTAATCAAGTTAGCAGCCCAGTTTAAGGATGGTGGTTTGTGTGGGTGTGTAGTAAATACTTTGTATTTATAGAGCAATTTCCAAGTCAAAGTCAAATTTATTGTCAATTCTGCCCTAAGTACAGGACATGGCCAGGATTGAAATGCCAAGTAGACAGGACATATAAGTACGCATAAAAGTACTCAAAACATAGAACACAGTACGACATAGTATACACATAGAATGCAGTCTTAAATTGTATAGTTCATTCATTCATACACTGCCTCAAAAGTTGTCAGGGGCAATTTGGGGTTTAGTATTTTCCGGCGAGTGAAATGAGGAAGACTGGGAATGATAGTGGACCATCCGCTGTGCCCCCTGTGCCACAGCTGCCCAGTAGTTTATAAGGTATATTGTGCCTGCATGTTACTGCAGCCAGCCACACTGCTGTACATGCTACAGGTTTTGAGTTTTAGTTGTAAGTCTAAAAGATGAGCTCAGGTTGCAGAATTATCTTTGGCTAGTGTCCAGCAGTCCAGAGCGCTCAAGAGCAATCTAGAGCAATCCAGACTGCTGAGGCTATAGTCACCAGCTACAAGCCGGATTAAATTAGAGTGACGTCTCTGTGGTTAACAAGTGGCAGCAAAGCATCACAGACTTGGCTAACATCGTTTAAGTTGTTTCTTCGGTTGTTTCTATTTAGTCACATTTTTGTGAAGTGATGTTAGATGTTGTTATTATTGGGCTGACTTGCATGTGCTACTTTCTACAGAAGATGGTGAGTGTTAGAACTTATATTTTATTCTGAGTATTTTGATATAATGTTTTTTGTCTCCAGATCATTAAAAGAGAGCTTAATGTTCACGTGATGTTCATCTATTTTTTAAATATATAGATTTTTATTCTCTTAGAATTACTCTATGACTATTGTAGAGTAATGTAATAATATTATTAGACTTTTAAGTGTTTGACCCCATGGAGCGGAAAGTTTTTGATTAGTTGGATGACGTTGGTCTTGCCGATGTTTTGATAAAACAACACATGGTCTTAATGCAAGCTCCCATCAGCCATGCTTTTTCTCTGTCTTGCATTTTGCACTCTTGTGGAGTGTGTTGTTTTGTTTTAGCTCGACCCCAAATCCCAAAATGAAATTGTCAAAACACTCTAAAATGCACAGTTTCTCTGTGCTGACGTATGAAAAAACAGTTTTCTCCTCTGTGTGCGTGTGTGCATTTGTGTGTGTGCGGGTGTGTGAATGTGTGTGTTGCAGATCACGGTTTGCTGATTTCCAACACAACTGCCAGCCCTCCACTCAGTCTGCCTCTGGCTGTATGCGAGAGAGCAGAGCCATGTGCTTGAAGGCCTACGCTGGACTCATAGGTGAGATGGAGATAGCAAAAATAAAGAGAAAGAAGAGAATGAAAGAGGGAACAGTTCAGGGAATAACAGACTGAGAGCTACACAAAGGACTCATTACTGGAAAATAACCGTTGGAGTCTGACTGATATTTGGCTTATATCATTTTCATTTTTTTGGGTTCATAAATGCTCGACTGGCAAAAGCTGCTGCTCTGGGAATCCAGTCAGCATCACTTTAAAAAAATTGATAAAAAAAATCGCATTTCCAGCAGACCATGATGTAATGGAATTATGATACAGTTGATATGATTTCCTTTTGTTTCCGATACTGTATAAAAAGTAATTTTGTGCAATTATCAGTATAGAAAGCTGGCAAATTGGTGACAGCAGATCCCCAGGGAAACTAATATTGTTAGCAGACTGCTTTTTATACCTTCCACCAGGGTGTGGGCTGAAAATGAAAATCCTCCTCCTGAGGGGAAATATTGCTTTGAAAGGTTTTTAGAGTTGCACCTGTAATATGGCTTTTGTCTTCTTTCTTCAACCAGGAACCATCATGACTCCCAACTACGTGAGCAACAGCAGCACGGAAGTGTCCCAGTGGTGCACGTGTGACGGCAGTGGGAACGAATGGCAGGGCTGTCAGCGCATCCTGCATATGTTCAGTAACAACCTATGTCTGCGTGAGTGAAACTTCATGAGGTCACCACTGTCCCTGCTGAGTCCCAGTGATGAGGGCTAACCGTTCCAGCTCAAAGGGAGTTGAGGCTCTGAGAGTTTAATGCAGGAAATATGAGCAGCTTGTAGTGTAGATGCTGTAAATGTCCATGTGGACAAGGAGTGTTTCAAGCGAAAGGATCCTTAACTTCCTGGATGTTTCAACCACAGCAAACAGAATGGTCACAGATGTGAAGCTTTTTCACCCTTTTGCTCTTCGGTCTGCCGGGAAATTATTCCAAAATATAAAATTTGATGAGGTGATGTCCCACAGATGTCCTCTGACAAACCTGGGGCACGTTCAACCTCAAAATGTTATGTGCGATTTTGCAACGTTTTCTGTTGTCAGTGTGCAACGGGCTTTGAGGTACGTTGTCTTTCGTTACCCAATCAGCAGCAACGTGTATCTAAACCCTGCCGTGTAAGAAAGGCAGTGCACATGAGGGATTGTAAAGTTAACTACAAATGTGACAGCTTGTGCTTGGTGTTGACATCAGCTGCTGATGATGTAACAAGCATATTTGAAAATGTTATATAACACGTACTTAAGCTAATGTCATCTACCTCCGAGATCTCTTCCAGAATGTGGCCAAGTTTGAAATACTCAGCTGCCATTGTGGCAACGCTTTAGTATCACACCTGTGACGACCCTCTTGTTCTTCCTGCCTGTGTGCCTTGCTCTGTTTTAATGTTTTGCTAGTTTTATCACTGGATAATTGGATGAGTGTATTTGAGGAGTGTCTTTGTATCTTTGCATTGTATATACATTAAGAGTCTTTAGTCAAAAATCTCATTGACTCCTGTGTCGAGATAATGGCGGAGGGAAATGTTACCTTTTATCTGTCATATGTGAGCACAGACTTAATTGAGACGCTGCTCTATCTGAGCATTTTATAATGTGCATTAGTGCAGAATTCAAATGAGGTGGGTAATAATGATTATTGAGAGGGCGAACCATTGAACCATAATGTTTTCTTATAAATAAATTAATGGCAAGGGACATTCTCCCCGCTGCGTGGCTTCCTGCCAAATGTTAATGTGATTTCCCAGTTCTGTGGAGTCAACGAATCCTGCCACCAAATCTGATAAACAGAAAGTTATCTCTTGTTGAATTGTTGCCAAACCCACTGGGGTGGATAATGCACTAAAAGATACAACCTGGGAAGTATTGTTAAAAGTTCTTGAATTAACAGCTGTTATGTAACAGTATTTAACGTGTAAAAACAGTAAGAGGCCTGATTGGTTCCACATTGTGTGTGAACCAATCTGTAAAATGTGTTTGGCATTTTATTTTGGTCCATGTCCAACCCACTAACCTGGAGAAGGCTTGGTTTATGGCTTATACTACTGCAAGCCACCAGGGGACCATCAAGACATGGTGGCCTCACTTTTAGGGGAGGTTTAGATGCAAGACAAGACAGCATCTATGGTATATATTGAAAATACAGAAAGTGGAATCAGGGCTGTTTGAAACGTCATTGGTTTTGTATGTGTCGGTGAACAAAGTGTTGGACACATACAAGTTTTGTCCCTGTGCCAAATGCGTTTAAAAGTCGCAGATAATATTTTGGCAATGCTCAAAAGATGAATAACGGTGTGATCCTATTGAAGATGACCCCCGCTGTTTCTGTTTCAGGCAACGCCATCAGCTCGATGGGAATCTCGGCGCCTCCCGCTGTGCAGAACACTCCTGTGCCAGCTTCTCAGCCCTCCCCGCGGGTCTACCAGGAGAGGGTCCATGTCAGCGTCAACACTCTCCCAGGATTCACCAGTGTAAGTTCTCCCTGCACCTCCTGACGGTCTCTCCGCGTGCTGGTGTTGGTGGTCGGTCGTGTAAACGATGGTTACACCTAAGAATCGCAGGGACTATAGAAGTGACTGGGGCCGAGCAGCTCCCTGTAACCTCCGATTATTCCCCCCCACCCCTCGCTGTGGCTCAGGATTAGCCGTAGGTGTTTCCAGCATTAGACTCGACCCTTACTGTTAATATTCATGTATGCACACCCATCTGCTCCATATACGATTTTTTCACCATTTTAATCCGTCTCATTCCACATTTCCTCTTCCTCCTGTCCCATCCCACGATCCCTTAAAGCACTGAGCCCCCTCCGCTGCTGGGCCATATAATGGAAACACATATACAGTTCATTTAAGGATGGGTTTTTGGGTTTCCTATTATGTAGCACTTTTTAGACTATGTCAGCAATAAATGTCTCATGTGATTAAAGAAACTTCCATGTGACAGTTTTTTTCCTATTATTTCAGGAAAGTCTCGAAATATGTCCATCTGTGAAACATGTAGTGGAAATGGAGGAAGCGGGGGGGGGGGGGGGGGGGGGGGGCGAACAAGTGCTCTGCTCTAGTTTTGGTGCCATTGATATGTCAAGGCCGATTTGAATAGACTTTAGAAAATGAAAGCGCAGGCCTAGGCCAAGATCTGAGGTAAAGGCTGAGCCTCTTTCAAGCCTGTTCACCCTCGAGTGTGAATTTTTTTTTTTTTGTGAAATTGCAGGAAGTTGGGACAGCATTACACAATTGAACAAGAACACGAAGGAGTCTTTTCCTCCAATGATATAATGTTCGAACAACAAGGACGTTCATTTACTGGGAGTAATAACAAAATTATATTACAGTGGAAACTAAATTAACAGTCATTTTCTCTATTCAAAGAGAAAGACTACTCTTTTCTCTGCACCTTATTCAAAAGACACTATGGAATACAACAGCAGAATTGGTGACAGGCCTACGTCAGACCACACCTGTCTACAGATCAGTCACTACCCAGGAGATGTATACGCAGCCCACGTAGATGATGACGACTCATATGTTAAATAGACTGTATTTATATAGCACTTTATAGGCTTAACGGCCTCTCAAAGGACTATACAGTCACGTTCAGCCATTCAAACACACATTTATACAGTGCATATCCTCTGTACCAGTGTGCCCATCAGGGTCAAGCTTTAGGGTTCAGCATTTTGCCCAAGGGCACGTCAACATGCGAACTGGAGGAGCCAGGGATCCAAGCCCTTCTGTTCTGGTTAGGGGACGACCTGCCCTATCTGCTGAGCCACAGCCGCAACTGCATCAGGCTGAAGAACAGTATTCACACAGAAGAGTGCCGAGGTTGAAAATTAGTTTAGCCAACATCTGGGCAGCAGTGCAGCGGCAGTCAGCTGATTGAGAATCATGCTGGTTTATAGTCAGTCAACCAGTTCTTTTATGATTTTATATATTTACTTTTATAATTCTAACGTCACACTGGATGCATTTCTCAAGGAATCGACCCGAGTTAATTAAAAGGGACCCTTATTGTTATTGTCAGTATTTGTCATAAGCGATAAAATGTCATGTTTTGGAGGAAGATGGCTAAAAGTCTTTGCTTTTCATGATATATTTTTTACATTAGAAAATGTGGTGTTATACATTTAGCCTCTTGACACCTGTCATGTTCCATAGCAGCCATCAAGAGTTTAGACATCAGGGTGAAGTTGAGTTCCTATGTCAGAAAACAGTTGTTTACCTATGTGCTTATTGCGTACAGCATGAGCCTGCATCAATAAAAAATAAACTACAAAAGGTACATACATGTATGTTATTGCACATGCTCACTGTTTTCACATGTGCCAGATAACATGTAACACAACAGCTGGGAGAAAAGTATCAGTTTTCAAGTCTGCCAGCTGTTTGCAGTTTACAGTGGAGGTCAGGGAGGGTATTGACTTGTTTATACACAGTACAGGCTCCCCCCCCCTCCCCACAGCTTTGAAATCTGCAGCTGCTAATTTAACTTCACACAGAGCAACCCTCTGCTGTGGAGGGAGCGGATCAGATGGAACAGGCCAGTGTGTCCGGTGTCTCCTTGTGTCCTGATACACACTGGATATGTTTTTATACTGCATCAGTAATTCTGTCAGCAGCAAACTTCACACACACACACTCTTTTAAGTCTGAACTACTCCTTAGGACTTAAGTTAAAATTTCTGTGGAGTAGATGCTTACATTTTTTTTCCTTTCTATCTTTTTGGGTCTGGACTATTTCAGCATTTATGTCATGATTGACCATAGGCCGACTGAGCACAGTTCGTATTTTGTTGCAGGGTTTTTTGTCCTTAGTTGTTTTTCGTCTAAAGCTGTAGAATATTTTCATATGTATTTCTTTATTTTGTCTTTCTGTTGACATCTTGTGATGTTTACTTGATTGTAAGAATCCCTCTTTCCCTGCTTCTACAGATGGAGGAGAGTGAGGGAGAGGAACAGGTTGAGGAAGAGACGGAGGAGTTCAATGTCATCCCGCCTTATTCTGAGAAGGACTCTAACACTGAATCGAGGGCCAGAGGGAGCCAGCAAGGGGGATCCAGTCGAGCAGCACCTGCCCTGCCCTTACTGCTCCTGACCACACTCATCCTGGACTGGAATAGTTGGGGCTACTGAAGCCTCCATCTCATCCCCCGCTCATACTTTACACTCGCTACCGCTTTCAAATCCATCACAGCACTCACAATGAACCGTAGAGGACCTTGGTGAGGGAGAAATTGAAATGATCTCTCTTAACTTTTCTCATTCTTTCAGTTTCTCTTAAAAACAAAATTCTACTGACTTCATTCTGTTTCTCCTACCACTGCCTCCTCAAGTGTTGAAAGATACCATGTCGTCCTGCAGCATCTACTGTGCCCTTGCCCCAAAGCCCACGAAAAGGAAGGGAACAATGTGAGCAGATAGTTGAGTGCATGGGTGAATTGAGAAGTGCAGTCTGGGCAAAATACTCCATCTAGAGCCTGCTTCACACTCAAAGTGCATCCCCTCTTTTAACAAGAAGCACATCGCCCAAGGCCAGAATCCACTATACGTGCTCCCTAACCCATAACCAGTCTACTCCTCTGCAAGAGGACCTGAGCACGGCTTCTGATTTCTATTTCATGAATCATGTCCCATCCATTTCTCTGCTTCCCCTTCAGCTCTTTCTCCCCTTCACACTGTGGTTGACCAAGATCATCCCCTTTACAACAAGCTAATATGAAACTGAACCAAACTTGCAGCTGCTTCGTATTACAAAAACATTCAATAAAAGTTGAATGCATTGTCACATTATGCATATGAGAGATCCTCTTCTGTCCCAACCTTTAGTTCTTTAACTTGGTGCACATAAAAGCAGAGCGCAACACTCACTCCACTCTGACTCTTTTGTTAACCCACCACTTAGTATCATTCCTACAGGGGTAAATGGCTGAGAATTCCAACCACGGGCAAAAGAACTGAGATCAAATTCTATTCTATTGTAGAAGTGATGAGCGGAGAAAAGCAACATAAGCAATTACAGCACAATTCAAATTGCTCAGCACGCAGGGGAAGTCTGGAGTAAGGCTCAGGGGAGGAGATAGCCAATTTACTGCTGTCATACCCGCTCACTTTTTTATCCTTCGGAGTTGTGTTTTTAGGGCTCCTGTCCCATCTAGTGCTGTGGATGTTGTGAGAGCGAGATGTGGAGATAGGGACGGACACAGGAGGCCGTAAAGCCTGCTGGCTGCTCTGATCGTTGAGCAGTACATTGAGCCATTATCTCTGCCTGAAGTATCTTTCGCTGATGTTAATGATTTTCTCTCTTATGGCTCATTTTCTTGTGAAATTGCGCAGCTGCAGGGATGTAGGTAAAGAGGAGTGTAGTAAAGTTTTTTCTTTCTTTTAAGATGGATAAACTTTTCCAATTTGAAGATAAGTTTGCAAGAAATAGCCAGAACTGTGTAAGGAAACTTTCCTTTATTCATTCTTATTCAAAGCTGTTGTTGTGTGTAGTATTAACAGTGATGGTGTTGCAATCCGCTTGCCTTGCCGTCTCCAAATGGCTATGACCATTTCCAAAAAATATATCACTCAATTAAAATCCTTGGTTAACTGTAAAACACAAACGCGTGTCAGTTTTTTAAACAAACCTCAGCCAAGTCCCAAACGTCCCCTTATGTAAAACAATGTTTATGTAAAACCAGATTTAAATTCATAAGGTTTTTTATTCAGATCTGCACCAAATGAAACACTTATTAAATGAAATGAGTCTCCTAAATAAATAGATTTCTCTGTCAAATTTCTTTCAATGTTAAAGAAAAGTTAAATATAGGAATATTTGAAAACATGTCCTCCTTGGCAGAGATGTTTGAAAAACACTTAAAGAGGTAGAATTACCTTTTTTCTTTTAATGCCCCCACCACTGGATCGGTCTTGTTTACATGATGCTTAATTGACACCAATACTGACATTGTGATGGGGACTGAAAAGACAGAAAGGCACTGCACTCAGGAGTCATGCATTTTCAAATGCTAGTCCAACCTCCACTTATTCCTCAAGCTTATTCTTAGTGGGACTAGAATGGGTGCTGGTGGAGGTTACCAGACTTCCAGTGACTCTTACCCACTTCAGGGTAAAATGACACCATGCTGGTTTGTGGCAACTCTCGTGCTGAGAATTTAGCTGCAGGAGGTTAAGAAGTGGATGACGGAAAGGCCACTTAACAAGGCTCTGAAGTGTGACTGCCAGCTTATAGAAAACACCCTACAATGCTAGAGACTGGTACCCACATATATATATGACGCATAGCCAGACGACAGAAGATAAATAAAGATGCTACAAAAACATCAGCCATCACTGTGCTGCAGCGTCACTGAGGCTTCCGATTTCAATCCATTGAATTCATTTCAAATTAACAGCATCCAGGGGCAAGTCTCGATTACTACATCCATTACATACACCTGGCCTTTGTTTATATCTGTAAACTATGTAAAGTACCATCAAACATGCCTTGTATAATTTTTTTTTGATGGGCTAAAGAAAAAAAAGAAGCGTATTCTCCATACACCACTGAAAATTAATGTGTGAATATCCCTAAACTTTTCTTTTTGTTTTTGTTTTTGGTTGTATCTTGAAAATCCAGTTGAGAGAAAATGTCCAGTAAAGTTTCCCACGCTGACCTTGTTTTGAAGATGTATCCAACATGCCAAATAATGCTGAACACAATGTGTAATAACTGTGTAATTTTGTGACATAGCAGAAAGTGTGCCGGTTTGTTAAAAGAAGAATAAAGTTCACACTGGAAATTTCCACGTCTAACACAGAAACAATTATTTACTTCAAATGACTGTTGTGGATTAAGTTTGAACATTTTAACCTTTTACTCTTTTAGATTTTCATTGCAAAAAAATATCATCTGAACAGTAATTTTTTTTGATAAACGCTAAACATACAGCTTTTTACTTTAGACTCAAATTTACTTTTTACAAACCTCAGAATCTGTAAATAAATGATGAATCACTGCTTTCGTTGGCTCGTAGCACTTTTGGATAAACCGAGCCTCCTCTTGTGTTTGTATCTTACTTCTGACTGACGGAGGTGATTACAGGGTCTTGGGGCTTCTACATCTAAAATGACACCAGTGTGACAGGAACAAGCTGCAGTGAATCATTTAAAGAAAAAAACAGAAACTGGCATAAGCCTGTGCTTTAATTATAAAAAGTACAGCATGAGTTCTGTCGGGCTTCGTTTTTTTGGCCAAATTCAGCCAACCGAATACAGAGTTAAAATAATACTTTCGTGATCTACTCAGTCAACTGAATACTTGCCGATACTTTACCTAGCAGAGCTGAAGTCGGACACACTGAGAAAGTTGAAAGCCCTTTGGATTTTGGACATGCATGCTGTTGGCTGTTCGGTTGAGTTGAAGCATGATGTTCAAATGTCGGACATCCCGTTGCTTACCGGCGCCATTACCTCTTCGAAGAGAGGTTTTGTCCCTGAAGTGCAATGATAGGTTGGTGATGTTGTGATGGAGAGTCAGCATGGACGATACCCTGATTGAGATTTGGACACTGTTCATAGAACTCGAACAAGACTTCAACATTTCAGCCATGCTTGCAGTGCGTCTCTCAGGCAGCGGCTCCGAAACGCTCTTTTCTTTAACGATGACACCCTGTTATAATTAAACGTGGTGACTGATGTATTCAGTATCTTTGCTGGCTGAAGAGTCTCTACTTTTATTCTCTTATTTGGCAGCTTTGCAGCATTTGACAGGTTTTCTGCAGATGATGCATTCAGATGTTAGACAGCACAGCTAGTTCTCCATGAGACGCTATGATGTTGACACTCCAGCGACGTTTCCTCTCTGCAGTACACTTCTTCTGGTAGTCTCACGCTGTGATGTTGTCAGAGATTCTCTGTTTACAAAAACACACTTTGTGCAGACAAGTGTACCAAGTGAATGGCAAACTGTATTAAACAGAACATACACAAACAGATGCATTGAAATTAAAAAAATAAATGTAAAGGCATTGGCATTCGTTTGCAAATTTGACAGCAAAAATGGGACTTCTTAGGGCAACTGCAGCAGCACTCCTTGATTACCATTTTATATTTGAGGTTTGTGGTAACAGCAGCAAATATGAGGTCATAACTCCACACACACTACAGCTCTATGTGGGTTCAAACTAAGGACGTACTTTCTGTGAAGCGACAGTAATCACAACTGCGCCACTGTGCTTCCCCAGGAGACACTTGAGCTGCCTAATCACATCACGGTCCTCATAACATAACATGTATATATATAAAGATCAGCACTAATGTTAATGGCGTTATTAATTAAGTAAATCAGTGCATTCATTGCAGATAAACCTATGTCAACATACAGCACTTGCCTCCACATTTTTCACGCACGGTATTAATATGAACTCAGGGATGAACCCAGAATCTTACGGCACTGAAGAAAATTTGGTTTTCTTATTAATATGATAATTTGTGCAGCAAGAAACTCCACAGTCTAATCAGATCATCCCAGTTTCTCTACACTTTCTGATGATGTATTTTTTGCTTGTGTTTTCCCAAGAACCTGTCGCCTCACAGATTCACTGACAAATGTCATTGTCGAATGCAAACATTAACAGCATTATCTGCTAAGTTAACAAAAGCACGGATCTTAAGAGAACCAAATTAATATGAAAGTACACACTAAAAAGATGCTGGTAAATTCAATGTAATGGAGTAGACGTAATAAAAATTAATAAACTAATGAGTAAGATGGAAATACCGAGGTAAAGTAGAAGTATCTGAAAGTTGTACTTGAGTAAAGGTACTGTAATTTACCTTCCACCTGTGTCTGTGAGAAAGAAACACTATGTAGGCAGCTAGAGAAGTTCTGGAGGAAACTGATGTGATGTGAAGTGAAATCCCTTGTATTCTGATAAGAACATCAACTTTTATTTACCCACACACATTAACTTAATGTCAGAATTTTGTCTTTGGTGCACTTCTGTATTCAAGTGTTTCCAGGGTGGTGTAAAATGGTGCTTTACATATGTATATATATATTTTTATATAATGTGTCAAATCAGTCTGTTTAAACCTCGTTAGAGAGTAAATAACAAAGTACATACAAATGTATTATACAGGAACACAGGTAACAACAAGCTTTGCAAAAACCAAAAGATAAGTAAAAAGGAAAATACATCATGAGACATAGCACAGTAAAGTCTAAACATATTACACATCAACATAGCTTCCAGAAAACTAGAGAACAACATTACTTTAAAAAACCCAAGTGAGTTTGCTGAACTGACTGTCGCACAGCCGTGAACACAGGGCAATGAGCAGTCCCCTGGTGTTTTCAGTCTTTAGAGCTGTACAGCTACGTGATCTCACTCAGAGGACCTCGGGGACGTAGCATAGGTAGAGGGCATAATAATAATAATAAGAGGATCATGAATCGCATCCTAGACATCAGAAATGGGGTGATAGGAGATTACTCACAAATGAGATCAAAGTAATTTGTTAGTAATCGTTCTGAGTTTTGGACTAACTGTAAACGGATAATGGCATATTGGGAGCATTGCAGTAGTTAAAGTGATGTTAGATACCCTTTTACAAATGCTGTAATTTCCTTTGCAATATTTTTTAGGTGAAAATAGCAGGAAGGAATGACTGGGTGTTATTATCAAATCTCAGCTGGTAGGCTTTAGCAGCGAAAGAGCCGAAGTGTTGATGGAAGTTAGTAAAGGTCTGATCTTGGATGAAAACATGTCCATTGTTTCACTTTGATTCAACGGAAAATCATGTAAGTAGTGGTGTGTGACGCCAGCATAGAAATGATAAAACACAACCAAATTGTTATTGCCCTTAAAATAAAATAGGTCCAACAACTGACCCCTGGGGAACCCCACAAGGCTAACGAGCACAGGATGATGCCTTTTCATCAGCTGGGGAAACAAACACACATTTGCAGATAGATTCAATCTTCCTCAGGTATCCCAACCTATTATTAAAGCTTATCAATCGGAAAAGTGTGATCAGGTGTCAAAGGTCACAGACAAATCTAAAAAGGCTATCATGGCAATTCAACCCTGATCTTACCGCCTGATAATGACATTTGAGATCCTGAGGAGAGCTGCCTTCGGGCTGTGTTTCTGCCCAGAGTCCAATTGATATTCATCATACAGCCCAGATTATTTTCTTAAACCATTGACAGAAGCTGTGTAGATTCATGGGCAGAGGATATGGCCAATTGTTAAGCCCTATGAGACAAATAGGGATTTGTGAATGTAAGCTAGACAGAAACAATTTGATTGACTATAGCTGCTGGCAGATTTTTCTAAAATCTTGTATGTGTAAAAAGTAGCTTTGAGATAGTCTTGCATTTCACCATAGGATAAAGCTGTAGTTTCTTTTGAAAAAGTTAAACCATTTAAAGGATTAAGGAGACGATGGGTTGATAATTGCAAGCAGAGATGGTCCAATAATGCTAATGGCTTCTTTAAGTAATTTGGGAGGCCCAATGTCAAGGGGACACATGGAGGAGCGAGTGTGGGAAACAGTATCAATCAAATCACCGGGGGAGACAGGAGAGAATTGATCAAGTAGGACGAGACAGATGTGTGATGACTCAGTATGGGGGCTGGTGAGGCTGTGGCGCATGATAGATTTTCGTATTCTGTTGATTCTATCTACAAAAAAATAAAAAAAAGTTTCACTATCTTTCACCTACGATGGAGGATATGCTGGAGGATAAAGGTTATTTAAGGACGAACTTGGCAACCGAGGGTCAAGTGTCTGCAGGCTTTTATCAAAAATCACAAAAGTACATGATTTCTCTGATCAACCCACTGGCACAAAGAAAAATAAACTAATCAGTGAAATCAAGTGCAGCCATGGATTTCTGCTTCCAAATGCAAACAGACATACTCATGCACTTTAAAATCCAAAAAAGTCTAATTTTGTTGAAATCTGTGAAAATTTGGACATTAAATATAAGTCATAAATTTTGTTTTGTCACCCACCATGATTTGCCCTGTGAAACTGCTTAATGAGTCACTATCGATTAATATTTCTGAAACAGAAGTCCCCACCCCCCCCCCAGTTGACAGAGCTGCATCACCTGCTGACTCCAAACTCCCACATGCAGAGAGACTTTTTTGCAAAGCTCCGAAGCTCATGAGGATTCCAATTCCCCGGCGTGACTCATTCAGATGTATGAGTTTTATTCATGTGAGGAAATCATTATTTTTGCCATTATCTTGATGGCATAAATTAAAATTACAAGGACCTTCAACTACATTATGATGTAGGGTTTGGCTAATTGTTTTTGCCATTGCATGATAAGATGATCAATCCTTATTTCCCAAAACAACACAAACCTCACACTGTACCTGTGGAGCAGTCACCTCTCAGCCAAATGAGAATGATGGTGTTCAATTACGCTCAACCATTTGTGGGAGATGTTAATTGTAATGTGCTCTGACATTTAGCGGAGAAGAACGCTTCCGTACAATTTCTGATGATTGTGTGCGAGGGGAGAGGGGATGGGGGAGGTTCCCCCTGATGTGAATCTGTGACTGGAAGAGATGAAACTCTGTGAGGTGAAAAACATTGATTACTTGTTGACACCGGTTAAAAGTGGTGACATGAAAACCGGAAAGCCCCGCAATGGCTTTCTGCAGTAACGAAGTCAAATTCTGTATTATCATATTTTGCAGTGTGATGCTTAATAAGTTATTTGAATTTATCATAGATTATACATGACAATGGTTAACATGACAGCTACCAAAAAGTAAAGCCAAATAAAGAGTCTTTATCGCCACCCATATAAAAATATTTATAAGCATAAGACACATTCTGGAAAATCTTGTTCTTCGGCAGCGGGTCATACCGAACGCCCCACACTTCGTCCAGATCTACTTTGCCTCAGATGTGATAACAACATGATATTAGTTACAGTTCAATCTAAGATTTCAGCTCCACGCTGTTCATATTTAGCAATTAGGCGACCATCATCTCTGCCGAGGAAATGCATTCATTATCCACAGAGCTGCTCCTGTGTCTGACTGACTGACTTGATACGGAGCAATTTATCTTGTACACCGTTGTGTGAAGGCTGAGGGGCTGTGGTGGAACAGGCCCGTGACAGCCTTGTAACGTCCAAATCATCCGAGGCTCGTCTTGTTGGATGATGATCAGCTTGATTAGATTTTGTTTGGCTCAGACACATCAGTCTGTGTATGTGTGGGGATCATTACATAGGTGGAACATTTCAAAACCAGTATTTTAGGGTTCGTGATGATTAGGTTAAGGGTTGAGGTCACAGTCAATCAATGAATGCCAAGCAATACAATGCACACGAGGAGTAAATCAATGTGCCTACGTGTGTGTGTGTGTGTGTGTGTGTGTGTTTGTGTGTGTGTGTGTTTGTGCATATGTGTTATTGACGTAACTCATGTGGGACCTAACACACGTTTCAATATGATAATATTCTTTAATGGGAACAAAACGTTGGTGGTTTGTGAAAGTAAGTGTCAAGTGTTGTTCAGGCAAGTAGTAGTTGTGCTAGAGAGTAAGGTTGTAGTGGATGTCTAGAATGCGGGTCAATGAAATGTCCTCTGAAGTCATGAAGACATGTGATCACCCATTTGTGTGTTTGTGTGTTGCCTCTTGAGGACCTTTTCCAGTGTAAAAACTGACCATGTCTGGACCAGTTGACCACATGGGGACCAATGTCTGGTCCTAATGAGGACCAGACATTGGGGAGAGCGTGGCCTAGGGGATAGAGCGGGTGCTCTGCAATAAGAAGGTTGCCGGTTTGAATCCCACTCTATCCCATCTGCATGCCTAAGTGTCCTTGGCAAGATACTGAACCCCTAGATGGCCCCTCATAAAATGATGAGTGTTCTAAAAATGTAAGTCGCTTTGGATAAAAGCGTCAGCTAAATGACATGTAATGTAATGTAATGAAACAGAAGATCATTTCTGAGATCCTGGTTAAGGCAAGTGATCAGATGTGGACTGTGTTTAGGTATTTAGGGGTAATGTTTTGGTTTGATTGTTCAATGAAAGTCAGTGCAAAGTCCTAGTAAAGATAGCTGTGCACATTTTTCTGTGTGTGTGCGTCTGTGTGGGTGTATGTGTGTGTGTTTTTATTGCTCAAATGTCACTGCACTTGGCTCATGACATTTTTTCTCTGTTCCCATCTCAACTATTTGTCAAGAATCTTGAGTTCTTGCAGAGCGAAGGGCACATTTCCCTGGTTACCAGCTTTATATGTAGATAGATTCCCACAAAAGAACTTGTGAATGACCTGTGACAGCAGCGGTTTAGTTCAGTTTGTTAAATTACCTGAGCACCAACGCTGCACGCAAACCGTCAAGTTGTGGCTCCTTTCTGAGGCGATGTAACCGGTGTTCCTACAGTGGAGAGTACCCATACATTAGGCAACTGTAACTGAGCACAAACTCAAAAGCTTGATAGTCTTCATTAATAGTTTAATCATGTTCAGGATATTACTCAGCAGTTTTGGCTGCAGACGTTTCTATTGAATTATTTAGTGATGACTGGACCTCAGCACTTAAAACTGATTATTGAACTGGTTTATATGACTTTGGTTAGATTTTTTTCAGTTATGTCAAAATGACTTTTTAAAACGTGATATCTTATGCAGCTGTATTTGAAAATGCTCCAGACAGTTAACATCATGTAAATTATTAGAATCCAAATGAGTGCGAGTGTTGACTAACTTCTGCTCTCATCTGTTTCCGATTTTATTTGCCAAACATCGCCTCTTCATTTGCCAGTGTTTGCAAAAATGAAAATCTTTCAAACTCCGCAAACACAAACATATGCGAATGCTCACAAGCCCCTTCCCTTGTTGAATGCACCTGCTGATTGGCTAAATGTTTGAAAAAGTGGCAGTTAACACTTTCCTCCATATGGACAGTCGTAACCCTTATTGCAGTGACTATATGCATAAAAAACATTTCCCTACAGTGATACACAACTGCTGCAAAACAGCAAATATGACTATGCTGCAGCTCGAGGCCGGTCAGGCTGCAATACACTGCTACTAAAGACATCATATTGGGAAATTAGATTTCTCGAGAACTCTTGAGATGCAGATTTCTGTTTTGTGGACACAAAGTTATGTGAACATTGTGCTCATCTACCTTGGAAAGATTATGTGACAATGCCATAAATTGGACTTTATGATAATAGTACATTTATAAGCCAGGGGCCAATCTGATTTTATTGACCATATAGGCTATAACTGCAGTGACACGGGTCATTGAATCTGTTGTGTTCTGGAGAGCTTTCAGTGATGTCAGCATGAAGTTGGCCGCGGTGTGTGGAAGGTTTTGCCAAATAATCCTGGAGGTCTCGATGCCTCTGTGGAGGGGAGAGAGCAGAGTGATTTTAGGTCTTGATGTCTTGGATGATTTAAAGAGACATAATCATTAACGCATGAGTTGTAATAAAGACTGACTGATGTGAGAACTGGCCCGTTTTCATACGGATGTGTCACCTCCATGCAGTGGTGGAGGGAGTACTCAAACATTTACTTAAAGATGTAATATTTCTTTATTCAAATGTCTTAAAATAACTTGACCTATGAGATATTATTTTTAGACTGGTGTACTTTATAGATCATCCAAAATAATTCCAACAACTTTCAAACCCAGAGAAATTCACCATTTTATTCAAGGTTGTTGGATCCTTCGTTTTTAGTCGCCCTTTAATTGCATCATATGTGCTTTGCCCATCTCTGCTATAACATCTATGATAAATAAAGTCAGTCAGCTAGTCAGCTCTTTTTCCTTCGATCGTTGATATCGATCACTCGTAATGCATCACCATGATCACCGAAGACAACTCCCATGATCCCACACTGCTTCACAATCAAGTCTTTTGTTATTATTTTTATTGAGAGACCCCTAGTTGCATAAACAACAACATTATTTAAGTTAAAGTTAAAGTACCACATTTACCTTTCTACTTGAGTTAAGTGCCTGCTTTAAATATAAACAAGTAAAATTATTGAAGCAGTTGTGGGAAGTAGCCTATATTCCTTAATGCTGACTACATCATTGACTGTGTCTGCATAAACTAAAGTATGCTGCAGATGATGCCACAGGAAACACTTTAATATCATTATTAATTAATCAAGCAGTGGCCTCTACAGAATCCATTTCAGGAGTTTCGTCTTCACTAGTGATGCTGCCGCTGTATGGGGGCGGGGTCTAATTTGACCAGTCAGCTCTGATTAGGTCAATGGACCTTTTCTCCTCTGGTTATTTTCAAGATAAAGACGAACAAGCTGAACATGCAACCCAATGCTTTGTAGAAAGGTAAGTGGACTAGAAAGTACAGGTATGTTGTGTAGTAAAAGTGAAAATAAAAATAAATCTACTTCAGTTAAAGGGGACATATTATGAAAATACCACTTTTGTAGTTCTTCTACACATTAATTTGGGTATCTGGCAATGTCTACCGTCCCAAATACTCCCGCCATTTGTTGTGGTTCCTCTATGTCAGAAACGATAAGCTAGAGTGCGTCGAATGGGATTACGACCAAAATAAATGTCATAGTCACACCATGCCCATTTAGGGAGTCTTGCTACATGGCCTTGGACGAGCAAGCTAACGTTAGCCGGGCCCCACCGGCCCGGTTTGATGGCGAGCTAACGCTCCCATAGCTCCATAGGGGCTCCCCCCAGCTAGGGGAGCCCGGCTCCCCGGCTAGCGTTAGCTCGCTGCTGCTACCCGTCAGACATTTAAGTGGCCGCATAAACAAGGGACCCCTGGGACACCTCTAAACGTTAACTCAACAGTGTGGAAGGATACTGCTGTTCCGCCAGCTCAGGCTCACACTGAGGGGGGGGTTACTAAAAACAGGTCAATCTGAGGAGGGCTGTTTTAGACAGGGTAAAAATATGCTGTTTTAAATGATCCTTGTGGTATTTTGACCAAAATATGTAACAGACATTTCAATAAGACCCCAAGGAACCATTTCAACTGTGGTAAAATAGGCATAATATGTCCCCTTTAAAATAATCTGTACATTAACTGAGGTAGATGTATATTTCTTTGATGATAAATGCACTGGCTCTATGCTTCTGATGTCCTCTCATTCTCTGACCCTGCTCTGCTGAAGAGCCTGTGTTGTTCAGCCTCGCTGCCTCATCCTGTATTTACTCTCCGTGCCCTGATGGTCCTGTGGCCCATGTTCCATATCCCATCATGCCTGAGCTCTGACTGTGCCTGTTGGCTGCTTCTCCTCACTTTCATTTGCATCCCAAAAAAAAAAAGCTCCTGCAGCACCGACTGTTAAATCTTTAGTCTTTGACACCGTCACTTCCATTTTACATGTTGCCTTGACAGACTTAAAATGTTCAATTAGTTTGGATAGGTTTATCTCCCCAGCCTGTACCAAGTCACACAAGGAAGGTTTTAACTTCTGAATCTGCTGTTTAGCATTAAGGCGGTACTTTATAATCTCCCTCAACTCTTGAGGGGCTTCTGAAGTGTAGGAGTCCAAATGTCTGACAGTGACAATATCAATCTGTTCAAGTTCGAAACTTGACTTCCACCTGGGGATGTATGCAGAACGCAAACTTCAATAATTGATTTGGAATTTATGATGAGTTTCCTTTGAGCTAGGTGCACTCATCTTGCTCACAAAAAAAATAAATAATCACAGTTAAAAGGTTAGTTTGTATAAATATTGTAATTTATATTTACCTTTATTCAAAAAATGTCCTTCAATATTTGGGCTTACTCAAACACAGAGATAAGTTTGAAATACAATTATATATTCCTTTAAAGACAATCTTACAGATCACATGTGTCCTCAACATTATCTGTAAAGGTAACATTAAGACACTGCTGTTCTGACACACACATATATACACAAATACACACACAGAACCCACTTGTTCTCCTGTGTGGTTAAATTTGTTAACATAAAAGAGCCAAGAGGCTTTTGACAAGATCAACTATTCAGCTGCTTTAATTAACTGAAAGGGTTTTATAAGAAATAAATGTCATTTTCATTTATTTTTCAAATAATGGACTATTATTATATTCCAATGTGGCATAAATAGCTTCAAGTAAATGCATTTGCATGTTAAATTGAATAGCATGAAACTTTCCTGATTCAAGAATACAAAGGGCAACATATTAAACTGTTAAAACCCAAATGCACCAGGAAACTATTTCTGTAAACTATATATATTTCCTGATTTTCTTTAGTTACCACTGTCGTTCTGACTGCCTGCCACTAAACCTAACTCCTAAATCACATTGTGCTTTCAAGTGGTTTTGGAATAATTGGAAAAACAATTTCTTATGATTAACATGCAGACCTTTTAAATGATCTATATGCCTATTAGCTGTTCTCAGGTTAGCTGTTCTCAAGTGAAGTCTGAATTGGGTCCTAACCTTCGTGCAACAATATTAAAATCTCAAAAATCTTCTACTAAATGAAGCCTTACTTTATTTTTTGTCGATCTATAGTTCCATTTATTTCATACTGTGTGAATGTTTGTGTACTTCCATTGGGTGATTAGACTAGAAATCTGAGCTTTGGATATGCGCATGTTGCATTGACCTCACTGAAATGTTTGTATGCAATATCGATTGCTGAGGGTTTGGGAATATCCCGGGATGCAACACACACAGACAGACAGACAGACAGAGGAAGACAGAGCAGAGGAGATGAGACTCAACCAAAACACAGCTGCTGGCTGAATAAGTAAAGCCACGTACAGGAAGAACAGAGAGTTGAGAGGAAACAGGAGAGTGGAGCAATTCCCACTGACTCTATCAAACACAAAGACTGAAACTGTGACGCACACCCTCCCCTGCAATCACTGACAAAATCCAAGAGTGAGAAGCCAGTGTTCGCGGGACATGGGAGAAACTAATGGCTTAGTTTACCCTCTGACAAATTCAGGAGCGGCAATGTTGCAAATCACGTTGGCATGAAAACGAGGAGGGAGAAGGACTGAGAGGACACAGAGTGTTGGGTGAGTGGGTGATGGTGGAGGAAATGCCTCTGTGACGGAGCATGTAGTGAGAGACACAAGGCAACAGATGGAGAGAAGAGGCCCGTGGAGGCTGACAGCAGCGATACTCAAGAGAGGGAAGGCAGCGGAGGGGGAAGGCCGCGGTGGGGGAAGCCCTACATCTGATAATCATTCGATCGTAGTGGATCCAATAATTTGCTTTAAAATTAGTAATGAATTAAAATCTATTTAAATAGTATCTGAATAGTTATTTTTAAACCCACTGTATTTGTAGATTTTGATTAGTTGTGTTCGCCATTGCGTCTCAACATTCCACAACAATATGGAAGAATAATGTGTTGAAGAGAGGAGTCCGACAGACAGAAGCCAGCAGGAGGAGGAGGGTAATGAAGACGAAATGTTTGATCTATGTCTTGAGAGCGAGTGTGGCTCTAATGATAAAACGCCGCCAATGAATAAGTCTGCCAGTGGACAGGGCAGGGCTGTCAGCGTAAGCATAAAAGGTGATGAGTGAGACATTTGCTCT
Organism: Platichthys flesus; assembly: GCF_949316205.1. Lineage (NCBI taxonomy): Eukaryota > Metazoa > Chordata > Actinopteri > Pleuronectiformes > Pleuronectidae > Platichthys > Platichthys flesus. Next base: position 12,640,821 of record NC_084959.1, on the reverse strand, counting down.
GTTAAAACTTCATGCTCCAAGATGCACAAGAACAGGCCTGTGAATATAAAACATAGCTGCAGGCTAAGTCAGTGCCAGCAATGGAGAAAATACATTTTAAAAAGTGGCAGCAACCACCTTGTTTTGCAACAAATAAAAAAAAAAAGCAAGAAAAATAGATATGGATAAAAAGGTGATTTGCTCCTGAATCGGAAAACTCGTTTTCAGTCAATTGTTTGCAGCGTGAAGAACGTGACCAGAATCTAAGTCTTGTTTCCAAATTCACGCAACGGATGTGAACAATGTTAATCTCTGTTCATTATTTTACCAAATGCATGAATTACTAAATTTTTCAGGAGGGGTGGCAACAAAAATGCTGCAGTCTTGACTTAGCTGCAAGTACATGTTTAAAGTTACTTTCTTTTTTATCTGACATGTTGTCTGACTACTACTTAAGCCAAGCCTGAATACATCAGCATCAGGGGCAAAAGTGGCTGCTCTGATGTGTGTTGGTTTTATGTGTTAACTACAATATGGTCCTAAAATTCTGTCACATTGTGGGGACTCGCCAACCCTCTCAGGATGAAGCTAAACTATATTGTATACATCTGCTTCCATCTGGTGTTGGTGACATCACTTGGAGCCAGAGTCTGCGCAGTCGCGATAGTGGAGAGGGGCCTCGGTGTCGAGGTCCCGCTGGTACATGCACTCAACCATTTGCAAGTCAGTCTAAGCTGTCAATGTCGACTTCTCAGCCTGTTTTTATATCATCAAAGTAATTTATTAAAAAACAAATATCCCAGAAGAATGAGCACTTGAAGGAATATCAATGTGCTAAGCACTGCCTACAATAAGAGGAGCAATCTGACAGAACAATTTCAAATGTACTTTAACTTTCTTGTTTGGCCCTTGTCCAATCCACCAACATGGATAAAATCAACATGATTCCTGTTGGCTACCAATGTCCAATCAACATCAGCCACATATATTGCTTGAAGCCATAACGTCATTTACAGTTAAAATCAATAGTTGAAACATTCAGAGCTTTAGCCAAACTTTTCAGAATTACAGAACATTTCGCCTGCAAGCGATCAAAACAAGTTCTCCTTTTAGCCGGCGGGCACCTGAATCAGATTCCTGATGTACCTGCTTCGAATAGATTAGCATGCGTGATGAAATCTGCTTTCAAAAAGTCTGAAGATATCTTGTTGTGCATTTGATATTGAATTTATTTTCACTGCTCTGTAAACACCTGTTGGCAAAAATAAAATAAAAGAATTCTGCTCTAATAGGAGCCTATTAAAAATTGTCATTTCAGTAGAATTTGAATGAACGCTGTGTGTGTGGAAAAAGCATTTTGGTCAGTGCTTGTTTATTTGTACACTATGTACTTTTGCTTCTCCATCCCAGAAGAACGTGTTTTATTAAAATACTGCTTGATTATATGTTTTCCAATATATCAATAAAATAAATCTATGTGAAGTAACAACAGTGCTGTTCAATGAGGCAACAGGATTCTATTTTTTACAGATTTTACAAACCTTGTGTCCACTTTAAGTGCAATTCTATTATTATTTCAATGTAAGCATGTTGTCATTAAGTTAAATGCAATGATGTCACTGCACTCGCCTCTGTTTGATATTACAGGCTATAATAAAGATTTTAAACCACTCCTCTTCCATGTAGATGGAGGGGACATCGGTCAAATAACATTTTTATTGAATCTTATCACATTGTTTTAAACAGTTTGTTTGTTCAAGTGTTCATGTTTCAGGGAGGTTATATTCGACACTGTTCCCATTGTTATCAGATGATGTGTTTTCAAGCAGCAAAATCCATTTAAGTGGGAAAAACAATTCTTTGTTGTCCCACTTTAATATGTTTGAGAATGAAGGACAGCAGTGGGTCATTTCTCTTCCTCAAATGAGGGGGACTATGCATCTAGGGACTTCGTGAATGGGAACACATCTTTATTCAAATAATTATAATACAATGTCACTGATCATTTATTCAATCAACAGAGAGCAATCCCACAGATCCGTCTCATATTGTGTTTGTTAGATATCGAAATAAGTTGGAAAATGTCCCAGATTTCTCAAATTCACTCGACTGTAAACAGGCACAATCACGACTACCAACACATACATAAGTCATTTTCAGAATACATCTTTTGTGTCGTTGTCTGTGATTTTGTATTAATCTAATATTCCTAAAGTCATCTCAGGGCAGTCGTCAGCTGATTCCCTACCGGCTCTTTAGATGCTTGAATGCAGCAGGGCTGGTGGTCAGATTTTCAAAGCCTGACAATCTGGTTCGGTGAGGCTGACACAAAAGCACTTCCTCTCCATTGAAACGTGTTCAATGGCAGAGGCCCTGTGTGAGACTTTTGCTTTGCGGGTAAATTATGCAACTTAATGGATTCATCTGTGGAGATGGGACAGATGGGATGGAGAGAACGCGGTAAAAACGTCTGGAAATGTGGAGAGTCACAGGTAGGATGAAAGGAGGTAGGAACAGGAATGTAAGAGAGGAAGGAGAAGGGGTGATGGAATATCTCGCAGGTGAAGATATAGCCGATAGCTTCAAAGCTGTAAATGCTTTTTTCCTTAAGAGATATTTTTTATTCCTTCTTCTTCTTTCTTTTTCCTCCCCCACCTTAAACAGACATAAACAGAAATACTAACATTAATGCACAAACACACTCCCAACAGACGTTAGGCTGCACTACCCATAAAATCCATCCATTTATATGGGATAGCCTGCGGTACAACAGAAGGAAATATGCTCCACGTTGATAATAAGAGAATGGTGTACAGCGATCCCGGCTCTAATAACAGGAAATGATCATTTGAATTACCTGTGGTTCTGCGTCATTCAATTTCCTCGCATATTGATCTCCTACAGTGACAATGAATAATGAACCGCAATGAATGATAATTCTAACTTTGCCAGTCACTGAGAGAAAACTAATATTCATCCCCTTTAACTTGCATAAATGTGTTTATGCTGTTAACTGTGCAACAAAACATCATTTAAAAAACTCTCAGTTTGTCTTGTTGTTCTGTACAAGCTGATCTCAAATGTATGCACACTTTCAACATTGAAACATCCCCATATTTAGGCCTATAATATAATTGTTGTTTTGCTTTCTTATCATAGTTACTTCTTTCATTTTTATGTTGCGTATTTGTAATATTTACAGATCAATGTTCATGCAGTAGATACACAAAAATGAAAACATATCTTTTCAGATTTGTCTTTTTCTACAGTCTGAAACCAAATAATACCATCAGGGAAATCTTGACAGATTGACTATATGTGAAATTCCTACAAGAGTGTGAAAGAGTGAGGTGACGTGAACCTTGCACGGAATTATTCAGTTTTATTAAAAACAAAAGCTGCAAGTGAGGAAGCTGCAAGTGAATACCAAAGTTTATGCAATATTCTTTGTGAAGTTTGTGAGTGTAGATCAATGTTATGATGTTATTCAAAGAAAGAAGGAAGGGATATTGCAGGTGCTATAACTATAACTTAAAGTAAAGTAAAAAATTAAATAAAGGTGAAGAACACAAGTCCTCATATCTAATGGCTTGTAACAAAGATGGATTGCATGAGTCAACTTCCTACTACTTTCGAGAAATAAAGCAAAAATATTTATACAATATCTTATCATACAAAACAATTTGATCAATATTACCAGTACCCAGTATTTTCAAAGCATGGTCATTAATTATGCCTTCTTTCATCTAAAGTACCAAGTCACTCCCTTGTTGCATTTACTCTTGTTTTACTCCAACGTAATTAAATTTAACTACCTGTAGAAAATCTGTAAATATTTATAGAATCATGATTCTTACAAAGAAATTACAATGTGAATGATGATCTTTATTATACAGTTTGTATTACAGTGTGTAATGACTGCACTTGTGGCACTGTGTGGATTACTGACATTAATGATGATGATGATATTCCCTGGAGATGGACTAAAGAGATCATTTATTTTAATGGTAAAGACATACAAACGAATGTGGTGATTATTTTGTTTACTTTCCATTCAAATTACCAGAAATGTGAAAGATATGTCAACGTAAAAACTTAAAAACTACAGAAGCATATTGCATTCACAAAATTCAACACACATTTATATCCATGAAGCATCTTGTGTTGGTTTAACTGCTTGGTTTAACTAGAGAGCCCCTTCCATGATATCAGACTGGGCTTTTCCTCCTGAACAAACCCAACAACTTTAGATGCCTGCACATTGTTGGCATTCTAATATTAATGCCATCCTCATTTTTTTAGGAAACTTTCATATTTCCCAGTGTCTCCTACCGAGAAGGAAGTAAAAGCAGATTAACTGCAAAAGCGTCATCGTTGCCCACTGTCTTGTGTTTACCGACAACTGACAGGTTCAGATCCTGATCTCACGATGATCCATGATCACTACCAGACATCTTTTCTCGTCTTTACCAGATCTACATAATTATAATGTTTCAAAAAATGTATTTACTATGTGAATGCAATGCGCTTCTGTCAAAAACAGAAAGTGGCGGAATAATTACTTTACACCTGGACATGAATTAAATATCTGACAACAATGTCTACCAACAGTGTTTGCGAGACTGAAGGACATTTTCAGAAACCATAGTTGTGGAGGTGTTTGGAAGAGAAAAGCAGGGCATTGTGTTAGTAAATCCTAAAGAACAGATGCTTCTTCACGTGTGACAGCTACAGAAAGGTAGAGAAGTGATGGAGGAACGAGTGGTCAACATGTCTCCTGTTCGTTAAATGAATCAAGACGAGGAGCGAGGGAACATACAGTGAGGCGGAGAGGAGTGCGTACAGATTAAGAGAGGTATTAATTCTGACCCGTAATCTCTCTGCCTCTGTAATTGAGGTCGCACATCAGGGGAGGCTGAGTTTGGATAGAAACTGGCTTTCTGATTTACTAAGCTCTGAGGACGGAGCAAACACATACAAACAGAAGTGGATTGAGAGGGTGTGACCCTCCTCGGACATTATGTTTAGAGACAAGGTAAAGGGGGACAGACGGGGCCGTCCTGCAGATTTCAAGTCCAGTCAAATGAAGCATTAGAGTAAAGGGAGGTGCAATGGTTTTCAATATGAAGAAATAATCAACATATGAACAACATCAAGGATTTCAATGACTTCAATTGCAATAGCAAGAGAGTTGAATTGCATGATTCATTTATTGTTCTGCAATTACTTGACAGGAACTCAGGTGTCAATCAGACTCTACCATGAAAAACTTTCAACATAGAGGGCTGAACACACAGTTTCAAAGAATTTGTCAAGAGGAGGTTTTTTTGAAAAGTGGAAAAACAACAGAGGTATGATTACTGTTTGTTTCCCCTTCTGCAGGATGAAATCAACCGTGCTAGAGACCCCAGTTCCAGAACCATAAGTATAGAGGCAAAACACAACACAACAAAACACTGAACTCCAACTCCTAATCCTCACAAAAACAAAACATAAGCCAATGCAGTTTTAGTCTGCATTCCCTTTTCCTCCAGACTCATTTGAGGTCACTGTGACTTTTGACCTTTGACCACTGAACACTAATCAGTTCATCTTTTAGTCGAAGAACGAAAAGTCCCTAAAAGCAAACTTGACCTATTCAAGCTCAAGTGGTTCAAAAGGCTAAAACATCTGACCTTGATCTTTGAACCTAATCAGTTCATTAGTGAATATTTCTGTCAAATGTTCAAATTTGACAGAAATTATTAAATCACTGTGATCTTGACCTGTAACATACAATCACCAGTTCATCCATGAGGTCAACTGAGGATTTATTTTATTACATAATTTGTTATATAATAAAATCATAAACGTTATAGCTCGAGTTCAACAAACATGATTTAATTCTCTCTGGATTTGTGGCAATATTGCATTTTGTACCTTTATCCTATCTTTCTATACTTACTGTTCAAGTGTATTTTTTTTTCTAGTTATGTGATCATATTATTCACAATTTAACCTCGATGAATGTTACTCTTGTCTGTCGCTATAACTGACCTTCAATTCAGGTATCAGTATATTATACATGACCAAGACGCTGTGACAAAGTAGTTGAATAGGAAAACCCAGAATCAATTGAACCACTTGTATTACCAGCCTTGTATTACGCCACATGTTATCCAGGAAAGATAATGAATATACATCTGTAATGGAACATTGAACTTGGTGTGTACCGACCCCTGCTGTGCCCCTTCACATAACAAGGACCCGAGAACAATTTCAAATAAGAAATAAAGCATCTGAGGATACTTCAGCTGTCTACCTCTATTATAGCAATAGCAATCGTAGCTTAATGTATTTGGTCCCAAGCCACTAATTCTTCCCGCTGCCTCTGCTTTCAGCCTCTCAGCTTAAGAAACTTCAGTCCTCTGCATCTGTCTGAGATCAATATTGTAATAAATTGAGAGAAGGCAGCCCCATCATAATCAATAAGAGCAACGTATAGCCAGGCAGAGGTAGACAGAGAGAAATCATTCTGCCCAACAGCGGAGCTGAATGTTTCTGACACCCCATTCATTACACTATTGAATAATCCATTGCCTCTGTCACAGCCACAGAAGAAGAGAATAAGCTCCAGTGCGAGCACATCTGCAGGCGCTCACAGCGGGAGGCAACCTACAGAGAGCTTCACACTGCCTTTGATTACACACAAGATTCATATGGGTTTAAGAACATATTACTGTACCCACGGGAGGCTGGTGCAGGTTTCAACCCTGTCAGAGCAAAGTGTCAAGTCTCAACTGGGAGTGAACGCTGCAAGAATCTTCGGTTTCTGATACAGTTGATATGTGTTTGTGAGACGCAGCACATTACTTTGCTGTTAGATTAATCTCTCACTGTTTCTATTTCAACCTGAGACCTGAATGTTTCAGCCTTTAAGTCTCAAGTCCTCTCAGAGCCATCGAGTCTCAAGCTCCACAAAACTGAATCAGAAGACAAAGAGTAAAACATGTCCGGAAATGGGAGTTCAAGTGTGTTTGTTGTTTCTTAAAACATATTATTAATATATTTGCGGGATGGTAGAACATTGCAAAATATGAGAACTACTTTCTCTACACTGTGCATGTCAATACCAATAAACACAGTTCAAAAGCAGAGAGGACAACACTCATATGTATACATCTGAGTAACAAGATCCCTCTGTGACCTCCACCCCTGTACCACCTCAACTCTGAATACCCGGTCATTCCCTTCAAACCTCCCAACCAGAAGACGTCCCAAAGTCGTGCTCCATTCTTCAACATCACCCCCAGTATCCTTTTTCTTTATAACCTTATTCATAGGACAGCTTCCATGGGGTTCTACGTCCTGCTAGAGTATAATCACCAGAGCCTTTTATCCACAATAAATTCAATTTCCATTGTATTTGAGGCACTCTCATTTGTTTCTCCATGAGTCACTCCTGAATGAAATAGTCATTATCGCCGTTATAAGAGCATTAAGTCTGAGTATATCTTCACTCGCTCACACCACTTCAGCAAACACATCCTTTAAGACCCTGTGAAAAATGAGATGGTGCATCTCTAGGGGACTTATCCTCAAATGCACAATTGTACAATTTAAATAAATAAAAGCTTCTGCGACAAAAAAACACACACAGCCACTCTGCGGATGTTCTCTCATTTCAGTCGTGGGCGGCAGCATGCAGGGGTGACAAAGTTTGGAGTTTCCAAAGATATCTCTTTCATTCCTTACAACTTACAAGTTTATCCATTGACACCAACATCAGTTCACTAAACCCTGAGGTACAGAAAAAAAATCCATGCAGATTAGTGGCTTATTACTCGCCACCAAAACATCAAAACCCACTTCTAGTTTCTGGGGACACATAGGACACTTACTGATGAGCTGATGCTATCAAAGTGCTCCTGGGAACAGTTTGATCTTCAATTCACATCAAATTTGGCATCGCTTGGGTCAGAATGATTGCAGCTGCCACACACACACACACACACACACACACACACACACACACACACACACACACACACACACACATACACACACACACACACACACACACACGACACACACCACTGAAATCACTATACCCTGGGCACAGATGCCAAGGTGGGAGGAGAAACACTCATAAGATGCAAAGTCATCAGGTCGGATCCACATGTGTCTGACAGACATAATGAAATACTTCTTGAGAATTGCTCGTGGAGGGCCTGGAGGGCCTGTCAGTTGACTTTGGTGCGCTTTAAACTCAGGGCTAATAAGGATGTGCTGTTGGGAATTTGTGTGCATGACAGCTAAGCAGAAAAGAGAAGCTTTGATTAGCTACGGGGCCCGTGCAAAGGAATCACAGCACAGACCAGTCGTAGACCTCAACCACAAGAGGGAAAAAACGGTTCAAATGCTGCAGAGGGTTAAGAGAGTTTAAAGAAATGAAAGCACACAAACTGCATCTTCTCTGACTAGAGGCAACGAGCAGAGTGTTTCTTTTTCTAGACTGTGTAGGTCTAGATTGACGGGGAAGCATGTGACACAGGGAGCTTCTCCTCCCTCTCCTACTTATTCATCGCATTTGTGTCTCATCAATACAAGTTAATGATGTGACTTCTTCCCCAGACTCTTTGTGCTTTATCGTGGCAGATCCAGGATCGCGGCTGCAGCTGAAGCCTGAATCGATGCGGCGGCTGATTGGGATTATGATTACAACTAGATTGTTTGGATATAATATACCTGCCCACATATAACACCTTTACTGCCAATACTGCTGTCATTTCAATGGGCTATACATCTCTGTCAGACATTTTCTTCTGTATAAATACTTGAATAAACATTAATAAAGCTTATTTGATCATATTTGTCATTTTTGTGTCTTGTGTGCAATAACTCTGTCGTTCATGTTATCAAGGACAGGAGATTTTGGTGAAGGTCAAATGCCAAATACATACCTTGTGTTTTGCTTACCTGTCCGTGGCAGCAGCGGAAATCCCCTCATGACTGCGATCATGTCAACCACTACCTTTGTGAGACCTCGCCGCCACTTCAGCCAATCACAGCACGTGAAATCAATTGAGGGTGTCAAAGTGGATGGTGGTGCAGAACCAAGCACGAGTGATTATTGTCTGGATGACATAGAATCACTGGGTACTTCTGTCAGTAAACAAGCTGAAATATGGCAGACAATGATTAGAAGACATCAGGGGGTCCCCAGGTCAGCCCACCCACCATGGGGGCTTAGTCTACTCTGATGGGTGCTGTTCTCAGTTTTTGTTCACACTGTGAGGAACTCAAAATGATGCAGTGATTCATGATGATTGAGTTTTACAAAAAATGTATTCTGTGACTGTTTTGGGAACCAAGTCAACGGTTTCACAGTGTTCAGTCTACATATTGTTATATTTCAGGGATGCACTGAAGCCTGGACATTTTCCCGAAATGTTGTCCGTAGGGGCAGTCTGTGAGAAAGCTATTGTCAGGGTCGGTTGCTCCAGACATTTTCTGGAACTGCCCTGCCAGTCCCTTATTAAATATCCAGAAAATATCCACGTGAGTTTTTATGACAATACAGGGGGGAAATGTGCGGAAAAGTCACAAGCAAGCGAGTGGGTGCATCCAAGGTGAAATAAAATTGCCAAACGGGTAGAAAGAGGAAGATTTAAAATAGCAAAAAAAAGAAATTCAAGAGCTTTTGGGGAGACTGTCGACAGTGTGCTTTCTGCTGCTGAATTTATATATGTCACGTCCTGCCTCCTGCATGTTCTGACCAGGCGTCACCCCTCTCCTGAATGTTCCAGACATTTTCCTGTTGTTGTGAATGAGACTTACCCGGACAATCTGCTAATGCGTTCCTCATGTGTGAAAGGAAAACCCTGGAAAATGTTTCTTTCATATCTGAAAACAGCTTATGACTCACTACAGCAAATGGAAAAACCCTGAAAAGCATAACATGAGCACCTTACATGTTCAAGTAAATGTGTACGGCGTAAAAGAAACAATACAGACTGAGGTCACTCAGCGCTTGTCTCCCCTGTTGTCGTCCAGCTGAACCCCTTCATTCGCAGGTTCAACATGAGTGACCTCGGGGGAGACTTGGCTGCAGCCTCCACCAATCACAGCGGAGAACAGCCAGGAGACTGGCCTTTATCGTGTCACACTCACAGACTCACAGACTGCGCAGCTCAGCAGGAGAATATGTTGACATAGACGCTCCAGCTGTTTGTGGATTCATACTAAAAGGTTGTGGGGTGACGGCATACCTTAGTCCTGAGTGATTGTGAAAACCCCTGATAGCAAAATTTGTTCAGTCGGCTTCATACCATGAGTGACGGTGCCCTACTTGAACTCATTCTCTGAGAGGTTGCGGTTGTTTCACAGAGATTTCTTCTGTTTCGTCTTCAGTCAGTCACCTGAAGTGTTTGAGGGAGAGGTATGGCAGGTCGTTCCTTCCTGCTGCTGTCAGATTGTATAACCTGCATCACTCCCAGTGGAGCACAAGCTCTCATTCTGGGACCGAACTCCAAACTCACTCAGGTTTAACTGTGTAATATTCAGTTTCTGCAATAGAATTTCAATATCTTCTGTGTGCAGTCGTGTTAACACTGTTTACTGTTCATTGTTTTGTTTATATTGAAATCTTATTTATTACTTTTTACTGCTTTGAGTTTTAGTATCCTGTTGCTGCTGTAACACAGCAAATCATCTTATATTATCTTAGGTAGAAAAAGGGGATGCCACGTACTTACATTACCACTGTCAATCAAACCCCCATTGCTGATGCAAATACACTGGTTTGGATATAATGCGCTGTGATGACATTCAGCATTGTTCTTACGTGTGACAGATGCACAACTGCAGCTATTCACTTAGAAGACGCACACGGAGATGTCAACCTGAAGACTATGAAATACAAGAGCCTCATGTGCTGTAAACATAAACATGGGATTTCCAGACGAATTCAAACTTATGTCCTGCCTCCTGTACGTGCAACCCCCCCCCCTCCCCCCTTCCCCCCGAGGCACTGCTCATCACGTGAATGTTCAAGAGATTTTCCTCTTGCTTTGAAAGCGCCTGGCCTGCACAATCTCCTGCCGCGTTCTCCATATGTGAAAATCAAAAGACCCAATTTTTCTGGACATTTCCAGGAGTTCATATCAGAAAAAATACTTAACAGACTTCTTTCGGAGCAAAAAAAAAAAGATCTACTAGTCTCATATTCTTCCAATTTAAAAATCCAGTTTTTTATCTTGAGGGAACCAGGGTGATGCTAAGGTCTGGGTCGGCCCACATGAGAACGTCCTCTCTGCAGCGCTTTATTTGACATGTTGTGGAAGGAGAGAGAGATGGAATTTGTTGAAGAACTGAGGAGAATGTGTTATAAGGTCATGTTTTGGATTTAAATCAATAGTTTGCACCTGGTTGATTTCTAGCCCCCCCCCCCCCCCCCCCCCCCATCCCCTTCTCCTGCTCACATCTGTGTCAATTAATCTTACTAAAGAAAAGGTAATTTGCTTTTGTGTTTTTTTTCTGTCGTGCATGCAGTGCAGCGTGACTTAAGAGCTCCCGACAGAGCAAGTGACAGGATGACAGTGTGGGGAGGGAATGGAAAAGCTGGTGAGAGATTCTTCGGGACAGCTTCATATTACTTGTTTTCCCCCCTAATGCATAATGATTCCGAAACTGTTTACTCCCTGAGCCTTAATTGGCACAGCTCATGTAGATGTGCAATGATTTACAACAAGGATCAAGAATGCAAATAGAGTCAAACGGGGACACATTTCAAAAGCCACTACGCTCCCCTGACTCCCCGTCACAGCTACCAGTGCTGAAATGTCATTACTAACTAAAAGCATAGCATGCAGTTCTGAATTTTCCAACACTGCTTTTCTCACATAGCAGTAATGAACAACTGACTCTCTTGACATGGAAACTATCAAAAATGTTCATGCAGCAGCCGAACAGAAATTATTTCAGAAATCAAGCCCCTGGTCTGCTACCTAAAAAACAGCTGAAAGACCACGACATGATGGAGAGACGGGGGGAGTGTCGGGTTGCAGAGAAAATTACGGACAGCAGCTGTGATTTAGCCCAACAAAATTGCGAAGAAGATGTACAAATAATACAAGAGCGGCCGGGCCGGCGAGTGCAGACAGATGGCAACAACTCAAAGCAAAGCAAAATGAGAGGAGGAAATACGAGTGCAAGTCCACGAAAGAGAGATGATGCAATAAAGCTCTGACACTACAAAGAAAGATGGAAGCAAAAGGAGAAGCTGGATGGACGGAGGGTGAAATAAACTAGACATCACGTGGAAATAAATAATGTTTCTAAAAAGAAATGTTAGAAGGAAAGCGACCAGGCCGTTGGTAACCCAGCTTTTAAGGGGATAGAAACACGGAGCAAGCAGAAGAGGAAGAAGAGAGGTAGACGCCGAGGAGTGGGTGGTTGGCCATCAGTGCCCAGGCCCGAAGAGATGAAACATTATGCTGCGATAATGAAGATGGTTCTGCTCGGTCACACTCCACATTAGCCCGGAGTCAGGCCCGACCCCAAAGTGTCAACAAGTTAATAGACTGGGTATCGGTGACACTTTCACACTGCTGCTCCCCACAGCAAAACACCAATTATTTACAGGGATTTTGCGGATAAATAAACATAGATACCTCTACATGGAAATTAATAACACGGCCGCAGCCTGAGGTGCAGTCATGGGTTTGAGCGTGTGGAATTGTTTATTACCGCGTGGATCGTGTGGCCGCTGGTGTGGTGATGCTGTCACTGTGCACTGATGGTTTTGTGTGGGCGAAAGACAAAGGTGGAGATGATGTTCGCTGCGGATCCAGGTGATGTTTGTCCCAGGCCTCCTGGAATCATTGGACAAAACGTATTCGTTTTTAAAGGTCACAGACGCACAATATGATGAAAGATGTTTTTATCTTAATCTCACGTATTTTTTTGCTGTTGCGCTAGGGGGATATGCTAGAGAGTGATTATTCTGAAATGGAAATCAGTTGGGTGTCATGTCGTGAGAAGGAATAGAGAGAAAAGTCATTAAATTTGATGGGAGAGTGTGAAGCACTGAAACTGTCAAAAAATCTGTTTTATTTTATGACTAGTGGTGCAGCCTGAGCTTCGATCTGAAAACCTGTTCGAATTGAAAACTATTTTGACGAAAAAAGAAAAGAAAAGGTGGCTGCAGATCATGCGAGATTCTGCATATCAACAATCATGGTGTGGAGCTGCAGTATTTAGCTACCACGGATCCACGCTGTCAAAGCAATTTAGTCGCAACTGTCATGATGTTTTTATAGCATCAAATAAGTAATTAAGACAAAACTTGCTTCTGCATAAAGTGACAGAAACAAAATTTTTGGAAAACAAGATCTTAACTAGTCTCTGATTGGTCCATGTCACATATGATAACATGGAGGAGTGACCAAATGATAATTGATGATAACATGGAGGAAGCAAGGATTATGAACAATTCTAGAGCCAGCCACCAGGGGATGATCAAGATGATTAGGCTTCCCTTTGGATGAGCAGTCATGTCATCCATCCTCATATGTAGTCTATGAGTTAGTTTTTACATTGCATAGTGAAACGGCTAACTTGTTCACCATGGCCATGCTAAGTTGCAATGTTAATTCATTTATTAATCGTTTAGTTAAATATCTATATGGGAACTTTTATAACATTGAAAATGCCAACATGATGAGGTTTATTTATTTTGTATTTGTCAGCGCTACATTTTGACATGATATTGGCTCTATATGGAGAGAGATCAGCTATTAAAATGATATATGTTTCAAACTTCAAGTTGATTTATTAAATCATTTTCAAGATATTCCACTCAAAACCACAAACATCCTGAGGATACATCCCATGGGAACTATGAATAAGGTCTTTCTGTGTTTTCTGAATCCCAGTGTTTGAGGTGATGGTTGCCCCACTGAGGAAAGTGTGTAGTAAAAAGTCATTTTTCTTTTTCAAGGCTGAGTTACACTTTCCCACAAATCTCCCATGATTCATTGCTGGACTGTACACAATGACAGTGATTTAGCGTGATGCATTCCAATGACATTACGATGCTGGTTGCCGCTCTGTCCTTTAAGGCACTTTCAACCCAAAGCCTTGAAGCCATGAATATTAATCGAAATCACTGATGAAACATACCATTATTTTGGCTGGAATACTTTAGACGCCACAGTACAAACACAAGAACAGTGTGTGGACTTGTATAAAGCCGAGAACTATCTCCAGGGGACATTTATGAATTCTAAATAATCCTTATCTTGATTCAGGAAGTGTTTAAGAAACATCTTCAAGTCTTGAAATGTTCCGTTCTGTAACGTTATGATGTGAAATCAAGTCTTTCTAAAGCAAAACTGCAACTGTAAGGTTTTCTTGGGTGTAGAAGTCTAAAGCACTTCAAGTCTCTCCGTTTATTTTGGTGTCACACTGTGGTAAACCTCCAGAAGCGGCAGCCACAAACAAACCAAGCATCTCTAAGTTTTTATTTGATCCAAATTAAATAGATGGGGAGCTCTTTAAGACAATTTGAAACACTCTATCTCGAGCAATTAGGTGAAGATGGGATTGACAGCGGCAGAGAGCTGATGCAAAATGTGACAGGCAGCCAGACACTCTCCAGTGGGCTACGCCCAATGCTGATAGTACTTTGGATTGTAGATAACTTTACAGATCAGCTATGATTGTGTTGCTTATTAATTCAATCAGTCAGCTCCAGCTGGCTGCTCTTTTATTAGCGTACTCTTTCTCCTAATTCACTCTACAAAGGCAGATGTGAGTGATGCAAGAAAAAGGGAAAGAAAAGAAGGGTGAGACAGACAGATGGAAGACATGGGGGACCTTTGGCAAACTCCGCAGTAATTGCCTCGAGTTATTTAAAAAAGGGTTTTGAGGATGAAAAATTGATCCATAGATCTATTTAATCAAGAGCTGACTCAGAGTTGTCCTTTAGAGTACCTCTGGCAGCAGACAAGACTGAAATAAAAGATTGGACGCTGCATTTAAGATTTTACCTTTCTGACATTCAGAGTAGTTCCCCATTAATTGACCATATCAGAGGCCTCTCTCAGCAGGTTTCGGCCTCACTGTGACGCGAATAGACCAAACACATCTACCGAAAGCCACCGGACACAAAGCAGAGTATCTCCTCTTGTTTCTCTTCTTCTGCCCTTTTTATTCCTCAGAAATTAGAATAAGAATCAGCTGAATTATGTTAAAGCAACTTGAAGCCTCAATCTTGAAAACAACGGCAATCTTAAAAAAATATTTTATTTAAATCCTAATTACAACACGGGAGAAAAGCTTTATTAAGCTGAGTACGGTTCAAAGCTTTCAAGAATATTAATGTATTTATTGCTGGGGGTTGTATATCACAGTTGCATCAGAAAACGCCATGATACACAGCACTGTATCAGGACCATGTTGTGGTGTGAGTGTGTGTCTGTGTGTGTGTGTAGACTTGCAATGCACTGAAATGTTTGTTCTATATATTCAACTTTGCTTTCTTTACGCTGCACGGATTTGAAAACCAAAACATCATTCTCACAATGCCCAGTGTTTCAAATGAAAAATTATTTTCTTGTCCTTCCCCTCACTCTGTCTCTCTTTGAGTGTTAACTCAAGTGTAACGGCATGTGATGTTCTGTTATAAGAGTCAGGAAACAAAATGCTCTTCAACTTAAATAATGCATTACATCTTGGCTGAAAGACTGATTCATGGATTTGGTTTTTTTCTTTACACCTATTTGCTGTTTGGCTTCTATCAGATGTCCAGAAAAAGTACTTTTTTCCAGTCGAGAATCAATTGTTAATCTCTCTGCATCGTGATGTAAGCTTAAAACTTGTAAAATTCTTTAATATTGTAGGCTATTTTGTCCCTCATTTGAAAGATTGTTTATTAATATTCTCATTAATTAAATTCAACACCTCTCTCTCAGCACGCCAACCAGATCCTTTAAGTCACGCATGTAAAATAATTCAATTCAAAATTGAAGCTCTGTCACATCCAGTTGATGTTTCAGTGACACTTAAACATCATAACCACAGAAAAACAGAGACATCGCTGAAGGTAAAACACATGTAACTCCGTTTATAACCTTTAAATATGAAAGACTTTCATTCTTAGACAAACGTCACTTAAAATTATAAAAATGTATCCGTCATAAATGCAATCACAGATTGCACAACATAATGGGTCCTTTTATTGAATTGTCTGTCTAACCATCTTAATGATTCTTTTGTCCTTGTTTAACATCACTTTTTAATTATTGTGCTTAGTGGTTAATTAATTTTGTCTCGAGGCCACGTGTCTATTCAAAAGCTTGAAACCAAGACAGAGGGAGAAGTGGAGAAGTGGAGGAAAGGATGTTTTCTTTGTTGTCAAATGAATATACATTTTTGAAAACATCGTTGAAAAGTTCAGAAAGTTTTGCCATGTGCGAGCATGAAAAATGCCAAAAGCAGTCCGAATCGGGGGGATGAAATAGCGGCATAATGGGGACTCTGATGTTTTCGGCTCACTTCAAGGCTCGAAGAGGTCTCCAACATGCCCCGTCTTCTGGGCCTTGATCTCAAAAAAAGAGCAGCTCTCTGTCAGCGGCCGAGATGGTTCACATATCTTCACACACAACGATGCACTCTGTGATGTCCTCATGTCAGCGGGTTCATCAAAAAGCGTCTGATGCGAATATTACCCAGTTTGTACACTTGAAACGCTCCCTGGGAGAAGCAGTGTGGCGCGGTCAAACTGAGCCTGTAGGAGCAGGCGGCAAGTGTCAGCATCTGACATGAAACTCTGCTGGAGTGTTTTGTCCACAGGGGCATGTCATTTGTCGCTTGTCGTTCGGGAGCTCAAAGGCAGCTTGGTGCGGTTAATGTTACCAAACAGTGCAAAGCGTGGGAACCTTCCATTGAAGAGACGAGGTGATCCGTGTGCACAAAAGAGGGCAGTCTGCTTCTAGCAGGATGTCAATATTGGTAGAAACAATGGAAATGAACTCCCCACAGAAGTAGAGTGGACTGTGTGAGTCCACTGAAGTGAACAAAACTGTTAACTGTTAACAGAAGGTGGAGGTGTGGCACCAGCAGTACATAACCGTGAAGCAAATAACTTCACCTTTACATTTAAAGGGTATTTGATATACCCTGTCAGCATGAAAAATAGACTGGTCTTTAGGGGCCATTTCAACCTTGACTATAAAGAAACGGTTATGTCTGAATAAGTTACAAAGTTTAATTTTATACCTGGTTATATTTTCAAGTCCTAATTGCTGTATCAATTCTATAATACCAAAATATGAAATTAAAATATGAAGAAAATGTGACCATATGACAAAGTTTGTTCATTATTCAGAAACAGCGAGTCTCAGCTAATGGTTCAGATTTCTGATCTGCAACTCATCGTCCTGGTTCACTCTCAGGGCCCTCATTGGGTTTTTTTCCAGCCACATCCTTCTTGTTTGCAAGAAAGCTCTCAAATCCCACTGCACTCAAACCTACCAAGCAGCTGGCAGACACAGTTAGGAACTAGCTGGTGATGTTAGTGGACAGTTAGCAGCTAAAGATTCAGATATTTCCCTCAGGAGCTGGAGAACAAAAACAGAGATTGGAGAGAGTGAAAACTTACTGCAGTTGAAAACTGGACTTTTGGGCTCTATATGACCAGAAATATGATGTGTGCTGCTGTATAACCTCTGTGTGTGACTGTTTTCAAACAGTTTTCTCATATCAGATTACAGGGAGATGATGTGTTCACAGCTTTACAGGCGAAAAACTTTTTATCATGATTTTATCTTATAAATTTGGTAAATTTCTTTTGAATATTCGGGACCAACACCGGAATTTAGGTTAGAAGATTTGTGAGTTTGAAAAATGTTTGGCTCACAGTTTTTAACATCTGGGGTACACGCAGGTGTATAGGAGTTTGGCCCATGTCCCATCCGCTAACATGGAGAAGGTGGGCTTTATGACCTACACAGTGCAGCCAGCCACCAGGTGGAAATCAAGGTCCTTTTCCTTTTTTTACGTTTATCTTATACAGTCTATTTGATAAGGTGGTTTAGTCTTGCTCGTGGATACCGTCATTATCTGTCTCTTCAGTCAATAATGTATTTACTTAAGGTTCAGTGTGTAGATACTAGTGACATCTAGTGGTGGAGTGTCATGTGGCAGCTGAACATCACTAGGATTATTTTATATTCAATTTCTGCCGATAGATCCCTTTCACCTAAATCTTAGACACAGAACCCTTAATACTTATACAACTATTTCTCACGATTCCAATTCCATTTCCATTTCCAAAGATTGAAGTTATGATACTGGGTGAGATGACAAAAAAAAAATTATAATTGGAGAAACACTGTTATCCATTTTACCTGAGAGCACTGTGAACAGAGAACATGTCGTCCTGTTGTAAATTCGTAAAGTCTCTCAGGAGATGCAGGAAAAATAATTGATATCAGAATTCATGAGTAATATCACGAATCATTAAACATTAAATAATGTATTTACATTGCCCGGGGGTGCAGCCACCCATCATCCCCATCCACACTCTGCGCTGCCATTTCTGACCTGAGTTACGTCTGTCGATAATTATGTTTGACTGGAGTACTACATATCTGAATTCGTCCAAGTGCCATAACTCCTTCAGCTGACCGGACACACCAGGATTTGCAATTATCTAAAAACCTGCACAGAGTGAAACACAGAAGAAGTTTGGCTTTTTCCGTTTAAATATGACGCAGGGTCTGGTTTAAATCAAGGGTGACTCTGTCTGACTTATTTTCATTTGTTAAGACCCTCAGGCCACATGATTGCCACCAGCAAAGTGCAGAGTGCTCGCAGAAGACCCAGGGTGAGAAGGGTATCACATTTCCGAGGTGTAAAAGCGTATTGCTGACAGAGATTTTCCATACGAATTAGTCAGTTGCGTGTTCCCAGTGTCCCGTGGAGTTGGATAGTGGGGGTTGCATGTAACATTATATTTATTGTGTCTTCTCAGGCTCCTTTCGGCACCTGTCCCAAAAGGCAAATTAATCCCACAGCCAAGACATATCCCCCATTCCCCCCCCGCTGTGCACAGACATGACACATCTGTTGCCGCTATTATCCACGGCCTGAAATGTTTCTGGGACACATCACATGCCACCCTGACATGGAGGATGTGGTTACAGCTCTGCCTCAATGGGAATAACTTCAATGTGGAGCCTTTGCCCCCTTTTTCTTCTTCTTCTTTTTGTTTTTTGCAGAATCCACTTCCTACTCTTTCTCTCCACTCTCCTTATGTAACCTCAATCAAAACACTTTCTTCATGGCATGGAATAGACAGTTGAGAGGGGAAATGCCACTCAGTTTACTCAGCAGGAGACAACCTCTGTGTACACACTGAGGTGGAATAGGACGAGAAATTGATTCGGTATCGTGACCTGCACAGCATTTTTTTCCTTTACTGCCACGGGCGACTGTACGGAAAAATAAAATCCCAGTACACGCAGACTAGTGCATGACCATCCCAATTCGGTCGAGTGCTGCAGTGTCCAGTGCTCAGGTGGTGGCTGACCTGATGAGACATGGTTGTTCTCAGGCCGAGTAAACAACTTCATCAACAGCCCATCACAGGGTCCTGCGCCTGGCCCTGATTAAAACCGCAGGGACCAGGTTTTCCCCTGCAGCCACTTTTTTACGCTTACTTACACAAATAACAGATGTACGGAAATGTTTTTGCGCTGAGAAGAAAACTAAATCACCTTCAGTGGTTCAAATACACGTTTCCTATCTGTTTTAGTCATTTAAACTCATGTCATGCCAGTGGTTCTCCCCCACCATTGACTTGCTGCTTCGATTTACAAGGTTTTATCCATTTAAACTGTATTCTTTGCTCAATTACACAGCTTGGCAAAAATACAGAAGGCAATTTGACCTGAATCTTCACTTGGGTTTGGTGCTCAGTGTTATCATCAAGGAAAATGCAGTTATGTGGCATTGTTGTATTTGTGGCTGAGAACGATGTTAATCTAAAATAAATTGAATCCTTAGCCTCATTTTTGGAGATCAAATTTCATCTGTTACTGCACATGTACTGGAAACATTAAACATAAATATTAGGCTGTTACTTCATCTCAGGCAGAGCAATAATTGACATTCCTGTTTGGACAAAATCCTCTTCACCCAAGGTCCTCCCATACCCCCTCTACACCACATGTCATGATCCCTGTTGTTTCTGGAATATTTCCCAAATACTTCTGCACTTTACGTTCTTTATATTTAAATGCATAACATCTATTTTTGTCAGAGGACATCAGCTGTGTCCAGCTTTTTCAATCTCAAGAAGATGGCTTCATTTTAGAGTTTTTCTACTCAGCCAGAGGTGATTTTATCCTTCACCCCCCAGTAGTATTTTCCTCTCCACTACACACAATTTTCACCCGTGGTCACTGAGTAAAACTGAGTCTGAGGCAGCATATGTCTGCCATGTACTGAAGATGCTTACAACTTAATTTTGCCTTGGCAGGAACTATGCCACTCCTGGTTTCACTGTTAAATAAAACCTGTGGATATTTGACAAACCTGTTTTCATCCATTACCCCTTTCACAGCAGACAACTAGAACGGCACTAAGTAGAGAACACACCTCCGACAAGTCCCAACAGTCCGATCGAATTCAATCAAGCTGCTTAAAATTTAAAATTTTCAAGAATTACTCTCCGGAAATTAGTAAAAATGTCGAAGAATCTCACAATGTGAAAGAAAGTGGTAAAATAAAACAACAAAAAAAAACTGTTAGGGATGTAGATATAACCGACTTAACGGAGGTAATTAGACTTGTCAGTGTAAGGAAACCACAGGTATGGCCCCCTTCCAATAAAGTGTCGCCATTAGCCATTTCGGTAAGTCAGCACGACACCAGAGACCCGAGAGTGACTCATCAGACTGTAATGCAGGGATCATTAATGGGAGCTATCCCATTTGCACTCACCTATGACGTCAGATAATCTGTTACTCATTCATTCAACTGTTTCAATCGATGTTCCAGGAACAACACAAAGCTGATTCCCTGCTGGCTGTGTTGTTGTATTGCCTCTACTTGTTGATTGCAGTTTTCTGAGTCAAGTCACCTGAAGCGGAGCGACTGGCTCTCTGAAGCGATGACCAAAAGATGGAATATACTTTTAACGGCTCCTCTGTCGGCCTTCAGAGGGCGGAGGTTTGCCTCACACCTAGGTCCTCTGCTGCTGCAGGTGTTTTAACAGTAGTGGTTCTTTTGGGAGCTGCCAGAGGTTGGGATGATGGAAGGTGGACGAGTTAATTCAGCTTTTCCACAAACTCCTCAATTTAACAGGACTGGAGTAAGTATCCATCGGATGTCTCCTTATCTGTTGAAACTCGACTGGTAAAGGAAATCCCAGTAAAGGAAGTCATCACTCAACATTGTTATGAACTTAGCTGTTCTACGTTCTACTGGGATATGAGATTCTCTCCTGGTAGAAGGGGTGCTTCCTGTGCATGACAGAGTAGAACTGACTGCAGATCCTCTCCTCCACATTTACACAAGATGCACCTGAGACATCCTCCTACTCCCTCTCAGAGAGGATTCAGAACTCTGACTCTCCATTGACGAGAAGCTGGGGGCTGGCATGAGGCGGGGGTGCTCTGCTGAAAGGAGAGCCCCAGTTTAGGAGCTATGGGCTGACTGAAGCCCACAGGCTCTCTGCAGCTCTCAGCCCTTACTGATTCCTGGAGCCGCTCTTTTCTGGGGCTGTTTAAAATATATAGATAAATAGATACATTAGTTTTACATTAGATAAGGGTGTTTTTGTCGTTTAACTTAAATCTTTTCCTCTGCAACATAACTTCATGTTGTTTGACATTGCAGAGTGAGTGGCAAGTTAACATTCTAGTAGTTGAAGTTGGATTTTCTGATGGTTTACAATGGCCGTAGTGGAACAGAAACACAGAGTCATTGTGCTGCTTTAGTCCGGCTCCTCTCTAACTGAAGTCCATCTACTGTGTTCTGCAGCCGTGCCGTTTATGGTCCATGGCCCGTCCTTGTGGCGATGACCAGCACGGCTGCGGTCAATCTCTCTGCGCTCACCACTGACCTCTTTGGCCTCTTCTGTGGCCGCTTCCCTGTTTCACTGCACAATGAGTGTGATTAAAAAGCATCTGTGTTAGCAGCTGGAGCTATATCATGTTGATGTCATGTACTATTTAGTATGTCAGTATATATATTATCATATTATATATATATTATTACATACATTTAAAGGCCTTCAGAAGTTTTTGAGGCCAATCCAAAAAGGTATAGTAAGCGGCCCCAGAAATAAATTATTAAAGACCAAAGTATTGATAAGTTCTGACACCATCAATTCTGAAAAAGAAAGAAGAAGGGATTTCTGTTTGTTATTGCTACATAAAAGTTGCTCTGCACTTTTTATCCTGCCCACAGCATTTCTGAAGGGAGGAGAGATCTCTGTTGGAGCCTGCGTGAGAGGGGGCTGGGCCGTTCTCTATCTCTCACACGTTGCACGAGAAACACTCAAGCACATTGTTTGGCATATTTTCCCTTTCAATTACACAGCTGTCCCAAAATTCGGTCTCAGCTGGTTCATCATGCACCTCACTGCCCCACATCTGCAGGTTGTCTCCGTGTGTGTGTGTGTGTGTGTGTGTGTGAGTGTGTGTGTGTGTGTGTGTCTGTGTGGTTGTGCATGTGTGTGTGTGTGTGTGTGTGAGAGTGTGCGTGTGTGTGAAGTGCAATACAGGCAAGAAGAAAGAGAGACATCAGGCACGAGTGTGTGCGTGACTCTATGTGTAAGAGAGGAAGGGCTGAGTGAAAGGGACGGACTATAGGGCTCGTCTCTGCACCTCTTTCAACCTGCTCATTGAGCCATGTGCTGGGCCTTGTAAACTGCAGTGCTACTTGATTACTTTGTCAGTCTTCTTAAGTGGCTTTTGCTCCGTGGAGAAAATCGGGAGACATGTCCAACGGAGGATGTCCAACTGGGGGGGGAGTGCAGGGAGGTGAGTGGGGACGCTGCATCCAAATGAAGGGGAATTATATCGTGCTGCTGTGTGAGAAATGAAGGTATCATTGGCCATCTGATGTTTGTTCTTTTTTGGCGTGAGAATCTCAGCATCGTGCAGCTCTGCTGAAGAGGACTCGTTCCCTCCCTGCTGTGAGCCTTAGTGAGATCTCCTCTATCATCACTACAAGAAGAGCCTATAGGGAAATCAGAGGCAGAGATTAATTTCTCCTACCAACTTCCCAGTTCAGTTCTTTGAATGAATTTCAAGCGATTAATAGAGACATTTTGAACACACATGTCCTGAGGCGCCTTTCAAATACAGGGAGAGAAAGATGCGGATGGTCAACTTCACTTTCAGATTTGCAGAGGACATGTGATGCTACTGGCAAAGCATTGTAGTTCAGCACGATTAAAGGGAAACACGTCAAACTTTTTCTTGTTCTGATCTAATGATATGATGTACAATATATGTCACATTTTTGTAATAATAGTTGTTACTCGGTATACAGATACACTGGACTGGTTGTTTCTTGCTTCTACTGAGTTGACTGCATGTGCTTTCTGCTCACTAAGATGTTGAATTGACGCCTATTTGGCCAACAAAGAGGTTAACGGGCCTGCATGATAAAATTTTACGTAAAACCCAAAAAACTAAAAAAGAACCAAACAGTGATACCCAGAATAATCCTGGCATTAGAGTGTGAGGCCATGCTCTACATTTAACATTTACATTGGGTGAGAGGGGGGCTACACCTCGGACAGGTCACCATCCCATCACAGACATTTACTTTCACATTCACACCTTTGGTGAACTCCAATTCTTCTTCTTCCAAAGACTTGTAATGCCCATTCGATCAAGAAATGTGACTTCATGATGACTGAACCTGATGCTGCAGCGTAGTTCCTCTACTGTAGAGCAGATCCCTTGTGTTTGGTTTGTTAGTTGCCAAGACAATAACACTCAGGGAATGTAAGGCTACCAGTGCTCCTTGTTTCTACAGATGGTTAATGGAACTGGATTCAGGGACACATCTTGAGAGGCTTTGGAGCCACATCCAAGGTTTTCATGAAATATTTGAGAGCACCCGGGGCAATAATAGGCACCTCAGCTTCCCTGAATCACACTCAAATTTTGTGAAAATATGAACCAAGCTCATGGAGACTCTATTGATCCTCCATTCTCCACTTGCTTTCCTTTTGTTTTGTTGCTTTATTGAGGAATTATGCAACAACAGACCTCATCTATAATGAGGTCTGTGATCTGGAGAGAATTTGAATATCAAACATAAAGAAGCTGTGCTTGTACTTCAGTGCAGTGTGGTGGGTGTCCCAACAGCAGTGATGCTGCTGATATTGACAGACAGGAACATGATGAGCCGTGTCAGCTCTGCACCAGTGAAGCGGGGCCAAGCGCCACGGCCAGTGGCAGGAGCTGGGCAGGCAATCAAATAAGAAACATTATGGTACAAGAAAGAGTCATAATGTTCCTGCTCCTTCACAGCTCACTACTGAGTTGGATATTGATGAAATAAGTTAGTGCTGTTTCGGTGCAAGCTCATGCAGATGATAATAAAAGAACATGCTCAGGCCGGGTTTAGCAGAGCATAAAAGAGCATTTTCTGAGGCATTAACACAGGCTGTCTGTGCTAATACAAAAACTTACATCATCAGCAAGGCTTTGGTCATTAATATTTGTAGGAGGGTTGAATGATTGTGGGAACCTTGAAGCACCATGGGGTATTCTTTCATATCCAATATAAGTCTCTATCTTTAAATTTGTTCTTTGTAACAAGGTACAAATCAAATCAAATCTAAGTTTATGGTCACATGAACCAGTGACAGTGTCTGTATGTCATATACACTTGTATATCAAATTAGATCAAACCAGATTAATTAGATCAGGTTTGAGGAGCATCAAAGTGTAGTCTGAGAAAAGATTGCAAATAAAAGCATTGACTTTGATTTGAAATCCTGTCCATGCAGATGCTGCATATCTGCATTACTATATAATGGATAAGCTGAAATGAACTATTCAAATCAGGAAAGGGAAAATGGTACTGTGGATTTTTAGTAGTGGATGCAAAAATACATTCAAACAAAGGCTATTCACACAAACATCTTCAGCGTCACTGATCTAATTGCACCTTAGCCCCATCACCCTCATTTGATTGGACAATGAACATATGTTATCATTGCTCTAACTTCTGGTAACATCATTGTGACCCTGTACTTTTAGTTATAACCAGAACAAATTCAGGGATAACCTTAGAGTAGCACTCACATATTGTTCACAGTTTTTGAACAAATGATGGCATTAATGACTGTGACTTGTGCACTTCTGACCTCTTGTGGCTGAAATGAGTCTACCCACAAAAATGTTTGGAAGAAATAAATGTTTTGTTCCATCACTTTTTGTTTGTTTTTTGGTTCGTGTTTACAAAGAATGTAGTTATATAAAATTGTAGGGCTCATTAAGTTTCCCTGCAGCAAAGAGACTGAAAGATTATTTGTTAAATTAATTGCTGAATGTTTTGTTGTTTTTGCTCAGAGTGTTTAGATGACTATTCAAGATGGATGGAATTAAGTGGAGACTTTCCCAGCGGGTACGATTAGTGAGCTGCTCAAATCATCCACTGTTTTCTCTGGTCTGGTGAACTCACTCTGTGTCTCCAACAAAAGTAAAATGCTTCAGGTTGGCTGAACGCTCCCTAGCCCAAATATTCCATTCAGATATACTGAATGTTCCTGTTGTTAACTTGGGATGTAAACAAACTAATATTGGTGGATGTTTCTGACAATGTGCTTAAAGTTGTCATCAGTTAATAAGATGAAGCAAATATATCAGGAACCTCTCACAGTTTCAAAATGTCATTGGATCTGGTGGTATGATCGATACCATCAGAAATTATCTATATTTTGGAGGGGAACGTTTTCGGCCCTGTTGGACACAACAATATTGTGACAATAGCGTTGTCTTGATTAATTTACCAAATACCCGTTTTTTGGTCTTTTCGTGGAATCTGTTGATATTAATCAAAGCATATAAAATCTGCAGAATCATCCTTTAAAATGGTATTTTTTGAGAGAAAGTAAAAAGATGTGGAAACAAAAATGTATCACTAAACTTATTATTACTTTAGAGTAGTCTCTAAGGGTTTTATCAAATTAAAAATATTCTTTGAAACTTTTTACAGTCATTGTAAAAACCAACAATATAACAACAACTGATATTTTTACATTTGCCATTTGTTTTCAACCTCTCATCACATTTAATTAATTTCCATCACCAATTTATAACAATCATAAAAATCTCTCATCTATTCATAATATATATCATATATACAAATTTAAGATTTTTTATTTAATTCTCTTTTTAAACAGTAAATTGTCTGGTTTTTCATTCTCTTTTTAATGAACGATCTATGGCTCATTCTGTCAGTGCGAGGAAGGAAGTGATGTCACTCCCGGTGGGCGGGTCTACCTCTTTGTAACTTCCAACCATCCAATAAGACGCTGGCTTGCTGAAATATGAAAATGGCGGCTCTCTGCTGTGAGTTTGGGGACCTGGTGCAAATCAAGAAACAGCTAATAACAGTTATATCGCTTTGTAAAGAACGAGGACTTCTGCACAGCGGCAAGTGGTGAGACCGACTGAGACCGACGTGTCCCTCTCTTTCTTTATCTCTGCTCTTTTATCTCCATAAGGGACTGTTAGCTGCCTGTTAGCTAGGTTAGCCGTGCTGTTGACAAGTGTCGTTTTTATCAATGTAGCTAATGCTGTTTCCATAAAACATCCTACACGGCTTGTTATCGTTATATTTCAGCTAAGAAGAGACGTTTAATGACTAAGTGTTGTGTTCACAGAGCCAAAGCGGCATCAGTTGAAAAATAGTGCTTAACCCAGCTGCTAACTGTATTCATATACATGCATAGTGATGGTGTTTTACATCTGCATAAGAGTTGTGTCTAATGCTGAACCCATGTTTACATTTCAGGGCTTCTGAGTTGGCCTTTGCTCTGGACCCTCTCCCTAAAGATGAGTTACCCCCAGCCGCTCCCTTCACTGAGGTGTGTACACATTGTCAGGGGCCAAGGCTTTTCTGCCTTTTATTTATTACCATTATTAATTAAACCCAATAAGTAGATTTACAGTTGGAAATCATATCGGTGCGTGTACATGTGTGGATTCACATAAATTAATCAGCCACAACCAGTTGTTCATTGGTGTGGCTGTAGTTAAGTAATAGCGTTCAAAGTGCTGTGAAGAAAGATCATGTGTATGTATGAAGGCTGACAGGTGTGGAAATATGTTCTGGTCAATGTGAAGCTGAGGGGGGTGATCAGCTGGGTAGGTGGTCCTTCACATGTGCTGATTGAATGTCATAACTCACTGGACACGTATGGGTGCATTCAGAGCTGAACTGACTACTTGTCATCAGATCACTCAGGATGGATGTTAATACCAGGTCTGACTCTTTAAAATGATTAAGATGATTTTTCTTGTTCATTTATTATCCAAAATACAGGATGATGCTCAAGACCTGGATGCACTTACATTGGCTAAATCCTACTTTGACCTGAAAGAGTATGACCGTTCTGCTTACTTCCTAAAAGGCTGCTGTAGTCAGAAGGCCTATTTCCTTTATATGTATTCTCGCTATCTGGTAAGTATCTATACATATCTGGTATGCAAACATATCGATATATTTTAGATCTTTTGTTTCATTTCATCACAGGACTGCCTTCAGTTTTGTTATAGTAAATGTGAACCATTTTGAAAAGTATCCTTTGTCTTCAGTCAGGTGAAAAAAAGAAAGACGATGAGACGGTGGATAGCCTGGGTGAGGACTTTTTTCCGTTTGGTTTCATAAGATAATTGATGGTACTTTTGTTTCCCTCCTACCCCTAATGTTTGTGTGTTTTGTACGTGTTTCCAGGCCCCCTGGAGAAGGGTCAGGTTCGCAATGAAGCCCTGCGAGAGCTGAGAGTCGAGCTCAGCAAGAAGCACAATGCTGGAGAGCTGGACGGCTTCACCTTGTACTTGTAAGAACATTTCCAGCAAACTCTGCACAATTTCCCCCAAATTGTATACTTCTGATTAGCTCTGTTATGTGTGCATTAATATGTGAATGTATGGCAGGTATGGGGTGGTGCTACGAAAGCTGGATCTGCTAAAGGAGGCAGTCGAAGTGTTTGTTGAGGCAATTCATGCACTTCCTCTTCACTGGGGAGCCTGGCTGGAGCTCAGTAACCTTGTCACCAATATTGAAATGGTAACTACAGCTTGTTTTTACACAATTGTAGACAATGAACATATCATTTTGTCATTGATTTCATATGCACAGTCCATTAGTAATCATTGACACCCCCAAATGAGTCCTCAAAATAAGGCCTCATTGCGTTTAAGCTAAACTTTACATATCCAAACCGAGAGCGTGAACAGTGTCAGGTAATATAAAGGGAGTGAAATGATGCCCACCAACTTGCTCTGTCCTTTGATTTTCTCCAAAGCTGAAGTCACTGTCTCTGCCGGATTGTTGGACCAAAGACTTCTTCATGGCCCACATGTACACAGAGCTGCAGATGATCAAAGAAGCGTTGCAGAAATACCAAAACCTCATTGAGGCTGGATTTTCTAAGAGCACCTACATCATCTCCCAGATCGCTGTGGCCTACCACAACATCAGAGGTTCAACTTTCCACCTGTCTAATAGGACTCAAGGTCGTCAGAACAATGTTATTGGAGCAAGTTTAAGTCTTACAGCACTCTGCCATCTTTCATTCCAGATATTGACCAAGCTTTGGCTCTGTTCAACGAGTTGCGGGACCAGGATCCATATCGCATTGACAACATGGACACATTCTCCAACCTGCTCTATGTTAAGGTGAGTTCACTTCTTGTAATGTGATACCCTGTGAAGAAGTGTGTTTTGATGTTTTCCCTCTCCTGTTTGACGCGGTGGTTACAGTCCAGATAATATCCCCCTTGAGTAGGACGGATGCTTCCTGACAGAACGGTTCACTATAACATTTTCATGTTTTTGTTTGACCTTTAAGTTACATCAGGAGTTCGTAGATGATCTGAGAGAAAGATGCCCTATTGAAAGAAACTTTTCTTATTTTCCTGATGATAATGATCTTTTCCACAGAGCATGAAGCCAGAGTTGAGCTACCTGGCCCACAACCTGGTGGAGATCGACAAGTACAGAGTGGAGACGTGCTGTGTCATCGGTAAGCATCGAGTCAATCAGATCAAAAACCTCTGTTCACTAAAGTGAAGGGATGATTTGTTGAATCCATCTGAAAACAGTATTATAATTTAAATGTTTTTTATTTATCTTTAAAATATTAAACATGTAGAGTTAGACAATTGATGATACAGTTTTGTGTTCTATGTTTAAGAAATGTATATCTACTTATAAATTATTATAACTAAAGTAGACAGCCAAAGGTTTTCACTAATCAAAAACAGTTCAAGTTTGTATTATTCTTCAGGAATATCAACCACACAAATCACATGTCTCCTCCACAGGTAACTATTACAGCTTACGCTCTCAGCATGAGAAAGCAGCCCTGTACTTCCAGCGGGCTCTTAAACTGAACCCTCGCTGCCTCGGGGCCTGGACTCTCATGGGCCATGAATACATGGAAATGAAGAACACTTCAGCCGCCATTCAGGCCTACAGGTCAGAGTTTTACTTATTTTTAGAGCTTCTAATTATGCAGTTGGTTTCAGATCATCTGAATTGGCGACGTTTCATGTTTTATATTTTTTTACATTTCACAGGCATGCTATTGAAGTGAACAAGCGTGACTACCGTGCCTGGTATGGCTTGGGTCAGACGTATGAGATCCTTAAGATGCCCTTTTACTGTTTGTACTATTATCGAAAGGCTCACCAGCTCAGGTATGGATTTTTTCTAAGAGGATTGAGATAATGATGTTTCAGTAAATTGAACATTGTAACAATGTGGATCATTTATAAATATGTTATTTGCTTTGACATACCATGATGCTCTGTTTTAGGCCTAATGACTCCCGCATGTTAGTTGCTCTGGGTGAAAGCTACGAAAAACTGTCACAGCAAGTGGAAGGCAAGAAGGTTTGTATGTTGCAACTTTGAATGCACCCTGGTTTATGTGATAAATTCACTAATGTTTTTGACTTGCTTGATTTATGACATGACATATTTTATTACATGTATTTGTTTAGTGTTACTGGAGGGCGTACTCTGTTGGAGATGTAGAGAAAATGGCTCTCCTCAAATTAGCAAAGTAAGTGCAACCATATCCTGAGTCTAACGATTAAAGACACATCTGTGAAACAGATTGTGGTTTAAACAAAAAGGAGCTGACATCACATTTTCTTTGTTTGAGCACAAATTGAATATCCAATCTGTAGCATTTTCCCTGTTTTCATGTCATCAGGTGCTAAATCTATGTCTTATTCCTTTATTAGGCTCCATGAGCAGCTGAATGAGTCTGATGATGCTGCCCAGTGTTACATGCTTTACATCCAAGATATTTTCTACTGTGGGGTAAGCATTTGAAAGTCTCTGAATACATATGTACTTACACAGTTGGAGTAAAGAAAATATTTATACATAAGCATACAGAGATAATAACGTTTTCCAATAAAAGTTGTGCTTGTCATAGCAGCTGATTAAAACCTGTATTAGCAGTAATAAATTGTAACAGTAATATTACAAATGTAATATCCACATGTCCACATACTTTATGCCATGTACTGTATTTGTTTGGATGCAATCTAATTCTAATAAAATCTTGTCACGACAGGAACAACTGGAGCACCTCGAGGTGAGCACAGCCCTACGGTACCTGGGTCAATACTATTTCAAGAACAAGCTCTACGATGAAGCTTCTCTCTGTGCTCAGCGCTGCTGTGACTACAATGATGTAAGTGTACCTGTATAATCTGAGCTGATCCCTATCCTAACTGTAGTTGTAGTAAATAGCAGTAACACACTAACTGGTGTTGATGGTCACTCTTGTCTGTAGGCACGCGAGGAGGGAAAAGCTTTGTTGAGGCAGATCTCACAGGTCCGAGATCAGATCGAGACGCCCTCAGCGGATCTGTTTGCACCGCTCTCGAACAACAACACTCCAGTCAGGAGGGTGTCTCCACTGAACCTCATCTCCTTCACACCTTGACCCCCACCCTGCTCTTCACTGACCTTGAAACAGACAATTTGTGTAACCTGTGACATGAAACTTTGACAGGGTTGATGGACTGTTGCGAGGATTTTCCTGTGTTTGTATACAAAATTGTTTATGGCATTAAAAATGCTTTTGTTTGTACAATTTGCAATCCTGATCACTTCTGTAAATCAATGCAGGTGACAGACTGTGGACTTTTTGAACAGATTTTAAAAGACACAGGCAATTTTAGTAACATTTATTGCCTTGGTAATGATGGAGAAAAAAAAAAAACAAGGTCCATCACAGACACGGAGGGAAAAGAGACACTTGGAAATATTTACATAAACATGTAGAACAAGAACACACACAAACGCTTCATGCTTTGAGTCACATGTCAACGCCTCAACACTGTATATATGTATATAGTGTAAATAAATCTCAGCTATGCAAAGACTTGTTTTTTTTTGTAGACAACCACTGCAGTGAGTTAACAGTAGATTTGAATACAGTGAAAATTTCAAATTAAAACTGTCAGGGAACAAATTCTTGGCCAAATATTTTTTTCCCAGACTAATAAATTAAATCATTTTAATGTGAAAAATGAAAGATACTCATAGTAAAGGCATGTGGAGGAATTTCATGGGCAGAGAAGACAAATTCCACCAATGTTCTATCACCACCCAGTCCACAACTGTCACGCTGCTCATGAAACCTCCATTGCCTAGGGACTCAACTGAAACCTTATTTAAAGCACTGGCATGAACATTATAACTGTATTTGGCATAACAGTGAGTTAACTGCACTGCAAAGCGAGTATATAAAAACAATATAAAACTACTATAAAGTTACAAGCAGGTATGACTTGCATAATATAAAAAAATATGATTTCCTGAGCCTTCAGTGAGCTCAGTACTTCCCCCTGAGACTACGAGGGGTGGGGGCCGGGCTGGGTGGTGGCGATTGCTGACGAGACCGCAAGATCCGCGAGTAGGGGGTGACGTTTCCCTCCTCACCAGCACGAGTGTTGTATTTACGTGTTGGGGTGCGTGTCGGGAACAGGGTCTGGAAAAATGGTCGTTTCTGTGGAGGCCGGTTCTCAGCATTAGATGCTACAGTGGCCCCGCAGCCCTTCCTCTTACAGGATCCTGGTGCAGGGGAGGGAGAAAAGCCACACGGGGGCAGCTGGGGCTGGATTGTGTGAATCTGGGCCAGGGTGTCCGCCTTCCGCCTCAAGTCGGCTTTGACCAGTGTCAGGCTGTTCTGCAGCTCCGCCATGATCTGGTCCTAAGAAGGAGTCAGTGAAAAGGGTTAGACGAGGCCACAGAGGAGGTGAAGGTGAAGGGTAGGTGTGGAGGTGAGGTGACAGAGGGTGAGGCATAACGCAGCTCTTGAACATGCTTTTGCAGTTTTCACCTGGTGCAGATGTTATAAATCCTAATTTAGTTTAAAAGCTGGCTATGCATCACGATTGTTAATGAAGAGAGGAGAGGGAGAGAAAAACAAATTATTTCAAATTGAGAGTTGCACTTCAAGAAGAGGCCGCTTCAATATCACTTTGAATTACAGGTTATCTTAAGAGAGCATCCATGATCAGAATCAACGGAAGGAGAAATGTGATTATTGTCCAAACTGCGCTAAGGGAAACTTACATGCTGTCGTTACAGGGACAACAGTATGTTGGGCTCAGCTCAGCTTCACCTACTTTTACTTTATGTTTGAGGTAAAAAGAAAGATTTTTAATAATGACAATATGAGACTGATCTTATTACACTAAAATGAAAAGTGAAACATTTGATTGGATTATTCAGTTTAAGCCTGGTGTAATTAAAAGTATCACCGACAAAATAATGAATCTCAGTTTAAGAGCTTCATCGTTTAAGTTAATGATTTTTTTCCTCCAACAGAACACCCTATACAATTTGCTTATATTATAGCAGAAATAACAATATACAGTATTCTACCATGCATGTGTGGTTTTACCTGTTTGGCGAGGGTCTCCTCTGTAGCATTTAACATCTGACGCAGTCGCTCCCCGCCTGTGTTGCGACAGCAGGCTCGTTCAGCAGACTGGAGGTCCACCCCCAGCCTCTGCAAATCCAGGCGCAGCTGACGCAGGTTCTGTTGGGAAAGAGTCCACATTTTCATACTCTATATAAAAAGGTTTTGACTCCAATGGAGCACAAAAAAAACTTCATCCGTGTTGGTGACTGACCCGCTGACCCTCCTCGAGCTTGCGATCAGCGGCACTGGTGAGGGTCCCTGATGCGCCCGGCACTTCCAGCTGCATCTTAAGCTTTGTCAACTCTGCATCAGCAAACAGAACAAGACAGTGAATTACCATCACCACTTCTAACCCCAACACATAGTCCGAGCAGGCTTCCAGTCAGAATCTACCTTGTGTCTTCGTGAACAGCTCAGCGCGGCACTGGTCGAAGTCGGCCTGCAGCTTGCCGGGTTCTTTCTGGGTGGTGAGGCGCCGAGAACGCCGAGGCCCCTCTTCCTCTGGCACCAGCATGGACACTGATCCACTTTCCCTGTATTTTTCAAGGGCCTCGGTCAAAGCTTCAATGGCCTGGTCACGCTCCTGAGAGAACCGATTCAAAGGAAAACTTATAGCACATACATCTTACTGCACTGATACGATATTAGAAACAATGCATTCAGGAAATATTTCAGTAAAAGGTAATTGTGTGAATCGAAAACTCTGACGAAAACTGAAATGAGCTCATCACGAAGTCTCTCACCTGCAGCTCCTCACTGTAGAATTTCTTCAAATGCTTCTGCAGGTTAGTGATCTTGTCCTCGTACCGCTCTTCAATCAGAGCCGTTTCTGCCTCCATGGTCTCACTATGAGATAAAAAGACATCAAAACTTAATATCTATATTTAAAACATTGTTAGAAATAGTTGTTAAAAATGCTCCCTGAAAACTTAAACTGGCATTTTGACAGGAACAGAACGTGAGGGGGGTTGTACCGCAACATGCTCACTCACCTGAAGCCATCCTGCATCCCAGTGATGACCTCCATCATCTCGGAGACCACCTGCTCTCTCACATTCGCTTCAAGAGCCTCTTTCTCCTCCCGCTGGCGCTGCACCTCTCTCTTCAGAACATCAATGGCCTGAAGTAAAGCCTAAAAAAGATAGTCAGCTTTTAGAAACAGTGTGCACGTCCTAAAAACGTGCCTTCTACACACTCACTGCATAATTTCTCATTTTAGTTGATATCAAAGGCATCATGTTGTAATAATATTGTAATGTCTTGATTATTTTGTTAATTTATTAAATGAAATTAAGTATTGTAAAGACAATCGGTTTTATAAAGCACTTGTGGGGATAATACATATATAAATCACTTGTACAAAGACAGAGGATGTTACCTCAGTATTTAACATGGTGATATCTCCATCTTCAGCATCACTCTCATCCTCATCCGTTTCCAGCACCGTGCTGTCATTGCCATGTCCTGTCGGCTCGCGCAGCAGAGACAGGATGTAGGCCACCCTGGTCTTTGTGGATGGGCCGTGAACCAGCTGAAATTATATATAATGCATATTTTCATTTGTCTTTGGTCTTATTATTTACTCTGTCGTTAAAGATAAAAGTCACAGAAGTTAGATAAACAAGAGTGTTTCCTACTTGGGTAGCGATGGCAGAGAATTTGAGGGCCTGGAGGGTCTCGTCGTAGATGGAGGCACACGGGTTGATGTTGACCACCATGCTGGAGCTTCCTCGGCCACAGAAGAAACCCTGCAGCACCCGAGTCAGTTTACTGTCCCTGAAGGGCACCACTTGAGGAGGCCGGGATCTGTGTAGGCAGAAAGCATGATCCATCTGTACCACGTCAACACCACAGAACGTTTCTAAGTCAAGGTCAAGCACGTACTTGTTGTTCTGGTTGTTCCTCAGGGCAGCAATACAGCGTCCCAGTGTTAAAAGGGAGGTGTTGATGTTGTTGGCCTCCTTCATCCTCTCTCCGTTGCGCTGCTCTTTACAGCGTTCAGACCCAGCCAGATCGCACACGGTCAGTCTAAAGAGGAAACAGAGTACTGCTTCATCATCTTTATAGACCAAAAGTGAAATCAGGATTTCTACGGGGTTCACAAATTCAATACTTGTAGACACTGTAATACCACAAAGAAAGCTTTTTAATAAAAATAGTGATAAGACCTGTAATTATTTATTACACAAGTCTAATAATGTCGGTTTTTGTCAGTGCTGCAATATTAATTAAAGGTAAATTTGACCCATAAGTACAAACATTAGTAAGAGTGCTAGATTTTTTTGGACGCTAGGGACATAAATACATTTCTATAACTAATGATAGCCCCTGTGGCAGGCTAGAAGACTTAAAGTGTTTTGACTTGGATTTTTATTTATTTAATTGAGTCTATTTCTGTAGGAGGCTAAAAATCTATTATTTCTAATATCTTCAAAGACCTCATAAAATGAAGGTATATTTGAATAAGTAAAAATGGGGCGACATACTCGCTGATGTGCATGGTCTGGCCTGAAATGGTCTCTGGGCGGATGTGCAGGACACGGATGGAGAAGATGCTGTGGCTGTGAAGGGGATACATTTAGGATTAAAGTCTGACAAATAAATCAAAATAATGTTTTTTGGGCCAACTGTTAACACAATGTACCTGCGGCTGGAGTTGTGGTTTAGGTGAGTGCTGGCGAAGCTCTGGTTGCGACGCCCGGCCCTCAGAATCCTCCAGGCTTCCTCGGCACTGCGGACCTGGATCCAGGAGAGATCTGACGTAACGAGAAGGGAAAACAACTTTAAATTTTGCCAGATGAAAAGTCAAAGTTACAACAAAGCAAACAAACTAACATCATACAAAATAATGATTTTTTTTTTATGTATTCCATGTTTTTGTTTAACATTTCTTGCTTGTGTAACATATATCAGATGAAATAAGTTGTATAATGGGGTTGAGCTTCACCAGGTTTAATCTGATATATAATTCAATTTAAAGTACCTATCGCTCAGGTGTATGAATCAGCGTTACCTTTCACGTAAGGGTTGCCCTGCTTGTCGTCGCTGAGCCGCAGTGTGGCTCTCTTCCTGGGATGCATGGAGGGCGACACATCCAGCAGATCGTAGAGGAACTCATTGTAGATCTCATAGAAGGAAACCCAAATAGAGAACTGCATGCCTTCCTCCAGGTCGTCCCCTCCAGTGTGTGAAAGGCTGTCGGGCTCCAGACACACACTGTCTGTGTCTGCAGAGAGTCAAAGATCCGTTTTTACAGACACAGCAAAAACATAATACAAATAATGAGCGGACCACAATTTCAAAAACATAAATGCATTCAGGATCTGACCCCACAATATCCGTATATGAATGCACACATAACCTGCTGGGTAAATGTTTTTTATTAATTATTATCTAATGTTTGTTTAATCTAGTTGACCCAGGCTGCTCAGATACACAACATATTGCAGAAACGACATAAAAACTATAAACTTGGTGGTGGAAATCTGCTTCCTCTATCTGAATGTGTTGGACTTTCACTGCCTGTTTCCACGGATGGCTTGTGGTCCCGTCCTTCCATGCAGAAGATGTGTTGCACTTGTGTGAGTCTATTGTCAACATCGATTCTTTAACCACCCTTTAAACATTTAGTTCTCCCTGCCAGTATCACTGAGCCTGTGTATGGTGCTGCAGCGTGTGAAAGCTGCCCTCACCCTTAGCACAGGCTCGGAAAAACTATATTTCTTCCTTTAAATCTCTCAAACAAT
The DNA here is from genome assembly GCF_949316205.1 of Platichthys flesus. Taxonomy (NCBI): domain Eukaryota; kingdom Metazoa; phylum Chordata; class Actinopteri; order Pleuronectiformes; family Pleuronectidae; genus Platichthys; species Platichthys flesus. Next base: position 12,603,895 of record NC_084959.1, on the reverse strand, counting down.
GATAAAAAGGTAATTTGGCAAATCCATAACATTAGAGTGTATCTATACCATTTAAGACCTGGTTTTAATGCCCACCCCTATTCATCAGGTTCAGTTGCTGGTTTATAATGTGAATTTAAATTCATTCTAAATTTGACTTAGATGTGAATTTGAGGTTTGTTCAACATGATATTCCACACTCCCTACTCACCGTCTAGCAAGCTGGCCATGTGACTAGTAGAGGAGAGGCCTCCGAGACCGCTGTCCCCGTTTGTCGTGGTACCACCTCGACGAGAAATCAAACTCTCATCCTGAAAACACACAAGGGGAGAACATCAGCTCCTGATCTCCTGAATGATATCAAACTGCTATGGTGACACATTAGATCTCACTCTGACAGAAAGTTCTCATTTGTCACCCTGTTTTTGTTGTTTTAAGGCTTAAACCAATCAAGACTGAGCCCACTGCATGAATGTAGCTGACAATGAATTGAAAGAAATTATTATTATTATCTGTTCTAGAGCTACAGACACCATCTCTGACACATTGTAACAACAAGGAAGTTGCATGTTTCGTTTCATATCATAAGAACCATTAAACTTTTCTTCAGTTTACCTCTTTGAGCAGAGAGTTTCTGCGGATTTCCTCCACCCTGACCTCACTGGGTTCCAGCTGTTTCACATCCTGATACATGACAGGCTTCAGGTCCATGGCACCGTAGAGGCGACCCTGCAGTTTCCTGAAGAGAGACGCTAAAGCTCGGGGCAGGAGGCCTGACTCTCGACCACTGCCTGTAAGTCAAAGAACAAACAAACATTTTTTTATAGAGCTGAAAACACTAACACTGTTACCAACCCTGGGCTTTATTAGTTAAACAATCAAATCTTACCCTGAATGGTGTACGTCTTTCCAGAATTGGTGACACCATAAGTGTAGAGGAGTCTGTTTTCTCCCTGAAGCACGTCTTTCACCATCTTCTTCATCGTGCTCTCATAGAACTGCTGCTGTGTGGTCTCTGCTCCAGAGATCTATGAAAGAGGGATAGTATTAAAAAAATGTGGTCTATTAACTTGGACATGGACATTACACAGGTGTTCTCCTACACAATTAAAGACATTGGCTGCTATTCAAACTCATAAGCCCAAATTGATCGATCAATGCTTTCAGTGCCATGAATGAAAAACCTGTTTAGATTAGTGTTCACTTCCATAGGTAATCCTCCCAGCACCACTATTTCTCTCCTTTTAAAAAAAAAAATCTGTATAATTTTGACAGCAGGTGTTATGTGCATTGTATAAACACAGAGCACAGGTGTACCTTGGAGAAACTGAACTTGTGCATGCTCTGGGTGATGCCCCTCTCTGCAGTCCTCATGTTCTGAGACTCCTTTGGAGCTTTGAGCAGCAGAGTCTCTTCATCCTGGACAGCCACACAACCCTGAGATGAAGAGTGAACATTTAGCACAGTGAACCATACTGTAACCAATGGATGTATTTTATTTACAAAAAGATACAAGTATATCATTTATTCCACATGCAGTATAACTGCAGTTATTGTGTAGAAAAACCTCACCTGTTCTTCTCCCCTCTCTCTCTCCGTCTCAGTAAGAGGTCGAATGCGCAGATACACCTTCACCCTGTCTGCATTTCCTTCACCACCACTACCTTGTCTCACCAATCCGGATTTCACTGGGAGTTTCTAGATACACAGGTTTAAGACATCAAATGGCAGTTTTCTAACACAGAGGAAAATAGAGTATTGTTTTGATGTGCTCATTCATTGAGCCTGTGAATGGCTTGACAATGGCAGGGAGTAAAAGTAAAAAAAAAAATAGAGATTTCAAAACATTAAATAAGAAGGTTTTACAAACGTGATATGTAAATAATGCTCAATATTTATTTTTTTTTAAATGAAAACATTACTGGGACTATTGCAGAGACAGAGTCCACACTCACCGGCTCTAAAATGGACGGCCGGCGATCGAGGCCAGGGGAAATCACAGAGAGCTCAGGGTGGAGTGGTCGTGCCAGGCCCCCGAACTCTGCTGCAGTCGACTCAAACACGGCAATTTCCTCCTCCTCATCAAAGGGGCACACGCACGGGGAGGACAAAGACAGTGCCATGCTTACCTGATGCAAGAAAACAACATTGGTAAGACAGTAATCACAACACACAGTGCATTTGGGAAGTTTTGAGACCACCTTCACATTTTTACATGTGCCAAGGAGGTTATGTTTTCACCCCTGTCTGTTTGTGTTTTTGTTCGTTGTAAGCAAGATTACACAGAAGCAAATGGATGGAGTTTCATGAAACTTAGTTTTTTCCACTAAGTTAACATTGACATTGCGAGAATCCATATTCTGGGAAGTGGTATCTAAGAGTGTGTGAAAGTTGGTACAGCTTTTTGAATACAAGGTGACCTTGGTGGAGGCGTTTACTCCACACAGTACCACTGTATTTCACATTGTTATTATGCTGCAGCCTTCTGCTGAAATCAAAAGAACCTTTTCCCTATCAATTACAACTCAATAAAATTAGAGTAAGTGGAATCAGAATTGTAAAAAGTGTTGTCAATTCATTAAATAGAAAAAAATTCAATGTTAAGTGATTGGGGATAGTAGAAACCGCTTGAAGAACATGAAGGTTAAAGGTTTTTGTTCTTTTCTTTATGGAGAGCTCAATCGAAACTGTGGTTTCACAGGAGAGAAGGAAAAACACGTGTCATCTAAAAAAAAACAAAAAAACTCAGAATGATATGTGTTTGAAGTGTTTAACTCCAACAGTCTTCAGGCAGCACCTCGCTGGACGGGAGGATAAGTCCAAATCAAGGGTGTGCCATGACACAAGCTGAGAGATCACACAGAAGCCCTTGTTTTCCTTCCCAGTCAATCAGTACCTGCTCGAGCAGTTCTTCAGGTATATAGTTCCGCGGGGCTCTAGCTTGTCGTGACAGGTTTTTTAGCTTTGCTGCATTTGTCTCTCAGAATTGAAATGAACAGAAACATCGATGACGCTGAAGCAAAGACTTCACTTTAGATGCAACCGCGTTTAAGCGTGCAGGCTAACTTCCTCTCAGCTACTGGAAACATGACGAAAAGAGGAGTCACACGTTTCAACGCTGGACTAAGAGCGTGAACACGTAAAACAAAGGGTGTAAATGAACGAACACGAGAAGCTTTAGCCGAACCAAACAAACACTGATATAATAAAAGCACGATATGTTTTTATTATACAGCGATTACAGCTTTATGGTAGCTTACAGCTGTTTTGTTGTTTAGCCTGTAGCGAAGGTGGATTCCACTTACCTCGAAGCCTTCAAAGTGCGAGGAGCGCCTGGTTTCCTGTTCCTAAATATTCCTAAGTTAGTGAAAGAGAAGACACAGTGTTGAACTGAATCCGTCCTTGTGAATCAGATCCTGAGTGTGAGATTGAGTCTCAGCTGAGCTTCACCCGACTGGGTTTGGTTTTTGAACAATGCGCTTCCCCTGCAGGGCAACTCGTCGATTGGCTAGAGCTCCGCGCTCTCTGCCTTCCTGATTGGCTAACCCGGGTTCACACGGTGCGCTATTCAAACTGCGCCCTCCTCAAACCAAGACGCCTTGCATGAGTTCCTATCACGTGTTTGAAATGAATCTGACATTTGATCAGAACGTGTTACCTAGTGTGGAAGTAAAAGTGTGTTAACGAGGTTCTCACAAGGGGAAAGAAAGAAAGATGGAAGTAGGAGCAGATGAGACTCTCTTGTCATGTTTATTCAACATACATATTGTTAAAAGAATAATACAAATACAATATTAGTTGACTATTAACTGGCATACATATATGAAACCTATACTGTGAGTACCATGTATAAAGGGAATGCAGGTGCCATAATAAAATAATTTTTATTTACAGCATTTTATATCAAACCTGCAAAATGTTTTCCATTCGGAACTTATACAATGTCTTAATTTGTTTATTTATTATAAAATACTTGAATATGTTTTCTATATATTTAAAATCACAGGTAACAAAAACAACATAGAGGTCAGAGGTCATGACTGAAATGCTTCATTGTGCCCAGTGAATATTCTCATCAGTCTATCAACCACGGTTTAGCCGTTGTAATCTTCTCCACCGTTTGGCCGTGCATTAGTGGTGATGCTGTGAAATTGGACTTGGTTGGGGGAATGTTGGAGCCTTTCTTTCTGCACACTGTGCCGAACCCCATAACAAAAGTAGATGATTAAACCTGTTGATAGAAAAGACACACCACACATGTCATTTGGCCAAGGTTATTTGATGTTGTTACACATTTTGTTACAATGAAACGTGCGTTTTGTAGAGCTATTGTTCACACACCTATTGCCATCCACACTGCATAGCGGATCCATGTGTCTGATCCAAGCTGAGCCATAAGGTAGACATTGGCAATGGTGCTGACTATAGGAAGCAATGGCACAAATGGAACCTGTACATAAGAAGAAGGAAAATTAAAATAATAAAATAAAATATATACTCAAATTCCCTGTTTAAGCTTTAATGTAGCAAGAAACACATTGACGTCCCACCAATATTTCAAACTGATTAGCAGAAAATCACTGTTTCCTCGATGCATTTTGAATGGTTACTATCTGTAGCTCTAAGCTCAATGGCAAAGACAATGCAAAGCCTGTGTCTGTTGTTGGCATGTAGGACCATGGGCCATAGGCTCAATCAGATTTGTGTTGCTTAGTTCAGCGATAGACAGTGACTTAACAAACATTTGTTTATAAAAAAATCTTTGAGATTGCTACTTTAAGATAGATGAGATGTACCATGAAAGCAGCTTTTGTTGAACTTTGTGGTTGTCTCCAGATGATCAAGATAATGAGTAGCAGAATCAGTACGATCACAGACACGCAGAGTAGACTCCACCACTCCAGGGCCTGCAGGGAGTCTACAGCTTGAGATATGAGGAGGCTCAGGACGATAGCTAAAAAGACTGAAGAGATCAATGTAAGTTCCAATGACTATTTCCGAGGGAAATCATATATATGTAAACAAAGTTACTCAAGGATGACAGGAAGAAGAATCACTTACCAGTAAAAACAGCTAGAACAGAGACATTTTTTGACGTCCGTAAAGTTGGTTGTGAGGGAGGACTGAAAACTTCATGGATGGTAAAAGGATCTGGTTCGCTGTGTCCGGAGTTTTCACTGACGTCTGCTTGGTATCTGCAAAGTGAGGAAATGTCAATGAATGTACCCAGGCAAATGGTTGATATAGCAGTATTTAAACAGGGAGTTTATTGTTTTGTGAACAAAAGTTTTTGTAAACCAAGCGTAATATTAACGTTTCTAACACACCAGGCCAATGACCAGTTTACAGTAATAATATCCTACATGTTTGATTATGATGACTCATACCTTAATATGAGGATACATATGGCAACAAGTGTGTAGGCGAAGAGGGTTCCAATCGACATCATGTCAACCAGGGACTTCAGGTCAAACACCAACGCCATGATAGCTAAAAGAACAGGAATAATAACAAAAAGAAGAAGAAGAAGAGGCTTTAACAAATTACCATCTGACACTCATATCAATAACCTGTATTTCCACAATAGCTTAGTCCAGAGTGTTGGTCTTATAATTCATGTAAGACTCAGAGAGACTATATTAATAATAATGATTAATTGTATCAACTGTGCTTTTAACAGTGCTCAAATAACATTTAACAAGGCAAAGAAACCGATGAAGCAAATAAAATACACATAATTAATACGTTAGAGATTTTTCCTTTTTTTTTAGGTCATCAATTCTTCATTTTTCTAATCAGTAATATTTGTAGATCATTTGTGATTCTACTGTTGATTTGGACACGGCTGACCTGTCACTGGTGTATTTACAGTCAAAGACACACACTGTGCGCTTGAACTCGTCAGTTGCGGAACAGTTTGTGCAGACTAACTCTGCTCTGCACTATACAGCTAGAAAAGGAAAACATTAACATTTTGCCAAATATTGTCCCTCCTCTAAATAAATACATTTAGCTGTTTAGAATCCGTGTAGTGTGTGTGTTGAGCAATGAGCTTGAGGATGAACAATTAGGTTCAAAACAGGAAGGGATTTGTTAAAAGAAACACAGAGAGAAGACAGTTCATGGCTGAGATGTTTATTGTGTGAAGTTTACCTGCTGCAACCCCTGACACCAGGGTTGCTATGACAGGACTTTGTCTGTCACTGAGCTTGCTGAGCGGAGTGAAGAGAAGTCCGTCCCTGGCCATGGCAAAGATAACGCGAGGCATCGGGAACATTGATCCGAGAAGGCTGTGAGGAAAAAACTCAGATAGCTCCATAAACGACAACTGGGTTTGCTGTGCTCCTCCTTTACTGTGAGTGCTCTACATGTCAGCCAACGATTATGTATTTCTATTCATGTAAAATACCAATTCACTAACTGGACAGCGTATCAAATTGATCAGTGGAACAGTATCTGGTTTTTGAAAGACCCAGTGTGCTTCATACCTGGTTGACAGTGCACAGAGGGATCCCACAGCCACTGCGTACTTCGCAGGCCCCCAACCGATGTATGTAAAGGCTGCAGGCAGTGGGCTGTGAACACTGAGCAAATAGTAGGGCATCATGAGAGTCAGGGCAGCAGACACTCCAAAATAGGCCAAGAAGCAGATGAGGAGAGATGCCACGATACCAAGTGGGATCGACTTCTGTGGGTTTTTAACCTCCTCACCTATAGAAAAACACATTTAGTTATACATATTGAAGTTATACACATTTTTTGCTTGCACTTGGATGTACAGTTTGTGTGTAAGTGTGGTCCAACAAAGTAAATACTGCTCATGTGTAAAAGGTGCTTTATCTATACTACATTTCATTTTCAGCCTTTTTGGTACGTGCACCACAACAACAGGATTATATTAACATGTTTCTGTCTCAATTATGTACCAGGTGAGCATACGCCTGAAATGCATTCTGATTGTGTAATAGCGAAACCTCTTTTAACTTACTTGTTGTGGCAATACAATCAAATCCAACGAATGCATAAAAGCAGGTGGCCGCACCCGCTAATGTACCCTCAAAGCCGAAAGGGAAAAATCCCCCACTGCCATATGTGGAGGTATCATTCAGTGACGTTTGGTTTCTGCAGAGAACAAATAACAATAATTTACAAACTAATTGGTATTTCAATATTTTAAAGTCAGTTTAATATTTCTTTTTAACACTAACAGCCTGTAAACTATGTTTTACCGAACACGGCAAAGTAAGAGGTAGGAATTTAATTAATTTGTTTCTGTGGTCTGCAGGTGAAGCATGTATTAATGATACTTACTCATATGCATTTATGATAGTGTCTTCGGTGGTGTACCAGTTGTTGATGTCACCCTTAATGAAACCAGAGATGATTACAAATAGCAACACCAGGACGTTAACCGCAGTGAAAACCTTATTCACTGTTGCCGACTCCTTTGCACCAAATGCAAGAATCCCTATAAACAAAACACACAAATATAAAGTCAGACGTGTGTTTGAACAGCATGAAATTTCACTCATCAAAAATACAATAAAATATTAATGCAAAAATGCAAAAATGCATTAACAATAGTTTCTCCCACTTTATTTTAGACATTGAAATAAAAAAGATCAGAAAAATTGCAACAAAAAATCTGATCATGAAACTCGCCTGCCAGGAGCATTATGAGAGCAGCTGCAAAGAAGTCTGGGTAAGGAGCTAATCCAGGTAAACCCATAGCAGTCTGTTTCCCCAGAGAGTTGGCGATGACATTTCCAATGAGGTCATCGAAGGTCCCACTCCATGCCCTGGCCACACTCGATGTCCCTAATAAACAGTGAACGAGGAGGAGACACCAAATGGGTTAATTCGCATAGATGTTCATAAATTATTCTCTTTATTTCAAACTTGAGACTTGTCACCAGGTGGTTTATGGGAAAAGAGAGGCTGCGGCATTATTGCACATGAAAATTGAAAAACAAACAGTCTTTACCGATGACATATGACAGCAGCAGGTTCCAGCCGGTGATAAAAGCCCAAATCTCTCCCACAGTCACATAGCTATAGAGATAGGCAGAGCCAGTCTTGGGAACGCGAGCTCCAAATTCAGCATAACACAGTCCAGCAAATATTGAGGCCACTGCCGCTATCAGGAAAGAGATAATGATACTCGGCCCGGCCACGGCTCTGGCAACTTCTCCCGACAGCACATACACCCCGGCCCCAAGTGTGCTGCCGACCCCCAGAGCCACCAGGTCAAGGGTGGTCAGGCTCCGGCGAAAGTTGGATTCCTCGCCCTCGGGCTCCAGAGGTTTCCTACGCGTCAGACTCTGCAGGAACGGTAGAATCTGTGCTCCAGGCATCTTGTAAAACCTCCAGACAAAACATCAAAAAATTGGATACAGCTGAGACACAAGTCAAAAGACAAATTAGAAAGTATCCATCTCAATAACATTTTCTGGTTAAAAGAGATAAATCTCTGTTTAGAAAATCTAAGCACAGTGGCAATTTAGACATCAAATGCTGCCGTTCTCATATAAAAGTTAAACATAATCCAGTTGTGCATTTCATGTCCCCTGTGAGCGATTTGCTGTAAAGGCATGTGAAAAGAAGTTGTAGCTTCATCATAGTACATTTATAGCTTTTCATTCTGAACTAGAACACATCACACTTTAAGACAAACTGACCTACTCCTACTGACTCTGACCAAAACCAGTAGAATATTCATTAGATTTAAGAAAGTCATGCTTCTTACCTTTTCAGTTGAATGCAGCCGTGTACGAGACTGTGTTCCGATCTGGCCGAGAGAGAACGCTAAATGTGAGGAAAAACCCATTCGCCGTGAACTAAACATTTTTGACACGTCTTGTTACATTTCAGACGTACGTGCCATTTCTGAAAATGCCCGGATCAGAAAAAATGTTTGAGGACTGTACAAAGACTGTCAAAATATGTCATTCATTTCTTTAAGCAAATGATAAATGATGGTAGCATTATTTTGCCTCCATTCAGCATCAAAATGTTTGTCCTCATATACATGGTTACTTTTAAATGAGCACAGGATCACCTGACTTCATGAATAGTCCTGCAGTCACTCAAACATCGAGTTATGTAGAAGCCCTGTGTTCAACATGGATGCAGTAGTTTGTGCTTCACAAACTATTAAACAATATAAGTGAACGAAAACAATTACTTTGTACATGAAATTATTTCACGTACTTACTCGAATCATTGTACTCTGAGGAGGAGGTGCGGTGTGAGTTCTGGCTCATCTATTAAAAGACACTTAAATACACAAGTCAATGTAAAGTTTTAACTTCCCCATATGTTGTTATTGGGCCTCTTGAATCTTGAATCCCATATAAACACTGCAGCGATGATTGGATATTCAAAAAACATGTATTTGAATTTGTGTTGTATTAAGTGTTCTCCTTACTTGGAAAAACTTTTTCCATCGGTGAAATGAAAGTCGCGTGATGCCACTTCAAAATGTGAACCTTGTTTAAGATTTAAAATGTGATAAGATTAAAGTTTAGTCAGTTTTCGACTCATTGAGATGACTTTGGTTTGGGAGCGAACTGTGAGTAGACTTCATTACCGAAGGAAATGGACTACCCCTCTCGGTTAATGATTCATCTGCAGAAAGGGGAAAGCTAAAACCATTCTCCAGTAAATTCATTCATCACCCTGGAAAATTCGGGGAAAGGCTTTAAAATCAGTGCAAAGCTGCAGATTGATGTCTTGGAGTGTATCTTATTGATTAACACACGGCCGGGTACCAGGTAAGTCTGATTCTGTGTTGTAGTCCATGTTTGTTGTTTTAATAGTTTAACTTTGGGAGTTAAAAATCAAAGAAGAATAGTTTTAGAGAGTTAAAAAAACTCTCTAAATTATTTAGCTATTGCAGTCATTTAAAACATTACATGATATAACAGTCAATTTCTTTGCCGATTGCACTTTGCTAGAAATCAGGTCTTATTGATTTTGTTTATTTGGAACAAGTGGAGATTATATATATATTTTATTAATTTTTTTTTGGTTATTTACAAAAACGTGAAAGGGGACATTGGTTTCTATAGAACATTGGATGCATAATAATATTCTACTTTACTTTTATTGGACATTAGGGGATTTTCCTAAAAGCACAATGAGCTTTCTGTCTAAAAATAATGTCCGTTATAATTTAAAATAGATTTTATATGACTCGGCATAGAACATTCTCTTAATAATTGTTAATGGGGGCAAAGAGTGGCTCTTAAAGGCTGGTAGTTACTTCATTATCGCAGCTCTGCCGCAGCATTTTTCCAGCAGTATTAGCCAGATGCAGTGAGGCTGCGATGGCTCTTCTCCATGGTGACTGGGTTCACTGGCCACAGCGTGAGACCGAGCCTTTGCAGGAAGGAGAGTCATTAGTGTGTGACTTCATTCTCGGCTGATGTAAATCCTGCGTCTATTTTGGTTTCAGGTGGATATTTCCAGCTACACGACCACGCTGTGGCTGAGGTGTTAAACATTCAGATTCATCTCTTTTTTAGAGACATTACAGGGGAAGTCAACTCTCAACAGACTTATATACAGTAATTGGGTATTCTAGTAACAGCCTTTAGTTGTGTTGGCTTCTAACACCATTTTTTCACCATTGTGTCATTGTGTTATTTGGGAGAGTATTGAAGTAGTAGGGTATAAGATGCTTTTGCAAACTGCCACAGAATAAGAATAATGTTTATTTCGTGGTGAAAATTTTCTTTTTGTACATGGAAAATTTGGATATCTAATGTGATTGTGGCCTATTCCCCCTTTTTCCCACTGGCAGGCATTTTCTTCTGTACAATCATGAATAACACAAAACAGCGAGGCAGGCCAATTTGTGGGAGAAGATTATGCTGAGAAGAGCTTCACTCTTCGTTTTAGACACCAATCTATTATCCATTAGAGGAGAAAAGTAAAGATGAAACTGGTTCTGCATTATCTGATACTCTTGGGGTCCAGTTATGTGATTTCCACTTACGGGCCCCATCAAAGAGCACAGATGACCGGAGATATTTTACTCGGTGGTCTTTTCCCGATACACTTTGGTGTTTCATCCAAAGACCAAGACCTTGCAGCGCGGCCGGAATCCACACAGTGTGTCAGGTAAAAAACACGACTGTTGACAGAGTATTTTTTTACAATTTGTTATTCGTTTCAACTTTTCTGAATCCACCCTCTGATGTTTTTTGCAGGTTCAATTTCCGTGGTTTCCGTTGGCTCCAGGCCATGATCTTTGCAATTGATGAGATTAACAACAGCAGCACTCTCCTGCCCAACATCAGTCTGGGCTACAGGATATTTGACACATGCAACACGGTGTCAAAAGCCCTGGAAGCTACCCTCAGCTTTGTGGCACAAAATAAGATTGACTCACTGAATTTAGATGAATTCTGTAACTGCACTGATCACATCCCATCAACCATTGCAGTGGTGGGAGCAGCTGGGTCTGCCGTTTCCACAGCAGTTGCAAACTTACTCGGCCTATTTTATATTCCTCAGGTGAGTCACAGACCATTAATACTCTGGCTGAGTCATGAACTTAAGTAGGAGCAAATGTACGGTGGCAAAGACGTCTCATACACGTGGAAAAGGAAAACACAAATGCCAAAGCCTCAACATGAATATAGAAAGTGACCACGCAACTATAAAAGAGCAACAACAGAAAAACGCTACAAGAGCCTGCACTGTAACACTTTAAATTAAAAAGTATAACATTTTAAGTGATGGTTAGCTTGGCCTGGTTTTTCAAAAATGATGGTAGCAGTAACTAGCTCATGTGATTGTTAAGATCCATTGTTGCTCACTTTTGTGACTTTTGCAGTTGTGTTGTGGATCTTGCGTTCACGTATTCCATTAATTGTGTGAGAGGTCTCGACCATGTGTTTTATCACAAAATGACAAAACCTTCAAGTTGATCAAAGAACATTAATGAGCACGACACAACAAAAATCCGGTTGATAAACTGAAATCTCTCCTCTCAGATCAGCTACGCCTCCTCAAGTCGCTTACTGAGCAACAAGAATCAGTACAAATCCTTCATGAGAACCATTCCCACAGACGAGTACCAGGCCACAGCCATGGCAGACATCATCGTGTACTTCGAGTGGAACTGGGTCATTGCTGTGGCCTCCGATGACGACTACGGACGACCAGGGATTGAAAAGTTCGAGAAGGAAATGGAGGAGCGAGACATCTGCATTCACCTGAATGAACTTATTTCTCAGTACTCTGAGGATCATGAAATCCAAGCGCTGGCTGACAGGATCGAGAATTCCACTGCTAAAGTAATTGTTGTGTTCGCCAGCGGCCCGGATATCGAGCCTCTAATCAAGGAGATGGTCAGGAGAAACATCACAGATCGCATTTGGCTAGCCAGCGAAGCGTGGGCCAGCTCCTCCCTTATTGCCAAACCCGAGTATCTTGACGTCGTGGCAGGAACTATTGGCTTTGCTCTGAAGGCGGGGGGTATACCAGGCTTTAGGGAGTTCTTACAACATGTCCAACCAAAGAAAGACAGTCATAATGAATTTGTCAGGGAGTTTTGGGAAGAAACCTTCAACTGTTATCTGGAGGACAGTCCAAGGCTGCAAGAATGTGGCAGCACTAGTTTCAGGCCTTTGTGCACAGGTGAGGAAGACATCACAAGCGTTGAGACCCCGTACCTGGACTACACACACCTTCGCATCTCCTATAATGTATATGTTGCAGTGTATTCCATTGCACAGGCCCTGCAGGACATTCTTACCTGCACACCCGGACATGGACTTTTTGCAAACAATTCCTGTGCAGATATAAAGAAAATGGAAGCCTGGCAGGTAAAATTCCTCAGGTCCCCCTCAGACGCAGCTGTTAAATACCTAATTTCTTTCCATATGTGAATCATCAAAATGTGTGTTTCTGCCCCTCAGGTCCTGAAGCAGCTGAGACATTTAAACTACACCAACAGTATGGGGGAAAAGATCCACTTTGATGAGAATGACAACCTGGCTGCAAACTACATGATTATAAACTGGCACAGGTCCACTGAAGACGGCTCTGTGGTGTTCGAGGAGGTTGGATACTACCACATGCACGCGAAGAGAGGGGCCAAACTGCTCATCGACAGGACAAAGATTCTGTGGAATGGATACGGTTCAGAGGTCAGTCAAGCTATTTTTGGTCGATGTTCTTATCAGTGCATTCCTGTGTTTCCTGTGTTTCCTGTCATTGTAACCTTCAGATAAAGAAGAAGATTGTTACAAACATACATTATCACAACTTTTTAAGGCTTCCATTTTCACTGGAAAGCAACTTACACTTAAATGATCTCAGTAAAAAGACCTGAGGTCATCTGGGGCTTCGAGTTGAAATGCAACATATTTCAACACACAGCAGGTTGGGGACAATAAAACAAGGTGCAAACATAGAGAAATATATCAATTGCTTCTTTATAAACGCTGATAGACATCAGCAACCTCTAAGAGTCATGTCAATGTCCACATCAGGAATGAAAGTCCAATATTAACTGACATATTTGCAATATTTTGTTCTCCACTATCTCCTGAGAGAAATATTGGCAATTAATCAATCAAATTAATTTTTGTTTTGTGTAACCCATATTCATGAATAAAAAATGTCCACATACGGCTCAACAATCTTTGCCAGGTGTGACATCCTCTAAACGACATACTTGTGTGTAACCTTTCTTTCCATTTAACATCCTCCAGGTGCCATTCTCGAACTGCAGTGAGGACTGTGATCCTGGCACAAGAAAGGGCATCATAGATAGTATGCCCACATGCTGCTTTGAATGCACTGAGTGCTCCGATGGAGAGTACAGTACTCACAAAGGTATAAAGAGTTCAAACATTCATATACACACAAAAGTTACACCTTATAGCTTCTGTTGTTAGTTTAAAATGTACAAACACCAATAACGTTTTATTTATTTATACAGATGCCAGTGTTTGCACCAAGTGTCCAAATAACTCCTGGTCCAATGGGAACCACACGTTCTGCTTCCTGAAGGAAATTGAGTTTCTCTCCTGGACGGAACCTTTCGGGATAGCGTTGACCATATGTGCAGCGCTGGGTGTTGCCCTGACAAGCTTCGTGATGGCCGTCTTTGTCAGATTCCGCAACACCCCAATAGTGAAGGCCACGAACCGAGAACTGTCCTACGTCCTCCTGTTCTCGCTCATCTGTTGCTTCTCCAGCTCCCTCATCTTCATAGGAGAGCCGCAGGATTGGATGTGCCGCTTACGCCAACCTGCCTTTGGGATCAGTTTTGTTCTCTGTATCTCGTGCATCCTTGTGAAAACAAACAGAGTCCTCCTGGTGTTTGAAGCCAAGATCCCGACAAGTCTCCATCGTAAATGGTGGGGGTTAAACCTACAGTTCCTGCTGGTGTTTCTGTGCACATTTGTCCAAGTCATGATATGTGTGGTCTGGCTGTACAACGCCCCTCCTTCAAGTTACAGGAATTATGACATAGATGAGATGATTTTTATCACATGTAACGAAGGCTCTGTAATGGCTCTTGGGTTTCTTATTGGCTATACATGCCTGCTTGCCGCTATATGTTTCTTCTTTGCATTCAAATCACGGAAACTTCCAGAAAACTTCACCGAGGCTAAGTTCATCACTTTCAGTATGCTCATATTCTTTATTGTTTGGATCTCTTTCATCCCTGCCTACTTCAGTACTTACGGCAAGTTTGTTTCAGCGGTGGAGGTCATTGCCATACTGGCATCCAGCTTTGGGATGCTGGCCTGCATCTTCTTCAACAAGGTCTACATCATCCTTTTCAAACCGTCCCGGAACACCATCGAGGAGGTCCGGTGCAGCACCTCAGCCCACGCGTTCAAAGTGGCGGCAAAGGCTACTCTAAAGCATAGCACGGCTTCACGAAGAAGGTCGGGCAGCACTGGTGGATCTTCTGCCTCCACGCCGTCATCGTCCATCAGCCTGAAGACCAATGGCAACGACCCGACTTCAGGAAAGCCGAGGGTGAGCTTTGGCAGTGGAACAGTTACTTTGTCCTTGAGCTTCGAGGAGTCGAGGAGGAGTTCTCTGATGTGATAGAATATGTGTGGCGCTGTCAAGTTTTAGCTTCATCTGTTCCATTAGTAGGGTGTTTTGTTTTGTTTTTTACACGTAAACCTTTACATCTTTTCTTTTTCCTAACATTTTGTCCGAAATATGATCATCACTCCAACTAATATACTGTACCTTAATCCTGTGTCTTGTTAATGTGTAGTAAACCTGCTAGTAATATTCACAAAACGTTTTGTACAATTAAAAAACTTTATATGACCCTCATGTTTATTCTTTTTCTTAATTATTTAGATCAATGAACTCCATCTAGAGAAATGCAAAACATGAACCACAAGACACATTTACACAAAATTATTGTAACACAACACATCTTTTATTTTCTTAGATACAAATGATTTGGAAAAAACTTGTTGAGGAAGATCTAAATTGAAATCAAAGCTCACATTCCCTGACAAACTAACTGTGGAGGTAACACACCATGTTTAACACAAAGACCCAGCACTTAACATGGAGCAACATCTAACCAGTGGACAACATAGGCCCTTTAACACGGACAGTATTATGAGTAAAATAAATAAGTATTGCGTAGTCCTGCGACATAATATTGTGAAATCCATGCCATAGGAAAAGACTATTCTAGTGTCATGATCAAGAAAAGTAATAGAGTAATACAGTTTTGGGGGGGATATTCTGTATACAGCACAGGTGACTGTCTGTATAATTATAGAAAGCTAAACTGTGGAGCTTGCAGTCACTACAAATAATCTAAAAATTCTTCCCAAAATAAAAATCTGAGTGAAAGAGAGAGAAAAAAAAAATGAAGACGCTGATGGAGGTCTACGTGGTATTTTGGTTTCGATCTTTCAGAGAACTATCTCTGCTTGCTTTTCTCAAGTCCACAACAACTGCAAATAGTGCAGGGCTCTCTCACATGCCAACGCCATTCTCACTATAGACCTACACCGCCGACATCATGTCCTGACATTATAGAGGAGCTATAGAGGGGCAGAGGAGAAGCTGGCAAAGGTATTGACATCGCTGTGTCTGATAGTCAACTGTGAGGCTGTGACCCTTTCCTCCAAAAGACTTGTTCTATGAAGTAATAACAATATATTTGTACAATTCAATATATGAAAGGGACCATTTTAAATTAGTATTAGTACATTTTGCTGAATAATACTCATGACCAGAAAATGTACAGAAATTACATTCACATTTTGAATATAGATATTTTGCTTTTTATTTATAATTCTTCTTTACTGATGGATAAGTGAATAGTATTGTTTGACCATACTCTGAAAAGACACTTAATGCTCTGCAACAACATCCTGTTTGCACCCAAAATAAGTGTTACTCAACAAACCTCTGTAGCATATTCCATCACACGGATCTTCTTCAAGATCTAGAATCACGGTGGATGTTAAAAGAATTAAAACAAAAGTAGGTAAAAAGGCATTTGAGGACTGCAGCACCACCACTTTGTTTAAAAACACGACGACACGCTGAGGAGTTCAGGATCGTGGCCGACCTGAAGCAGCTGGACAACCACTTCCTCTGTTGGCAGGAGCATGACCTTTACCCTCAGACTCAGTGGACCTCTGCAGGGAGACCAGCATGATGTATGTCTCACTTGGAGGAGCTGTGAGACAAGAGTTAGGACCAAATAACCAGGAAGCATCGGATGATGGGAATGTTTGTCTCAGTTCTTTGGGTCAAACATATAATAGCTGATAAATCCCTCATGCCCATCGCTGTGCAGTATTTTCATTGCTTTGTTTAGTCAACGACTTTAATTTAAGGCATGAGGCCAGTGTTGCCTATTGTAAAACTTTTTTGCCAATTTACTGATACTATTTGTTTGTTGATGATGTTTGGCCTCTCAATGGATACAGTGAATTGAAGTTCCATGACTATTATTTTGAAAACCACCCACCCGGAAGTATATGTAAAACAGGCACCACATTTTGACTTTTGTAAAGCTGACGGGAAAAAAATACATATGTTCTTGTTTAATGATGACGATTAAAAAAACACATAAAGAGTAATTCATGCCATGTCATCTTATATGGTGTTGTCCAAATAAACAACACGCCTGACCAATGTTTTTAGACTGGCTTTTTATTCAGTGTTATTAATTCAGTAATCGATATTATAAATGTCATGAAATTGATATTCACTGACTGATTTTTTTGGTATACCTTTCTATATGTATGTGTGTGATTGTGTTAGGGTATTACATGATATACATAATACATAGAATATATCTTGCTGTGAGTTGCTCTCAGACATCGAAGTAATTTCCAATTCATTTTTCATTCACCCTTTTAAAATAACGTTCAAATGAAGGTGATTTGTTTGACAGGTGCTCTGTGAATACAGTTTGAATGATGGATTTACTTTAAACGGGTGTTTTATAAACATATTGGTTGATCGGAACAAACATTGTGCTCGCTTTACTCCCGCTGTGCAGTGCGGAAGCTTCAAATTTGAATACCCCGCTGAAGGAGTGCGTGTGTCTAGCTTGACCGTGTGTTGTTCTGTGCCCGCGATGATAACAACGTGTGATAACAACAACACGATTTGGAGATAAGGTGTGTGAACCTCGCCGCTGCCAGGGAGGAACTGCTCTCTCCTGCGTGTCACCGGAGTAAACTCCCGCGGTGTCTACTGTGCCTCTTCAACACGGTGCTACAGGCTAAAGCTAATGTTTAACTTGTGCAGCGGTTTAACGTTACAACTTTAACGACATCCGCATTCGTCAGCCAGCGACCGTATAGCCTCGGAGGTGTGCGACGGCGAGCAGGAGAAGAAGCAGCAGCTGTCAGCGATGTGCGAAGGTAATGTCATGCTTCGTGGAGTGTTTTAAGAACACTGCTTTAAAACAACACAGGGATGCTAGCCGGACAGAGCTAGCCAGCGTTAGCATGTATCTGTCCCCTGAAGAACATCAGGACGAAGAGCTGTGAACATGTCACGGTGTTAATGGGGTTCCTGTATTAATATGGCAGCCGAGACACGGCAGTGATCATTACTGGATACGTGTTTACTCTTTGTTTGCTTGTTGGTGGCTCAGGCACATCCAGCTGATGTCACACTGCTAACAGTGTTTAGTAAATAAGCGTTTTGTTGTCGTTGTGGTCACAGCTGAGTTTGGCGTTTAACCTGATCAACCACCCGGCTGAGTAACTAACCGGTACACTGCTAACCAGCCATCGATACTCAATGGCCAACCACTATCATGATCACTGTTTCCTATAGGAGGGAGTTATAGACTCTTAGTTTTCTGTTGTTCCTGTTTTCAGGTGCTTTACAGGGATGATGATGATTAATCAGGAGAATTGAATTTGTAGTTAAAATAAAGGATCATTTCCTCCCTGTTTAATAAGCTGGGTACTTCCCTTGTGAGAAAGCAGTTGTCACACCTCAAGAGCTCAGTTACACTGTGGACAATGGGATAATAACTTATACATTTACTGAGTGGATCATTACCTTCCAGGAAGCCTTTTCAGCAGATGGTATGACTTTAAGAAACGTATCTTACGCTCATCTTGTATCTTTGTTTTGGAGGATAATATTGTATCCTGTGTTTTGTCATTTTGTGAAAAATAATGGTGTTGAATGTCACTTTTTAAAATGTTCACCTGTCATGTGTCATGGTGTTGTGTTGCACAAGAAGGCGTGGCAGTATTAAAAACATCGATTCTCATTTGTTTTCTCTCTAAATCAATTTGCAGATCTCGGAGAACTACACCTTTGACCTTATCTCTTCAAACTGGAATTCAAGGGTCCAGCGATGGATTTTCCTCGATAAGTTTTTCTTTCTTCACTGTGAACATCACCAGAATGGCGGCACGTTCCATCACCATGGGATGACTGTATATAAAGTCTGAGGCCATCAGTATTTTTGCTGAAATGTCCTACGAGGATCAAATATCCTAAACTCCAGTTAACAGCCTCCACGCTGGCCACTTTCAGTGTCTAACATCAGCAAAGTCAAACAGCTATGGGCTTCTGTTCGCCTGTGTGCAAGATTTTGCGCAGGGCAAAGTATTTTGTGTTGCTCTTTCTCTCGCTGTCAGTGCTGGCATGGATTGCAACCTTTTCTGGGGAAACGGTGAAATCCCCTCAGGAGACCTCGGCCACTACAGAAACTCTTGACAAAGGAGACCGCCTGAGGGATAAACTCAACTCCTGGACAACAATACCTGATCGCGCAAATACTCCAACACCAAAAGGCAAATGCCTCAAGGAGTCACCTTTGCTACGTAAGTATATAATGTAAGAGGTGACACAATTATTGTGCATTAGTGTTTCCTTTAGCTTGAGTTAATTAAGGTCAATCAAATCTGTTTGTTTATGATGCTCATGTGACAATTTTTTTTTTTACCCCTTAATATATATATGATAAGTTAGCTGTTATGTAATTAAGCAGACAAAGGTTTATGTGAATCATTAATCCGTGAAATCCCTTTGAACTTCGTTTACAGCAGTTTCTCATAGCTACTGGTAGATTGTTTCATTCCTGTTTGAAAAAAGTTGGAAGCAACGTGATTAGGGTTGTTAAATAAAAGCTTTTCAGTTACTCTTGCAGTTTTTTGAACTAAGGATATTTATTTGTAAGAACATGTTCTGCAGAGTTGTGGGTGTGTCACGTCTGTCCTGGATATGTTCTACCTAGAAGAAAGAAATAAAGAAATAGAAGAAATAGCTTGAATTGACAAAGATGGAAAAAGTTTTACTCTATTCAGCACATAATCATTCAAATGTGAATGAATCTGCTCACTGTGCTCACAGAGGAGGATCCCTCCCCTGAGTCTCGTATTTCTGTTTAAATGTGATGACTCTTGTTTCTGCAGAGGGGTCTGTGAAGCTGTCGTTTGAGTCCTCTCTCAAACTGAAGGACGTGGAGAGTGAGAACGATGCAGTGGCCGAGGGAGAGTACGAGCCTCTGGGTTGCGTGGCGAGGCAGAGCGTAGCGATCCTTATCCCTCATCGCAATCGTGAGAGACACCTCCTCTACCTCTTGCACCATCTGCACCCCTTCCTGCAGAGGCAGCAACTACATTACGCCATTTATATAATCCAGCAGGTATTGTTCCACGATTCATCTTTATACATAATCAAATGTATGGTCTTATGTATTATTTTATATATTAGGCGTAGTAAAGCTCCTAATGGTTATTACTACTTCTTTTTTTCCCACCATTAAATTATTTGCTAAAGTTTCTCTTTAACTTAAAAAGGAAAAGTTAAAATGATCATCATGGTGTATCAGCTCATTCTGTTCGAAACTATGACTGTCAGATTATTTCCTGTCAATGAAAATTGACCTACTGGGCAAACTTCTATGGGAAAAACTCTGAGTGAATAATTATTATCATAAAATGGTTAGTGATACTTTAAAATAACAGTTTTTATACTTCAAAAAACAAAATATCAGGCGAAAAAAACATTTAACTTGCAAGTAAAAACAGACAATGATTGGTTAGACCTTTTGTTTCTCTTCAATAAAAATCTGTCGGGCACCGTTTTTCCTATCAGTGTACTTTTAGTGAAGACGTAAACAAACCAAATGAAGGCCAACATGTTCACAAACCAAAAGCAATAGTCTTTTTCAATGGATATAACGTGATGACACATCACATATAGGAGAAGAACATGAACATCTACTCTGAAGTTAACTGCATATTTTTCATATCGGCCCATAAAAGACTAATGTTATTAATTTCCTTTTTTTTAAGGCTGGTGATAAAACCTTTAACCGGGCCAAGTTATTAAATGCTGGGTATTTGGAGGCACTGAAGGACTACAACTGGGATTGTTTTATCTTCCATGATGTGGACCTCGTTCCTGAAAATGATCACAATCTATATGTCTGTGACAAGCAGCCCAAACACTTGGTGGTTGGTCGGAATGCCACAGGATATAAGTGAGTATATGACTTAAACCTTATCTTATCTTTGTGAATAAACGACGCGGCATTAACCGATGTCGGCCTCCTCTGGGATGATATTACCTTGAAAGGTCTCATCGATTAACAACTGTAATTCTTCTTCATAATCTTTAACTCTCAGGTTACGATACAAAGGCTACTTCGGAGGAGTCACAGCCATGACCAAAGAACAGTTTCTAAAAGTGAACGGATTCTCAAACACTTACTGGGGTTGGGGGGGGGAGGACGACGATCTTCGCATAAGGTGAGACAGAAGTGGAAAGCCTTGGATCATTCAGTGTGCAGCAGATTGGTGACGGTGCATATTCCTTCATTCATTCACTGATGTATGTATCTGCCGTCTCGCGTAGGGTGGAGCTGCAGAAAATGACGATAGTGAGGCCGCCCACTGATGTAGGTCGTTATACCATGGTGTTCCACAAACGGGACAGTGGCAATGAAATAAACAAGGACAGGTCAGTAACTGGGAGAATGTGTTCTGCTTGTTGCAGCATTAGAGGGCAAATAAAATATGTGCCTTGCAGCAGCCCTGAATGGTGTGTTCGATTTTGTTGCCAAGATAATTTTTTATATTTTTCTCTTGAAAACAGACAAAAGTGATACATATTTGTTTTGCCTGTTTTCAAGGATTTTTAAAGAAGATGTGTATATAAGCATTTATAAATATTATGATGGTGTAACAAAGGCCACTTTAAGGAAGTTAAATTGAAGAATGTGGATCATGTAGTTATACTTAAGATTAAGTTTCCCAAATAACAAAATACTTAATCCTTTTGCTCATCAGCATCACTTTATTACAAGTATCAAGACTTTGAAAATGCTATTTATTCTCGTATTATTAGAACTTTTTTTTCTTGTAAAATGATTTGAGAATTATATTTTCGATTAATTCTCCAAATCTCAGTTTTTTCTGAGCTAGACAAAAGAACTAACCTGAATCGTTCCTTGTAAAAAAGGTAAATGTCATCTCTTCCACAAACTTTTTTCTTCTTTCCTCTCAGGATGAGGCTGTTAGGACGAACACGGCAGGTTTGGAGAAAGGACGGACTCAACAGCTGCTCATATAAGACTTTGTCAGTGGAGAGGCTGCCTCTTTATGTGAATGTCACTGTGGACATTGGTAAGCCATAGAGTTAAGATTTCCAACTGGAAGCCCTACTGTGACCAAAAATAATATTTTTATGATATATTTTATACACTCCACCAGGCCTCTGAGTGCAGAACATCTGATGCAGTTTTAAAACACAACCAACACACAAAATGCACACAGTTTCAGTTCACATATTAAACAGTGATAACAAGATTAGTTGGTTCATCTTTTCACAATAATGTTGCATATCATGCTGCTTCCATTCTTTCATATTATAACCGGACTTTCTTCGTTATGAGTCAGAGCATCCTGCAAACATTGAATACATATATTGATATCTAGATATTCCTGGTATTTATATATTGCTGTAGCAAACTTTGATTAATTCATCCATTTGCCTTATTATTTGCCTTCCTGATATATATCACAGCGTGAAACATGCTGATATGTTGTGTCTGAAGTCCTGCGACGCTGTGTGTATTTCGTGCACTTTATTCTCTGGATACATTGAACTCTCGAAGTCCCGACAGTCAAAGGTGGCGTCACCAATTTCGCCTGAGCCAGATAACCGAACTCCAGTGTTGGTTTGCAGAGCCTGTAAGAATGTTGATGTCTAAATTTGATTCGTAGCTCAGCAGAGATGATTTATTTCAAATTGACATGTTCACGACTAACTGTAGAAACAGTGTAATCTGAGGTAAAGGTTTTCACTGGATCAATTGATTAGGATCACGTGCATTAAAGCTACACAATTTGAGTTTTGGCCACAAGATGGCAGAAAGACCAACTAACAGCAACATTAGCAATACTCTAATCTAGTAAACATGCACTTTCAACTTTATATGTTTTGCAGGGTTGAAGCATATAAATGTGATCCGGCTTTTGCTTTAGATAAATGAACATAAATAAACATGTTTTAAACTTTCCAGATTAAAAAAATACATGAACTAATCTTAATTGCCATCTGTATTTTAAGATTCCGTGAGTTTAGTCCTAGTGGACGAACTGAATTTCAAGAAATATTAATAATGCAAAATATTCAGAGTCCTCATCTAAAACTCGGCAGAAATAATATATTATACAGGGCCAATTGAATTGTGCAGCTTATCTTTGAGAACAGAAACTCAAGCCGCAAAAGCAATAATAATATAAGGTGAACATATCCAGCGATATTCAGTTGAATATATTGAAAAAAGTTATCGGCATCACAAGGTACGTTATATTCACAGCGGACATTTGTACAGGAACCACACAGAACACCAACCTGAATCCTGCTCACTTCCAGCCTCTCTACTGTTATTTATCGCCTGCAGTGATAAAGGTCTGTCAGAGACAAAAGTAATTCTACTCCGCCTGCCTGCTCTAAAAAATAAACCTCAATCATCATATTTTTCTGAGCATCACCCACTAACAGAACGGCCATCTTTGCATGTTTTGATCCATGTTAGGGCCATTATGATGAGATGGTTTATTATACTGCATGTCTTATTTGGTACAAGGCCTTACATGCTTGAATTTCAAGCAGATATTAATGGGTGGGGGATTTTCAATTTATTTGTTCAAATGCTGTTGTTTTTAATGATAATTGTTTACTTTTGAGACCATCGATGTATTTTTACCATCATCACATGTGAAGACATTTCGGTGAAGAATAATCTGCACACTCATGCTTTGATCACTGCATGTTGTGTGTCTGATACACGCATATCAAATCTGTCAATCACTAATATGTATTTTTGACCTAGTGTAGCTACTGGTATGTAACAATTACATTATGTTTTTATTTTATTCATCGGCGACTGAGCAATATTAATGACCTGGTTACAGTTTACTATGAGCCTACTGTTCAATTTCATATTCCTTCCTTTTCAACTAGAGCTTCATAGCAACTACAGCTGCTCTATTTTAAAATTACACACAGAGACATGTTCTGTTTGTGTGAGTATTCATGTTTCTATGAATTGAACTACTCATAAATCTGCAGTGTGGTGTTGGCGTCGTTGTACATTTCAAGTATTGGAAAGAAGCCTGATGGTCTTTTCATTTCACAGCTAACAAAGCTTTCTTTTCTACTTGTTCACAACATTTTTGTAAGTGAAAATATTCTCAAGTGCACAAGTTAAAACTACAACTTCCTTTGTAAAATGATCAAAACTAAGCAAGTTCGTGGTATTGATGTAGCATCTAGCATTCCACTGACATTTCAATTTTTTTTTATAATTTATATGAATAATTGTATGAAATTCAAAGGGATGCCATATTAACTGTTTGAGAATTTCATTTGATTGATTTTGGACATTTGAATGTATGTGGATCTTTGGATGATGTGACATGTTCTGTTTGTGTTGAAGTGAGAACATTGATCAAGACAGGTGGAGATTATGCATTACACTCCCAATAGGATTATTTTCTCTTTAGCACAGATTTAATAAATGGTCTAGTATTTTTTCTTACCAATCGTCTCGTGGTTTCATGTGTTTCATGGCAGAGGTTTCCACTTAACAAACCACTAATGGAAAACAAACCTGAAGGTTTTTGAGGGAATCAAGCTTGTTGCAATCAGTAGATCTCTAAGTTCTAAACACAGCATATTAGTTATTATAATCAGTCAAATTATATAATTGTTTATTATTGTGCTATTGTATTAGGTGTTTGTATCATATCAAATTTGATACCACATTTCTTATGAAACTGCAGTCGAGCTAAAAGGACTTCGGGAAGTTCTGAAAGGGAAAATCTCACTTGAATGTAACTTACTGACTGATGTGCTGGCACATTGCAAGTCTGCATGGTTCTTATTCACAAAGCCTGGTTTGACAGTTCTCCTCGAACTCGGTGAGTAAAACCTTCCTTAAAATGTATTATGTTCACCTTCCAATCAACAATATCTCATTCAACAAAAGTATTGAGTCTGTTTCTCTTTATTTCCATTCTCTCACATTAGCAGAAGAGGAATTATGCCACAGCTCTAGAAGACATTGCATCACCCTGAGAACATGTACTCAAAGTAAGGACAAAGAGCAACCCCTTGTTGCCCTGATACAATGACATGTCTTCTCAGCTCCAAAGCTTTTTTTAAACCAGTATGCAAAGAAAGAGCGGGATGGACAGAATGATGTCATCTCCTCTTCCTATGGTGCAGAAAGAAGGCTTTGTCTTGTCGAGGCCGCGCCTGGTTGTGGAGCTCACATATGACAAGCACCAAATACTTTTAGCACAAAAATATCAACAAGAACACGAGAATACTAGAATGTCAGTTGTCTTCTCAATATGTACTGTGTTGTTCCCGCTTGTAAATGGAGCAAATAATTCACAAGCGCCATGTTCATATTATTTACAACAGCGAGGAGCTCAGAGGCCAAAGATGTGAAACGCGTGAATTCAATATTCACGCGTTTATTAAAGATTGAACTGTTGGATGGAAACTGAGCTTTTCTAAAAACTGATTCCGCAACCATGCTTGACAATGTTAAATTTTTTCATTGCAGTATTTCATAACGGCCCGGCAGCTCGGTGGTTCTACTGTACAGCAAGAAGGCTCCAACTGGTCAGGTGAACTGGAAACTCAACAGAGCCAGCACATAGGAACATTTTTGTGTGTTTGTTACTTTGCCTTTCAGCCACTGCTTGTCTTTAAACCCCCTCCCCTCCAATGACCCCCATTATCTTGAATAGGAATTTGAAGATAAAGAAAATGGATGGATGCTGTCTTACCTCCAAATACATATCTTTGAGAAAACAAGAAACTAGAACACACTTCGAGCTGCTAAATGATTTCCAAAATCATATGATGACTTACATCTGAACTGGGTCACTTGTAGTGAAGAATCCTTCAGCTCTGGAGTTATTTCTCAGCTCTTAAATGATAGCTTCAGTATCTTCTCAGCTCATTGTCCTGATTTTCCGGTTGTCCCGATATGACTCTCTTAGTTCACTCAATTGGCTCTCACAGCTGTTTTTACCACAACAAGCCATTGGCGGAGACCAAAACAGAGATAAAACAGACTTTATTAAGCAGGTGGAAACAAACGCGATTCCAAATTAATGATTTTGCTACGTAACTGCTTGATGGTTAAACAAGCTTCTGCTGGCAAATCCACCACTTCAACTTAAAAGGTGATGATACTATAGGGTTTACAGCTGGATTCCACTACCCTGAAGATCCATTATTTAAGGTATTTATATAAGTCGGAAGCATCACTTGAATCTGTAATTTAGACATTTTTAATTAGGCATTAAGCTGAAGCATCAAGCAGCTGCTTTCACCTCTTGAGGAGTAACCTGCTTCTTGTTGTTATGAAGCCTGTACGTGATTTTAAACTATACAGCTCACTTATAATTTAACTTTGTGTATAATTGTGTTACATTGTAAACCAGAGCCTGTTGTGTTGAGGTTTCCATTTACTCTAAACCTAAACCAGATTGACATCAGACTATTCATGTTTTAAAACCAAACAGTTTACTGCTATCAGTATGGTTTAAACAGCAGGGGCAGACATGTTAATATTAGGGATTAGGTCTTAAAATATCATCTCAGGGAAAGTTCAGTGTTTTTTTACAGCTTTAAAATGGCAAGTCAAATTTTATATAATTTGGTTTTAGGGTCAGTTTGAGGATAAAGCTCCAATACACTGTGACTTTTATGTGATTCTTCTCATGTACTGCCTTCCATTGTAATTGGATTACATTTACTCACACAGGAAGTGACATAAATACTTGAAGAACTGAATGAAAGTGTTATTTATTTAATAAGATTAACATTAAAGCCATATATCTATTTATTGTCCTCAATAAGTATGCGTTTGCTGTACAGTTATAATCCCTTTTTTTCAAAAGAAAAAGATGACATGCATAGCTGTTAGTAACAAGAACCATGTGTCGTCCGTCTCCTCCCCCCCCCCGATTTCCCCCCATTTCCCATCTGTGCCCTTCAGGCCCTCACTTCAGTCGCCTCCCACTTCCCTCTTCCTTCAGAACTCGTCTGTTTTTGTTTTCGATCCTGGGCTCTTTGCACAGGAAATTGTATACATAGGGAGCATTCAGGAAGGCAGAGAGCAGCTTTCCCGTTAGCTCAGAGTTTGGGCACACGAAAAAAAAATGGGATAAAAGAGGTCAGTAATTCCTAAACTAGGAGAGAAACAGAAGTCAGCTGTTCTCCTCCCCTCACTTCACTTCCCTCCCCTTCACACAGTCTCAACATTTCAAAAATCCCTGCCACACCACTGCCACGAATCCACCTCTAAACATAGAATATTTGAAAAAAGGGGAATTCGGAATGAAAATACAAACTAATGTGCCTGGGCGTGGGGGGGTTGCCTCTCTTGATGCCTCCTCAGCCACAGAGAAACCAGTGAAAAGGGGAGACTGTGTGGAATGAAGGAAAAGAGGAGGAGATAAAAAAAGGAGCAGAGAGGGAGAGAGAGACTGGCTGGGGGTGAAAGAACAACAGGAAACCGACCGATTCTAATGCTGTTTCTGCAAATCTCCTTGAGATAACGCAGTGGACTGCCACGTCCCGGCCGAGCTGCAGTCACGTTGTGTCTTTTTCTCTGATCATCACTTGAAATCACGGCGATCTGAAAGAGCTAAAAGTTTCAAACGTGACGTCACTTCTGCTCTCAGCCTCCGACAGGGTGGTCAGTCAGAATGTGAGCGGATGCAGGAGTCTTGGGAGCTGAATGCTGGGATCTCTTATGTCGCTGCTTTTTTGACCCACAGGCTCAAGCTTTTTTTTACCGGGGTCATATGGATCGATCGCTGTGCCTTCAAGGAGCTTTTCATTGTAATCATCTGGACTGACTAACTGGAGCCACATGAAGAATAAAGGGACAAAGCAGAAGTTGAAAAAGAAAGGAAGTGAGAATGCGTTCGGCTGTGACTTGACAGAACACCTCCAGAACTCAGGACAAGATGGTAAAACTTTTTTGTTGAGCCTTTTCTAAAGATCGAACACTTGTTAGAAGCAGCGATCGTCATACTATTCATGATTTCTTTCATCAGATTTGACTCTTACATATAGAAAGAGAGGATAACACTGATAGTAAAAATACACCTTAGTTGATAATGTCATAGATTATCATAGATGTTAAAACCTTCTGATGCATATTTGTGGTGAAATCAACACAGAAAATTGCCTTCATGTAACCAATGCAGGGTTTGTTATATTTGAAGCATACATTTTTCTATATATGGGAAGACCATTCATTCACCCATTGGCTGTATTAAATGGTCATTTGTGACTTTGGGTGTGGCTCTTACATTTTCATGTGTCAATTTCCCACAGCGACTATAGTTACTTTCACCACTTTTGTGTCTGACAAAAGACTGGGCGGCGCTGTTGCTTAGTGATGAGAATGATGATGAGGAGAGAGAGAGAAGAAAACAAGCAGAAACAAACCAAACCTATCATAAAAAGTCCAAATATGTGGGTTTGTTTTTTTTGCAAGGTTTCTATTTTTTGATCCTTTAATTCCTGTTTGTTTCCTGTGGTCGAGTTCTTTGTTCTTGTTCTCACAACCATCATCTGTGACTTTTTTGGGGGGGAGAACCGTAACTGTGATCTGTAAGGGGAAAAAAAGACGGTGAACACAAGTGTTCCACGTGCGGAGGCTCATGAATAGCTGCTTAAAGGAAGACCTGTTGCAGTGGACGCAGTGTGAGGCGGGGCGTTTCAGTGCAGGAAGTGAGGAGGAGGTGTGTGTCATAGCCCTTCGTCGTGGATGTCCAGGAGACATATTGTGGACTGACTCATTCTCCCCAGAGGAAAACCTAGATGTTCAGTGTGTATACATCGGAACCTTTTCATTCGGAGCCCATTATCTCCCACAGCGGCCATTCAATTTCCTTCACTGAAATAAAAGAGGCTTAAAAAAACTGATCAGAAGAATAAGATAACGTCCCCATGTAGCATCAGAACAACACTGAAAATCCAACACAATGTTACTATACTGAGCAAAAATATTGAGTTTATTTACCTTTCGTGAAAATTTAGTGAAATACATATCTAAGCATTTAAAAGTGATGAACCAAAAGACAGTGTCAAGGTCCAAATCTCTCATGGGCCTAAAAATAAGACATGAAACACAGACTTCCTGTCTCACACTGACCGGGAAGATCAGGATTATGTAATTCTATGAATAACGTGTGTGGTGTCATTGTTTTAAAACTACAGTAATTTTGAATAAAGCGACTCTTAAAACCAGCATTTACCAACATTATTCCCTCAGGGTGAAGGAAACTGTGGAACAACAATGGTGTTATATCTGGCCCTGAATCTTTAGATGTTTTCAGTCCGCATATGGAAATAAAGTAACCCTTAAAAGCTATTCAAAAAAAGGAAACTGTAGGTTTTGGGTTTTGTAAAGTGAACCATTGAGCAGTATCTGCACTTTCAGCATTTAGTGGTACATTACAAATAACTGCAGAAACAAACTAGAATGACACTAAGTAGAAGGCTTACTTCCACGTAGACAATTTCAAGCACTCATAGATATTAGTTCCACCAATGCGCCTGGTTTTCATTACGATCCATGAATTATTACAAACATTTTTTAGATCAACAACATAACTTCCTTGGCAGATGTAATAATCTGTTGCCTACATTGAGTCTGTGTCGAGAATCAACTTTAAATCCTCCTCGTCTTGCATCACTCGTTGATTTATTTAATTACTGTCTAACGTCATCATATCTGTAAAATTCATATAAGAGCCAAACTGTATTTTGTTGCTGCTACAGGAAGCAGAAACTTCCCCTCAACGCTGAGACTGAGAGACATTAAGTCAAGGCTACAGAGTTGTTCTTCGTCCAGCAGTTGACCACAGGCATGTCATTTAAAGTCCAATTATGTCAAAGACATCAGTGTGTAAATGGGAGATTCTTGGTCTGCAGTGATTGACCACTGCCTAAAATATTCACAGGTTCATTTTGTTGAGCTGTACTTCTGTTGGAAGCATGGTGGCATTTTTAAGCCTTACACAGAAACGACC
Organism: Platichthys flesus; assembly: GCF_949316205.1. NCBI lineage: Eukaryota > Metazoa > Chordata > Actinopteri > Pleuronectiformes > Pleuronectidae > Platichthys > Platichthys flesus. The sequence goes on along the minus strand of NC_084959.1, from coordinate 12,573,830 downwards.
ATATTGAAATGCATTAGTCTCAGCCTATGTATTATTTTTTATCTGTGAAAGAGTATTATATTTACAATGGGGACTATTAATTTAATGGCGCACATGTAATTACTCCAATGTTTGGAGTCAAACTAATGGTTTGTGGGAGACTGAAAATGAGAGGAGCAATTTAAAGGAATTTCATGTTGTTGTTTATATTTGAAGAGAACCACATTTAATCAAGGTTGTACCAGGCAAAACTTTTGAAAATGTGTGCTGATCTTGTGCTTTTGAAAGAACAACTCACAAATACATCAAAGTCATTGTCTCCCCCCCCCCCTCCCCCTTCTCATAAAGGACAGTTTCTGTATCCAGGCGTGCATGCATAAAAAAAACACACAGAACCTAACTCAAAGGAATCAGCTCCTCCCCACAAGTAAAAATATATATATTTTCGGTATTAGCCGAAAGGGAAGTTGTGCTCCAACTGAATACGAGCATGTGATTCAACAGGCTCTGGAATAAGCCACAGTTAAATCTGCGGAGATTTCTAAAGAGAGTGTGGCCAAACTCCAGTTGTGTGCAGGAGGTGATGTGCTGTGGCTCTGAAAGCCGTGTGGGTCGGTGGTAACGTTTCAAAAGCTGTTTTCTATTAGAGGAAATGTCGTAAGTAATACCAGCTACAAGGACTGGGTGTGTCAACCTTCCTTTGAAACAAACAAACCATTTTTAACTTCCTGCCAAAGTCCACCTACAATCAGCCACCCTAAGGAATATAAGGCAGCCATGGTGGAACAAACCCATGAAGCCATCCATTATGTGCATTGTTACCACTGAAACTCCACTTTATAAACTGTTTCCTTCTCCTGCTTTTAAGACTTAAAGATATGTGCATTGTGAAAAAATTATTCTCAAACTGACAATGACAATATTTTAACTCCAGTTCCGCAGGTTCTGAAGGAGTGTTCAGAGTTTATTGAGAAGCATGGGATTGTGGACGGGATCTACAGGCTGTCGGGGGTCACCTCAAACATCCAGCGTCTCAGGTACTCACGCAACAGGTTTGCTGCACAACAAACAATAGTAGAAACTCCATCTGATGATGCTGTGCCATGTCGTAGAAAATGTGAAACTTCTGATATCAATGCTTATTACTTAGCGATATTTTGATCAGATGTTTTACCTCAAATTATGTCCAAAACATAAGTTCAGTCAATCAGTTTTTTTAATCTATTTACACCAAATAAATACTAAAGGGTATATTCAATTTGTATGTTATTGTTTTCTCAGGTTAGTATTGAGTTTCTTTTTTCTTTCCCATCTTTTTTTTTCTTTCTTTCCACAACAATGTCAGTGAACCGGATCAGGTTCATTATAACAATCCACACACTGCAACAGCCGTTAGCAGGGGTGTTAAACAATCAAAGTATTCAGCCAAGTGTGTGTGTGTGTGTGTGTGGGTGTGCGTGTGTGTGCGCATGCAGGCAGGAATTCTGCTCTGAGGCGTGCCCTGACCTTACAAAGGAAGTGTACCTCCAGGACATCCACTGTGTGGGTTCCTTATGTAAGCTGTACTTCAGGGAGCTACCCAATCCCCTGCTCACTTATGAGCTGTACAGCAAATTCACGGTGAGTATCTACGTTCGAATCTCCCCCACAGTTTTGACAAATGTTGAAAAACCCTGCGGCTTCACAGGGGATTTAATCTAAACTTATGTTTTACAAACTCAAACTAGAAATGCACAGCACAACACATACCTCCGTCAATCCCAGAGAGTCCCGATACATTCAATCCAGCCGCACCTTACGCACACTCAAAGACATCATTCCTCTTAATATGTCCTTTCATTCCAATCTCTTTGTTGTTTCTTTAGAAATCCAAAAAAATGTCAGACGCCCTCGCGATGTTAAAGTGGAAAAACAGGGGTGAAAACATAATGAGTTACACACAGCAAGGCAGCCCCAGCATTAGAAGTGACTGAGCAGTATCTATTCCTCATGATATAGTATATCCGTGTCAGCATCTTATTTACGATCAGCTTTCATGAGTGTGACCTCAGCTCTCTGGCTCAACGTTGATCTCTGTTTTCATCTCCTCCCTGGAGAAAACAGCTCAATGACAAGATGTCAACTGAACTTTGAGAGGCAACACATACAAAGAAAACTTCCTTCCGATGATATGATTGTTAGAGACGGGTTTAATATGTTATTCATCTTTTATGGGTGTTTTGTGGAGAACTCTGTTGCTAGGGTCTGTTCTGATGTGTTTCTTTTCATCAAGTTGTCTGATTTTAAAGATACAAACATTTGGTTTGTGGTCCTTCTGGTTCACAAGGGATTTTAAGATTTGTAAGAACGCCCGAAATGTGTTCAAAGTATCACAAAAAGTTAAATCTCTGCAAATTCGGGATTTCACATCTCGTAGGTTTGTGTGGGGGGTGATTTTTCGTCGCAGGCATAAGGGAGAGGAGCAGGAATAGAGTGTGAAACCTGGTTCATGCTCTGTGTGAAGCTTTCTTTGTATCTTGTTGGACTATGTGCATGCCTTGGCATTCATACACCTCGTGCTGCTGCTGCCTGAAAACTCCAGTAGTCAAGTGTTTGGGGAAAAATCCGTTCCTCACATGGTGCAACATGGAGACGAACATAATACTGGGACACTGTTGCCCGATTGTGGAGCTTTCTTGTTTTGGAAAGACTGAACCCAGTGTTCTGAGAGGAGCCGCTGTGCGATGACATCAGTTCCACATTGATTCCGTCTGACACTTATAAGTTATATATAAAAAAATACTAATAGATTTGTTGTGCTTGGGCCATTTGACAGAACAACACAAGACTGCACAACAGCACAGGTTGATGACCTCACACATGACCAGTAAATGCTGCTACTCAGGCCTCAAGCACATTAGTGGGAATGCACGCACTCCAGCATGTCTGTTTACATTTGTTGAGCCAGAGAGCGGAGCAGCGAGCCTCGGTCAATGCGTTGATTGTGCGAACTGGTAAAACCAGCTGTTATATGTTATGTTATTGTAAGGGTATGTGTGCTGGTTTCGCAGACAAATTAAAGATCATTATCAGCAAGAATTTCAAGAGAGCGGCGGAGACCACACGCTCATATTTAGGGGTTAACCTAACCCGAACCCTCCACTTCGCAATCCAGAGTAAACCATAATCACGACCTGGAAAGAGATAATAAACACGTTGCTGGCTAGTTACAGGCATCGGTCCTCCAAATCCTTCTATTATTTTTTTTACCAACCCTGGATGTGAATTCCTTTGACATGCACATCTGTCTGTTTCACATGCAGGACGTGGTCTCTGTCCAGGGCGATCATGAGAGACTTTTATACATTCAGAAGATCATCAAAGAGCTGCCGACCCCTCACTTCAGGTACACTTCTCTACCAAAGCCGGTTTCACTCTCAGCATTTTGATGTGTCCTGTTTTCTTGTTCTTATAATAATGTTGTAATAAATATGTGTTTGTTAACTGTCCTCAGGACTCTGGAGTACCTGACTAAACACTTGACCCACCTCGCCACGTTCAGCACTGAGACAAACATGCACACACGTAACCTGGCCCTGGTGTGGGCTCCAAATCTGTTAAGGTGAGTTTTGTTTCCTTTACACAGATAACTTTCTTTTTCGGTCATTCATCGTTGACATATTATTTCTCGAAGCTCTGATGAGTCTCAATAGCTTTTTTCCTCATCTCTTATTTGTTGTAGATCCAAAAACATAGAGACGTCATCTGCCAACGGAGACATGGCGTTCCAGGAGGTGCGAATACAACAGTCAGTGGTCGAGTTTATTCTAAACAACACGAATCAGATCTTCAGCGGTGGTTCGGTGCAAATCAAACCCAAAGAAGGTAGGAACATTCATTTGTTAGAGATTTGGAGGCCTAAGTGACCAAATGGTCCACCCCTGGATTCTTATCATTACTTTAACCAAGGGGTTGAAACCTGGTCTTATTCCACCTCTCTAGGACCAAGTTTGATGTGTGGGGAGAAGTACGCCACCATCCCGATCAGTGGCCAGTGTGGGCCGATGAAACTGATGAGCCTGGAAGAAGCTCAGGCCCGCTCCCTAAGTCCAAACCATCCTGTGCACAGAGAGCGTCAGCGAGAGAACAGTCTTCCTGACACCAGCACTGCCACGCTCTACCACACCGTCATCGACATATCAGACAGCAAGTATGACAAGATTGTCGACTGTATTTATTTCTGTCAGGACAAGGTGACGATCGGCGTCGGGTCTAATGATCCCTCTTTGTCTGGAAGACGAAAGTTTTCAGGGAAATCGAGAAAGTGGAAGTCCATCTTCAACCTGGGAAGGTCTGTGGACTCAAAGGGAAAACTGAGCCGGAACGGCAGCGTGTTCATTAGAGCACAGGGGAACACAGGTAAGGTTAATGATCAGCCGTACCCATATAAGGGAAAGGTCACTAAGTAATTTATTCCACTGTAATATAAGGGGTTAGGAGGACTCTTGTGATGGAGTTGCCTAAGTTATATCTTTGAATGTAAAGTAAGAATTTTATTTGAATAGCACAATAGTATAGTACATTTCAAAGTTTAAATGTTTTTTGACTTTAAAGCTCCACCATGATGTGATGATCTGTTCATGAAATAGAAAATGTGACTTAAATATTATTGGATTTGTTCCCCACAGAAAAGGCAGCTCTACGTCCGTCCAGGAGCATGGAGTCCTTGTGTTCTCTACCAACAGGTGGGGCTGAAGACTACATATACTCTCCTGAAAATGTCCTGTGCATTGTACATTTTTGTCTATGCCTTGATATGAAATATGTTGTTTGATCTGTTACATATTACTCCCCCTGTGTTATTTTCACTGTGCAGATGATGACAGAACAGGAAACAGTCCAGCTGGAGGACCGGGCAGCATGTTTCTTCCAGATGTGAAATCCAGAACACTGGGTTCAGACTACGACCTGAGTGAGCACGACCAAAGCTGGGATTTAAAAGGGAAGAAAGTTGCCGGAGCGACGGGTGGCTGGAGCTCCGGCACAAACCAAAAGGGGTCACCAGGGGCCTCCTCTCAAAAGACACTGCCAGAGCAACTGAAGGTGTTCAAAGGCGAGGACCTCAGCGGGTACAAACCCACGTCTCCGAAAAACAGGAGGATGTTGTACTCAGGCTCTTCCCACAGCAGCTCATCTCGGCCTTCCTTCCCAGGAAGCTTCTTCCCGCTGGAGTCCTCGCCGCGCCATCAGAGGCGAGCCGTCAACATATCTGAGCCTTTCGCTGTGTCCGTTCCCCTGCGCGTGTCGGCCGTTATCAGCTCAAACAGCACGCCATGCAGGGGCCACGCCAAGGACAAAGCAGCCACTTTGAAATCCTGCAAAGAAAGTTCAGAGCAGAGCAGCAACAGTGGAAAGAGCAACACCTTCCCCCAACTGGAACCAAAGAGGCAGGAAGGAATGGAGAAGAAAAGTACAGAGGAGCTGACCTCTGGAGCTCGACCAGAGGGTGACTACATCTTCCTTTATCACATTTTAAAATGGCTCGTTCAGGTCGACCATGTGTAAGAAGTAATGATGCAAAGAAAACCACTTAAATACCTGCTTTTCCCTCAGATACAAGCAAAGAAGTGACGCCAGAAGGAGCAGGAGGGATGAACACTTCTGAGCTGAAACCGCTGTCCCCTGCAAAAGCAAGAGAAAGCGAAGATGTGGCGCCATCTCCTGGGAAGGAACTGCACAAGCAACCTGCAGCTTTACGACTGGTAAATCATTTGTAGTGAATGTGTAGTTTGCAGTTCTGCCACTGCAAGAGAATGAAGTTAGACAGAAAAAATTTATAGAAAAAGACATATTGTTCAAAAAAGCAAAGCAAAGACCATAAAGCATCAGTCACAATTACCACTGATCCGTCCTATTCTCAGGTGTTACCAAGTCAAATGAAAGTACTGGGATCCATAGGTACAAATAGTACAATTCCAAACCTAAAGTAGGATAAAAAAAGTTTTTTAACTGTAAGTCACAAATTTCTCAAATCCATTACTATTCATATATTTTAGCCAAGTACTACATGTCTCAAACCAGTATAGAGAGATGATCATGTTTTTTATTATTATTTGATTAGTAATTAGTTTCTTTTGTATTCCTTCTCAGGACAAAGGATGTTCTACTGGAGCCGAGCTGTGGTCTGACCTCCACCAGGAGCTGAAGATAACCGAACCTGAAATCGACCTCCTGGATGAGACTTTCAAACCTGTTTTCAGCTCCAGGCCTTGTGAGGGCCCGAAGTTGACGATGGACGTGAAGTCGAAGCGGAGCCGCAGCTCTCCGTCTCTGTCTTTGCTGTGCAGGGAGCAGCCTTCAAGTACCACTGGATCAGATTCTGCAAAGAGACAACCGTCAGAGTCAGACATTTTGTTTTCTCTTCACAAAAACGTTGACGTGTTTGTCGGTGGAAGCACAGGAAACGTCTGCCCTGCTGACCTGGGGGGAGAGAAAGAGATGAAGCGGCATGGAGGAGCCTCACACTGGGACAAAGATAAACCAGCGCACACCAAGAGGAGCCAAGTTGCTCTATCAGAAACACGTTTGGATAAAGCTGTGGCTCCTCCGGCAGCAAAGGATGCTCCAACTAATGGAAGCGTTTCAGAAGCAGGCGATACAGACAATTCACAGAAACTGGAAATTCCTAGTGAAAACATAAACGCCCCCTGTGATGGAGCAAAGCGGAGTGCGATGACGGAGGCGGAGGCGATCCAGAGGCTCTCCGTGTGTTTGGAGCAGAGACGTAGAGCCCTGGAGCTGCTGCACCTTGACGATGACGATCTGTGCACAGGAGTCCTGGAAGATCTGGACTCAGTGGAGCCCTGGGAGGACTTCAGCTCCAACAAGCAATGGGTGACCAGTCCTCTGCACTCACCTGACGTGGAGGAGCTGTTCAACCAGCTGTCTCCCTTCTACCCTTGTAGAGAAACGCTGCGCTCTGAGGAGGGAAAGATTTCGCCTCCTTCTTCGGTCGATAATAGCAAACAATCTGCCAGTAGGAGCAACGAACGCCCCCCAGGAGCCGTCCTGCAGACATCCAGCTGCAAGCCTGAAAGCAAATGGATGTATTTTCCGTCTGTACCTGCTCGGGTCAATGTGAACAGCATCAACGCATCACAGACACACGCGGGGAAATCTAGCATAGCAAAACAGAAGAACACAGTCTCATCTCATAGGTTCTACAGGCAGATGTCGTACGAGGCAGCCGCTCCAGAGAGAAGAGAGGAGAACAGCTTTGCTAAAAACCGGCCGTGTTCGCTCAACCTAGACCTGGGGTACAGATGCATCCGAGACATTTCTAATCGGCAGAACCGTAACTCGTCAGAGTTCTCATCTGGTCAGCGAGGATTCCTAAGCTCGTGTGGGACTGTGAACAACGGGCTGCCCTCAGAGCTGGAGTTGTTTCTGAACGATCGGCAGGCGCCTCTACGCCGAAACTCAGCGCCGGTCAGCGTGTCATCAGTGCGAACAGCGTTCATGATAAAAACGAGCCAGGCCAAGGCCGTGCCTGTCATCCCCCCGAAGGTCCAGTTCAGTCAGATACCTCACTCCAGACAAGAGAAGGATTTTGATGCATTGAAGGAGCAGGAAAAGGAATATCCCAAAATGAGCGCAGAGAAAATCAATGCTGCACCTCCTCAGGTGATGTCAGATCTAAAGGAGGAGCTGGAGAATAAAGAACCTGCTCCCGAACACCAAAAACACCCCAATGTTGAGAAATCCGCTGACGCCGTGAATACCAGCACCACTCCAGAACTGCCGGTCATAACACGGAGACACGCTCCCAGTCTGGAAGTGTTTGTAGATTGTCCCAGACCCAACAGAGGGAACGTTTTACAGAGGCCGTCCTTCAGGAACCGACAGAGACCTCAGAGTCTCATCCTGCTCAGTCCTCCGTTTCCCATCATGGACTACCCACCGTCAGGGGACGACAGCAAGCTCCTCTCGTCCCTCAGGAGCCTGAACGACACTTCAGAGATGGCGGAGAACTTCAGGACGGCGGAGGGGATCTCGCTTCAAAACAAAATGACTATTCCAAAGAGCGGGCAGAGACTGGAAACGTCCACCAGCTGCTTCTACCAGCCGCAGAGACGCTCCATGATATTTGACAGCAGGAGCCACAGGCAGATTGAGTGACTGGAGGTGCAGTCAGCGATAATGAGACTGGGTGTCTGTAAATAGATACAGTATATAATTATATATATAGACCTAATGTCTAAACTGACAGGAAGGTGATATTGTTGTAAATCAAAGGGATTTGTTTGATATGGGAGACCAAGTTATTGTGGAGTCATTAACCAAAAAATCATGAAGTATTACAGAAAACCTTGAGGAGGCCATGATTTTTAATCAACAAATTTCTGTTAATCTACTGAGTGTTTTCTCAGTTAATTGATTAATTGTTTGCTCTACAAAATATCAGAAGAAAGGAGAAAAAGACGATTCTAATCCCAGTTTCCCAGAGGGCCATATTGATGCAACTTGTGTGCCAACATTCCAGTTTATTATCGAAGAAGAATAGCTGTCAATTGAATATTCTTTGATTCGACTAATGTTTTCAGCACTACTGACATGCATGAATGAACATGTTTTTAAAAGTGACACTTCGCTTTGCTCTTTTAAAGTTACTGTATATCTGAGATACTGGAAATCAACAGAATCACTGACAGTGGTGAAATCGTCACCTCCCCATTGGAGGAGGTAAAAATCTTAATGTCAACAATCTTACTAGTTTTTCTTCCTGGGGTTTCAATCAGTGGTGGAAGAACTGTGCACATTTTAAGTAAAAATACCAATACAGCATTTTGAAAATACATATCTACAGAAAGTGGCACAGCCATCTGAGGCACTATGGTGTTCGGTTATTTGTCCGAGGACACTTGAACACAGACTGAAGGCGCCGGGGATCGAACCGACGGCCCTCTCTACCTCCTGAGCCACAGCTGCCCCCTGACAGAAATGTAAACCTTTATTTTGTTCAGCTTTACACTAAAACCTAAGTTTAAAGTTTTTCTTTTGTTCGAACATAAACCTTTTTCTTAATTTTGTAATAAACTGACACTTTCACTTTTAAAACAGTTTTATGTATCACAACCCAGTAACTACGGTAAACTTGATACTGATGATGTAATGTTCTGCTTCTGTGTTGAGCTGGTGTCACTGAATTTCTTAAAATAATATTTAAAAGGATTGTTGTTGATTTTAAATATATCAGATGTTTAATTAACAGTATTTACCCACAGGAGGATTTTAACATGTATCTTTATTTTCTGTACTTACTTTGTTTTATTGCAGTTTTTTTAAGCGCTGCTTGATTTTTGACAACAGTGATAAACCAGTATTATAGTTAAAGAGGAAGGTTAAGTCCAGGAGCTGCTGTGACAGTGAACTGGAGGCTGACGTTGTGCACACTGACTGTATTCGATGTGTCGGGACCTTGATGGTGCTTTGAGTCAGACAGGATCTCCAGGTTTGAAGCATTTCCTTTGTAACTGATGTAATTCGTACATGTAAGATAGTTTTTATGTTAGGGAAAGTTACAGTTTAAAAAAAAAAAAAGATTTGGATGTTGTTGAAGTTGAGTGAATGATCACACTGTTAATCAAAAAACGTTTGGACGCTAATGTTGGTTATTTTATACTTGTCTGTGACCGATAGTGAAGCTGATGGAACAGATCCCAGGAAAAACACAGGTTCCAATAAGAAATGTACATAAGACACGTGGATTTTGTTACAGCAAAAGTTATGAGAATAAAAATGTCTAAAAGTTATTGGTTCGGGTAACATGTTACTTTCACTGACACATCCAATGTGAAGTACTTATTTTGTGACTAAATGGTAAAATGCCACCCGTTGGTTGTTAGATGCTTCTTAAAGCTTTTTCCTTTGATAATCAGATGTACTGTCGTTTTTTTTACTGTTACGTCTTTGACTACTGTCCCATCAAATATGAACTTCTTTATTGCATTATTGTTTTAATTGATTGCCCTTTTTCTTATAACAAAGTCCCGTTTCAGTAATTTTTCAAAAAAGGCTTCATACCACAGAATAGGCAATACAGGTAGTTGTAAAACTACTCACTTGTGCAGTCAGCTGTATATTTGTATGTGTTGGTTATAGTCCAAATGTTGATTCAAGTACTTTGGACTATTTTTCCTCAGTTCAGAGTTAAGGGAAATTCCAAACCTTCATACAAACCTTCAGGGAGCAGTTCAGCGAGAGAGGCTGAGATAAAGGACGCTGTGCTGCTGCTGTGTGAATGAGGAGCATTCAAGGGGCCCCTAAGAGGGATGGGGCCCTTTGGAGATCAGATGTGTTGTATTATGGACCTACAGCAGCTTTGCCTGCTTTTTTTGCTCCTGCTTTGAGTATGTTACTGTACAAAAATCCGGTTTTCGGCTTCAGTATCAACACGTTATCTTATTCTTTTGTTTTTCTTATTGAGAACCCACCAAAGCCTAGTTGTGCAGGTGCATGTTGCTTGACTGAGTATGGTCTTTACCACCAGATGACGCTCCTGCTCCACACTGCGGGACCTGGACAAGCCTCCAAAGTGCAGGATACACAGAGAGAGAGAAGCTGGAAACAGTGTGCGGGCTTCAGGTAAGTGTGCATGGAGAATACTGCAACTACTCTACACACAGACTGTGGCCAAATCACTGTGTCACCTGTTTATGTGAGGATGAAAACACCAGCGCTCTGTACGTCATGCTCCAGCATGTGCTGCGTCTTTGTGTTGGTGAGGGGGGTGGGGGTGGGGGGTTACGGGGGTACGCGTGGGTTGTGCACGCGAAGGGCGTCCGTGTAACACCCCCCCCCCCCCCCCCATCCAAGAGAACTTGCACATGCCTCTTACTCAGTTTACTATGAACTCCTTGTTTCCAAATGGGAAAAACAGAATTAAGTCTGTGCAGAGAAACTTTGCTGTATTATCAAACCTCTGCTGTTTCCTATGATGCAGAGGGACGCACGGCGTGCACAGCTTGGTTGCACATACAAGACATGATGTACAACAAGTGATGGTTACAAATAATCCATAAACACAGTACAGTACATGGTACAACAAATTTACATATGTTATATACATATAACAACCTATATGCTACTTCATTTTTTATTACATATCTTTATTTTTAAATCAAACTAGAGTTTTTTAACCTAGATACATCCGTTAATCCCATTCACCAGGTACGTCTCTTGTCCAAAGTTTTTCCAGTCTCAGATGAGTTGTCCACATGTGGACTCAGCGCAGGTGCCAGTCGTCAGTCGTCACAGATCCACTGTAGTTTCATCCAAATGTCAAATGTACTATTTTGGACCGGAATCCCATTCAGAGTCATTCACTGTGGAGCAGCCGTGGCGCTTCCAGAGGTCACTTCCATGTCTGTGCAGTTCATTATTTCCCGACCTTTGACACTGCTTGTGTATGGGCCAGAATTAAAAAGGCGTATTCTCTATAGCGCACTGAAAAAGGCAAGCAAGGCACGGTGCGCGCGTTGAATATTCAATTAGAGGAGGGGGACTGGGGCAAAATAAGTGGAGCTGCGTGCCAGTGCTTCATCTTACATTACTGATTAGCTGTTAAACAGATTATGTGCAGCTGAATGGGTCCAAATGTTGCAGCCGGAGAAAACGGGCGCAGTTCAAGGCGCTGACGAGAGGTCTTCTTCGCTGGCACTCGAGCAGGCTAAACACACTTTGTCTGCGCTAACAGGTCCGTAATGATACATGTTGCTGTTCCATTCTACCCACTTTCCACACAGCCATGAAAACAAACACAGAGAGCGACTCAAACTGTTTCCACTCCATCAGTATGTAAAGATAAAGTTGTGCCAAAATACAGAAGAAAACACCTGATAAACAAATTAATCCATATACTCACTCACCTTCTCGATGTTGAAGCACAATTAAAACGTAATCATATTTTTTATCACAAAAACCTGCTCAGATTTCTATATTTGTTTCTGCATATACAGAATATATAAAAAAAAGAATGTTCCTCAATTAAAAAACAGCTGTACATAAAATTGAAAATGGCACAACACATCATAAAGTCACATAATGTAAAGTTAAAAGTGCATGAAACTATGAAATCCTTGTTTGAAAAACATCCTTATTAAAAAAAGTCCTTTCTTTTCAACCATAACCCAGCTCTCTGTGTGTACAGGCGAGGCTGGAGGCGTGGAGCAGCTGGGACTTGTCCTGAAAAAAACAAGAAAAACAAACACGTTATTAATGTGCTAAAGTGTTTAAAAGTTGATAAAGTGTTTTGTTAAACTTGGTAAGTTAACACATTTGGTTTAGTACACACATTTATTCAGCGGGAGAAGTGTAAAGTAGCTCAATGTGCAGTGCCACAGCAAGCCACGCGGGTCCAAAAGGAGCTCTCATTGAGAAGCCACGTGTCCGTTTCCAAAGCCTCTCCAACTTAACCACCTCCTTTGTACGACTAACCCACATCGGCAGCGTCCCTCCACATAAAGGGATTTGCAATTTCAAGATATTTCAGCTTAAATGTTTTTGACAGTTCCCTCGCTTTTACCTCGGCTTGGTTATTTCAACTGTGCCAAATGGGTCACCTTGGGTTGCTGTCTGCGCGCAAAGGGCTTTTGCGCGCATTCAGTCTGAATTTTTTCCAACTTTCCTTGACGGGGAAACCAGCTGCTGGTCGTGAAAAGACGGCTTATTAATTGTCCTTTGTCATGCAGAATTGCTTGATTTCTAAAGAAACGTACAAAGGCTCTTTTTCAGGATTCAAGTATTTTGTTTCGTGCGTATTTTCAAACCATCGAATCAGCTGCAGCGCCGCGCCGTCTACCAGACTCTCAGGTACTGACTGCCTGCTCCCTTTGTCCCCTTTTAATGCTGTTGTAAATCGTGCAGACTGATTTGTTACAAGCTGTTCTTTTAATCTGATAGATAAGAGACATGTCAAAGAAAAGCCGTAAATAAAAAATTAGGCTGAATAAAGACAAGGGCGAGTCTGCTAGATGGGCGCCTGTTGACTCAAGCGGCTCTCCAGCGTCAGGGGAGCCCTCTCCTCAGCTCCGTCAAGGTTACGTCCACAATTCCCCTTTCTTCTTTTTAAAAAGACACCGTAGTCCTTTTTGCTTCAATGAATTGATCGGCACAAAATTAAGAATAAATAAATTGAGCATTTGGAGCACCGAGCGTATAAGCTCCCCCAGGGCGCATACCCCCAGGCTATTGAATGGATAAAGGGCGCTTTGGAGAGGACGTTGTGAGCAAAATGGGGCTCTATGGTGCAATTAACAAAATAGTCTAATCCCATATCTTAACAAATGCAAATATTAGAGTTTTGTTAAAATGGTTAAGTGAACAATTAAATGAAAGTTTACAAGTGAAACTTCGCGTCCAGAAAAGGCACACTGATGCAGATAATGTGCGGTGCGCAATTTAAGAACAGTTTTACACCCTTTAAAAAAGTCCAGAGATACGTTTCCAAGAAGGTGAATATCATTTAAAGCCTATTCAACGTAATAAATATAATTTTGAGAACCAAGCTTCTTTCAGGGAGCAGCTGCAGCGCTGCGTAAAACAGGCGAACAAAAGTGGAACCGTAACGCCAAACTGATGGTGCGGTATTTTTGGAGATGTTTTAGTGTGTAGACGACATATTTATTTAAACAACAGTAAAAAATATATTAAACTACATTGATTTTAGACTCCATTTAACCTGAAGAGCCAATACTTATCTCGCTTAAAAGTGTATATTTATGTTTGAAAATGCTGCGTCTTATTTGACTTGGAATAGTACCGAATTGTGTGGCTCAAATTATTCAGAATAAAAAATCTAACCAAATGCTAATGACTAATTGAATCTGTTATAGTATAATTTAAACTGTAGAGGTTCTTTTGAGTCTATAAACCACCTGGAGCTCATAAAACAGACAATAATCTCGATCACACTGGTGCGTTAACAACGTGAACAATAAGGGTCATGGACACCAAACTGTGTCTTTGCCTCATTTATTTTCATGTTAGATCGATATCTTAAGATATGCACGCTCCTGATGCACCGTTGCACACCCACGGTGATTATTAACTCAGTCACACGAGACGGTTCATTTCAGCTGGGATTCAACTTGAAAAGAGCCCCAAAGGGCCAGGCAGTGATATGTGAACCAAGGGTCCCCCAGGGGAAGCGCATAAGAGGACCCTCATAACAATGTCTTCATCACCTTTGAGTGATGAAGATTATAGAGCATTTGATTTACTCCTGCAGCTTATATATGACCTAATGTGGTCCTCAGACGCACAAGCACGATTTGTTTGCCTCTATTGTGCAGTGCTGGCTGGGAATCTGAGAGATATTATAGTTCTTCTTCCCAATTTATTTTTGGCTCCATGCGTAAAAATTGTGAAACTCATCAATACCTTCCTCAGTCTTTTTCCACATGGTCTGAAAAGCAAATCACTCCTCATGCCCATCAGCTTCTTGCAAGGAAATATGAAATATATATTGTTCGGTACCAAACTGAATCAATAGTCTGAAATAATGCACTGCACATCCACACGTGTTGGCACAAAGACCGCAGCCGGGAGGCAGTTAAATGTGTGGTGATTTATTTCATTTGACCGTTTTATGGTATCTTCACAATCACACAATGTTTTCAATGTTATGACTTTGTCATCACAACACCTTTATATTTTGATTTAATGCCCAAGCCGCTGTCATCACCCTAAGTTTGACGTGCGTCCTTGTGCGCACTCGTTGCGCGCAAAGACCAAAAACATTTAACTCACAATACAAGTTTGTCTTCCGCTCAGAAATATTTTTATTTAAGTATCAACATTTTTAAATAAATAAATATTTTTTCAATTACACTGAGGATATACTTTCAACGTGACAGTGAGGGAATGTATTTCCAGCTGTCCACGTTTGAAGTCACAGTTCCATCCACGTAGATTGAATCTGACAAGTATTCACCATGTATACAAAATACTGTCTTCCCCAAAATACTAATGAACATTGTTCCTATTGTTTTTTTTCCTGTTGTTCATTGTGGGTTGTCTTTACAAAGATGCCTATCATACTCATAGGATTGGCAACAACAAATTTACTGTTTTCAGAAAAAAACTACATACAAAACGTACAACATGTATACAGCTATACAATAATTCAGGGTAGTCCCCTGATTAAATATTCTCTGTCTATGTACAAGAGTCTGAACACAAGCGGAACAGTCTGTTTTTGGCTGCATTTAGAATCAGAAGGACCAACATCTTTCAGAGTGGAGTTCAGGGGAGAGTTCAGGGGGAGACGGAGAGGTCTGCATCCTCCTTTTCGGACGAGGACGGGGATATGGGAATGTCATCGTCCTCTTCCTCCGAGCATCTCGCCGTTGACAGGGACGAACACTTGCAGTTATGTGATCCAGTCCTTTGGCCGCTGCTCTTTCCCTCCTTTTTGTGCTTCACTCTGCGGTTCTGGAACCAGATTTTCACCTGTTTCTCGGACAAGTTCAGGTACGTGGCGATCTCAATGCGCCTCAGTCTGGAGAGGTACATGTTGGAGGTGAACTCACGCTCCAGTTCCAAAAGTTGCGTGCTCGTGAAGGCGGTGCGCATGCGCTTACTGCTCTGAAGTTTGCTGTTGCTGTTTTCTGTGGGAAAAGGAGACATGGTCAGCCACTGTGGTTTGATAAAAACATTCAGAATGTGCATTTATCTACTTGTTATAATGGTACAAGGTTTTCAACTCACCGATAGAGATGCAGTGGAACTGGCGCGGGTCTGGCACCGAGTACGCAGCTTGGTATATCCCCGGTGCGTGGCTGAGGTTGACGCCGTTGGATGAGGCGTGTTGCCTGGACAGAGCCGAGTGGCAGTACTGCGAGCTGAAGGGAGAAAAGGACGCCTTGAGGAGCGGCAGTGACGGCGGAGACGGGTGGAGCTGGGACGCGGCCATGCACAGCGGACAGAAGCACAGCAGCCCGGCTTTCCTGGAGTGGCAGGAGCCCGGGAGCCCGTGCGGATGGTGCGGCGAGTGCACGGCATACGGGAATAAAGGTGCGTGGTTCTCGCTCCCCTTGTCGTTGGCCTCCCTTAAAATCAAGGAATCCACAAGAAAAGATCTCGGCATGGTTGCAAACGTTGTTGCTCGGTGCGTGTGTGAAGCTGAAGCCTGCGCGCCGTGTTCGCTACGTGTGGAGCGTGCTCTCCTCGGGACGGTGGACAGCGAAGTGGTGCTGAAGGCGCACCGCTGCTCCTTAAATAGCCGCCGCGGACTCGGTTCGGCCATGTGACGGTTACGCTGCAAGCGGCAGAGAGCTCTCAATAGGGTTTTGTGCCTTTCTCTCGGCATTCCCACTGCACGCTTCCCTATTATTTCACTTGTTAACTAAATGAACTGCATAATGTAGTCTATTCTTGTCAGCCCCACCCACGCCGCAAGAGGCGGCACTGCCCTATTCTCCCTTTTATCATCACTCTCATTTTATCATATAGAGCCCAGCTGAAGTTTGCGCCAGAAAAGGTTTCTCTCACAGAGACAGTTTCATCTATTCAAGTTTTGTTTTAGACGAGGAGCAACATTGTAAATGCGCAGGCTGTGCGTAAATGGCAACTTTTAGAAGTGTGTACATAGGCGAGGCAAGGGGAAGACATGCGCATGGAAACTTTCAGAAAGATGCAGAAGTGTGTATGTACATTTAATACATTAATTAAGAATCAATAATTGCTTTTTAATTTTTTTCTCCGTTTTTTGCAGATGTTTTTCCTAATTAAACCTACGTCAACAACTCGTTTATGTCTGTGTTGTATAGCTGTGGTCTGTTATTTGTGCGTAATGTGCTCACCTCCACGTTTGTGGCCACTTTTTAAAGACCGTGTCCGGCGCAAACACAAACGCAACAGCTGAATGTAAAGTTTACGCACATCCATTTTGAGGTTAACGTGTCATTTTTGCGCACAAAACCAGGGACAAGTCATCGCCCGGAGGCAGCGCTGTTAAAGAGCAGTGATTAATTCCTTTGCTCGGGCCCCTGCCGAGTCCGAGGGGGGAAAGAATATGTAAAAATAACCAGGTTTTCACTCCGCGGCCCTTATTGAATGTCATTGTGGAGGGTTTTCAATGAGGGAGAAAGAGAGTCGAATTAAAGTGTGTGACAGCGGCGGATAGACGCAACAAAGGCGACTCTGTCATAGAGGAGCCCAGTGCGCGGCGCGTCAAGCCCCCGCCTCGCGCTCCGATTGAATTAAGTAATAGGAAAACATTTTCTTTCACTTTAAGGCTTTTTGAACAAGACCTTCAAAGCAACGGAGCCGTAATGTGTGAGTAAATAGCGGAGTGCGGTTTCTCCTCCTGCGAGATTTTCTTTCTTTTCTGAACCTTCCAAATGCACAAAAGTGTAAAAGTTGCAAAGATACCGACAAACGTGACACAAATAGACCAAGCTGGAACAACCTCCCTGGCAGTGGTGGTGGTGTATAGTTAATGAAGACGATTATTTTCAGTCCTTGCATGTAATGTATTATTTTTTAGTCATTTTTGGTTACAACACATTGCACCGATTTCCACTGTTTACATGGCATCAACTTTATTCCCCACAAATTGTCCCCTCCTGCAGAGGATCTCTTCAGCTCCACATCCCGCCGCACTGATGCTCTGTTCATTCCTCATAAATAACGGTTCCGTAATGTGCTCATGCAGCTTCACACCACTAATCTCCCATAAAGGCCAGACCTGTAATTATGGGACCCAGCCATTAAAGTAAAGACACAAATTAGCCGCAGTTAAACCCCTTCAACGAGATTGAACGAGATCTAGTTATTCGGGTAATAACCTGTAATATCTGCCATTTCCATTTCCATTCATTGTGCGTCAATCTTGCAGGAATCTCAGAAACATAAACACTAATCCATTGCTTTTATTCACATGTCTAATTAGGTGGCATGCTATTATGATCATGCGATACAAGATGTGTTATTCTCATGCGGGGTTGGTCGGTGTGTCCTCTGGAGCCCACAATAAAACAAGCATAATGTGTGTGTGTTTCTTTTTCCTCCGCTGCAGATTTGAAAAGAATTACGCTTCGTGAACCATCTCTCTTCCCAGCCGCAGGTCGCCTGTATGCGGCGGCAGCAGCTTGATGTATCGCTCCACATAAAGATGTTATTGAAGGCCCTAATTTTCAAATTATGTACAGCAGTCACCCTGTGGATAGGAATAGAGGTTTCATGGGTCGTCACGCAGGGGAGGCTCATCCTAATTTGCAATCCCAACTGGAGACTGACAAATAGTTTTGACCTCCCTCTGGAGGCGCGGGCCAGAAGTGCAAAGAATCCCATTCGCCATAATCACTTGTTACTGAGATAAATAATCAAGGGAAATAGTCCACTCACATTATAACAGCTCTATTACGTCTCCCTCCACTATCTCCCACCAAAGATATACATCTACAGCCACTTACAGGTTCATGAATCATCACATCCATATTATGTGCGTTTCCCCCGCCTCACGAACCGGTGAGCCTGGAACTCGGCTCAGGCTCAGCTTCATGTGTTCAGTAACTAACATACAGCTGGGAGTTGGCAAAGCTTCTTAGCGTTAATGGTCGATGCAGTGCCCCCTGAAATAGTAAATTATTTATAAGATATTAAGTTGGAACAATTGCCATCACTCAAATTCATCCCCGATGATAACACTGACCAGTGCCTGCTGTGCTGCTGCAGAAGCACATTTTCAGGGGCTTTTATGCAATTATACCCCAAGATCTCGTGCCTGATGACATAAAGAGAGCAGACTGTTTATGGAGATGTAGTCAATATCTCCTTTTCTTTTTGGTATGAATAATTCATAGTTTAAGACACTATCCCCCCTCACTTAATATGTACACACACTTAAACACCCACACATCTCTAATACAAATGATGGTTTTAGCTGACAGTGTAACAGGATTTAAGGTCCCAGTGGGGTTTGGCCCCGCCGTGGATGGGCGCTGTGACTGTCGACGTGACACAGAGGGCCGGCTGCCCCTCCTAATCTCCCCCTGAGGCAACATCACAGACCGCAGATCCTGCTGCACCTCTATGGGCACACAAAGGCCTGATTATCATTCATATGCTCACCAGAAACACCAGTCCAATAGATAACAGATGACACATAAGTACCGGCTGAATGGTGCAATATGTTTAGGCTGCTGGAGTCTATAGGGACTAATGAATCCTTAAGAGAGAGGCAGGCTGACAAAGAGATGCAGACGGTTGAGGCGCCAGAACATGACAGATATAAGGCTCCACAGGTGAATATGAACCCCATGTTGCATTTGTAAATATAAGGATTTAAAGCACTGCTATCTGAAGTGTTATCAGGCTCACCATTGACTGATAGCATCTAGACATTGGAGGCGCTTTGCTGATTACTTTGGGATGAAGAGATATTTATTGAAAGTGATCGTTTCAAGATGATAATTATGTAAAAGTAGTGCTTAACTCCACACGGCCTCACAATTAAAACAGATCAAATCGCATTTTTTATTTTACCTGAGGTTACAAGAAAAGGAAGCCAACCTACTTCAACACACACAGGGCAGCTTCTCGTATGCAGAGGGAGGTCGGATTCATGTAAATCACTTTTACATCATCATCTTGAATTGATCACTTATCACAAATATCTCTTCATCCCTAAAATAATCAGCAAAACTCCTCTAATATCTAGATGTTAGCAGGCACGGCTCAAAATGATCAAATATGACTTTGTTCATTGTGATGAAAATGTGGTTTTATTGGCTCAACAGTTGGTGAAAAGGTTCCATCGTGTTTCCCTTGTTCGGTGTTAAATTGTGACATTTAATGGGCCAAAATAGTCATTGAGTTTGTTCTCATATTTAGGTGGATTCAACCTAAAAAAAACTTTGTTTGAAAGCACAAAACTTTAACCTCAACAGTTCAAAAGAAGTTGAGGAAAAACACAAAAAAAAACTCTAACCTCCAAAGGATATTTTTGCCGCAGTAAATTTGACTCAACATTCCTGTGATTGAATCACTCCGACAGAACTGAATTCAAAAACATTTTAACAGTGTACTTTTTACGGTTTGTCCTTTTGTAAGAAGCCTTAATTACTCAAACGCACATGGATTTGGAGAAAATGGAGTAAACAGGAGAAAATCTCTTTAAAACCATCAATCAGAGGATAGTGAGGTGTTCAGATAAAAGGTCTTTATATTTCTGGCAAATTGCAGCGGTGAAATTAAGAGGCTCTACCAGAATGATATATTTATATTTTGTCACGAGTGAGAAACATAAACTCTTAATGACTGCAGAGACATTTATTTATTTATAGCTGCCGCCTTTAAATAATAATGGAGGCAACAGTAACTTTGCCCTCGTCACAAGTGAAGAAGACAACTGAGATTTTTCTACTGTGATTGTGTTATTTTTTTTCACCCATTCGTTTATTTCGGTCCATTCCACGAACAGCGATGATTAAGCTGAGACCGGCAAAAAAACAAAACATGTACAATGTTGACGTCAGCTGGTGAAAGTGGTGGAAATAAATGTGTAGGTGGTTGTTGAATCTGTGGTGGACAAAGTCATTATGGTTAATAATGCTGCAATAACATGGAGAACTTTCATTCTCTTCTTTTTTAAATTTCAGGCACTGGCTCTTTCTCTGGGTCCTCCACATTCAAAGCAAAGATAGGAACTGGGAAAGAGGGAACAGGAAACGATGAGACTTTCAAATGAAACATTACTCGCTGTGTCTTTGCTCGTCATCTTTTTGTTGGTGTACGCATGAGCTTTCTGAATCTCTGCTGTCCTGCAACAGGCACATTGATAAGATGCAGCAGAGTCTTATCTATAATACACCTGCTGATCATCAGTGACCTGAGCACTAACAATATCATCCTATAACCAGCTCGTATCTCCATGTGTAGGAATAAGGCCGAGCTGCTATTTGGCTTTCCTCGGGTGTTTTTGTCTGTGTTTGTTTTTATGTTTATTTATTTAAAAAAAGAGATAATGCACATTAATTAACATGCAAACATGAGCTCAGCATGTAAATGTGCCAGATTTTGCCACACAGGCATGTTTTCATTAGCAGTCCCTGGCAGGTTGATTGTAAAAATCATACAAATTATAAATAGGGGTATTTATAAAAACACAGACGTACAGTACATGCACAGACACAGAGAAAACTACATGGATGACCAGTGAAAACAATATGAAGTCGTATTAAGCAGAATAACATCCCTCAATAATTAGTCAGACAGAGAAAAAGATAATGACAGTGTCCATTAACCACAATAGTTGTGGTGTTTCTTAGTTCTTTGGTTCTGGTGATGCAGGTATGTGATGCTCGATAAAAATGGCTGACTTGGCAAAAGGTATATTTTGTCGCTGTGGTATTTTACAGTTGTCCCCTCTGACGTTAGCTCTGGTACATTAGATCTGATCTGGTTTGATGTGCTCAGTGAGTGGAGGGGACGCTGGTAAAATATCTCCCAGTTCGAGCATGCTTTCCCAAATGAAAAAAAACATATTCAGTTTAGGGGGATGAAGTATTCTATTTTTTTGTCCTATATTTCCAATACGTGTGAACTTATTCTCACTCATGCTTCTGTATATTTAATTTGTCAGATTATTTCAGCTGGGCATGTTAAATCACATGTGACGCACCCTCAAAACGCACCCTTCATCTTGAAAAGACTGAAAAGCAACAACACTGACACATGTCTGTGGTGTGTGGATGTGATAAATGGCTCATCGTACATCATGCTGACAAAAGCCTGAGCCGCACTTGGTGGATCCTAAAAGTGGCCAAGCAGCCTCCACCGTGGAGGTCAATCAGAGCCAATGACTCAAAGTCAATCAGTAAAGCAGCGTGCAAGGAAAATCCTCCCTTAACAAACCTAATAAAATAGACATTAGATTCATGCAAACAGAAAATGAATCAAATGAAAACACTGATTAAACTGAAATACAAAAGGTTTGTTTCTTTTCGGGTTTTTTTTGGTAAAAAATTGTTTTGCTCTGAAAAGCATTTGAGTCCTATTTAGTCCTGTTTGTCCTGATTCCTTCCCTGGTGCTGAGCCTGATGGCTTCCTGCCTCTGTCTCTGTGCAGAGCCTCTGTGATGTGGTTGAGTCCAGGTCAAGTGCCGTTGCTAGGTGCGTCCTCGCAGCTATGTCTGTTTCGACACAGCACGGCCACGCTGACACTCTCACTACTGACAACCTGACTGAGACTGTCAGTACTCAAACTGTCTGTAGCGAGTGCAGATGAAAGACAGATACTGGAAAGGAGCCATGTTGTGAGGATATATGGGAGATGTATTCAATGATGTGAGGATACAATGGTCTGAGAGAGGAGACTGGCTTCACAATAATATGGTAGTTGTCCAAAAGTTTCAGAAATCGAAGGTTCTTTTTTTTATCTTATTGACTGAAGGCGAGGTTTTAGAATCTCAAGCATCTTTTATAACATAAATAACCTGATATCTCTCGACATATATAACACATTCTAAAATTCAGACAACAAAATGCTTGGATTCATGAAAGTGTTGATGAAGAAGACTGAGATGCATTTAGTTGTATTATTAACACAAGTGTTGTGTTGCTGTTCTGTCAACAAAATAAACCAGATCAGACCTGGGCCAGAGTAATATCTAGAAAGGCACTCTGCAGAGTTCACATCTCTGATTCTCTATCATCAAGCTCCATGAATTATTATATGAGAAATAAAGGAATATGTTTGATGGAGGTAAAAAGGAAAAATCCAAACTGAACCAAGTCTACACTCTGAAAACATATCGGGACAATTAAAGCCTGAGTATGAAAATTCATTTTTAAAAACTCTTATATGATTGAACATGTGTTTTCAAATGTTTGGCACATTTGCATGCAGCAAAAATGAGAAAATATAAATAGTGTTTTCCAAGCAGCACTTCAAATGCACCGGAACAGTCACTCATTTCCTTCTTAAAGAAGAAAGATCCACAGAGTTACTATTGCACCTTTTTAACTTCAATAAGTGGTCTTTAAATTTAAATACACTTGACCCTCAAAATCATGTTTCTTGAAATCTAAGCATATTCCCTCGTTGCTGTGATTCATTTTATAGACTTGTGCTGATTTAAGTTAAAATAAAATCTGAATTTGTCTGATATACTCTCACACTTCAGCTGGGAAATGTGCGCTCTGGGCCCCGGCTCTTGTTTGACAAGAATAAATGGGAATTAGATGCAAACTTGATGGTCTCTGGCCTCTCTAATGAGCCTATTTACATCTTAATGTGACGCTGTTATGGGAACTGAAATGGTCAAGTACACTTTTCTCTGAACTTTCAAGACTTCAGAACGAGACAAATTTAGACCGTTTACCGCTCGACGGCATTCACACTAACGTACAAAACGTTTATCAGCGAACGAATTTGTAAACAGCGCGATTTCGTCCGTCTTCACTCTTTCCTCGTGAAGGAGAAATAATTAGGGCCTCGGGTTTTTGCTCCGAGTGTTGTCAGAGAAACTCTGCGGAGCCATTAGAGGTCTAAATATCTTTGGATGATTTCAAATTCCCTTTTGATGTGAATCCATTGGTTCTGCCATAGATATGTCTCAAACTTCCCCTTTGACCCTATTCACATAAAAGCTTTGAAACGCTCTTCAAAAGGGTTTGTTACCCTGCGGAGGTCACTGGGCTATTTCGTGCGGCCGACTCACATTTTTCCAAATCAGCAGACTTTTGGCCGAGAAATAACAGGTCAAACCAATGAATTTAATGAACTCTCCCGAACAATGAATGCCTCTTGCCATTTGAACCCCAATAAAGGGATATGGGCAGGTCAGCAAGCCCTTTCAAGGGGTTTGTACACAAATGTGACAGAATGCAGTCGCTTCAGTGTCTTCGCTGACAAGTTGTTCAAAGTGCTGGGGATGTCAGTGATATTGCCTCCGTCCACACTGCCCCCTTTGTTCCCCATTTTGTGTCTGTTGCTCTTTCACGAGCGGTCCCACAAGTACAAAAGCCAAAGAATGCAAAGCGTCTTTTTTCTCTCTCTCTCTCTCTTTTTTCTTTTTTTTTTTTGCGATGTTCTGTTTGCCTCATTTTCTTTGGGCCCAAACGCTGTTGGCCCAACATGTAGGAGAGTTTATTGTAAAGAAAACAAAGACGAAATGCTGCAGGGAACAACTTCTGATGGCGACTCGCTACTCCTCCCTCCTTTTCACCGCTTTTGCTTTCCTTTCTCTCCCACTCTCTGCCTCCTCTCATTCACTCTTTACCACTTTTTTCTCTCCGTATTTTTCATTTTTCGAAGCTGCCATGTTTCCAGTGGCTTCTCTTCAACGGCTCATTCGACAAACGGTCTCCCTGCTGAGCAACGAATTCACGTTTTCATCTCAGACCTTTTGCAAAAGTTTCTGCAAAACGTATCGTTCCCCGATGCAGCTGCCCCGTTGTTTCACGCTCAGTTGAGGAAAAAAAAAAACATCTTAAAGCATATGGCATTTGTGTGTTCACTTAATTGAATCAATTGGAGGCCCATGGGAAACCACAGCGGGGGGTAGAGGTTAGGGAGGAGGGAGGTCAGAGAGTTAGAGCAGGACGGAGGGGGGAGACAAACACTCCAGAACACTCCTCATGTAACCAACTTACTTACTCTTCTTTTTCAGCTCGGCAGTTCATGATCACTTCATTCTCTGTGTGTCTCTCTAAACAACAGGATGAGGAAGACGCTCGGGAATCAAAGTCCTAAAGGAAGCGGAGACTGAAACCACTGTGATTCCTAAAAGTCTATGGTTTTCTCATTAATGACCCCCTGTGGTTCGGCCCGTTTCCTCTCCATTCATCTCACATTAGCCTCTTTTCAGGAGTCGCCATTGTTTTCGGGATTGTTTTCTTTTTTTCTTCTTCTTTTTTTAGGGTACAAATGTGCGGCGGTCACACAAACTTCTCGGCTTCTTGACGCTTTGAAACTAAAGCCGTTGGATTTAGTTTTTGCGCTTTGCAGCCACAAGGACTGGAATCTGGAAAAATCTCAAAATAAGGGACGAAAAGGTGAAGACACTTTACTTAAAAAGGTTGCAGGACGTCAACCCATACTTTGTCTTCAGTGATCGGGAGGGATGTGTTTCCTCGGGAAGATCAGTACTCTCGGGGAAATTAATGAGACATTTTGGGACACTTGCATCAGCGAGTCCCAGTTTCATAACCCAATATCCCCTTTTCTTCTTACATTTATATTGCTGCAATTTTGATTTGGAGTCAGCTTTTGTTTGTTACCCCCCCCCCCCCCCCCCCGCCCCATCCTAATGACCTCTGCAATGGTTTTTTTTATCCATCTCCCACTCTGCTTTTAAAACATGCTGGGAATATATGGCTCGGCCTCAACTTTCTCTCAAGAGTTATGACGTAAGCGGCGTGAAAAAGGAGATTGAGGCCAATTCAGCGTCTATGTATGACCATATATGTGAGGGTCGGTGGGATGACGGGTCACTGCCCATCTCACGGGGTTCCCCACTTTTCTGCAGATGCGCTCTATTGAGGAGGCGACACGCGGCGGGGCGCTGCTGGGAGGTAGTTACTATTTCTTCATTACCATAGAAACTGGGTTAGCGACTTTCACACCGCTTCCCTGACAAAACCCCAAATGGACCTCAGCGCTCTGAATAATGCCCATTTGTAGCCAGTTCACTTACAAAATGAGCTGCCAGCGAATGGTTATGACAGCCCGTGTGCACGCATGACACCAAAAAGTGAGGGGTCCTCCTGTCTGTTTATTTGAGCTCTTTCTCTCGCTGCCTTGTGGAAATCAGAAGTTTTCTTTTAAATTTGATATTGCAGCTGGTCAGGTTATTGGCATAAATTACCATAATTTCCTTAACTTAGAAGAAAAGTCCATATTGCAGTCTGCAGTTCTTCTGACCTGCACCTCCCCCCCACTTGGGCAAAGCGTGGAGAACTTTAATTCAACTTTATTACTGCCCAAGAAGTTGTGTTTTCGTCAGTGTCCTTTTGTTTGTTCGTCATGAAAAACTATGGAACCTAAGCTAAGAAAGAAGCCATTCAATTCCGTTAGGGATATTGACAGAGGAACATGTTTTTTAACTTCGCAAAATAATATTTTGCAAATTTCTCAATAAATCCTTCAAAAATATAAAATCTGGCTTTTGTAAAGTGCTGATATCTTTGAACAGGTGGAATTTGCTGCCGACTCGGGTAAGGATCCTGATGTGTCTTTTATCAGTATGTGTATTTGCAATAAGAGGATATTGTCATTATCAGTCTTCGCAGAGGTGTTCACTTTGTTTGTTGATCTTTTGGTTTGTTTGTTAGCAGGATAACACAGAATATTTCATGGATTTTTATGAAACTTGATGGAAGGATGAAACAAGGGCCAAGAAAATTTAAATTACATTTCAGTGCACAATCTTTGAGTTTTAAGGTATTTTTTGAAATTTTCACACCAAAAAACTGTAATATCTAGGAAACCATACCTTTGCCTGTGCAATTGGGTGGAGCTTGATTGAATTCAAGACTGGTTGGCCTTGGCAGAGGTTTGTGCACTACTTAGTGCAATTCTACTTTAATACTGTATGTGATGTAACACATTACTTCTGTGGTTGGCAGATACAGGGACAAGTTCTAAAACTCACACTCAGATGCAGATGAGAGTAAAACAGCCACATAAAAAACTACAGCAGTGTCCTACAGTGACACGATACAGCAGCAGATAAGAAATATCTGAAACAATATCTATCTATTTGTACTCCTCCCTTCATGTATCATAGGACATGGTGTGGGTAGTAATTGGGCATTGTGGAAGGTACAAGGTCAGAGTTCACAATTGATCCCCTCACCCCTCAGCAGGTGCAGCTCGCAGGAGTGAGGGGAGGCGGCCCCTCATCTCTCCCACCTCTTCACGCTGCTCAGCGAGAGAAAGGGAGGAGTGTAAATGAGTGCTCTCCAGAAAGCCATCACCTGCTCCCTCCACCCCTAAAATCCCCACTAACTCTGGCCAGACAGAGATATCCGACAACCCCAGCTCTCAATTTCTCCAACTCCGATTGATGAGAGGGACAGAGAGGGGCAGACAGAGAGAGACAGAGAGAGGGCGGACAGTGAGAGAGGGGGGGGAGGGAGAGGGAGGCAGGCAGGAAGAAAGAGAAGGGGAGTTAAAAAATCTCAACTATCAGCATCCATGCCGTGATTTTATTTTTTTCGTCTGTTTTGTTGTTTTTGAGTATGAACACATTCATCGGCAGCAAAATGTACATTTGTCATGCCCATAGAGGGAACTGAATTGGACTGGACATTGAGTTTGTGCGCACGGAGCCTAAGGGTGAGGTTGTGTATTGATGGGTGCCCCTCCCAGCTTCTCCCAGATACCCCCTCTATTGTGACTTTGAGTGAATGTATCCTCTTGCTAAGGGCACTGGAATGTGTCTTCTCAACTCGTGTGATGGATGGGGCCTTGTTTTGCACTCCTCCGCCCCTCCCTCTGAATCCCTCTTTCTCTGCCTCCGCCTTTGACGCTTTCATCGCATCCTTTTATTCGGCACCAATAAAAGTCAGTGATTCTTAATCAGCTGTTGTGCAGATCTGAGGGCCGCTGTTATTTTTCATCGGGAGTGTGTCACACATCACCATTCAGCCCCTCGGTCACACAAATTCAGACACTGGCACAGAGGCAGGAGCAGGTGGAGATACACCATCAATGAATTATTCAAATGAGACACCGGGCATATCCCTCAAATTTAATTTAAATACTCGGTTAATGTTGTTTAGTGGCTCTCCGTTGCCATTTATGCACAAGGGTGATATACCGCTTTAGCCTCAACTACTTATAAATGTGGTGGAGGCAGCGGCAGCAAGAAAAATACTGCTACAAATAATAATTTTTTTTTTTTTTATAATTTTGAACAATGTTACACATTAATACAAAGATAACACAGACAATTTAGTAAAAATCCTAAAAATCCATTTCAATCATCAGATACAAAAACATACATGTTCTTTTTTTCTTCATTACATTTTGACACAATTGTCAGAGTAACAGATTGCGATACAAAACTCTTTATATTTGTGAATCTACAAATAATAATAATAATAAGGGGGTTATAATAGTTGAAGCTACTATCCAGTTTGTTTTTTACCCCTCACAATCAGTTTGTGTGTTGGTTGGTTTGTTTGTTTATTAGCAAGCTTTCCCCACAAACTACTGGATGGATTTCAACTAAACTTGGTGGAGGGATGTGATCTGTGTCTGGGAGGAACCTATTCAATTTTTAGTGCATTACAAGGAATTTTGTTTTATTAAAAATAAATATATATTTCCTTGATTTCTCAACGCACAATTTTTGGATCTCCATTTAAAAGAAAAACAGGTAGGTTTAAGATATTAATATTTATGAGTGTGTGAAATTTGGTGCAGATCGAATTATTAATCTGGATCCAGTGAATTTAAGTGTGGTTTCAAGGCGGCTGTTGGGCCTTGGTGAAGGTTCTGGTTATTGTAGGATATCCTCTCTTCCTCTGGTTGTTGACTCTCAAATAACAGCGTCAAACACCTCGATATTCTTTTCCATCAGTTTGCTCAGAATCATTGACTTTTTCATTGATCTGTAGAATCTACAATTTTATTATTCGGCACATATCTGTTTATCTAAATAACGGGTTTCTTACTATGATACCATCAGAAGATGATTCTGCAAAAATTCATGTTGGATTTTGTTTACGTATCAGCCATCGCTTTTCTCTTGCTGCTCCACAAACGGCTGCAGGTTTGTTCTTACTTTACTTTCACTGTGCTGTGTGCTTCTTTGGAAACAGAAGTTAAAAACAAAACCATTCAAGTTTTATCGTTGAGTTCCAGTAGTCCATCCCAAAGACCGCCTGAGCTGATATTTACAAATGTATGCAGTTTTATGCATTATAGCTCATTGCAGCACTCCCTCTTCGAGTCACTTAACACTCACCTTCATTGTTGAAATGGCCAAATCTTTCCAAAAAGTGGTATGGTATTGTCCTCTGTTTTTCCTGTCTGCGCTGTAACATCCTGAGACACCTCGCCCTCAGCGGCCTCGTGGAAAGCAGGAGTGTCTCTATTTAAAAAGCATTATTCAACCGAGTGTTACATAAAAAGCTCCAAACTGGAGTCAGGCCTCACAAATGAATCATCACCTCAGTCATCGCGTTAAACAACAATCCTTGGGCACTCACTGCACTTTCCAGGACATTTTCCACACTCCTGAGAGACTCATACACATAAATACAGACACAAGTATCACTTAGTTGACTATTAACACTTCTTACTCCCAGTGTTACTGTATGGACGCACAGAAATATCAACACGGACAGCAGTGAGCAGCCCATTTCGGTTATTGTAAAGAACAAATATATCAGGTTCATATTCAGGGACTTTCACATTTATCTGCGTCTAAATATCATATTATATTCAATATGTCCTTGTTATGGCCTATAAAAGACCCCAGACAAATAAATCTGAGGTTACTGAAGTATTAACATATAAAAAGTTATAATGATTATTTTGGAATAAATTCTCATTGAGTGGAATAAGACTAATTAGGGAAGTGAAAAAAAAAAGCTGTTCAAAACTGTTTTTATGGTTCTTATACGACTTAAAGAAAAAATACCTTTCTTTTGCTTTTGACAGATTTTGAAACATGAATCATACATATTATATATTATGTATAATATTATATCACAGATGAGCTGTGCATCAGGTTGTCTTGTGTCTCTGTGTTGAAAGTGAAATCATTGGAACTGTTAAGAGAAATACCTGAAGAGAGCGTTTGACTGTGATTGGCTGAGTTTTCTGTTGAGTTCATCCAGCTGTTTGGCTTTGAGAGGTCAGTTGCTGCATGAAACGCTTCCCTCTACTATCATCTAAATCTGTCACTAACCAGTATATTAGGAACACCAATATAATTAATTAAATAATGATTGAGGCTTTATTTACTTTTACTTACCTACCTGACACTTGTCATGCAATCTTAAAAATCTAAATGATGACATCAACTGAAGTCCAGCAAAGGAATAATATGGAGACTTATCATCAGTGTCATTAGAGCCTGAAGTACGAAGAACAGAATGTGTTTCCAATCACACTCTGTCACCAGCCCAGCTCAAAATCTGAAAATATGTACATTATGTAAATTATAAAGTAATTTAATTGGCTGTGGCTGTGGGGATGAAAACCAGCCACAGCTCAGTGGAGCACACATACCTCCACTAAGGCCCAGTGGTCAAGAGACAGACAAGCTGATTCTGCAGATTAAACACTGGACTGAGGACACATACACTGAAACTCACACAGGTATCGTCTTAATGGTTGATTATATTTGACCAAAGTTCTACCTGTACACAGCTCAGGCAGAGCAGGAGTCCAGTGGTCAGATGGTTCCTGACTCAATCCCCAGCTCCTCCACAGTGTGTTGAGGTGTTATAGGGTATAGGGTTTATAGACAGAAACCCTATAAATAATAATGACTCATTATTTATTTATTTATACGTATTTCTCCACAAAAAAACGATTTAAAGTGCTGTCAGACATGATCACTTTATAAACTATGTTAGCAGGAGTTTGTGAGAAATAGAAATATAGATGTTTCGCATTATCATCATCCTCTTCTCTACATCAGAATATAAAGTGTGTGAGAAAGTGAAATAATATCGAGGCATTTCAAATAGAACGAATAAGTTCATCCAATTGACATTGTTACACTTTTAATTTTTAGATTTTTATTATTTTCATTTTGTCTTTAAATGGAGAATATGGTTGGCATTTCACCAACACGTTTAAATACTATATACAAAGCATCATGACACACTTGCTGAAGTAATTATAAAGCAACACTTTAATTATTTAACCTGCATTATACTGTAATTTCATTTTTACCAGGGCCCTCTGCAGGCTGTCAAAATCACAGATGAAGGGAGACTTCCCAGCACATTGAGTGGTGCTGCATATAAATCTTAAACAATTTTATTCAGTTGTGTTGAGTTGTCATACATCTTCTTCATCCCTTCACAACACTTGCACTGCTGACTGTCAGAGACGTGGCGAGCGAGAGGGATGTCGTCTCTCTCTCAGCCACAGAGGACATTTACCTTCAGGAGTTCAGGCTGTTCACTGCTGCTCTGTCCCAGTGATGCTGGAGGCAGGGATTCATCATCAGAGGTGGATTGAAGAGTCGCCTTCTAGCAGCTGTAAGAGAATCCCACTCAATCTTATATTTGCTTTTTTAGTCAAATTTTTTGCATTATTTTCCCAAGTCTTAAGGATCAACTGTGAAACTCAACATTTAACAGATTAAGTTTATCTAGTTCAATCTAGTTTTTCAAAATAAAAAAAGGCAGTATTTGTTTTAAACTGCTTAAATTTTGATTTGTTTCTTCCATCCACAGGTGTTTTATTTTTAGAATCAGATTTTTTTTTTCTATTCTACATTTATGAATTTGAATTGTAAACTTTGCTGCCGCTTTTAAAGCTATATAATAATTACATTTAATAATAAAAAATGTAATCAAGAAAACAAATACTGAATCGTTGTCATTAAATAGTCAGTGTTCGAAATCTTTCAGTCATATATACATCATATACATAAATTATTTTTTTGGAAATTGATTGTAAGATTTATCATTAATTCATCATTTTTTTCAACTTCATCTCTGCCGGGTTATGGTTTAAATCTACATTATTTGATATTTATATTAAAAAGCTATAGTCTCATAATTCAAAACCTAAATAACAAATAATTAAATAACCAGTATTTGATGACGTTCTTAAATCGTCAGGATGCATTCTGTTGTAGGCGTATGAATATTAACATGTGAGAAGTAATTGAGTATGTGTGGTATTACTGTAATTGTAAATTGCAGATAACATATGTATTGTCCTTCTTAAATGACCCCCGTGTTGACAATTACAGTGATAAATGAAACTGATGGGCTGATTTTACTGGTCACTTACAATTTTGTCATTTTAAGCAGGTGTTGTGAGTGAATTACTGATCGACTGTCACCTTTTAATAAAAAAGTTCTACTGTTATTTAAGGAGGAGGACTGATGGCTGGTGTATCTTACAAATGTTTTAAATGATGTGCATGTGTGTGTGAGGCAAAAGTCTAAATGTGAATGTTTTTAATCAGTCCTCGTATACCCTCTTGAAAAACTGTAAAATGGCGGAGGCATTAAAAACATAAAAGGGAAAAGGGCAGTAATGAATTTAGAGGAAAATGGACATTAATGGTATTAGCATTACTCATGTTCCATATAACAAATTATTGGAAATTTGACAAGCACACCAAATTATCTCCTCATGCCTGACGGGAGTGTGGTTAAGTCCTCTCTACCCGCTGAGGAAAGACAATTTCTGCTCATTTTACTATTTTTAACAATAGAACCAGCCCATTAAGACAAATTAATGTCATTATCAAGTCTCTATGAAAATGACAAATACCACCGTTTCGAGCAGCTTTAGAGGCTATTGACAATAATGAAATTCGCTGTACAGGTACTGAAAAGAAACACTCCAAGTAATTATTTTCTAGTAGCTTGTTTGTCTGCCATCCGTTCATTTGCTTTCAGCTCAATTATCTGACTCTGTGAGCATGTGGAGGCGCATAGTGCTCCGCGGCCCACAGAGCGAGGGCCCTAATTGGGCAATTACCGTTCTGTTTCGGGGCTTTTAGCTCCAGTGGAGAGTGGAGGGAGACCGCGGCGTGTAAAACCATGAGGACCTTACATGCACAAAACCACACATATACACTGTTTAAACAAAAACAAAACCCCACGTCCTCCATACACATAACACAGACTTATAGGGTGCAGCTTTAGTGCGGCTCTCGTGCAACAAACACTAAAAACATAAAATGCAATGCGAGCTGCAGGCCAGAACACAGTCATTTCACTGACACATAATGCAGGTGCAGCACTGAATTATGTGTATTGTCACTTTTCAAACATGTGATTATGTCACAGCGGGTAAGCTACCTCATGTACATATGCATTCTTCCAGGTTTCCCTTTTAAACAGCATCTCATCTGAGTAACCAGCGGCTATAAATAGCTGAGAGTACTTACTGTGTGACCCTGCTGAGTTTTGGGGGGTGGGCTGAGGTAGCCGGGTTGCAGATGGTCTATAATGACGACGGGGTCAACAGTAGGTACCACTTAAAAGTGTTGTGCATCATCAGAAAGCTGGAAACTACAAGATTCACACACCAGTCGTGGCAATCAGGTCGCAGCAATGCTTTAGCAGTAGTTATTTCAACTGCAGGTGAAAAACAGTTTGTGATGGATTAGCCCGTCTGCATTTCAAACCCAAAGATCTTCTTTGACGCGACAGGAAACACAAATTAAAGGACAAAGCAAAGGAGCAGAGATATTACACAAACACAGACATTTCCCTTAACTTCAGGGAAATAGGAAAATTATTTGAGCTTCACGGTCACCAGATGTGATCCCAGCTGAACACCTTTGAAAGACCTGTGCCCTGTTTGTTCATTACCTTCCACAAGAAGAAGAAGAAGAAGAAGAAGAAGAAGAAGAAGAAGAAGAAGAAGAAGAAGAAGAAGAAGAAGAAGAAGAAGAAGAAGAAGAAGAAGAAGAAGAACAAGAACAAGAAGAACAAGAAGAAGAAGAAGAAGAAGAAGAAGAAGAAGACAGATTAGTGGCAGCAAAACGAACTGACACAACTTAACAAGTAATTAATTAACTTCTACAACTAAACAAAATGCAAAATGTCTTTGTTTAAAAAAATAATATATAGGTATTTGCTTATCGTGTAACAACTTTCACTAAGTGCATGTTGAAAGGAAATGCTAATGGGAAACAAAAGCGATAAACCAGTCCGATAACACTTTTTGTGGATATGTTTAGGGTTTGTATTTCTTGAAGTTTTCAGCCGCTTCTGAGCTATTTTAGAGGGGAAAAAAATAAATCCTTTATTTAATTTGATATCAAATCTAATAATATAAATATGTAGTTTAAACCTTGTGGTCATAACAGGCCTCATGTTCTGCACTTGGGTCTCATCTCTTTGTTATGGACACAGACTTTACTGCATCTATAGTAATGTGCACAACCAGCAGCGAATTGCAGACTTTAAACCTGTGAAATAAAAGTTGGCACCTCAGCCCTCTTCCCTTCCCATCTCACCCTCCTCCTCGCTAATTTTCATATTATCCCCGAGCCTGTGTGCGCTCCCCCTCACTTTACATGCTGTCACGCGCTCCCTGGATCATGTAGCTCGTGTTAATTAAACCCTCTTTCAGATCATTTTCTTGCTCAAGTGGCCTCAGTGCAGCACCCATTAGGCAGAAAGCTCTGTTATCTGAATTTCCAAATGTAGCTCAACATTTATTAAAGTGAAATTCATCCAGTAATTGCCCGCCTCGGTATGCCCCATGTCTCCCTCTTACCTTCAGGGCCACCTGCTCAGAGACACCTCCAACTATTTACTAGCATGACGCAGGGTAATTAGACCTCTGTGACCCCGTCCACTAAGAGCCCCATAATTGCGTTAATAAAAAATTTACAGCAGCAGCATGAGGATCATTATGTAAAAATATCCGGTAATGAAGCATTAGCCTTGATTTTTATTTGGATTAAAAACAGCTATAGGTATTTAGAGGTTACAGTGTCTGCTAAAACAATATCAGATGAGAAACTATTTTTTCCTCTCTTCATTAAATCCCTGTTTAACTATATGACTCATAGCCAGACAGCTTAGGTAAGAGGTAAGAGGTAAGACATCAGATAACTGATAACAGAGTCTTCAACTTAAGATTCTCACATTTCTCTGCTTTGGTTGCTGCTGTACTAAAATATTTTTGAACAGACCCTGAACACAACACCAAACCCATTGAACACAGGCCTCTGGGAGATCATGTAATACATCATGTTGTAACTGTGCCACACTAACATTTATTATAGCTGCAGGTAATGTGAAATGAATTATGTTGTTTCTATCAAACCCCAAATAAGGACATTTTAAATTAATCAATATTGGCTATGTATCATTCCTTCCATTGTGTCCATCGTCACAATGAACATCGGTAATGAAAGTAAATCTATAGAAACAAAAATAAACTTCTCTTTGTGTTAGCACTGGGTCATCAAGTTTAGATTTGTCCAGCTTGCAGGAGGAAAACAACAGCGTTACACAATAACTGTTCAGAAGTCGACACCACGCGTGCGACCTCATCCTGCCGACAACATAATGTATGAACGCAGCAGGAGGAGGAAGGAGAAAGAGATTCAACTAACGACAAAGTCTGTGAGAAACCGTGTGAACTGTCAGGCAACGTGGAAACCAGCTTTATTCAACATATTCTAGAGGAACATCGAGGATGTCAGCCACTATCCATCCTCAAACTTTACTTAATTTGAAGTATTCAGGACTCAAGAAATTGTGGTAATCTTTTCTTTCTTGTTGTATTAACAGAATAGTGCAATACAAAGCCAGTAGGTACTTTGATTTGACATATTTTGAATGATATAACACTGGGTTGGATTAAGCAGAGTGAGCTACTTGATATGATAAATTCAGCTGTCTGATTTAATGTGTCTAGTTATTTCATATATTATATTTTTTTAGCAGTGCCATTAAGACAATATGTCTTTGGTTATTTTGTAGAGCTGAAATTATTTACTATAAATCAACTGAGAAATAATAAGCAACAGTTATTTCTAACAATCCATTAATTAAGTTTGTGATATTTAAAAGTCAAACTCTTCATGTAGTCACATATTTTTTATTCAATCAATCAAATTTGATTTGTGTAGCCCTTATTTACGAATCACAATTTGTCTTAAAGGGCTTAACAGGCTGCGAAAGCCTCTGTCTTTTAAAAGGAATAAGGAAATATTACCAAAAGAAACCTATCAGAGAGCCAAATGTGAGGGGCCCCTCTTCCTCTCTAACATTGATTAGATGAAACAATTTGTAACATTAAAAACTGTGTCGATGTTCGAAGTATTTATAAGAAAATGTATGATAGAGATGAAGGGAACAGCAATGACAAATCAAACAGAGAAGTTATTGCCAGTAATAGAATATGTGAGTAGATATATTGTATAGCAAGCAGTCTTGTAATTTAATTTTAGATGGTGTGATAAAAAGTTTTAAGTATAATTGTTATAATCTTGTGGAAATACAGGCATAATCAAATGAGTGAGACGTCACTTTGCTTCCTAGAAACAGAATAAAACAGGTTCCCATTGGTTTCATTAGATTAAATTGGATATGAAAGACTCAGTGAGAAATTATCAAATTCAATCCAAACAGTGACAGATACTGTAGCTTCCAACAAGAAGTGCTTACAGATAATCATCTATATAGTGACATCCTATGGCCAAACAGTGTAACTGCAGGTACTGGTTTGATTTCCCTTAAAATCTGTGGTCATCATCTTTGAGTAACAAAAAGTGGTTCAGCAGTCAAACATACAGCGTTTCCCAAAATGAGCTGTGATCAACTTTCTCATAACAAGTTTACAAGTTAATTCTTTAACACACTTGTAAGAATCTCCTTCAATTTCCGCTGCATGAAGCATAGTCTCAACAAGACCAAGCTGCACGGCCTCCAAGTTAAATCCTGTTGTGTGCATCTTCAGCTTCTCTGTCACTAACTTTAAAAGTTGCTTCTACTTCAACCGCATGATAACAACACATACGTCTACCAAATACCTATAGCTGTTCCCTAACTGCAGATAAATACCAAGTCTAATGATTGATTAGCATATGAAGGTATTTGAACATAATGGGCCACACGCTTCATTTAACATCAGTCCTGCAGATCACTACAGGCTCCCTGTGGTTTTCTCACCAACTGTCTGTGTTGTTTCTCTGACCTGCCGCTGTGATTTAAGGGACAATCATGTCGTTGCCCCCCCCCCCCCCCCTTCACTTGCACTTTCCACTCTCACACTCACCAAACACGGTCCCAGCAGACAGAAGGAGAGTTCACCAATATCAGTTTTAAAGACTTTACACCGGCGTCCTGTCAATTCTAATACCAATCATGAAGTTGTTTCTCGAAATAAAAAATAAAGCAGTAAATGATCGTGCACCAGCCCATGTCTTTTAGACATTCCATATTAAATTACATTAATATTTCTTGGGGGTTTAACTTTTGTGTTCATGTTAATCTATCTAAAGGTCTGAGATTAGTTAGAGGGGATTTTTCCAGGGCAGCTGTGGCTCAGGAGGCAAAGAGGGTCGTCCACTGACCACAAGGTTGGTGGTTCTATCCCTAGCTCATGGAAAGGATTCAAAAAACTAAATTGCTCATAGGTATAAATGGTTTGTATTAGAAAAAGCACTGTGTGGATGCGATTTATTAGACTGTAGTGATTATATGGCTATTATATTTTATTTAATTGCATATAGCATTACATTCTTGTTTCAAATGTTTTAATACCAGTCATTTTTTATATCTACGATATGTTTTATTATTTCACCTTTATAATTGGTGCATTAGACCCACATTGATAAATTGTTGCTATGTGTGCCGCTGTGTGCTCAGTTTATCAGTCGCCTGCAAAGCTCTTTGAATTGCACAAACAAATCATTTGAATTTGATCAAATCTATCCAAAGGGCATAAAGGTTCTGATCATCATCATGAGCACAAAAACAACCATTCAGATGAATCCAGGATTCTTATAAAGTGTCAGAAAGTAGATGTCAGCTACTATTTGCAACAAGCTACACGGTAAAGCTGTGATTTTTAGATTTTTATGGTGAATGGATCCTGTGTTTACCGCGGCCACTTTGTTGTAAACAAAATGTCGGCAGCTGTAGTTCCAGACAAGATTAATGAGAGATCAATAACAATTAGTTTGTCATTGTGTCTGTTGTTAATGTATCTCTCTTTATGTGCATCTTTGTTCAGGAACAACACCGCTCCCATGTTCAGTCTCTTTGGTTAAAGGCCTGAATGGAGAACTGAGCCGAGGCCTCACTCATTACCAGGCCGGTCCTGTTGGTATTTACAGCATCATGGTGGGTTGACCTCACAGTATTCATGGATTCACACCTCACACCCATTCACTGATAGAAAATAAACACGGCTGCTCCGGCCCCGAGAAAAAGGAGCCATGTCTCCAATGTGGGATGCTGCACAAGGAAGCAGGATCCAGAACACTAATGAGGCAATGAGGAACATCGCCCTTTCCTGCCTTCAATGCTCCTCCGGGCTTCTTTTTATTTGTGATCGGTCAACCGCGCACAATCATCCACCTGCTACCTCCAAATGATGGATGTTGTTTTTGTTCTGCTTCTTACTAAAAGAATTTAAATGTGTTTTCGAACATGTGCACTTTGTGCCCCACAACACAGGCAGCACTGCCAGGCCACTGGGGGCTGGATTGTTGGGTTTGGCAGGCCGCAGAAACTCAGCCGTGTAAATAGTTAAGTGTGAATCTTTCTAACCAACAGCTACTTTATCTTCCAAGATAAGGGTTAACACACAATCTGATGATGTGGATCTGTTGCAGAGCACGGAATCAATACCTCCGCAAAGGGGATCATGTTTTCACCCGTCCGTCTTTTGTTTGTTTGTTTGTGAGCAAGATTTCAAAAAATAACTCTTATAATAACTTTTAGGACGTTTTTCAAAATTGTCTCTGTTTTTCCAGGGAATGACTCAAGGATCTCAATGAGAGAAATCCGGCACATTAAGGGAACATATATCTGAATGTGTGATATTTGATGCAGCTTGAATGAATGTAAGGGGACTTTTGGGCATTGGCGGTGGTGTGCGCTCTCCTGAGTGCCAATGTAGTTGCATCATTTAAGGTGTTTAAGTGTTACATTTAAAAAACACATACAGAGTTGTGCTTTGATTTCCCATGCAAACACAGACACCACCAATTCAGAGACAATTGACAATAAACATCATTCAATCCAGAAACCATCCACCAACAAAAACGTTACAGGAGAAATCACCACCGAGAGCCTGGCACATGAAAAAACACACTCACTGTCTGTCATGTGAACTATTTCCTTCTCATTTTAAACTTTTAATACTTTAAAAGAAATTCAACTGCTTAAACCTGACCAACTTTTGTTTTGTTGTGTTATTGTTTAATGCATGTTTGTCAGTGCATGTCTGTACCTAGTTGTGTTTTCTTTTCACTGCCTTATACCAAATAGCCTTCAGGATTAATAAAGTTGTATTATATTATTGTTTTGTAAAACTATTCATTTATCGTTGTAGTGAGGAAAGTCTGACCCGAGTCTCAAACCAAA
Source organism: Platichthys flesus (assembly GCF_949316205.1). NCBI lineage: Eukaryota > Metazoa > Chordata > Actinopteri > Pleuronectiformes > Pleuronectidae > Platichthys > Platichthys flesus. The sequence goes on along the minus strand of NC_084959.1, from coordinate 12,534,591 downwards.
CTCCGTCCTCCTGCTTCAACCTGCTCCAACAATGAGGAGACACCTGTGCTACGAGCAGGTGACGCTTTATTTAAAGCAGCTGTTTAAGACTCTCCACTCCGCGGCCCGACGCCGAGGTTAAAACCACAGAAGAAAACAAAGATTAGACTCTCATTGTGCCGATCAGCTTTAAACATATGAATCTTTTGCTGTTCGTTTGACTGTGAAATCTGTGGAATCACTGTTTCTAAAGACCAATGAGTGAGGCTAATCAGTGAACCCGCCTCATGGGAAGTTTACCAGTATTTGCAGATCAACCAATGTGGAAGAAAATTGCAACCTGGTGTTTTACAGTTGGCTTGAAGTTAGGAAATGAGATTGTCTTTCTGTATTTTGAAAGATTAGAGCTGAGCCAACAACAAGAGTCTCTTCATACAAGCTTCTAACAGAGGCCTTTTTCTTTGAAGGCAGAGAGAAACAATTCGGTCAGAGCCCCAGCCTCAGCAAAGGCCGACAAAGAGCCATTTCTGAAAGGACGAGGAGTTCTCAGCAATAATAGAAAAGCAAATGTTGAGAAATGAGAGCTTAGAAGACGAGAAATTTTGATAGAATGTGTGAGGATAGTGTTAAATGCAACTCTCGGGGGAGAGCATGAAAACAAAGGCCGGTGGAGAGGGGTATCGGCCGAGGTCAAATTGTGTCAACCTGAGTTACGTCCAGATGAGCGCACCGAGGTTGACCTGTGTTCCAAGTGTAAAGCTGCACCGGCCTGTTTAAAACGCTGGCTTTCAGTCTGATTCCTTGATGTCATTATATCTCCAGTGGGCCATGTGCCTTCAGTTGACAGCCTCACAGTCTCCCCAAGTTATTTTTTCACAGCCAGACCCGTCGGTGAAAGCGTCACATAATCGGCCGCGTTTGAGAAATGGCACATTAGTGATGTGGCAACAAATTGGGCTTTTCATAAATTCAGAACAATGACAGGAATTCTAGTATTCAGAGGATAACTTTCAAAAGCCTGTTTCGGAGGAGTGTGACCGCGTCCTCCCCGTGTAGGCACGGCCTGAAAATGCTCAGCTTATTTCTGCAATTTGTTCTCATCCAAAATGGAACATTGCATTAAGATGCTTTATATCACTGAGCTGAACTCCCTGGAGGTTCTTTTGTTACGAGCATGTGAATCCTGATAGTCGGTACCTTACTTAAAAAATCAGCGGAGAACTTGAGTAAAGGGAGAAAAAAAAAAGTTTGACAGATGGATGTATTTTAAATTCATGTTAATACACACATCATGCTATTGTTAAATGCACTGGCTGATCCCAGTGTGTGGGAGAACTATGATTTCCATTCGCCAAAAATGTTATCAAATGGCAGATGTCTAGAATAATGTAAGAACTGTTTTACATACGGAGCCTCATGTCTGTGATAACTAAATATATGTAATCTCATTATCCCATAGATGATATATAGAAATGCTAAACACACTCAGGTGCAGTTTACTTATACTTCGGCCCACAGAGGAGACGAGCGGGGCTTAACCAGAATGTTTCACAAACATGCAGAACTTACAGATCTTATGAGAAATGGTGATAAAAGATATTGGCACATTGAAAAAACATAGTCTACTTACTCTTGGGAAAAAATGTGGACTTGTCAGTGACCTGTTGCTCTGCTGAGTCTAAATTTGTATGTACAATACATTCTTTTACACATTATGTGTTGTTGCAGGAGAGGGGTTTTCCCAATGGGAATGCATGTTGGATGTAAACGTATAAATGGTTTGTTAATAAATGGAGCATTGGGTTTATACAACAACTGACAGGTGTTGCACCCTTAAGCAGACAGGACTCTGTCGTCAGTTTGGCAACTTTATTCTCCCTGGTGCTGTATTGTCTTTTCCACCCAGCAGCTAGACTCAACAGACTACACTGTTTACATCACTGCCATAAAGCAGACTGATGCAGTACTATCATTAATACCATTCCCCCCTGTAAATATGGGTCAACCAATGGGGAAATAATGCATGAAAATTAAATTTAAGTACATCTTCTGCTCGACAGTCTGACTTATTATTTTCTTAGCATAAGACATTAAGTCAAATTTTTGGAATACAATGACGGAATATTTCCATAAGTTCACAGGAGCTTGAATTAATGACGCCATGTGACTTTAAATGGGACATATCCCAAACAATGTATTAAAAATATGCATGCAAATCATGTGTATACAAACTTTAATTGAGTAAAACAAAAAGTTACAATAAGAAGAAGAAGTGATTGCAGGGACCACCGCCAACTAGAAACGATGCTCTAATAGTTTACTTAGATATCCACCTTGTGGTTGGGAAGAAGTACTACAACTTTTACTGGTCTGATGTCAGTGCATGTTAATCATAACTTCATCACTTTAATAATCTGAAATATCGGTTGAACATTGCCAACAACATGGGAAACATTGATAACAGAAGTTACACAACAGAGGAGCAGAAGTAGATCTGTCATCCAAAACGAAGGTAGGTCCTTTAATTTGACTCATAACGGTTATTTCAGATTTAGATTTTTTTTGGTGGTGTTCTTATTGACACCTTTTAGAATAAGTGTGCAAAAACACACAAGTCAATGTTGTGATTAGTTTTGTATTCGTCCTCTAGGTGCTGCTCATAGGTGGAACGCATTCAATTTGAAAGGTCTCTTCATTAAAGGTCGTTCCTCACAGCTCAGGAAACCTTATTCCCTGTGACTGCTCTTGATCCCTGACGTTGACCCATTGCTCAGGCGGTGTGAACAGAGCGAAGGTTTACCTGTGTCGAGGTCATCGCCATTGTGCATCCGATGACTGCCCTGCTCGTTTTCTCCTCTTTATATCTCTATTTGAATTGAAGTGCTTGAAGCTCTTTGGGGGCCTCGCGTGCCCCCTGAGATCGGCACTGATGATGGACGTTTCTCTTTTTTTTCAGGCTGCACTTCGTGGCCTTGTCTGCTTTGCAGAGATATTGTCTTTTCTTCCTGCCACCCCACACACACGATGAGATTCCTCGGCGCACACAGTCACACAGGCTTTTAGACACTCATTAGCCCCAACTAATACAATAAGTGTCACCTTCCATTACATGGTGTAGGGCTGGATATCAGGATTGGAAAGCCACCAAATCTCCACACAAGGGGCGCTACCCCCTCACGCACTGTATTGTCTTCCAGCCACAATGTGGAATTGTTTTCTCTTTGCTTTCTCACAAGTGTCTAAATAAAAATATATACTTTATATATATATACTTGCACATGCTGCATGTCTCTTACTTGTGAGCATCCCACATTACAGGCTATCTGTGAAGGTGCACTCATTCCTTCATTGTGTGGACCTTGGTGTTAACTCTGGTTTGTTTCAGAGCAGGCAGCTGTTTACAGATCCACCACACCCCACCCCATTCAAGCCTGTTGTCTCGCATACAAACAGCACATGCAGAGTTGTGAAAAATCTTAATTAAGACTCCTAATTCTCCATGCTGTCGCCTGACCGAGGCTGTGCGCTCACGTGAAGCACTGATGAGGGTAGATGGAGTTGGACGGGGACGCTTGTTTTGTTTGCTTTGAAGATGGCAGGGAGAGAGGAAAAGACTGTAATGTAAAAAAAAAAAAAAAAAAAAAAAAAAAAAAGCAGCTTTAAATCAGTCACACAGTGAAACACAGATCTTTGACTGTTAAAACCAAAGAATACGTTTGGTTGGCTCCTACAAACTCTACATCCACAAGTCTTTTTCAATGCGGCTCAAAAGTTTGTCTTTGTTCACATATAATAAAATGTGGAATTTGATTATAATTCCTGGTCTGGAATTTCTCCATAAAAATAACTTTTAGAGCCCTCCGCTTTTCCGAGAGGAGTCCAGTTTTTTTCACAAATGAACTGTAGACATGCAAATGTCATTCTCTGCATTCCCCGTAGTTCCTCGGCAATGCTGTGCATCAACGCGGGGATGAAAAACATGAAGTGACAAGTGTTTGCCACATGCGAAGGTGATTTTCGAACGTGGCCCTTTGGTTGTGAGGCTGCTCCCTCTGAGCGGTGGCAAAGGGCATGTGGTCCTCAGTGTGCAGCAGATGCCCCGGAGGAGACTTGCGACAGATGAGTTGAAAATGAGCGTGACGTGTGTTAAACAGGCGAAGCCCCACAACACTGACATATGACAAGATGATGGGCGTAGGCAATTATTATTGTCTCCACTTAAGCAAGCAGTAAATATTCAGTGCAGAGCGATTTGAAAGCAAAAGCCATGATGCAAATCAGCCTGAACAGATTTTTATCGCCGGCTGCATGAGGTGTCTGCAGAGATCCAACACGACACAGACAATGAGGTCTATATATTAAGCATGCAAATTTTTATTTTTTATTTTGGATTGATATTTAATATTTCAAGATAATAATCAATCAAATATATTTATATTTTTACATATTGCAAGTTTCAACTTTAAGTGTCAGAGACTGTTGTTTTCTTTCCTCTGCCTCTTGTTGTTGTCTCCATACCCTAGCAGACCTTCAACCTCAGTCCTTCCTGGCTGACAAAGGTGCCAATGATGGTGAGTCAGGCATGGGGAGGAACATGCCAAGGAGGTACCCCCCCCCCCCCCACCCCCCCAACCACTACCAAAACCCCAGCACCCCCCTACCTCTACCCACCCTCCAGAACCATTTGGACCACAGGGAATGGGTTAATCACATTAGAGGCCCAGAAGAGAGATGGGAAGTAGACAGTACCGTGACAGCCGGGGTAGCACTGGCACGACTAATCCCGTTAGGCCAAGGAAAAAGGGGGACGCCATCGCGCCTACGAGGCTGAGAAAGAAAAAAACATTTTCCCAGGAATGAGTTCACCTGTATGGTAACACAGAGAAGTTGGTCTGTTGATGCCTATTAGAAGAAACAATCGCACTTGGCACATACAAATGTTTTTTTCATGCTGGGCACCACTTTATTGTCAGCGGGTGAAAACAAATCTGCAGCAGACAGTGGCATCGCATGAGATCCTCTTTCATGCCACGCTGAAGCAGCCCCCAGCAGCCCAGTGCTATCAGTCTCCCAAACAGTGAGAAGATGGGGAGGGGTGGCGCAGGATGGATAGGGCTTACTTCATCTGCCTTTGTAAGTGCACCCGAGTTCAACCTTAATGTAAACCTTTGCAGGCAGGATATGAATAGGATGCTCTCTATAAAAATATATCCTGCTGGGTAATCCGGCAGATGGCCACAGCAGCAGATACCATGACCAGGGCCGGCCACTGCAGGGGTAACAGGGAACGTCCGATCAGCAGCCACTCCTCAGCCTGGGAGATGTGGAATCAAGATTCTTAACTCCCCTTGGCAACGCTGGGAAACAGAGCCGTCAGTTTAGATCCATCAAGTCCCCACTTAATCTCACCCACCATTTTTTTCTCCCCACCCATTTTCTCTTTTTTTTTGTATCTTCCCCTTTTGTTGTGGGGATTAAGCCAAGTGGTAAAACAGTGATTTAATGATCTTTCCATGGCTATGTGCACCACTTAAACCATGAGACAAACAAGCTGAGGCATTCTAAGAGTCACCCCCTCTCAAGGCGGCTGCTCAGGAACTGTGAGGCTTTTGATACAGCGTTAAGCTCCGGCTGATCATTTTTCCCACTGTCGTGTGACGGGTCGCACTTTGCTATGGGAAAATCTAAGGTTTTGTGTTTTGTAAAGGCCCATTGTAAACAAGTGCCGGAGAAAACAGATAGATTTAAAACGATAAGGTAAGGTGAGTTTAAATAATTTGTTAACTGGGAAAACAATTTGAAAATAAATACAAACTACATCAAATTTAGACAAATAGGTGATTATTCTTTAAATCCCTTAATCCATACAATCAACACAACAAACCCCAAAGAAGATATGTCATAAAAGACAGTAATTGCATCATGAGTTGAGAAAATCCCAATCTTAGGCTGAGGAAAACCTTATGATATGGTTGAAAGCTGCGAAACACAGATTCTATTGTTTTGTCATATCCCCAAATACTGAAGTAAAATGTATTTTAAATAGAACTTTGTTTGCATAATAAGAATAAGAATATTCTGACCCATTAATAGAAGTTTAGATTTACATAGAGGGCCTGGTAGTTGTAAAGATAAAAAATTGAAATGACATGATTTAGTTTCTTTGAAAATAATGTTTAGATTGATACACTCATACACATACATACAAATTAGTGCTACAAAAGTATTTGTACATTACTCAGGTCAATGGTTGTTTATGAAATACAAACAACCAGTTGAGTCGGACTCAACAGGTGTCACCAGCTCTTCAACATCCTCTTCCTCGCTCTCACCACAGAGCATTGTCCGATCTATTTGGAAAAGGAATATATTTATTTAATCATGGGTTTTGTGCAAAGATCAGAGATCACTGTTCTTAAAGAAAAATAACTAGACAATGAAATACACACAATAAACACCAGGACAGAGCAGCATTTTGTGCGTGTTCATAGTTATGTAAATCACTTTGGTCTGTCGTTCTAGATGGTTAACAACAGTGTTGGCAGATTTTTTTGGCAATGTGAAATTCATCTAAATATTTTAACCCACTGCGCCTCATCCAGTTGCATTACCAACAATAACCCACAGGTGGCACCAAGTGACACCTTTGAGCATTAGAGGGTCACACTGTACCTGTAGACTGGCCATGTTTACATAACACAATCTAACAGGTTGTAGATGAACTAACAAGTTAAACACCACAGCAGAATATTCTATTTTTCCTTAATTTCAGATTCCAGAAAATTACCAGGCACGATCAGCCGATGAAGGATATTTGAAAACGTGCATGAATTTTTTGTCAATTTTTTGCTATTAACTTTCATCACATTACATCATCAGGGCGTAAAATGACACTCAGTGTAGAGGGCAAACCTCCATCAAGCAACAATGTTCACCCCTGAAACTCCAACATGGTTTTCTGGACTCAAACACCGATCCATAGTGGCAAGTTTTGGGTGAACTATGCCTTTAATGGGTTCTTCATGATTTTTGATTAGTCTAGTGTGTGTGTCACTCCCTCTCACTGGGTTATAACTGGCAAGGCATTGGCAGTGATCCATATCGAGTAGGACTAGAAAGCCATAATGTGGGGACAAATATCCGAGGAGAGGCCGTGTGGGTGTGTAATGGATGATGGAGGTGTCAGTGTGAGCGGTAAGTGGCTAAGCTGCTGGTCGGCTGCATTGTGTCAATGATGGCGATAATGGCGGGGGGGTAAGTGCTGTATTGGGGTTAATACTTCTGAGCTGGCCAAGAGATTATGGCACCGTCTAAAACGTGAAGACCCCTTAGTGAAATATAACAACAGTAAACTGACGCCATCAGTAAATGAACCCAAAGATGGTCACTAAAGAGCTTTTAAATTACACGTTAAAGCACCTGAGGAAAAAACTAAAACAATGATTTAAAAAATGAGGTGGAAATAAACAGTTTCTTCAGCATGAAATTTCATAGATTTAATTACTTCATAATCTGACAGGCCAGTTTTTATGTTATTATGGATGTTTTGATTTCATTGAAATATTGTCTTGTATTGTGATGTGGCTGGTTATCTGTAATATGAGAGTATCTCTTTACCATTGTTTCCTGATGGATAGGATGTATAGAACTTTGTGCGCCGCTGTTATACTAGGCTCTTTAAGTCTTATTGTAGTATGTGATCATGTATCTTGCGTGTAATCAATTTTGCACCAAAACCCATTCTTCCACACTTTTTCCTCTTGTTCGCCATTGTCCTTTTTTGGTCAAACAAAGCTTTTGTGCCACGTTATAATTATCATGTGCTGCTATTATACACTTTCCTTTTGTTTATCACCCTGCACCTGCCTCCACATGCCAGGCCCCACTGTACTTGCAGAAAAAGTGTGGCATTATGGGAAATGAGCTAGTATACTTACACGTATGGCAAAAGACACCAATTAGCTTAATTAATGCTAAGCTAACAGCCTCTGTCTCCTCTTACTCTCAGCAAGAGAGCATCTCCCTAAAAATATATCCCTAAAAAAGTATTCCTTAATCCGCTGTTTAAATTTTTTCTTCCAAATTTATAACTTTGTTTCTTAAACTTTTGAGATTTTAAATATGTTCTCCTCCTCTTCTTCGTCTCATTGCCTTAATAATTCAATTAGAACTTGATTTCTTGCTTCAAATTCATAAATTGTACTCATGAAAAATGAGACATTAACTTGCCCTTTCAACCCATCATAACTGAGTTTCATGGTGTGCGACTTATAAAGATTTAAGCCTCCATATCTGGGTTACACCCCCACCACTCTACCCACCCACAATCCAGATGATGCCATCTGTGAGAATAGTGTGTGTGTGTGTGTGTGTGTGTGTGTGTGTGTGTGTGTGTGTGTGTGTGTGTGTGTGTGTGTACGGTGTGTGTGTGTGTGTGTGTGTGTGTATAGCTTTCAAATCAAATGCAGAGTGTCTTCTCTTACCATTAATCCAGGTCATATATGAAATGTTAATGGACCGGCAGGGACTGACATGCTGCCGTCAAAAATAAGAAACAACTCACTAGAGTTAAAGGTTGAGTAAGTAAATAAATAAGTAAAATAAAATGTTTTGAGGGATGGTTATGAGAGTGTATGGAAGAAATTGAAAGGCTGCATGTTTACATTTTTTATTTAATTCTTCTAAATTAATCATCATGAAATTAATCACAAATATGTAAACGGTCTCAATCACGAAGAATGCTTAAAAGTCAACATATATATACATATATTTTTTATTTTTTTTCTTAAATATTTTTTTCTTTAAATTTATTATTTTGGTTTTGGACTAAGACCTGACGTTGGGATGTGCGATGCAGGTGTTATATCTATTTTTTGTCAAAACAGGCCCCAATCATCATGCTAATCCATAATCAACCTGCTTATCAGTTGCATCCTTAGTTGATTATTTGCTACTGTTATTTAGAAAGACCTATTCCATAGAAGACGGCAACTGACCTGTAGACAATGGCATCAGGACTAAGACATCCTGAAATAAAACAACTGGATGTCAAACGGCTGACACGGCGCCTGTGATTGGACGACAGGAGTAAATCTGCTGACCAAATCCCCTCATGGCTCAAGCTGTGATTTGGACCAGAGAGATTTGTTTTCATAGTGAATTGCTCCCTGCAGAGATGACCACTGTCCCCGTCCCACACACGCCTGCAGCAGGTCAGCACCAAGTTTGTTTGGATTGGATGAGACAGCTTTCACTCCACTGTCACCGCTCCTTCTCACCGTGCTGACGTGAAGAGACAGTGACACACTCCGGGCCAAGCAACATGAGAAACCATCCACAACCCCATGGTAAGGTCTTTTAATGCCATATTGTTTGTTATTGTGGCTCATGAGTGCTGAGGATGTTCCCTGCTGTTAGAGAACTGGGACACTGATCTGAAAACAAACAGATTTGTTTTCTTTGTACTTGTAAATAAGGAGCTTGTTCACTCAAATACGGTTTATTTACTTATACGCATGTCACCTTTATAAGTGCCATAATTTTTTTATCCAATTGTAATGTTGTGTCAACATAGTTTTACAACTATTACCAAGAAAAACAGTCTCAGTTGCTGATTTGTTGTATTAATACTCTGATATTAAATGTTAAATAAAAAAGAAATTTAAAAATCTCACTTTAAACATATACAGTGAAAGCACCATGTGTCACTGTGAAGAGGCTGCAAAGAGTATGAGACTTAAACCCCATGAGTTTGTTTCAGACCAGCAGCAAAAAAATAACCTGAGTAAACAAAAGTTCTGCTATAAATCTAATAAGGAACAAAGTACTTGATGCTGTAGGCCACGTGAAAACTGTCTGGAGTGGTAAGAACAGTCAACTTACATAGAAACCACAGAAGTGAGCATTCAGAATTTGTGAATTCAGACGATGGCTTATACAGGATGTGTATATGTTAAAAATGCTGGAATGTGAATTCCATTGTTTCATAAACCCTTCTCTCACTGTTCATGTCCCTCGTGTGATCTAACATGCAGATATTCCTCATTGACTCATTTGCCTCAATGTACACTATCTGAAAACGATGGTAGCAATAAACAGTAGTTGTAATAACACAACAGGTGATGATAAATTATGATATTTTGAATGGAAAATCTATAACAATACATTTACAGTTCCATGCAAGAACCAAGGATGTGTTAGTGTATCCATTGAGCTGTCAGCACTGTGTCTCCCAGCAGGTGCTGCGGTCGAGATGTGAGACGGGGTCATGCCTCTGGTCAAGCGAAACATCAAGCCCCGACACCTGTGCCACGGTGCCGTGCCCGAGGGAATTGGCAGTGAGCTGGAATGTGTAACCAACAACACCCTGTCTGCCATCATCCGCCAACTCAGCAGTCTGAGTAAGATCACGGTTACTCTTATTCAGCACATAGTGTGCATGTCGTTATGCCTCTTTAAAGGTTCAGTGTGTAGAATTTAGTGACCTCTAGTGGCGAAGTTGCATGTCGCAGCTGAATAGAAGAACCTGCTCCCGGTGTAAATATAAAGTATTTAAATATGTAGGGCCCATTCTAGAGTAAAGAAAACAAACATTCGTAAAAGTTAAATAAAACACACGTGAAAACATCACTAGGATTATTTTATATTCACTTTCCACTAATAGATCCCTTTCACCTAAATCTTACACACTGGACTTCTGACCAAAGATCATTACTGGTGACCGAATATCCCAGCAACTCTTACTGCCACCACTGATATATGTAGGTATACACAATGTTATCCAATTCATTAGCAGCGGCATCTCGATTGATAGCTCGGCTACTGATTTGACCATGACATACTGCCGTGCATCTAACGCTGCATTAGAAGAGCTCAAATTTTCCTAATCCTCGAAAGGTGATTATCAGAAAACAATAACAATACAAACCTTATACATCCTTTCATCATTTTATTGGTGGACCCTTAACAAGCCGTGGAGAACCTTCAAAACAGAGCAATTATCATTAAACTGTCAATGTGGAGGCCACATTGCTGTGTGTGTGTGTGTGTGTAGTTGTGTGTGTGGGTGTGTGGCTTTAGTGAAGTTACAGGAGCTTAGAGCTTTTGTATTGCAGGCTTTTGTATTGCAGGCAGATAAGACTGAGAGTGAGTGGGCGGAGACACAAACCAGAGACACAGTGCAGTCTAATGACGGTGTCCCACATTAAGTGGATCCGAGCTGTTCGACGTGTGCCTGTCCTGCTGTTTTTCGCGCGACCCAGACACTTAATTAAAGTGTATGATCCTTAAGAGAAACATAATGGAACCTGTAATGAGAGATTAAGTTTAATAACAAAATGCTAGGTAGAATTACTCAGACAACATGTTAGTTGCTGCTAGAAACAATTGATTGTATCCATATTTATTTCAGCTCACGTGTCTGGGCGGTTACAGCTATGATTTTATTTACTAGAATGGTAAAGAAACCACATACAAATTCAATGAATCCTGGCTTTCATTTGAATCTACATAAAATTGCATACAATCCTAAATAACAGTTCCCTTAATCCAACAGATTTTTTTTATTAAGATCCAGGAACCATTCCCTGAGAAAATGGTAAAAGGTTGAAAATGCCTGTGTTGCCTGCATCTGCGCCCTGATGAGGGTTGCAAAATTCCGGGACTATTCAAAGCTGGAAACTTTCCATGGGAATTAACGGGAATTAACAGGAATTAATGGGAATTAATGGGAATAAACTGGAAATTGTGTGGGTAATTTATACTAACTGTATTTACCTTGTCATATACAGACATAAATATAAACATTTTGTTTTGTCATAGGCTGATTTGAGCCCTGAGGAAACTTTGGGCACTTGACTACATGCTTCTGGATCTTTGTGTCATTCTTAACATAGTTCTTTGCACAGTATTTGCAAATGTACACAGCCTTTCCTTCTACATTGTACACAAAAAAGCTTGTAAAAAAACACTTAAGCAATGCCAGAGATATAAATAGTTGGCCAATTGGAATCGTCTGTAAAAATATTTTACATTTGATGGATAAATGAATAGAAATAGGCTAGATGAACAGATGAACAATCCTCAATCAGCATGCTTATATATTTCCCCCGGTAATATCATCGAAACTTACCTGACTAGTCCTGCAAACTACAGCAGGCCTCAATAGCCCTGCTGTAGTGTGCAGGATGCTGGCAATTATCTGTGCATGTGATGGAGAAATGCACAGTGGAGGGCTGAAATTCAACGTGCAGCGTATGTTGCATTCCATACATCTTTAAATTACACTTTTGAATGATGTTTTTAATGCTCAGCGTTTAATTTGTGTAATTTTTTTTTTTTTTTTTAATTCATGAGCTGAATATTCCCATGGAAAGTTTCCGGAATGTTTCCGGACATTTTCCGCCCCTTTGCGACCCTTTGCGACCCTACCCCTGATCTAGATCTATTCTAAAATTGAATGGGTTCCTCCCTAAATCTTTCCACCAAGTTCTGTGATAATCTGTCCTGCATTCAAACAAACAGATGGAAATATAATCTCCTTGGTAGAGGTAACAATGAGAAGCGACATGAAGGAACAGATATCGTGTTTTCCTTGTCTCTTTCTTTCTTTAACCCTACGCACATTAATAAACGGCTAATTTTCTTCCTTCCCCTCCTCATCTTTGCTCCGGCTGCAGGTAAACATGCAGAAAATGTCTTCGGGGAACTTTTCAATGAAGCCAACACCTTCTACGTGCGTGCAAACTCCCTGCAGGACCGCATTGACCGCCTGGCCGTCAAAGTTACCCAGCTGGACTCCAGTGTGGAGGAGGGTCAGTTCACTGGAAATCGTCCTTCTCTTTAGTTTAATATCTTACACTCTCTCAATCTTTCATTTTCTCAAGACTTGTGTTTAACTGCTTTTTCACAGTCTCTCTCCAGGACATAAACATGAGGAAGGCGTTCAAAAACTCAGCGGCCCAGGATCAGCAGGTTTTGTCCAAGGGCAGCACGCCGAGCTCCGTGGGCGACATGTACAACAGCAGCGACAGGCCTCCTCCGCTCAGCACCCTCACCGCCTACAGGTACTGCATGAGGTGTCAGCAGTGACCACAGGTTACGTTTCCAGTCAGTTTCATCTGTTAAATGATTTATTTTTTCAATACAGAGAGGATTCCACTGACGCCATGAAGTTCTACTCAGACCCACTGTACTTTTTTGACCTGTGGAAGGAGAAAATGCTGCAGGACACTGAGCACAAGAGGAAAGAAAGGAGGAGGCAACGGGTGAGGGAGACTCTACCCTCTTCTAGAGTTCTATGTATGAGGTCATGTTTTTGTCGGACATTTAGCAGGATGATGCAACCGTTATTGGACATATTTCCCAGAAACTTGGTGGAAGGATGCGGTATGGGTCAGGGGAGACACCATTAAATTTTGGTCAAGATCCAGGATTTCCCTTTCTTTACAATTCCAGGATAGGGCGTTTATCAACATTTCCGTTTAGTTCTCAAAGAAAAGTTCATGGATCTTGCCAGGAAAAAAAAAACACGTTTAGGGGAGTGTTATTTCTGAGTGTATGCAAATTGGTGCAGATCAAAATAAAAGTATAGATCTGGTGAATTCACAGGGGGGCTGTTGGGCCTTGGTGGAGGTATGAGCTCCACTGAGTGCCACCCCCCCCCCTCTCTAATGGTTTTTCATTCTCATTCTCCTCTGTCCCTTCTTCCCAGGAGCAGAAGCGATGTGTGGAATGCAGCACCCTTCAGCGTGAGGTGAAGAAGGTGAGAAAGGCTCGGAACCGCAGGCAGGAGTGGAACAGGATGGCGTTCGATAAAGAGCTTCGTCCGGACCACCGCCATCCGCAGACCCTACGGCGAGGGCCGTCATCTGAGGGCTCCCTCTCCCCAGACGGCAGGTTAGTTCATGCAAAACACCAGTGGGTTTGAAATGGAAAATATATAAAGAAAAGGTGAAAAGAATGTTTTCTGTTTCCTATCTTTATTCAAGAGTTTGGTCTTTCAGTATGAGAGCAGGAATTATTGATTTCACATTCAATTTTATTTTTCATCACTAACCTGACCTGGCATTCTACTGGCTGGGGAATTATGACAGACATGTTGCACAAATAAATCCCAGCACAGGAGAAAGAGACCAAGAACATAGGAGAAAACCGAGAACAGACGTTTCACGTTAGTGCAGAAGCAGCATGTGGAAAAGAGCTGCAGCTGCCCAAGCAAAAACATATCTGAGTGCAAGCTCACAATTTGAGCACAAGCAGAGCTAATCTAAGCACAAGATGGGGCTATTTGAATGCGAGCACAGGGTTTTGAAATGTGAAAGACCACGCACATTAGTAAAGGCAAGAAAGAACCCTTGGATAATAATAAGAAATATAAAAAGGGATCGTCTCTATGTCTGAGTTTATGTTTTCTGCCAATTTTAAACAAGCAACATTTACCTTGAAGATTGACCTTTAAAACTATTGTTTTACTGCAAAGTCTAAGGGTGGAGCCTCTATTCATGATGTGGTGCCCTTAATGAATAGAGGCTCCACCCTTAGACTTTGCAGTAAAACAATAGTTGACACAAAAAAAAACAATATCTGTGCTTCAGTTTTGATTTTCGTAAAACCAGATCGACCATCTGGGTATGTGAAGGCATCAGCATGAGCTCTCCGTCTCTCATTGTTTGTCCAGGCATGACCTCCCCGGCTACCCCGTCCCTCCGCTGCCTGCCCATGCCGCTTGTAACTTTGCCAAGTCTCACGATTACGTCCCTGGGAATGCACAGCCCTCACCACCTGTGGAGCATGAATACCACAGCATTGATGTCAACTACAAGAGAGTAACCTATGCCACCCCGGAGCTGCGCCCTGCAGACCGAACCAACGGCTCAATACGTCCACCCGCAGATTACAAGTACATTTGTTTGGTTTCATTTGCATAATCAGAGGTAGAATTTAATATAACATTGCTCTTCCATTATAATCCTCTTTCTTTCCCTGTGGACCAGCTGTGCCCCTCCACCTCCTGCCTCGGGTGGCCCACCCATCCCATCGGCATCAACAGCCTTTGGTTTTCCTCTGGGTGCACTGCCGCCACATAATGGAGTTCCGCACTTAGGCCCAGGCTTCCCGCTCCCGCCCGCGCCTGCTTCGGGGCCTCGCATGCCGCCCCCCCCAGGTCCACCGCCTCTCCCTCCCCCGGCTGCACCCTCACACCTCCCGGGACACAGCAAAGGCTGCAGAGCTCAGGCTAAACCGGTGAGGGATGCCAGAAGTGACCTGCTGTCCGCCATTCGCATGGGTGAGTTGATTTTGGCATCTCAGTGGTCAGACTCCTAATATTTTCTGCTGGTTCATAATAGTCAATAAAAGCTTACAAGATGTATTCTTACTTCAACAAACTGGATCTGTGCCATTTCCCAGGTATCCAGCTGAAGAAAGTCCAGGAGCAGCAGGAGCAGCAGAACAAGCGGGAGCCTGTTGGGAACGACGTGGCCACCATCTTGTCCCGACGCATCGCTGTGGAGTACAGCGACTCAGAAGACGACTCCGAGCTGGACGAAAACGAGTGGTCGGACTGACACATGGGGACCTCCTGTAAATGAATCGAGAGCGTGAATCCATTTCTTTGGCTATGTCCACTGGGCTCGTGCATGGCCACTGCTGCGAGAGGAAAATTATGATGATTGTGAACAGTTTGCAGAAAACAGATTATTTGTATTATAAATAAATGTTTTGTATTCTACCACCGGCGAAACGTCCTTAATTATAAGTTGTGCTTTTCCTACAATGACAAGTGTCGTCTGTGAAAATGCCTGTTGTTTTTCATGAATCGTTTCTGTGAAATCACACATTCCTTATAATGTGGTGGACCACCTGCACCCACCCTTCATTCAGTAATCACTACCTCAACTCGTGACATTTCCCTGCCCCACAATATGCGAACTACAAATTGTTCTTCTGCCATTAAATCATTTGTAGTGATGTGACTTTGTAAGAGTTGACATGCCTTTATTTTTTTTTCAGTATTGTTCAGAAAATCTGTTCAAATATAAGTTATTATAGTCTTGTTATATTATTATCTTCACTTTAAACTATCTTAGTCTACGAAAAGCTTTTTCTAGTAGTCATGATTAGATTAAAGCCTGCACGATGAGTTTGTTTTTCATTTTATGCAGACATACGGTAGATGTAGTAAACACACTATAATCTTTCTGTTATGTATCTCTCAAGTAAGTCCTAATTATTTATCACGATTGAAGCTAATCATACTCAATGAGATGCTACTCAATGACAGAGAAGACTGTGCATACAATATTTTGTTAATATAAACTTACAAGTATAAAAGTTATTGGCCCAAATGTATCACATGTTGTTACAAAGGTTGGCAGATAGTAGGCCTAACATAATGTTGTAAAAAAGCTACAGAAGGCAAAAGGTTTAAAATAAGTGCAGACAAAGCAGCCAAAGAGGTTCAAGACAGAGACTAAGTTTGAAGAATCATTTATTGTTATTTAAACAAGAACTACTGTACAGATAAACATGATACTTGGTGAAAGGGTGTGATGTGGGTCAGGAAAGAACCAATTGAATTTCCTTATGCATGTATCTATGATTTTTTCCCCACTTACTGTAATATTACAACATTTTTTAATATTTTTTAAAATTGTAATAATCCATGGACCTATTTGAAGAAAATCTGCATATTTAGAAGACTCGTATTTAGGAGTGTGTGAAGCTTGAAGTTAAGAGGAGAGTTGAGCCTTGGTTGACGTACATGCTGCACTGAGTCTCATTTTAAATGGATATCAAATCGATCAGTTACAAAGGGAAGGCAAACTACAACAAGCACAACACAGCAACCACAACCATCTTCCAGTCATGTGACTTGAAAGGCTTTAACAGATGGATGGAAAGACTTCTATTTTCAAATGTGATTTTTTTTTCCCCACAGTTTTCTTTTGAGAATTAGCTTGAATGAAAGACAATAAATCATTACATGCTCCACAGTCTCTTGTTTGCTGTAATTCACTCACAATCAAACCTAAAGACTCCTGAATACAGTAAGTAAACAGAGGTGGAGGCTCTCTTTATGTCCAGCAGGGGTCAGTAGTGCACCTGAAGACCGTGTGCAGACCAGAGGACCTAATCGTCGATTAGGAAACTGCAGAGGCTCAGCCGCCATGTTGGTTCTACTGCAAATGCATAGCCGTGGATCCGGTTGAGCCACAATGGTGATGTTTTCTCCCAGTGACAGTTCCGGTGGCAGCAGGTGATCCGCAGAGTGACGCTGCTCCTCCTCCTCCTCGGTACACACAGTCTTGGACAGCCGAACGCAAGGTGAGACATTAACGTGTGACTGTGTGTGACGTGGAGCTTTGTGGTTTTCATCATCTGAACCAAACACCGTGGTATCTGCTCATTTAGCTCAAAGTGTGTGAGGTTGACATGACGATGATGATGATGAAGAAGAAGACGGCTAATGTGTGCTAGCTAGTCACATGACTCATCCGCACAAATCGGCTTTACTCTCAACCTTGCGTGTCAGTAGTGGCGGACACGAAGCCGCTGTCTGTGTGTGAAACATGCCCCAGTCGACGACATGACATTCAAACGTGTTGTCATCGACACTGGGGGGGTAAAAACAGCGGAGGGTTGTTAAAGCCTCGGCGGAGTTAGCTTTAGCTCAGCGGGCTAACGCTGCAGGACCTGGACGTCCAGATCACCTGACACTGTGGGTAATGGTGAACACTTAAATCCATTCATCCCTCTGTGGTGTGTGTGTCTGTGAATAACACGAGTCCATGGTTATATCAGTTAAGCAGAGATGTGTCAGTTCTTGATGTGTTGTGGATAATTCTGTTAAAAGCTGATAGTGTCTCATTCATTCCTTCAGGGATTAGTCAGGACACAAAGCATCAAGATGGACACCTCCAAACTTCCTAAGATCCGGGACGAGGAGCGAGAGAGCGAGTTTGGATTTGTGCATGGCGTTTCTGGACCAGGTCTGGTTTATAATTTGTACTTACATTGTTTAGTCTCACAAGCCACTGAGCTGTGAGTCGTTGGTTCCAGCTGCCTCAGGTCATCAGGTGTTCACGTATTAAAGTTTGACAGGAAAGCACAACAGAGTCCAACGTTTTAGCTGTAAATTCTGAAGTGCCAAAGCAAAACCAACAGCGCTTATCATAATAAATTAAAAACATGGACAAAAATAGGGTACAGCCCTAATAAATCAAGTAACAATTCATCGCATTGATACAATAATCTGTGATCGTCATATTATCACGCACAACGGTCCGTTGCACTGACATATATTAAAGTGGGTGTGACTGTGACATGACAAGACATCTCTAGTACCACAGAAATGTATCAGATTGTGATATTTACCATCATATTTTCCAAATCCAAAAGCATCTAGTTCAATTCCAGTTCAAGCTTGGTGACGGTATAGAAATAATAAATACAAAATTACACAGGGTTCATGTCTGTGACAGTCTCCATGTAACAATTTAAAAAAAATTGAATTCAAAGAAAAACACATGTTCAATCAATGGCTTGCATAGTTTACAAATCGTGTCACTGTAATAATCTGTATAATTTTTTATAAAATAGAAATTAAATGCTTGGTCTTTATGCTTGTTGTCTTAATACAATATTTTTTTAGCTGTCTTTTAGAATGTTGCCCAAATGCAAAAGAAAAAAACGTTAAGCTAAAAGTTTATTTGAGTTTTAGCATTGTCCAAGTCCAAAAGATTGTTTTTGTGCCAATTTCAAGATTTGTGTTAATTTGTTGATTTTCCTTTCAAACTAGTGGTGACAGCCACTGCGATGGCGGGAGCAGCCATGTACGAGCTGGTCCGTGTGGGACACAGTGAGCTGGTGGGAGAAATCATCCGTTTGGAGGGAGACATGGCCACGATCCAGGTCTACGAGGAGACATGTATCCTTTCCGCTTAAGTATTATGTGTCTCTGTCGTCTCAAAACCATGTCATGAACTTCTGTAAATCCATTTCACATAATACATTGAAAACGAGAGCAGTGATTCAAAGTGTTGGCAGTTTTTTTTTCCCTAACGCTGTGCTACAGCCGGTGTGTCTGTGGGTGACCCGGTCCTGCGAACAGGAAAACCCCTGTCTGTCGAGTTGGGACCGGGAATCATGGGCTCCATCTTTGACGGTATCCAGCGCCCACTGAAAGACATCAATGACCTCACTCAAAGCATCTACATCCCGAGAGGAGTAAACATCAGCGCTCTCAACAGAGATATCAAGTGGGAATTTTCCCCTGGCCAGAACCTTAGGGTAAGAAATATATATTTTCAGTTCAAACCTGGATGTCTCTCCTCGATCTCTTCCCACTAACTTCCCACGATCCCTTCTCCAGGTTGGCAATCACATGACAGGCGGAGATATCTACGGCATGGTTTATGAAAATTCCCTGATTCGGCACAAGCTGATGATTCCACCTCGCAACAGAGGCACCGTCACCTACGTGGCCCCGCCAGGGAACTACGACATTTCTGTGAGTTTAATTTTTTTTTCTGAATCACAGTGCTCTTCTTTTCAATAACAAATCCTACAAAACAAATATTCTAATCTGATCTTGTTGCATCACAGGATGTGGTTCTAGAGCTGGAGTTTGAAAGTGTGAAGGAGAAGTTCACTATGGTGCAGGTGTGGCCAGTGCGACAAATCCGCCCTGTGACAGAGAAACTACCGGCCAATCATCCCCTGCTGACCGGTCAAAGGGTTCTGGATGCGCTCTTCCCGTGAGTCATCATCTCAAGATATAATGATGCTCTTGTTTCCCTTTGTAAATGCAGACATTAAACAACTGGCCCTCAGTTGGGGAAGCAATACATATTTTACAATACTTTATAAATGTATATTTTCTGTTAGTCTGTCCTCGCAAAGCCATAGTGTTTCTCAAAAGTATGATCACGTCATTTGATTTGTAATTTTTTTTTTCAGATTGTAAAGATTTATTGATATTATTTTTGCACTGTGTGGTGAAATATTTACATTGCCTAAATCTGCATGGCTCTCTGTGCTTTATAGCTGCGTGCAGGGCGGCACCACTGCCATACCTGGAGCCTTCGGGTGCGGCAAGACGGTGATCTCTCAGTCCTTGTCCAAGTACTCCAACAGTGACGTCATTGTCTATGTCGGTTGCGGAGAGCGTGGAAACGAAATGTCTGAAGTGCTGCGGGATTTCCCTGAGGTTTGTGGATTTCTGCCAAATATATATACACACAAACACACACACACGTACTGTTGAGATACTTTTGAGCCTGAAACAGAACAAATAAGCGAAGAGAAGGAATAATTTTATGTCTAAAGAAAGAAACTGTCCATTGATATGTCCAGTGATCATGCTCTGTAATAATACGCCGCTCTTTCTCTTGCCCAACAGCTTACCATGGAAGTGGATGGAAAGACTGAGAGCATCATGAAGAGAACAGCACTGGTTGCTAATACATCCAACATGCCTGTGGCTGCCAGAGAGGCTTCTATTTATACAGGTAACAACCCTTCACAACTACAAAACACTGTTGATTTTGATTTTCATTGAAAACAGAAAGAAGGTCTCTTTCTTATTCTTTGTAAGCAATGGGCCGTATATAACTTCCTTTGCAGGTATCACATTATCAGAGTACTTTCGAGATATGGGTTATAACGTGAGCATGATGGCTGACTCCACGTCTCGATGGGCTGAAGCTCTGAGAGAAATCTCTGGAAGATTGGCTGAGATGCCCGCTGGTAAGTTCATCAGTTACATGTGATTCATTTTATTTTTTTAACAGACATTAGCTAGGACAGTTTGCAGTGAAACAGTTTCAACTGTGTGTGTCGTCCTGTGCAGACAGCGGTTACCCTGCTTACCTGGGGGCCAGGCTCGCCTCCTTCTACGAGCGGGCTGGACGTGTGAAGTGTCTGGGGAATCCAGAGAGAGAAGGCAGCGTCAGCATCGTCGGAGCGTGAGTCCACTCTTTGTATAAGCAGGGAAAATAAGGTCAAAGTGTTAAGTTTAATCTTTCTGTTTTATAGTCCTAGCGTCATACAACAAACTAAAAAGGCGAATGATAGGAAATCAATTGTACAAAACATCAGGTATTTTTACTGAATGCTGTATGATTGAAGCTGATTCGGTGTTACTACTGGTTCTACCTCCTAAGATGGATTTTGTTGTCTGTATGAGATCAGTGAAATATTGGGTCTTGAAATGGTCTGAATTCAAGATCTCGGTTGATTAATTGAGCGTTTTTCCTGTGACACTTTTTCCTGTGAATAAGCATAGCATGATAAACTCCGACAATAAAGGTAAATGATACATTATCAGGCTGACTCTTTCTTTTATATGTTGACCTCTTAGTGTATCGCCCCCTGGTGGAGACTTCTCAGATCCTGTCACTTCAGCCACATTGGGAATTGTTCAGGTATGTAATTCTCCCTTCAGTCGTTGTTTCTTCCCCGCACATCACCCCGAGGGAGCGTCAGTATTTGTTGTTTCCTTCCCTGCACATCACCCCGAGGGAGCGTCAGTATTTGTTGTTTCCTTCCCTGCACATCACTCTGAGGGAGCGTCAATATTTGTTGTTTCCTTCCCTGCAGGTGTTCTGGGGCTTGGACAAAAAGCTGGCCCAGAGAAAACACTTCCCCTCTGTAAACTGGCTGATTAGCTACAGCAAGTACACACGAGCTCTGGATGAATACTACGACAAACATTTCCCTGAGTTTGTCGCTCTCCGTACAAAATCCAAAGAGATTCTACAGGAGGAGGAGGACCTGGCTGAAATCGTGCAGCTCGTGGGAAAGGTTCGGCACATTATGATTAAATAACAAATTCAGGAAAAAAAGATTCATGCAAATTTAGTTATTGCAAAAAAGACTTGTCTAGGAGATGTGGCCAGCACTGTTCAATATATATATAAATAACATATATGGTACCAGATCTGTTTCCGTATATAAAGTTTCCCTGATGAAGGTCAGATGCTCAAAATGTTTTTAACACGGACATTCTCTATCCTCTAACAAAACAATTGATCTCTTTATTTCCTGTGTGAAACCATTGAAGACATTTCTGTCAAAGTTGTAGATACATTGTTTTATTATAGTTAATTATGTTAAATTATTTTTATAATTTAAATTGTCGGCATGCTATCCTGGTAAATCAACGGCTCTGAAAATGTGACTGATCTTCCTGTTATTGTTCACAGGCCTCCCTTGCTGAGAGTGACAAGATCACTCTGGAAGTTGCTAAGCTCATCAAGGACGACTTCCTGCAGCAGAATGGTTATACCCCATATGACAGGTGAAAACAAAACAACTCACCAGCCACAAAAAATATATCATTTACAATGGTTTACAACTTCTTTGCGAGTAGATGTGAATGGGAGACGTCTAACTATCCTTCCTTTACATCCTAAACTGTGAGCTTCACACATTCTTCTATAAATACACAGGTTCTGCCCCTTCTACAAAACTGTGGGCATCCTCTCGAACACGATCGCCTTCTACGACATGGCCCGACACGCGGTGGAGACCACGGCACAGAGCGACAACAAAATCACGTGGGCCATGATCAGGGAGCACATGGGAGAGATCCTTTACAGGATCAGCTCCATGAAGTTCAAGGTACATGACTGTGCCTCGTTTTTACGGATATGACCACATTTGTGTTTTTCTCGTCCTACTTTTCATCACCCATGATAAATAACCTAATCTTTGTGTATGTTCACTGGATTCTTTAGGACCCTGTGAAGGATGGCGAAGCCAAAATCAAAGCAGAGTACGCTCAGCTGCTGGAAGACATGCAGAACGCCTTCCGGACGCTGGAGGAATGAGTTCCTCATGTGTCCTCCCCTCTCCCACATACTCAAACCCCAGTGCAGTGCAACATAGTGCAGTTTCAACGGCCCGTGTTCTGAGTGTCTACAAACCTTTGTCTACCTTGGTGTTAACGTCCCCTTAAACATTCCATGACCCGGACAAATTCGTTTTGTTGATCTTTGCTTCATAAACACAGCACTGGAATCCCCTCAGAGCCCAAACAATATTACAATTGAAGAGCACTTATTGATCACTACCCCATCTCGAGGTGGTTAAAGTCAGTGGGCCCCAATCAGGTGCTGCACTTACACTTAATTACAAGCTGCAACAAAGAGTGGAAGGGGCCGTGTTCTTCCCCCAGATTTGACGGTGATAAAAGCTATACTTACGAATGGAAACATGCACACGGGTAAAGGGACGGATGCACTGAGTGATATCAGGGCGTTAAAAGCATTCTTTCTTCTCTTACCTCCTTAGTGTGATATTGATGTTGTGGAATATATACTTGATATGATGTACAAAAAATGTGAATGGATGAATCTGTTTGAGTTGTGTTGTAACAGATGTCTGATTATTATATTCCTGGTACATTGCTGTTGTGTGAAATAAATGTAAAGAAACGACTGATTTCTGTTGCGTCTTGATTTTTTCATATGCAGAGAAGCGGTGTTCAGGTTTGTTTTATTCTTGGTGAGATAAATTATTTGTGTTTGTCTTTATAAAGACAATCTGTTTCCTTTACCATTTAAACAGCTGAACATTTATAAAAGAATCAACCCTCATGAACGCACAGATATTTGGGAAAGGACTTTCTCCTCTAGGTGGCGCACATGTGCAAGAAAGGAGACTATTAACTGACTGACTGAAATTTAGCTTTCCCCATACTTTTATCTTTTTAAGTGAATACATTAACTTTTTGTGTCTGCACTGTCAAATACTTCACATATAACTAGTGCTACGTTGTAGCTGTATAATTTAATAAAAAAAAAATGAATACATATATCAAAACATTTTAAATAACGAAATCGTGACTTAAAATCACAGCGTTCCCTGGTGGCAACAGGAAATGTCTTACACTTGTCATCCTCCTCATCCACTTATCGCAAAAATGTCAAACTATCAAATAGGTCTCAAGACATTGATAATGTAGGCATGAGATTACTGTGACTTCGTCAAATGCCATTTTAGTGGCGTAGTGTCAAAGTTCAAAAGTGGATAACATGATTTGTTTTCATGGAGGTTTAAGAGAAAACAGCTGCTCTGTAGAGACACAGTCTGCTGCGTTTCCTCGTCAGTGTTTATTTGTTGCACACACAGCATCTTTGCAGTTTGCTGATGTGTAATGTCCATCATGCAGTTGGCTCAGTCTGTAGTCTACGACTCCGGCATTAATTCCTCCAAAATAGATTAGAGCCTGTATCTCGGGTTCCGGGCTCCATCAAGACTAATGGAAGTATAACCCTCAGGAGCAAGAGCATCATTTCTCTGCATTGATTCAATCCATCTAGACTCACACTGGTGCAGACACCATTCTCAGAATATACCAGTTTATAGCTTATAATGCACCTCTTATTCTTATTCTAATTTGTCATGACTGATGGGCAGTGTGTGTGTGTGTGTGTGTGTGTGTATATGTTTGCCTCCAAACACAGACTCAACTCAAACTAGCGAACTCACTTTGTCCACTTCAAAGAAGATGTGTCCAGATATTGTCCAGATATTGTCCTATAGATGACTCCTACACCTGCATCATCAGTATTATGACTGAGATTCACAATTTTCGTTTCCTTTCCAATTCCTTTAATCTTCTGCTTCTACTAACAAAGGTTGTGTTATTGAGTTTTTCTTGAATCAACTGGATTCAAGGTCCTGAGTCAACAAACAAGCTCTGCAAAGTGTTCCTGGGTAAGAATCTGAAGTTCATAAAACTGAGCTCCGGGAGAAAAGAAGAACTTTCGTCCTGCAATCACTTATCAGATACACTCATAATATGCAATGGCTGTAATGTATAGAAACACAGACTCACAATAGGAGCATTCGTGTTTGCTTCAAGTCACAAACACACACACAAACACACACAGACTTACACTGATTTCCTGGAGACTTACTCTAACCTTAACCATAGTTACTACTTGCCGAACACTTACCCTAAACTTGTCCCCCCCAAAGAAAGACAAGTCCCCATAACGTGAGTGTGTAAACAGATTCAGGTCCCCACAATATGAGAACAACCAGGCGCACTCACACACACACACACACACATACCCTTCTGGAGTTTTCTGTGTGAGAAGTAAGGTCAGGTTGCCTGTGGGAGGAAATATGATCCCAGAGGGTGGGGCCGGCCTTGGATCATCACTCTGTCTCTCATCTATGAATGCCTGTCATGTTTCTCATACGCACCCTTGTCCAGCTCAGTGTGGATTATCAGTCGGCCCATGCAGCTTTAGAACACCTCCACACAGCCCCTCAGCTGTAGGAGGAGGTAGGAAAGACTCTCTGGCTCCCTCCGCCTGCTGAAGAAGCGCCTAGATTAACCAAGCGTGCCAGAATTAAAGCCTAAACTGGTGATTGATTCAAGCTGTAAAGCGGAAGAAGGCTAAGTTTGCTCGAGAAAGACTTCTGAATTTTTTAAAGACATGTGAGGACGGTCTATTGGTCTTTGGACAAGTCCACCGGCCGATGCAACACAAACCACTTGTCAGGAGGAATCCAACTTGCCTTCAGTTGGGACACTTCCACCGGGGGAATCCAAGAAAAGAAAACCATCCCACTGCACTGATTTAGTGTCTCCGCAGCAGCACCAGAGCAGAGAGCTGCCAATGTTCCTTTTTCAACACAAATAACAGAAGATAAACCAAGGAGCTGTTTTCATTGGTGACAAGGGCTCATCTTCTTGATATATATATTTTTTACAAAGGTAAGTCAACACAGGAATGGTTTATCTTGGTTTTATTGAGTTGTATTTTATGTTTAGAATATTTAAATAGAGTTTATGCATTGATTGTGGCTAATAATGATGATTATACAGTTTGTAAAAAGTCATGTTAAAGCCGTTTGAAGAAAGAAACTAAAACAAAGAGATAAAAGATGACTGGAATTATATTTTCTCTCAGTTTATATATTACTCTCCGTATACTCGTGAATAGATTAAGGTCAGGAGCTGCACAAGAACCCAATGAACCAGACTAAAATAATAATCATCCACCTGACAATAAATCAAGTTCGTCTCTGAGTGTTCAGGACCTGGGTTTGCTGGCCCAGATAGTTTGTCCCTGTGGACACGGTGGCCTTGTTTCAACAAATTACAATTTGAATCTCTCGGGATGTCACTTTTGTGATTATAGAAATGACTCATATTTTTACACATAACGGCGGCATGTTCAGTCCAGGACATTTTTATACTGTAATGTTTTCTGTGATTTTACAAATGTCAAACAAAATGGGTTGCTTTTAATTGATTAGTGGTTTGCTGCCAATTCAGATGTAAAGTTGACCCTCTATAATTTATGATAATTGCTTGTATATATATTTTGATATATTTGTATATATATAGATGCTTTTTTTCAAAGTTGTAGATCGTGTGTGTGTTTTTGTGTTATAGATTATGGTAGTACTTTTCCATAGATATGTTCCCTGCAGTAATGTGTTGTTGTGATGGTGTAGTTCATTCGTTCATCGCTCCAGAGAAGGAAGTTGCCCTGTGAACTTCAGGAAGCCATAATGAAATGGGAGAAGTTAAAGCCTCCGGAGCCAGATGATCCCATGTGCTGCTGCGAGTGTGATATCTACCAGTACGGATGCTGCTGTGACTGTGAAGATCTGGACGAGGCCTTTAACAGGTTAGGAGAAGCATGACCTTTAGTGAGACGTGTGACCTTTAGTGAGACACAGAAGGGTCACAAGATGATTTACAGACATCAAATACAATTAAGATGAAATTCTCAGTATCATATTTTAGCCATAATTGTTCCAAAAGCTAAAAAAAGTACTCGTTAGAATAAAACCATGTAAATATCCATGCATGGCGACTACGACAGATGAATGACAGCATCAGTTGCAGCAGGTCAGTTTACAGCACCACCACTGCATATGGGAGATTGTTTGTGAACAAGCTCAGCTAAAATATCCTTTGGGATAATGGGGGTCACATAACTCTGACCCGGTTATTTTGGGGATCATAGGCTGAAAGTTTTGGGATCCCTACTCTAGAACAATAAACTTCAGGCATAGTGAAGAATGTTCCAGGTCCCCAGATCCTTCTGAGACTCGATGACACCATGTTGCGATGTATTTAATCATAAATTAATTTGATTTCATAGATTTATTTATCTTTTTACAGTTTATTTAAAAGCAAACACGTGTGACATCAAACCAAAGGACAATTTTAGAGTTACAGGGTTTGACCCTTCAAATAAGAAAACAACATATGTGAGTTTTCGTCATATAATCTTTTTAGTTAGATCAATGAAAGTTTATTAGCATCATTCCTAATTATTGTTTGTACCTCTGCCTGAAGGTGGCTGAGACACATACCCCCCCATGGCGGATGTCACTCTCTTGTTCTCGGGGCTCTGATTGACAACCTGGAGATCTCCATGATCCCGGCCCTGGTGCTGCTGCCTCTGCTGCTCCGGGCCGCGGCGCTGCACTACCTGCTGGGCATCATCATCCTGACAGCTCTGCCCGGTCTGGTCCTCTGGTACTACTACGCCACGCACCGCAAGAGGAGACGCACCCTCTTCTTCCTCACTCTGGCGCTGTTCTCTCTGGCCTACATGTATTACCTCTTCATCACAGAGATTCTACCGCGTGGTGACATCAGCCATCTGCAGCTGTGCACTGTGACTGCCGGGATGATCCTCACCATCGGATTTCTCATTCACACCAAGAGAGGCCCAGGGTTTCACAGCACCTCCCATCACAACCAGAGTGAGGAGGTTAACAAGGACTCTACACATCTAAATGGATCCGTCCAATCGGGGGTCTCCTCCTCCTCTCCTCCTGCCCTGTCAGAAAAGTGGAGCAGGTGCTCTGTGTGCAAAACAATGCGACCCCCGCGGGCCGGACACTGTCGAACCTGTGGTTCCTGCGTCAAGCGTCTGGACCACCACTGTGTCTGGTGGGTTGGATTTGGTATTATAACATCTTTATGCTTCTTTGAATTGTACATTAACACCTCATCATGAAAGG
Organism: Platichthys flesus; assembly: GCF_949316205.1. NCBI lineage: Eukaryota > Metazoa > Chordata > Actinopteri > Pleuronectiformes > Pleuronectidae > Platichthys > Platichthys flesus. Next base: position 12,506,604 of record NC_084959.1, on the reverse strand, counting down.
GAATATTGAATTATGATAGATTAGATAACTGCCCTGTAACACAACACAACAACGTTCAAGTCTTAAGCAAAGACTCCTTCTGCTCCCACTGGTTTCCTCAGGGCCGTGCACAGACAGTTAGGGGAGTGGGTGCTCCAGTGTAAAACTCTTTGCATTCAAAGACTTTTTTTAAAAAGAAACTGCTCCCAGTAAAAATGTCTTAAAATGTAATGTTGAACTAGAAAGCTGGTAAACTGGGATCCGTCTCAAGTCGACCAGAAAGACAGGGTATCTATTTGTTTGTGAGCTTTATCAGACACTTTCCTGAACTGCACACTCCCAAGAACATTGAAGATGATGAAGTCAGGTTTATAAATCTCTTTACACCTCAAGCGCAGTTTCTGAATTGTTTCATTTTCTGCAATAGACTTACAACCTACAGACAAAAGAATAAAATGTATATATGATGTTAATCTTCCTGTTTATTATTCACATTTACTATATAGATAGCAACTCCAGAACCAACCATGATTTACTGTGAGTATACTGAATCTACTACCACCAAACTAGAATAACCCACATGATAATCTGACCAGGAAATATTCAGTAGTCTTTCAAATGTAAACTTCACATACCATCTCTATTAAGTTATTTTAAATACAGCAGGTATATGGACCCAACATATCCAGATCAGCTTGGGTCTCACAGATCTTTGTCTTGTGGGTCTGTGTTGTGTTTGTGTGTTTGTGTTGAGGTGTTGCAGGATAAACAGCTGTGTCGGACAGGCAAACCACCGCAGTTTCCTGCTGACCCTCTTGGTGTTCGTGCTGACCTCTCTGTACGGGATCAGTTTGGTGCTTTGCAGCATCTGTCCTCGGCAGTATGTCATGACGGCTCTCTTCTACTGCCCCGGTGTCTACAGCCAGTCCAGGTACAGCACTCTATAAATCATAAATACATGTTTATATATCACATGTCCTGTCTCATCCCAACAACTGCATCAGGAGTTCACATTGAAAAAGGTCACAAAATTAAAATAAACACAAAAATGTACTTTACTTGTTACTATTATATAAAAGGTATGATCAATAAACCCTTTGCAATGAATATTACTAGAATTTGTAAGGACATATGTTAAGTAAAGCAAAGTTAAGTAGAAGTAAAGGTTCGCAATGTAACCTGGCGTAAAATAAAGAAAAGAAACGTACAGTAACGTACAGTAACATAAAGTAAAGTAAAGTAAAGTAAAGTAAAGTAAAGTAAAGTAAAGTAAAGTAAAGTAAAGTAAAGTAAAGTAAAGTAAAGTAAAGTAACTTTACGTCAATCAAGCTACGTAACGTCAAGTAACGTAACGTAAAGTAAAGTACTATTTTTTTCCCCTATATTATAAATTACTCTATTTCATTATTATTTCATTATTAATCTTTCCAGCTTCCTTGGGCCAATAATTTAGTTGTGACCAGAATTGCTTTTTTCTTAAAACAAAATACAAAATACGGTGCATTTCAAACATTATATTTTATTGTTTCTCTGTTTTCACAGCTCAGCCCTTTGCTTCACGTGTGCATGGTACAGCAGCATTGTAACAGCTGGACTGCTTTACCTGCTAGTGGTGCAGGTTCTAAATATCAGCTTTAACGTGACGGAGCGGGAGGCTCAGCTGGCTCTGAGGAACAAAACGGGCCAGAGCCGCCTGTGGGGACTCGTCATCCACACAGGAGAGTATTCTCGTGGCTTCTGTCAGAACTGGGTTGAGTTCCTCACCATGACAGATGCTTCAGTGTCTCCTCGCTCCAGCCTCACTGACTTGGTCTAGTTTCTCTTTATACTTTATCATGATCACAGACTGTTAATGCAGCCTGTCTCCAAGAATTTCATCTCCAGTATTTCCTTGGATTTATCAGCTGATGACTTCCAATGCTCTCTGCATTCCATCCTCTTTAATGTCATACATGACAAACTGTTTTTAACTCTGAAATACGTTGCAGGGGAATATTCAAGTGCTGGTTAGTGTTAACTGATTAAAAAGGTACACGCTACATCTTTGTTGAATTGTCTCTTTATGAAATGAAGCTGCAGGCACTGTCAGGTTATTTTACATATTTCTATACCTGCACAAATTGAACATATCATCTGCTGTCTGACTGATTTCTACATATTTTGACAATGTATGAAAATGAAATGGTAAATACTAAAAAAAATATTGCAGGAAATGAAATGTGACTCTGTGAGGTTCAAGTCGAAGAAGAACATCACGTAGCCTGGTCGTCACATGTCAGGAAACAAAATTGCTGGATGGAAGGAGACGGGAGAAATAATATATATTCACAAACATCTACGATATGAATAGTAATGGAATTAAAGGGTGACCCCAGAGTAAAGGCCATGATATGAATAATTTTCATTTCAGTAAGTTGTCACCTTGTCCTCTTTCAGCCACAACTATACTTAATCATCTTCAGTTCTGATTCTGCTGCTCGATCAACTAAATGCACCAAACAACATGACTCGAGTTTTTTACAATTGCTCAGATAAATGGGTTAACGTGATCATCTGTAATATTTATTAAACCCCGGGAAGCACATGCAGCCATGTTACCGTCTCCTGCAGGCTCCTGTTATGATCATCCTCCTGAAGATCTATGTCATATTTTCAATCTTTATTCAAGTGAGTGGTTTTTCAGTGTTTGAGGAGGACTGAAAAAAACCTCCCATGGATGTCAGCAGTGGAGACGCTGGCTAGACTTACTTGTCCATCCCACATGGTTCCAAGGAGTAGAGTCATAACATCCTGGAGCGGTTTCCGTCATCTTTACTGTAAGACTGATACAATCTGCTTTTATTTATTTAATTTTCTCTGCACTCCCTTAATCTAATGCCGTTTGTCCAGCGCTCTCTTATCGTTTGAGTGGTTCTCCTATTGCACTGCCCAGACCTTCAAATTAAAAGATGTGCAGGAGCTGCTTATATAAAAAATCAACTGTAAATACTATTTATTCATAATAGGATTAATGTAATTGCGTATTGTAATCTGTAATATTTACATTTCTGATACCATAATATTGCAAACTAAACACTACTCTCATGCAGTGTCTCCCTGCACGCACTGTCCATTGTCTCCCATTATTAACAATCTTAATGCACATCTTGTGGAGAGCAATCGATCAAACTGTTTAAATCAATACATTTCCTCCATTTAAAATCACTCAACTCAAAGGTTTACTTGGTCTCCACTCCAGAGTTCAATCGGTAGGAACGGTCTCTCCCCTGGTGCCACCCTCAGGACGATCAGTGCATTCCACCTGGTAGTGCTCTCTAAATGTAAAGTTGTTGTAAAGAGGTCATATGATCTCTGTAATTAGTGTTGTATGACTTCACTATACACTCATTGAGATGCAGCTTAACGACAACATTGTGCTGGATAACAAAATAAACTGGACATGGTCATTTATCCTCTTTTAAACCCATGAATTATAACTCAGTGAGTAATAGCGCCTCCTCTGTGCTACACAAATAAAGCTCTAAATGTCAAGCATTACTATTCATTTTAATTTGTTTATGTGTGTTGTATTCAGTACCACAGATACAGTTGTATCGTCAGTGTAACATCTGGTTAGTTTTTAGAATTTAGTGGCAGAGCCTAAAGACGATGGGGACCTCAGGTTTGAATGCAATGTTTTGGTTCACCACAACACAGAGCGACAACCACTGGTCACACCCATAGACTGGTCACACTGCAATGAAATGTGGTATGATCATATATCAAATTACTAAGGCGTCTCACATTGAGTTGAATATTTTCTCTTTTCCAACACGTTTATCCGTGACCATCTGGAAAACTATGGAATCAACACTGAGTTTACCATTGATGCCTCTGTGGCTCTCTTTGTTTTTACTTAGCATTTCCGATGATCATCAACCTGCCATTTCACACATGGCTCAAGAGTAAACACATCCATGATCTGTCCTCTAGTGCCACCCTCAGGCCAACATAGAATCCTAACAACAACACAGATGTCATGGCTTGACCGGCAGATTCAGCAAAGTGAACTATAAACTCTCTATCTGTGAACTATAAACTCTCCATCTGTTGTGCAACCCTGAGGCTCAGGCACGTGCACAGATATACCCCTAGTGGTGCTCAAGCACTGGCCCTTTTGCCCTGGATGAGAAAAGTGCCCTTCTGCTGGAGCCCAATTTTTTCTTCATTCCTCAATATTTAAGAATAAAAATTACTCTCTCTGTCATCAATTGATGATTACTGGTTGTACATCAAATTGCCCTTGAAGAATATTAAAGATTTTCTTTTATGGACAACTTTGGTTAATCACAAGCTGCACAAACCAAGCCAGAGCAGCAGAGGAACCCAGCAGCAAGCAGGGGGCAGCCTCAGAACATCACAGCAGACTGTGATTCTTGTAAGGCATCCAAAGACAAGGTTGGAAGGTACTGGGTTATTCTAACAATAGGTTTTTAAAGTATGTTAAATCATCCAGTAACTAAAAGCCAAAAATATAAAAGTAGCTTTTAATTAAGGCTGTCAAATATATGTAGTAAAGTAGAAAATATTTTCTCTGAAGTTTTAGTGATAATTTGTCAAAGTTATTACTGTGCTTGATTCCACGTGACAATCATCAGGCGGTAAGGCCTAGTAGGTAAAGCTACGCCCTCCAACAAGAGATACCCAGGTACGAATTCCACTCTTTCCCTTCTTCTAGCTGGCATCAAACTTAACCCTTAAAACTGGCAGGAATTCTCCTAATTTCAAAATATATTACACTATGTAAATTTAAATTAATTAAATAAAAAATCAGGGCTTCTGTGCGCAATGGGGTTCTGCGCAGGAAGTGCGCAGCAGGCTTCTGCGCAGGATTTGCGCGCGCACATATTTTTTTTTATTTAATTTTTTTATATTTAATTTTATATATTTTTGTGTCACGTCTCCTATGTCGCCTGTACCAGGAGCCGCCCCTATCACTGGTTATTTTGGCTCGCTGTCTGGCCGGTAACCAGCCGTCCGGACCGCTCCGTGAATAAGGAGGAGGAGATGTTTCTTTACTTGGAATGCGGCCACTTCATTTCTCGGATATACAGCATGAGCAACACTCGCATCACCTCTAGGTGGTCCGTCACTTCTTGTTATATAAACACACTTTTAGCGTCTTTTTCTCACAATACCCAGATGCACTACGTCACACACTACAAACGTTCCTTAAAGGGGCAGGCCATACCTGCAACACAACAGCTCTCGGTCTCATATACAGATGGATTTCATAAAGAAATTTGGAGATGGGTGCCCTGTTTTTGGTTTGAGCACCTGCCCCCAAACATATCTGTGCCCGTGCCTGCTGAGGCTGCACATCTTTTATAGCTTTACTGGTAGAGCTGTAAGGATATATTATTACATGCTATATGAGTCTCATGTCATATTTGTATGTGTTCGTTTGTGTTAGAGCGTGTGTGAGTGTCTGCTATTGCTGTTGGCGATGGGCTTTTAACAAAATATTCAGTCAAATTTTCGCTGTGATGATTTACAGTATGATTTACAGTTATATCATCAATATATTTTTGGTGTTGGTCGGTTTATAAGAAAGATAATACAAAGGCAAATGAGCGGATGTGCAGGGAACTTGGTGGAAGGATGTGATATGGATCAGGGAGGAACCCTATTCAACATTTTCAGTTTCCCCAGTTACTAATTCAGGGATCAAGATGAAAAACACAGATATATTTGGGAAACTGATATCTATGAATGTGTGCCATTTGGTGCAGTTGAATTAAATTTCAAGATGACTGTTGGGTATGCGCTCTACAGAGATTCGGACATTGTCAGATGGTGGTGGTTGAATAATTTAAGTCGTTCTTTGTTTATTGTTAGCTCTACTATTTTGAAAAATTGTCCCATGCACATTGTGAACTTCAGAAAAAGTGGGCTCCACCCATTTATGTACCAAGTCAGATACATTTTACCTGGAAGTCAGAGACAAAATTTCTGACTGCTACACTTTGTCCCACTTGTTAGAAACAATAACAGAATTATCCATTAACTGGTAGGAAATTATCCATCATCATTATAAATATGATTTAGTTGCAGCTATACTGTGAAATCCAATACTATCTAATTCATCATAAAGAGCCTTGGATGTTATCACTACTTTCATTTGTTAATGAAGTGTTTCACATATAAAACAACATTTCATTCAGACTTTTGATGTGGTGTGACCAGAGGCCAGCCGTGAAGAAAAAATAGATTTGAATTATGTGTGAAGTTGGAATAACAGAATGATTTGTCATTCTTTATCCTTTTGCGGTGTGGTATGAACTAATTTCCACCCCACAGGAACTATTCACTTCCTGACAGGCTTACCTGTTGGAACTGGCATGTGCCAGTATGTGCTGTAGGCTGGAGGAATCTTTTGCTGTGGCATGTGTCTGCCTGCACTGGGCTGACTCCAGCTCATTACACTAATTCATCTCATCAGCCCTCCTGCTCCAGGATTCATTTTTCAGAGTGTGCAGCAGCCGACCTCCTTTAAACTGATCAGAACAACAGGCAAACCTGTTAATGTTGAAAACGTTTCCTACTCCTCTAAATTAAAGTTTATTCAAGGTCCCTTATCTTTGATAAAAATAAAATAAAAAAAAGCAAAATTATATTGTCAAAATATGCAGGTAATTCAAAATCTTACTTAGTGAAAGTTAAAATATAAAAGTGTTGATTTGCATTAAACTATACTTAGTTTGACAAGTGAAAATACACAATGGGCAGAATTCATAATGTAGATGACACATGGGCAAAAAATACAATGATTTCCATAAGCATCCACTGCAATGTCTCACAATATCCAAACATTTTTCATGCATCTGTAACTTCACTCAAATCTATTTATGTTTGGGTACTTTTCACTTTTACTCATCAGCAAATATCTGTACTTTCTACTCCACTACATGTTTACAATGTATTATTCTATATTGTTGCTCTAAATACTCGTAGTATCATATCATGAAAATCCTGTAACGTGATCGAAAACAGTCACCAGGAGAGACTGTGGGATTGTTGACCTTGGAAACAGCTGTTGTGTTTCTTCTCTTAGGGACGGCCTCATACAGAGTAAATCATCACGATACTTCCGACCAGTAATTGCAAGTTGAATGATGAGTGGAAAGTGTGTATTGACGTTAAACTTGCAGAAGAGACGTTGATTACGTGGTGCTGCATGAATCCAATCTGCATGTGCATTTGTGTTGTCTCATGTTTTACTATGGCAACTGCTGACGGATGGATTTAATTCTGTGCTCTCGGCAGCAGAAAGCCCTGGAGGGCAGCGGGAGCTTTGTTCCTGTTTAGATTCCTGTTCTGTTTAATCTCTTGCTACGCGTGGGAAGCTGTATAATGACATACCATAATCAAATACTGTGCTTTCCAATTCAAACAGCCTGACAGACAGGATATAATATGTATCCACTTTTTGTAGAGGGTAGGAAGACTCCTGGCAAGTTTCACCCTCTCACATGATTGATTTCATTCTGCCCTGGCAAGACTAGAAAGCTTAGCTTGTGGCTGTGACTGTTTGTGGGTTTCTCTGAGGCCTGTTTGAACCCATCCCAGCTCCAGGGTCTTTATGTATGTGTGCGTGCGCGATTGTGTGCGTGCGTGCTCGCTGGGAGGGAAAGGGGTACCTCGTGCTCCACTATATAAAGGGTCGTTGTGCAGCACCTCAGCAGCAAGCCTCCAGATCTTCACCGGCTCTCTCCTCCATCATCATTGCTGCAGCCGACTCTGCTCCTCAGTGACGATGACTTCCCTGCTGACAGCGCTGGGCACCGTGCTCTGCTTCCTGGCGGTTTCCTCCGAGATCATGCCACAGGCTGACTTCAATCCGCAGGAGGTAAGACACATAACTGGGTAAAGTAGCCTTTTATTAGAGCCATAGTGGTGTTTTTGTTGTGCATGTATACAACTCATTTTGATTGCCTGTCTCCTTTAGGAAGTGGGTGTCACATTAAGTTATTTAATGACAACCATCGAATAAACTACAATGAATAAAACCATCTGCATCCTCCATCATGGAGGTTTGTTCGTTGGTTTGCTTATTTGCAAGCAAGTCTGCATCAAAAATACAGAGTCGTATAAATAAATATGGGTCATGGAAGAAATAATTAAATATATATTAAATGTAAAATCCAGATCCACTAAGGTGGCAGAAGTATAAACTCTACAGAGAAGCATTCTTTCATTTTTAATTTGATTTTAACATGCAACAACTATTTACTTGAATGAGTTGTATAGCATAATCTTTGTAAGGAGTAAAGGGAGATTTGTGTGGAAAACAAAACATGTGAGGAATCAACCTTTCTAAACCTGCCACCACATTCTTAGCTTTGCTTCAAAATACATTTTAATGGGGAATGAATGCATAAGTGAGTCCGGGTGTAGGTTTATTTGGCTATTATAGACTAAACGGGAGCAGGGGCACAATTTGATATTGAAAACTATAATTATTCAAATGAACAAAGCAACCGAGGATGGTAAAATTACTAAACCGACTGTTTTAAGTTCACATGCTCACAGGGCAGCCACAAGTGTTAAGTATATATGTTTTGTTCTGTTTTCTTTCTGCTATGTCTGCCTTCTGTGGGCCCACAGATGGCGGGTAAGTGGTACCTCATTGGATTTGCCACCAATGCCCAGTGGTTTACCGCCCGCAGGGCCAGCATGAAGATGGGCACGGCCGTTTACACCCCTACCGCCGATGGGGACCTGGACATGTCCTACGCCAGTCTCAGGTGAGTGCGAGAGGACGGACAGGGAGGAAGAAAGAAAAAACAGATCAGTGATGAAAACGCTGCTCATGTTTTAATGGTGTCTTTGCAGCTCTGATGGCTCTTGTTGGAGAATGAGCGGCCTGGCGAAAAAGACTGACATGCCTGGAAGGTTCAGATACACCAGTGAGAGTGAGTGAACAAACACAAAGAGGCAGGCAACAGTCACAATTAAACCATTCGTAATCTTCTGCTTCACACGATGCATGTTCCTCCCCTCTGACAGGCTGGGAGAATGACAACGACATGCGCATGGTGGATGTCAAGTACGACGAGTACGCTCTTACTCACACCATCAAGACCAAGGGAAGCGATATCACCATTGTCAACAAACTATATGGTAAAGTAATCTGATGGCACACTCAATGTAAATGGTTCAGCAGCTCAGTTCAGTATGTGAATCAATACAACACTGTTCGACAGGTCGTGGAGTTCACCTCAGCCCAGACCTGCTGGAGAAGTTCAGGCAGTTCTCCTTGGAGACCGGCATCCTGCCTGGGAATGTTGCTTTCCTGCCAAGAATTGGTACTTTTTTTTAAATGTTAATGGATACAAATGATCTATAAAACAAGACCTTATGCAATATTAAAATTAACTTTATTTTTCTTTCTCTCTTTAGGGGAGTGCCCATCTGCTTAGTTCTCTGCCTCGGTCATCGCCCGTCAGCGATGCTGAAGACGTTAGCCTTTGTTGTGAATACTACAATCAATCAAAGTTTTTCCAGTTGATTTGATTTGCCCTTTGAAATGTTGTATTAAGAAGTGTGTTAACCTGATGTGAAACATTAAAAAAAGCTTTGCTTATAATTGTGTTTGATAGTTTGCATTTGTTCACAAAATATTATTTAAATGATTATCCCACTGGAGTCTTAGCTTACATTAGAGGGTTTTTCAGTCAGGGACCCTCTTGAATGTCCCTTGGAAACATTTGATACAGCCTGTTTTTAACTGTTCTTTATGTGAAAGAACAATAACAAGGTCTAAGAAAGATATTCGACATATTTTAACATGTTTCCTCCATTAACACAGAATACCCATATAACATGATTTAATGCATGAAAAAAACGATGGAAACTATTCAGACCGCCCACGCTCTGCAGACCCCCATTTGAGAACCACTGGCCTAAATCACTGAAAGTCCATTAGTCCCTCAGTATGTGTGCACTGGAGGCTTAAAGTTTCCACATCACACTAGGCTGCAAGTTGCATAATGAAGCACAGCTTGTATCATAAACCATGCTTGTACATACTTATGGTTCCCTGTGGGGGTTTTGTCCCCTAGAATTGCTGTGGAAAAGATTTTTTCCATGTGTGTTTGGCCATTTTGTTATTTCGCAAAGACAAACATGCATGCACATCATACCAGTTCACAGAGTGGTTTTACTCTATTCTACTGATGAACATGAGGTACTGCACAGAGAAGCAGTGTAGCTCATACAGTCAGGTCATCAGGACACTTCTTACATGGATGGAAACACTGCATGTTCCAAACTTGAGAAAACTTGGCTTTTCAAATGTTCTATGAATTAAGTTTATTCCAACCTAAGGGCAACACAGGGTTTTGGTACAATTTTTTTTCAGATCTCCACAGAGCTCCTATGAGCAAATAAAAGACATACGGCTAAAATACTTTGCTTTTATTACCTTTTTTTAACAAATACGTTGAAGTACATCCATAACAACACGGTTCAGATTTTGTTTTTATCAAGTGTTTACATCTACACGTTTTGTACAGATTTGTATACAAAACAATAATTTACGTCCCATAGAAGTCTAGTTACACTTAACTATACAACAACTTGTAAATGAAATAAATATAAAAACGGAAATGGTCACAGGTGATAACAAAAAAAATGTAAAAAGCCATTGTACAAGTAGACCACCAGCACCTGTCTTCTGAAGTCGCACCTATAAAAAAATGACATACATTTTCCCTTTCTACTGGCAAAGGTACATACATCTGTGTTGGTAGAAAAGAAACTGCAGTTCATAGTTTCATAACATCAGCCCCAGATATACTGTATGATTCTATTGAGGCCGGACTTACCTCAGGACAATGTCACCTTTCCACGATTCAAGCCTAATATTGGATCATACTGATGCTTAGAGATTATGCTTTTTTTCAGTGAGTTAATAGATATAAAGTCAATTATAACAAGTTTGTTCATCAATAAAAGAAACCATCTGTTGGAGCAGCTCGTCATCAGCAATGTCGAAAACAAACATTATCATCACATACATTTTTTTTATCTTCAAATTAGTGGGATTTGGGTTTCCAGGCAACATCTCAGTCAGCGCTCGCTCCGCTGCTTTGGGCACTTGTTTGGAACCTACAGTATGACTACCGATTTAAAAAGAGAAACATCCGACAACTGTGTGATAATCCAGTGATCGGGTAGTGATCATCCACTACTACACTCTGTATTTTGTGTCAATTTAATAATAGCAGTTCACGAAACTAAAAACAACTGATCCTTTCTCTGGGTGTTGAGCTCAGCCGGCCGTGTGTTTTTGTTAACACAACAAAAAGCATTATGTCACAGGGTGGTGAGGTCTGAGCACCGGAAGAACAACAGATGCTTTTTTTTGTCACTCGCACTCCATCTCTCTCACGCACGCACACTCATAACTACATACATGACATGTTTACTGCATTTTAAGTGATCTTTACCGAGATGACAAGTGCTACTGTGAACAGGTTGCTAATCCTTACTGCTGTGTTTAGTACTTGTTTTTTTTAAATGACGCAAACGTTTTGCAAACAACACTTCTGTTTTGAGACAAATAATTAGGACCATTGTGACTGAGAACTGATTGCTGCCTGCAAAAATCATAACGTGTATCTACAAAGAGACATTTGCACAATCTGCCATGCACACTGTCACCGGCAAGGGACATGCAGTTAAAAGTGCAAGTCTACAGAGGGGCTATGCTGCTACCTCCGACCGAGCATTAATGTTATGTACACGTGTATACGTCTCTGAACAAACATTAGGCTGAGGATCAGAAAGGAGCAAAACAACAAGTGCAGCGAACACATACACATTATTTCAATGTGAAAGGTGTTGTGCTGAGGGTGCAGTGATTGGGGTGTGATAGTTGCTTCAACATTGTTCCGTTTTGTGGCACAGTATTTGGCTCGGTCAGAGTCACTCTGCCTTCCCGTCCTTGTGGTGGCGCACAATATGCTGGTTCTTCTCCGATGGCCGTCGGAAGCCTTTCGAGCAGATCTCACAGCGGTGTGGATAGTCTTTTGTGTGAATGGAAATCACGTGTCGCTTGAAACCCGAGGCGTCCCCGGTGCTGTAGTCACAGTACTGGCACTGGTAAATTCTCCTCTCCTTCTGACCTTTGCCAATAACTACAGTCACACTGCTGGCTAAACTGGCGGCACTGACCCTAGCAGCAGGGCTGGTGCTGCTCGAGCCGCTAGGTGCAGACTTTTTAGGTGACACAACGGGAGTGTTCGGCTCTGTCCTCTTACCCTCACTCTTTTCAGGAGAGGACTGTGGCTCCTTTGTGTGGACAGACAAGATATGGCGACTGAGAACAAAAGGGTCTGCAATTTTAAAGTTGCAGTGCCGGCACTGGTGGAGTTTCTTGGTGCGATGGGCTACTGAGTGCTTCTTTAGTTCGGATGGTCGGTGAAAGCCTTTCCCACAGACAGCACATTTGTGTGGATAGTCCTTGGTGTGAACAGATATGATATGGCGTTTCAGGTCACTGGAGTTGGAACTTTTGTGATCACAGTGGGCACAATGGTGGGTCTTATTCTCCTCGTGTGTTAGTCCGTGCTGCATTAACTCCTCTTCCTCAGCAAAGGTCTGGAAACAGCGCTCACATTTGTATGGCATCTCCTTGCTATGCTTAGTCTTGATGTGTGTCTTGAGATTAGAGGAATCGGCCGACTTGTAGTCACAGTACAGGCAGGAGTAAGGCTTCTCGCCCGTGTGCGTGCGCATGTGTTTCTTCAACTCTGAGGGGTGTCGAAAGCCTTTTCCGCATTCCACACAGATGTGAGGGAAACTTTTGCTGTGAACAGCCAACAAGTGCCGATTGAGAAGTCCTTGCTCAGCAGTTTCATAGTCACAGAACTTGCATTTATGCATCTTGGTGGGAGTTGGAGGCGGCTGGCTCTTGGGCTCTCTGTGGTGGTGCTGCAGTCTGTGAGAGAATAGCGCGGCCTGCTGGTGGAACTCCTTGCCGCACATTTCGCACTCGAAAGGAGCCTTGCTGCTCAGGGCGTGCACCTCCATGTGGTTGTGAAGGCTGGCTTTCTTGTTAGTGGTGAACTCACAGTCTGTACACTGGTACTTTTTCCTGGTCAGAACCTCCTGGTGATGATTCTTGGTGTGGCGTTTCAGGAAGCCTCGTGACTTGAACTTCTTACCACAAAGCATGCAGGGGTAAACTGTCAGAGGCTGACCATACGGACCGATGATAATGGCTGGAGAGAATAAGGACAAGAGGGAGAGGGAAGTGACTACATGGTCATGAATGTAATTTTCCAGTTAACATTTAGTCATTCTAGCTTATAACAGTGATAAAATCCTTCCATTCATTTATGTATTGATAAGTATGTAGATTCAACTTTTTTTTTACTAATAACACCAATTTCAAAAGGCCTCTGCAGCGACATTATTGGGGGAAAAAAACACCATATCGAGTTGCTGCTTATAAAACTCATACATTTTCTTCCACTAGATCTTCACATTAAAAAGGTTTAACTGGTGAGACGAGTTGACTTTGCACAGGATACAAACAAAGTTCAACTGCTGCTTTGGGGGAGAGGAGCTGGAGAGAAACAAGGATGGTTGGCTCATACACAGCAATCTTGAGAAACCCTTACACTGTACGTTCGCTGAATGGAAGACTAGTTTTTTACTTATATTAACAAATCCTGTATGTGTTTATTTATTTTTTTCATTTTTCTGCTGGTTATACAGGAAAAGTCATTTTGGAAAATGATTACATGAATTGAGCAATTATAATGAATCAATTACGTAAAAATATTATCTTGTTGGAAAATATATTGATTGCACTTATGGCTTTCCTGTTAAATGCATCCTTTCTGTTACTTCTCAGCATGGCACCGCATCACTGTAGCATCTAAAGGCCTTAAGTAGGTTATGATCTAAAAATTATAAATTACATGCAAAACTGGCCTGAGGAGGCAACTTCCATATCCAAGGGTGAGGATCTTACCTGTCTGGACCTGTCGAGGCTCCGAACGCCTCTGCTTCTTGGTGCGTTGTCTGTTGATTTCGTCGACCCCATCCGATTCATCAATGTGCAGGAGAGCACTGGCTGCCCCGTTGCGGTTTTCACAGCTTTCACTGTCGTCCACACCTGTAAGAGTGACAGAATGTTTTTAGAAACACAAATATATTTACACCATCAGCACCGGCAAAGCTTAAAACCAAGGCACACAGAGACGTGGTGGATGCATAGGCTACCAGTGTTGTTTTAAAAGCAATTTAATAGACAAGGGTGCTGACCATAAGCAGCCGCCCAGGCCACAGGCATGAAGTCCTTGCTTAGAGACACGCTGTCATACGAGCGGTCGTGAGTTACTGGCTCTTCGCCTCCTACCACCACCTCCATATATACCTCATCAGTCACCTTGGACCCACCTGCAGATGAGCCCAACATGTACAAAACCACAAAATCTAGTGACGTTTAGTTTCATGACATGTCATCCCCACTAACCCTAACCCGTCAACTCACCGTGGTTTCCTTGATTGTGATGAGAATCCCCGACAGACATGTAAACCATCTTCTCTCTGAGCGTTTGGCCTGAAGACTCGGTTAACCGTACACTCTCTGTGTCTCCGTCGCTGATATCAACAGATTCTCCTGCAGAATTAAAAAAATCTTTTAAATACACCACTTTTAATAATAATGACAGTATAATAAACAGATACATCTTTTGTATTTTAGATTAAGATTAAGATTTGTTTATTTATACCAAACACATGCACAACACACTCATGCAATGGTAGGTAAATTTATCCTCTGCATTTAACCCATCTGGTACAGGACACACAGAGCAGTGAGCAGCCATGTACAGCGCCCGGGGAGCAGATGTTGGGGGAGTAATTGCCTTGCTCAGGGGCACTAGAAAGGGTAGGGAGAAATCTCTTAGATTTTTTGACAGATCAATCCAGGTTCGTCTTTTGTTGTCTCTCCGTGGAGTCGAACCAGAGACGAACCAGAGACCTTTTCTGCCCATAGTCCAAGTTTCTACCACTAGACCACCGCCTCCATTTTATGATGGAACATCAAATCAAATCCTAAAGAAAAGTAGAAAGTTCACTGCAACTCACCCATATCATCCTCCCCAGAATCAGCCTTGAAGATGTAGACCTTTATCACCTCCTGCCCGTCTTCATCCTTCTCCACTTCCTGGTCCTCCACTGCTCCCTCCACTGTGACTTCTGTTCCATCCTCTGATACCATTTTACCAGCTTCGTCCACTAGGAAAGGACACGCATCAAATTTCATATAAGATTTAATTTAAGTTATTTTGGTCTGTCAGCCGGCAGCTGGTGATAAGATAAATGCATAACACCTCGGCCCTATTTAGCTCATTTTGGTGAAGATGCAGCTGGAGTGTAATTTGACTACTTCAGAATATATTATATTAATTAGGCTGATTGCAATGAATACTTCCAATAAACTGCAGATGAAATTTTGGATAGATTTGGAACAACTTTACCCATTTGTAAAATGAAAGCTGCCCCTGATTAATAATACAAGTCTTGTACAAGAGCTGAACAATCAATAAAACTTGGGAAGAAAAAAAAAATTTGCATTTTCATCTCAAGTGTTAAAGTAGCTTGAAGCTGATTGGTCCCAGCTTTAAAAAGGCAACTTTGTACTTTGGCAGTTGTGTTTACAACAGTAACAGTTGAGCTTGTCACTGTAAGGCTTCAAATTATAAGACCACTGTTGTGACTCAATACGTCCAAATCTATTTTAACGTAGTATTTATATATATATATATATAATTACCAATACAAATTTTGATTAAGTCATGTAATAAGAAATAGCCATAGCCATCCCCATGATTCCCACAATTTAAGGTATCAGATATGTCAAATGAAACTGGCTAAAGTAATGAGTTCCTCCTGGGTTATGTTTACTGACACATCAAGGTCTCAAAATTGTGTCCAGGACTTAGTGTACAGTATATCCACAGGGTAACAGCTATAGAAGAATGAGGAGACAGACCGTGGGTGTCTAATTTGAAGTTCTCTCAACCCACCTCGGGGGGTAATTTGAGCAATTACGTTCTTATTTGTCAAAAACATTTACACTAAAAAAAATTTAAGATCAGCCTGATATCTGATCCACCAAAGAAACAGAGTTTGAATGTGGTCTAAGTATGCTTCCGACAACCAATCTCTGTACTGCAGGGCTTTAAACTTACATGATATCATTAGATAATCTCCACAGCCATCTTGGTCATCCTCCTGCTGCTCTGAGTCCAGCCCATCATCAGGGATATCACCCATGGCAACACCTTCCTCCTCGCCCTCCAGAGCCATCACGCAGGTTTCTACAGCAACGTCTTCATCTTCATCGCAGTGCACATACTCGGAAACCACATCCTCGACAGCATCCTGGATGACAAGCTCGTCTGGAGCAAACCTGTGAACCGCCATGCCTTCCCCTTCACCTTCCGACACCAACACAGTCTCTTGAAGCTCCACAACAAACTCCTGTCCGCCGGCACCACCTTCATCTGTGAAGCAGCAGAACCCAGTTAACCAGAGAACAGTCAAGAGCAATGGTTTGGTGGCGTGAATGTTTTAACTGGTACATTAAATGTTACTGATTTCCTACTGACATGACACAATACAAACATGTTGATTCAAACTATTGTACTGTTAATGTAATATTCAAGCTAACTAAAAAAACTAAAATATCCAACTTGGTGAAACGCCACATTCAGCAGACGTTACAAAAACCCACAGTAATACAAGCGTGGCGACTTACCCGATCCGTGTAATATTATTTTAGGCTCCTCGGAATGTATTGCAAGCCTGGTGACATTCTCATCCATTGTCCTCGCACTGCATTTGTTACTTGACAGCTGAAAGCAGATGAGAGAAATCTTAGATCTTAATAACCAAAGCTGGTGGAAGCAGGGAAAACATTAAAACCATCCAGAGCCCAACAGCAAGCAGTCAACAACTGACTGACCCTTGTGCTGTGTGTGAGACATCTGCAGATGTCTAACGATTTAAATCTGCTCACACACACTAAATTTGTAACCATTTGGATTTTAAAACAGTGATGTTCAAACATTATAAAATAGTATGTTAACCTGTGTTCTGTTCTGAAGGTGAGCCATGGAAAACTACAATAAGCATGTTACCCGTTGCGTGTTTAGGAGAAACATTGTGTGTGTGTGTGTGGTTAATTTGATATGATAATTTGATTCACATGCTGGAAAGGAACACTGGGCTGGTGTTGTACCAAAACAACAGCTGGAATATCTTCAAATACAATTAATACACAGTGATCGGTTAGGGTCTGTTCAGTAGTATACCCTGTATATAAGGATTTCTGTGGAGTGGATAACTTCGTGGACACGCATCACTTTCTACTTATCAAGTTAGACTAATTAAAACTTAGTTTTACTCTTCATCAACACTTTTTCTGGTCGTAAGCAAGCACTACAATATCCTACTAAAACATACTTAAAGGACGCTTTAACCCATACTACATTACTTCTGTTTTATATGCCATTGTGATGCATTTAGCAAGATTATGTGAAAAGAGCTTCATTTGTTTTTATATTTCATTCAAACGAACCACATTATAAAATATACAAACAAAACAACTGATTTTGACTAAGGGGAACCTCGTGATTCCATCAAAGTACTGATTCGTGTGGTGATACCTTCTGTCTGCAGCAAGTCAAAGCACTTGTGGCACAACAGCAATGACTGCATCAGCTACTAAATACCAAACACTGAACTCATCATAAGGAGAAATCGTGTGCGACCACAGCCTGTGTCTCTCACACACACACGGGGTGATGGGATGTAAACAGTGGTGTGGACCCTAGATTGTACCATCCCCCACCTCCAGGTAGAAGACAACGGTGTGTGCAGATGCGGCTCACACACACACACCAGGCGAGCATCAGTGTGCAGATACATGCATTGAACACGGTAATAAGCACCGGGGCGAGCGGACGGACCCAGCGTTCCCATCCACGCTGCCCCTAACGTTGTGGAAGCAGACGAGACGATAAGGGGCAGTGTCTCCATCTGTCCACTGGAGAAGCGTTAGCGCCAATCGCATGCAACGCGAAGTCCAGACTATCCCAGCCGCAAAACACGCTCAGCTCCCGCGCATAAACACAAATAAAAACACATGCAGCGAGATTAAACGTGTGGAGAAGCACTGAGGGGTTTTGTATAGTGTCTACCTCGGCTAGGCTAGCGGGAGGGGGGGCTAACGGCGCCCTCCTTCGCCACCACCGATTTTCATGCACAACCGCGTCCGCCATTTTGTTAGCTTAGAGTCTGGACGGATGCTAATTTTTTACGGTGGCTGAAAACGTTTCTTCGCGGAGAGCCATCTGAATTTTACTAAAGGCTACATCGCACGTTAAGCGGTGCAATCCACTCGATGTGACATTAGCCGGCGATGACTGGCGAACACAAAACGCCGTTTTACCCTGAGCGGGGCTGTCTAGCTTACCGGAGCGGCCTGAATTACAACAATTACGGCCGCTATCCAGGGCCCTGGCCCGAGGAGAAAAAGGCCCAACCCTCTGCGGCCTCTCAGCGACAATAGAGAAATAAATTAAAAGCCCACATGCATGCAATAACAAAGAGGCACGGACACGCACTAATTCAAACGTAGCTCTGCAAACGGCCTCCTTGGTAGTAAAATGAGCCGCGTACCGGATTCGTGCTGCAGGGATGGCCTCGGTCCGCGTCTCGGCTTTCCCAGGCCGCCTGGTTCCCCCAGACTCGGGCAGGATTCAGTCGGGAATTTTGTGTTATTTGGGCGGGCCGGAGAGGAGCAGAGAAGGAGGGGTTAGGGGTTGTTTCTGGAGCTCCGCTGAAAGCAAAGCGGGACGTGCGGAGCCAGCTTCTTGTCGTGCTACAGCCCCCCGCTCCTCCAGCTCCGAGGCCGCCGTCAGCACGACACGTCACAGCCCGAGAGCGGCAGGAAAATGCGGAAGGGTTTGCGGTGGAAGTCTTAGCGGCAGGAACCAACAGGCCATGTTCCGAAGAGACGCCGCTCAGACGGGCTGCGTGGACACGAGCACCGCAGCGTTAATTAATGAGTTCATGTCCCCGAGGTTGGTGGAGCTAGTGACGGGGCGAGGGCAGCTTCTGTTCCCCGGTCAGTGCTCACTCCTCTGCGGCGGCGAGGTGGTCAATCACAGGTGATTAAACTATGACCCCCCCACTCCGCGTACATCCAACATTCAAACTACACTCCAGTTTACAGTGGAAGCCCCAGTGCCAACACCTGGGTTCATGAGACCAGTTGTTTCTTCACGGTCTCACTCTGCTTTGGCTTAAAGTTTCAATTATCAGTCATTTTTACTATCAAGCCCTTGAATCTGTTTTTACTTGAAGAACAAAAGGTTGTAAGGTGTTTGTGTTTACGGTTAGATTATGAAATTTTGGGATTCACTTGAAAGTTAAGCCAGATTACAGATAATAAAATAACACAGTGTTCAATCTAAAAAATATAATTGACAAAAAATTTAAAATTTAAAAAATATTAAAACAAATTATAAATAGATATATATTTTTTTAATTTTAACTTGTAATATACATATATACACAATATATGCAGAGTAATGGAGAACCAGTGCCTAGTAGAAATAATAATAGAAAAAGTTACATGATAAAACTCTATGAAAGTGACAGTAAGTATTATGTTAACAGGAGAAAAATAATATGGGATAGTGCGGGTTGAGGTTGAATTAATATGATGACAAAAATATTACAAACAGCAGACATACACTTAAGTCTGTTGATTCCAAATTTCAGGGGTACTCCTATGACTTTATTTACCCATTCAAACTGATATTATAAACACAGTGAATATAACTCACACTAAATGTTTAAGGATAAACTAGCAGCTTATGTAAAACTGTTTGAATTAGTGCAAGTTAAAAGACTACATCCATGCTTATTAGTATTGTCCCAGTATGATAATAAACAAAACAGTGAGTGCTTTTACTTTGGATTTTAAGTGCATTTAGCTACCCCTAGCTTGAGCGACATTCTCAATACATAAACATCTGAATAACAACTATTACTACAAAATCCGTTATTACAATGTTCCCACATTACTTTAAATGTACTTTATTACAGATTACAGAATACATACCCATTGACATAATTTGTAAGGTATACTGTTAGATTAGTACAGAGAATTACATATTTCTAATACTTTTAATTACTTCCACATTGTCACATATCATTGGTACAGTGGCACATTGGCATTACAACTAATCCTTTAAATATTGCACAGATAAATGCAGTTGTAATTCTCGTTTTTCCCCACAAATGGGTGAAAAAGATACAAATAATGATGTAAATCTGCAATACCTTGCAGAGTGAGGAAGCCAGCTCACATACCAAACGATTAGCTTACACACAGTTGTTTAATAATTCCTAGAAATTAAGTTATTGGATAGAAATAACAAGTCAAAAATACAGTCCTCATCATGCATGTTGTAAATTGTGTTTTGTTTCCTTAATATCTCGGTTGGCAATTTAGCTTGGTCATTGGCCAAGTCGGCAAAATTGACTTACATTTGAATAAACAACAACTACTTATATTTGCTTGAGTAATGTAGACTTATGTTTGTAATCCCATTACATACATAATATATTTATAATATATATTAATGAATAGTATTCTGATTAACACCTATTTGTGTCATGAACCAGGCTGTTTGATGATTCATTTATGTTCTTTGTAACTGTCCCTAATTGTTGAAGAATTATACATTTAAAGGTCTAAAAAATAGAATCAAAATGACTCAACATCTGCCAACAGTTATTCTCAAGTTCAATGTTTCAATGTTTATTTACTTATCAACAGAGGTTTACATTTTTTAGATTAGAATCTTAGATCAACAGAAATAAGTAAATGGTGTTTATTAGCGAAGAGAACATTTGATTGCTAAAACTATTTATTCAGACTCAGAAGACAGAAAAATAGAAAGAACAGGATTATCACCAATAGTCAGCACAAGTTAATCAACTGTCAACCCCTAGTTTGCATTAATTTTCAACAGATCCCGCTTTTCAATCGCAAAAAGCCGCCAGCCCTCCGCAGAGGAAAGGTCAGTTGCTCCTCTGCGCTTGTAGAACTCAATAGACTTGGTGTTGTTTTCCGCAACAATGAAGTGCATGCTGCTACACCGAGTCTTCACTGCCGTCTACAAAATAGAATACAAACAAGGACAAATTTGGAATTGAATACACATTAAATTAAGTTGAATCTTTTAGCAAAGAAGCATCAACTGTTGAGTGGCAAACCTACCTCACTGAGTTCCTGCAGGATTTTCGAACCAATACCGAGACCTGGAGTAAGATTAAATGAACAATTTGGGTTAGTTGCAGAACCTCTTGTCTGTAACTTATTAACTTTTTACCACTATCATGACATTGTCATCGATATATCAGGAAATGTCAACAACCTTACCTCGAAACTCATCCATGACGTAAAAGTCCTCCAAGTACAGGAGCTTCCCGATCCAAGGGTCATACGTAAAGTAATACATGGCAAAGGCAATCACAGTGTGCTCTAGAAAACACCATCAGATGACTTTAGGAAATGGGGAGAAACACGCATGTTAAACTGTGAAGGGCTTTGTGTCATAAACATCTATTTTACCATCTGAGCTCTGCTCTTTTGGGACTTCTGCAACCAAGCAGTGGTAGAATGGATGATCTCCAAATCCATCCTCCAGTAGTTCTACAAGTGGGAAATATACTTTATAAGAATGTATAAAGACTGAAAACATGTTTTTATTCAGGAAGGTACAAAGTGTATTCTTATTGCTTAACATAATGTCGACTTAACTATACTACCTTTTTCTGTCAGCACGACCTGATCCTCCATTTCTTCAAATTTAGCAAGTTCCTAAAAGGCATCAAAACAACAAGAAAGCCTTTAACTGGATGTAAACAGACACGTAAGAGAGTTCTCATCAAATGGACAAAGTATCTTATTGATTGTTTTAATTTGAGGCTTCAACATTTGTCTTACCTTTATGAGTCGCAGGATATCGGACACGTCCTTGGGTTCAGCTTTGCGTAATATAAACATGGCCATTTTCTTTTTTTACCCTTTTTTCCTTTCCTCACTAGTCCTCTGAATGTAAATAAAAGCAAAATTAGTTTCTTCATCCGCTCCTCAGGAGTTTACCCCCCCGACATTGAGAAAATCAGCATATACTAGCACTGGCTGTGTCATGCAGAGTGGTAGAGTATCACGAGTAAAGTCCCTTTTATGTATCCCGGAAGCAAACATGTCCAGGACCCACACAGAGGCAAGGCAATCATCTACAGAAGCCTTGAGAGGTGAGGTAAGGGATTTTCTTTCTTTCATTTTCTTACTTGTTTTTATCTTCTTTATCTGTTTATCAGCAGGATTTATTCTGCTAGGATAATTTTGTCATAGGCTCATTTAGTTATTTTTTTTCAACCCATGTAAGCAGTTGAAATTTTCTCACAACACAGCTAACTTCTATTCAAAAAGACACAACAGTAATGTGACATAATTTGCTAACAAAGCACATTTTTATTACAGATTTATGCCTAGTGTTTAAGGTTCATACAGAAAGAAAATATGGATGCCTTCAGTCCTATTGAGGTGGGGCAATCGTGCATGTGGGCCTTTTGTGGTTGAGCCGGGCATTAAAGCTTTACTTGTGTTTCAGGGCCTTGACAATCATTATTTATTTTTTTTAACTGAAAACCTGCACTTCCACTCGGGGCCTCCTTAAACAGCAACTTACATCCTTTTTTATTTTCCTTTTCTGTTGAATCCTTATCTCTGTGTTTATCCCTTGAAGCTAAACATTAACCAGACCTGGAAAAAGAACATTACCTGTGCACAATCTCTGAAGAGCCGAGTAAACATACCCCAAGTGAAAATGAGTCACACAATTAGAACATTCAAAGCTAAAATAACTGGGAGGGGTTATATACGGTATGTTTTTTCTCTGCAAACACACAGTCAAACAGTCATTTGCATTGCTGAGACTAAAGGGAAATCTGTGGTTTGAAAATGGATTGTGGTTATTAGGGTTACCAATAACTAGTAATAGAGAGGTGATAGATGTGGTAGCTCAAAGAAAATGTGTGGTGGCATATTTTGCTATGATGAATAAATCAGGGTGAGGTTTTGTGTCTCAATACTCCAAAAGACCAGTCACCTGCTGGCAGTCATAAATATACTAACCCTTGACCCAGTCCAGTACTTTTCTTTAACTTTGCCTACTACACAACACTGTTCTCTCAACATGCTCCCAGTGTCAGCTACATTTTCATCCAATGTTCCTCAAAAGTGTTTGATTAGTATTTGGTTTGACACATTGCTACTTTAATTTATTCCTTGGGACCAAGCAGGGGTGTGTTAGGTCTTTTAAGGTGATGTTTGATTAAACTAGCACGTTCAACCCTTAATCCATTATCTTATTTGCTTATCCTTTTGAGGGTTGCAGGGGTTAGATGCAAGAGACAGGGTCACCACTGGACACGCTTACGGTCAATTTAATGTCTCCAATCAACCTAATGCTCAATCTGCATGTCTCTGGACTGGGGGAGGAACATGCAAACTCCACACAGAAAGACACAGACCAGATCAGGATTCGAAACTGTGAACCTTCCTGCTAGTTTCTAAGGCAAGCAGCTAATGTCGTGTTAGCTACCTATTTACACTTTACAAAATTAAAGACACCATTATCAGTAGAGCTAGTATTGTGATACTTCTGGAGATACTGTGCATTTCTGTCCTACCTTGTAATCAACGGTTGCTAGTAAGCATCTGGCTGTCACAGGGTGAATTCACATCAGTGACAGCTGTTCAGTCCACGTGCGTTGCAGGGAATTAGTGTATGAACTGAGGTAAAACTGTCAGATGGATCTAATAAAAACAACCAGGAAGCATTTCTAAGAAAACACATTTTATTTGACCCTTCAGAAAGAGGTGGATTTGACAGACTGGGACAGGAACACAAATCAGTTCAGTTTATCAAAATACTTCAGTTTGCCTGAAGGGTCCGGAATGATCTGTGGGAAAGAATGCATTCAATTAGTGCAAAACAGACTGAGACAGACTGGGACTTTTAGACTAACAAAGTATTTGTTATTGTATTAGCTGCAATCTCCAAATATATGGCACCCTATCCGAGGACTTCTGCATAATGTAGGACAATATAGGTAAAACAAGATTCAAGTCAGTCTCTGCTCCAGTGTTACTCACCGTGTCGCTGCCTGGCTTCCATCCTGCGGGACACACTGTAAACAAAAAAGACAAGATTCCAGTCAGCACAACCAAAAACAGCTTCTCTAAGTAACAAACATGTTAAAGTATAAATCAACATGCAAATAAAAAAAAACATTTGTTTCAATGAGCCTCTCATACCTTCTCCGTGCTTGTCAGTGTACTGGAAGGCCTGGACCAACCGAAGTGTCTCATCCACAGACCTTCCCACAGGAAGATCGTTCATGGTGATCTGCCTCAGGATGCCTTTATTATCGATGATGAAGAGTCCCCTGGTACAGACATAGACAAGTAAGAATCAGTATAATGGTAAATTATGAAGCACATTCCTAAATTTTGTAGAATCCTGAGCTACATATGAAGGACCAACTACTAAGCTGACGGCTCTGAAATGGATAAACTCTTGTTCTATAGCCCTGTGTAGCTCGTCGATTATCTCAGCCCCTCCTGCACGTTTTCTCACTCGCACAAAGAAACACACACGTCTTTAAACTCAGACTGGGTTAAACTACATTATTAGGTCTTTGAAAATAGAAACGGTGTACGTGTGTATTTGCATATAGAGCAGTTAAGTGAGATCCAATCACAAGAGACATTCAGTGGATTTTATTGCCAGATGTGAACAGATTAACTTAGAGCTGACCAGATCCGATCTCTCAGGACAAATCTTCATACCAGGTCTCGACAGAACATTTGGTCCCACCCAAAATATTCCCCTGTATCTGCTGTAACTTATTGCCCAAAGTTCACTCAGAGTGGCACAACATGACCTGTTTGCATAAGTTGATTAACTATTAATCTCTAATTATAGCAATAAATGCCAATGAAACTGTACCTGAGAGTGTGTCCCTGGTCCTCCAGGTAGACTCCATAATCTTTTGAAATCTGGTGAGTGAGATCAGACAACAGAGGGATTTTCATTGGTCCAAGTCCCCCCTGCTTCCTGGGCGTATTGATCCTGTTAAAAAGGAACATTTAGAGTGGAGCACGACATAACCCAACCAAAGATAAATTGAAATTCCAACGTAGTGTCTCTGTTATTACTAGCTTTAATTTTCAGGCATTGGAACCTGACAGCATGTGGGTTCAATGGGAAAGCCAGCTTACCAGGCCAGGTGGGTGAACTGGGAGTCTACTGAGCAGGCGACCACCTCCGTGTTGATGGCACGGAACTCGTGCACCCGGTCACTGAATGCGATGATCTCAGTAGGGCAGACGAATGTGCTGCAAGAAAAACAACAATCACGTTAACCTATGCCGTCAAGCAGCAATCTAATCAACACAAAAAAAAAAATAATGCAACCTGCGCCTCGGATGTTACTCACAAGTCCAGGGGATAGAAGAAAAAGACGAGATATTTCCCCTTGTAGTCTGACAGCTTCACCTCCTTGAATTCACCGTTGATGACAGCTTGTCCTTCCCAGTTTGGTGCAGGCTTTGAAACTAATGTAGGAAGAAAAGCCAATGTTCAATCGATAGAACCGCTCTATTACAACAGGCCGCATGGGTACAGGGGCATTGCTAAAAATCATGTGCTGTGTTACAGGGTAAAGTCTCAAAAGTCATGACGACACAGGACAAATAGTGAAGTGGGACAACAACTGGGACAGCATCAATATAATGAGGATAATCAAACTAGGGCTTGGCGATAAAACATTATAAATTATTATTGAAATATAACGGTTAGGAACAGTTTCTATCACCAGGCTATCAAGTTTCTAAACTCGTATTCAATTCATGTCCAAAAACCCTCAATTTTTTTTTTTTTCTCAACTCACCTCTGTTAAATATGAAATAACTTAAATATACACATTCCATACAGTTCAAGTTGTAACTACATTTATATATATATTTAAATGTTTCACTTAACCTTTGAATGTATATAGTTTTTTAGTATTTTAATAGACTTTTCTTATTCAAACTATTGCTCTGCCAGCTGACCTGTCTCTTCTCAGGTCAGCCTGACTTTCATTGTACTGTTGACAATGTGCAAACCTGCACATGATAAATAAAAAACTTGAACTTGATGATTACGGTGTCGAGATTTAACACATAATAAATTGACCTCAGGTTCGTAAAAATTAATTGAAGTTTATCAAATGTTTGTTATTCTCTGTTTATAAAAAAGAGTTACCACAACCATCACAGGGGAGCCAAACTGAATCTTGAAACTCAGTATTCTAATGTGACATTTATGGTGATAATTACAGATATCGTTTGATATTGTTTTGTTTTATCGGTAGGATTTCTGGTCATATAACCCAGTCCTAACTCAAACACTGATGCATTAGATAATAAACACTGCATGACATGTGTGTAAGACAAAAACTATGCTGATGGAGGGGTGGGTGAAGTGTCTGAGTCCATAAAACACATTAACTGTAGCTTTTTATACGTTAGAAGAAGTGGTCACCATTGACTTCGATTGTATTGGATTTTGCTGCAACGCTGTTTATCCCTGAAACTCCAAAAGTCTTTTGTGGACTCAAACATTTCACTAATGGGTTACTACCTAAGTGTATCCATGGGACTTGAAAACCCTCCAGAGGAATCAGCGGGTTGTTGCTGTGCTACACACCGTCATGTGCGGGGGGGGGGGGGGGGGGGCGGGGAGGAACTCAGTCCAAGGAATTGAACAGAATGACGTGTCCTACAAAAAACCCATTTGATTCAAACCGAGGCCTAAAGTGTGCGTTACGGTAAACTTTTCAAAGCTGCCCCAGACAGACAGTCACATTAAGAGGCGCTGCAGAGTGTCTGACACTTTGTTTTGTTACAGTCCTGACAGCAGTTACGGTTGGTCGGGACCAGCACGAAGAAGCTGCAGCTGCTGGGTTCTCACGGGGACACAGACACCACAGTGGACATACAGACACTGATCCAGCACGCGTGGCCGTGAAGGGACAGAGACACACTCACTCTTGGCTTTGCTGAGGTGCAGGGAATGGTCGGACACGGGCACACGGAAAGCCTCCCCGGGATAGACGTGTCCTCCCGCGTAGTTGTGACACTGGGTGTTTCTCACGTTGGCGCTTTCCTCTGCAGATGTGACTGTGGTGGCGGCGAGGAAGAGGAGGAGGAGGAGGACAGAGGTGCTCAACAGCTGCTGCCGCTTCACACCGGGGTGGGAAACTAACTCCATGGTGTCGTCTCTCTCTGTCAGCTGCAGTGGGTTTCAGGCTTTGGAGCAGGATTGTTTGAGGTGCCTTCTTCCTCCTCCTCTTCTTCTTCTACGTTCAAGGTTGGCAGCAGCCTGCGTGCTTATTGCTGCATTACTGCCACCTTCTGGACTTAATTAGCTCACTGCTATTCACTCCTATTTCCATTTACCAATTATAAGTGACTAAGGGACAAGTTGTCTGTCTGTCTGTATATCTGCTTGTATATATGTCTGTATATCTATCTATCTATCTATCTATCTATCTATCTATCTATCTATCTATCTATCTATCTATCTATCTATCTATCTATCTATCTATCTATCTATCCATCTACCTATCTATCCATCTATCTATCTATGTATAGATCAATCTTGTCTTTCAGGAATTGTTTTTCAGGAATTGACTCAAAGAGGTCCAGGGCTATAATTTCTAGATCCAAAATACAATCTTGAAGAACCTTCATGTCTTCCTCCTTCCCTAAACTCCTCTCCAGCAGCTCTCCCTTCCGTGCTACGTGACTGGCTCCGCTTCTCCAGTTGGTCCACGCACGTTTCCCACATCTGCCTGAGTGTATTCAACTGATCCCTGGTTTGCTGGTGCTCCTTCCTTAGGGACTCTTCTCTTGTGACACACTCCCGCACCTCCTCAGACAGCCAGCGTAGCTTGGTCATTGTCTCTGCAAGCCATTGATGAATGTTTTTCACTAATGTAGGGTCCTGTGATATTGCGTGTTGTTTATAGTCACAATTACTAGCCAAGTTGAGGCATGTTGCATCCAGTTCCTCACCAATGATGGTAAGGATTTGTTTCTGTTGTTCTGCCATCTGTAGCACCTTCTCCTCCAGACCTGAAATATGCCTCAGTTCACCGGACCTAATTTTCTCATCCAGTTCCTGTGTGAGTTGTTGGTATTTTTTTTGAAGCAGTGCATATGCCTCCTCATTTGTCCTCAGCTGCGCTGCCATCTTATCAGACTCACTCTTCGTCCTGCTTAATGTGGCACGGAGCACCCCACACAGCTCCCTATCTGACTCTCCACTTGCCTTAACCGCCTTCAAATGTGCCTGCATTTTAGCCTGTACTTCATGATCACGATTTATGCTGCTGTCCTCCATCATTGTCTTCATGTTGTACACATTCTTCTGATGCATCTCTCTCTCAAGCTGCAGCTGTTGCTCCAGTGCAGCCCGCTCTTCCAGTGCCACTGTCAGTTTAGCTTGTAGCTCTGAAGAGCTCCTCTCGAGCTCCTTCCTGGAGTTCTCCTCATTAACTAACTTTTGAGCTAGATGAGCATGGGTTGGGGTCATCTTTTCCAGGGCGGCCTGGAACTCGCCCTGCATGTCCTGGACCCTTTGACAACAGCAGTCTTTGGAGGCAGTTTGTTCCTCCGGCTTCTGGTGCTCCTTTATCCAGGCTTGGATGGCCACCTGACTCTGATTCTCTTCTTTCAGGGCAGCTAAGGCCTCTCTTACCTCCAGTGTTTCCTGCTTCAGTGACAACAGTTGCTGGCTGGTCTCAGTCAGCTCAACGTTTTTGTGGTGGATCTCTTCCTTGAGCTGGAGCACCCCACACAGGTGCTTATCTGAATCTGCTTTTGCCTTAACCTCCTTCAAATGTGCCTGCGTTTTAGCGTGCACTTCATGATCACGATTTATGCTGCTGTCCTCCATCATTGCCTTCGTGTTGTGCACATTCTTCTGATGCATCTCTCTCTCAAGCTGCAGCTGTTGCTCCAGTGCAGCCCGCTCTTCCAGTGCCACTGTCAGTTTAGCGTGTAGCTCTGAAGAGCTTCTCTGGAGCTCCTTACTGGATTTCTCCTCATTGGCTAACTGTTGAGCTACATGAGCATGGGTTGGGGTCATCGATTCCAGGGAGGCCTGATACTCACCCTGCTTGTCCTGGACCCTTTGACAACAGCAGTCTTGGGAGAAAGTTTGTACATCCAGCTTCCGTTGCTCCTTTATCCAGGTTTGGATGGCCACCTGACTCTGATTCTCTTCTTTCAGGGCAGCTAAGGCCTCTCTTACCTCCTGTGTTTCCTGCTTCAGTGAGAACTGTTTCTGGCTGGTCTCAGTTAGCTCCACATTTTTGTGGTGGAGCTCTTCCTTGTTCAGGGCTAAACGGCTTAGGATTTCACTGAGTTCCGTACGAGCTGCGTCTGTCTTCTGGCTCAACACATTCAGCTGGTCTGGAAAGCTCTCCTTTTCCCTTGCTGCCTCCGAAGCCTTCTCAGTTTGAAATTGAGTCTCGTCCAGCCTCTTGCACTTGGCTTTGCAGGGACCTACAGTCTTAATGGCAATGCTTCTTATTCTATCTCTGCTTCTCCCACGCTCCAGGAGTACTGCTTCCAACTTCTTTCTATCAGTCTGCTCTCTGTTCTGTATTTCCCTCAATTTTTCTAGCTCTGATGACAATTTGTCCAACCTATTGTAGAGTTGGTCCCTCTCCGGCTCCTTCTGATCCATGACTCTTTTCAGTTCCGGGGCTTGTCTCTCCGATTCTGTCTTGTTTGACTCATTCAGGATTTGTCCAGCCACACAGGCTTCAGTCTGGTCCCTGTATAGATTTAACTTCTGGTCTACTTTGGTCAATCCTCGGTTAGTTTCTTGTAATGCTTTAGTAAAGAGTTTTAACTTCTCAGAGATCTCTCCTGCTTGGTCACTGGTTGTTCCCATGTCCTTGGTAGGTCTGCAGTGAGCTTCTCCCGCCATGTTCCATGATTCCGAATCACTAGATGTCTCCATAATTTGGCTTGTGATTGCTGAGTTGCAAAAATGCTTCGATGATTCTTTTTATTGTTAGCGGTTAGCAACCAATGTCAAGGTGCATCATTGCATCTACTGTGTTCTTCCTCCTCGGAATGTGATGTGTCTGTAAAGATCAAAGGGAAGTATGTCCCTCTATAAAGATCATAGGCATAGATATAAACACTGGCAATATCGAAGACATACTATACTACCCCCATTTCCTATAGCATAGATATTATATATATGTGTTGGCATCCGATGGTGGATAGTGGTCCACCATCGGCTGCCAACTTGATCATGATATACCTTCACCCTGCTGGCGGCAGTGGACGATGGATTGTGAATGATGGTGGCATCTGATTGTGCTGGTGGATTCTGATCGTGGTGGCTGTTTATCGTGGACTATTATTTTCAACAAGACAGTTTATATAAAATATGCCTACTCAGATACCATTGCTGGCATAATTCATCAATTCAATTACCTTCCAATATGCTACAAACTGTTTATCCTAATCAATGTTGTAAATACTGAAGCCCAAAGAAATGGAGAAAAAGCTAGAAAACTATACTGTGATGTTTCATTCTAAAGACTAGTAAGAAGCAGATTTTTTGATCAGAGGTTGAGGTTAGTTTGTGTCCCCAAACAATTAATGGAAGTCTGTGAAGTTAGTGGAGGAGAAATGACCTGGACCAACGTTTGAATTATGTTATTTTACACTGACTATGTGGACACAGAAAACAGTAATTTCTTCAATTGAAATTGCCAGAAAAAATATCTTCACAATATTAATTTACTTTTCAAAGACATAAAGTCTTCCTCCAGTCATGGATTATCTAGCATGAGACAATTAATACCCTTTAAAATGTGTCCAATATAAGTTTATTAAATGTTAAGCTGAACAGAAATGTTCCAATTTCCAAATTCTAATATCCTCACCTACAGTTTGTTGTGAATGATTATTGGCAACCTCCCTTTTTACCATCCCAAGAAGAGATATGTGATCAATTATCGGTTCTTCACTTCACATCCCTGAACAGTAAGTTATTAAAAAGAAAATCTGCCGTTGATTTTGACACAGTCGTTGACAGCTGCTGCAGTTTACCTAAGGACAAGTAGAACAAGACATTTTCAACTTGTTCAACAGATTGTGACTAAACAAAGTAACCAAAGAGTGCATGTAGATTAGAACGCCTAACAAGCTCAAGAGACAGTTTTTTATTTTTTTTATTCAAAACATTGTCAGAGATCAAAAAGGACAGGGTGCTACCTCTACTACAAAAAGGTATTAACTTGTAAGCCAAGTCCTTTTTCAGTTTTGAACCAATGTCCTGAAAAAGTAGCGAGTAGAAACCAATACACACCCACGTCTTTTGTGAATTTACCCAACATCCTACTTCAAAGACAAGACTACACATACTGTACTGGTCTTTTTATTTGTGGCTCACACATAAACCTGATGTTTCCTGAGTGCTTCCATCAGCCATTTGTAACAGTTTACAACAAATACATTGAAGGCCTTTTCTGTGTGCAGTTGCAGGTATGGACCTTTTAAATGTAGGTTTTTTGACTTATCACAAACCCTAAAGGTTCAGTGTGTAGAACTTTGTGATATCTAGTGTTGAAGTTGCACGTTGCAGCTGAATACCTCTCACCTCACCCTCCCCTTCCAAACATGAAAGAGAACCTGGGGTAGTTTTTAATTTGATACCTCAAGTGTCAGTTTTGTCACAATCATTAGGGCATGAGCACTGACAGGCACTGACAGACAGTGAGGCCCTATTGAAATTGGAAGGATTTTTATTATAAATTGGCTTTTTGAGGGCTCTAACATGCTAAATCTTTTTTTCGTTTTTAATTTAATTTTTTTTATATATATTTTGTTGTATTTAATTTTTATTTTTTTTGTAATCTACATAGTGTAAGATATTGTGCAATAAATAGGTGGTTGAAGTCCTGCCATTTTAGGGGTTCAATATCTAGCCAAGGACACTACGGCATGCAAATGGGGAAGAGTGGGGATTGAACCGCCAACCTTCTTGTTTGAGAACAATCACTCGACCCGCTAGGCCACACCGCCTTTTGTTCAAGACTAGTTTATTTTGGATTCTTATGAGACACAGACTTAAAATCATAATGTCCATGTATTCCTGCACATTTGAGCCAATCATGTTGCCCTGCTGATGTGGTGAAATATAAAAAAAAATACCTTCTGATGGAAACCTTCAAGTGGCTTTAAGTACATCGCTAACTGCACCAGCAGTATGTAGCCAGACGCCTTTCAAGGTTTTTTTAAAAAGCTTTACTTAGCTATTCAAGTATTCAGACGTGATGTCATGAAGTTTAACCAATGGTTAGCACCATTACATATACTTACAGACAGATGTAGGTAATGGAAAAAGTATGTATTGAAAGGCACATAAGCACCTGCAACCCGACCACATGAATGTAAAGACTGTGGAAATCTGTCGTCACACATCTGACCGTAATGAGGCATAGAATAACGTGCACAGCTCAGAGTGCGACACAAACACGTGACTACACGTTCGTCCTCTAAGCGACATGAGGCCTGCCAGGCATGGGTCAGGTTTGGCAAGTTAAAATATTTCAAACCTTCACCTTGGTATTCTTTACTCTTTATTACATATAGTCCACAGACAGATAAAACATTTGGAAAAGCATCAAGAATGTTGGCAACAATCTTTACCCTGCTCTCATTTATGTCTTTGTAACAAGTGGTGCTTAACTCAAATTGAAATATTTAATAACTCAATTTATTTGTTATCTTTGAGTTAAACAGTAATGGATGAACATTTGTTTAATGAAATGACCCAAAATAAATATCAAACAGGCAGTTTGATTAGAATGTTCACTTGGGGCGGGATTTGTAAAACCTTGTGAAGTGGGAAAAATACAGAGTGCTTAATGTTAAGAGACTTTAAATACAGTAGCTTAAAGAATTTCTTTGGCGTTCATCTGAAATTCTTCTAATTCAAGTACTTCATACACCACTACTGTCATGGATGGAGATATTATTTACTAAACATAAAATGAAAGCTTTTATGAAAATAAATAAATATGAGACGAAATATAAATTTCAAGAACACGGAGTGGGGTAATGTTAGAAAGTAGGACTGGCAAAACAATAGCACTTCAAAAATGTTTTACCCATTTTGACTTTGTGTTTCTGTCGATTTTTGTCAGTTTAATTCTCACATCTTTGTTACTATGACCTCTGCTGTTCAATTTTAAATACTTGCTGAATGATGCATTACGTCCTGGGCTTGAGGCATCAGACGGTACATTATATGATGTGTAACTGTGATGGTTAGGGAAGGGGGAAGTATATTACAGACTTGAAGAGGTGATTAAAAGACGAGATGACTAGTTTAGCTCGTAGACTTCAGCTTGGACCAGGGGTTCGTGCCACGCACATCCAGAGGTGGGCTGTTGGCAAAGATATGGTTGCACAAGTCTTCCAGTGGGGGTTCAGGATCCGTGGTGGCATACTGGGCAGCATCTTCGATTTCCTTCCTCACCGCTATATCAATCTCCTACAGACGCAGAGGATTATGGTCATTTGTTTGTATTATGTAGTTCTGTTCCGTTATTAATATTATTGGCAATAGATTAATGATGTCAGAGGGGTTTGGTCCTTCCCTACCCCCAAAAAACAAAAAATATTTCATACCTTGAGCTCCTCAATGCTTGCCATGTTGTTGCTAAGCATGCGATCCTTCAGCAATGATATGGGGTCGCTCTTGCTGCGGACCTCCTGAATCTCCTCACGTGTGCGGTAGCTGAGAGGGCAGATGGGTGCAGGGATGTTGTAGGGATGCACTAGTACAATTGTATTGTAACACACGTATTGGAAAATCTTCCAATAAAAACGTTACTTTTACTAACCACTACTATTAGCACAAAGGGGGTTGATTTGAGGTTGTTGCACAAACCATAATAATCCCTGTAACACTATTGGAGTTTGTATTAATAGCATTACTTGGTAAAAATGTTATTGTGATTAGTGATGCGTTAACATTTCTAATCACAACTATAAGCTGCTGCAGCGAACATCAATCTTAGTGTCACAGTGTTCAGTCCAACCCTGAGCTGTGGTCAGGGCACTGCAAGGCCACTACAGGGGGAAGGAGAATACATGAGGACTACTGTGGAACAGTGGCAGAGGCAAGAGGAAGCACAGTGCAGATACCGTCAGTCGGTCAAATTAATATACTTATTTTCTCATTTAGAGCAAAGCACAATACAGAGTATATTGATAAACCAGAGTGAAGGAGTCATTTTTTCTAGTGTAGTTTACAAAGGCCCAGGTACAGTGATAATTTACCTGACGCCGGGATCACTCATACTGTGTCCATGATAGCGGTATGTCTGAAGCTCCATGATAATGGGACCCTGAGAAATGTGTGACAAAAACATTCAAGCTGGGAAACAGAAAATCATGTTTGCCACGTAGTTTGATTCAATATCTTTCACTTACCTTTCCAGATCTGCAGTGGTCAGCGGCAAACCTCACTGCTTCCCGTACGCACAAGACATCCATCCCATCAACCTGAATACCAAAAAAAGTCATTGAAGGTGACGTTTTCAGGGAATTCATTTCAGTAATTTATATTTAAGTAGAGGCTAAACTTAGAAGAGTGGACCAATCTCCCTGCTACAGAAAAAGTGCATCAGTTGAGGAAAAAGGTTCAAAGAAATGAGTGAGATCAGTACCCGGAGACCAGGGATGAACTCTCCTCTCTTGAAGTAGTCTGTGCTGGCTGCAGCTCGCTCCACTGACGTTCCCATACCGTACCGGTTGTTCTCACAGATGAAGATGAGGGGCAACTTCCAGAGAGAGGCCATATTGTAGGTTTCAAAGATCTGACCCTGTAAAGTCGATGAAGGATATTTGTTAACAAAGCATTGAAAGACAATTGGTTTTTTGAAGATCCTGATGGTTCCCATAAGATGTATATAGCAGAGCCTGTTGTTAGAAAGGTTAGACAGTAACTTATCTTAAAAAGTAAACATTTTACAGCCAAACTTATGCCCCTGCGGTATATCTGAATGTCTTCAGAGAGCATTCTGGGTTGGCTCAGTTAAAGGATGCCAATAAAATCAATAGCAGCTGTGATTCTAAAGAAGACAAGCAGATGCTACGTAGCTTGTTTAACTTTTCTGTCTTTGTTCAGTTTATTAGGGAAGTTGCTAGTAACCATAACCCTAATGTTTACAGTCTCACAACTTTTAAACACATTTACAATTTTCACATCCACAGTTTATAAGTGCATGCATGGGCTCTTAATCACAGCTACTGTGAACAATATAAGCAAGTTGGAACTTATGCATAGATTCAATGAAGTATAAAGTTGTATTAAAGCATCAACTTTGGAGAAACACTGTTCCCTAATTTTGAATCAAGCTGGTATGTGTCTTCTGTGCCCTACCTGGTTGGCAGCACCATCACCATAGAGACAGACACACAGCTCATTGTTGCCCTGAAATTTGCAGGCCAGAGCTACACCAGCACCAAGGGGAACCTGAGGAGAATCAACATGTCTGGGGTGAGTTATATAAACCTTAAAAATAGTAAACAGTGTATCACAACTTCTTTGGCTCAGTCGCAGCTTATTAAATATCAAGGATTCCTGTAAGCTGAGCATGGCTGATGTTGGTTTCTTGCCATAATATTTCAAGCAGAGCTGAGGTATCAATGGCAGCAGTTGTGTCAAATAAAGATTTGATGAGCAGAGTCACATTACTTGAATTCCACTATATTTCCACAAT
This sequence comes from Platichthys flesus, assembly GCF_949316205.1. Lineage (NCBI taxonomy): Eukaryota > Metazoa > Chordata > Actinopteri > Pleuronectiformes > Pleuronectidae > Platichthys > Platichthys flesus. The sequence goes on along the minus strand of NC_084959.1, from coordinate 12,470,598 downwards.
GTGTAAACATTATCAAACAAGGCCCACTTATCATGCCAGTGTTCCCTAATACTTCACACTGAGAAAATACTGGTAATTTTAGATTTGCGTTCAAATTCTTTTTGACTTAGTGGTTTTCTCTAATGCAATCTGATTATCACTGCTTTACGAATTAGCTTAAGAAGTTAGCTGAATTGTAGTCAAGAGACCAGAAGGATCAGTTTACATGTTTGACATCAAACACTCTGCTAGTAGACTATGGTGATATACCTGTGCTCCAACAATTCCATTTCCTCCATAGAAGTTTTTGCAGTACATGTGCATTGATCCTCCTTTGCCTTTTGCAATTCCTCCTCTTCTGCCTGCACATTAAAAACAAAATAAACAATAATATGTTAAACTCAAAAATAACTGTCTCACGAATGAAAATGTCTCAGACTGTGTGTCACCATTTCAGACTCACCGGTGAGCTCGGCCATGATCTCCTTCACTTTCCCTCCTCTGGTGTAAGTGTATCCATGGGCGCGGTAAGCAGTGATCAGGTGGTCAGACAAATTAATGGATGCTTCAATACCGACTGCACAAGCCTCCTACAGGGAGAAAACAAACAAACAGCTTGACATGTTGTCTGTGTGTCGATTGCTGCATGTTCTTGTTTGATAATATGATGGAATGTTCGAATTTCAAATAAAAAGTGACAACCCAACTGCGTGCATCTCTTAAATGTGTTGCATTTATGTAGACTTTTCTTTTTAATAATCTTGTTCAGTAATCACATCTCATGCTGCCATCATAAGACATTGCTCTAAAACTGGAATGAAACTCTCTATACAATTTGTTGTATGAATTGGAAAAATTATGGTGGACTCTACCTGGCCGTCATACAAGTGGCAAAACCCTCTGATGATCTTCTGCTTATAGAGCTGATCTGCCTTCAGCTCCATGCGCCTGATCGTCTGCATGGTGCGGTAGTACTGCAGACCCTCATCACGAGTCATAACCACCTCAGTGGCCGGAGCCTCATCCAGCTTGTGCACATCACATTTCTAGAGAAATGGAAAAATACACAATAATTCACACCACAAACTCACATGTGCATTGAGCAGTTTAGTGCAAAATTACAACTTACCTTTACTTCGAAGCTAGCCTGGGTTGTGAAGTCAGCATATGTGCGTGCTGAAACGACCACTGCAGCTCCCTGACATGAGAGAAGAGGATTTAAAAGTGGCAATCCTAAAATCATTCATCATTACTAAGTTTTCTGTTTATTGTCTTACAAGAAACTTTCAAAAGTGTTAAATGTAATTATATTTTCAAACAAAGGGTGAATATAATCATCTGACCACCCATTTCATGGTATTTCAGTACCTGACACTTGTTGTACATAACTAATGTGCATATTCAACTTCAGTGCATGTCACACACCTAACTGTATTTCACAAATATCTAACGACATATAACAATCTGAATATTATTGAAATAATAGAACTATAAATAAAGAGCTGAATATGAATATTTTTGTTTCCTTTACGATAGACAAACATTTGGTCTCCAGCTCATATTTATCATTGAGATAAAGTCTAACATTGTTATTTAAATGAAACTTTATTTAGCCACACTTTCTTAGGACATATCAGGGACTCCTCAAAGAGCTTCCAGCTAATGTGTCCTTAATGAGAACAGCGCTCCTGTCTACAAATTGCTAAAACAGAGAAATAAACTCAGTGAGGTTTAGGGAACACTTAAATCAAGAGCAGTTTTTGTTTTTAAGAAAACAACTAGAGCTGTCAGAAGGCTTTAACGCCTAGTTTTCGCTGTTAGCCAAACAAGCTACCATCCGGCCTCACAAGGTCAGAACAGCGGAGGCTGTCACGTCGCACGTAAACAGCGGAGCTTTTAGTTCCACGCTGTCCTGCGGTGTTTGAACGTGACGGCTTCAAATGTGTGTACTTACATTTCTGGAAGCGCAGGCTCTCAGCACATTGGAGATATTGGTCAGCATCTTTCCTGGACTCACTAGCTCACAGCAGTCAGCAGCACTTCTGTCCTTAGGTTCCGCACTTCCGCTTCCGCTCACTCTTCCTCTCTGCCCTCAACTCCTGCAGGAAACAGCTCTGCTGCCCCCCCTTCTTCTCTGGTGTTTGGTCCTAATAGACCAGAATGACCCAGAGAGCAGGGTAAAGTCATGCATAGATACATAAATAAAATAAAATAGGTCGAAAATACACCTAATGTTATAGAAAGTAGGTCATGTCAAGACTGCAACTTCTACTATACTACTACTAATAATAATAGGTTATATTATTAACACCATTTTATCCAGCTTGTGTACTCGCCTCTGTCATAATAACAGTCTATATATGCATAATCATTTATCCTAAATTAATTTGAATATACTCTTTACATATATGCAATGTTTTCATTTATCTTCTCTTCTCTTCTATTTTAATATCTTATGAGGGACCATGGTGTGTATAGCCCAGTCAGCAGTAGTCCTACATCTGACTCCTCTCATCATTGGCTGCAGTGTGTGCAGCAGAGAGGGGACCTCGTCCATTTACCGGTGTAATGTGTGAATAGCCTTTATATGTGGGCGGGATTTACGCAGCGACGCACGGTAGTAAACTGGATTGTGTGCGCGCACCAGCATCATCATCATCGTCCTCATCCGCTTCAGTCTGAGCAGCATCTCTCTCCCGCATCCGAACCAAACCCTCCTGTGCTGCTCCCCATCCGCAGCCTCCACAATGACCTCCAGCCTGCTCAGCTGAGTGCGGTGTTGCTGCGCCACGCTCCCCGCTGCTGTGGCCGCTCTCGCTGCTCCTGCTGCTGCTGCTGCTGCTGCGGTGCTGGGGGAGAGACGCGGAGCCCGGTGGTGCACCACTGCAGAGCCGTGGGTGACTGCGCGTCCTGACGATATCGCGTCTAAACATTCTTTGGACCATGGCGAAAACAGTCACGTCATCCAGCGCAGTTACAGGTACGAGCTATTACGCACATTCACCATCACACCGGACGGGCTCGTTATTGTTGTGATTGCGATTTGAAGCAAACGCGATGACGCAATTGACATTTGCACTGCTGGTTGCGCAGCTATGATCCGGCGACCACTGTGTTTTTTTTTATTATTCCTTATTCGCTGAATAAAACTGGGCAGGCTGTTCTGATTCACATGCTGCAGGTTGCATGGTCATAGATGCACCGAGAGATTTTGATTATTATTCGTATCAAATAAACCCTCATCACAGGCCTAATGGAGAGAAAGTGAGCATGGGCTGCATGTATCTCCTGTTATTGTTTTATCTGCACTTTCTCTGCCTACATAGTGCTACTTTAACTGAAAAGGAAAATCAGGCAATCAGTGTATTAGTTGTTTTATTTTGTGTGATAACGTGACTGACTAGAAAAAAGGGGGTTTAGGATGGAGAGACTGTACTGCTGCGTGTGGCACAGGAGGACAGACCCATGGATTAAACTGAATTTAAAAGCATCATTGTTTGGTGACTCTCTGGGATGCAGACTGGGGTCATTCACTTTGCAAAGCAGGGTAAGATTATACTTTCACTCTGCTATTTGGATTGCACCCTGACCGGAGAGAAGGACAAATCAAATGGGAATACAAGTGCGTGAATGAGAACACATAATGTCCTGGGAAAGAGGTAGTGACTGCGTGTTAGAAACCCTCCAGGTCTATTTCACTGAGACAAATGCTGAAACCAAGATGCCCAACTCCACCTCTAAGACATAAAGCTGTAGTAAACACACCCTGCATCATTCCAGTGAAAGACTGTGGCCACGGAAAAGATCAATAAAACATCTTATTATGGAAAATGATGAATGTCACAATGTTAAGCATGCATGACTAAGGAGTGCAGTAAGATGTTTATATGAGTTAGCTAAGTTCAGGTCAAAGAGAGCAGAGTCAAACAAAGCAGCAGCAGCAGTTCTTCTCCTGGCTTCCTTGTTTAAGTGGGAGTCAGGGTTGTCTGCCAGGTTCCACTACACAATAAAAGCCGAGGCTGACACGAGAGTAATTCACCCGACCAAGTCAAGCGGCTGTTGGCAGTTTAGCCTGAAGAGCACACACTGATTCAGGGAATTTGTAGAATTAAATAACGATTTGAACTCTCTTTTATTGCGGCTGTATAGTTGTTGGGAACCAATTTTCATCATTCAATATCCTTTTTTCTTGCATCATGGTTTATTTAATATTTGATATTTGTTTCAATTATTTATTTCAAATATTGATATGACATTTTGTTTTACTTTTTCAGTCCAGCTATATTAGATTTATTTAAATGTTTGTGTTATGGTGATTTCACATGCTCCCTCATCTATATGGATGGATGGATATTAGATAGATAGATAGATAGATAGATAGATAGATAGATAGATAGATAGATAGATAGATAGATAGATAGATAGATAGATAGATAGATAGATAGATAGATGGACACTTTATTGATCCCAAAGGAAATTTCTGACCCTTCAACACATCTGCAACACACACAATGCACTGATCTAAACCCAGTTTTTTCTTATTTCTCCTTATTTGTTTTGTGTCCTGTTTAGGTGAAAAGATGGCACCGCCATCCATCACTCTACTTCCTGACAAGAGATCTCCGACAAATTGTCACAGCTCTCCAGCCCGAACAGGGAAAACGAGTGAGTAACCCTCACACAACTAACACTTTACTTCCATTATCTTGGTGAAAATCATATATAATATATATATTGCTTGCACATTGCCAAATATGAGTGTACAGGCCAGTACATATCAGGATATTGCTTCTCACAGTGAACGTATGTGGAGCAACTGTCTCATCAAGGACAGTCTCCAGCCCTCTCCTGCAAATTGCTGCAGTTTGCCCTTGGCATGAGGGCACTTTGCAACATAATTCACTTGAGACAGAGTGCAGGATCTATTTCCCTCTGGTGGTATTAAAGCAAAACTGCAGCTCAGTAATGTGACACTGATATTATGCATCTTTGGACAAAAAAGCTGTGTGTGCTCTCTCATTCTTCTGTCATGGTGACCTCAGCTCCATCTAACACAGAGAAAAAGCCACAAATAAATGGACACGCATCCCCATCGCACTTGGCAGCAAACCATGCAGGTAAACAAAGTACGTCTCACTGATTGCCTTCCTTATAACCAACCTTCCTGAAGTGCCTGTGTCTGTTATTTTGTTCTCTGACGTTTTCGTTTTTCTTTCAGCCATTGAGGGTTACATGAAGACGGACGATAGGATGCGATTGGCCAAAGAGCGACGTGAGGAGAAGGAGAGAACCCTGGGTGGGTGTTGTCCCGGTTTTGTTTGGCACTTGTGAAACCACAAAGGCTGATTTTATGAACTGAGACGCTTTGAAATGCCTGTAGGTTTCTGTTCCGTGCATTTTCCCTCCAAACTTTATCGGCTGGACAGTTTAATTGGCCATGACGTGCTTTTCTAACCAATAGAGTATTCATTTTGAGTTCACTGACTTGCTGATTTGATGTGCGCTGTCACCTCAGAGGATGTGGCAGTGTCACAGAATAGTGGACAAAAGTAGGTCTCACACTTCATCCTCCAGCTATTAGCCTCATGGTGACAAGGATTTCTATCTTCTTGATTTAGAGTGTGGGCTGACAGACAGATTCAAATTCATTGTAACAAGTTCACATGAAAATCAAATACTTGTGGGGTGAATGTGCGGTTACAGGAAAATAAATTCATTTTTGTCTTCGTCTTGTCTGTTTCAGCTGCCAGGGAGCAGCTGATGAGGGAGAAGGATCGCAGAGCACGGCTGCACCACGAGCGCACAGTGGAGGAGCGCTGGAGGAAGCTGGATGAGCAGAGGCAGCGAGAGGAGCTCCGCAGGGCTGCAGTGGAGGAGAAGAGGAGGCAGCAGCTCGAGGAAGAGAGGGTCAGCTGCATAAAACACTTTGTGGTCGTTTCTCTGCAATTCCAGTCATCTGTGCTGGTTTCAGGTTTAGACAATGCATGTACAAGAGTTGTGGAGGACCCAAAGATTTCTTGAAGTTCCTCTGTTTTTAGATCAAATTCTAACACTTTTTTCATGAGTTCTAGATATGACAGTAGTCTAGGGAGGCCCAGTGATGGTTCAGGTCCTGGTTTGCGGTCCTTCCGAGTCACAATCCCCGTGTCTGTGAAGGATTTCCTCCCATAGTCCAAAGACATGCAGATTGGGGTTATATTAATTGAAGACTCTTAAATGATTATTAGGGAGAGCTTGGCCTAGGGGATAGAGCGGGTGCTCTGTAACAAGAAGGTTGCCGGTTCGAATCCCACTCTATCCCATCTGCATGCCTAAGTGTCCTTGGCAAGATACTGAATCCCTAAATAGCCCCTCATGAATGTTGAGTGTACTAATTGTAAGTCGCTTTGGACAAAGCGTAAGCTAAATGACATGTAATGTAATTATTAGAGATAATGATTGTTTGTCTCTATATTATGGCCCTCCGACACAATGACGGGTGAACCTTGCTCAATGTCCCCACCCAGGACCCTTACAGAAACAAATGGAATGCACAGACATATCTCTATAATCAAAGTACAACAAAAAGCCATGCCACTAATGACAGGACAGTGATTGAATGCAAGTCGGCTCTGCTGTGTTGCCTTCAGGAGCGGTTGGAGGCCCTGATAAAACGCTCCTTCGAGCGAAGCCTTCTGCTGGAGCAGAGGACCAAACGCTGGAGCAGGGGCTGGCCTTCAGGAGCAGGTGAGCACAGAGAATATAGTGAATACATACAAGGCAGTGGAGTTTTATATAAATGTGAATTGAGTGGAACAGCTGGAAGTGGAAGACCTTTTTTTTTTTGTTCTTTTCTTCAGAGGGATGGTATTTTATTGTATTTCTGTGAGATACCATTACAAAAAGAGAGCGAGAGAGAGAGAGAGAGAGAGGGTGAGAGAGTGAGAGAGAGTGTGTGTGTGTGTGTGTAAACGAGAGCCTGTCCTTTGGCCTGATTACTGCTGATGGCATCGTGGCTGCTGAAGTACACGCATGAGCAGAGATGAGTTTCTGTTTCCTACAGACACAGGACAGAGTTACAGATCTGTGCTGTTGTCTCTGCAGAACTAAACTACATCTGCTTGAGATTCAAAACACAACAGTGCATCTCTGTGTGTGGCACGTTTTCTAAAACATCCACATTGTGGCTTTTGACCAGACAAAACAAATATGACTCACAGTTGATCACGACATCTCTGCTGGTGTGTTAACTCCCATCCAGGTGTGTACAGCTGGATGAGGAAGTGCTCAGACAAACTGTTCATAATGCTCTGTCTGCTCTGCTCCGCCTGCTGCCTATAGGTGACAGTGAGAATGCACCACTCCCTTTCTCTGCTGCCTCCGCCTTTTCCCATGGCATTGCCTCCCCCCTTCCTGCTGTCAGCGAATCTGGTAACGTTGAGTCCCAGCCCCATGACCTATCTCCCCCCATGTTCATCCAACAGTTACCATGTTTGTGTTGTGTTTGCCTTTAGGCAGAGCTGAAATTTAAACTTAAAGGTTCAGTGTGTAGAATTTGGTGACATCTAGTGGTGAAGTTGCATGTTGCAGCTGAATAGCCCTCATTCAGCTTCGCATTTAAAAACATGAAAGAGAACCTGTGGAAGCCCTCAGTTCCAATAAAAACTCAAAAGGAGTTTTGTTTGCCTGGTTTGGTCGACTGTAAAATACATGGCAGCCTCTGTAGAAAGGACCTGCTCCAGATTTAAATATAAAGTATTTCAATATAAATAGCCTACTCTACGGTACAGAAAACAAACATTTATACAATTCAGATGAAACACACTAGTGAAAACATCGCTAGGATTATTTTATATTCAATTTCTGCCGATAGATCTTTGTCACCTAAATCTTACACAGTGAACCTTTAAACCAAAGGCAAATGTGTTCTCCGCATTAGATGCTTGCATGTTCAGCTGCTTTTTTGTTTTAAATGTGTGTGTTTTTGTGTGATATATTGTAAGCTTGCAAGCTATATGTTGCAGGTTTAATTGTGTTTGCTGTGCTTGTTATTTGCCGCAATGGCCTTTGTCTTTCAGTTACTGGCGAAAAAAAGACTGGACTAATTGAGATTATACGGGCATATGTCCTATATTAGTCCTAAAATACTGGTTTAGAATGATCTAAGCAAAATTTCAGACCACAATATTTCCTTCTGCATAACATTCAGACAGCTCTTTCCTCTCTGCAGAACAGCTTCTCATGGCCCACCATGCAGAAAAGGTCAATAAAAAAAATGCATCAGCTTTTTCACAGACTATATCTTGCTGCTGGAAACTTATTTTCCCTCAGCCCAGTATTCCTATGTGGCATGTTTGTTTTAGTAAACACGTACTTTCAGTATGTTCAACTCTCTGTTAAATTTCCCCAGAGGTCAACACTCTGGATTAGTTGCCCCAGATTAGTAACATCTCAGTAATTACACACAGGCTAAGGACACTGGATAAAATGGCTAGAACATCTCAATGATCTCCTCCACAAGGGATATTATTTTATCAGAGTTTAGATGTGTGGGCAGGATCTGTGTCATTTTTGTGTTTTTGATGCCTCGAGATTAACGTTTCAAAATGAAAGCAGCTAAGTGCTGTTGACTCCGGATTCCTGGAGCAGACAGTTTTAGAGATTCATCGCAAATGACCTAGAATAAAAATACATGCACCAAAATAGAAGCTGACACCGTCATCCCACTGAGACGGCCTTGCTCTTTAGAGATTACTCTTTACAGATTGTGACAGATGGGCGAGAAGTTACAAGAGGTGCCAAAAAAAACGCTCCCTGTGTTGTACGTGTTTAGGACCTTTGCTTTTGTGATTGTGCACAACTTCTGTGTGTTTTCATTTGCTGTCGTTGTTTTGGCGGCGTGACACCATGTTTGGGACTGGGTGTGAGCTCATTGCTCACAGCGACTTGGCTGGCATGTGTGTGCTTGCATCGTACTGCACAGCAGTGAACACATACAGGGATTAATTAAAAAGAACTGGTTTAACTGGGGCATTAACACTCTCCATCAGGCGGGACTACTGGCTGAGTCAGTCAGGGTTCAATATCCCTGAAACAGTCAGATCTTCTCTAACGGGGGAAAATCAATGACCCAACACTTATGTCTCCCTCCACATGTGCTTGTCAGCTGCAGAAAGGTCAATATGCATTTTAGCAAAGAAATAAGATAAATAACGAGTGATTTTCTGAAATAATCTCATTTCAGACATTTTAGTTGTAAGTCTGCAGCTTTTCTGCCCAAAGAGAAACTTACAGTATCTGTGAAACATGGATACTTGCATCACTATGAGATTCATACCTGAAGTCAAAGACTGTGGTTTAAGCTGCAACAGAGCCTCATATTAATCCTCATATTAATTAGAATTGCAGCATCATCGCTGCCAGCTGCAGAATCGAGTCTGCACCCTCCAGTCGAATGCAGCACACACTGTCCAGACACCCCCCCTCCCCCTGGTTACACTTCATTGTTAGTATCCTTTTGTCATTTGCCATTAACTATCATTTGGTTTGAAAGACCTGCGTTTGTCATCATGCAGCACCCTGCAGTCCTCACAGGTCGCCTTTCTGCAGCTCGCTGAACCCTGCAGATCACAACAGGGCTGGCCTTCTGGGAGGCTCACAGTCCACTCCCAATACCCCCAAGGTCAGTCCTTACCCGCTTTATGTGCTAACACAGCATCAAACACTCACTGCAGGATCTCACAGCTTAAATGAATCACTGAAAAACTTGCAGAAAGAGCGGCTGCGCAGAGAGAGAAGAACCGCATCCCCAGGTTGTGGATCGCCTCTGAGAAGACCTGAATCTCCGGCTACCTCCAAGTGAGATTACTTTCTTTGTTTTTGATTTGAATGTTTGCCCTCACTGACACACTGTTATCCAGGTCTGCTTCTGTTTGTCAGATCTGGGCCACAGGTAAGCCATAGGAATACCACATGTCAACCAAAGGTGCATGGCCCAAATGTTGTGCTATTTGGGCCATATTCACCATTTACCACATGGGCCACTTGAGGTTAAAATCAGTCAAACCTTGCCCAGAGCACCGCATGTTGGCCAAAAAGGGCACAAATCTGTTTTGGGATATTTGGGCCACATTAGCTGGACCACTTAAATCTATGCCAAGTGCTGCATCATGCCTGAAGTGGCTCATGTCCGTATGTGATCTGGGATGACAGTGGTCAGGTGGAACTATTAAGCGGGGAGAGTGTGGCCTAGGGGATAGAGCGGGTGCTCTGCAACAAGAAGGTTGCCGGTTTGAATCCCACTCTTTCCCATCTGCATGCCTAAGTGTCCTTGGCAAGATACTGAACCCCTAAATGGCCCCTCATAAATGTTGAGTGTACTTTAAATGTAAGTCGCTTTGGACAAAAGCGTCAGCTAAACGACATGTAATGTAACCTTGTTTTTTCTTTTCTGTTATAAAACGTAATTCTTAAGCCAAACATCTCTATCTGTGCGCAGGCTGGCATCCAAGATCCGTGCCCAGTCTCCAGGCAACGCGCATCATCACCATAACTCCCCTACAAGACATCGTCCGAACATGTCAAGTGATGATAAGAAAGCAGAAAACAAGAAGGTGGCAACACATGGTGAAAGATCCAAAGCTGAGACAGCGTTGAAAAAGAATACGGACACAAAGGGCTCTAATCCGTCTTTGCAAGCTGAGAAGACTGTGGCGAACACGGAGATCACTAAAACAAGATCCTCTAAGGCTGAAACGTCTGATAAGCGCCTCAGAGGCGACACACCGGACAGAATGCAGTCGCCTGACAGGAAGGACCATGTGTCTCCCAAAGTAGATTCCTCAGAGAAGAAGACACAGAGCAATGTTCAGGAGGGAGACAAGAAAAAAGGTGATTTTTTTTTTAGCTAATCATTCAGTTTTAATAAATGTAGATGATTCTTACACCAGGCTGTCTTTGTGTGACAGAAGCAGCATCATGCATGGGGAAGGGGGCAGCTGGCACTACAAACGCAGAGGAGGCTACCAGGTTGCTGGCAGAGCGGAGGCGTCAGGCTCGAGCTCAGAAGGAACTGGACGAGAAAAAACGGGAACAGGAGGAAGAAAAGAGGTGAGGTCATTGAATGATTCGTGGATTAAAAAAGAGAGCATGGGTCATGTGTTTTGATGTCTGTAATGTGCATGTGTAACTGCCAATCAGACTGCAGGAGCAGGAGAAGCTAAGGAAGCAACTGGAACAGGAGCAGCGACGTCAGCAAGAAGTGAAGGCTCAACAAGCGGAGGAGAAGAAGAAAAATGAGGAAGATGTTCTGAGACTGAAAGAAAAAGAAAAAGAAGCCAATGAAAAGAAGGAGGAGCAGGACAAGGAGCATAATGACGAGATGGATAGAGAGGTTAGAGATCATTTAAAATAGGCCACAAACCTTAAGCTGTATCTCAGACTCATAGATCCATATCACATAAAGATTTTGGGGTGAATTTCTTGTGACTTTCATTTGAAGTACTGTCTCACAGTTTGTAAAACATATAAAGAGAATACGTCTTGATCTTAACAGAAAGAAAAGGTCAAAGTCCTGGCTCAGGAGGAGGCAGAGCGTCAGCGGCTGGACAGAGAACTACAGGCGCAACAAGAAGAGGAGGAGAGGCAACTGAGAAAAAAGGTTATTAAAACTCCCAGAGAGGACGGTCCAAGCTCTCACTGCCTGCTGACTGCATGTAACAAATACAACTATTAAACGCACTTCAATGTTCACACTGTGATTATGTGGTGATGTTTTTTTGTTGCAGAGAATTGAGGAGATCATGAAGAGAACTAGGAAGGGTGAAGCTGACTTTAAGGTACTGTGAGAGACACCCTCTGCTCTCGTACAGTAAACCTGCTGCCTTTAAGCACCTGCTCATCGCGCAAATGAGATTTTCTTTTCAAATTTTATTTATGGAAAAACTTTGACTTTCTGTTGTTATTACCTTTATTAAATTATATTGTTGGTGATACTTTGGTTTTTGTGTCCTAATTACCACAAATAATGAATCTAATGTCTCTCCTGTGCACTGAATCAAAAGGAGGAGCAGGTGGAGACGAAGTCCGTCTCAGGTTAGTATGTCCTTCAATCGCCCTGCGCTGATTTTAATTTCGGCTTCTTGTTCTCACTCCATGACACGCTTTATGCCTTGCAGCTGTACCAATGCAAACAGGGCATGGTGGTCAGATGCATTTATCAGCTTATTTTAAGCATGTGCGGCATAGATCTACATCTTTATGAGTTGGCTTGGGTGAAATCTCAGTCGGAGACACAGAAGCCAATATATTATTTCTCTGGGGTCTTGCATTTTTGTTTTATTTTGTAATTCATTCTGATGCTTTTGCTTTGGCTATTCAGAAGAATGAACAGCAGTGACATTGTCTACATGAGTTTATGTTGGCCGAGCAGATTTGTGCATATTGTTATATTGTTTGTGTATTGGGTTTGGGGTTACACAACAGTTTCTGGAAAATGGACCAGCAGCCAATAAACCTGGCGCTGACAGAGAACCTTTTACTGCAGAGCAGTGCCGTGGAGGCTTGACTGTGCATTAGCAACACTTGAAAATGACCTTGAGAGAAATATCCAGTCTCTATAGGGGATAGCTCTGCACAGTGTGAGCCAACACTTTACTTGAACTGTCCTGGTATAATAATCTACACATTTGGGTTTTAAGGTTCAAAAGATGATCAGTTTCTTTACTTATGAAATTCAGTTTATTTTAACTGGACAGTCCAAATAAAGTGAACCTCGCAACTTTTATTTTCATTCTCCACAGGGGATAAAAAGACTGTTCAAACGAATGCTCAGGTGAAGGAACAAGCGTCCCAAAATGTTGAGTTTCAGGTTAAAGAGCCGGTCACACTCCAGGTAAACTCGAAGGAATGTGCCCTGGTGAGGAAAGAATCATCATCAGCAGCAGCAGCACAGATGGACAATCAGAAGAGTTTACCAGCTAAAAACAACACTCATCATGTAACACCAATGCACATTGTTCCCGAGAAGAGACCGGACGCCAAACAAACCAGTGAGGAGCATGACAGACGATCGAGCAAGGAACGCAAGGCCTGTGATGTGAAGCCGCAGAGAAGAGAGGCGGGAATTAATGCGAACGAGCAGCGCGTAGAAAATGCAAAAGCCACAGACCAAATAAACAAAGAGCCAACAAAGCTGAGAGCAGATGCCAAAGCCAGCGTAAAGCAGGGGGGGCTGATGAATGGAGCACTGAAGGGTAGTGGAAGTGCCTTGTCGAGTGGCCGCCAAATTGCTGAGGGAAGCAAACAACAAAGCCTGCGTGTGTCAGCTGCAGAGGGAAACCATAACAGAGTGTCCCAGGTGGTGGCTGTTAGAGCCTCGGTGACTCCCCCGCTGGTCAGACACCTGTTGCCGTCGATCATCAAGCTGGAGCCGTTGGATGTGAAGGGGAAGGGGTCATGTGATGAGGTGCAGTCCATGGAGGTCAGGTGAGTCGTCTGGAGTGGGCAAAGTTATACTGGTGACCTGACTTTGAATATCAGTGTTATTTAACCACTTCACATCAAATGCACCCTTGATGCAGTGTCAAATCTAAAGATATTACGTGTTTTGTATTTGATACATTTCAGCCCAGCTTCTAAGGAAGAACTGATTTCAATCCCAGTGTTCTCACCGGTCATTGAGATCCAGCACAGTGGTCTGAGTAACAGCCGCGCTCTCGAAGACCTGATGGATCTGACCGATGGCGTCCCCTTCCCCAAACTGACCTCTGAGAACAACATGGGCGACTGCAACAAGAACCTCATTGAGGGCGTTGTTAGTCCCATGTCAGACTCTAAGCTCATCGGGATGTCCCCTTCGTCATCGAATAAACTTAGCATCCAGTAGTCCATTTATCTCTCTCTTTCTTCAACTGTCGCTTGCCTTCCCTCTCTCTCTCTCTCCCCACACGTACATACACTCACAGGGTGCCACATTTTGAGCATGTGCCCCTGTGTTGCTACCTTTATGGGAATAGAGCCATAGAGATTGAATTAAGAATATATATAATTCATGACTTGCAGTATTAACAAAAGATCTTCTGTAATCTAATCTCATAGCAAGCTAGAATGGCACTCAGAAGAGTTCAAACCTCCGCCAAGGCCCAACAGTCCCCTTATGAAATCACATTTAAATTAACTTTTTTATTGTATATTGATTTTTTTTCTCCATTAAGATCCATAAATAATTCTGTAAGAAATCAATGAAAATTTTTGAAAAACTCACAATGTGAACAATTAAACCTTGGGTCAGCCTTTTTGTCAGAATCCGGGCCAAAATGTAACGGGCTCTTCCCTGACCCACACCACATCTTTCCATCCAGTTCGTGAAAATCTGTTCTGAAGTTTTTGCTTAATCCAGCTCACAAACAAACAAACCACCAATCAACGAACAAAACAGAGGCAAAAACATGCCCCCCCCCTTGGCGGAGGTAATAAACCATTAAAATTGCGTGTCCGAAATTTTGTCTCTGCCGTCCTTTTTAGAAAGTGTTTGTGTGGGTGTGCAAGATGAGCACATGTGAAGGCCTCACAGAGAGAAGGTGTGTCTGGATGTTGCGACAGAAACACAAATATCAGGGTTTTGATTATAGGCCTTTAGAAGATACAGTATTGTGAACTAATTGTAGTTCGGTAAGAACTTTAATTGTCCCTGCACAGATCCCTCACTGCACCCTCTCCAGTGTCATTACTGGAGAAATAAAACCTGCTCAGAGATTTGAATACTGTGTTTGAACCTCTGCCTTTCACAAGCTCTTTCAAGCCTATGATGTGTAGCTGGGTGAGGCTTCTCCCGTTCCTGATTTATTTTGAAATGTCTGTCCAGGTAATGTTCCTCTCGCATGTACTCGATTTAGCTGAAATGTGTTTCCAAGGTTATTAATGGATGCATCCATCTAAACAGATGTACAGTAGTTGCATAGATTCCATTCAATAGATATCTGGTAGCTGATTTATAAGGGCACACATACGGAAATGCTTGGAGTTCAACTTTGATTCACTTTCACCGACGTGATTGCTTTGCATTCGTTTATGTGACTGGGCCCCAAGACTGAATGGGGCTGGATGTTAACAATCAATGTAAGTGTGTGTGCCCTGTAACAATGAATATGCTGTTTGCTGCTAATGTTTTTCTCCATCCACATGGTCCTGTGAAGGAAGTACTTCCTTTAAACTCACAAAACAATTCATCACATCACTAATTACTGATTTATTTAGTATTTTGCCGAGTCATGTCTAAATGTAATTTCAGTAGCAATGCCTTATTTGGGACTGATAGAGAAACTTTATTTTTGTGTTGACAAATTTTACAGTGTATGTGTTTGGCCCGGGGAATTACTGTGTGTGACCTGTTATACTTGAACCTTGGTTTGAACGATGTAATTTTCTCCATGCTGCAAATGATTATAAGCTATACTGTAGTGTCACTTTATATTATGAAATTAAGATATTTGTTTGTCAGAACACACATCGCCTGCTTCGGCTCTCTGAATCGCTGTTAGTGAAGTAGCCATAAATTACATCTACGCATTGGGATTTACTGTTTGTTTTTGTTTGTCAAATTCAAACAGCTGTTCCACATTTAACATTGTTTTGCAGAGGGGACTGATCTTAAGGAAGAGCAAATGAGTAGATAGAAACGATACATACAACCACAGTGTTTGTCTGCTCATATGAACAATCTCTCCCAATCAGATTAACTCTTTAAGTGACGTAGCTTCTGTAGACACTGTGCATGGTTAGCATGGTCATGATTATGTTACCAGAAACAATAAAATGTAAAAAAAAACTGGAACTCTGCCTTTTCTGTTTTGCGTGTTCATGGGTCTTTGTGCTTTTGAGCTGATAACCTAATCAGAAGATGATGGCAGATGTATCGCAAAGATGAGGAGAGATTTAAAACTGTAAAGACAAGTAATGAGGTGTAAAGAGGAAGAAAGAAATCACTCAGACTGCCTGCTTTTATACCAGTAACTGGACGGAGAAAACACTTCCTGATGAATTGGCTGCAGTGGAACAATGGAGAGAACTAGTTAAACCTGATTACACCCAAACATGCTCGTTCTTGGCGTGAACTGTTTTTAATCACCTGAACAGAGACAGAGAAAGACAGAAACTCGAAGGGCGCTCAGTAGAGCTCATACCTCCCTAAAAGCCAAACAGTGCCTTAATGAAACCACATTGAAACTGACTAGATCCATAATTTTGTTTGGATCACCAGATTGCACACATTCACTGTTTATCAAGATCTCTGAGAAATCAAATAAATGTTGACAAACAACTTATGTCAAAATGTTAAAGAAGATGAAAAGAAATTCCTGCATCCGCACTAAAATTGAATCGGCTTCTCCATCGGGTTTTGCTGTTATCCCTCCAGTAATTTATGCATAATCGTAGTTAGAACAAAAAAAAAATTAACCACCATACAAATGGGCAGGGGAGAAAACACAACATCTTTGAGGTAATTATTTCTCATATTAATTGAGAAATGCGAACAGCACCTCAAATAACGCATACAACACAGTGTAAACATGGACATGTCAATGCACAATGTTTCAAAATAAGTTCATTTTCCAGTCTTCAAGCCCCCCTCGAGTCTTACATTTCCGGGCTTACGGACACACAGAGGACACTACAGGGGCAGTATAAAGGCCTTTAATGTTGTTGTTTTTTACTCTGATGTTTTACCTTTGTGTTCACCCGTTAACTCAGTTGTATTGAATTTCGCTGCAACGCTGTGTACCGCTGAAACTCCTAAAGTGTTTTTCGACCCAAACACTTCACCCATCTCTCCATCTGCATTACTGGTGACTGGTGAGTAGAAGAATTGGTAGGTTTGGGATGACCGATCCCTTCAAAGTGTAACAAACAGCTGAAACATATTAGCAGTACACACGTAGTTCACCCTCCGGGGCAGCAGGTGGCGACTCGGCCTGACTGTTAAATGCTCTTCTAAGAGACGAGTGCGATGCGCCGAGGAAGAGGCTGAGCTGCAGCTGTGTCGCACGTAGCTTCAATCTGATCGACGGCTGCGCTCGGGTAAGTTGTTTTCTCGAGGGCTGCATTACACTTACTGACACAGGAAGCCAGCATGTGTGTCTTTTTTTAATTTGTCCAATTGTTAACAACATGTTGGACACGACTCGGTGGCATTTTTTACCTGAGCGCAGCGTCACGAACCAGAGAAACACCCATGCTAGCAACGAGTTACGGTGGCTAGGTTTAACTCGACCCGTCTCTCCACGGTGCGTTTCTAAATATAAACCAAGAGGAAACATGGAGGCTCCGTGCGGTAGTAAAATGTCCTCCTCGGCTACAGTTTCGGACATGGAGTCCGCACAAAGAGAGACAAATAAATACGTTTTCAACGTAATGGATGTGTTGTTGTTTTCTTAGCTGTCTTTCCGTGGCTCTGACCGTAAATGGAGTCTCGATGATCCGCATGAGTGAAGGATCCGGTCTGAAGCTGACACGGCGGCCACCTCCGAAACACTATCCCGAACGCGTTGTTACTTTGTTAACCGAGTTTGATCATTACTGTAATTTGATCATCTGGGTAAATTTCATATGCGATATTAAATTGAACAGATTCCCTTTTTAATCTAAATTTTTAATAATACCATGGGAAATAGACGAAGGTTGTTGTTTTGTTTATTACATCTAGTTAATTTAGCGATTAATTTCAGGTTGATTTGAATACTAACATGTTCAAATAAAGTCTGTATGATATATATATATATATTTTTGTTTTGTAATCACAGTAATTTTTATTTATGAATTACGCAATACTTAAGATAGCCCTGTTTGGTGGTTTTGCTACTAGATCAAAGGGGAAATATGTAAAAAAGAAACTGTAATACAGTTACTGCTGTATTTGCTTTGTCTGAAAAGAAACTGATAAGATTAAGACTGAGTGACTCTCTCTTATCACGGACCAATAGTTAACATTGCTGTGGGTTGGCCCTTGCATTGTCACACCCCTAGAAATTTGTACCATTGCTTTTGAAGCATTTGACTCCGCTCATTTGATTTACTCACTATTTTTTTTAAACTTAGCTATTAAATAACAGCTGTACTCAGACTTCAGACTCTAATGTGCTTTTTTTCCACAGTGGAGTCAGGACAGGTCCGAGACTGTAGCTAGCTTTAGAAATTGAGTAATATATATATATATATATATATATATATATATATATATATATATATATATATATATATATTTTTTTTTTTTTTTTAAGGCTGTCGAACTCACCATGACCTTCTTTTGTTTTGTCCATAGATATATCACACAGTTCCTAAAATGGTCCGACCACATTTTGGACCACCACGCATAAAGCCCAGGTAATGTATTTTGACTGGGTCAAGTTGTGCTAGCTACCTTCAGACATGCAATGGACAATTTTTCCCTGAAGGAGGTGCATGTAAATGAAAATGTAAGGTTTTATTTGGGTGGATGCCGGGTGCGTAGGGAAGCAGTGTGGTTTACTTTCGCCGCCATAGCTCCATCCTAGGGGAAACGCTAAACGTTCATGATTGTTAATCTTTTGTTGCAGTCAATGATAGCGGTTCAAGTCTTTGGCCATTGTTGTTGCAAAATATTATACGTTAGAATGGGATGATGTGTTTTAATCCATGTATCTTTGTTTTATTTGTGTCTTAGACCATACGGAGATGGTCATGGAATGGGGCAGAATGAAGGGAACTATAACCCCAAAAATCGAAGAGATGCCCAAGGTTACACAGTAAAGACCCCCTTTAACTGGAAAGATTCCAGAGGTAGAGGACGACCCCCAGTTGTCAGGAGAGTCCCCCTGATGGCTGAGCAAAGGGAGCCACGTTTCAATAACATGAGGTCCCCGAATCAGGATTCCTTTCAATCATACTCTCCCAAAATGGAACCACAGCATAGCCAGAGGAGGCCTTTTGTGGCATCTAGGCCAAATCGACCCCCTCATGGTCAGCATCCTTCATCCTCTCGCAGTCCAGCACAAGGATCCCCAGGTCAGAGGGGCCCACCTTTCCATGGCCAACCCTCAGGGCACAGGTCACCTTCCCCGAGACATTTCCGTAACCACCCAGCTGACAGGAGGCCAGGCTCCTCACAAGCCTTTCAGGGGTCTTTCAGGGGCCACAAAAGGCAGCCAGGTTTTTCCCATCAGGAGCAGCGGAGTCGAGATCCTCGTGGGAATTTCAACCCCAGAGAAAGGCCCTACGAGCACTCAGGTCATGGCATGAAGCGCTGGAACGAGGCCGGGGCGTTCTCTCATCCACACAATGGAGAGCACAGGCCCTCTGGGTCACAGAGGAGCCCCAGAGAGATGCATGGGAGAGGCCCGTGTCCAGAGAGGTACAAGAGTGAAGCAACTATCCCAGCTGGGTAAAATTATTAAGGAGGAGGCCTGAAGCTGGCCCAGTCCTCCCAATCACAGTGGTCATAATGATTACCTCTACTCTGCCCCAACCCATAATTATTAGAGGGGATAAATGGGGGTCTGATGTAAATGTGGTTTCATCTGCCATTGAAAGGAGTGTTACATCTGTAATTACTCTGTGAAAAGTTTCTTCTCCTAGCTGATTCATTCTTTCATGACATTATGAAGGGGCTGCATTAAGATACAAGTTTAAACTTCCACCTCCCACTTAACATGACAATGGATCTGTCATTGTAATCATTTCTGTATTGTTTGATGGATATGCAGGTGGTCATCTGAGCAAGACTCCAGGCGGCAGCGTGGTCCAGTGGAGAGGCAGGGCAGCAGATCCCACAGTAGAGAGAGAGCACAAGATGTCCCTCACCAGCTCCCTTTCAGACCCCCCTCATGGAAAGGAGGTCCACCACAGTCATCGTCCTACCACAGGAACCCTCAGGAAAGGCAGGGGCCTGGACCCCGCAAGAGGAGGATATCTGATGATAGCATGCCCCCCGCAGACGCTGCACCAGATCATGGCAATCATAAACCTCCCAGGAGAGAGCGACCTCAGTTTTTCAGTTTTCCCAGGCCATTTACTGGTAAACCTTTTGGTGATAAAAGTTACCAAGGTAGAGGCAGACAAGTCAAAGCAGAGTCTCTTATGGGACTCAGACTCCCCCCATCTGTGAATCCTAGGCCCCGCATGGGCGACTTTACCCCACAGGGAAATTTCAGCTCT
Organism: Platichthys flesus; assembly: GCF_949316205.1. NCBI lineage: Eukaryota > Metazoa > Chordata > Actinopteri > Pleuronectiformes > Pleuronectidae > Platichthys > Platichthys flesus. The sequence continues at coordinate 12,450,453 of NC_084959.1, read as the reverse complement.
GTTTTTGCTACCAGAAAGAGACGTTTCCAGTCAAGTCCAGTTCCCCTGAGAAAGGTGGAACCAAGGAGGCCAACACCACAGCATTCACCCCCCAGAGAAGATGGCAATGGCAGCAAGTCTTCAAGAGACTCGGACACAGACAAAGAACAGGTGGAATCTCGCCGGTCCCTGAAAACACACAGGTACGGTATCTCCCTTATAGCACTATTCGCAGGGGCTTGATGATGATGATGATTAAGAGGTGAAGAAAGAATGTCTCAATGGGAAGGGGGTGCCATCTGTGGAAAATGGAGATGTCGTGATGGGCTAAATGTGCAGCACTGATTCAGTTGATGAAAAGCTCTCTAACGCCTCCCTGTCTGCGGGCTGCCTGTGTTTCACAAATATTCTCCCGGGCTCAAGAAAAACTTCTAAGTTACAGCATCATGTCGACAAAAACCCTGCCTGTTTTTAAAAGCAGACAAAAAGTATAATTGCTGTGATGAGGTCCATGGAAACCTTTGTTGGTCTGTGCTGTTGAGGAGTCATCAGATTCTCAACAATCTTTATCTTAAAGAAAGTTGATCTTCAGCATGTCGTGAAGACCATTCATCGCTGGTAGAAAACAAAATCCAAAACTGAAGTCACAACATCTATTGTAAAGCAGAATATCCATGTACACAAAATAAGGACACGAGAACTCCAAAGAAATGTAAACACTGTTCCCTTTTTACATTGTTGGCAAAATGTCACCATTACCTGGACTTTGGAAAAAAAGAGATTCATCAACTGGATTTCCAATGGTGATCGTACAAGGCTCCAACTAAAACAGACAGGACAGAAGATTTAAAGTCAAGAGGCATTTCTGAAGAATTTCAAAAAAACAAAGCTGATCTCCCTCAGTTTAATCACCACATTATCAAGATGGATGATGGTCACAGAGACAGTTTAAAGTCCTTAAACTGTGAAGAGGATTTTTCGTTGCTGGACATCACCAGCCATCGTCAGAGTTAGAGGACATATGTCTGACTTTCACTGAGAATATACCCGAAAAGTAACCAAAAAGATAAAGATTGAAAATTCTCACTTCTTTGTCTATGCAATTAAATTACCAATAACAATCTCTTCATAAAGCTCTAAAGTTAATTATAGACTTAACATTCAAACCCAAGTCAAAGAATGTTTTATTTTTTTTGGCCTTTCGAACGCATCAGTCAACTAATTCAAGAATTCGTATTATCTCACATTCATAAGATGCGTAACCGGCCATAGACCCAATGTAATACCCAGTTCGCGTGTGACACAGGAGTGGAAATGACATACTTGCAGTGAGCAAACCGAAGTATTAACTCCAGAAGGATCAGCCCATCTCGATAAACTACCAAGTTCTGCACCATCTGAAGCCAAAACCCCTCTGGACATCATTTTTGGTCAGACTGAGCGGAATGAAGAGGAGACAAACTACCACTTGCACTTCATTCAGTGTCTTAAATACTGGAGTCCTCATCAGAATATGGTAAAAATGTCTAAGCCAGAGAATCGCCTGGAAGCCTCGTAATGAAAACATGAGACATAACAAGCGACCGTTGAGCTACTAGATGAGCAGCTTCGTTTCAGCCAAAACTCAAACTTGATACGACGTGTGGACAAATGGAAGATCAGTCTGCTTTGCGCAGCCTTACCACACCCCCTGGTTTATTCTTATCGGTGTGAAAACATTTGCGCTGGACCAACAGGGCTGTGGCTGTTTGTCATCTACTGTGTCCAATCTGAAGTCTGACCTAAATGTAACAATCATGATGAACACCTCATCATGAGCCTGAGGGAACTCACAATATTCAGTAGCTGCTTTACAAGGCTAATGCAATCAGAGCCCACAGCAACCAAACTCTACCCCCGCACCTGTCAACCTGTAAAGACCTCCAATGTTACGGACAAAACAAGTCCTCTGTCAATTCTTCTGTAACTTAAAGCTACTAGAAGAAGAGGAAACGAGGGCACTGCACAACCCCCTTTCACTGGTTTTACTGCAGAATTAATCTGATCTTTGTAAAAATCCTGCCTTTTCATAAATAGCCATGCCCGATGCCAACCATTTTAAGGAGAGTATGAGATCTGAAGAAATGGACGTCTCACTTGAGAGCACTGCAAAGCCCGTATAAGTAGCTTTGAACCCTGGACTGGCTCATCTCTTAAAGCTGCTGCACAGCTATGGAGAAGAAACGTATATAATCCTCAGCCTGGACTTGTCATGTCTACAGACATCTTCAAGAGTCAAACCTCCTATTGCCTCTCTGACATACATGTGACCCTGTTTGGACAATGGATTGAATGCGACTAAAGGAACAACAGAGAATGACCTGATGTGTAAAAAACCTTCCGAACGTCGGTGAGACAGTGAAAACAAGGGCTATCGTCCTGCTGTGCCTCTGAGAGAGGGATGATAGAAGATTTGGTGATGTGACGTAGACCACTATCTTAAAGTCGCCTCCAAGATTTTCCAGCTCTTACAATCCCCAAGTAAAGGAAGAGAGCTCAGATTGATTCAGGGTACAAAAATAGAAGAGCATGGACATGCCATGATTTTTTTGTAAGTACCCATGTGTAATGCATGGATTTATGATCTTTTATCTGCCTGATAGTGCTGTTCATTACTGGTTTATATTGCATTTCTTTTAAGAGATCAACAGGTTGATTTGTATCTTCTATTTTCAGTCTGTTTCATGAAACATGACTAATATGTGAATGTATACAGGACACATTTAAATTGTTTGTACATGATGCTGGCATAGGAACGCTGATGATCCTAACTGTCTGCAACACATTCCACAGATCTTCTCCCATAGAGAAACGAGACCTTGTTGTTTTGTCCCACTGGTCTCTGGGGCCGAGCTCCTCTAAGGACGGCTCACCTCCCAAAGATCAGAGCCCAGAGTCAGATAGTGGTAAATATATTATTTTGTGTCATCAAACGGCCAGCATCTAATGTGCAGTTGTTTTTTATTTGACATGCCTCTAAGCCACAAGCTTTTTAATAAATGATTTTCTTTGATCTCCCTATCTTCTTTAGAACAAAGCTCAGATGAAGAAGACTCATCGGACAGCCGACTCTCAAGGATGAATAATTCCAGATCGTCGCCTGAAGAGAAAAAACGGGGACACGTGGAAAGGAAGATGTTCAGGTACATTTCTTAAAATACACAACAATTTGAGAGAACGTTGATCTGTTAAATGTGAGATTTTTGCTTGGAGTGTCCTGTTTCTGATGTTCTCTGCGTTGTTTTTCAGGCCGTTTAATGTGACGGTGGACAGCAACCGATCTGGGAGGCCCTTCAGAAAGCCAGGACCACCACCCTTTCAAGTGAGTGGGGCTATTGATTAAATGGACTGTGTTGAGCTCTTTGTGATTTAACCCTGAAGAATCATCTGTAAAATCACACCACCTACATTTAATGTTTAAAACTGAGTCAAACACTGCAATTAAGAAATATTACATTAATTTGCCCATGTACTCAGCATGTACTGTTGTTTTACAGAGGCCAAAGTTCACTGGTGGTCCAAGGAACCCAGGTCCTGAAATGTCCGGAAATGTAAGAAGACCACTCATGGTGTGTATACCCCCTCTTCAGAGAGCTCATGCTTCCTGTGGAATAATGCTTTAAAAGTCCCTAATATGTGAATTTCTTGTTTTTTAATCAGGAGTCCTTGGTGCCACGTCCTTTCCTAAATCAGAGACCCGTGTTTAGAAAAAGTTACAATATCATGTCTAAATACCGCAACATGAGAGTGATGCGGCAACGTGTGCCGTACAACAGAGGGCCCAACCAACAACGCTGGTGACAACATCTGGTAAGAAACTGTAGCATTTCGTCCATCATCAGGTCATTTAACCCTTTCAACTCTGCAATAGAAATCAGTGAAGTGACTGCATTGGTATTTTTGCCTGCTGCGATGTCATTTCTTCTAAGTAAAAAGGTTATGTAACTCAATAAACCATGATTATATAATAATAAAAAAACTGAAATTGTCATACATTTAAAGAAAATATCGGTATAACTTCTCTATACATTTTATAACGACAGTCATTTACAGATCTTTAAGAAATGTTGTTGTCTGCATACGTTTTAACTGTGGTTTATTTCTGTTTCCCAGCACCGTCTGCAGACCTGACACTGGAAAACGGATATGGTTGAGATTTCTTCTGCTGGGTGGACTGCACAAACCCTTCTCTCAGTACAATCACAACCTGCCTGTATATTATGAAGAGTTGTTGCTTACACTTGTTCTCTGGTTCTAGTGTTTCAGTTGCATCTATGAAGTACTGCAGTACTTTGTTTTAGAAGATTTGTAACACATGGCATTATATTAATTGCTACTGTCTCGCTTTTTTTCCTGATGTATTTTTGGATTTGGGAATTGCTGCTAGTGATCTCCGCGGTCTTTATTTTACACAGTATTAGCATTTTCCCGTCAGTTTGTTTTCCAATCCAGCAACATTTGAGTCCAATTCAATAATATTTTTAATTTAACAACTCACCTTCTGCATTTTTAAAGACTTACCACGTGAGGTGTCTTATTTTATCACTCATCGGTGTTTCTTAGAAATCGTGACCCTTCAAACGACACCTGGCTACTACTTGTTCAACTTGTATAATCACATGTCCAGTTTATTGTTTGAGACCTGAAGTAAAAATCGGTTTAACAAGCTTCTTTTCAGAGTTGTGTTTATTTTGAATGTAGTTTTGAACAGATGCAGAATCAGTTCATTAGTAATGCTCCCCTTGTTTTAAATGCTGTTTGTCTGACTGCAAACTAATTTTACTGAGAGATTGTGGAAGGGTGCAGTATGGGCCAAGGGATAAACCATAAACTGATTGGATTAACCCTAGAACACTAACGTCGGGTGTTTTTGTACCCAAGCGAGCGTTGTCATGGGATTTTCATTGTGTTGCTGTCTGAGTGGCCTGGGTCCTTCGGTAGCTTCAGTCTGCTCACTCGCGTCATAGAAGGTCGGCTAGTTTCCCTGCTCCCACCCCTGTTTTTTCAATAGGCATGTATTCAGGTCATTTTCACCCGACGCTAGTGTTAGTATACATTTTATTTTTAATATGATATAAGTTGGAAATGATGCAGGGAGACTGTGCCTTCACCGGATATGTCCCAGGAACGGCTGGACTGAAGAACAAGTTCCAAGCTCTATTATGAACAATTTTAGGGAATTTGTTTTGACAACCCCCTTATTGTTCACTAATTTTAGGGGCTTTTTATATGGTCCTCCCATGATACTTTTTTCATTTTATGAGATGTATCGGGGGAAATAAAAGCAGAGTACTTCAAATTGCTATGTATTGTTGTACATTAATATATTTTGATAAGTATTTTTTTATCGGGTATATTATATTGGGTAAAATTTACCCGACGCTAGTGAGGTCGTAACTAATTTTACGTTAGTCTTCTAGGGTTAAAGGGGTGGATAACGGACTTTTGTTTCAATTTCTTTTTAACAATTCTACTTTAGAGGAGTGATGAATGAACAGGTGAAATGTGGTGCTGGAAAGATCTGGATTTTATTAATCAAATTATGTATGTTTAGGTCGATATTTATTTTGTAACAAATAAAGCTTGGAACTTTATGAATATATTCACTATATATCTAAATCAAAATTGTCTCTGTTCCATATGGATTTTCCAACATTTGAAACAATCAACCATCATTTTCTTATCTTTTGGTCTCTTTTTCAAAAATATTTCAGAGAAATTGTTATTCCTGTGTCTTAAAGGGATGGTTCACCCAAAAATCTAAATTCACTCATTATCTACTCACCACTATGCCGATGGAGGGATGGGTGAAGTGTTTGAGTCCACAAAACACTTCAGGGGTAAACAGAATAACATCTGATTCCAAAACAACTGAAGATATTAGAGTCAAATAGGAATATCCTGGCTTGCGGACACTTGGATGACACCACACAAGCCTAAAAGTCTAATTTTCCCAGTTTATCCCAAACATTTTGGGTCTACATTTCCCATAATGCATGCATTTATTTTAAACCCTACCTCTCCAGTCAGTAATGCTGTTTTGTTTATTCTTGAGCCCAGGCTTAGATAAACCTGATGACATTATCAGGGCAGTTTCTCAAGCCAACCACCCTGAAGCCCCCACCCAATAACATATATCCAAATGATTTTGCAACATGGCAGAATACCATGTGATGAGTAAGTTGGACTTAATGTGGGAAATCTGTTTATTGAGGCTCAGGAAAGCCTATTGAAACTTTACACAATAAAAGCAAACCATCCCCTTCTCTCCTTCCTGTTTTCTGCAAAGTGTAAACACAAGTGACTTCATTGTCTTTGCCCCTTTAAGCGTCTGCAGCTGCCCTTCACTGCCCCGGTGATATTTGTGAGGGGGGCGGTATAGCTCCACTCTGTCCTGAGCTAAACTTAGACGTGACAGTGGCACTCTTCATCACAACATGCGCTGACCACCACACTGGGTTACAATGGCCGGTGTCCAGTTACCACAGATGCTGCTGTATCTCACTGGTGACACTGGCAAAACAAGGTGAGTGTTTGCTCCAGATCCTCGACCTTAAGGCAATAATATTCTAAATGGTTCAGAATGTTCACTAATGACTAAAGATGTTCAGATCTGTCACTGTGCATCAGTTCCTGCATGTGCTGCACATTTCTTTTACTGCTGTGGCATGACAGGAACAGCTGTCTCTACTGTAACACCCAGATTTAGCTCGCTAAAGAAGCTTCGCAAGCTGAGATGGCTGAAATATCTGAAATATCCTGAAAAGCGCAGAAGTAATGAAAGGAAAAAAGTATTTCTCAGTAGTTTTCAGTTTCACAAGAGGTAACACAAGGTCTAACTGAGCTGACTGTTGATTTGTGCTATCCTCTGTCTGTAGATGTAGATTTAAAGTCTCTGCAGGTCTTTCTGTCTTTCACTACCCTTGTATTCCTCATGGGCAGCTACAGCTCAGCCCTGATTCCTGGTAAGCCTTTGCAACCTTCATGTGAAATGAAATGCTACCATGCTTGAATGCTGCATGCTAGAAAAGAATGGATGCTACTGCATTCTTGGGAAGTGGGCCGAAGCATTCCATAACGATGAGTCTGAATTTAGTCCCGAGAGGTGTGTTTTTCTTTAATGTTTATTCTCCCCGTTTGTCGAAGACACTGAGGAGTTTGCCTCCATTGCGTCAGCGGCGGAGAAGCTGAACGAGCAGATAGCTGGTGCAGATGAGAGGTTACAGTCAGAGCTTCAGACTCTGGGAAGTATACATTCTTAATAATATAGTTAGAATCACATTATTCACTTGAATACTATTGTAGCTCAGCTCATAAATACATAGAGTTTGTGGTCTGATCTGTTTGTGTCCCATCTGTCCTTGAGGTAAATTTAACTTCTCGGAACTGCCTCTCTGACACAGACGCACACACATAGCAGAGGATTCTCACCCTGTATTTAATATTAATTTGACTCTACACTAGAATAAATTGATTCTGCCCTAAAGGCCATTTTTAAGAATTTCTTTTTGAAGCACCAAACTCTGGGACATTTGTTTTATATATTGAGAGTAGACAAAGCACTTTAGATGTATTTTACTTATCAGATGTCTCAAACTAGACTCAATTTACAGGCAACACTCATAATGGAGGAGAAAAGAAAAGAAAACCAGAGTGAAGAGCCGGGTGCTTCAACGCTAAGAGGAAACAGTCACGAAGCAAGTCACAATGGCTCTGCCCTGCCGGTGAGTGTAAAGAGAAAAACATGCTCCAAACATTTTAATCATTATCTCAGATTTCTGTTGTCAGGTAATAATGTCAGGTTATTCTCTACAGGCAGCGGGACCAAAGCCTGAGCCCACCCCGTCCTTCTCCTCTCTGTTACCACAGGTTCTCTCTGCTGTGCTGCCCCAGGGCCTCTCGTCCGACCCCCGGCCGAGCAGAAGTCCAGCTGCACACACGTCACCGAGCCTGGGGGGGCTGCAGACGGAGCTGAGGGACCTGAGGGACCAGTTTGAGCAGATGAAGAGTCAGCACAAGTACGGCTCAGTCACTGTAATCTCTGTTCAACATCTGTGTTGACTGGCCCGCTTGTCCCGCCCCTTGCATCACTGACTCTGCTTTTATTTCCATCATCATGTTCTTGCTGAACTAATGTGACAATATTTTGTTTCCCAGCAAAGAAATCAAACTGCTGATGAGCGAGCTGGATGAGGAGAAAAGGATCCGCTTGACTTTACAGGTGAAACAAGAAGAAATGAAGGATCAGAGGAATGTGTGTTTTCTGAGCTGAGAACTAGTATGTAGAAAGTGCTCTGATGGTTTGTGATGTTTTGTTGCAGATGGAGATTCAGCGTATGAAGAAGCACATGTCTAAATGACCGAAAGCAACATCAGAGACATGAGATCCTGATTCGACGGAAAGAACCATGTTTAAATATCCTGTTGTACACATATCTGATAAATAATATTTTTCTATGTTTGATTTAAAAAAAAAAATCATCATCGCTCTTTTTTGAGAAATAAAACGTATAAATATTATATACACATATTACATATAACATTTTATTTACTTTTTGTGAGACTGCTGAATGGCCAGACGGACTGAATATTTTAGTTTTTGTTTATTAAAAATTCTCATTTAAACAAATAAATACGTCGTTGGTAGCATCGTGAAATGTTTAAAATGGCTCAGAACTTTTCATCACAGGTCATTTGATATGAATCTTTCAACGTGTGAACATTTATTTTGTGAAAGTCAAATATAGTCCTTTTCCCAGACAAACACACATATAAACATATATATCTTCTCTTAAAAAACACATATACAGTATATACACTGATCTATCACATTCTATTTTGTCAGTAAATATTTGGCTGCTGGGTCCATGTGATTTTTTTTCTCAGTCCTTCTTGTTTTCCTGTGGAAGGCAGCTGAACCTCTCAGGACAAACAGTAAAGTTTTATGATCTGGTCTGAGGTCTGATTGTGCCTCAGAAGTTGGATTCTTCGCAGGGAATCGGCCTGAAGGTGACCTCCGTGTTCTCCTCAAGGAGGAGGTCATATCGACAGAGAGCCCTGTAACATAGAGATCACAGATCACAAGAGATTTCTTCAACAGTAAGATGAAGGGAATTATGGCTCAAGTAGATACAATTTATTAACGATATTACAGTTTTTTTTAATATGTTGCTTACGTTTTCTTGAGTTCCACATGTGTGAGGCGGATTCGCAGAACACGAAGCTTATGTTTGGGCTTGAGCCCGATCCCAGAGGAGAACTTGACGGACATTTTGTCCACTGACTCAATGTCTTTGTCAAACTGGGCGAACAACTTGGTCTCTGTGTACTTCTCAAACTTTGAGGATTTACTGAAAAACACACACACACACACACACTATTATACTGAGAGTAAACAGTAATACACAGACAAAAGAAGTCATAGTTTATGCATTATTGTATTATTGGTGCTTTACTGTATGATAAACGAAGAGAGGGCTTACTGGTCAACGATCGCCACTGCTTCTGTACCATTATGATGAAGTTTAATGGTCATGTATCTACTCTGAATATCGGTGTTCCATATCACCACATCCACTGTGTAGCCTGTAGCTAAAAAAAAACAGAAAAAATAAATATTATACATCAGAGTCGGATGAATTTCAATTTCGCTATTTTCTCCTCCTCGTTCAGTTATCACAGTTACTTGTCTTTTTTCAACCAAATACTACATGACATAAGTCAAACTGAAATCTGCACTGATTTTCAATTTATAGAGAGAATATTGTTCATACTGGAGCTTTATAGATTATTATTTATCTATTCTATTGTACTCTAAAATTTGATTGGAAAAGAAGTCATGGTCTGTTCAGTTTACACACTGGCATTACATGATTCTCCTGTGTTCCCCCCCCCCCCCCAGTATGATTGTGATTATGAATGTTCTGTTACTCACTGCAGAATGGAAGCTTTGGATTTGTTGTGAAGAACACTTTGGTTTGTTTCAGTCTCACCAGGGTGTCTTTCCACTGCGTGACGTCGTAGCCTGCGTTAGAGCAAAACAGCAGCGACAGGTCAACAATAACACTCTGAAAACAAAGAATTCTGTTCAACAACACAAACATTGACACACCTAACACAAATTATCTGCTGAGTATAATTTTGGGTGTGCTCATAGAGGATACTTCTCATACGTTGTCATGAATATTTTTCATAATGGTTGTATAAACACAATGTCCTCATTGTTAGGGAATTTGATTGCAGAATATAAAACATTTTGTAAAGTAGTGGGACGCCCCAAATTCTGCAAAAATACCTGAAAATATCTTGTGGATTTCATCAATATCTACCTCAAATACCCAATAGTGCAATATTCAACAAACTGTACAAATCATTCCACACTCAAGACTTGTAAATTTGTTCTGAGTGTTCGTATTTCAATATTTATTTAGTAAATAAACATTTTGTTCTGATAAAAGTGCATTGCTGCTTCTGTAAAACTGGTGAGACAGTAAACATCAGTATGTACACAACACATCACTGAATGACATTAACAGTAGCTCTTATTTTTACCTGTACTGTTTCATAGCCATTTCCAAGAGTAAAAAACTGAAACAAAGTGTGCTCTTCATTTCTCATAGATGATGTGAGTACCAACCAAAGATGGGACATCCGGCCGCACCGAACTGCTCACAGCTCAGGCAGCTTCCGTCCAGGAAGTCGCTGTAGGACGGGCAGGGGTACGCCCTGATGAGACACGTCTGATTCACCGAGGCGAGGAAGAGGTACATTGATCTCTGGTGGTCGCATTTGAAATAAGCACCTCCTGTACAGAGGCAACATGGAGCGGGAAACATTATTAAAATGTTTGAATCCTTGAAACCCAAGGCTCATGATTTTACGGGCCGTACCAGAGAAGATGGTCTTTGGGCAGCCGGGTTGGTCTGTTCCTCCGTTTGGATAAAAATCAATGTGACCCAAAGGCTCCCTGTAGCCCAGAGCTGTGGAAATGGAAATAAGTGTTTTACAGATGTAGAAAAAAAAAGTTATACAAAATAGTTTTGAATATATCGACTGAAATTCAGCTTACAATCGATGTCTGTGTGCAGGACGTCCACAAACTGGGCATCTGTGGGGTCCAGTCGCTGCTCTGGTGCAGTTCCAGTGAAGTCAGGCCCAGCCGGATCCAGAGCTGCAAATATCACATCAGCAGACCTCAGGAGAGATTTCACTTTATTTCTGAACACAAAAGTCAATGGTGCCAGAGAGGGCGTGTGGTAGGCTGTGGCTCAGGGGGTAGAGAGGGTCAGACGCAGAGTGGCTCATCCACTAACTGGACGGCCAGTGGTTTGATCCACAGCTTCCTCCAGTCAGCAAGAGGCTTAACCTCAAACTTCCCCTTGAAACTGGAGACATGACTCAACTTTTGACTTCACAGTAATAGATTTAGGTATGACAGCTCCACTTTCTGTCCCTTTTGTCCTTTCCCCAATTAAAGTGTTTTAATCTTCTGACAAAGCAGCGTTGCTATTTTACCATTATTTAACATTTGGTTTTCCCAGAGGTTTCTTGCTGGTTGTGGGAACTGTTTCAAGGTCTCAACTTTCTGATACTATCACGTCTATATCATATATCATCTGTCCGTTTTTCACACACTACACAATTTGATCTCTTTTCTGATTCTTTGCTCCATTTAAAACATGACCTGCATGTTGCTGGAACTTCACAACTCAACTAGACTTTTTTAACACTCTGCCACATCTGAGTCAGCCTGGATTTTGCCTCAGTGTTATCAGCTGACCAGGGAGTAAAAGCTAATCCAAGTACCACAATTATATTGCTAGGAGTTATAGTGGATCAGATAGAGAAAGTATGGAAGCTCATTTCCGCCACATTGATGAAGAAAAAACAAATTGTATCTCATAATTACAATACATTTTTTCTTCATCAATGTGGCGGAAATGGGCTTCCATAAGAAAGGGATCGGAATCCAGGATCCAAAATGAGCCTTTCTTACCTGTAATTCTTCCAATCGCGCCGTTCAGTTTGGCGCCTACGAAACCAGATACATGAGCTCCGAGACTGACTCCGATCATGTGGATGGAGCTCAGAGAGGCCCCGTGGTCCTGAGGAGGTCATTGTGACATCGTGTTACACACAGCAGTCGGAGTGATGAGATCACAGAGAGCGTCGGATCCATCTCCTACCTGCATCCTTTCGATGAACGCGGTCAGGTAGCCCGCTGTCTCCCGCGTGTTCTCCGCCACCTTGAAATAGTTCACGTTGGTGGCTCCGTGGTTCCAGTCCACCACTATGGCGTTGGTGTCTGTCTTGGCCAGCAGCAGCTCCACACTGTCGTCCAGCCACCGGGGGACAGACCCCGTGGGCCGGTACCCGTGAATGATGAAGGTGGTGGATCGGGACAAGTTGAACTGGGGGTGGGCCGACAGGTCGGTGTCGGACAGGAGCGTGCCGCAGGTGGTGTTCTCCCTGGTGAACAGCCGCAACTTCACCTGGACGCTGGTGCCAAGGAACGCGTGGCCCACATTGAGTTTGATCAATTTGTCACATTTGTGAGCGGCTGAGGGATGAGGAGAGAAAAACAGAGAGACAGTTTGAAATAAGAACAAATTAGACAGATTAACATTTTGATTTCACAAGCTTTGCTCAAGGTGGCGTAACCTATTTGATGACTTCATCATCCACAGTTTCGGCCTCCATAGATGACATCATTGCCAAATGACTCAGAGTGAGTGCCTCAGTGCAATTCTAGTTAAAACTCTATAGAAAGATAGACAGTAAACAAGTTCCACTGGGAAAACAGATTCATGAGTGAATCTGACTTATAATACGGAATCAACTCTTTTTCATAAACTGGAACAAACCCTTAAAAATGTATAATCTGATTTAAAAAAAAAGATGAAAAATGTATTACTCTGAATTTGAGTTTTCCTTGTTCATAAATGATGATCTTTCTGTCCAATTTTAAGTTTCCAATTTACCAGTGTTGTCGCAGTGCATCAGTATGTTTTCCAGATTTGAAACCTTGTAAATGCTAATCTAAAAACTTGTGCACATACGTTGGAAAAAACATTTCTGAAACATCGGAATCTTTATCCTGAAAATGTGTGGACATACACGTGCACTCCTGTTGGTGTCTGTAATTTCAAAGTTGAGTTCACAATGCGCACTTTATAGAGATTCCCATTCATTCTAATTTGAATCGTATGATTTTTGGCAGCGTTTTCCCACGTCTCTGATCGGAAAAACTGAAAAAAATCTCAGGATCTTGAAGGCAGGGGCAGTTTTTAAAGAGGAAAACTAAACTGTAAAAGTATTTTCAGCACATCATTGTCATAGAAGATTTTTAACTTTACCTTCCTTGACCTTTTAAGAAACAAATGCACATGGGACCATTAGAACTGGCTTTGATCCAGTACTGATTGCGCTCACGGAAGTACCATTGTTCATGGAGTAGAAAAACATAACATGCAAGGTTCCAGTTTAAATTGCTCTTATATTCATAATCATTATGCAAGGCTGCAAAGCGTTTAAATCTTGTTTTTTCAAAAATAGATTACAACCTTTTCAGTTTGGGAATATGACACAATATTTATCCCATAGTCTAAAGTCACTGTCATGTTTTTTTTGGGTCAGCCAGTGTTACCACATTGAAGAAAAGCAATCAGCTGCTCTCTGTTACACATGAAATCGACATATGGCTGCATATACATCAGCTGAGAGGACTGGTTCTAAACCACAGCTCAGGTCATTTGCTCATAACATGATGGTTTTCAAAAGAAATGACACTTCCTCAAAGACTGTTTCCCAGAAGCGGCTGTTGTGTAAAACTTACTGTGAAAGCGACTGCGTATGGAGTACATGTTATACTTGTGTCTGTGAGTATTCATCAAGGAAGAAGAGTGTTGTGTTTTGAGCCTTACCTTCACATATCTGAGCAGCTATCAGCAGGAGCCCGGTCAGATACTTCCACAGAAACATACTTTACACCAGCGACAGGCAAATAATCTACAGACAAGAGTTATAAGAGTCAGATCGTTACAGGAAAATCTGTCAGACATGAATTAAAGTAATTAAAAGAAAAATCACGTGGCTGCAAAGATGACAAATACACACGATGTTTGGAGGACAACACAGTTGTAAAACTTTGCTGTAGACGCCTTTCCCACCTGACAGAGGTTAGTCACTTATCTACTCACCTCCCAGGGTAATAAGTAGGTGCTCCTGACTAAGCTGGTGAAAAACTATTCTCAATTGTTAATATTATTCTGGCTACAACCGCTCTGATTAATCTCAACCCAAGACATGGTGACAACAAGTGAAACTGAAATCAGCATTCCCAGTCTTTGCTGCCCGGCTGCACTCTGCTGTGATCTGACTTCTTCTGCTACAGTCGACACCTGATGTTTACAGCACTGCACAGTCTCTCCCTATGGTTCAACCGGCCACCTTCAGTTCTGACAACAAACACAGACAGTCACTTCAGAGTCATCACAGTCTCACCTTTGCTGCTGGGTAATATTTCACAGGTCCAGAGAATGACAACAGGTTGTCCTGTGTTTGTCCCTCCACATATTTGTGCAGGGATCAGGAAGTGAGAGGAGGCACTGTAAAGAAATACTGCCAACCTGCATGCTCTCACAGGGATAGCCCCACCCCTTTGCCCCAGGTCATTGTGCTTGCAGGTGAAAACAAATTCCTGTGAAGTCACTGTTACGTGTGTCCTCAAACCAGTCGGGCGGCTGTTTCTTCTGTTTCTGTTGAACTTGATTTGAATCTATAAAAAGCAACCTTGCCTTTGTGCGTTGAGGCTTATTCACTTGGAAGGAGTTAGAACGAAAATGAAACACGTGAAGGACATTTCTGTTAGATTTTCTAGAAAGGGTCCGAATGCTCCAGTGGCTCCCGGTGTTTCCTGCAAGTTCATTCTGGAACGAATCTTTCTTTTATTTTTGATTACTGTTTAAAGTAAAAAGTCACTAGAACAGCACTCAGCAGAGCACATACCCAACAGTCCCTTTACATTCCATCAAGCTGCACCAAATTTCACAAACTCAAAGTATCAGTTCACAAAATGTGCCAGATGTGTTTTTTTCTCACCAAGCTCCATTTATAATTTTCTGTGAAATCTGTGAAACTTAAGAAAGCTCCACGCCCTGATCTGTGTCCCACCAAAACAGGTTCTTCTTTGATTTATGTCCCACCTCTTTACAAAATGTAACAGGAATCATTTGTATAGTTTGTGCGTAAGAGTTCTTACAAACAAACATAACCTCCTTGGTTGAAATAAAATAAAATGAAAATAAATTAGTTCTTTCTATCTTTACAAATGTTTTATTTTTATTCTGCAATTGTGGACCATCACATTCCAGGACAATGATGACATTGTGTTTATACAACCTTTACGACGTTGTATGAGAAGAAACCTCAATGAACACACCCATAACTACACAACTAGCATCCATGTGTTTCACTGAGGCTGTATTTAGACAGTGATCAGTACTGTACAAGACTCACGAATGGGGGAGGGGTTTCGGAGGAGGAGGAGCAGGAAGAGGGTTGGAGGGGTGGAGGGAGGGAAGGTGGTCTGAGTTTTGTTGGGAGAGCAGGGAAGGAGTTTTAACTTTTCAGTTTTGTATTTTATTTCAGTCTTACTATGTGTTATTTATTGTAATAGAAACATATCCAAGATTGTATCGTTTTATACACAGATGACAAGTGGCTCTATTTTCACTACTTTGTTATGTTCATCATAAATATTGGCATGTTTTGATAATGGAGGTTGATAATAGTGGTTGTTATTGATTATGCGAGGGAACAGCCCTCCCTTCTTCAAATTTAAATTCCACCTTTTCACCAGCACTGAGAAGATGATGTGTTTGTCTTCCTGTTAATTGGCAAGACAACGCCTTTACTAAACAAATGATCATGAAATTGGATGGAAGGATTTGTGAGATGGATCAGAGAAGATTCCATTAAATGTTGGTGCGGATCCAGATCAGATGGCTGATGTGGGGATTAAAAAAATTCATTATTTTATTTTTTTTGTTGATTTCTCAGGAAATGATTCATGAATCTTGATGAAAAAATCTGTCATTTTAAGAGGTCTGATTATGACTCTATAAATTAAATGTTAAGGCATTACCTAAGTTATTAATAATTAAATAATTAAAACCCCAGATGACAACCTCACAGTGTTGTTGATGGGGGAGTCAGTAGCTTCATCCTCTGGGCACCATGAATATCATTCACTTTTATCCACTACAGTAATTTTTGAAACATTTAAACGATTGTTTTTGCTCATACGACAAAAAAAATCTTCACTTAACATATATATCCAAATGAAAATTATCATTAAAGCATTTCTTCATATGCATTTGAGACTATATAATATGATTTGGTTGTCTTAGACAGTACATGTGTGTAGATCTTTAAACAACAGGGTCAAACTGCAGCTGGTGCTACAGAGTAAACAGTGTGTATGATAAAGTAGCAGGTGGTGTGCTATGACAAGTTATTGATTTTAAAGTGTACCCGAGCTGCATTACTGTGGGTAAGTTGTGTTGGTTGAGTGAAATGTCGGGACACATTGTGCTTCAGTGTTTGGTTCCAAAGGCTGCAAATTGTGAAAGCTCCGGGCCATACGCTATTAACTCCATACAGATCAACAGTCTCGAAGGAAATGTGAGAAACACGAATTTTTACTTTAACTCCCACCTGGACTGTCCCACGGAGAGTTGCTAAAAGTGTGACTTTAAATAAACAAGTGTCAGCAATACCAAATGAAGAAAGGGACAATCCTCGAAAGTTCAGTATTGATAACAAGTGCAATCTCCATTTCCAAACGCCTTCACCAGAGAGGCTGTGAACTTTGCTCAGAATGTTCTCCCGTCATCAGGTAACAGGCAGGCCGGCCCATGGGAAATATACTTACAAGCAGCCCCCTGCACACAACTTGAATCAGCTGTAAGGAGCGACAGGCCGCTGCAGGGACACGGCAGCAGAACGCTCAGGATGGCAGGAAGGAGACGAGGTCGAGGAAACAACGTCCAGCAACAGCATGCCCAGCAGAACCAGAGGCAAGGCCCTCGCGGGGTGAGTCCTCTTCTGTCAATATGAAACGTGGCCACTTTGTTTACTCTCACACTTCAAATAAGGATCATGTGGGAATGAACAGTCCTGTAAAACACACTCTGGTTGTTTGGATTTTGCACATTATTTAAACATGACTGTCCCAGGCTTTGAATATTACAGAGGGAAATATTTCCTCTATGACTATTTGACCAGGGAGTGGAGAGATTACTGATTAGCTGGGTGGAACGATGTGGCAGTGACTCAGTTCAGTGTTGTATAGCAATATGTTGCTGATCATTCTGAAATGATATTTAGCAGTTGTTTGCTGGGATAAAAATAGTTTCAGTTGGCATTGCTCTAAAAAAAGAACAGGGTAGAATTTTACTGCATGAGCTGCATATGAATATGTAACATTTGTGCCTTGACTGAGGAAACATAACATACAACATTCACTAAAGGCTCGGAGGTGTAAAGAGGGAAATCTGTATGTCCCTCGCAGAACCAAGAAAAACATCTTTAAATTAAATTAAATTAAGTAAATAAATTATAGAAGAAGCATTGAAACAAAAAAAAAAGAAATGAAATTGATAGTACAAAATATTTAAGAAGCATTGAGACAAAAAAAGATTCAATTAAATCAGCTAAGGACAAATATATTAGAAGCATGGAAACAAAGCAAAATTGTTATAAATAAAATGAATAATATAATATACAAGAAACAGGGAATAAAACTTAAATAAAATGTAGCAAGAGAAAATATATAGGAAGCATGGAAACATACTAAATTAAACTTAGATTATTAAAAATAAATAAACAAGTGGTTAAACTGAATAACAGTATAGTTTAAAACAAGAAGTAGTTGTAATAATGTTTGAGGAGAAAGTTCAAAGTTCAAAGTATAGCTTCCAACACAGCAGATAAAGCTGGTGTGTAAATGTGTATCTACACAACACAAAGTTCATGACAACTCACAATGCCCATTCATCCAACAGGCGACTTCTCAAATCTCCTCTGCAGATTTAATCAGTTTAGTTCATGTTGATGATATAATTATTTTACAATGTCAGGTCCCACCCTAAACATTTACAATCATCAGCTAATGTTTAATCATAATCAACCAATAACGTCACTGTTAATGGTTATTACTGCATTATTTGAATTATAAATTCCGCAATAACTCCGTTTATCTTTTTAAAGCCAGTGTGATTCTCCCGCAGCATGATTCCCAGTAACAGCCTTTCCTCACTCAGTTCAAAAGCAGATTATAGATAACTTTACAAATACCCTTAGGTGTGAATACAGGTAGGAATATCTCTGTACTCTGAACAGGATCCAAGTAAAAATAATCCATAGACAAATGTCTGTGTGTTTTCTGTGTCTCTGCTCAGGCTCTGCGGGAGCCGGCTGTTTTTGCCAAGTCCACAGGTTGTGAATCAGAGATCCCCCATGAGAAGCTGACCATAGCTCAAGCACGAAGAGGAACTCCAGGTCATTCTTCTCAAAAGCTTTTGTTACTTCTGCCAAGGAGGTTTTGTTTTCATCAGTGTTTGTTCATCGTTAGCTGCATTACACAAAAACTAGATCACCATGAAGCATGGTGGCAATATGGGGAGGAAGGTCTATAATGTTGGTGCGTGGTTCTGCGTCAGGGGGAAGATCCAGGATTTGTTTTCATTTTCTTTAAATAATGAGATAGGGTGTTTTTAGGGGGGGTTGGTGAATGTGTACATTTAGTTACACTCAGATGAAAATCAGGATTTAGTGTTTTCATTGAGATTTCTTAGTTAGTTAGCAGGGTTATACAAAAACTACAAAACCGTTTTCCATAAAATGTTGACGAGGTGTCGGGCAGGACCCCAAGGAGCAATCGAGTTTTGGAGCGATTTCCATTTCTTTTACCAATTCAAAATAGCAAGGCATTTAAAAAAGATTTTGGGGTTATTTTCCAGGGAATAATACAAAGATCGCTTTATTTTGTATTTCTACAATGAGAGTACGACAAGGAAGAAGCTCTACTCTACTGAGTCCAATTTTTCCATTGCTACTTGATGTCATGTAACTGTCTTCTGATCAAGTGCTTGATGGCGTCCAAAGTTGTTCACTATGCAAATAAAACTGAAAGGAATTGAATGGAAACCAGCCTGTAGTAGGAAGAAATACTGTGCGAAGAGCTTTCTGGATGATTAGATATCCATTGATTAAAAATGACATATCAATAAACACTAAATTCCAGTGGAGTGTCGTAATGTCATGCTGGTACTCAAAGTCATGTTTTCATGTTTCATATCTTGAAGCTCATCGCCCGGTGCGAGTCTACGCTGATGGAATCTTTGATCTCTTCCATTCGGGGCATGCTCGAGCGCTGATGCAGGCGAAAAACGTGTTCCCCAACACTCACTTGATAGTCGGAGGTAAAGAACGAATCACTCTCAACGAAAGTACAGCAACAACACTGGTAGAGTAAACCGTTTAACCTTCTGTTTCAATGAAATGTGCCAATTTCACGAAGCGCTTAAAATAAAATGGCTTTTAGAGGATCAGAATCTTAATGGTCTTGAATTTAACTTGGGCATCACATGTGATGGTCTGTTTCTCTAGTCTGCAGTGACGAACTCACCCACAAGTTTAAGGGCTACACAGTGATGACGGAGGAGGAGCGCTACGACGCCCTGAGGCATTGCCGTTATGTTGACGAGGTGGTGCAGGACGCTCCCTGGACCCTTACCACGGAGTTCCTCAAGAAACATAAGGTCAAAGGTCACAAAGTCTCTAGAAGCACAGCTTTTTAAAGGTTATATATATACATGAGGTTTTAAACGATAACATAGAAGCGAATGTCTATAGCTAACAATGCTAAGTAGCTGTTGGCCATAAATGACATAATATGCAGGCAACACCCTGCTGATGCCACAAAGGGGTATATATTTATATCTATAATTTTTCTAGTCTTAATGGAACCCATTTATACAGCGCTTCTCTGTCACACATTCACACACTGCTCTCAATTTGGGGTTCAGTGTCTTGCTCAAGGACACTTGGTGGACTGGAGGAGCCAGTGATCGAACCACAGATCCTCCAATTAGTGAATCATCCAACATCCTGTCCTTATGTGGCATAAAAAAATGGATGCCTCGATGGTCTCCCCAGGAGTTAAGCCAAAGAGCATTGATCGCCCCCTGGTGACTGGCTTCTGTATACAGCATATAGAGCATATAGCCTATTCTTTGCTAGTAGACTAAAAAGTCAGTGTAATACATACCCTTGATTTTATGTAGTTCTTCTTTGAAGGGTTCATTTTTCTGGCAACCCTACATGTTAGTCCATCCATTCATTTGTGTAGTAAATATTTTGGGTCCATAGTAACAACTACTAAACAGGCAATTAGGTGGACAACCCACTTTACCTCCTGAAACTGATGGTTAGTTCCCATACCGGGAGTCGAACCCGGGCAGCCTGGGTGAAAACCAGGAATCCTGACCGCTAGACCATATGGGATTCTATAACTCTGGAATATGCGTACTACACACAACTCGATATCATGTCTCCACACGATGATCATGACTGTGCAGACCCTTGCAAAATGGCTGTGTTATATTTATGTATAATCTAAGTTAGATGCCAGTGCTATATAGTGACACGTAGTTGCTGTGAGTATCTTATATATAACCTTTAAAATGTCTCATAGTGGCAGCGGCAGAGCTGTTCAATCATTGTGAACACTTGTGTCACGTTGCTCTCGCAGATTGACTTTGTGGCCCATGATGACATCCCGTACACCTCTGCTGGATCAGAGGATGTGTATAAGCACATAAAGGAAGCAGGTGAAGATATACCTTTTTTTCTACCATGGTGATGAATTCTAGCTCTGTTGCTTCTCGTTTCACTTGAATTGACTACAGGTGTTTAACTTGCTTCTCTTTTCTTGCCAGGGATGTTTGTGGCCACTCAGAGGACCGAGGGCATCTCCACATCTGATCTGATCACTCGCATCGTGCGAGACTACGACATCTATGTGCGACGCAACCTGCAAAGAGGCTACACAGCCCGAGAACTAAATGTTGGATTCATTAACGTGAGGAAGAGTCTTATATAATAAACTGGAGACAGAAAACAGAATAAAGTAGTAATTCGAAACGTGCTGACGTTCGGCTGCTCTGTGTTTCTCTGACAGGAGAATAAATACCGGCTCCAGAACCAGGTGGACAAGATGAAAGAGACGGTGCGGACAGTGGAGGAGAAGTCCAAACACTTTGTCTACAGAGTGGAAGAGAAGAGCCAGGACCTCATCACCAAGTGGGAGGAGAAGTCACGAGAATTCATTAGCAACTTCCTGGAGCTCTTTGGACCCGATGGAGCCTGGGTACGATGACACACATTTATCTAGGGAAAAATCCCTGAATCCGTATAACAAATCCATTCTAGGTTGTGTTTGTTGTTTAGTGGAATATTTATATTATTATTGACCTAGATCTTGATTAACTTCTCAAAGTCGTACAAGGGAACCAGTGAAGAAACAATACCACACATTACTCCTCTGTAAAACGTCCTGGTTTGGTATAGATGAAAAGAACCAAGTGTTCAGTTAATCAGTGAGCTTTGCAGGTTCTGGTAAATTGACATTGCTACTGAGGAACAGACCACCGCTCGCTTTTTCCTATAGTTATGCTAAGATAAGCTAACTTGCATGCTCCTTTCAGCTACAGATATCAAATAACGCAGGAAGAAAGCACATTACCAGAAAACTATGAACTATTGCTTTAAAGTGCACTAGCTTCAACATCAGGTTTAGTGTATAACAATCACTCCATACAATTTGACCATTGAAAAAAGCTTTTCCCATTAAAGACAAAGCTGATTTACCAGCTCCCCAACACTGGTAGACTCAACAAAGACATGTGGAATTATATTTTAAGTTTAAAAGTTTTCAAATGCTACAGAAAAAGGTCAAGAAGGAGCAGCTGTGGCTATTAACAGAATATAGGCAACAGGGGTAATGGGCATCTCCCTTCATTCTCCATGTTGCAACATGCACTAGCCCTGCAGCAAGACTGGGCCCTATATTAGAGAGAAAACACTCACTCTTGGATTCAGCACAATTTAAACTGTGTGGGGTTAATAACATCTCTGATTACACCTTCGTTTGTGGATACATTTAAGAAACATCATAAGAAAAAGAGGCTTCTTGTAGCTTTAGATGTTAACGTGAGATTACATATGGAAGTTTTCCTCATCCATGTTTTCAGTGCAGTCAGGAAGTTCACCACACAGCACAACAACCCAGTGAAGATTGTCTGTCTCTGTCTTTGTGCAGCATGTGATTCAGGAGCGGAGCGGCCGGATGCTCCAGGCCCTGTCACCCTACTCCTCACCCCGTGGCTCACCCAGCAGCAGCCCCACCAGACGGCGCTCAGTTTCTCCCGAGTCCTCCTCCGCCTCCGCCTCCTCTCCCTCCTCTCCCTCCTCTCTCTCCCCTCCTTCCTCACCAAAAAAGGGAACCCGCTCCTCTCGAAAGACTACCTCCTCTTACAGCAGATAGGTGCAATAAGCTCGCACATGGCTCCCGATCTCAGGAGGCCTTTCAGAAAATGATAAAGATTATCCAATAAAAATGAAAAAAGTCAATTCATTAATTGTTTATTCGAGTGCAAGTGCAATATATTATAATGTACATAATACTTCTTGACAGAGAAGTGAAAGAACATTAAAATTTAGCTTGATGTGATTTGCTGTCTGTTTTTTGTTACTCTTCCATACAAATACTCGAGGTGCCTTCATTGGACTCAGCAACTGAATGTAAATGAGTTATAATGCAGTCATACAGAGAGGGTTAGGGTTAGGGTTAGGGTTGGAACCAGGTAAATCATTGCAGAACAGTATGAAATCTGTAATAGTTCTAATGGATTTGCTGGTGGCCCAAATAACGTCTTCAATGTTTCCTTTGTACCATCCAATTCAAATTCTCTTTCAGGATCATTCAGCCATTAGAGGCCTTAAGTCGATACTGATGTAATGCAGATGTAGTGACCTAGTTGTAAAAGTTAAGCAACATACTAACGGGATGAATGGAAAAGTTGGATTGTGCCCTGGAATAACAGAAGGCTTTTTAATTCGACCGTAGAATGAACAGAATAATAGAGCATTGTATCACTTCTGCTTGACACCAGTGTGTCATGTAAGTGTGGTCTGCCCCCTTGTGGCCCGAAAGGTGCTGTGCAACACTCAATTCTAAAGCTATCAGGGAAACCAGTTAACACTGAGGGAAAAACCTGGAGAAACACTCAAACCTCCAGCACTTACAAAAATACCTCAAGCACGACAACACAACTCAAGTCAAATTAACCTAATTTCACTACTGACTGGTCCACAGATTTCTAACAGCTTACTTATAAATATTATACAAATATTCTGTAATATATAATTTGTCAATTAACCAGTGGTGGGGTAAGTACTACAGTACTACTCTTTTCTACTTGAGAAAAACACTCACAGTATTACAAATATAAATGAACATATAATGCTGAGTATTGTTAACATGTCATGAAGGAGAAAATACAATTAACGATAATTAAGATAATAATAATGATAATAATGATAATAGCAATACCAATACAGTTTGAAAGGAAGTAAAGATGTTTTCTAATTTATGTAAAAGGGAAAAGTACCTGAAAATAAATCTACTTAAGTAAAGTACAGAAACATGAAAATGGTTGTATCCCATCACTGCGATCAACTGATCATCTCTCTGCTGAAATTGTAGGATAAATTGTCAGATAAATGTAGTGGAGTAAACGTTCTCCCTCTAGAATGGAGTCCTGTACATAAGTAATTATAATATTACATAATTAAATACCCTGAATATAAATAACACTCTGATCTATATTTAAATACAGTTCCTTAGTAAATGTACTTTTTGACGTTGCGCCTGACCAGAGGCTTCTGGGTGTTGTAGTTTCCGTGACTCCGTCCTTTAAACCCGTTGCTGTGACGTCGCGCTCAGTTTGTGTCCTCCTGCACTCGGATTAAAGATGGCGCCCTCTCATGCGCTGAGGTGCTGCAGACGGGCTCTGAACTGGCTACCTGTCCTGTTTGTTAACCTGGTCATCGGCTGGTCCTACTACGCCTACGTGGTGGAGCTGTGTGTGTGTGAGTAGCGTCACTTTCCTCCGTGTTTACCTCGTGTTGACAGCTTCAGGGCGGCTTTGTCAAGTTTGACCGGCGAGCGAGGCTTAACTCGGGCTTTGAAACCTCAGTTTATCACAGTTTGACACTTCACATGCGTCCGTGCTTTCACCTCAGCTGCACAAGTATCACTTTATCCTGACAAACTTTGATTTCTATTAGATTTACAGAATCTGGGAAGCCTTTTTAAATATAATAACTAGTTGGAAAGAACCAGGTGACATTAGAGCTGGGACGAATGTGGAACCGATTTGAAAAGAAACACTTCCTTATATGTTTTTGATGTTAAGATTTACAGTGAGTGATTTTATTGAAGCTATGCATCACAACCCTCGTGTCATAATTAGCTGACCAAACCCAGAGACCACTTATTTCTCTTGTTTGCACACTTGATAAAGATTTTGTTTAAGATTTGTATCCAAAGTTGTTGTCCTTTGATGTGTCTTTGATCTGCAGCTGGAATTCTGACACATTGAATGTATTTACTTTATGTATTTTCTATGCACAAGTTGACATTTAACAACTGGCAGTGACTGTAATTAGTTCAAACTGTGCAGTAGGGAACAAAAAGTTGCTTCAAGCTGTAAAATCCTAGGGTTAAATCGTAGGGTTGCAGTTATGATTTAATTATCTGACTTATTCACTGAAGATTTACTGCGGGCTGGAGAAGGAGGACGAGGGTTAAGACCTTTGAAGTCACATGCATTATTTAAGTCATAGCTGATACTAATACAAAGTAAGCGTCAAGTTAAAACTTGTAATAAAGCAGAAGCTTTTGTGTCTGTCAAAGTGGTTAAATATGTCAGGCTTTATTTCAGCTTCTTAAAATTCAAAAAGGCAAATGATTGATTCATAGGAAGAACTAATTATCACTATTTTTCAATCAAATCATTTATTATTCTTCTCAAAATACAATAATCAATCAGCAGTGGACGGATGAGAGTTCCTACTTTTGTCTTATTATCAAATGTGATCAAAGTGTACATGCACATTTATTTGAACTAAGTCGGAACATCAGAAGCTCAGAGTGCTGTATGTATTATTCAGCAGATAGATATTGATCATGCATCGTTATCCACGCACTCACAGTGGTTTCTTTTTACAGGGAGGTGGAAACTGTACAATTACCAGTGTGTAGATAGTCGTGCTGAAGATATGTGTGTTTCCAAGCTTCTGTGGTCAGGACAGGGACATCCCTGCTGCTTTAACAAAGCTCTCTGTTATGGGTGGGTCACTGCTGGCCGTGCCAGGCTGCTGCCACATGTTGTGAGAAAGAGAAAGTGTGTGTGGTGTGGTGGTGGGGGGGATGTGTAGTCATGCATTCTTAGAGCATTCGATCCTGCTCACTAATAGATTGTATGTTTCTGTGCCTTGTGTAGATACAATCCCAAACAATGCAGAACGAAGTAAGTGACACAGCAGCACATGGTTCATTGTATCAATTCACATTACATACTAATTCACAGTTAATGCTGTAATTACTTATCATAGGAGAAATAACTGCTACAAATCAAACCTTTTCTTTCCCTCTCAACAGTCAGCTATTTGGTCTTCTTTCACATTTTCCTCACCATGTTCATATGGTCCTACTGGAAAACGATCTGGTCCCAACCAGCCAGCCCCTCAAAAGCAGTAAGCCAAAATAATAAAAAATAACCTTTTTCAATATGCATGTCTTCATGTTCAGAATGTGGGAATTTTTAAATACTCTTTGCAGCTCTTTAAGTAACGGTTAACTATGTGTTTAGCCTGACATCACCTGATATGAGCCCTTTTTCTTTATAGATATTTATAATAAAGTTGATGGTTAAACTGTACAATGTCAAGCCTCCATATGTGAACGTTATATTTTCCTCGTCACTTGCAAAGATTTCAAGTGAGCGGGAGTCAAACGTCCCCCTCTGATATATTCCTGTATGTGTGAAAGTGCTTTCTCTGACTCTCCGGCCTTCTTTTCTCTTCCTGGCAGTTTGGCCTCCCCAGAGCAGAGAAGGAAATGTACGAGAGGGAGGAGCAAGCCGAGAAGCAGCAAGAGGTCCTGAAGAAAGTGGCGAGGGGTTTACCTGTGTACACGCGCACGGCGGGGGGAGGTGAGGCGGCAAAAACTCGGCCTGTGTTCTCTTCACTCTTTTAATGACCTCTAATTTTGCCCCAAGCAAAGTGGAAATAACGAAGAGACACTGTCCTCATTGTTGAGCTGATATCTGTGACATCAGCAGCGCAATCGAACTTGTGTAAATGCGTGTCACAGTGTCTCTTCCGCTTTGGTTTGTGTTGCAACACTGTGTATGTGTCGAAAACAACGTGATTCTCTGAGGTGTTGTTCCTCTGCTGATGTGAGCTGCATCGACCTCGTCTGTGTCTATGGAACCGTGGGTACCAGGAGGATTCATTTGTCTCAGGTGCAACTCCGTGTCTCTGCAGACCTCAACTGTCTCCTCATCCACATCCATGATGTCACCAGGGACGATTTAAAGCGACACCCGAAATAAAGTCCTCATATTTGATTCACACAGAAAATGTTTCATCTAAAGTCTCCTAAGGGTTCCATTTAAAGAAAGCAGCTCAAATTTTTATTTTGCTTAAATATCGCCTGCCTCACAAACACTTTGATATTAGAGCTGTGTGTGTGTGTGATCCTAGTTTTTCTCTCATTGTGGGGACCTTAATCCATTACATCACATTAAGGGCCTTGTCTTCCAACTTGTACAGATATCTATGTGAGGACCATGAGCCAATGACTCACCGAGTGAGGACATTTTGGTCATTAACTTTCTGACCCACTTTTGAAGGGCTGTTTGAGGTTATTATTATTAGGCATTTAGTTGTGAGGGTAAAGGTTAGGCCCTGGGAATGCATTATGACAATGGGTGTCCTCACCATGACAGAAGTACGAGGTTTTCAGTTACACAGAGGCCCTTTCATAATTCAGTTTTCTTTTTCTCTAAATAGCCGTCCGATACTGTGACATCTGCCAGGTAATCAAACCTGACCGCTGCCATCATTGCTCCACCTGTGAAATGTGAGTGTTTTCACAGTTTACTCTCTATAACGGCTTTTAAATGCATTTTTCAGGATAAGTTTTTCTCAAATGAGCTGAGCGGGGTATGTGCTTCTTTATACTTTCCTCTTTCCCTCTTCTTTATACTTTCCCAAACAACCAAATGTGATTATTTCTGGAGGGGAAGCTTCAATTGATAAGAACCTTGAGCTTTTTCAGTCACAACTTAATACAAAGAGGGTTTTGCCAGTGTTTACACTTTCTTCTGACGCTACTACTACGACCTGCATTCTCTGGTAACAGAAAATTAAGAGAAGACAGAGGAGTGAAAGCAGATGTGTTGCTGTTGAGAAGATGGAGAATTTCTTCTTAAATAATTTTAATTTACGCTGCAAATAGTGGTTTTAAATACATTTTAAATAGAAAATCAGCATAGATGAGTTGAGATTTATTTTTAAAAGATGAACTCTGTAAATCATAATTATGAACATTTAGACATTTACTTGATTTGACTGATTCAATGTTGGTTTTTTCCTTCTTTTAATTCCTCAAGGTGTGTGTTGAAAATGGACCATCACTGCCCCTGGTAGGTTTTCTAATTTTCACCATGAAGTATTTTCCATTACTTGCTCTGTTGTGCTAAAGAATATTTATCTGAACTTCAGTGTTTGTTTTATAGTAAAACTGAGAAAATATTGAGAGATTCAGTTTGTTTTACGTTTCCATCGTGTTTTTCTTTCAGGGTGAATAACTGTGTGGGATTCTCAAATTACAAGTTCTTTGTCTTGTTCTTGGCCTTCGCCTCGCTCTACTGTGTCGTAATATGTGCGACAGTCGTCAAGTATTTCCTCAAATTCTGGACTGTAAGTACAAAATCATCAACATTCAGCAGTTTGGGGTTCGAAAAACACCAGCATCAGATTCTTTTGAGCCTGGAAACAATTACATTTTGGGCCATAAAATGTAATATATAAATTATTAAATTGAATTTAAGTGTCACTGTCGTCATGTGATCGCTTTTCTGTGCACTCTCTTTAGCGTACTGCTTTGCATGAGACAATGACTCTTGTCATGTGGTCAACAGTGAAGGAGTTTATTGTGTAACTGCAAGAAAAAAATACAGTCAGAAAAGTAGTTAAACACAGTAACAGATAGTTCTACATGATTGGTCAGTTCCTGCAGTCAGCTGTGAAAATGGGAACAACAAAAATTCACAATCATGCAGAAGTTACAAGACTAAAACTTTTGTTCTGTTTTTTTTTCCTCTGCAAAGAATAAGCTACCTGACACGGGTGCCAAATTCCATATCTTGTTTCTGTTCGTCGTGGCGGCCGTGTTCTTTATCAGCATCTCGTCACTTCTCAGCTACCATCTGTGGCTCGTGGGAAAGAACCGGACCACTATAGGTAACTATACATGAATATATCATTTAACTGCTGCTTCTGTGCTTTGGTGGTCACCGCTGACTGTGTTTTGAAAAATATATTTTCAGAGGCTTTCAGGGCTCCTTTCTTTGCAAATGGTCCGGATAAAAATGGGTTTTCACTCGGGCATAGCAGAAATGTAGCTGAGGTGTTTGGAGACCAAGCAAAGTACTGGATTTGTCCCATTTTCTCAAGGTGAGTGTGCTTTGGCCTGATGTAGCTCCAGTCACGTTAGACACCACAATGATGCAAACTGATAGGCAGCACTAATGTAAGTCCGCACTGTGCTTAAGGCTGAGGAGCTGTAATCAGACATGAACGCGGAACATGTCCCTATTCTGGATCATTCAGGCGACTGGTGGTTGCCTTGTTTGCTATGAATTTTCCTGCTGTATCGTCACATGGGCTCTCTCTGACATTTTATCAAAATTCAACTTCGGTGCGTGAATGAAAGCAACTTTATACATGTCATCCTCAGCGCTGAAGCTACTTTAATGGAGTGCAGAAAATAAGGTGTATTTAAACCAATCCAGTTCCAATGTGTTCACTTTGTCTTACTTGTCTTTTACCAGTCTGGGAGATGGACAATCCTTTGTTACCAGGTTGGTTCAGATAGATCCTGAACAAGCGAAAGGTGTCCTCCAGCAAAATGGAAAAAGGCTAGTGTTTTTTTTCCTGTTTAAATTTTTTTGTTTAATCTGCTTCCATCCGGGTTTATTTGTATTAATCTATAATGTGATTTGAATTACAGCCCTGCTGATAGGATGGAGACTGCTGATCGTGTGCATAGTAACAATATACAGCACACGGTGGACGACAGCAAAGAGACCGTTGGTGTGTTGCTGACTGACTTCTGACATTTTCAGTTTTTTGTCATTAAAACTTGTATGTCAAGTATTTTTGGTGTTAAATTATCTGCTCAAAATTAAACCTCTCCTGTCATTGTTTCGCTTCAGACGGAGCCCTCAAAGACTCAGTGACAGTGGAGATTGAGCCATAGCAGGTACGTACACATGATATAAATACCGTAGTTTCCCTGGTTTGTCAGGTAAAACCCAGGTGACCGTGTTTATTTGTACATTGCTGGCTGTCGCTGCAGGTCACACCTCTTCAGAGCGCTCATCAACTGTGATGCCTTAAATCGGGGGCATCAGCACCTCATTAGGATCCGTCCTCCACCCTCATTTGGAGTCTGTGCAGCCTCAAGCCGCATGTTCTCATGGATCATCACACATCCACTGTGCTTCAAACAATATTGTCTTCATGTCAGCTGAGACAATTCAGGGACCACGTGGACGCCACCATGAGGTGATACAGAGGTTTGGTCTTTGTTTTGAGCCAAAGATAAACAGTTTTTATTATTGCATCTGAGAAACTCTGGGACCTGACCAGAGTTTTTTGTTCCCTGAGCCACTGTACAGAATGTTGGCATTTATCGCCATGGATTACTCACAGTACATATTCCAACATGACTTATCCTTTTGTCAGTATTAATCACGACTAAGCCTTGAATCTGGTGATGTTCGATGGGGAGTAGTGGCACCAGCTAAAGCGAGATTTGTATAACTCACTCAGAATGGTGAGAAATTTAATACTGTTGATAAAGTGTATGATATAATGTCTCATCAGTTTTTAACTCCAAGCACAGTGCAATTAAGACCAGTCGTCAATTATCATAGGGTCTAATTTAGTTCACAATTGAAATGATCAAAACATTTTAAATGTCTTTCTGTTTACACTTTTGTATTATTTTTGCATTTCAAGTTTTATATGATAAATGTGCAGGTGTAGAAACTTCAAGTACGAGGACCAAAATCCAGTTAAGCTGCAGTTTAAGCTGTTTCTGATTCCAAATATTTGCACAACCAATAGATCAACTACTCTTTAATGTTGCCCTATAATAATAATACTATAATTATCAATTGTATTGCCATTTTTCATTGTACCATAAATACTTGTTATTTATTTGTTATCAAGCTTTTATAAATTATTGTCTTATCATGTGTATTGATTTTATTTATATGTATTTATTTCCTTAAAAAAAACTCATGATCGATCCTTTGTTTTGTGTTTGTGTAAAATGAATCATTCTTGTGTGTCAATGCCAAGGATAATGAGTTGAGTCTACTGTTCCAGTTTGAGAATAAGATTTATTTGAAGGCAAAGAGCACAAAATGAGCCCATGTTTAAAGGTAATGTCAGAACGGTCAGAGGAGTTTGCTCCCCTGCGTCCATGAGCACAAACTAGGATTGATTACGTGGACTTAATTTAAGGCTGAGGACATAAATGCTCCTCTCTGTCCTCTCCTGGCAGCTCCGTCATGACATTATGTTGCTTTTAGTAGAAATGATGCTCAGCATGGATTGGGATTAAGAGTTTCAGTAGAGAGTACCATGTGTTGTTATATTCCTGAGTGAGTGATCGCCCATGTGAATGTACTCATGGCAGTTTAATGACTAATTTCACTGATCAACTTGGATAAACACACCCAGAGGCATCTATACTAAGACCATTATTCATGCAGGGTGATTTGAATTCTTCTGTATTAATAAATTTAAGAAACTAAAAAGTTTGGTTCTTCGGGTTGTCTGTCTGTCCCATTGTGGTGAGCACAATATATTGAGAACGCCTTGAGGACATTGCTTCAAATCCGATACAAATGTTCAGTTGAAACAAATGTAATGAGACTTTGCAGATGTTTGTCATATCAGCTTAAACTATAGGCTTGTCCATTTTCTAGTCAAGACATTTGTTTTTGATGCAAATTGTTTTTGCCTGAGCAATGCCAGAAAATTCCAATCCTTGTGTTTTGACTATGGTTTTATCAGCCGGAAGTCAATTTTCCTCATTAACTATTGGGTGGATGCCTGAAATTTGTCAACAACATCTATGTTTCCTTCAGGGTAAATTGTGAATTTCCATTATTTGTCCAGTACTTGGGTTTATGATGCGCTAAACCCCTACAAAAACTTTTCATTACCATGAGCTTGCTTGCCAGCATTAGCATTTTTGCACAATTTACATAGACACCATTGTGTCCATAAGTACAGTGACAAAGAGCCACTAGCATGACTGTAGACTTTGTCTTATCAAAGAACAGTGACTGGGATTTTCACAGAAACTCTAAATAAAGTGGTGTGTGTTCCATTGTGAAAGAATTTAAGAGATGCCAAGTGAGGAACGTGTGGATCAGTTCTCAGATCCAAGTAAAGTTAAATATTAAATCCATCATGGATTTATAGTCCTTAGATGTGGAGTGATGATCATGTACAGATTTATAAGCACATTTATTTCACAAGAATTAACTGACTCAAGGCAACTCTTCACTTTCTCAAGCTCATTAAAGGTTGAACCTTGCTGATAAGCTCGAACGAGTGTTTGTCATGAAACAAGCTGACTAACACAATGAGGTGGGAACCACACAGAGGTGAGTGACCACAGTGTCGTTCACCTCTTCAGGACCGGAAACAGATAAAAGCTGAATGAGGGTCAACACTCATGCTTTGCATCGGGAAAAGTAAATCCATTAAGGCTTTACATGTTAGGACTGGGAGAAACAATATCAATAATCTATGCAACATAATTTTAACCAGTAGCAATATAATAAGGGGCTCAATATATATCGATATAATACCTACGCATTGTGGCACAGTAAGAAGTTACAACACATAATCGATCATCTTCAGAGTTAAAGAACCACAGCCTTTAATCAGGAGCAAAAATCTGACTTTAACCTGTAAATAAATAATAATGTGACATTCATTTTGATAATAGTCATGATCGGCTCTCATGAACTATTTAAATGTTTTGCCATTTGGCTCTCTGTACTTTTGATGTAAAATTTAGGTCAAAACATTTGAGCTGACAATAATAAACACAGCCAGTCTGCTATAATGTCTTTTTCTTTTGCCTCTTTGTCAAACTTGCTGACATGTTGCTATATCATTGGATTATTTCCAATAATCCAATGGTTATTTTCTACTGAAATAAACAGGTTTCCTTTCTCTTTCCTTAGCTTGCATAAGAGTGCTGGCGCAGCAAACTGTTTTTAATAATTAATTTTGCCTCAGTCATTAGTAATATCCTGAGCCTTTGAACTGTGGGACACAAAACGACAAAATATTAACCAACAAAAACAAAATTATTTCATCTAATTAAACAGAAGTACTTTATATGTACTCAAGGCACTTATCATTTTTTATCTTTATAAGCTTTCATTTTTAGTGGAAGGAATTTAATACGCCTTGTCAAAGTTCACGTATGTTGACGCACACACTGAGTTTCATTGACCTCGGAGTGATTTTAATAGCTGTGACTGTCGCCTGTGAATGAATGAGAGACAGTTAAATATATATGGAGGAGTTCTCATAAACGTTTAAGCTCTGAACCTGTCCTTCTTACTCCATTCCTTAAAAGTTACTTAAGGGCTAAAGTACACTCGCTGTCTGCCGCAAATCTCTGCTGGACACAGCAATGTAAAGAGGAAACCCGTTTACCTTGTTTTGTTTTAACTACTACAACCCACTACTTTTTTTGTAGTAAGTGGTTGATTAGATTTTTCTAGACCCTTTGTTTTAAACTTTAGTCTTTTGGAGAATTCGTACCTGCAAACCATGGAGGAAGCTCTCAACCGCACCATTGACCCAGCATGTTTACAAGAGCCTCCGCAGGCGATTGACGTGATAAACCGTAAGTGACCCACATCTCTACATTCAGCTCCCTGATAACGTTACCTTAATGCTGATAATAATAATTTTGTTAAATTACTAATTATTTGTGCAGCAGCTTCCATTCAAGAAATTCCTCCCAAAGTGCTTTAAAACTGAGAAATGACATGATGCTTTGTGAAATGCTTTAATGCAAAAATGTATGTGAAACAAGATAGAGAATAAATAAATCCCATTTGAAATAATACAAAATTGATTATTTAACAAGATTTCCAGGTTCAATTAGAATTGCAGTTACATCCTCATCTATTTATTTTCTGTCAAAAGACAGGAAGTCGTGGAGAGTGTTGATGCCCAGTTGTGACAGTGTCATCTGCAAACATGGAAACATACAATGTGCTCTGGAATGATGTCACCGAGGGGCAGCTTGTAGTTTTCCTTATCAGCCCCGTACTACGGTGCTCAGGGCAGCTCACTCTGTTTATCTCTGTGTCTGGAAGTCTTTAACGTACCGTGTGATATTAGTTTCTGCTTTTAGCATTTATCAGCCTCTTGTTAAGAAAATATCAGTGTTCATCAGTACTCAATCAATGTTATAAAGTTGTTGACTGTTATCACAACAATGTACCTTTTCAGCTCGGAGGAAAACTCTGCTTTCTTTTTTATTTGTCCTCAGAGCTCGATAAATTTGGATTTTGTCTGTACGGCATCCTCACCCTCATGTCCTGCATCTCCCTGCTGCTGTACCTTGAGCAGTGCATCTATATTTATAAAGAACTGCCCTACCCCAAGAAGACAACCATCATCTGGATAAATGGTGCAGCACCAGTGAGTGGGTGGGAAGGCTTCACAATATGAAATCTCAAAATACTATATCAACAGTAAACTTAAAGATTTGTTTTTTTAGGTCATTGCTACCATGGCGTGTTTCGGGATGTGGATCCCCAGGGCAGTCATGTTCACAGACATGACGTCAAACTGGTATGTTTTCTCTACACGGACTAAATTGGTAGACATGGCAAAATACGTTTAAGGGTTTTTTTCATTAAAATTTCTAAAAAGTTGAAATATGATATTTGTTTTTTTTTTATCTTAAGACTTTAAGACTAGAATGGCAATCAATAAAGTGCCTTGTTCCGCCAATGTCGCCATATTAAACTACATTTAGATTAGTCAGATCTGTATTAAACTTTTGGATCCACACCAAGATTGAATGCTTTCTTTCCTTAATCTGTCCTGTAGTGTTTGCGTATTCCTGCTAATAAACAATCCAACCAACAAACAGTCAGGGGCGAAAACATAACCTCCTTGCTGGAGGTAATAAACGATAATGTAATGAACTGTATTATCTTGTAAAACTAAAACATGGTTAACTATCGTTTTGGCCAAAGACTTCAAGGTTCCCATCCTTCTGACCCTGGAGACACAGTAATACTACTATAAGTAAGGTGTTTGCACAGTTTAACCACCCGATGACTCATTACATGCAAAGATCAAAGATCATCTCCACCCAACATGTGCTCAACTTTACTAAATGACAGGAAATCTCCTCTGTATACAATGTTACATTTTATGTTCCCTGACTGTGACTCGTGTAAACTGCATGGATCCAATATGTTCAGGAGCTGGATCGAAAATCCGTTGACATCTTGAATTTTTCCTCTCATGTCATGAGTCGATGTGATAATAAATGAATTAATGACATATGGAATCGGACGCTTTCCTTTTTCAGGGAAGCACAAATACGCCACCACAGACCTCTCTTCCTCTCTCTAGTTATTTTGCAGTGGTCGTGTACAAAGTCCTGGTGCTGATGATCGAGGAGTACGGCGGCACTGATCTTTTTCTGAAGAGGTTTTCTGGTGAAACCTTCAAGATCAGCGTGGGACCCTGCTGCTGCTGCTGTCTCTGTTTACCACGTGTACCCATGTCACGGTATTTATACAGATACTCTCTAGTTATTGGAGCCAGATCAGTGAAAATCTAAGTCTGTGTTCCTGAATTGAAATTGATTTGGCAACTAAATCCCACTCTCTTATCTATATCCTTCTTCCTATATTGACTAGACATTGTCTTAGGGTTATATTCACATCTAAAAGGCGATCTTTCTTTGGTTGGGATCATTCAGGCGAATGTTATTCCTGCTGAAGGTGGCTGCTCTTCAGTATGCAATCCTAAAGACAGTGCTCTCTGTCCTCTCCATAATACTGTGGACAAACGGCAACTTTGACCTCTCTGATGTAAGTGTAATCTGGCTACACACACACACACAGAATAAAAAATAAACAAGCATAGCATAAAATGTAAGTATTTCTTTGCTTCTTTTTCAGCTGGAGATCACAGGCACAGCTATCTGGATCAACCCGTTCATTGGCGTTCTCACAATAACGTCCCTCTGGCCTGTTGGCATCATCTTCATGAACACTAACAGTAATCTACGCAAGATCAAAATCATACCCAAGTATGCCATGTACCAAGTGAGTCAAGCAATTGTATTTATCCAGCATTTATTCTAAAACCTCTTTATACTACAGATTAAACTTTACTAAGGCCCAACAGTCCTCTTATGAAACCACATCTAAATCCGCTAGATCGGCATTTTTTTTTCTGCACCAAATTGCCTAACTAAATGTCTCGGGAACTTTATTTCAGATTTGTGCCAAAACATTTCTTGGCCCATGTCCCATCCTTTGACAAAATTTCATGGAACAAAATAAAAGAACCAACAACAGCCAATGGAACTTAGTAGAGCATGTACCTCCAATCAAGCTGCACTAAATTTCACAAAAACATAGATATCAGTTCCCTAAATCTGCCTGATTGTGTTCATCAAGATCCACAAATTATCGGAAAATTATGAAAAGTTTGAAAAACACCCTGTCCTGCAATGTTAAAGAAAGTGAATTATTTTCTTACGCTACACAATGTTACATGAAAACATAATGTTACATAACCCTAACCCTAACCCAACAAACAAATGGACAGGGTTTGAAAACACATCCTCCTTTGTGGAGGGACATATGAAACTAGATTACAGGATATCCTCTTCCACAACTAAAACTTTCTTCCCTTTTAACATTTCTGTACAAAGTAAAAGAGAAAGAGTGACAGGGACTATGGGAAAGGTGTTTCAAACTAGAACACAATCACTGCAAATATCCACCAAAGTGTGATTTCTTTGTCTGGTGGCAGAATATGAAATCCAACAGGAAATAACTGATAAGCAGGGTGACTACACGGTGTAACTTTATCTGCATGTCTACTGTATCTAACTGATCAGGAATTGTTTTGCTTCTCAGCTAATACTTGTGTTGAGTCAGCTGCAGACGTCAATCATTAACATCCTGGCCTTGAATGGAACCATCCCGTGTTCCCCTCCCTTCTCTTCTACGGCTTGGGGATCGAGTAAGAATAAAACAATCTGTGAATGTCTCTCTGCATCCGCTGCTGGCGGGTGAAGTGAAAAGAAAATAAATATTTATTTATTTGATCTCTTCCTCTCTCTCCCCTTCCCTCTGCCCTGCAGTGCTGAGTCAGCAGATCATGATCATGGAGATGTTCATAATCACTCTGGTCACTCGGTGTTTGTACCGTCGCACATATGACCCACTTCCCACTGAGGCGCATGACGAAGACCACAAGGAAATGAAGCTCGTGGAGCATGATGTCTAAGAAAGGACACGGATTTTAGTTAAGAGACCATTAAACAGTCAAACTGGAAACCGAGTCTGAATCTGAGTCTTTTATTTTGACATGACAATAAAACATTTTGGATATGTGACCTGATTTTGAAAATGTGCCCTAATTTGCATATTATTTGGGGATGTAATCCTGAGTAGCATATTCATTTCATCATTGCAGATATCTATGATAACCTCTTGACCATTACTATCTAAAATGCAATCATGACTAGTTACAAAAGCAATTGCAGATAATCCTGTGTAATTTCTCCTTGTTACAGTTTTATATATGTGAAATTACATTCTTATTTATGTATATATTATTTAATTTTGACTAGTTCAAATAGATTTGTCAGATTGAGCAAGAATTAATTTATTCATATCATTAATGTAAGCACAACGGTGGATCTTATATGAACATTGAGACAAGTGACAATTGAATTGTTAATGATGAGAATCAAATTTAGAAATCATTGATTAGAATTGATTTTTTTTAAAATTACACTATCAATATGTCGGCTTGGTATTTTAATTAGTCTTATTGATATATACATTTGTTCTTGCTGCTCCTGT
Source organism: Platichthys flesus (assembly GCF_949316205.1). Taxonomy (NCBI): domain Eukaryota; kingdom Metazoa; phylum Chordata; class Actinopteri; order Pleuronectiformes; family Pleuronectidae; genus Platichthys; species Platichthys flesus. Next base: position 12,412,837 of record NC_084959.1, on the reverse strand, counting down.
TACAATGTTAAAATACCACATTAGTGAACAATAGACCAAATCTCCTGCTCCTGTCTTAACACAGCCTGAATAAACAGCCGGATTTGTTCAAAGGTTGCTGACCCACTTACTCAGACTTATTTGGGCCAAGAAATACATGTGGATGAGGCAGCAGCTTTGTGCCATGCTTTGTTTCTAGAGGCATCACAAGAGGCCGCACTTGTTCGTCCAATGCTTTACAGCGATCAAGAGTTGCCTTTTCTTGACTGATGACTAATTTAAAAACACTCACAATGTCCTTAAATGCCAGAAAACAACACTCATATTACTAGAAACAAGCTTTATATTACTAATTAAAGGTCAGGCAGACAATCAAATAAATAGTTATGTATTTATGCATGGAATGGGTAAAAAGCTTAAAATAGTTGCACAAAATTTGATTTCTTTTTTGGTTAAAACTATTTTAAAATGAGTTATTTGCCATCATTCGTCAGTTCCTGTGAACATAAAGCAGGACATTAAAATAGAAACAAATAGAAACAAGTTGCACATGACTAGTTAGGATGTAATTGAATTCAACTGCCGAAGTGTTTATTCCAACAGAATGGAAAAACAATATGGCACATCAGGCCCTGAAGAGTGAAATTAATGACAATTTATAATGTTACGAGCACTACCTTGATTAAAGGATTCATTTGATATTCGAGTGCCCATTAAACAAAATTTTATTTCACAAAAGCTCATATGGTCATTAACACATCACGTTACTGGCTGTAGGATCATGAGAGGACTCATCAAAACTGCTACCCTTCTACTTTACAAAGCGAAATCCACTGATTCATTTACTGTTATGTAATTGTATCTCAATGGCTTCATTGTCTTCAGGACCGGTGTTGACTCCGCGAAGTTGTTCAAAAGGTGAAACAGCCTCAAACAACATCTTGATTTTATTATAGAAACAGCAGCGTTTCCCTTCACAGGATGCATTGTGGTTTTTTTTACATTTTAACTGAATTGCATTTAAAACGTTTATTTTTGTTAACTATAACACTGATAGTAACCTAATATATTGAAGGAGTAATAAGAAGAAGAATATGTAGGCTAACACTCTAGTGCCACTTTATGATAATAACTATATAAAAACTGTAGGTTTATGTTTTTTTTTACCAGACTGGCACGGGTTATTGTAGGTTGAGGTGAAAAAGTCAACGTGAAAATAAAAGTAATCTGTTCCACCAACAGATTAATATGCTGCATATAGACACACACTGCATTAATCTGGATGAGATAAAGCCAAATCATTTGGAATTCAAAATTTGGCAATATTAATGGAGTATTTGTCTTTGCTGTTTATGTAAACAGAGTCATTAGACACAGGGGAGGAAAGAGAGAGAGGCAGGGAAAGCGGTGGGTTGATGACAGCCCCTGGCTCTGCATTGCTGACGAAAGCTGCTTAGCTCCTCAGTTGCTATGGCAACCGGGGAGAGCAGCCAGACCAGAAAAACGAGGCAAAGGGGAGGGGCTTTCCAGGGAGAAATAGAGGAGAAAGGGCTGGATGGGAAAGATAGACGGAGAGAGGGAAACAGACAACCGATAAAGAAACACACGAGCAGCAGAGATTAAGCGAGGCTACGGACGAAGGAAATAAATGCCCTCTTCACTGGCTGGGGAATAAAAACCGCAGCTAGTGACTGGAGGATACAGAGAGGGGGGGAGGCAGAGAGAAGATGGATGTACAAACGGAAAACATGGACCCCCCGCCTGGTGAATCCCAGCCGAGTGGAAAAATCAGAAAAGGATTCAAGCTGTTTGGCAAACGCAAGCCAGGTAACATCTTTTCTATTCGAAGCAAAGGGGATGGAAACAACAAGTCACCTGTTAACAAGGGCAAAACCACAGATGGATTATCGGACACCGGTGCACCAGATATGGAGCCAGAGTCAGACAAGGAAAAAAGACAGGAGGTGAGTCAAGGAGAAAAGGAGCAAGACGAAGAGGAGCCGCTTGGTGAAGATGGCGTTATGGCTGCAGCAGCTGCTCGCGCCTCAATTTCTTCGATGAGCTCTGCCAAGTCCCTCAGCTTTCTGTCGTTGCTGAGGGGTGGCCGGAGAGGAATGGGGGACCGGCGGGTCCAAACGGTGTCCCAGCCGGTGGGTCGGCAACGTCGTGGGCTGAAGGGTCTCTTTGGCACTGTTAAGTTTCGCTCAAAAGATAAAGAGGAACAGGAGGATGCCCCTCCGAGTCCACTTCTCATGTTGTCCCGGGCCAACAGCGTGGAAATCATCAAGGAGGACCTCACCCTCACCCCCAAGTTCCAACCTCGATCTCTGGACAGCCCAGAGAGCGAGAGCTCCGAGCCCATCACAAGCGTGACAACACCGGGCAGGGAAGTCCCTTCCCCGTCAGAGACCATAACCCCCCAGCTGACAGCAGGGAATCTGAATAGAACTGATGAACTTGTCCCTCAACCACCCATGGTACCCGGTGAAAGCAGCCTGAGCTCCTTGCTGGCAGACATCTCATCTCTCCTGACCTTTGACTCTATCTCAGGGGGTGGTGACTTCATGGCTGACGTGGAGGCAGAGTGGGGGAAAGCCAGCAATGCCATCAGTGCAGCGGAGAGGGAAGTCACGCCATCATCGGCATCTTTCTTCTCCAAACCCACCATCTCTTCTCCAGTGACTTCTACCTTGGTCAGCACAGCTCCTACGGTAAAACCCTGTTTCCCCACAGCAGCATCCAGCCAATCCTTCAGTCCACTGACAAAGACAGCTCCATCCTCCTCACCCATTGCCAAGCCGAGCACAATCATCACAACATTGACCAAATCTTCCACTTTGACAACTCCCTCAGTCAAACTGAGCTCAGATTCTACTTGCGCCTCCAGCGTAACGATTAAATCAACTCCTACACCCACCGCAACAGAACTTTCAAAGACTCCTGTCACGTTTACAAGTCTTTCAGGTCAATTGATGTCTTCCTCTTCAATAACAGTTAAATCCATACAGAGCTCCACCACTGCTACAACCACAGCCCCTCTGAGCACCCCAGCTACTGTAGTCAAAGCTCCCTCAGCTAGTCCAAACCTTACCTCGACGGCTAGCAAATTGGCTTCAGAACTTGCAGTACCTTCTGCAACCGATTCAGTAAGTAAACCCACTCATGTAGCAACTCCGCCGCTCGCATCGGCTAAACCTCCACCAGTAAGGCATAGCCCTCCCACCCCTATTGCTTTCACCCAACCTCCACCTGCTAAAGTAGATTCAGCTAGTGGTCTGAATTGGCAAACTTCTACTTCCTACAAACCTTCCCTTCTAAGTTCCTCTGCAGGAGAAGCTAAAGCCCCAGTAGCAATATCAGCAACCTGTACTGTTACAACCAAACCCCCTTCTCCTCCTCCAGCTATCCTCTCCAAGATAACAACGGTTCCTACGTCAACTACAACCTCAGGCTTAGTGTCTATGGCCAGTTCTAAGCCTACAATCACCTCCAGCCCAATGGACCTAACTAAAACCCCTCCCTCCCTTGTTACTCTTCCAGATTATTGTCCTCCTTATGTCCCGAGTTTTATGACTAAAACTCAACCTAGCCCTGCATCTGTCCCAACTCCATCATCAAATTCTTTAGATAACATTCCTCCCACATCTAAACCCACTCCTGCACCGCTCTCTCTAGATAGTATGCCCCCTGCTCCCAAACTAACTCCAGCCCCTTCCACTCATGCTGTTGTTTGCACAGCATCCCCAACACCTCCTATTCTGGCTCAGATCTCTAAAGCTCCTCCTGCACCTGCTCAAATTCCGATTTCAGAGCTCCCTGCTCCTGCTCAGATCCCAATTACTGTATCAAAAGACCCTTCTGCTCAGATCCCAGTTTCTGTGTTCAAAGACCCTCCTGCTCAGATCCCAGTTTCTTTATTCAAAGACCCTCCTGCTCAGATCCCAGTTTCTGTAACAAAAGACTCTCCTGCTCAGATCCCAGTTTCTGTAACTAAAAACCCTCCTCCTCAGATCCCAGTTTCTTTATTTAAAGGCCCTCCTGCTCAGATCCCAGTTTCTGTATCTAAAGACCCTCCCGCTCAGATCCCAGTTTCTTTATTTAAAGACCCTCCTGCTCAGATCCCAGTTTCTGTAGCTAAAGACCCTCCCGCTCAGATACCTGTATCTGTATCTAAACCCCTCCTTTTGCCTGCTCAGATTCCTGTTTCTATATCTAAAGACCCTGGTCAGACCTTTCAAGCGAAAGCCTTTTCTGCTCCTTCCCCTGTTAGTCCTCTTCCCTCTGGCCCTGCGCCTTGGCAGAGTGAAGCCACAACATCTTCTAAGATGACAGGAAGTGGACAGGTATCACCAGATTGCCAACTGGTTAATCCAAGTAGCACAGGTATCCTGGGGGCCCAGACCAGGCCGTCCAAAACAGAAGAACTGCATAGTGAGTCTAGAACAAACCTCCAAGGCCCCTCCAGAGATAAGAAGAGCCCACAAGTGAAGGCATCAGTGCTCAGCAAAATACCTGTAGTTGGAGGGGGCAGAGCAGGCAAGCTACCTGTGCGGGAAAGCCAACATTTTGATGATGAAGCAAGCAGAGACCCACCTACTCCAGAATATGAGACACCCCATTTCAACTCACATGACGCAGCGAGAAGCATAGATAAAATGAGCGATATTGGGGCGAATGTTCCTGCTTTAAAACACACCCTGGAGGAGTATCAGCAGCCTCCTCAGCCAAAAGTTCTCACCAGTGTACAACGTGATTCAAAGATCCCTGTGAAGCACGGTGCAACTGCCTCCCAAATCCCTGTAGCTAAAGAACCCCCTCGTTCCAAGATACCTACGTCCAAGGTTCCTGTCCGCAGGGTTGGCAATAAACCTGCAGCTGCAGGAGGCAGCACCCAGACGAGAAGATAAACAATGGACCTAACCAACCAAGGATACCGATTAGGGCTTCGACTGCAATGTTTTTCCATTCAAACTACATGACCACCCTTTTTTAAATTTAATTTTTCTATACTGTAATTCTTGGCTTGCCATCTCTTTGCTTCACAACATCGAAAGCAGCAGTAACATAATCAAGGAAGCGGACAGCACTCAAGCACAAAACATCACCACAGGGAGCTCAGGCAGCAAGCCTGGCTCATTGGTTCTGAGCCAAATGGACATGCACTCAGGAAAGGTTCAGGGTCACACCTGGACACGCAGCAGCTTTGGCAAATAAGGATAAGCAAGATAAAAGATCTTCTGGGAACAGTCACACACACATCACATGGGCGAGTGCCTTTCTATGGGTGCTTTTCCTACAGACTCTCAGAATTTGTCCAGTCTTTTCTACAGTACTTTTAACTTTTGTTACTCCCACTTTTTGTAGGAACTGTCAAATGTTTTTTGTCTTTTCTTTCCAGCAAGTCTCTTTGATAACAACCAGACCCTTTAGCTTTTATTTATGTCAGGGGAAGAACAGCAAGAGCTCTATAAATAAATGCAGCGACCAAATTTACATTCCACACCTACCCCTGGATGTTATGTAGCAGAAAACGTGCCATTCTTTTTTTTGCACAAGATGTCGAAATGTACAGCGCTTTTGTGTCAGCCTGCTGATATGTAACTTGGATCAGATCTCACTGTGAACTATGGGAGAGACTGTGGTTGGAGGGAGGAGAGTCGGAAATATCTCTCAGCATAACGGACAGGAGCCATTATGAATGGCACTGCTGAAAGAGACAGAGAGGATGCTGGGATGAGATCTCCAGCTCGAAAAACTGACACATCCATATCCTTATCCAGCTTATACTATAAGATGAGAACAATATCTGTGTGTACAGTCTCATCTATGTTGTTCTGTTTACTATTTAATCAATAAAACAATACGAGTACTTTGCGAAATGAGATCTGTTTAAGTTGTGAATTATATCCTGTATTTTAACAATGTGCATGTTCGCAGTCAGATAAGAGATGTGATAGAAAACAATTTACTAGCTCTGGTTTGAGTAGGAAGTTACATCACTCTGTCGTCTAGAGAAATGTTAAGGACCAGAGAGAATAGAAATGACAAACAGTTTATATTTCTGCAGACAGATTCCCAGTGAGGCTCAGCATCTTACTACAGCCTGGGCACAGAGTGCCCTCATAGGAACATCACTACGGCATTATTCGCACTCCAAGTTCACTGACCTGGAAAGAGAGCAGATGAATGTCAGCAGAGCGCCAATCAGCTGCGAGGGAAAACGCTTAACATGCATACCTTATTATCAGGAAAATGGTCAGGGAATGTGTGTCATTGCTATTCTTAGTGTGAAACGCACTCATCGCATGTGATGAACAATTCCCCTCGGACTGAGTGGATCGTTTGATTTGGACATTTAGATCAAGCTCGATAACATTGTGGACAAAATGTGAACCATAGAGACTGTGGATGATGTTGCCAAAACACAGAGCAAGTAGAACAACATTTAAAGCAACACTAATAGCTACTAGGGGGGAGCTGAGAACCTCAGATTAAGGACAGGAAGCTGGTCTCAGTCATGGGGTTAGAAGAGTCTGGGAAGAAGTTAAGGACAAAAGGTGATTTTTATTTTCTTTACAAAAAAAATAGCACTGCGGAGGTGACACATAAAGACCTCTCTATACTTGAAGCCAGAGGCTGTGAGCTGTGAAGAGAAGACCATCATTTAGCAGAGGAAAAACACGAGGATTGGACCACATCAGGTGCTGATAAAGACTACAGAGGGCCAAACCATCTCCCTCAGAAAAGAACAGTTTGACCCCCAGGCTGCGACAACAGCAACACATGGTTGTCTTTTGGTAACACCTGTGATTCGGGGTGAAAAAGTGGCCTAAAGAGCATGCAGATAGATAATCACGCCTGTTTGGGCAGAGATCAGGCTGCTTATGGGGCCTCGCATTGAGTGATAAATTACAGTATGCCCTTTTTACAGGAAACCATCGCTACGAATGATTCCTGCCATTTTAAAAAGGGAAATGAAACCGGCACAATCAGTGAATGCTGCCTTTTGTCCACGTTCACATTCACATGATTTTCCCAGCAATGTGGCTTTCATGCTTGTAAGTGATAGTGACAACAGCCTTAAGTGAAGTCTAACCAGGGAACATGTGGGATTTAACTTCAGAGTTATATTGCATAACAGGTCTAAGTCTGTTTAGAGGTTGTTTGTGTGTTTCCCTGCAAACACAGTGGCTCTGTCTTGAAAAAGAGGCCACACATAGTTACACATTATGGTTTTCACAGCACCCATAATGCACTGAGGCCACCCCAGTTTTCTGTGATCTGTGCGTGTTTATGTCTGCTTCAGCCTCTGGAGAGACGATCTGCCTCTTTAGAACCTAATTTAGCATGCTGCGTTCTAGTGTTTCCATGCCAACCCCACTAGGTCAACCAATCGAAGGCTGCCAGTTTGTGGAGGAGGAGTTTAGGAGCATGAGTGCACTAATGAGCACAAGCACGATATACATGCTAATAAGACATCCAGTCATGAGTTCACACACAGTTTTAAAGTGAATCACTGAGTTGTCACATTTTCATGTATCATTATGCTTCACTGTAATTTTGAGACATATTTAGCAGGTTATTATATTTTCTATATTTTGTTTCAATATTTGTATTGCATTGACCAGCAATTTATTGAAGCAAAGGTTTTCAAGCTCTGTACAAACATACGTTTTTGAGGCAGTTTTTTACTAAATTTAAATGGTGATAGTGTTCTTTTAACTACTGAAGTGCAGCAGAAACAATAAGACGGTTTTGTTTATTTATGAGTTGCTTGACAGAAAACTGACTGATAAATGGTTTGTATTGATATAGAGTTTTCTGGTCTTGATGACCACTCAAAGCGATTTACAGTACAGATTTTGCCATTCAACCATTCATCCATACATTCATATTCATACAATGTCTCCACGTGCAGCACTTTCTTTATAAAAGTAGCACAGCTGTCGGTGGCAATTAAGGGTCAGTATCTTGCCGAAGGGCAGAACGGGGGAAGACTGGGATCCAACCGCCTATCTCCTGGTTAGAGGATGACCCGCTCCATCCTTAGGGGGCCACATCCGCCTGAACTCAACCCTAACTAATAACTTAACAGAACCAGGTCATTTTTCACGTGGAAACATTTCAACTTCTCAAATATGACAAATTGTTGTTGATGCAATTATCTCAGGCTGCATATCATATGGAACAGGTGAGTTATTGCTCAGAGAATAATTTACTGATCTTGATGAAAAAAAAATAGGCCTGTTTGGGGACCTAATTTTAATGTGTGTGAAATTTGGTGCAGATTCAAATAAAAACCAAACCGAGTGAATTTATATGTGGTTTCGGAAGAGGAACGTTTAGGCCTAGACGGAGGTATTCAATCTACTGGTTGTAAATGTTTTTTCTACATGATAAAGTATTCTAGAACATGTTCCTCATTTAAATGTACATGCAGTGCTGGACTGTGTTGGATCATTTCTGCAGTGGCAATAATATTATTATTACTAATATTATTATTACTAAGCGATATGAGGTCTCAAAAGAGATAATATGCTCAAAGACCTCTGAAAATGTGGCTGATGTGGAGATTTACACCTTGTGATTGTTTTAAAAATAGGCCTAATCCACAGTCGCTAGCATCACATTCAAAGAGAATATTGTTCAGCGTTTCTGCGTTTCTGCGAGTTGCAGATTGTGTTTACTGAGAGCAGGTCCCAGTAATGCTGGTATTGACTCTTACAAACTACATCAATAGCTTTCATGAAATAGTCCAGTTATACTGCACGACAGGGGCACTGTGTCGCCACTGTAATAAGGCCATGGATCCCCGTGGTGACAACAGTGCAGATAATGGTTCCCAATATCACTGTAACACACAATTCTAATATTTTGACATTTATAAAGGGCATTTTTTGTGCTACAGTGAGAATTGAGCTCACTCATCCCTCACTGTTTAACCCCATTAGGTTTTTACAGCCATGTGAAACATAATGTTCACATTCAAAATACCAAACATGTGACCATGACATCTCAGAGACACAATTCATAATCCAAATGATTTATTCATGACACAGGTCGAGTATAAAAACCAGTGGCACAGTGTCCCAAAATCATAACTGTACATATACAAAATACAAAATATAAAAATATTAAATGTGAGTCATTGGTTTTAAGGCTTGTGTGTCATACTGTGGCTGACAGTTTGGGGGTGCGATGTTTACCCGGGAGACACGCGTGTTCACAGAGACGCTTCTGGCAGAGGCAGCGACTCATCTGCAACACAGTGGGTTCAGCAGCCTGACGTGCACTCTGCAGGACGGAGTGAACCGACACTGAGGCTGCACGAGAGGAGCAGCGAGCCCTGACGTCTGTGAACCAAGAGCTGGTGACTCTGGTGATCCCTCAGTTTCAGATTCAGTCACACTGTTGCAAATCACAACAAAAAATCAGGTAAAATGTGTTGATTCTATACAAAAATTTGAAAAATATAATTTCATATTTGAACCAGGTTTTGCTTTCAAAAAGCAAATCTCCCAATTGATTTGACGTACATGTGCTAATAAATGCTCAGATCTGATTTATAAAGGTTAGAAAATATGGATGACTGAGGCCCTATTTTCTCAGTAACTGCTCATTTATTGAGGTGTGTACCAACCAGCCTGAGCATTACGTCATCCCGGTGCAACCACTCTGCAGAGAGGACCTCTGCTGGTGAAAAACCGTGGTGAATGAAATGTAAAACACATGCTGGTGATGCAGTACATTCAGCATCACTGCTGCGCAAACATGGCCACATTTTTTCTGCTACACTGCAGACAGAGGGAGCTAGTTGCATGGTTTTAAATATTAGACAGTACCATTGTCACGTGGGAAAACTCTCTACTGCCATGAGTAGAACGTTTGCCAGCATTTAATAATAAAGCATAATTGTAAAATGTAAAAAAAGTGCCCTAAAGCTCGCTGGAATCAAATTGATGCATAGACGTGTATCTATCTAGTCTTTAGGTATTGCTAATGGCAAACATTCAGCTCTGCTTTAAAGAGGCAGACAAGACCAGCTTATGTTTGCAGTCTGGCAGCAGCAATCAAAATGCTTGAGGTTAAAATAAGAAATAATACCCTCTGTAAATACATTTGAATATTAGTCACAATATAGAAATACAAAATCTGCAGCCACAAACACAGAGGAGGTGATATCCCATCTGGGAGAAGGAAGATGTGATGTCACAACAGAGTATTAGGACCATACTGAAGAAATAGAATTCCCAGAACAATAATTTAAGATAACAGGAAGGAAGATGTAATATAAGTAGAATTAAAGTTGTCATTTAGTTAGAAAAACGACCCATTGCCAATCTTTGATAACCAATCTTACTGTTTCCTGAGAAACTAAGAGGTGTCTCTGAATATCCTGCAGATGCAACCATTGATAACCTTCGAGTAAACCAGCACCAAACATTTCCTCCTCCGCAAAAGAGGCAATTTCCTCCAGGTTCGTATGGTCAGAATAAGTCCTGATACTTATGCTAATGTGGAGCTGATGAGCCAAAAGATTTGATATTTTGTTATTAAATGTACAACTTAACTGCTCCAAATTCCTCATGGTAATGCAGGCGACAGGCGGGTTTTCTGATATTCCCGCTCTAACGTGACACGCAGCCTAAAATTATGACTTTATTCTAGAACTCTCAAGATTTGTTTCCCTTGAAGTGGCCCTAATACTCCGTCGTATGATGTTAACACAGATTTTCAAAGACACTTATTTCAGTCTGATTTAGATATAGTAATACTGAGAAGGTAAAGTCCAACAATGGAAAGAAAATAAAAGGAAGTTGAAGAAACAGAGTTGGAACTGCAACATGAACTTTGGTTTGAAAAATTATGGAATAAGCAAAATCGGAGAAGGCTACAGTTTCTCGAAAGCTGTTTTACAGATATGCATCTGTTACCGAGAAGCAGCATCAGTGTGCAACGCAGTTTGAAGGAGAAGCAGATGTTGAGTTTACGACCTTTTAAAAGATTCCCTGATAAAGATTTGATTGGAAAATAAGCTAAAGAGACGTGCAGAGACGTTGTAAGGACGGAGAAGGATAGAAGACGATTTAGTGCTGCCTCAGCCACTCACGGTACATGAACAAATAAAAAAAATAACTACATAGCTTAATTATTAAACCGGTATTACAACTTTTTTTCATTTCTTACACATGATTACATTATAAAGTGTGCATCTGAGCATGAGTCGTAAACAGAGGTTCCTTTGATTTGATCTCTTTGGTCCGTGTTTCCTTCGACGTGGATGTGAGCAGAGACCCGAGCCTCTTCTCGTCTGACACAATGTTTACCAAAGGAATTAACTGTTGGTATCGGTTACACCATGAAATGCATGTGTCCTTCAGCACCCGTGACAATAACATCCATCCAGATACGCATGGCCTCGGGGGACGGAGCCACCATGTAGTACACCCGATCGTGGGTCTTCACGCTGAACGTCAGCGAGGGGTTGGGGCTCTTGGATGTGGACGTGAATGTGATTTTGAGGAAAAGAATAAGGGAAATGATGGAGAGGGATGAGGTGACAAATGTGGGAGTGGGAGAAAAGCAGAAGACACCCAGACGTCAACGGTTTTCAAGTAAATTGGTGCATGTGTGGACGATGCCACACGTTTAATAAAATCTGACATGCACACACACATGCACATTAACTGACTTACCTTGTGTGCATTCTTTAAATGGTCGTAGTACACCTCTTCTATGGCTTGGAAGTAAATGACACCTTTCATCTTGGTCTCATGTTTGTCTGCAACGGAGAATATAAACACAGTTTATATGAGATCAAAGAATACAGACTTAAGGACGTGGTTGAAAGCAGGAGATGCTCACCTGCATAGTAGGTGAGTGTCCTGCGATTCTGGTCGAAGACAAACCAGCGTTTCTTCCAGGTCTTTATCTTGCCGCCCATTTTGACCAGGAAGCCTCGACAGGTTTTATCAGTGATGGCCAGATGGAAGCAGGCGTCCGGGTTGTGTCCCGCTGCCTCGATGTGGCCGTGAAGATCAAAGTCGTCTTTCCGCACAGGGAGGTAGCGCGTCAGCCGGGACTGTGGGAACAAGCAGGGAAATCAGATCACACATGTAAACATTGTGCACTATGAAAACTATCCAGATCTGAATGTCTTCTGAATACCTGTGATCGTTGTTTCTCTCTGTACTTCACTTCTCTCTCCACAAGTTTCTGCCTCCTGTTCGTCTCCTCCTGCAGTCGCTTCTCCAGATCCTCCCTCCTTCGTCGCTCCTCGTCCAGAGCCTGTCGGCGCATCTCCATCTCTCGCTCCTGCACATGCCACATAAGAGTTCATTACGTCCATAATCAAACAAACATACACATCTACATATATAAATATATCTATATACAGGAACTTTGGGTTTGTTTTGACAGATTACCCGATGCTCGAGGAGTCTCAGCTTCTCACACTGGGCCTCTCGCAGCAAACGCTCCATCTCCTCAAGCTTGGCCATGTTGTTGGTGCTCGCACTGAAATGGAAAATACAGATTGTAAAACACAAAGAGGATTTCTGAAACATACAGTATATCATGAGCTAAAACAAATGTAGAGTGGGTGTCAAAAATCATTGTAAAAACAAACCTGAGATCATGCAAATACATTAAATTGATACCAGAATGTGGCACTAGGTGGAGTGCAACCACCAAGGCCCAACAGTTCCCCTTAACCCAATCAATGTGCACTAAATTGCACCAATCCGGGATTTCTCCATCCCTTCCACCAAGTTTCCTGCTAATCCACCAATTAGTTTTCTTATAATCTTGTTAACTAAACTTCTCTTGCTCCTTTAGACTGACTTCTTTTGTGAAAGTTCAACTCCTCTTCATCTGATTCGCACAATTTTGCTTCGTCCACATAAAATGTCCTCTGTGCGTCACTGTGGCTCGTCGCCTCTAACCTGGAGATGTTGTCCGGGGAGCAGGCAGAGAAGCTGGTCTCCATGCTGTCGGAGCTGTCCACGCTGACCGTATCAGAGGCCTGGCTGTGGTCGGGGTAAGTGAAGGAGTCCAGGAACATGCCGGGCTCACACATCATCCTGCTGCAGAAATCACTTCTCTTCTGTCTGTCTTCATTCATGTGTGCGTGGCTGCTGCCTGCTGACAGAATAAACAAATATCACTGCCACAAAGTGGAAATGCCCTCAGCGTGCACGACCTGTGTATTAAATCACAGCAACAGAGCTGCGGCTCATTTACTAGCTGGCCAAGTGAGATGACGTCTTTCACTATAATTTCATTATTATGATCAGTCTGCAGGAACTAGGGCAAGTAAAAGTGATGCAGCAGGCTGAATAAAGACAAAGACATTTTACTTGAATCAACATGATGTAAACAGAGCAGGTTACAGAAGGACAGAATTTAAGTAGTTTCTCAATTTTAACTGTGTTATTAAAACTGTTCCATTCAAATTAAAAAAGCTAAATAAAGAAGTAATAAACCAAGGCACCCCTGATGGGAAAGACAAAAAAATAGGCCTTGATTTGGAAGACTAAAAAACCTTTTCTTCACCCCAATGAAGACCAGTGTGCCGCAACATAAAGGTGCAAGGAGGTTAGTTTTCATGTCTGTCGGTTTGTCCATAAGGAAGATTACACAAAAACAAATAAACAAACTTCCATGAAAAGTTGATTAGATAGTAGAGGAACCCATAAAATGTTGGGGCAGATCCGGATCATTGGGCAGATTGAGAACTTTTTTTAAACTTTCTTTAACACAGTGAGACAGGTCGTTTTTATAGAATTTCACAGATTTTCTATAATTCATGGATATTGATAAAAAAGAAGAAAAAATTCAAATTTAGTAATTGATATCTATGACTGTTGGAAATTGGTGGCAGCTTGATTGAATTAAAGAGGCCTTAGCGGAGGTATTAACTGTTCTCAGAGACATTCTGTTCTTTGCCATGTATTAGCCACACTAATAGGTTATTTGACTTTTCCACATCACGAGTGCCTGGGTTTAATTATATTTTGCATCAGAAGTATCACGCTGCACCAGAGAGCCCCCTGTGGGATGTTCTACACATGTTTATCTCAATCACAGTATTTATCAAAATGCTTTTCTTGGGTGATCAATTCTGATCCAATTAATTTTTGAAAACTTAAAATGTATCGAACCTTTCTAAAGAAACAAAGGATTATTTTTACTTTATTTATTATTTCCAAGAAAGATGTTTTGCACAAGTTACCTTTTTGCCTCAAAATCTAAAGTTTAAAGAGAGTCCATGACGCTGTATTAGATTCAGACTAAACGCATCTTACTTTGTGATGTGCTCCAGATCAATGCATCACCACAGTATTTCCTGTGATAGATGCATATAGCCTGAGGCTTGAACCAGATCACGCTGTACAGATTTGATACGGACGAGATTCGACAGTCTGGTGCTCTGACTCACTCTTGGGCAGGCGGCGAGTGATCATGTCCCGGGTGGAGAAGGTGAAGCCTGGAGAGATCACGTTGCTGCAGCTGGAGCTCTGGGCCAGAGGCTGGTGAACCTGGAGGAGGAACACGTGGCGGTCAGAAGCAGGCTCTGCAACAATCACACAACTGCAAACGTCTCTCAAAGTACGTCATGTCATGAGCTGGATGGCTGTTTACAGGACTGACTCAGGAGAGTTTGGGTGGATCATCCTCTGAGGACACAACCTTCAAATGTTTCTGGATGCAAATAACGAGGACCATGAAATCCCCTCTTCTCATATACAGGCTCCCAATGAGCGCTGTTACTTTAAAATGTTTTTTAATCTTTTTAAGTTTGAAAAAGATTTTATTAAAATATCCAAAGATCCAACTTTAAAACATGTGTCATTCTTAGTGTAAGGCCTCTGACATAGAGTGTAGGCTTTAAATAAGACACAAATACGAATAGATTTTCAAATTGTTAAAAGACGAATCCCATTTGAAAAACTACAGAATATAATGTTTAACTTCTGCTCACATTACTTTAGAAAAAAAGAAAAGAAAAAAGGCAATAACCTTGGGAGGAAGTGTACGTCCCAGGGAGCGGCCGTAAGGCGTGGGGAGCTGCTGGCCCCTCTTGTGAGTGAGGCTGTCACTCGGGTGGGAAGAGTTTCCATTGCTGCTTCTCCTCCTTTCCTTCAGAGACTGCAAGTGCTGCAGCGATCACAAAATCAAAGCAACAGGATTTCTCCTCAGAGACATTCAAACTTTGATAATCCCCTCTTGGAGGAACTTCATATACAGAGAAAGAGGAGAGGAGCTCCCTGCTGGTGGATATATGAAGTGTTATTTTAACGGTAACTGACTCCTACCTCTTTGATGGCGACTGGGACGTTCACGAAGCTCTGCCCCTCAGACAACTCTGCATACTTTCCTTCCAAAGAAACCAGTTTGTCTCTCTCCTGCAGACGTCGGGATATGGTCTTCAGATGATTGTTATTGTACATTGATCGTTTTAGCAGGCGAAGACTTTTCTTACCTTCTGCAGCATGACGAGCAGAGTGTTTTTCTCTCTCTGGAAGTTCTCTCTCTCTTGCTGAGCCTGTAAGGTGATCTGTGACGACTGTTTCTTCAGGGTCATGAGCCGCTCCTTTGAAAAGAAAACACGGTGAAACAATCAAGCTACCCTCACAAAGTACAGTATGTTATGCAGAGGGGTTTTATTTTTTGAGATTTTACTTTTCCAAAAACTACATTGTCTTTACACAGAATCATAAAGTCTTCACCATTTCTGCCCTCTCTCTCCCCTGTGGTATTATCCTCCATCTAGAGGTCAACAGACTCTTTAGGCCTTTGCTATTAGGTATTGCATCTTCATCATTTCTGTTTCTTGGGTTCTGATAATTATTTCAAGCTTTGTGCTGTAAATCTCACAAATTTGCAGCTTAACAAAAAACACGATATAATAATTGAAAAAAAGTCTTGATTATCAATTTTTTAAAGGCTTTAAAGTGGGTCTGTGCTTCACTTTAGTTAGCCTGCACGTTCCTCACTTTCCCTTTCGACTTGTGCTGAAACAAAAACCAAAACAGTTTTCTTACCCTGGTGTCACTCAACATGTATCAAAGAGTCAATAATTAGATTAAAGATCTACAGTCAAACAGCCAAGTATCTACTTTTTCCAAATTGGGTTTGGAAACATTTTTCTGGTTTATTCAAAGTTGCACTGATAAGTGGACGTTTTAGAACAATGCTGCATCAGCATTAACTGCACTTGCAATTAACATGCAACATCCTACAAACACTCAAGCTCACTCCATGTACCTTGCGTGTGAAAGTAAGACGCTGACACTCGGCGATCTCTCGCAGCAGCTCCTGGCCACGATTCTCTTTTTCCTCGCCTTGATTGATTTCACTCTCCAGCTTCTGAAACTCCAGATCCTCAAAACTTTTTGTCGGCTCCTCAGCGTCCTGAGAATTGCCAGAGACACACAATACATCAAATACAACGTAAAAGTACATAATTAGATGATCACATTCTGTTTAAAATGTATATTTGGATCTAACCTACTTTAAATATGGCAATCAATTAATGTAAAATAGTGTTTTCTTGATATAATGATGATACTTACAGGATTTAAACATTTGACAATCTGCTTAAATAGTAATGTAAACTAGATTATTTATATTGGACAATGTTACTTGTGTTAAACATGTTAAACTTTTTGAAATTTGAGTTTCGTGAGGTGTCAGGGGATTTCAGGTTTTCCAAATTGGAGTCAGATGTGCTGTTATATATATATATATTTTTTTTTTGTAATTATTTGGGCCCCTTCCCAAATGTGGGTCTGAGAGACACGAGGGCCGAACCAGAAGCTGTTAGTGAGAAGAATGACACGTGAGACGAGGAGGAACGGGATCCAGGAACAAGGTCAGGGAGGATGATGGAGGTGCAAAAAGAAACACATCAGAAAGAAGAGGAACACACATGCAGGTGAGAAAAACAGAACTGAGCTGTTTTTGAAAGTCTTGAATATATTTGTCACTGTAGTTGAAAGACAGTTTCATTTAAAGTTCGATGGCTACCACAGTAATTCCACAACATGAACCATGCCGGTGTTCATTCACATAACTATTGAACTTAAATGTTTTGATACATAATACAACAACATTGTAAATGGAAAAGCATGTATATTAAACAAAAAATAAAAAACTAAGTTATAACTTAATAATGTGGGATGTGAACGCTGGTGGATATATGAATGAAGGTCAGGTGTAAAAGTAAAAATGCATGGTATTAATTTTAATTTGGCATGTTGTGGGGACTGGAATGGGGGCCCAAGGCTGGTTGTGTTGGTGGGGGGGGGCTGTGGTGCTCCTGTCCCACAGCTAGAAACCCTACACTTTCATTGTGTTCATGGTTTTCTCCTTACTCCCCCCTGCTGAATTCCTAATGAAGGAGAAACTAGTGAAGGAGTGAGGACTTCTCAGAGTTTTCACTTCGTCCTGTTTTCTCCGTGGCTTGTACTTTTTTGACCGTTTCACAAATTCTTACCTTTGACTTCTCTGTGTGGTTTGTCTTCTCAACACCATGGATCTTCTCCTTCAGCTGGTCCAGTCGCTCTTTTTCCCTCTGAAGCTGACACATCTCCGACCCCTGTTCCCCTTCCAGCAGAGCACACTCCACCTCCATCTGCAGGAAACATCAGCGCAGATTAGAAAACCTGCATCTGGATTCGTTTCCTTCTGAGCATTTCGTGCATTTCTGGTGGCTGCCTCCCTCAGTAACTCCCCAGTGAATATAAGCTGCTTTTACTTTCATTAACTTCAGTGCGTAACTATCAATGAATCATCAGTTCATCTCACCATAGATTTGAACAAACACTGTGTTTGGGCTGTTCAGATGTTAGGTGTGTTTATGGCTGTTGGGGGATGTTTACCTCTCGGACAGACTCCTCCATCTGGTTGTCCAGGTCCTTGATCTTCTGCTCCAGCTCCTCTATGTTGTTCATAACCTGAATCCTCTCTTCCTCTATTTGCGTCACTTCCTGTTTCAGCTGCACACTCTCCAAGGTCTGCAGCGACATCAGGAATGCAAAATGTATAGTTATTATTTTTTACCTTCTCTAAAATACTGTGTGTTCTTCAAATAATTTGCCAGCCAGTAGGATCAGTTTTTCTTGAATCAGACGACAGCTGCTGCTGTTCCGTCTCATCAGGAGCTGGATCCCTGACAACAGGATTCTTTTCTACTGGCTGTAATGGAAATCTCTATCATTGCACTCCAGTCTCTGCCAGTCATGCAACGGCACTCCCACGTTTTGCAGCATCTTCCAGCGTCCCTCATTCATTCATACTCATCCATATGTATACCCAATAGAGCCTGTGTATCAGGTCATGGTCCTTAAAAAAAGCCAAGAGGATTTTGCGGAGGCTCATGTGGTCGGCAGGTCGAGGATTTATAGTTTCCCAGACGGACTCTGAACTCTCTTTCTTCCTGTACACACGACTCTGAGGAATGCAAGAGATGCATGGAGCGGGTTTGGAGCCTGTAAACCTCTTTCACAACTGCCACACTGCAGAAAGGAGGGTCTCAACAAGGATCACATTTTCTTAAACTCGACATTCTATCTTTCCCATAAAGACACGTTGGAATCCTGTGTCGAAACATTGCTACATTCTAATTTCCACAAGGTCTTGCATCCATTTACCTCAGACTGAAGTTCTACACATCTGGAAAAACACATCTTTGCCCTGCATATACACTTTTACCCACACAGACACGGACACACTCCCGCACACAGACGTGCATGTGCACACACACATGCGCACACTAATTCTCCGTGGGATAAAGTCATTTCCTGCCCCCCCCCCCCGAAAAGAGTCTGGATGGTTGAGTGCTGAAACAAAACGAAGACTTCTTCATTAAAACCAGACACACCATTAGGTTGTTACAGCTCTAGAGAGGGGAAAGAAGATAACGGCACTAGGACTCAGACAGCGGAGGAGGTGCCCTGGTTGGAAGCTGGAGTCACAGTATTCAATACACTTTAAGTATATTTATGTTTGTAAACGAAACATGTTTCTTTCATTTCTCTGGGGATGAAGAGCTGAGGTCAAATTGTGTAACGTCAAAGCAGTGAGGAGGTCTTGTGAAACTGATTTTCTCCGTTTGTGTGTTGGAACAATCCACATAAACAGGAAATATACTAATTGCAAACATCACACACTTGACAGAGCATAAAAATAAAAAAACTGCGATTAAGAATAATCCACCACATTTGTGTGTTCGCGTGATGACAAAAACGGAGGAAGGCAAACCTCATGCCATAGACGTGCAGTCATTGTGACTCAGAACTGCAGAAGAGCTTCATGCAACACATGTTTCCACTTTAAATCACAACAAAACCAGTTTAAAAGACAGAATTCGTCATTGGGCGAGGGAGGATTATTTCTCAATTTGATCTTTTGAAAGACATTCAATAATTTAACCCTGCACAGTTGCACAAAGGTCGTCCTAAAAAACTCGCAGCTAGAATGTAAAATCGAATTCAGTGGAGAGGAAGAGGCAAATGGAAAGAATTTACCCTGGTTTATAGGTAAACAAACAAAGATAAACAAGCAATCAGCAGTCTGATATACTGCATTCCAGAGCAGGGGTGTGACCCCTTAGACTTCAACACAGCCGGGTCCTCTCTTCATTCAATGTGACACTGACTGAGAAGAGTCAAGGAAAGGAAGTCAGGGAAAAGAAGAGCACAAACTTCTGTTTTTGTCCATCTTTCTATACAGTCAATGATGAGGACTTACTTTGACTCTATGGTTGGTGGAGGGTGAAGGGGCACTGCTGTTCAGACTGACGGCCGGTGAGTGGGATCTGGCTTCTCTGTAGACGCTCTGCTGACGCTGGGTAACCTGCTGCTCATCAGAGAACTGGAAATCTCTGGTTTTGGCCCCGAAGCAGCCGTCGGGAGCCGTGCTGCCGGGAGAGTCCGAGAAAACCGACTCATCATCCGACACCTGCAGCTTCTCCAACTCCTTGTTGATCTTCTGCAGGTCAGACACGGATGAACCTGCCGGCTCTCTCTCCACATGACCGATATCAGTGCACAGGTTCAAAATGGTCTCTAGACGCTGGCATTCCTGCAGAAAAGAGATTCATAATTAGATATTTTGCTTAATGTACTTTCAAAGAAGGTGTTAATAGGCTGTTAAAGTAGGAAAAAAGGTGTACAAAAACTGAACTCACCAATCTCTGCACTTTCTGCTCCCTGAGGCGCTCATCTCTCTGGTGCTGGTGGTAATCTCTCAGCTCCTCTTTGCCGTTCAAAGAGCTGATGCTACCCACCCTCTGTCCTGGACCCAGCCCGCCCTTCCCAAAGGATAACCTCCTCTCTCCAAAGCTCAGATCTAAACCTGTGCCGTCAATCTCTACACCCAGAGAGCTCAGAGAGGCCAGGCTGGCCCTCCTGGGAGTGCTGGGCATGCTGGCTGGGACAGTCACATCAGGCGGCTGCTCCAGAGAGGACAGACTGCGTCGAGCCCCTGCTGAGCCCACTCCTCTGTGGGAACCCACTGAGTGGCGTGATGGAAGTGAAAGTGCTGGGGGATCTGCACTGTGAAGCCGTGGCAGAGACCGACTGTGCAAACCAAGGCTGTTGAGGGAGCCGGTGGAGTATTTCCTCTGCCGGGATTCTCCTCCAGCCTTGCCCTGAGAATAAGGCCTGCGGCCCATGCGAGGGCTGGACGGCATACTGGCTGCTCCACTTTTGACCCTGGGAGAACGAAGTAGGGGGTCCCCATAAGAGGAGTGAAGAGAGCTTCCTTCTGTTGCACTGGAGAGGAGCAGGCTGTCCTGTGACTGGTGGCGAGGGTGGGAATGACCGACGAAGCCGTTAGAGCTCAGCTGGCGATCGCCCTGACGAGGTGATGGAGGCACACTGCTGCTGCTCATGTAGGAGAAGTTTCTAGATGGAGGGCGTTCGGCATTACTGAGGATGGACAGGGTCCTTGTGGATTGGGGTCCATCAGGTGAGGGCACGCTGAGGTACTTGCGGCTGCACTCGGCTGCTCTCAGACTGGCCTCCAGAGAACTTTTCCTGCGCTGCAGCGTCTCCATCAGTTCCTGTAGCTCGGCCTTCGAACGAGAGCCCCTCAGCAAGGTCCCTCCCACGGAGCCGTTACTGCTGTGCTCAATCTTCACACAGTCTGTAGGCATGAGAGAGTTTGACACAGCATGACATCGAAGTCTGTTTTAGGACTATATAATACACCCAGATTTAATGTAACTTCTCTAATAAGCAGCAGCTCAGCCAGGAGAAGTGCTAACACACTTGTGCTGAGTAAGGGGGGAGGGGGGAACCAGAGAAGAATGTACGCTCGTACAGTTCTGAGCCCAATACAAACACAGGCTCAATCAGTGGTTAAGCTTCTTCTAAAAATGGAAGAATGCTCGTCGACCTAGACAGCCCAGAAAGCATCATAGGCTCGACTGTGAGAGAAAGCCAGAGGACATCCATATATCTTGCCCTGAGTCATGGGTGGCTGAACACCTGAACAGATGTAAATACAGAGGTCATGGGATAATACAGAACGTGACCCCCTTTGTTATATAAACCTTTTATGAATTTATTCTGGGCCAGAGCTAAATGTATAAATGTAAATATGAGATTATAAACTTCAGATCTCGAATGACCTTTCTTCTAATGAAATCTGACACAAATAACTCTAGTGTGACTGCTCTACAGTTAAAGCTAAACTTCTCAGCATCCGGAGATACAGAACAGAAACTTGTTCCAAGAGGCAAATTTGCAGACTTACAAGTCTTGAAAGAAGGACAGCTGAAGAAAGAGCTGTTATCCAGATGAACCGGCTTCATACAGCACCGAACTAAACCCGGCTTTCACGACGTGAGCCAGCTAAAGTTATCTTGTTTATCGCCATTCATTCAAACACAGGTTGAGGACAGATTTGAATTAAAGGCAAAGGGACATGAAATCAAATGTTAGATGTGGAATAACACGTAATTGCAGATTTTATTGTGACATTCAGAATTAAAGTTATCCTGGGAATTCAGAGCAAATATTGAAAAACGCACAGTCTCACCCTGTTTAAGACAATAAAAAGCAAGGAAGTTGAATGGGTTCTCCTCTGACTCATACCACATCTTTCCAAATTGTTTCGTGGAAATCGAACCCGTTGTTTTTGTGTAATCTTGCTTACAAACATGCAAACAAACAACCGGGCAGGGTTGAAAAACCTAACCTCCTTGACAGATGTAACAACATCAACAAAAAAATGTCTTACCCGAGCCGTAGCCCAGCGTGGCGACTGCGCTCCTCTGAGGGAGCATGCTGTTCATCCCGCTGACCTCCTCGGAATCACTCGGAAGAAGCAGGATTCAGCCGGGACCTGGGAGCTTAGTTCTCTGAGAAGGAGAAAGGGGAGAGAATCTGTTTAAATACTGTGTGTAATAATGAATTTTTACTCCTAACTACCCTGCACTAGTATTCCTGTAAACTTTTCATTCCAATCCTTGAAAAAAAGCTGTGACGGGGACATCACAGGAAGTTGAATCCATGCCTTGTGGTCCCTCGACTTATCCTTCCAACTCTCTGCACAACAATGCCTCAATTCAAGCAGATATTTCAGATGTGCATATTTAAGTGCGAAAAAAAAAAACTTTCCAAAAGACTGAGTAGGAAAACAGATCCAGAGGAAGGTTTTTAATGTCTGGCACAGTGTTACCAATAAAAACGGAGTCTGTAAAGCAGAGTCAAGCTTTTAGTCCTGAAATTCTGACCAGTCCTGTAAAGTATCCCTCAGAGACCCAGACTCACAGAGGCAGCAGCTACAGTTAGAGGCAGAGAACCTGAGATGCCGTGCACCTCAAGTAAGAAATATGCTTTTTACCCTCATAAGTGAACAGTACAAAATCTAATTATTTTAGCATGTAACAGTTTTTTTCAGTTTAAGTTGGGTCATTTTATAATGAATATGACTTTTGGGCTCGTAGCGACAAAGGAAGCAGTTTGAAGAAATAATTTTGGACATCGGAAAGATAATAAATATGATTACTTATTATTTACTATATGAAATAAATAGCACTTTTTTTTATGTTGAGCAGCCAGCATAAGAACAAAATATGGTCTGTTCTCTAGGAAAAGAGAGGAAATCTAAAAGGAATAAATACATCAAATAAAACAAGGAATAACATCTTCGGGTCACCACACCTGAGGATATAACAGAAAAAAACGCACTGAGTGATCGTGGGATTAGTTCCAGTGATACAATAGATGGATATGAAAAGTCAGATGTTACAGTTTACTGAATCCACAGAGAGCACCCCCCCCCCCCCCCCCCACACACACACCACAGAGAGACAGAGAGAGAGACGGCTGATCCCAGATTTTCTGCTGCTGCTGTCTGGAGATAGAGAGGGCCTACAGGAAGTAGGGTATCCTTTTACACAGTCACACAATCAATCAGCATGAGTTCATTCTCCAGACCTGCTGAAAAAAATGGGGCGGGGGGGGGGACCCAGGCTCATGTCAGGAGTACAGAGTTTTTACTGCATCACCCAGACTAGAGAGCAGCAGGGTCGTGTGGATTATAAACACACAGTGAGATGTAAACTGTTTGAGGATCGACCGCTGATGATTGGGCTTTCATCTAATGTGTGGTAAGGCTGAGCGGATAAATATTTTGAACATTGCATAAGGCGTAAGTGTATTTCCGTGAAAAGAAACCAATCTGAATCACAGATGTACTGACTCCATGAATCCTTTGGTCTACAAAATGTCAGCACACAGTGAAGTAAAGACCTAAAGGTTAATAGTTAATGGTCTGTTTTTAAATAGGGTTTTTCTAGTTTGGATGACCACTCAAAGGGCTTCACAGTGCAGCTCTGCCATTCCCCTCTTTTACACACATTCATACAGGGCATCTATTTGTGCACACACTCCCCTGGCACAGCCGTCGGGGGAAATTTGGGGTTCAGTTTCTTGCCAAAGGACACTTGGGGATGTGGGATGAGGCAGACCAGGATCGAACCACCCACCTCCTGGTTAGTGGACGATACACACTTCCTCCTGAGTCACAGCGGCAGTTGAGGTCCCCATACACAAAATACATAAATACAAAGAAATGCAGCATATGCTCTTATTTCACTAATTTAAATTACTATAATCTTTGAACAACGTCTACACGATTCAACAACTCATACACGTTCTCAACACACCAACACGCACACAGGGCTGTAATCAGCAGTTTGATGGACTTGCTGATGACCACTGTTGGCTGTCATCCACTTACTTCAGTGGCTGAGGATTCCAAAAATGTTAATTCAGTGCAAATAAACACCATGTGGGAAACATCAGCACACTTTAGTTTCTGAGAAAAGCCACAATCACAGATAAATAAATCACTCTCTTGTGCAACAAGTTGACACATTTACAAAATTGCCTGAGAATGCGACTAACAATGTTCTTCGCCTAAACTTCCCTGCTGCGGTTAAGACTGACACAGTGGTGGAAGTCACAAGGACTGTAGACATGTGCGTTACCCCAGAGCATCACTGTCTGGATCCAAGGAAACTCAGGAACAGAATGAAATCAACTGCAGAGTTAAGATAAAAGCGACTCACCTTTGATTTAGTGTCTCGGTCCCATAGCTGTTCCAGAGGTTTGTGGCATCTGTGTGTTGCTGAGGCTGAAGTCCGCTCCTCCTCTATGAAGAAACTGACTGCAGGGGAAAGTCTTCCCATGACAAAGGCTCAGGCAGCAGGAGACCCTCACCCCGCCCCCCTGCTCCTCAGTCTGTTCTCCTCCTCCTCCCTGAGAGAGAGAGAGAGAGAGAGAGAGAGAGAGAGAGAGAGAGAGAGAGAGAGAGAGAGAGAGAGAGAGAGAGAGAGAGAGAGAGAGAGAGAGAGAGAGAGAGAGAGAGAGAGAGAGAGAGAGAGAGAGAGAGAGAGAGAGAGGGAGAGGCTGCTGCCCCTCTCTGGTAGAGTAGACAACTGCTGTTATGTAATGGAGCAAAAAGAGCAAAGAAATCCAGAAGGTAGAGATGAAGGAGAAGCATTACCAGCTTGTGGTGTGTGTGTTTGTGTGTGTGTGTTCTTCAGATCTCCTCTTTGTGAGGACCATTTTGGGCCTAGAACTTAAAAGGGAGGACATTTTGGTCGGTTCTCACTTTCTGACCCACTTTCAAAAGGCTGATTGAGAGAGTCTTGTCATCATTATATCCTATTCCACCAACATACTGGAAATCTGTGCTCAACATGTGTCAGTGTCTGGTCTTTACTTTCTAACTCATTAAACCAGATCTACTTTCTCCACGCCGACAACTTCATGGCTGTCCTATGAATGTGTAACTAAAACAAAGGAACGGCTGGAGCAGGCCCTGGTGTTTCAAGTTGTAAAAATGTTGACTCTTAGATTGTTGTTTTAGCCGTATGTGGAGGCGGGAGGAGGCCCCATCCATCCCAGTGTTTGAAACAGATCCAACCTCACTCCCCCTCTTCACTGTGGAGTAACAAACCCCTCACAGTCAGGGACGTTACACACACACACACACTGCAACACGGAGCGAATAATTTCATGCAATCATGTTCGATCTCAACCTAACTAAACCACAAGTATGTCGGTACATCATCAGAAAATATAATGTAAAAGCTGAGGGGAGTTCATCGAGAAGAATCAATGAAAAGTCACTCTGGAAAAATCCCTTGATTTCCCAGTGAAGAAAAACCTGAACCTTCATGCAAAAAAGCTGCGGTTACGTCATGGGGAGGGGGCTGTGGATTGCAGCCTGGACGGGATGATTACTTCCAGACACAGAGCGAGGGTCTTTATTATAAACACACACACACACACACAAGCACACACTCACGCACAAGCACGTGCACTCACACACACACCCACAAACACACTTTTGGCTTTTTACAATTTCAGGAGAATAAAACGACACCTATAAATCTCAGGAGGGTCTTGTTTGAAAGCTGTCTCACTTTAAAGTTACTGCCAACACAAAAATTTAATTGTCATAGAGCGCTGGAATGTTTCTCCACTTCCTGTCCAATGACAGTAAAAAAAGGTACGATTTTAAAGTCACCACAGCAACATTCAGGGTTGCGTGTGTGTGCATTTTTTAAAACTATAGACTGAGACCATGTGGCCCTGGAAGGAGACGGTGGAAAAAAGTAGGGGAGAGGGGAGAACCACGGAGGAAAAACTGGTGTCGGGTTGTGGGAGAGGGTGAATGATCAACTCTGGTAATCATCGGGAGGTCTGAGTCACAGCGTGAAAACTCTCAAGTGTCTCCTCCAATCACAGGAGGATAAATCCAGCAAGTGTTAGATGGAGTTTGTTTATGTTTGTTTTCTTCAAACTGGACTTTGGCCTTGTTGACTCATCTTTCACTTCGTTCCTGATTATTGAGCCGACTGTGAATGTTATTGTTTGCTGTTTCTCAACTGACCCTGCACCACCCCTTCTTCTCCCTTTTGCCCCAGTGACACCAATTTATTTAAAAAAAAAAATCACTTTCAAGCACCTGATCCTCTGAAACCGAACAACATGTATCTAGTCTGAGTAGTGCCTGTGACCACTAATGAGAAAATGAGCAAGAGCCATTTGGGGAAGTTACCCCACAGTTCACCACAACAAAGAAAACCCTAATGAGCAGGATGTAGATCTTAATATGAATCTAAATGAACTAATGCAGTTTAATTAGTAAATTGTCTAAAGGTCCAGTACAAACCACAAATCAAGGTGGTTCTTTTTTTTACCCTGTTGCTGAGCCTGTTGTTAAACGGCTGTGGTGTAATCTAGACAGTCGTCCGCACATGTTTGGGTTAGGGTCATATTTGTACGCAAACCTTTTGTGGTTTTCTTTGTTGGTTATTTAAGAAAAACAAACAATACGATTTTATTGCTCGTGCTTCCTTCTTTTGTGTTGCCCAAATCTCTATGAACAGATTCTCTGTAGGCCAGCGAACCCTCTCATCCTTGAATTATTCCGATGCATATAGATGAAAAAAAATAATTCATCTAAGAACAGCAAAAAAGAAACGAAACATGATTTTTCAGTTTTATTCTAAAGGCAGGGAAACAATCATGTGACACAGGTACTAATCTTGAAGAAGTGGTAACTCACATTTACTCTGAATGAATTTGACCACCATTAATCTGTTGGTCATGTATGTGGCTCTCTGATAGACGTGGCTGTTCACTGTGTGTGCTCCTCCTCTGCTTGTTGCTCATTTATGGCCGAATACTTTCATTACTTGGTGCGTGAGTTCATGCCAGATGAAGGCCGGGCTCAGAGCTTCCAAATCCATCCGTCTCCAGACTGCTGGACTGCAGCCCGTCATTTTCTTTCTCGGGTGGTCCTTCTGGTTTCTCTTCTCGCTCTATATTAATATCAGGAAGTAAAGCCACGGTAAAGTTCTCTGCTGTTTTTGGCAAATCGCCTGCCAGTTCATCCTGTACTTCAAACTGCAGTTGGAGTCTGTTGCACTCAACGCCATGCTGTACGATGATGTATGAAGCTGTGGTGCTCAGAGCCTTATGAGGTCCACCATCAACAAGTCCTGCACCATTGCATCTATGTGAAGAAGTCCTGGTTCCCTCCATTGCTGTAACAGTAACAAACACACACCCAAGTGCAAACAAAAAATTGTTATTCAGAAGTATTTTAAAGAGACCAGAGTTAGATCTAACTTCAATTATTTATGAATTTGTCAAAGCTGAAGCCAATTTGTGAAACTGAGTTGACATTATTTTTGCCTCCATTACTTTTGTGGTGTTTTTGGAGTTTCAGTGAAATTTGGAGGAATGTTTGCTGCCCTAAACTGTTCCTCTCTTCAAATAGTCCATCTCTCATTGATGTTTTTTCGCCGCAGTAGCATAACCAATTCAAATGTTTATGAGTCTTACTTTAAAAGATACACAATTTTCTCTCGGATAACACTACATCATGTCCTGCTGAATCAGCATATTTCTTACTAATACATGTTTTGATGCACAGCTAGATCCAGATCCAGACACTGTCTCACTAACATGTAAACACATTTTGTGCCCTTAAAAAATGCCAACTGATTATAGAGCAGCCTTTGGCAGATGTGGGGATTTGTGCTCTCCAAATGTTTTCTAATTCATATTACCGTTAAATAACAGCCGGCTCTGAACCGCGGGATTATGTCTCTCGGCTGCAACCCGTACATGACACTTCTACATGTTGCAACCCTGCAAAAGGTTTGAACACCTCACACACAGAGTGTCTCACATACCTCTCTGCCTTACACACTGAGGGAGGGCTACGATGATGGTGAACAACACAAAGGCTGCAGAAGCTGCGGTGCTCCACCAGGACCTCTGCACTCGCCGCTCATCCACACCTGAGTAAACAATGCACCGCTGCCATTTTAACTTCCTGCATTGGTTTATTGAGACCACACCTCCCCAGAAACAGAACTGTTTAATACTCACTTATTGGAGCGACAGTGATGTTTATTCTGGTCTGCACCACGTGTCTGCTCTGCAGGCCGGAGATGGTGCAGGTGTACGTCCCGGAGTGTTCCTCGCTGTCTGGCTTGTGCAGCAGAAGAGATCCGTCCCCCAGCAGGAGCAGGTCCGGGTCCAGGTCAGCTTGGCCCTCCCACTGGTTCACAGTGTTTCTGGTCCGGCCGTCATATCTCAAGATAACGGCGGGCTCGGTGAACACGGCGAAGGTCCAGGTGAGGGAGAAATTCTGGAGAGTGTGTGGAGCCACGCATGGGATGGACAGTTCATGACCCTCTTCCTGTGTCATGTCCTCTGAAAGGGAGTTCACACACACACACACTCATTCATATTGCTTTTTGTCAGAAATGATCTTCTTTATGAAAACATTATAACTCTAAAATCTTATCGCACCTTGGTTTTTCCGAGATGCAGTCCACACCTGGGTCTTGTCCGCCGATGTGAGCGTGCAGAAGTAGGTGTGGTTGGAGCGATTACCCAGAATCCTCAGGCTGCTCTCCACTGTGAACAGGCCCTTGTGGTCAGTGATTTTAATGGTCGAATTTCCCAGAGCTCCCTGGGCAGAGGCGGGGTCCGTGGCCCACGTCACCTGAGGCACGGGGTATATGTTGTGAGAGGAGCAGGTGACCACATCATCAGTCATCTCCATCATCACCGACTGGATGAGGGCTGAGAGGAAACACAGACAAGACGGAGCATTTAGTGAGCATAAGATAAACTGTGTGGCACTTCTGTGACACCGGCCTCTCAGGAGCCAGAAGTAGTTCGGGTGAGGTGGGATTTGAGCATCAGGGATACCACATGTACCCGGTCAGTACCCTGTGAGCTCCAGTCTGCTCGTTCCCATTAGCAGTGCTGCCCTTTAGCACCACAGCTCGTTCAAATCTCCAGCAGATGGAGCTTTTCTGCTGCACTAATACCCCGGCCCACTGGCTACACTGTGGTTTTATAGGCCAGAGAGCTAGCATGAGCTAAACTAGCATATCAAGAGACCTCTTAATAGCAAGTGATTGATGAACTTTTCAACTTTGCAGTAGAGACGTTTCTGTGCATAGTACCTCACACTGTCCTCGGTTATTTGACATTTTTGTGTTGGAGGTTTTGGCGTCTGTCTCCTCTAGGGATTTGCTAGAAATTCTGCCAAAATACAAATCTCATATTTGTGAATCAGTGGTCTTTTGGTGGAGATTCTAGTTTCCCTCCTCATTCAAGAGCATCTTGTTAACAGACAACATTTTCCTCCTGTCCTTAGAAATAAGTGCAGATTGTATAGAAGACCATCAGTGAAAGATAGACCTGATTATAAAGAAAACACTTTCCACAGGTTCTCGTTCATGTTTGGAAGGGGAGGATGAGGTGAGGGGTGTTCACCTGCCCATGAAACTTCATCACTTAATGTCACTAAATTCTACACACTGCAATTTTAAATTGTCATGAATATGAGATAATCATAATTATGAGAATGCAAAGTCGGAAGTATGAGAAATGTGATATTGGTTTTGTTACAGTTGCAATAAAACAACATGAAATGTTTTAATTTCCTCAAACCACAAAGTGGAATCACTGCTTCAGTGCCTGTTACCACGAAAACTCAGCATAACCTTCAGAAAATGTGAAGGTAGTAACTGAAAACAGAACCTATAGCAAATACATGTATATATTACATGAAAATAAAGCATTAACAGTTTAGGGGTTTGCTGTTTGCATTTCTAATTCTTTGCTACCAAAACACAAACAGAGCCAAAGGCAGGAGGCAGGAGAGGAAAAAGAAAAAAAGAGTGCCACTTGTTCCACCCTGTAGTTACGACCTTGACGATAATTTATTAATGGAGACACTTCTACTACTCACAGCTTAATTTTAGACCAAAGGAGAAATGCTTGAAGCAAAAAAAATCAGCGAAATGCACAACATTTCTGATACTTAAGGTAATCCTGTAACAGTTTACTGACCTTTGACCTCCAGGTTGATAAAGATCTCCTGGTTTCCCTTCCGTGTGCTCGTGTAACATCTGTACATGCCCCTGTCTTGAACTTTGACCCTCCTGAGCAGCAGGGAGGCATTGCCATGAGGGATGTGCGAGTTGAACAAGCAGGTCCTTCCGCTGAAGTGTTTGTTCTGCAGTCCAAACTGGTCCTTGTTGTAGTAGTAGCTGTGCACGGGGATCTGCTGCTTGTACCAGTGGATCACCACGGTGCTGGTGGGTTGGAAGCTGCAGGGCAGGATGCACTCGTCTTGGATGAGACAGGTGACGTTGGTATCCGGTATAACTTTGAAACGGTGAAACAACCATTAAGATGACTACATTTTTATTTTATGTATCATCATACACTAACAATTCAAAGTTTTCTAATTAAAGTATTATGCATCTGACCACCCAGTTTCATTTCTTTCCAACTTTTCAGTCATATTAGTGCTATTTTTATTTAGGCTTAATTAAACCATAAAAGTAGAAACCAAACTTTAATACGACTTTAATAAAAATGCAAACCCTCTGATTAACAAGTTCAACTAATTCATTGTCTCTTAAACATTGCAGCTGTTTGTTCTGCTAAACTCAATTGCTGTTGTTTTTTCAACAGTCACACTTCACCCCCGATGCTGGTTGAATACCCCCCCCCCCCCCCCCCCCCCCAGATGTGCTCAGCTTTCACAGCTGAGGACGCAGCGCAGCGGTGTTTGTCCTCATGTGGAAATATGAAGGAAAAGCATTGTTGTTTGTGACAGATCTCTCTTTCCTAATGCTTTGAGACGTCCCTCAAAACACACGACTGCTCAAAGAACGAGGCATCATATGAGCTACTCAGCTGTTTACTAATTTTCAAATGACATGGGAAAGATTTTGTGAACTCTCTTGTTTTGCAAAATGCTCATTGGATGAATGAAAATATAAAAGCGGAAGGGACAAAGAGTTACTTATTCTTATCTGCTGTTTTTTCTATTGCACTGTTTTTCTCGTTCTGGCTTCTCCTTACAAGCATGGGTAAGCAGATAGATTATCATCAGTAAATTGATGGTTCCACAGTTCTGTGTTTTCTACCAAAACTAAGACGGCGCTCAGAGCGTGCATACCTCCACCAAGGACCGACTTTTAAATTCACTAGATCCAGATGCTTATTAGATCTACACCACATTGCACACAATTATAAATACAAGTCCCTGAAAAGTGGTGTTTTTTTCAACTAGGATCCATGAATTAAAAATCAATGAAAATTTTCAAAAACTCAAAATTAAAGAAAGAATATAGTCTTGTTGTATTTGCGCCAAACAGGTTCTTCCCTGACACAAAATGCATCCTTCCACCAGGTCTCATTTTGATCTCACCTGTAGTATTTTGCATAATCCTGCTAACAAACGGTGATAACATGCCAATGAGCTACTCATCTACAAGCTGCATTTTCGACGAGACAAAACTTCTAACACTCTCAGTCTTCAGGTGTTGAAAAGTTGAAACGGTCGATGATCCTCATGTGAATCTTTATCACGTCACAGCGGATTTACCACATCAAATCAACCTACTATTAGAGGATTAAGCCATGAATCTCAATTTGAGTCAGCACAAGCGGCTCATCTGTAAACAAGAGGAGAAGAGGTCATGTGATACGATACCTTTTGAGTCTGTCAATAACAACTTCTCCAAGAAAATCAGAAGCACAGTCATGAGTCCATGTGAGTCTGCCATGCCAGACGGCCTCTGCTCTGAGGTGTTGCTCCTGTGGCCCTACTTGGCACGCATGTGTGTGAGAGTACACGGCTGTGCAGTGAGCTGTGTCTGTGCGATTCCACTTTACATCCTTCCTCACACTAATGAAACACTGACTAATTAACCAGGCAGGTGAACGTTTAACCACACTGCTTCTGTGTGCTCCATCACACAAACACTCACACACACTCACCCATACAACACACACACCAGACCTGAACTTAAACCGTACATTTGTTTAGATATTAGAAAAAATTAGTATAGACATATTGACTTTGTTTTGAAATGACAAAGGCTCAAACTAATCACACCCACAAACTAATCACACCCACAAAAAGGCAAATGAAACAGATTGAAACCTGACATTAATTCTGGAGACAAAACAAAACTCTTCTTATCCTCTTTTAAATCTCTCTTCTCATCCTTTTACTGTCAGGGTTCATAAATATTTGAACCAGTGGATTTTGATGACTTTTCCATAACTTTAAACCAAATTTACATGAACAAACAATGATAATTCCAAAGCATACAGTATACCTTAAATGACACAAATGAATGAGACAATAGTTTGATTGAGGTCTTTGTCTGTTGTAACAAATGGCATGTACTTTTCAATTGGTATGAGAGCGTATGCCTGCTTATATTTTGAGTGTATATTTTTTTAAAGAATTTAAATTATTTAGAACTCAGCGTAAATGAACGACATGAAAATATGAATATATAAAATGTCCATGACTTCTCCAAAACTTTAGGGATTTTATATTTTTCAAGCACTAAAATTGTTTCAATTCCATGACTTTTCCAGGTTTTTCATGACCCTAGGAACCCTGTACTGTACAAAGTTGATTAACTAATCCTGGCTGTGATTCTTCTGACTAGTTTAAGAATTTTTTGTTCTACATTTAATAATTTCTCATTTTATTTTACTGTTATACTTCTCCTATAATCTTTTCTAATGTTTTTTTGATATTCAGACTGGTTTCATTAACATATCTTTAAATAAAATTGATTATCAGCATTTTCTGCTCCAGCTTCCAAAGGATGTGCCCTGAATATAATGGATAGCTGGATGGAAGGGTGGATGGATTGATGGAGAGATAAATTAAGAGATTAAAGAAGAAATAAATTATAAATCATTTTAATCAGTTATTTTAATTATTTGTCAGAAAATGTGGCCTTTGTCTCATTCTAATACATTGAAGTGATACTCCTGTACACCCTGAATAGAGTTATTTTATTATCTGCACTTTTCCTATATAATCTTCTTTCATCAAATTCTACAAGTATTTCTCTTAATATCATGATTAGCTGCCATTCATTTTATTTAAGTTTTTCAAAATTGTAATGCTTTGTCAAAAACAATGAAAAGCCATCTTTTACTCTTCTTATAGAACAAAACGATGTATGGGGTATTAGTGATTTAGAGCACAGAAATAATCTGATGGAGTAAAATTCTTCATAATTTACAAGTTGCCATACATATGGATTGTAAATCATCCGTCTGTGATAATGCTCTTATTTTTTTAAAACAGAAGATGCCCTCTCCATGACCTGTAGAGGGCACCGATGAGATGTCCCATGTGAATAGCTGCCTGCCGTCCAGCTGCTGCAGGGTCACATGTAGGAGCGGACCAAGGGCCACGTGCATGATTCTTTAAGATGCCATTGCTCATGTCTGCCCTCAATCAACTTAAATCCCAGATTAAAGGGATGGTGCTACTGGAGCCGAGTCATTCTGCTCAGGCTCTGATTGCATTATTGATACTGAACAAGTTTCCTCCCCCGTGTGAGAGGTTTTCAATCTTTCCTTGATTAAATACGGCCTCATTAAATACGCCTGTTTTTATAAAGCTTTTCTTTGTTTCATAGTTGCAGCAGGCTTGAATTATTAAGATATCCACTGTTACCATAATTAATCAAATCATCCTTTATTAGTCCCACAATGGGGAATTTTTTTAATACACTGATGTCTAATGTTCAGTAATGTGCAAATGTCCCTGTGTTTTTAACAGAGACCTAAACCCAAAAACTGAAGAAAAAAGGGGTTTTGCCGATTCTGTACATATGTTCTTATATTTGATGAGTTTAAATCATTTCAAATCCTCAAGTAAGGAGTCATATCCTCTGCTATGAATGACATCTGCTCGGGGGTCATAAGTGCAACGCTTGCAGATGTGGCCCAGACATATGCTTGCATCCGTTTCTTCTACATGGGAACATTAGCATCCTCCCACCACTGCAGTGGGCAACTCCACGGAGAAGCCTGTAACGTGTAAAAGTAGGCTACAGGCTTTTATTTCTATCTGGCCAGAACGATGATGAAACTGCTGGTTGTATTACCCCCCGCCCCCTCTCCCCGCCCCTCTGCCGCCGCCAGTTTGTAGGTTAGTGAAAGATTTCACCAACCACAGATAAGAAGATTAGGGAGGAATTAATGGTATTCCTTTGTCATTATAGGAATAAATTGATATTTGGTTTTAAATCAGGGGTTGGGGGAGTCGGAGGAACATGTTGTGTCAGGAGACGTAAGCAGCGGGATGGCACAGTGACAAACGAACTTAGCCAGGGGGATGCCTGTGCACTGGAGCTAAGCGCTGGATATCTCGACCGCTGTATCATGTTACAGGAGATGAGAGCGGGATAATGCAGAAGTAGCTGGGTGTGTGCGTGGGGCGGAATGAGTGCTGCTGTGACATGGACGTACAAGTAGGGGACGGGGGCAGCTGTGGCATTCCCTGGGTGAGACGCTGACGCAGTGGGAGGAACGTGCAGGTTCCTCTCGTCTTTCCAGCCCCAGCTTAACCATGAGAGTGGCCCTCCTGGGCCTCAGACTGATGTGCTTGGCCGGGTTGTGGCCCATCACCCAGCTCCACGGCAGCCACCTGCCGAACAAGAGGAGACACAAGGATGAGTACGTGGGAGAGAACACCAGACAGAAGCACGGAGGGTGAGCACCGGTTGGACTTGTTGCTTTGATGAGTTGATTTTTTATGTTAAAAATTGGCCCCTTTGATGACTGGCATCCATTTTATGTGATGATATTTGACTGAATGGAAATATGGTTGTGTAATATGGTTGAGTTTTTCGTTTGACGTCAGAGAGATTCGAGGTAGGAGCAGGTTATACAATCTTTTGAGATGAGAGATAAAGAAGATATGACTCGATGATGTAAAGTGTGTTGTTTAATGACAAGAAAAATATTGACATCATTCATAAAGCTGGATTTTGGTTCACATTGCTCACTTTATGATGACACTAAGGCCAGATGAGCCTCTTGGTAAAACAAACAAAAGATGTATTCATTCATTCATGAGACCGATACAAGTCAGACCCGTCGGTATCTTAAAATCGCCATTGATTCACCGAAAGTAACAGAACTCTCATCAGACGGACGACTTTGGATTTAATCATCGTGCTAAAAGTCCAATTAACCATCACTAAGACCCTCGACCAGATGTCAGCTCTGTTTCAAGTATCCATTAGAGAGAGAAAGCTGGGGATGGATGATTTTAACGCAAGCTGTTCTCTGTTGTCTTTGCTCCTCAGGCGGGTGGATCTTAAGATGAAAAAGATGGACAGCACCAAGTCACTGCTTATTAAATCTGAGCAGCTGCTTCGCATTGAGGACCATGACTTTGCAATGCGGCCGGGCTTCGGAGGTAAGACACACACAGATATCCATCTTTTTAAAAAATCAACTTAGTTTCACTCTTCGTATTAATAAATTTGTCTTATCATTTTGAATAACCATGTGCCTTTCTGGCAACTCAGTAAGGTCAATATAGGTTACTGTGCTGTCTTTTGTAATATGCCTCCAAAAAAAACCCAGTGACCTAGATCGTCTGCAGTGTGAGACAATGACTGCAGACAGTGGGACAGATAAAATAATCTCAACTGCGAACATAATTCTGCGGGGGGGAAATGAAAAAGCCTGACGTCAGAGGTCCTTCGTGAAACTGCTGCCAGAGCTTTTCTTTGCTTAAATCTACAGATTCATAGGTTTACAAATTGAATTTCCCAAACTGCAACTGTAGAATATGTAAATGACAAGCTTGGTATGGATGACCACAATTTTTAAAACAGAGCAAATACAAAAGCTATTGCACAAAAAATGTTACATTGTGGGGATACGGCTCTGTGAACTGTTGCAGGCTTCCTGACTGGCTGTGGCACATCTTATCTCCTTATTATCTCTGCCAAGGAGGTTTCTTTGCTGTTTTTCTGTGAACAGGATTACTCAGCAACTACTTCATACATTTTGATGAAATTTGTTGGAAGGGTAGAGTAAGGGCCAAGGAAGAAGCCTTTCACAGATCTAGACAAGGGAGCAAAGGAGAAAAGACAATTTCACCAATTTCCCAGAAGAAAAATGAGTGGTTCATCAATTATGGAGATGGAGTATGCACTCTATTGAGTATCATTGAAGTTTAATTTGCAAACAATACAGTTCTTGTGAAAGTGCTTTATTATATGTCTTGTGTACCGGTTGAATGTGGTAAATAATTTGTTTGGATTTTAGAGAACAATAGAGCAATATAGAAAATAATAGAAACAATGCGGTTGACGTTGCCATCCACTCATTTTGTCGGCTTGTGATTCTTCCCACATCTGAGTCACTGTTTGAGTTGTATCAGCTGTGAATGAAATATGAATATTATTGACGGGTTGGACAGTATCATACATCCTTGCTCCTTGTAGTTGAACTATTTCCTCAACATTGCTTTACAGCCTTTATTGTTTTGCACTGCACATGCTTCTTGTTGCTTCAGGTGAATTTTACGCCCAGATGAGAAAATAACGAGGACTTTTGGTCCAGGACCCTAGCTGCCCTATATAATCCCTCCCACCTCACTAACCTATTCTAATCATAGACTGATGGTTTTGAGAGCTTACCTTCATTAGATAATGGCAGTGGGTTGTTTTTAATTCACATACATTAACAGTAGTGGACAATGACATAAGGTAGAAAGCGTTCAATACGTGTCCGGATAAACGGACGCATTGCTTCTTCTGCAAAAATAAAGTTAAATCACTGCTGGAAGCACTTTATCTTTATCATAAGTGACAAATAATTGTTTGGATATATTTAATAGCTAGAATTCAGCTTTTGAGGATTTAGAGGGTCTCAAGTGTCAATCAGACACCCTGTATATCAGTATTTCGCACCCAGGTTGTGTTGCAGGTTGAACCGTTTGGTTGAACAGCCTCAGTGAAGGGCTGGTGCTTCAGTTTCGGACAACAAAACCACAAATGGCAAGAAAAGCCCTGACTTACATCCCGGCCCTGACCTCTTCTGTGATGAGTTTGCATGTTTAACCAGTATTTGTGTGGTGTACTTCAGGTCACATGCACAAAATATTTCAACTGACAGGATGGTCAGCATTAGTGTTTGTCTTGTTGTGTTTCATAGAACCTAAATTCATAAATTAATTAGTGCTTTTGTAATCCACATATGATGTTGACTACATAACACAAGGGATATTATATCCATGTAGGTCACTGTAGTGCGCCCGTTATTCCCACAGCAGGCCAGATTTCATAAATAGCACAAAATCAGCTTTATATATCTTGTCTCTCTGCAAATGTCTGGTTTTGAAAAGATCCTATGTTTTGTATGAGTATATTGTTAAAAAATTAACAATAACTTCCCTTAAGTTAGCTGTAACACAATGTTGATGCTGTTAAGACTGGGCTAATGGTGCGCTTGAACCTCTTGTGGACAAAATGAGTATAACAACAACAAACATTGAAAACTAAAAATGACTTGGGACATAAACACTGGAAAGAAAATAATGGATAAAGTAGTTTCTTTAGTCTTTTGCCTCTCAGGTATTTTGTAGCATCTTTTTTGTGCTTCCTGTGTGAGCAGGAGACTTGACGTTGCTGTAGATCCATTACTTCTGAGTAAATCTCTTTTAAAGTATTTATTCAGGGATGTATGATCACAATTCTGAGCCGAGGCATGTTTATGAACCTGCATGATGTCGGGGTCATCGCTCTCATCCAACCTTTAGTCTGTCATCTGTACACTGTGGTTCATGTCATGTTACTCAGTCGTGGGATTTACATGTATATAATCCCTGGTAGATTCTCGGAGGATGTGATCTAACTTCTGCTTAGAGCTGATCCATTAAACGTTTGACCCTCTGCAGGTTCAGCTATTCCTGTCGGCATCGACGTCCAGGTAGAGAGCATTGACAGCATATCGGAAGTAAACATGGTACGTGTCTCGAGTATTTGACGATATACAGTATCTCATTTTTTCTTTTGGGCTCGATCCACTGTTTTTGTTTTCATGTATTTTTTATTTCTAGGACTTTACTATGACTTTGTACTTGAGGCATTATTGGCAGGACGATCGGCTGGCCTTTCCGTCCAGCAGCAACAAGAGTCGCACCTTCGATTCACGTCTTGTGAAGAAAATTTGGGTTCCTGACGTTTTCTTTGTTCACTCTAAACGGTCGTTCATCCACGATACAACCATGGAGAATATCATGCTGAGGGTTTTTCCTGACGGCAACATTCTCTACAGTGTCAGGTGAGAAGTTTTCTTCAGTGCACATAAAGAGATTACGTTTAAACAGGAACAGTCAGACTATACGATCTGGATGAAAAGCTGCCACTGTTGCCACTATTACAAAATAAATCTCCACACGTTCCTATTTTCAATTTCAAATGGCTTTATGATTGGCTGAGGGGGATGCATTGATGCTAAAGAGGTGCAATAGAAACAGCAGACAGTGGATGGAACAACATCATTGTTGCATTCAGCTTTCTACTTTCAACGGTTACGTAGTCCTGCTTGAAGCTTAAACATCTTTATAAATTAAATTAAATAAATAAAAATATTGTAACAAGGTTTAAAAGGGATATCAATCTGGAAATGTAACGACCCACTGGAAGCTCCCAGCAGGGTTGAGAGATTAGAGCCTGAAAGGAATATGAAGAGGTTTCAGACCACAGTCACAATATCCATTTCAACCACAGATGTCCACAATATAGCGTCATCCCTAACAGCTCTCTATGACCACAGGCCCCGTCAGGCACTAAACGAACCGATCAGCTCACTTGTACCTATCGCAAATCCGTCTAGTTTTGTTTTATACCACATTTGACCTCCTACTAGTTGACTGGTTAACTCTATCAATCTAAACTCTGAAAGTCATTCATCGGTGCAAATATAGCATTTTCTCTGATTGTGTGTGTGTTTCTTTAACTCTGAGCTGTGTTTCAGGATCACAGTGACGGCACTTTGCTCGATGGACTTCAGTAGTTTCCCCTTGGACACACAGAATTGCTCCCTGGAGCTGGAGAGCTGTGAGTATCAAACTGCAGCTGGGGCACTGCTGCTCATAACATATTCAGTGTTATGCCTGCAGGAACACAATTAGTGCATTAAACCTGAACAAAAATTGACTTCAAATAATTGGCTTGCTTGATGTATTTTACTTAAATTAGAAAATGTTCTAACTTAAAAGGTGTTGCTAAAAAGAACTAGCCAACGTGCTTCCCTCATGTAAACAGCATCATCGAGTGTATATCCAATGTTGCTTTCCATGTAAACATAGTCATTGCGTATTGCAGCTCCCGATGCATCAGTATACTCCATAACCACACAGTAACACTCACTGTCTTCTTTGTACATGGAATAAATGATTCATAATCCTCAATCAGGTCAATCTCTGTGCATTGTATATACGTCTGTCTCTTTGATGCAGATTTACGAGGGATTATTGAAGATGCTCATGACTGACGATAGAGTCAGGACTGCTTTATAGCATTGTGGGGGTTCTTTTGTCTTTCCACTTCCTGCTTCTTTCTCCTCATCTCTCTCTTCCTATCTCACATTATGAACCTCATAAAGCAGGGATCCTGATCTCAGAGGAGAGTCGGTAGTGGTCAATTTCCCCTCACTCTCCTCTCCTCTGAGAAAAACATTGTCTTCTAAAAGAGGCAACATATGAAGGTGACACATCCTCCTTCTCTCCTCTCTTGAAGATGCTTACAATGAGAACGACCTCATGCTCTACTGGAAGAACGGGAACGATTCGTTAAGGACTGAAGAGATCGTGCTCTCTCAGTTTTTTGTTGAAGACTTCCAGCCTTCCTTTGGGCTTGCCTTCTACAGCAGTACTGGTACGTGAGGCTGGAAGGACTATCAATAGTGTTCAGCTAAAAGAAGCCTAAGTCTTGGCCCAGATACCATTGTCTACACTAGAAGCCACAAAATATTGTCCGTTTCATCATCCAGAGGCCAATTTTTTATCAGAAAACAGTTGACAGGCTCCGAGATGGGAAAGTTGATGCTGGGGAAAAAAACGTTCCTGGTTTTGTGTGAAGCCTAGTTCCCTGTGTTCTACTCATAATGCTAAGCTAAGTTCATCCACTGCATCTGGTCAAGACATGTTCTAACAAATAACCTCCCGTTAAAGTCTAATTAGCTACTGCACTAAACAAAACAACTCGTTTGTTTGCTTAACATGTACTGGTGGTTGGATTTGTTACTTTCTGGCAGAGTCAAGTTAGCTTTTTTTTATGCTAAGCTAAGCTTTGCGGCGGTAGGCAGTGAAACTCCCAGCAAGAAAACAAATCTGCAGAGTTCCCAAAACACTGAACTTATTCTTTAAATGCTTTTAAGAAGACTGAAGCATTGATTCCCTGAGATGTAACGACATGTTCAAATTTGTAATATCACTATCATCGGGTGCCTTTTCATTGGCAGAATTAAAAAGCAATATGTCTGTTTTAGTTTCAGGGTTGATGACTGACGGCAGCACCCAGCCTACCGCTGCCACTAACACATTGTTTGTGTGAGAAAAACAGACAGAAAGGGGCCAGGGAGATTTTCTTCTCAGTGTGAAATAATCTTGCAAGGACCAGTTATATAACAACAGCTCTAGATAGATCTGCCCCAGAAAGTAATTTCTCTGACATTTAAGTTGTAGCTTCTTGCTGTAGGTCCATCTTGCACTTGATTCACCCTTTTCTTCTGGTCATTGAACCTGGCTGCTCCCCACTGCTAGTTTCTGTTTTATTTTTTATCTCTTTTTCAGGTTGGTATAATCGGCTCTACATCAACTTCATTCTCAGGAGGCATATCTTCTTCTTCATGCTTCAGACGTACTTCCCCACCATGCTGATGGTGATGCTGTCCTGGGTGTCCTTCTGGATAGACAGGAGGGCGGTACCTGCTCGTGTCTCTCTTGGTACTGAGAACATGCGTCAACACGGACATCGACATGTTAACTGAACATTCAGCCTCTTACAAAAGACACACATTTCTTAATATACGCGATTGATGAACAAAATAGGCCCCGTTCAGACACGTCCTGAGAGATCCATTCACAAGTGGACAGTGTTCAGTTCGTCTGTTCACAACTGGCACAAATGTGTCCTGAATGTGTGATCTGTGACCACTTGTGATTGGAACTAATCTGCAAGTAAACATGTACACCATTTCTGTTTGCGTTTTTAGCCAGTCGGACTTTACAGATGTGTCTGATGACAATGTTTGTGTCAATGCGAGCAAGAGAGAGAAAGAGATTAGGTGGAGTCAGGAGGGAATGAATGAATGAATGTGCAGCAAGTAGCTGTGCTAAGTAAGATTTGACCCATTGGGCATCATTATGTGTTGATTAGGGTTGATCAGACACAAATAATTATAAAAAAATATAAATTGGAATATATGTTGTTGTGATTCAGCCAATGTGACCAACTCTTCACCATGTTTCTGATGTTTGGTTCCAGGCATCACCACAGTTCTGACCATGTCCACCATCATCACTGGTGTCTCAGCCTCTATGCCACAGGTGTCTTACGTCAAAGCCGTGGACATCTACTTGTGGGCAAGCTTCCTGTTCGTCTTCCTGTCCGTCATTGAGTACGCTACCGTCAACTATTTCACCACAGTCGAGGAGATGAAGAGGCTCCGACGGGCAAAGGTCATTCACATTTAGTTTAACTGTGGCCTAGAATGGCCTCTTATATAACATGTGACTTCTGACTCGCTGAAATAATTCCCTATCTGGAGCTCTCTGTCCTCAAAGCCTAACGCCCCTCTCCTCCCCCTGTCCCTGCAGATGCCCTCATCTTTCAATGCCACACAGGCTATGGCGTTTGACGGCTGTTACCATGACAACGACATTGACCTGACTCCTTTCTCGGAGGTGTCCAGCACACCGAACACGGAGAGGAACACCCAGACCCGGAACTCCACCGTCTCTGCACCCACGGAGGGCACCAGGCTACGCCGCAAGCACCCTCTTATAGAAAACCTCAGCTTCATAATGAGCAACAGCTACATGATCGACTCTTACTCCAGAGTCATATTTCCCCTGGCTTACCTGCTCTTCAACATCATCTACTGGAGTCTATATGCATAGAGCATGAACTATGCAGAATAAACACTTTCACTTGTTTTCATCATTATACAGTAAAACACCAACAGGCTGCAATAAACTAATATATACAATAACTTGTTCTGCTGTGGGATACGACCTCTTGCATGATGTCTTCAGTTGTAGCTTGGGGCAACCCCTAAGTCCGCTGTTGCTTTATTTTAGCTGATTTATTTATTTATGTATTTTAGCATGCCTGTTTTATATGAGATAAAGTATTAATCATACAAATATATTTACATTTTTAGGGATTTATTTTATTGTGGGATTAGACACAAAATATCAAACTGTATATTTGCAACACAACTTCTTGAATAATAAACTTATGCTCTTAAAGCCGTGTAAAGCTTGATTTTTGTGTTTAGGAAAGGCAACGCGTTGAAGTATCATCACTAAGAATTAAATGAGCAGATTTAATCCTGAGGCTACTTTTTATCTGCAGCCAGCCGTGAGTTGATGTTACACTTGAAAGGAGACAAGCCAGGAAAGAAGAGTAAAAATATTAAAGCACATATGTAATATGTACATTATATAATGCAGTGTTACTGCAGGTTTTTTAAGATCATAATCAATTTAATTTAAAGCCTATCATTTTTTTTTCAGAATGTAATATCATAATTGCAACGCTACAGCAGAAAAAAGAGAAATGCTACATGACTTAAACTATGACCCCACAAACGATAGAGCTAGACACATCACACACAGAGATCACAGCAGGCACACAATGTATTATAACCACAACAATAACAATATATAGATAAATGCCATGTGACTCAGGATGTAATCTTTATTGTGCTGGTTGTGGGGAGGGGCTTTTATCCCTACATTAATGCTTTGATTAATTAATATTGGTATTAATTGTTCTATAGATGCCTCTGTTTGGCAATAGTGACTCTATTTTAATATTCCATTCAGATTTGTCGTTACAATTATAATCTATACAATAATACATGAATAGTCAATGCTTTAAACCAATTTATGTAAATATACATGAATGGATGAGGATTTGAAAGTAGAAGAAAACATGGAGAGAGGGGATTACATCCTCTGACGTCACTTATGCTCAGTTGCATAACGTTCTGCAGCGGGACAAGAGGCTAGCAGGATGATGGATTGTCACTGTGGTGTCAGGAGGATAATGTATCCTCCCCCACAGTGTGGCGCCAGAGCTCCACTAACGGGAATATAGGGGCAGGTATTTATTCGGGTCATACTGGCACCACTAACAATGTCTGCGAACATGTGGATCATTTTAGATCTACACAAACACTGATGTTCAGGGCATCACTGGACAACATGCACAAGGATCATTAAAGGTATAGTGTGTAGGACTTGGGAGGAAATTATTATCAGAAATTTTATATAATATTCATCACTATTACAAAGAAATTCAACCTGGCAGCAACATTTGAAAAGTTACCCAAAGACCTGGCAACCCTGAGAGCAGGTCCTCTTCCACAGAACCCACCAAATTGTACCGCCGTTCTACAGCAGCCCAGAAGGGACAAACCAAACACAGGCTTTACAAAGCGCCTTTTGCATTCTTACATTTCCTGAAGGCTAATGTAGCTTCTCCCATATGCTTGGAAAAGAAAGAGTGAGGTGAGGTGGGGTATTAATTTAGCTGTAATGCGCAATTCACCACTAGATGTCACTAAATCCTCTAAACCTGTCCTTTTCATCAGATAAAGACTGTTAACCTCCCACATCTAATTTCCAACAGACAAGAGAGGCCACTCGAAGTCTGTTGTTCTTAGAAGATATTTTGATCTGACCAGCCATCATTTTATATTTGGATCCTTCCCTGAATTAAAAATAAAGACGTTCAAAACCAGGCCTCTTGGTTTCTCTGCCCTCTGGACTCCCCCTGGTGTACAGACAAAGAACAGCAGCTTTCAATACTCTTGATTCTAACTTATCAAAAGTGCAGGAAAGTCATATCATCACATCTATTTGGAAGTATTTAGAAGGTATGAGATAAACTACACGTGTGAAAGGTTTTAAATTTGTCTTCAAATTACACTTTTATTTATAAATCCAGTTCAATGATTCATCTGCTTTAGTACATAAAAAACGGGGCATATTGATATATATTTTTATACAATTTTTATTTTTTATTCATTCTAAGAGTGTATTTAAACATCATGTTCT
Source organism: Platichthys flesus (assembly GCF_949316205.1). Taxonomy (NCBI): domain Eukaryota; kingdom Metazoa; phylum Chordata; class Actinopteri; order Pleuronectiformes; family Pleuronectidae; genus Platichthys; species Platichthys flesus. The sequence goes on along the minus strand of NC_084959.1, from coordinate 12,368,143 downwards.
TATTGTTCCCTAAACAACTGTGATGTTCTGTTTGCAATGCGCTCTACAGGGTGGAGCTGTATTCAATTCAATCTGGTCAAATACAAGTTTGAGCACCGCAACAATGACAGAGATAAATGAGGCGGCGAGCGATGGAACAAGCTCCTCCCCACTCACAGTCCTGAAAGGCCAGAGCAGAACACTACCGCGACATAATGCTCGGCTTCTTCTGACGTAACGGTGAATGTCTGAATGCCAGGACTCTTTTTTTAGCCCCGCAGTGTTAACCAGGAAACTCCTGTCAACAGTCATGTCTGTCAGTGACAACCCTCACAGGTTGGGACACACCCTGAGGCGTACCTTTATAGTGGAACAAATAAGCAGAAGTCAAATCTGGAAATACCTCGTCCACAGTAGTGGTGTTTGCATATCAGTAGCAGGTAGAGAACAGTGGACCTTTTTGATTTGGTATTTATCTAAACAACTACCGGTACAGGAGCTGGACATTTGATAGGGACTTGCTCAAGGTAAAGTGGCAACATGTGATTTGTCAGGCTTGTATTACACAAGCATGTGTCAGCTGTAGATCCGGGCACACAGCAGGCTGCCAACATTAATAACCAGTTCTGTGTCTATTGACAGAAGAAATAATCTCATGTTTGCCTGACTTTGTTTTCAAGTTTGGATTTTACCCAGGGGACGCCATGCTACATGGAAATGAAGACAAAGTCAAGATTTGCTCTGGTGGATCTTCATGCTGCCAATCGTATGCCGTCTCTGTAAGGTAAAGCTGAGGACTCTGTTTGTGTGTGTGTGTGTGTGTGTGTGTGTGTGTGTGTGCGTGTGTGTGTGTGTGTTCATTTGTCTTCTTTTTTCTTAATTTCGAATCACAGTTGGTTTTTAGGGATTCAGGATAATTCAACAAGATAGGTCATCTAAATACAGATAAAAGTATTAATTCCATTGAACATTTTCGTAAACCTCTAACCTAGTTTCAAACCACATTTAGATTTTTCCTTACAGCAAGATTACACAAAAAAAACTAAACAGATGTCCACTATTTTTGTCCTATTATCTTTATTTTTAAGTCACTGCTAATATGTTGAGGAACAGAGCACAGGATGCACCTGCTGCAATGTGGTACAGTGATGTAGACAACTTCCTCATGAAGGGCGGATCAGTGGATTCAACCTACAAACTACCTGTTTACCTACACCTGTATACTAAGGCAGGACATCTGGATTAATTGAGCAAGGCAACATTGCTTTTTGTTTTGCTCAAATCGTTACTTTAGCTTAACCTTTCTGCCAGGGACTTCTCTCTGTAATATCTCATACTTAATTTTACATTAGTACTTTGAACAGCTTGAGTAGGTTTTGAGATATTATTTTGTGATAATAATTGAGAATATAATATATTCTGAGCTGGTGGAAACTCATGTCTCCAAAGAGTGCGGCGTGTTGTATTTCTGCTCGCCGTTCGCCACAGCTGAGAGAAAAGGTTATGTCTTTGTTCTGAGGTTTTCCTTTACTTTAAGGTGTGTCTGAACTGGAATGCATTCACATGGTCAATTTGGCGCTATTGACTCCTTCAGGACATTACGAGATAAGGCTAATGGACACAATGACGTGATATAATCATGGAGGTACAGCGTTCATTAGCATGGGCGTGCCAAGGCAAAGGTGTTCCTCAAGTTTTTCATATGACTCATTGTGAAGCTTTCCTTTGACTGTGGTAAATGAATAGGTGTGAGAATCGTCAAACGTCACTACAATGAAACTTGAACTTGATATTTTATATTGCGGGCAAGGAAAAAACAATTTGAAAAATGTTTACAATTATTTGATTTGTGACCTGTTACAGAATGAAGAATCCTGGCTCGCGTGTCAGACACCTGCACTGGCTGCAGATACTACTGGTCGTCCTGCTCACAGGTGAGGACTGACATCAGCTGTGACAGTTTAAAAAGCAGGTTGTCTACAGACAATGGAGCAATAACTCCATTCTTAAACTGTAACTGTGTGACCCATCTTCCATGCTAATCACACACGCACGCACACAAGTCTTACATTTTTTCTAGCTCATTACAGTAACCTGTTAGTTTAGTTTGTTTGCTATCTCTTTCCTAATCAGAGAAGCCTCCTCATTCAACAAAGTGGTAAATATACTGATAGTATAAGCCACATAACGTCTGCCTGGGCCTCTCGACCATGTTAGGCAACCTAAATCTGAACTTTCAAGTTTTTTTTAAGTGTGCCAGGGTGATACCAAATGGAATACATCGAAATCCTTCATTTTATTTATCTATTTATTATATCAATTTACTTGTATTTCAGTTTATTTTCTCTGATTGTTTGTTATGATTTAGTGACAGCCAGTGACCGGAGCCCTTGTGTTTTGGGGTCGTTAATGTGTGATGAATATAGACTGAAACTTCACTGGAGGGCGGAGGCATACAATCGTAGAACAGTACTTCTAATATTATCTCTGTACTTTATAATTACATTAATTATGTACATAAATGTCTTTCAAATCTACAGATCCATCACAGGATTTAGAAATTTGAATGTGTTGAATCTGGTCCATTAAACATTGTCAGGATGTCCAGTGTTTTCCATGGGGGGGGGGGGGGGGGGGGGGGGGTCACATCCATCAAGTCATGTTGAAGTGTAAATATCGTCTGTGTCATTTGTTTCTGTGCAGACTGACAAAACGCTTTTCTTCCCTCAGGTCACACTTCCTGTAATTCCACCTCCACTGCTCCGTTTCCTCCTCCGACCCTCTCCACAGCAGCTGCATCGACCTCAGGTAAACTTACTGAAGCTGTCAGAGTCACTTCAACTCCGGTTCAAACATCTGGCCACAGAACAGGCCAATCGTCTATTTCAACTGGTTGTGACAAGTTCTGATCACTGCTGGTCACACATGGACCACTGACACTTTTAATATTTTTGAAATTAGTAGTTTTCTATTATGGTTTCAGTCAATAAATGAGAGCTGCATATTTTTACATCCAATACTGACTGTTCCGTAGTGTTGGTGAGCAGATTCTTTCTGAAGTCATTTCAGTGAAAAGGTTGACTCCTTGTTCTGTTTAAAAACCATGAACCTAATGTGAGGTTTGAAAAAATGTGACACTGCCCTTTAAGATCAACTTGAGCCACGAAGATTATAACTTGGCCAACGTAAAATATCTGTTTTCTGCGGCTTTTGGATGTGGATGATGTTTTAGCTTAGTGGTGATCATTTATCCTAAAATGTTTCTGTTGGTTGCATCGTGGGAAACGTAGGACCCTGTAAAATTCTTCGATTCAAGAATATCTCATCCAATGCTGCATTGATTTTGATCATTTGGTTATTATGTCTCCTCAAACTATGTTCTGTCCTTGCTTATTATGACAGCATCCTACTCTCTTCACGTCACTGTGGATGTCATTGGGCCGGAGAAAGACGAATCAGAAATCAAGAACTGGGTATGTTGGGGAACTGGTTTTCTTATTGGAGTGTCAGTTTTATGATGTCGGTTTGAAGCTTATGATTAAATGTAATGAACATCATGTTCTTTTTCTACAGCTTGACCAAGTGTTCACAAACCAGCTGGTGATCTGCGTGTCTCCAAGCCCAACAGCAACTATAACAACTGCCACTACACAAAGTACATCTGCGAGCACCTCAAATGAGACGACACCAATGATGACAGCAGCAGCAACACAACAAAACTACACAACAACAACCACACACACTGCATCTGCGAGCACTTCAAATGAGACGACACCAACGAAGACAGCAGCATCACAAAACTACACAACAACTGCCACTACACGAACTGCACCTGCGAGCACTTCAAATGAGACGACACCAATGACGACAGCAGCAGCAGCATCACAAAACTACACAACAACAACTACACAAACTACATCTGCGAGCACTTCAAATGAGACAACACCAATGAAGACAGCAGCATCACAAAACTACACAACAACAACTGCCACTACACCAACTGCACCTGCGAGCACTTCAAATGAGACGACACCAATGACGACAGCAGCAGCAGCATCACAAAGCTACACAACAACATCTGCTACAGCTGCAACAACGGTCAAGAGCACCAACACAGCTACAACATCTCAATCCAACACAGCAGCTCCGACGCTGAGCAGCAGAACGACAACTGTTTCAGCCGACAACACACAGACGCCAACTCGATCGAAGAATCCAAATTCAATCAAGGAGCTGGTAGCTCTTCCAATCAGTGAAGGACTGACAGCAGCCAGGTATCACAACGACGATTAAGAAAAACAAGACAAGTAATTCAGGAATAAATGACTGAATTATTTAATACAACTTCTTTATTAATTAACTTTGAAAAATGTATTAATTAATAAGTTCATATATTTATACCTCACAAAGAAATGTTTGACCAGAGAGAACTATGGCTCAATATTTTACATATGTTTATGAGAAGTGCTGAAAAATGTTGGATCATTATGAGACTGTGGCGTGACTCATTCAATGGTGGGCTGCCACAGTCGCAGTAATTAAATGGAAAACCTGTTTTTAGGTGGAGCTAACACTACAGCAGCAAACATAGAGGAGAATCAAATTGTGCTGCTGTTAATTTGGAAGATAGACGAGCACTTGCAACAATGCATATTTAAAACATCTTAAATTTGTTCCTGTGATCAAAACTTAAGAAGAAGCTGACGTTGTGTTCACCTGAACTGAGGCCACAAGTTTTAATCACAAAATGATGACACATGAAAATGTACCGTACCTAATTTCCCCAGAATTGCATTTATATTTGTCATCATGTTTTTCTGTAACAGGCAAAAATGTATCGGAAGAAGAGAAAGTTAAACTAGACAGACAAAGCGAATTTGATGACTTCTTAAAAAAGTTCTATAGTGCATACTTAACTCAAACTTGCTCTTCATTGTCTCAATTTACTTTGCAGAAGGCTCAGAAGAGCAACTGGTCTATTTCAAGTAAGTCAACTTTAAAACCTATGCGTAGTTCACAGCGTGTGAAGGGAACCATCACGTTAATGGGGATTCATTTCTGTTTTCACAGGAAACTGAGGTCTCATGCAGCCAAAAGAATGCAATAAAGTAAGTGGAATAACCCACTGTTTTCCATTGAGTGAAATGAGTGAAAACGATGTATCTGTTGCTAACACTGACCTTATACCTCAGAAACACAACTTGTTTTGTGAAGCTGCATCTAAGCCAGGCCGTGTCTCCATGCTGTATCCTCCGTACTCTCTGTGCGGCCAGTAAGGCGTCCCCTGATATCCGGGTGGTAGGAAAAACAGCAGATAGAATCGGTGAGGGCCCAATAATCATCAGTTACAAAATTACCAACCTAAAAAGTCAACGCAACTAACCCACTGTGTCACTGAACAGGTCCGATACAAAATGGCTGTGACCCACTTGAGAGAAACAGGTGCATTTACAACGGTCCCGGCAATGCATCGTGGTAAGAACCTCTGTATTTATAAAGTGTGTGTTTTCATCACTTCCAAACTTGTTCAACAAATTAACAACAAAAACAAGAAACACTAGAGTACTGTGAGGCTTGAATATAATCTAAAATTACAATTTTTCTTTCAAAGTAAACTTACAGTACTGCCCTTGCATTTTAAAACATTTTATGAGTTTTTTGGGGGGGGCCTTCATAGACTCTATATAAACGGTGACAAAACGTTTCCAGCACACGAAGATACAGGCGCTGCCAGAGTCAGACCTCGACCAATCGAGATGCAGTTTCAGCAGTCAATCAGGAGGTTTAACTCCCTTTTTAAAGCATCAATTAACTAATCAAAACTGGAGTTAGCGGAAAAGGGGGCAGATCAAATCGGGTTGAAAATGACAGACACCATCGTTCAGAAAATAAATTTGATATACATATTTAGATTTGCTAAAACTCCCATCAGCTAACATTGAGGAGGAATGATTTATGACCTGTACTGTAGCCAGCCACTAGAAGGCAATCAAGACACTTTGGCTTAACTTTTTGGGAGCTGTCATGTCGTGCATCTTTACTTCTTTATATACAGTCTATGGGTCTAACAGGCATGCTTCAACTATGGTTTTATCTGTCACCAGTGAGGCGTCCGGTGATGCATATGTGGAAGATCAAGACAACTCAACTAACTGTCAACCAGGTGAGTAAAGGAAGTGTTCAACCACTTGGAATGTTTGTCACTGATCGACACACAATAACACACACGATTAACATGTTTCTTAGAGCAAATACATTTTTCTTCTATTAGAGGAGGTTTTGTCTCTGGGCGGGTTGTTTGTGTTTTATCAGTTGTTGTTTGTTTCATAGACCAGAGAGACTGAACATTTCTTTCAGGGTGCATCAGTGTTTTACAAGCATCTTGTGCCATGTTTCAGTAAATCTCTCTTTGTGACAGTTCTTCCTCACGATCTTGATTCAACATAAGCAGCAACAACAAGGCTCCTTCACAAACCCTCCTTCTAAATGAGGATCCAGCTTCTCACCTAGGAACTTACATGTAAAACTTTGTTTCTCGTGAGAGCTGCTTGTGAGCCCAACAAACTCGACCAGGCATCTTCCAGGCTTTTAAACGACCGGTTTCTATTCCACTTGAACAAGAAAGACTTGTGGGAACAGCAGCAACCGACTTCCTCTGCTCTGTCAGCCATGACAATACTTGCTGCCCGCGTGTTTCCTTCTCCCTGTGCGTGGCCTGACTGGCACCATAGATTGTAAAGGTAGATGCCATCTCTACCGCCCTCTGGTGGCTGGTATGAGTACAGGTCATAAATACACCCTCCTCCATGTTAGTAGGTATGAGATGGACCAACAAAATACAATTTGTATAAAAGTTAACATCAAATTGAAGTACAATAATTGAAGTAACTGGCGACGACTTCTTAAAATGTGAAAAAAAACAACAGAATAAATACCGAAAATGCCTCCATAATGCTCCTGTGGTGTCATCCAAGTGTCCATAAGCCACGACATTCAAAATCGACACGAAACCTAAATTTAGCCTAACTGTCCACTGTTATCCTCAGCCCGGAGCTGCGTTCACGTTCATGCGCACACACGCACAACCTTGCGCCGCTCTGCTCTCGCCCAAGGTGCTACAGCAAGTATCTGGATAACAGGACTATGTTTAGGCTTTCAAAGTAACAGTGCGACATTTTGGGAGATACACTTTCTTGCTTGAAGTAAGAGGAAAAGCTTAGTACCACATATTTCTACGTGGTAAATATGAAGCTACAGCTATGTAAGACCAGAAAGTGGGAGATGTTGTGACACAATCTCCAACTTCAAGTGTTTGTACCTCTGGAGTCAAATTTAAAATAATGCTGTAATGTGACAAAATATCGTTAACGTTGGTTCAATGCCGATGACGAACTTAAAATCAATGTTTTACTGTGGTTCTGTAAACACTGACACGGTGAACTAATGTGATTTGACTTCAGTTTCAGAAAGAGAGAAGAACTGCAGCTGCTCAGCGTATTGCAGCAGAACTGGTTCGTATTTTTATTTGATAACTAAACCCCCAGATTATTATCTAGATCCAAACTGAAAGCTTTTTACAAGTTACCTTTTCTTCTTTGTTTTTAGATGCATACTACACCTTTCAGATATTAATACAGAGTCCAAAGGTGGACAAGCCATACGTCTTGTCCGAGGTAAGTTCCAGTGCACACACAGAGCATACATACATGCATGAATTTACGTTTCAGTATTTGTCTTTACTTTATATATTCAAAAGTTAAATTGTTATTGCATCAAACTGTGTGGGATGTGTCTTTTACAGGTTTCTAAAATAAAAGCACCAATCTGCTCTCCAGCTACAGGGTAAATTTGGCCTTTCTTCATGTATATACAAACCAAGCTATATAAGAATACATTGACTTTTATGAAATGAAAAATAACTCCAAATGTTTGGAATGTTCCTTTTCAGGTTTTCATGTCCTTGGTCCCTCATTTCATTAGAATACAAGGTAATCAGCCAGCAACACGTCATAACTCTGAGTTTTATTAATATTTTGGCCGTTGCCAAACCCTAGACTGTAAATAAAGATGGATGACACATCTCCACCTCCTCCTACATTTCCTCAATAAAACATATCCTGATACGGTCACTGGCATCTCACATTGGTGACGTTATGTGGAGGCACAGTGCACAATAGCGACCATGGATTGGATAAAAGTGCTTGATACACATTGCAAGTCAGTCTGCTGTTATAGCATCAAATAAACGCCTTGTCATCCATGTTTATAAACAGTCTATGATCAAATGTAATCCTGGCCTATTGTCCACATAAATAACATTTTAGATTCTTTGTTCATTTTGCCTAAGCACAGAAAATAAATGGTAATCTATATAAATGATATACAATCACTTGAGTTGACTAAAATGGATATTTCTACGCAGGATGTGCATTTGTTCTGTGGAAGCACAGGAGAAAGGTAATTAATCATTTTAAAAACACAACACATCGTATGTTCTGTTGCAGCATTTTATCTGTGACTGAAACTTCTGTGCACCTCTGCCTTTTTCTTTTTATTCCAGTCTTGAAAGCTGCAAAGTGATTCTCAGCTTTGCTCATGAGGTTCCAATCTGCAACGTGTCGGCAGCGGTGACCAATCAGTTTGCGTCCAATGACCTGATCAGTTTTGATGGACTGGTGACTCGAGCAGGTACATAACCATAAATCCATTCAAAATCACTTCATACAGTCAAGAAAAAATAAAAACAGACGTATGATGTAAAAGTTCCTCATTTATGTGATATCTGAAATGTCATGCAGCAATATGTGGGAATTCAAATACCAGTGAGGATCCACTGACGTCCCAGGTCACATGGGACAACAGGAGCCTAAAGCCTGACAAGTTTTGTAATGCAACAGAAGAGTCTATCAACCTCACCTGGTTTGTACGATTTCTATAACACAAAATGTTACAGCCGATTTTAAACGCGTATTTCCTCTGTTAGATTTCAATCTGTCCTTTTTTCTTAATAGTCAAAATGGGAAAAATGTGGTCGTGAAGCTGGATGAGAAGTGTGTTCACAGGCCGTCCACCACAGTCGGCCCGAACGTGACGGCCATGCAACCAAACACCACCACGGCTGTGAACGCAACCTCATCCCCACTGAACACGACTGCTGAACCCCTCAGCAACACCACCGCCACTGCTAATGTCACAGTGACAACACTCAACACAACCACCGCCACTCCTAATGTGACAATGACAACACTTAACACAACCACCATCACTGCTAATGTCACAGTGACAACACTCAACACAACCACTGCCACTCCTAATGTCACAATGACAACACTTAACACAACCACCATCACTGCTAATGTCACAGTGAATACAACCCTCAACACAACCACAAACAAGCCTAATGCTACTGTGACAACTACACTCAACACAACCACAGCCACTTCTAATGCTACTGTGACAACAACCCTCAACACAACCACAACCACAACAAATGTAACCACAACCGAGTCAGGTTTGTGATCACTTCAGCATTGTGGAACCACTTTAAACTTCCAGGTTTATATTATTATGGCATCATTAAAGTGTCCCGTCTGCATTTTGTTGACTGCAGCTGAACGCCAGGCCGCCGCGATGCTGAAGCTGACCAGAGACGTGGCCAACCTGAACTCCAGCCAGGTGGATCAGCTGGTGTCTCAGCTGCAGGATCTTCTGTCGGGGCCGACCATCAGCCTGGCTCTGGGAAACAGCACCGTCCACATCGTCAGCAATCTGCTGGGCGCTCCTGCTGAGGTGCTGGCCGACTCCAGCAGCAGGTGGATTTATTTAACATTCTCTGACACATTTTGGCCCAGAGCGTGTAAAACAAATGCATTTTGGTGCATAGTGAAACTGTGGGGGGACAAATTAGAATATGGCGATCACATATTCCTCATACTGTGACCTTGAGCAGGTCTGGGGCCCAGGGGTTGGGAACCAGTATAACTGAACTGGCTCAGTGAATAGTAGATTAATTGCTACTGTAGACAATAACACCTCCTCTCTGTTTCATCAGGATTATAGAGATCATTGACACAGTGGGGTTGAAGCTGGTCCTCAAGGATCAGGCGGAGACCCTCTTGGCCTCGGCCGTGGCTTTGTCTGTGAAACCAGTAGATGGCAGCAACTTTCAGGGGACTATTTTTTCCATCTCAGACCCCACTGATGTACTGGTATGTCATCATTAACATTTCTCTTTAAAAACTGAATGTGGTGTTTTATTGCTCTAACATCACCAGTGGAAAACTTACTGGACTTACTGGGATATTGAGAGTGGAACAAAGTTCTGGTTATGGCTTTTTAAGTAAAATTGTGTGTTGTCTTTTATACTGATAGTTTCATAATTCTGTTAATGACTAGAAATTGTTCTCCAACATAACATAATATTTGCAAATAAATTATAAAGAACGAGTTCCCTAAAGCTTTAGATTTCACCCACATGAATATATACACATGTGGAAAGGCTATTGCTGATTCTGACTGCAAACATTCTCAAGGTGAACTAGGTCAGAAATCCAGACTGCCAACCTACTTCTTTTAATCTCAAACAGGATTTCTAATGTCATTTCTGTGGGTGCCTTCCTGGACTACACTTGTTTTTGTGCATGTGACGCAAAGCTACTGCAGAGAGTTGCCCCAAACAACAAGCGGTGAAAACGTCCCCGGTGATAAAATCTGTTTGTTGAGCCTGTGTCTCTCTGTGTGCTGCAGGTCCGTGGGGATCCCAGGTCGAGGAGGAGCGTGAGAGCAGGAGACTCCTCCATCCCTCAGGGCTCCATCAGGCTGCCCCCCACCCTCACACAGGACCTGACCACCGAGCAGCAGCAGCTGGCCTCACGAGTCCAGTTCAATTTCTACCAGAAGAGCACGGTGTTCCAGGTCTATACGTTCAACCCATGTCCCATTCACATATATGTCTTAAATATTATTAGCTGGGAGACACAGGGAACTTAGACTCTTGGATTTTGATTTTAACAGATATTTATCACTCTTATCACCTTTGTTTTCAATGCCTCCAGGAATTATGTTTGAGGGACTTTCCTCAAATGTGGTAATTTTTTTTTGTGTTAGATGACCTGATTAGATTTTGATGGTCAAAGGTCAACGTCACTGTGACCTCTCTGAGATAAAACAAGAAATCCTTGAGGGATATTCTTCAAGTTTGGTATGAATGTTCACTTGGAATCAAGTCTGAACTGATTGTTCAAAGGTCAGAGTCTCTTTCATCTCACAAACCGGATTTCGGCCTCTTGATATCTCAAATTGTCAGATTAAGTGATTTGATATAAGTGGTCAAGTGTCAAAGGTCACAGTGACCTCATATGAGTCTGGAAAATGAATGTCGGCTTGACCTTCATTGGTTAATGGAAGCTTACAACCACTGATCGCTAATTTTAGTATGTATTATATTTCAGGTTTAGTGCTTTAAAGTGAAGTGATGCATTTTCTTTTGACTTTCACATTAAAACAATTGTTTTTCCAGAGTGATAATTTGTGTTGTCTCCAATCGGCCTCACAGGACAGCTCTTTGGTTGTACGCAAACTTAACAGTGGCATCCTCGGAGCGAGTGTGGCTAACCTGTCAATCACAGGACTGAAGGACGATGTTGTGATTCACTTGAGGAACAACAAACCAATTCCTGTGAGTCTGCTTTCAAACACTGTCCCTCCCCCCCCCCCGACATCAGGTCCCGTTAGAGGCTGTCAACTCATAAATGCTCTTGTGCCTTTTTCCCAAACTCCAGGTAGATTTCAAGGCCGTGTGTGTTTTCTGGGACTTTGCATATAATAGTAAGGCTCCTTTTCTTTTTTAACAATTAAAAAAATAACTTGCTTATAAGCAGGTTAATATAAAAATCTCTTTTCTACCCAACAGATGGGTCAGGTGGCTGGAACGAAAACGGCTGCTCTGTCCTGAACAGCACAGACAACATGACGACGTGTGGCTGCAACCATTTAACCAGTTTTGCAATCCTGCTGGTGAGAGGATGATCCATTTTCTAACTCATTCTCAGGCATCTTTTTGTTTGCTGATTAAACATCACTCCTGTAACTTCTCTGTGTTTTTCTCCTGTTGTTTTTTAAACAGGACCTCGCCAGACAACCTTTAACCGATCCTGTTCAAGCCACCATCCTCACCTTCATCACTTACATTGGCTGCGGAATCTCTGCCATCTTCTTGTCTATCACCCTCCTCACCTACTTGTCGTTTGGGTGTGTATTCAGAGCCATTATATAAATAACACAGATCCAAACTTTGATAATTCCGGTTGAAGCTCTTGGCTTTTGCTGCCGGCGACAGACAGTGGCCAAAGGCATTTTGTTTACGGCTGGTCCATCCCAACTTTTTCAGGAAACTTCTTAAAATTTGATTTGAATACTCGACGTGAACTGATTGGATTTTGATGAAGCTCACTGTGATCTCAGAAAATCTGAGATCATCATTGTGAACGCATTATCTCAAGAACGACTTAAGAGAATCCTTTAAAATTAAGTCTAAGTTTTCACTTAGAGTCCAAGATTAACTGATTAGTTTTGGGTGGTTAAAGCTCAAAGATCCAGGTCACTGTGGCCACAGAAAGTATATTACCTTCAAGTTGTACTATTCTTTTATAGAATGTACTTAATTCAAAATACTACAAAATAGGTGCATATATTTACGATAAATTCAAATCTTCTACATCATTTAACCCCTGCAGGAAGTTGCGTAAGGACATTCCGTCCAAAATCCTGATCCAGCTGTGTCTGGCTCTGCTGCTGCTGAACCTCGTCTTCCTGATTGATGCTTGGCTGGCGCTCTACCCAGACGCCCTGGGCCTCTGCATCTCCACCGCCTGGTTCCTTCACTACTTCCTGCTGGTTTCCTTCACCTGGATGGGACTCGAGTCCGTCCACATGTACCTGGCCCTTGTCAAGGTCTTCAACAACTACGTATCGCACTACATGCTGAGGTTCTCGTTTGCCGGCTGGGGCATCCCGATGATCGTGGTCATCATCGTGATCGCTATCGACAAAGATAACTATGGTCTTGTCTCCTATGGAAAGTTTTCCGATGGCCCTACTGATAGCTTGTGAGTCTTTCGACACAAAGTAAAAAATGCTCAACAAACAACAAAACACGTGAAATCAAAAAGCACAACACAAATATCCAACCAGCTGACTCTCTCCTGTCTTCTCCCACAGCTGCTGGCTGAAAAACGACATTGCCTTCTACGTCTCCGTGGTGGCGTACTTCTGCGTCGTTTTCCTCTTCAACGTGGTCATGTTCATCGTGGTGGTGGTGCAGCTGTGTCGCATCAAGAGGCAGAACCCACACAACATGCAGCACCGCACCACGCTGCAGGATGTGCGCAGCTTGGTGGGGATAACCATCCTCCTGGGCCTCAGCTGGGGCTTCGCCTTCTTCGCCTGGGGGCCCGTGAACCTGGCGTTCATGTACCTCTTTGCCATCTTCAACTCCTTGCAAGGTGAGGGTTCACATCACAGTTTATCATTACATTTGAGCGTTTTGTACTTTTCTTGAATCCATATACGAAAGCACCAGCTTTCTCTGGGACTCTTTGTTATCGACCCAAATGAGTTGCATGGTGCATGAGCTATTACAATCTACTCCATCTCTACCTTACTCATGAACACTTGCACCAAACCTGCAGGATCTGCTCGGCTACTTTCACTCTGCCTCGAGTCCAGCTCTGATCTCAACAAACACTTTTAAACAAAACAACCTTTGTCTGATAGTGTGTTCGGCATTTGAGGCTTTTAAAGTCAATGTTACAACAGTCGTTCAAACCCGTAGTAAAAATAATATGTGATAAATAGTAAATGGACTGTGTTTATAAAACTCTGATCTTATCGACTACTCAATGTTAAACATGTATTAACACTCACCAATTCACAATCACATTCATTCAGGGCCTTTAAAGTGCTTTTTCTATCATTCACAATTCAAACACTACCAGCACAGCTGTCGTGGGAAATGTAGAGCTCAGTATCATGCCCGAAAACACTTTATAATGTTGACTGTGCCAGGAGTCGAACCATCAACCTCCTGGTTAATGGTCGACAATCTCTTCTTAAGTAAAATTTTAATCTTATAGCACACACCTTGTGAATTTTATAAAAATATATATATATAGAGAGAAAGAGAGCATTATCTAGAAATAATGGACTTTATGCACACTGGCAGTTTTCAGTAAAACCTAAATACATATGGAAATGACCCCTAGAGGAATAGACAATTGTTTCTGTATCCAGTAGCAGTACATCTAATGACTTTGTGCTGCACACTGTGAAAAAGACTTGCTGTGGCCTTTAAAATATGCTTCTGTTTTTGCAGGTTTCTTTATATTTGTGTTCCACTGTGCAGTGAAGGAAAACGTGAGGAGGCAGTGGAGGATATACCTGTGCTGCGGCAAAATGAGACTGGCAGAGAACATGGGTCAGACATGGTCACCTTGCATTTCACAGATCCACCATTATTTGCATGATTGCAGGGAGTAATGACACATTGAACTCTGATGATGTTACATTTAATATCGTCAAATCCAAATCAAATACATTTTTTTGTATTCCTTGTATTCACAAATCATTTGCCTCTTAGGGTTTAACAATCTGTACATCCTCTGTCCTTAACCCTTGACATTGGTGAGGAGAAACTACCAAAACACTGAAACCTCAGGGACACACACAAAGGGAGATCCAGTCTCATGGAGCAACTACCTAAGAATATTAATATCTTGTGGACTTTCTCTTCCCAGAATGGAGTCGTACTGCTACACAGAAGGCTACGAAGAAGTCGTCAGTGACCAGACTGACGTCCCTTCAGTCGTCCCAGTCCAACTCGTCCAGCTCCTCCTCTTTTCTCGTCCACAATACACCACAACAAACAACAGAGCAGACTCGTGGCATCGGTGAGTGAAGAGAGCCGAGTTTTTTTTTACGCCAGGTTTAGTCATTAAAACACTTACTGTATGCTTTGGTTGGCTTTTACAGCAGGACTTTACTCCAACCATATTATACGTCTAAATAAGTTTTGTATATCGCTTTAGCTTATTAATCAATTTCTACTGTAACCTTGATTTGACATATGTTGACAATTGACTTTAACATTATCTTATATTACACCAATATACACGGAGAAAAGTAGGATATTGGTGTATATTTATAGATATATTTATATTTACATTGGGAGAGGATCCTTTTTACAGAGGCCGACATGTTTTTTTTACAGTAGCCCAAACTGTACAAACTAAACACCTTTTGAGTTTTTATGACAACTGAATGCTACCACAGGTTCTCCCTCATGTTTGAAAGCGGAAGGTGAGGCGAGAGGTATTCAGCTGCAGCTAGCAACTTCACCACTAGATGTTCCTAAATTCTAAACACTGAACCTTGAAAATGTTGTTCAAACATATTTTGTGGTGACATAATGTCCATCTGTCTGTCAAACAGCTCCTCATTGGGGATATAGTCATTATATAGTTAAACCCATTTATTAGAGATAATGAAAGCAGTGTTGCGTTACAGGCAGCCCATATGACGACCGAACAATCACAGCAGAGGAAGAGCCCGGCATGGACGTGGTTCACAATGAGATCAACAGACAGTACAGAACCCAACAAGCCTCCTGATCCACAAAGGACAGAACACACTGTCTAAGAATGGCTCTTATTTTGAAATGCATGTATATAATGTAAATTAAGCAATGTTTTATGTATTTTGAGAAAATGTTCAATGTAAATTATGATTCTTGATTTTTATACATTCACAAATAGCATATATTCCTTTGTACAGTGATGTAATCAGTATATTATATTATAATGGTAAAAGGCCATATAAAGAAAAGGTAATAACATATATTTAAAGGGTGTCTTTCTCAGAGAATAATTCATGGATCTTTCATCCATCCATCATCTGTACTGCTTTCCTCTCGAGGGCCGCAAAAGGACTGTTGGGCCTCGAGGAAGTTATGAACTCTCCCAGTGTTACGCTAGTTATTCATTACTTACTAAAACCAGAGGAAAACAATAAAACAAGGCAAGAGACTTTTCCCCCCAAAACATTTTAATTGTAAATGGTCACAAAAATGTCTCATCTTGAAAGGAACAGAAAAGCATTTGGTGAAATCATATGGAATAAATAAATGTAACTGAGTCCCACAGGGTTGCTCACGTGTAGACGTGCTGTGTACTATATATGCAAGCTACATTCACTGTCCTTCACATGCACGTTATACAGTCTTTAAAAAAACTTTAAATATATCAGGAGAAACCAAGGTGCTAATAAAATATGACATAAAAACAGCACAAGCACAAAGGTGGCATTAAAGTGGTGGAAATGTTTCCCTTTTAAAAACACATTTGGACTTCAACACTACAGTCATCACTGGGCGTGATCACATCGCCTTGATACAACCTGAAAGAATCAAATCACATTTGAGCGGCAGTAACAAAACTAGAGCTTAAAAGCGACTCCCTTCAGCTGCGCTGCGTCTATACATTAGCCTATCAAACAATTTGAGCTTGTAACTCAAGAAAAGAAAAAAAATTCTAAAGAAATAAGAGAGAACTCACTTGTTTGTGAGATGAGTTACACCAAGTTGTCAGTGTATCAATCAGTGTTTAAACATCTAACAGATTTTCTCAGCGTACATGCAAATGGACATTCCAAATCAAATAACACAAATGAAATACAACTCGTGAGTTGTAGTAAACAATGGTGAAACACAACCAAAAAGGAACGAGAAGGAAGAGCAGGGTAAAATGGGGTGGATAGATAGGGGACAATCAAACTGTCATTGAGCCCTTTACGATGTGCTCAGACTGAGTGTTTTGCAGCCAATTACAGGGCAGATGTAGTCACAGCTGTACCGGTGTTAAAGTAGCAGGCTGCCTTTAGGGCTGAATTTCAGATTAAGGACAAACGACTTTTTGTCCAGCTGTGGACACAATCTGTGTCTCAAATTGGGAAAACTGGTTTGTGGTTCAGGGGTTGAAGTTATTTGTAAGTATAAACTACTCAGACTTAAAACCATCACAGGAACTCCAGTACTTGCTTGTCTCGACTTGGACATGCATTTAATTTACATGTCACGTTCAGTCTGAGCACAACCTGAAGGCGACAGCAGAGAGAGAGAGAGGAGTACAGCATTTACATTCCACCTTCTGGGGATTCAAGCAGAGAAATCCAGAGCTTTACTTTTTCCATATGGTGTAGAAAACCCATCTGACACAGTAGGTTAAGGATCATACCAAACATAACAAAAATGTGCAGTATTTTTGTTTAGGAATAAGCATGTGATTTGAAAAGATAGTCATGGTTTCTAAAATTGAGGCCTATTCCTGTGGTTTTGCCTTTTTTCTAAAATTGGCAGGTTGATGTGACGAAAGACACCTGAAGGGTTCAGGCTATTAAAAAAAGATGTTGGCTTTGTGAGAACATAATTATCAATATGGGCCAAATCTACAAGAATAAGATACAAATCCAGCTAGAATAAAAACAATTTTAAATCAGTTAAAAAGTATTACTTGAAGAAATAGCCTATGAAACAATTGTGAATGTATTCTGAAAGTGACTCATATTTTGAGAACCGTTCAATTTAGCAGCATCAAATTTGGTGCGAATTGGACACTAGACACTTTTAAAATTAATAAACTTTGGGTAAACAGACGACCAGCACTGGCTGAGACTCATCAACATGTGATGCTGTTGAGCACGTTCATGACAATGGCAACAACTCAAAGTTTGGGGTAGTGTGTCCTGAGTCGAGTTTCACTGAAGCCAAATCCTGCAACCGATCTTTATTTGCTATTAAAAATGTATTTTTAACATTTTCAGAAAAGAAAGCTGCAAGGCCAAGTACACAAATCACACCAACGAGACACAGCACTAGTTAAAACAATACCTAAAGCATTAAAACCAATGAAAGGATACAGCTCCAAGTATGATGGCACACACACCACCTCTTTGGAGAAGCCCACGGGACACGAGAGCTTTCCCAGCTGTTCCTCGTACAGACTCAATGCCTCCGACAGGTTTACGCTGTTGCCCTGATGAAGAGAATAAAGAAATAAAAGATACACATATGCAATCATAACTTAAAGTGGTGTGGTCCAATATTCAGTTATAATAAAATGGAAAGAGACTTTTCCGTTTGTTGATTTTGCAGAAAATATCCCTGTTTGACAATTTAAAACTAAATGTTATATTAAACACTGACCACTAAAGGTTCAGGCCTTGTAGAATTTCCTTGCTCCCTAAAAAATGTCTTGCCCAAATATAATCAAACATAAAAAGGTTTAGGTTAAAGCAAATGTAATTAAGGTGGGGCCACTTTTCACGGCATCTCATTCTCGACCCGATTCATCTCAGTTAATGCTGACTGAACAAAAACGAATATTCACATATTTATAAAAAAAAAGAGACAATATCAAAAGTTTGCACAAAACATCCTCAGCAGTATTTACAAGAACAAGACTGACCTGTGTGAAATATTTTCCAGTTGGGTGCAGTACTTTTATTGCGAGATCCAAGATGAGACGCAGGAACTCCCATGTTGAGTCTAAACAAATCCAGTTGAGACAGGTTCAGACAGTTAAGCAACAACAACTCCTACAACTGCATTTACACAACACCACACACTAATCAGGGGAATTGCAACCATATATAAAAACAGTGTCCACATATAAATATGTAAAACACAGAGACCTTCTTCTGGCTCCGTGGATATCGGGATTGCAGTAAGGTCGTTTATTACGTAATCAAAGGTCCGTCCTTCCTGGACATACTTCTTCAGCACAGGGACACAGTCCTCGACCAGTATCTGTAGCGTACAAAGGAAGGAGAGTTAACTTATCAAGCTCCTTTCATTTGGAGAACATGGTTAATTCATAAATGTGCACCCTTGCTCTATAGAGGGTTAATCAATACGCATTTATCTTGCTTTCATCTCAAATTCAGTAAAAATTTGAATTACTGTCAAATTTTTGAGACACAATTTCCAGAGTCATGAAACTAGTTCCCTTTGAGCAGGGGTAAATCAACCCGGCAACAAATGCTGACTCTACTACTTAGCAGAAAACTACAGAAGATCAATTCAACAGCTCCACTTCTGACCAATCAGATCACTGGAAATACTGAGTCATCATCCCTACCGGATTCTGACACAGACAAAGGAGTCAATGATAAAGTGACAAATAATAAAGAGCAGTGGATATTTGTTTGGTAGATATTATTCTTTTATTCCCAATTACAATGATTATGATTTACACTCTGTTTAAGATTTCCAACTCTATACTAAAGATATACATGTGAAATAACTCTTTATAGCTGGGAATAACTTCCAGTGTTTGCAGAGCTTCTTATTCTAATACAAGATACTCTTCAGGTTTGACCGTGTTCCAGCTGTGTATGTCTTCAGGTGTTAAAGGCGGTTAATAACCAGCTTCATGTTCCAATAACTCAGGATTACCCGTTAATATTTACGCAGCACTCACTTGGTAACAGTCTCCCTTCAGGTTGTCGAGGATATTGCCGCAGGTTTTCCTCATGTGCACCTTGCACCCGTCGATCACCTTCTGGTCAATGTGCACACTTAGTTAAGAACCAATCAGGTGCAATTGCTGTAGTGGTTGGTAAAAAGTCTGAAAGGTAAAAAACTACATTGCCTGAGTCACTACACAAAGTTGCAGCATTGCAGAGCTCATAAAGGATATCTCCACCATGGTGATCATCTTTGGCTTCTGTTTGACCACCTCGGCGAGGATGCCTCCATCGCCTCCTCCTAATATCAGCACCTCTTTTCCAGCATAGTTCTCTTTTCCACTCCCTATAATGGCTTGGGTGTAGGCCACGTCACTCTCTGCCAGATCTGCGGGGCAAACGATTCATTTACACTCACACATCCAGCACAATCAAGAATATTACTCTTGATCAATTCAAAGTGTACTCTGCTCTGTTGGTGGGGCCAAACAGAGGACATTCTGTCTCAAGATGACTCATGAGACATGTACTGTTGTACTTTATATACTTACTAACATCTCCGTTGAGTATTAGGATATTTCCAAACTGCTTTGAGTGCAATATTCGTATGTTTTGGTATGCAGAGTCTTCCTCGTACACCACCCGGTCAAAGTCATACTCAATCAGTCTGCCGTCAGCTGTGGGCCAGTATCGGTCAACTTCTCCCCCTCGTATGAGAGCTGGGAGCCTGAGGGAGTGAATGGTGAACAATACAGTAAATCAATATTACTGCAACATGCAAGTGACATGCAATACAGCCATCAGCTTTCTACAACATGAGCAGAGCTACAAACCTTTTAATCCTTGTGATATTGCCTTTTAGCAGTTCCTTTAGCTTCTTTTCCAGTGCATTTAAAAGCTGTAAAAGAAAAACAGCCGAGACTAGACACCATAATAAGCTCAAATGCAGAACAATTTTCATCAACTAGTGGGATATGAAATAAGCAGCAGTTCAACAGTGAACAATGCAGCAGCTATGACTTTTACTGTTCACTGTGTGTGTAAAGTTTGGATTCCATCGTAATTACACAACACGAGGACAACTGGATGTGCAGTCATTGGAAAGAGTGTTTGGGCACTGAAGGCAAGTAGAACTGTGTCCAATAACGGTGCCAAGAAAACTATGAAACATGACAACTTCTACACTGTTACTCTCAACACATGCTTTGAACATGTATTTGCATGAAGAAGTTATTACTTTACCGCACATATATTCTGTGTGCTTTGGCTTTAAGGTAAAAGTTGACATATTGTATGCTGTTTTTTTTTTTTTTTTTTTAAATCACCTACATTGTCTAGTTGTGCAATGTTGTCCTCTTGGTAACACTGCAGATCAATAGTGACCAACCCATGGGAGTGCACGCGCAGAACAACAAGCCTGAGAAATGCAAAGATAAAGAGAAGCAGAAAAAAAATTGATAAGTACATTTATAAAAATATACAACATTTATAATTCAACCCAGTATCAAACAATTTTGAAAGACTCACAACCGGAAGCCTTAAAAAGCACTGTATAAGGTTTGTTGTAGGATCTTTAATTGCACCAAGACCACACCCACCCAGCCAAGTCTCCACTAAGGCGCTAAATAAAGAGCTTTAGCCACTTAAAATGATGGGAATTATCTGTGTGGCTACTGTGCCTGGTACAAGAACACTTGTTTTAGACATCTGTAACTAAGCAAAAGTTTTTCCTATTAAAAGGGTTTTATCACAAGCAGCACAGAAAATTGTATGTATTCATTAAAATGCCCACATTATAGGGGTTATATGGGTACAACTATATGCATGTTAACGACGAGAGCTGCACCCGACGCAATGAGGTGACCTATCCTGTTGTCCATCATTCCAATGAGTTCTCACATTCGTTGTCCCACATGAGACATAGAGAGGAAAATTGGAGTCTAATGGAGTGCATTAATTTTGATAATCAAATCAGCAGTGTTAATCTCCAACTCTGAAGTCTTAGTTCTATCATACACACCAAAACTTCCTCTAAGTTCTACTTAGGGGGATTTACTACTAAATCACCAAAAAACTCCAATGAGAGCTCTTCTAGCAAGGAAAAGGGAACACATTTCAAAATGGTGGGCTGATTAATAAAAGCACTCCACCGGCTTCAAAACAGCAGAATTGAAATGGAAAGTGCAGTTTTGCTCAAAATGTTAATCTAATAAACTACACAGCGTTTCTGGAAATCACAAAGCTTTTAATCATCTATAAGAAAAAGTGGGACAAACAGAGCAGTCGTTCTTACCTGCCATTTTTGCCTACAAAAGTAGCAAGATATCCATGTCCATTTGTTTCATGGACAGTCTCTGTCATTTCCTGCTCCTGAAATATGGACAGTAGGCCAGGAACTGTCGATGCAGGGTCAACTGGGAAAAGCACAGAGCATGCAACATGATAACAGATCTATACTTGTTATAAATTCTCTGCATCAGTGAAAGAGAAACGTTCTTAGATCCTTTGTATATTGTTTATAAAAACACGACAAGGCAACAGTGCTTCATTAGAAGTCAAAGCTGTGCATAACCGTCAGCTGGTGTAACTGCATAAGTCATTTCACGTCTTAGAGTAACAAATACATAGTTGAGTTTTGCTGAAGAAAAATACCACCAAATTTATAGAACTTCAATTAACAATATAAACATCTTATGTAAATATCAACATAAATGCACACATTTTCTGCATGGTCTAGTGTAAAATGTCTTATCAGCCAAAGTTAGCATCAATCTGTACGCTGATGTCTGTGAAAGGCTCATATCAGCTGATCAAAGGATAAAACTCTGACACACTCTGTTATATGACCCTTCTATTTGTTTATGGATGACTTTGTCAACTACTTTATGGGTGGGGGAAATGAGATAAGATAAAACGTTATTGTCAGAATGATGTAGATAAGAAAATAACAATATAAAAGAAGTCCATAGTAAAATAATGGATATAAATATAAAAACAGAATTTGTCCATAGCAGACAGAATAAAAACACACATATACAAACATTTACATTATGTGAAGGGGCTAGCTTTTTTAACTGTTTGGTGCCTTCCTTCTTTGTGCTCTCCTTTTTGTTTACAGTTTTGATTATTGGTACCTCATCTATCTTTTATTCTATTACAAAATAAAGTTATTTCCAGTGGGATGGATTCTGGATATTGCCATGCACTTACTTTTCTACTCTTGTTTCAGTAAATGTTGGATAATCAAGTTTATTAAAAAACTGCTCCGATTAACAATGCAACACTCGTGGTGTAAATATTTAATGACGCCATATGCCCTATAGGTAAGTTTACATTGTATTCAGGATGAGTATTCCCATTGTTTGCAGCTTTACACTCCATTTAGGAGGGAGACGTTACGAATTTGACCCCACTCAATTTATGTAAAAAATATATTTCCATGAGGTTTTCAGATTCCTATTGAACACATGATCAGAGTACAAAACTGTGTCATTTTAAACACACCATGTAAATTATAGAAACTTTGTGAGTGTTACCGCAAAATGGTTCACGCTGGTTGTTTGGTTAGCACGTAGACGCCTTTTTGGTTGTTGGTGATTAAATGTACAGTCACGTTGTGTTTCAGACACATGCAGGTTAATGCTGGGGCTCAGCAGCATCTCGACCAGGAACGTGCGAAATAAAAAACTACAAAAATGGCCGAACATGCGCCACTTCCTATGCGACAGCTCTGGACCCAACACAGGATTGAACATACTTTATTCACATTGTTCGGCGGAGAAGTATCGAGCCGCTGCAGAACCACGACTCCGTGTGGACCAGAACACCACTAAACACACACCTCCACCTAAACACCGCACACTTCCACTAACCCGCTCCACCTGCTCTGCCCCGCAGCGTGCCTGAGGATGTGTGTGTACATGTCTCTATCGGCCATGTTCCATCCAAACTAGTGCACTGCCGCTCGTGAAGGGCAATGACAGGCGAGCGGTTTCGTGTTAGCATTAGCTAGCTAGCGTGCAGCCCCACTGCAGCGGGTTCGAGCGAGCTCCCGCGTTTAGCCGCGCGTCGCGCTCCTCTTACCTGCCGCGGAGAGGTTGAGGTCGAGGGTGTAATGTCGCAGTGCCATGTCTGACTGCAGCCGTCATCCATGCCTGGAATAGGCAGGCAGCGGATATTTATTAGCCGAGACGGAGGGAGGGTCCTGCTGCCGCTACCAGCGCTGATAACACTGCTGCCGCCGGAGCAGGCGTGGCTACCGAACCTCCACTGCAGAGAGTGGAGGCTGGAGAGAGAGAGTGATCCCTCCTGTTTCTACAGAGCCGCTCAGCCTGAGGTGACAGGACCACATGTGCGAACTTTACATCCGTGCACGATACAAATCTCAAATATGTATCATGGTGATTTATAATAATTTAATATCTTACGCCCCTCGGTTTACAGTCTTTTATATATGTGTAGAAAGCCCTTTTGGCCACTTTACTAGAAAATAATTCAAGTCATTAACGTGCCCATAACGCTGGTACTCTATATATTTTGTTCCATATTGTTGTTATTATTGTCAGCCCATTACATAGGCGTGAACACTTCAGTGGTCCTGCAGCTAAATGTCCTGTTGTAAGTTTCCGGTTCAACTGTATCAGATCTTTACAAAAATGTTATATTTAACCGTATAGCCTAACACCATGATTAGATATAATGAAATGGCTGCATCAGTTGAGCTGGAGGAAAACAATCCCTGTGAAGTGACTGAAGCCCTTTTCTGAACTGTCATTCCTCCTGATGCGTCATGCGTCAAGGTCAAGTTGAACTCAACTCTCACAAGTCCGGTCACTATTAATAACAGTAGAAAATGTTTCATATACTGCGTGCACTGCTAGTAGTATAGCAGAAGCCAATGAATGAATGAATGTGTGATAAGTTCTAAGTGTGTTAAGTTAAATGTCAACATTGCAATGATTTGTTTAACAAAACTGAAGAGAGAGGAAACCGTAGCAACGTGGAGACAGTGTAGCCAACAGCAACTAGAGAATGTCAAAGAGACCTAGAAAGTGTGCTAGGAACTTTGTGACGACCCCGGAGGACCCGGAGGCCTGATTCAAGGTTTCTTTAAAGCTTTGTAGGTCTTAGTAAAATAGTATGTTTGAAGCTCAACTTGAATTTGAACGCTGGCCTCTCATTGGTTAAGGCCCAACATCCTGTGATGAGGCTGTGATGTCACCCAGGTGATAAGACCCACTCAGCTCCCTGCGTTTCCCCAGTGCACCACTGTCTCTGCAGGAGCCTGCCCAGACTCCTCTCTGCTGAAAGGGAGCTTTTCACTCCAACACTTGCATCCAAACCCAGACCGCAATCCTTTTAGCTCATGGGTTAAGTCAACGGATTGTTTGTATTCCCCAAATACTTTTCTGATTTGAGTGAGCTAGCCGCACGGCATCAGCTGATCTCTCACACTGCACGCAGAAGGACCAAAGGTTTTGTCAAGGAGATAACGGATTACACGTTTTCTGTCCTACTGAGTCGACCCCGCTGTCTTCCCCTCTGCCCTGCAGGAACACAGAGCGGCTCACCAAGGAGCGTGCTGAAACCACACCAGATGGATCGCCACACCAATGCTGCGGGATGAAGCAGCTAAAGGGGCTAGTGTCAGGGCAGAGACTCTGTTGTTACAGTGTGCATTTCAAATCGGTGCTGCTTGGAAACTGTATTATTGTTGGGAAGTTAATGGGCACTGCTCCACCATTGAGGTTCTCCACAGTGATCAGGATTGCTCTCCTCGCTCCTCGTGTAACACCCCCTTCTCTACTAGTTCACGCTCTCTTGGCTTGAATCCCCAGGTAGAGGCCTCCATCTTGTGCCACTGGGTGACATCATCACGCATTTGAGAATGTCCGCCATGTTTTCTTCTTCTTTACTCACTCCCTCTCCGAACACACACACATGGCTCACACAGACTTACTCATGCACTGTAAATAAGACTGTATTTACAGTTTGGTTATTTGTCCCTGATATGAGGGTGATGACCAGTAAGTATTGATAGCCAGTTCTCATTTTATGATTATCAATAATTATCGGATATTTGTTATTTATCAGCTAATAACTGTTCCTACCAGAGCACGACAACACCTGCTAGCCAATAGCCACATGTAGAGGTGTTGGCTCCATTTTGATAACAACGGTACAACTGACCACAGTGTTTCTTATGGTTTCTGTTGCTTGTGGACCACGTAGAGGGAAACTGCTGATGGAGAATGAACAGGCTACGTTAGCTGCACTTACTAAGAAGAATACTGTGGTTCTCTGTTCACACGTCAAGCTGTTCCCCTCTGCAGATGAGTTGTCCCACATTTCCAGGGAGTAATTAAGACTGCACTCACAACCTTATCTTCCCGAGGTCATCGCAGGGAACGCAGTCTTGGTGATTAAGAACTGATTTTATACTTTTTTCAAATATTTATTTTGGGGCACTATGCCCTTTAAACAGAACAGGAAGCGAGAGAGAAGGAAAGACATTCAGCAAAGCGTTAGGGGTCGGACAAGTATGTAGAAATTCAAGTAAACTAACTATTCACTAATGAAGTGCATTCCTGTACATGTAACTAATACTTTTGTCAAGTTTGCAGACGATACTAAGCTGATTGGCCTCATCAGCAACAACGATGAGTCGGCCTACAGAGAAGAGGTCCAGCACCTGGCGGCGTGGTGCGGCGACAACAACCTGGCTCTCAACACCAAGAAGACCAAAGAGCTCATCGTGGACTTCAGGAAGAAAGGCGGCACACACACCCCCATCCATATGAACGGGACGGAGGTCGAGCGTGTCACCAGCTTCAAGTTCCTGGGTGTCCACATCTCTGAGGACCTCTCTTGGACCCTCAACACCTCAACCCTGGTCAAGAAAGCTCACCAGCGTCTCTTCTTAATGAGGAGACTGAGGACGGCTCATCTGTCTCCTCAGATTCTGGTGAATTTCTACTGCTGCACCATCGAGAGCATCCTCACCAACTGCATCTCAGTATGGTATGGTAGCTGCTCTGTTACAGACCGGAAGTCACTGCAGAGGGTGGTTAAAACTGCCCAACGCATCACCAGTTCCTCACTCCCCACCATTGCAGCTGTCCAGGGCAAGAGATGTCTGCGGAGAGCGCGCAGCATTGTCAAGAACAGCTCTCACCCCAGCCACAGACTGTTTGCCCTCCTCCCTTCTGGGAGGCGCTACAGGGTCCTCCGTTCCCGGACTAGCAGGTTCAGGAACAGCTTCATCCCTGCAGCTGTCACCCTGCTGAACTCTGCACCACAGTGACAGCAGCAGCCCCCCCCCGGCCACACACCCTCCTCCAACCACTGAACATTTGAACACTTGAACTACATTGTTTTACACTTTTTTTTTACTACTGTATTATCCTGCCTATAGTATAGTCATATTTATATATTTTTATATATTTATCTTGCTTAAAGTTATTATATCATACTATACCTGTTAATACTGTACTACTTCAGATATATTACTTACTGCTCATAGTTCTTATATCATACAAAAACTGTTAATACTGTACTATTTCCTTTATTACTGCTCATAGTTCTTAATCATACAATACCTGTCAATACTGTATTATTCCATATATATTTGCTACTGTACATATCTTATTTATTTACATTTCAAATACGCACAATACTCTGCACTTTAACTCCTTTTTTTGCACTTCTGGTTAGACGCTAAACTGCATTTCGTTGTATAAGTACTTGTACTGTGCAATGACAATAAAGTTGAATCTAATCTAATCTAAAGTGAAAGACATTTCCACATGTTGGCTTTATTCAAATAAGTGAAAGTAGACATCAATACATCCATCTGCTTTGAACAGAACATATGACATAAGCACAGCTGGATAGTTGAAAGAAACACTGTACATGCACACGAGTAGATGATGCTGAAGAGCCGGTTAATCCAGTCAGAGGCTAAATGAGATATCAGGTGCAGATCTGTTCTAATCTACTCAAGGCTGTGGACTAAGACATTATGAGTGTATCATGCTGCTTATTAGTTTCATTTATTGTTTTTATCCATTTGAGACACATACACACTATATCATGAATTCTAACAAATTCTAATCACATTCACAATCACTGTTAGTGTTGATAGTGTACTACATGTGGTGAGAGGATTATTCACGACATTACCTTTGCAATAATGATCACAGTGTCCATAGAACAGTTAAGGTGTCGCTGTTAATAACGCAGAGTTTAAGTGAACACATAAACCAACTCATGGACACACTGAATGTCCAATTTAATCACAAGTTCAAGTAAAATCTAAATATGTGAACTATTGAAACCTTCAGTTAAAACATGGGGGGTGTGTTAGGTACCGATGTAAAACAACACCACGAGGTCTGGTTGGAGGAGCAGAGTCACGTGTTTGAAGGCTTATGAGGAAACCTGCCATGGTGTGTAACACTCACTGGGCAGGATTTTCTGGAACGACAACACGACAGAAATGAATCATATGTTTCAAAACACGTCAGAGCGATATTCCAAAAATGTGTGCATGCATGCGTCTGATCGTCCAACACAAACTGATTTGAACTTCAAGTCCATTCAAAATGAAAGAAATACAAATTAAACTATTTGACAATGAAAATGTAATAGGGTTGATGCCTAGTGAAGAACCCACTTGAATATGCAGATCCACTCTGTATCACTGGGTTGAGGAGAGAGACACGTTTTAGCTGTTTGGCTCATCACTTTGAAGTTTGTGTACACATGCCGTGCTCATTGGGTTTTCAGCTGACGTGGGCAACTGTTTCCAGTACATTTCCTGCTCTGCACCAACCTGCACAAAGGCAGTATTTAGCAGCTAATTAGTTCCCTCAGAAGGCAGTGGAGACAACAACATAGCAAAATAAGTAATATTGGAGTTACAGTGGACCGTAGGACACAGACACAACTGCACATGAAAGATAATATTACTCCGCCTAACTGCTACATGTTTCAAGACGGCAGGTAACACCAGCTTGTCAATAGCTTCCTTGACGCACCTTAAAAGGAGATGAGCATCATGAATTTGAAACTGCTATTATGAATCCCTCAATCCAAGAGGTCATGCTGCAATATAACCTATGTCTCTGTCACCATCATTCTAACCGTTCATATCCATAGCCTAGAAGCAGCACACCCTTAGAACGTAAACCCACCACAATCAAAAGCATCAAAGTCAGAGTTTGCCACTTCAAAGTCAAAGCTGTTATAGTGAGGGGAGTCGAGTGCGGGGCTGCCGGAGTGGTACGTCCCTGCTGGTCCACAGCCAGAGAAATCTGCGTTGACTGGCAGGTCAGGAGCTTTGGCTTCCAGATTAGAGGGGGAGCATGCCCCTAGGTAACCCATAGCAGAAGAAGCAGCAGCCCCTCCCATCAGCAGATAAACCGCTTTCACTGCCTCGGTGTTACTGATGGTGCCGTGACGCAGGCATCTCACGGAATGTGGACTTCCTTTGTCATACTTTGTACGGGGAGAATTACGGCCTGTTGGATAGTGTGGTTTGAGCAGAGAACAAAGAAGTTATACATATTGAAAATGTTATTATGTACACAAACAAGCATGCATCCTAGACTGACCTTTCTCCCTCGGGGACGGACGGGTCATGGGCCCTGGGGAGGGGGACCTCCTGTCACTAACAGGTGGAGACGGTTGGTCTTTGTCCAGGATCTGCTCAGGCACCAGGTCTTGCAGAGAAATGCGCGCTGGAACCTGATGTCTCTTACAGGGACTGAGAGATGATGAAAGACTCTGACGGAAATAAAATTTGTATAATGGCCTTACCGAGAATCACAAGCATCAAATTCAGTTATCCATTAAATCCTAAGAGATCTATAAATATAATAAATATATTTAAATAAAAGGGATAATAGGATATAAGCATGGCTAAACACATGCTTATAACGTGACTCTATATTGGCCCAGAATAAATATCTCAAAAACTATTCAATGAAACTTTGTTCATTAACTCTACCGGATGGACCCTTCAGTGAGCCCCCGATTTTTTGTTTTAATGACATTGGCAGGTCAAAGTTTACACTGTTGAAATCAACAGTATCTCAGATGGTGGAACTTTATAACATGGCAACCGGGCACATTTTCTAAAAACAATATTAATGTCTTACCATTTTCACTTTTTTCAGCACATTCACCCATTGACTAGAAAAAGTGAAGAAATGTATTCTGTTATTACCTCAATGCCAAATGTACACACATCAATCAAATAAAGTGAATAACAGAGAAGTAACTGGTTCAGGAATGGAATGTATAGAAGCCTATTGGGGCTCAGAGGAGATAGCATATTCGGCCTTTCTACTTCCTGTTACACAATATTGCTGTCAGTCATGAACCTATGCACAAGCTGTCAGGTGAAAAAAGTAAGTTGTGTTATATGAGCAAAATTTAAGAAAAAGTTCAACATTTTGGAAATTACACATAAGAGCAAATTTGTATGCTACATCTTCCTTACTGAGAGCTCCTTAGATACCACTCTCTCTCTTTTTTGTATCTGTCCATTAAATACGAAGCCACAGCTATGCAGTCGGCTTAGCATAAAGAGACAGGGATCACTAAGGGATGATAATTAACATGTTATGTTTATTCCAAAATTATAACTGAATTTCGTTGTTTTTTTTACCTCCTGAAATCTTGCTGTTTTTACAGTGCCTGATTGTTCCCTATGTTAAGCTAAGCTAAAAGGCTAAGGGCTGTAGCTTCATATTTGTTTCTGTTAGGACGTCCTCACTTTAAAACAAACATCTGAAACAGGTCAGACCCGCTGACTCCTTATCCTCCTTTAAATCGCTCTGTATAATTGCACTTTTACTAGGCTTGTGGTTTGATCTTATATATATTTTCTAAGTCTCGATATAGCTCAGATCTGTACATCATTGTACAGATATACAATGATGTTACTCTAACTGGTAATATCTGAACCGTTCTATTTTATATATTTATTTCTTCCGATTTGCTTTATTGGAAGTTTGCTTGACATTTTATATTTGTATTACTTTTATCATTTTTTCCTGTAAAGTACTGTCTAGCTTTGCTTTGAAAAGTGCTATATAAAAAAAGTATTAATATTATTTTAAAGACAGACGTGAGAACGTCCTACTCTTGGCACATGAGGCGAAAAAGTATATGCCTCAAGGTAATTGCTGGTAATTTGTTCATATTGCATCACAAAACAGAACTCCAATATCTGGACAGAGTATTTATCTACAAAGTAAAGTGTTTAGGGAAATGACAGTGGCCACCAGACCTGCAGTCTGCAGGTGTTTCAGCCAGCAGCAGCAGGTACTTGTTCTGGGGGAGGATCAGAGCAAAGCAGCAATCCCTGCATCCACTCGATGGTAATTTGGGCAGATCCAGGATCTCCTTTCCTTCCACAATCGCCTCACAGCTGCTCTGCAACATCACAAGCTGGTCGGGAGGAGACGACACATCATGGCAAACAAGAAGGCTGCCCTCAGCTGTGAGCAGCAGGAACCTCTTTTTCCACTGTTTGAAAATGAATCCACCTGGATAGGAGAAGCAGGGTGGACATAACAGGATATGGCACTAAATATTAAATTAGTATTTGTTGGAGAAATGTTGCTATGATTAATCATTTTTAATCAGAACAACAGAGTTTACAGCCAGTACTGGGTGTGGTCACAGTGTTCGTGACAGCACTGCGAGCACTGTACAGCGGGATTAAAGCATGAACACTGTCATTCTGTCATCCCCACAGATTAGAGTCCGTCACATGGTTGGAGGATCAAGGGTCTGTGGAAGCAGGGCTCGACCAATCACACGATGCTGATCAGTGTGCACATGGTTTTAGCAAAATTACACACGCACACACACAGACACACAAACACATCTAGACCAAATCGTTCTAATTTCATGCAGTCAAAAAACACATGGACACCTTTTATCCTTTTATTAAAGATCAAAAAAGAATTCTAATATTGAAAGATGATGTGAAGAGACAGAGGAAGAGCAGCCGAGCCTCATCCTTGTCCACTCTGTGTATTTTTAGCCATAGTTTGAGCTGATAGTTTTATCTGGGTTTCCTTTAGAGCTGAAACTACAGAGTGCAAACCCATTTGTAATGCTCAATATTTGTGAGGTAAATAAATCCCCCTGCATTTTACATTTGCCTTACTATAGAGGATTTATAGAATCATTAAATTATTATAATTATTTCCTCATAATTGTAATTGTATGGTCTCAAGACAATTGCTAACTGATTTAACTATAATATAATGTAATGTGTGTAATTTTTTAACCAAACCTCTAAAGAGTAAAACTAGGGAAACTAGATCAGTATTCATAAAGGCTTGATAGTGAACAGACACCGAATGAGAACAATGACACTATCCCATATCTGGATAAAAGAGAGACAATCGTGTGTACTCACACAATGTCACCACAGCTACAATGTCGCCTTCTGAGCCAAGAAAGAGAATCAACTCACCGTGCATCCTCAGCGTCCCATGATGGATCCCAGAGATGTTCATGTTCATGTTCATGTTAGCAGACGATGGAACCCAGTGTGACAGGCTCAGAGAGAACGGGATACAGGGACAGGATGGGGGGGGAAATCACAAGGCTCAATGTGAGTTTTAATGCCCAGCGTTAATCCTCGTACAGCGATTCTTCTCCGCGGGGCCAGGGTCCAGCAGTTTGGAAGGAAAATGGGTTGTGATGGGATGCTACACCAACTGCTCTAGTGTGTGTGTGTGTGTGTGTGTATGTGTGTGTTTGTGTCTGTGTGTTTGTGTGTGTGTGTGTTTGTTTGTGTGTTTGTGTGTGTCTGTGTGCACAATGAATTCCTGCCTAAAATGGCTCATGAACATGATTCAGCTGTATTTTTAAACAAGAACCAATTTTTAAATATACAGAATTTAAAGTGGTTCTAAAATCCGATGCTTTCTCTATAGACATTAGGGGATATATTTTTTAATCTTTAACCTT
This sequence comes from Platichthys flesus, assembly GCF_949316205.1. Classification (NCBI taxonomy): domain Eukaryota; kingdom Metazoa; phylum Chordata; class Actinopteri; order Pleuronectiformes; family Pleuronectidae; genus Platichthys; species Platichthys flesus. The sequence continues at coordinate 12,335,653 of NC_084959.1, read as the reverse complement.
TCTATTCCAAAGCAGTCATGACAAGACAGGAGGGTCATTAGAATTAAGTTTATTCTCATACAGAATTGAATTGTAATCACAGGCTTTGTTGTCATGAAGTTGTCATGAAAAAACAATAAATAAAATAATTTAAAATCAAAGATACAAGCTTCAGACTCTGAAGGAAACTAAATGTTATAAACCAAAGTGAAAGTGACACAATAATCGCGTTAAAGAGTAAATACATGATGACTTCAAATAAAACTATTGTTTATGTATAAAGACAAAGCTAACATCCTCATTGTGTTTGGTTTGTGCAGATTGATGCAGTCGATTCATCACATTCCCTTCATTAAATCTCATAATAAACAACAGCATATGGAAATTGGTGAAAGAGTCAACATTTGTATGTAAAGTGATATAAAGTATGATTGAATACTTATTCCTGGACTAGTGTAAAATGATTCAACTTAAAAAAGGGGATTTCTGGCATGAGCTTCCTTTGCATAGAAAGCTTCTTTCTCCACTGGCAGTTCAACAATCTGCTAAAGATGACCTTTATGCACCGACAGTTGCTCTGCTTGTTTCGCATGTTTTTTTGTGACACATTTCATTTGTTGTGTGTTTTGTCAGGAATGACGAACACAAGCAGGACGTCAGCTCAGTAGTTGTGTGTGTGGACTACTTGTTGATTAGGAGAGCTGATCCTCGTATTGTTTTCTGAAACAGTCTCCAGCGGGGTAGAAGTCCCAGCATCGCTCCTGGTACATCTTCCACACGTACGACTCCTGAAACACGGGATTTAACAACGCGATAGAATGGAGGAGACAGTCAGTGGGAAACTGGCTCATAAAATGAATACATATATAAATAAATAAAGAGTCAATAAAAACGTAATAACAGCTGACTGACCTGTCCAGTGTGCTCTGTATCGTCTTTGTTGATAAGATACATTAAGAAGAACCTGGAAAGGACATGTTCACATTTTCACAAATACACACACACTCACATATTGAACATGTACACGGTGTAACACAGAGCCCGATACTCACATGTAATTGGCCAGGTTGTGCTCATCTAAAGTGTGAGTCTCGAAACCATGCGGCGTCGTGTCGAAGTAGTCGCTCCCGATGCCACATATGAAGCATTTTGTCTGCACATACAAGTGATAGGAGATGAAGCTGCCATCTTGTGCACAAGTGAAGAAAAGGTGTTGACTTTTAAGTGTTTTATCTTTTACCTCCATGTCCTCCTTGACCTGCTCTTGTTGGTCTCTGAGTTCTCCAAAGGCATCAATGATCAGACCTATTTGTATTTGGACAGTAACATTATCATCAGAGGTGCTTATTAAATCAGTCAAGTGGCAAAGATCATTTTAATTTCCATTCCTCCAACAGTTTCAAGTCTATCCTTTATCCTTATCAATGCATTATCATTATGATCATTACCATTAGTTTGTTAACTTTGTAACCATTTATTTTCATTTTATGAGTTATCCTATATCTCTGAAAGATATAAAATAAATATGATAAAGACATGACAGTAAAGCTAACCCAGTTAAATAACACAACAGTATAAGTGCTCTCTACTGTACAGGGAGAAATAAAAAATTGACTGGAAAAAAACAAGATGGCTTTTAGTGCTGTGTAGACCGGGTTTACATCTGACATGGTTCTCCTGTGGCCAAAATTAGAATTACAACAATAAACATGTAGTAACAAATAATAACGTGTTACACCGGGTGATGCCTAATTCGCGAATAGGAAAAAAAAAGCCTGGAAATATTTTCCCAAATAAAACATTCTTTGAAAAAAGATATTCTTCCATTTCAGGGCTTCCATATTATACCCAAAGACATGGCATTTGCAAAGTGTTTTCCTGGCTAACACCATCTTTACCCTGAATAATAGCCAGCAGAATGACAATGACGAAGAAGAAGAAGGTTATATCAAAGACCACTCGATACAACTCGTATTCATCTCCAGCAGGATCCTCGATCTCATCCCCGATGCCTCCTCCTGCCCGCACACCCACGTACATGTGGAACAAGTAACACTGCAAAGTAAAGCAAATACACATTGTTTAGGAAGCGGCGCAGACGTGAATGTAGCAACAGGCACATTTCATTTGACATCAGAGAGACAAAGAGTGACTTACAGTCATCATGTCATCGCATTTCATATCTGGCTCGTCCTCCTCCTCGCCCTTGTTGTAAAACTTGCGGAAGAAATTGAAGGCGATGACGGTGTAGAGGTACACCACCACGGCCAACAAGCCCACAGTCATCATGAGCTGGCAAAAAGAAGAGGGTAACACAGTCAGTACATTCTCTCACCGATAGAGACTAAATGAATACTGCTGAAGTTCCTCTGCACTTGCCTGTTTGCCATTGTGTGTGACTGAGGACAGGATCGTACGGAGAGTTTTCACACCCATGGCGATGTCCAGCAGGTGACAGGCATAGAAGAAGTTGTTGTAATGTCCAAGCAAGGACATCACCAGGTACCAACAGAGATACAGGAAAGTCTGCAAAGAGATAACAAGGAGGGTGATGTCACGTCATAAAGGCAAAGTGGTGTTCATGTAGGATACTACAGTATGGAGTACACTGTAGAAAAAAAAAGGAACCCGTAAAGAACAAAACTGTCCAAACACTTATTGTCAAATTATGGTAAAAGTTATTCTGGAGATACAATTTCACACATTGAGCAATGGGATGTGTATTTCTTTTCTATTTTTTTACAGATAATTAAATGTTATTCAACATTCCAGACCATTAAGCAGTTTAATAATCACAAAAATATGAATATGTAATTTCCCGTAATATTAATAAATTCTATAGTAAATATATTTTATAAAAGAAATATATCGTACTGTGGCATTCACACTAAATTAAGCTTTTTTAGTGTATAGTGTGGTGTTATATAGAATCAAGTATAGGTTTGCTTACACCGTCTGTGAACACAACACCAAATTTCCAGATCTGGTACTTGATGTCGACGGTGGTCGCCCTACAAAGACACAATATTGGTTGTTATCCACTTGAAATATTAGCTTACAGTTTTAAAAAGCAATGTCTGAGGTGCCCCGTGGCACAGCTCTCCTTTACCATACCATGCAAACACGGAGTTGTCTGGTTCCTCCTGTTTCTTCTCGTGCTGCTGACTCACGTCCAGGGAGGCTAAATCAACACCGAGCAGTTCGGCGATTCTTTCTCTGCCGTAAATGTCTCCGTACTTATCAAGAACCTGGACACAGATATTAGATGTATTAGACATTGTTAACATGCTCTACAGCTGCCATTTTGAAAACAAACAAAACCACTCACCTTTCGTTTGACGAATTTATCCCAATAGTTGTTTGGGAAAGAGCTGTGGAATTAAAAGGACACAATGTATGAATTAAATTTCAATATTGATATTATGATGAAGCATCTGTCTGGAGTGACTCCCGGTCCCACATACGGTGTATTGAGGACCAGACGGTCCCATTGGCCCTTGATGTCATCGTCCTCAGGCTGCTCGGTGATGTAAAGTCCATCAAACTCAAGCTTTCTTGCGAGTTCTTTCTCTCTTCTAAAGATCACAAGTGGAATCTAACAAAGACAAATGTGTATGTTGTTAAACTAAAGTAGGAAACTTTTTACTTTCTGACAGTTTTTCTCTCATCCTACCTTGAGGCAGTTGTAGCCGATGATGCAGATGAACGAGATGACTGTGTGCAGGAGGGCGATGAAGGCCATGGTGGGCTGCATGTAGCCCGTGCTCTCCTCTAAATAGAAATAAACCGGCACGTCTTCTTCCTCCTCTTCTCCTTCTTCATCCCATCCAGATCCCTCAGCCTCTTCCCCTGAACCTTCAAACAAGCCAGAGCCCTCGAACAGCCCGCTGCCCTCCCCCATTCCAGATCCTTCCATTTCCTCACCACCGGGTGGGATTTCAGACACCTGGACAGAGCGGAGCAATGTAGACCAGAGGCAGCTCAGACTTAGTCTACAAAGCAAATATATAGCACTACATAATTATTGATTTGTAAAATTATATTTGTACCTTGTAGAACAGCAGAATGAAGTTCAGCGCAAATGCAAGGAACAGAGCCAAAAAGCGCAGGTTGTAAAAGTTTCTGGAGAGGTAGTTCTACAAAGGAGAGAGTCAGTTACTGCGTTAGTAAGTGTGACGTGAGAGGACATTGAATTCATGCGAGCAAAACACGAGCAGCTGTGTCACCATGAATTTCATTCTTTGGGTTTCCAGCTCAGCCCAGATCTGAAAGCCTCCCTCCCTTTTCGGCTTCTCCTTTTTCTTTGCAGATTTCCTGGGTTTTTCTGGCTGCTCTTTCTCTTTGCTCTGGGAATCTTTCTCCGCTTTCTCTCCAGATTCAACACTGAAAATCAAACACAGTAGTTTTCGTTTTTTTTAAATATCTAGTATTTATTTAGTCCGTGGAGTGTATGTTAATGTGGATGGAAAATCCACTTGTTTCTTACTCTGCCTTTTCAGGTTCTGGAGGAGGCTCTGCTACAGGAACAGGTTCAGGGGGTTTCTGGCTCACATCAGTCTCTTCTGGAGCCTGTAACCAAACAAAAACACACAGTAACCACCAGAATTTCAGGGCTCTCTTTTTCCCTTCCCTGGAGGAATAAATATTATGAGAATTATTGGCTAATTGATCCATTGTGTTTCATTTAAGATGCAAAAAACTCACTTTTTTCCTCTTTGTTATTGGAGTTCCTTCGGGAGTAGGGGGTTCGACAGCTGCCTCTACACCCATGTCACCAAGTCCACCTGGAGCATCCATACCTGGTATCCTCCCACCCTCTTTTTCCTGGGTGTCCTCCTCTTCTTCCTCCCCACTGCCAGTCTCTCCAGTGTCCGTCACCCCCCCAGTGTCTTGTTCCTCCCCTGTTCTCGGCTCCCCTGGTCCGTCCCCGTGCACGTCGTCCTGCGTGGGGTCTGGCATGCTGGCTAAAATCTCTGTCACCGTGATATTTTTCGCCCCCTCCACTAAGCCACCACCGAACAGAGTTTGCCAGATGATCATGAAGAAGCCTTTGCACACATTGTAAATGAAGTGGAGTATGCTCATTAAGATGGTCCAGAAGAAAGTGGACAGAGCCACCACGATCTCTTTGATGGTCATTTTCCTCACTCTGCGGTATTGTCTGCGAAGGTTACGGAAGGTGAATATGCTGAAGAAGCCCAACATGCTGTTTATAAAGTCTGCGAAGGCCGAGCTTGATTCGGGCTCTCCTTCCTCTCCGTTACTGTCCTCATCCCCTCCTCCGTTTGCTCCCCCTCCTTGTCCGGCCTCACCTCCACTTTCCTCTACTTCGTCATCCTCCTCTCCCTTCTCCTCCTCCTCCTGCTCTGAAATCTGAGAGGCTATATTCATCTCAAAGATGGTGTCCTCACAGAAGTTGACAAACATTTCCATTTTCTCGGATTCACCGCCCTCATTAACCACATCAAAGATGAACTGTCGTTTGGACTCTCTGACTTGGGGCATCTCCCACTGCTTGCGGTTCACTTCACTGATTTCAAAGTAGATGCGCTCAATCTTTCTGCTGGCGCCCATTATTTCAATACGGCCAAGGAAGGGGCGGAAGTAGTTCAGCACACTCTCTGCCTGCCCGAGGAAGTTCTGTAGCCTGGTGTCATGGGGGACGTGCTCAGACAGGTTGGTGAGCAGCACGGCGATGTTGAAGCCGATATCTTTGGCGGGTTCCTGAAAGCGACTGGCAAACTCCTCGTAGTTGATCATGTCGTTCTCATCAGCCTCCGAGCAGGACAGAAGAAACTGGATCTCGGAGGGAGCGTACTGCTTTTGACTGTCCATGGCCTTCTGGAAGTCCTTCTTGGAGATCAGTCCTCGCGGGTCGGTGACATAATCGCGGAAAGCGTCCGAAGCCACGATGTCTTTAAGTTTGAGGAACATGTCAAAGAACTTCAGGATCATCTCAACGTTACTGGAGGACTCCACCAGCATGTCCACCATCTGGCGGGCGATCGTTCCATTGACCACGTTGCCTGAATAACACAGAGTAAAACACAAACAGAGGTTTGAATTGGACAAGACGGCAGGAAATGAAAACTGATGAGCACATCATCAAACAAAAGCTCCTTACCCTCCAACAGTGAGAGCAACATAACAACCATGTCTTTCTGCAGGTCAAGAAGCTCCTTCAGCAAACCAATCTGGCTCGAGTCCTGTCATCAGAAGAAGACGCACAAACTCTTACAGTAATAACAGCAGGTTAAATCAAAGATTAGGATTTCACATGGCTTTATAGAGATGCAATAGTCATTGGTGAAGTAAAAAGACAGATGTAAAGCTTGAAAAGTTATCACACAAAATTATTATAACACATCGTGACTCAAATACTTGTTATGATAAGAGGGTATTTCAACAATAAGTTAATTAACCAAACCCTTATTCTGAGATAATTGGTCAATTTAAGTGCTGGTTTGACACGTCAGTTATTCCGATTCAAAATTCATCAAATAATCTTGAGAATAGAAATTACTTTAAATAGCTGAGACTTTAGAAGGGACATCTTAGCATTTACCAACCAATCAATAAAGATTAAGTCTGCACACTGTGCAGTGATCATCTTCTCTTTATATGGTTTGTGTTTGGACATGTAGCCTCCTCCTAAATATGTTGTGGACAGCTATGATTTATAAATATATATATATCCTATATAACATATATATATATATACTTAAAGGTCTGTATTTATAAAGTGCTTTCTAGTCTTGAAGACCACTCAAAGCACTTTACAGTATATGATACACACACACACACACACACACATATATCTATATATATATAGATATATGATGTTTAGAGTTTAGTGTTATAGACAAAGCAATACAAAAGCACCAAAGCAACACACCACAAGTGTAAAGCATACTCTTTCAGGTTAATTATTAGAGATCTCATATTAAAGTGTATACTCCAGAAGCGGAGGTTAAAGGTCAGCCCCCCTGTCAGGATATTTTGTAGTCACCTGCTTCTCTCATTATGAATTATCTTGTGTGCGACAAAAGTGGATCTTTACCTGCTTTAACTTCACTTATGTAATCCTTCAATAGCCATCAAAGATTCAATTCAAAATATGATTTTGAAATTATGGCTGAAAAACCTATATAAGAAATAAATATTTTTGAAATAATACTAAAGTAATATCAGGGAGAAACACACATTTCAAAATGTATTTAAAAATGTTAATTATGTAGTTTGAATGGCCTGAGTGGTCACAAACGGTTTTGATTAGATATGAGAAGTCTTTATTACTGTGTGAGCTGACTCTGACTCTCCTCAGTTCACTGGTGCATTCAGTCCATTGTGAGTCCGAGCTGTCACATTCAGTTCAGTTCAAAAGAAGCCTACAAGCAGTGCACATGCGGCCAGTAGCTCAGCAGCCTATTTAACTATTTATTTATGACTTGTCAGACTCTGATTGTTTCTCTGGCTTTTGATACTCTCTTAATGATAAGGTAATTATGGTAACGCTAAATAAATGGTTCACTTACTTTGAAATTCTGAAGGTAAAGATTTGCTCTTCTAATTCACAATGTGTTTTAGTTTCATTTAATGCCCTCTGCTGGACAACACTAAAAGTAAATACACCTTTTCATCACCAAATGATTTATCTATTATCACTTTTAGTTTGACTTGATTAATTTAGATAATCTCAGATCTTCCCATATCAACCTCAAAGGAATAATGAATAAGAGCTTTTAAATGGGGTCAATTCTCATTTCATGCTTAAAAGCAGGTGGATATAAAACGACCTGATAAGGGAAACCCACACTGAATAAAGTCCATACTAGTAAACACAATATCACATCAATAGATAAATAAAATGGATACATACTTTACCCTGCATTGACCATGTGGAAGACAGTTTAAATAATGAATAAATGATTCAGTTGTTACACAATAAAAGCATTATTACATTTTCAACTTTTGAATATTACATATTTATATATATATATATTATTTTATTTCACAGCAAATTTTTTAAATAACACCTTGGCTAGAATAAATTTACAAATTGAGGCCACTATTTTAACAAAAATAATTTCAAGTTCAGGAAATGACCAAACGGTTAGAGGGCTGCTTGCGACCACCGAAGAAAACTTTCTAATTGATACATCAAATTTTATACATACAGTGTTTAAATATCCCATTTTCACTGGTGTAATTCAATATGATTACTGTCCAACAGAACAGCCAATACTTGAGAATATCAGGTCAAAAGGGGCACGGGAAAGTAATTTTGTGTTAAGTGCATCGTATGTTAGCGTGTGCGGAGCTGGGGACCTACAGACGAGTGTATGGGTCTGTCTTTTAACTTGAATCAGATTAAAGGGTTACGCATGCAAACACTTTACTACCGATAAAGTTGTGCTATTAGCCTCAGTCATCCACAGGGGATGACTGCTTTGTACAGAGCGAAAAAGTCATGTGATTTCTCTCAAAGTATTTGGACCTTTCATTTGTAGCATTAAAGCTGCACCGTGTCTGAAATCAATGTGGTTCCACATGTTCAGTCAGGTTGGTTGGTTGGATTTTCATTATAATCACATATTTTTCAATTCAGGGAAAGGGAATGGTGTAGATCACAGTGGATACAGCCACATAAAAGGTTCTTGTTTCTGCAACGTTTGACTTGTCGCAGAAGGAAAAGCACGGCTGTGACTGATAACATGAATAATGGTTCTGTTCAGTTCAAGGGACCCACTAACACATTTACATGGACACTAATATTCTGATATTAACCAGATTATAGTCTGAATAAGAAGCTGTGATTCCCTTAACATGAATAAGGTTATACGCAGAATAAGCAATAATTGAATTAAGACACGTGGAGTAGTCCGACCTTAGTCACATTATATAGACACGCGAAGGTCTTAATCGTGTCATGACAAATTTTCAAAGAATTCTACGGCAGTAACCAACTACTTGAGGAAATTAACCCTGAGTTCAAGTTTAAACAAGCAGTAAGACCTAATATTTACATGAGTCATAATCAGACTATGCTATATAGCATATTAACGGTAATAGGAATGAAATATTCGATTAGAAACTCCTGAATGTTATCCAGAATAAGGTCACTGGTTGAAATAAAGCTGTCCATGTAAGTGTGGTCGGTGTGACAGTGAGCCAACATGCACAGCACCAGGACCCTGAAACTGAAGCAGCTAAATGGGACTGGACCATTATTGATTCTATCTTTTACGCTGGTGAAATTTCTACTGCGACAAGTCAAGACTTTTTTTCTGTGAAGGAGATTGCTGTTCATTTGAATGTGAGGAACCACTTTGAAACAATCAGTACAAACCAATGGTGGAAATATTCACAGAAATCCAAAGTGACTTTACTCTCTCAATGTATTATTCAGGCGTTCTATATGCAGTGTATACCGGCCGCCTAATGGATAGAAGATTGCAAGCATGTTCACTATTAGGATTGTAACAACACATCTTTTACTCATGCACGTGTTGTATGGTTTATACTGTTGTGTACATGTTCTCAGGAGAGCTAATGCACTGAGATCAACAGAACTATACTGATTCCCAAAAGGAAATGATGGAAGTAAACTATAATATTGTAATATAAATATGTTGTTCCTCGCCTGTTACTCAAGATAAATACTGTGAGCTAAAGTGAAACAAAGGATGAGCAGCAGTAGGCTCTAAACATCACTTTTCATAGTTACCATCAATATCTGAATATTGAGTACATCTTGACTGAATTATATGTTCTCTAACCGATTTGGTCTGACATTACTCATTTTATTTTTTTGCACCCCTGTCCGTTTGTTTGCTGGTATGTTTGTTTGTGGGCAAGATTATTCAATAACTGCAGGACAACTAAACCTAAAGGAAGGATGCGGTCTGGGCCAGGGAAGAGCCATTTACATTTTTTTGCAGATCTGGATCAGGGGGAGGAGCAAGACATTTTTCATTACTTTCTTTCACATTGTGAGATAGGACATTTTTTGGGAAATCTTCACTGATTTCCCAGGAAGTTATTCTTGGAATTTGTGGGGGGGAAAAACGGCATCCTTAGGGGACAGAGTGCAAATTTGTTGCAGATCCAGATCAAAATCTAGATCTAGGGAGTTTAGATGTGGTTTAAAAAGGGGAATGTTGGGTCATGGCGGAGGTATGTGGCCTACTGAGTGACATTCTAGTTATACAAGTGTAGAATTGAGGTCGGGAACTCAGTCCAAAGTTTGTGTTTCCTTTCATTGACATGTCTGCAGCTAGTTATCTTCTGTTTGTAAGATGTTATGCAACGATTGCGTTGTGCGTACCTGTGCCAGCTTCATCATCATGTGGGCAAAGACATGAAGGAACCCGACAATAGCATCCCACAGCCTGCTGTGGGCCAGGGACTGTTGGTTGCCAGTGCATGGGCCCTGAAAAGAAAAACTGTGTGTTACTTACACACACAGAGAAAATAACTACTGCGAACGGCTGATTCGGTTATATATTTTACCTGAATATATTCAGTTAGACTGTTAAAAATCTGCTTCGCAACAATCATAGCTTTGGAGAAATTCTTTTTGCCTGGTTCATCGATTACATCCTTTCCAGAATAGTACCAGTAGAAATCACTGATAGACTCCTGGGTTGGAAAAACACAAAGAAATTATTATTTGGCATATAAATAAATCCTGTCTTAATGAATTTGAAATACTTAATACAAAATATTCAGTCATATGACTTCACAGAATTTCTTCTAAAAGCCTTTGGGAATAAAACAAAAATCTGAAAATCCATGACAAAGTTATATAGCAAAGTTGGAAGTGGACATTCAATCAACTATAAAATCTAGTTCTTATCACAAAATAATCCCCAAAATGGCCTCTCAAACCTTTATTTACCATCCTCCAAGGTTATGATTTCACCCTTTTAGTACGATTACACAATCCCTACTTAATAAAGTTATATAACATTGAGAAATAGGGCCCTTAATTTCCCTCTTAATGCAAAATGACAGTGAAGCTGCACCTGAAGTCGGAGGAGGTAATCTACGGTGCAGATGATGACGTTGATGGTCGTCGTGCTTCCCGTCTGGGTCCGCAGATAGTTCTGAAAGTCTGCAGAGATTGATTTGAAGAGCAGTGTTTGAAAGTGTGTAAGTTGCTTTAAGTTATTTCATCTGACTCTCATTTGAAACATGAGTAGTTCTCACCGTTATTGTGACCTTCACAAAGCAACTGCAAGAAACGGAAGAGGTCACAGGTGAACTCATCGTCTGCCATCACTTTCTCATCTAAAAAGAGAAATCAAATGAACAGAGGTTTAAAATTACTTGCTAATAGCAGGTTGAGAACAGACTCAACACAATGGTAAAAAACAAAAGCCTTACTGAAACAACCTACCATCATCTCTCAATGGATTTTACTATCAGGCATTTTCAATAACCACCTGTTACTGAGCGCTGCTTTGTTTGTATTTTGCAATATTCAAGAATGGGCCACACCAAGGAGGGGGAGATTAACAACATTCCATGGCAAATTCATTCAGGTAGAACTTCAAATGAACCTCCAGAATTAGATGACAAGAGTTGGTAGAACAGAGTGTAAAGCCCAGTCAACAAGTCAAACTTCTAAACCTTCATGTCATCCTTTTCCAGTCATCCAAGTGTTAATAATTTTTCTTGTTAGGAAACTAATCAAATCTATAGAGTAAAAGCCACGGACGGAAAACATTTAGAGGAGGCTGTGGAATAATCATAACATCTGTAAAAATTACTTTGGTCATCAGTGTAGATGAGAAATATCATATATATCAACAAATATATTGAGCAGCTGCCACAATTTGTTCTTTATTATTACTTTCCAGCAGTAGAATGACAAATGATATTATTTCCTCTTTGTGAGCTGCGTTCATTTGTATCCCATTGCTGGTGATTGGTTACGTTATTGTTCTTAATAAATTAATTAAAGATGGGTGAGCTATGTTGGGGAGATGATGTTAAGCAGTTACTATATTGTGATGTTTTCGCGCTATTAGGTGAAAAGAAGTGACTTACTCGTGCCCTCTTCGGAAACCATGCCGAGTCCCTCTGCCTTGTTCTGCCTCTCGAAGGCATTTAGATCCAGGACTCTGCAAAGAATGTAAACCCGTTTTAAAAGTACAACCTTCACTCTTAAAATGTTTCTTTACTATTCAACAGATGAACATTATACACATTGATTGTTAACTGACGAGCATGTCTGCATCAAAGCTTGGACACTCAAAAAGAAGCCCACATCCTTCTTATCCCTCAGGTACTCCAGCATTTTCTGTAAAAAACAAAGAGAGTATACACATATAAAGTACCACTTTGAAGGTAACTTCAATTTCAAGATTATTAGATGCGATTTTTGCGGGCCATCGCCGATATTTGAAAGTACAAATTTTCGTAATAAACACTACCAATTTGGAATGATTCCTGACATGTAATGATCAAAACTTTATTATATATATCTATACATTTAGAGAAAATATAAAATATACAACCAAATATATAGAACTTGAATGGAGTAAATAAACATATTTTAAACACATATATTATATTTTAATGTTAAGTGTAAACATCTTTTCAGCAGTTTATTATGTAAAATAAACACAGACACTGATATTTCAGTGATATGGTCATAGCGCCAGAATTTGATTGCCTAAAACCAATATATCCGTTAAGCTCTAATTATGACATAATCCAAAAGGCTTGTTTTCTTAACACGTACTCGTTGAACCTCACTGTTTCCACCGTTCAGGATGGAGATACCCAGCTTTAGTGTTGTGGACACCATCGGGCCTGTCTCACCTGCGAAACACAACAAAACAAAAGTCAAACTTGTTGGGAGTGAACTGAACAGTTGCAGAGTGTAGAGCAGAAGATAGACCACCTTTGCAGGCACTGATCATTTGCAGAACCATCTCTGCAGCACCACGATTATGAAGTCTGGACTGCTGGTACAGGAGCCTTTGTTTCTCCATTTCTTTTTCCTGCGGTGGACACATGTGTAATGAGTATTTGGTTCGATTTATCTCCATTTCACAGAGAATTTAAACAGATAGAATGGACTCCTGGTTATGATAAGCTGTAAATCAGCAGTTTTAACGTAAAAAAGAGGGATGTTTACTCAGAGAGTCCTTTCTATCCATTCATGTTCTCCATTCCCATTCACACTCCTTTCACTTCTTTATAATCTCCTGTCTGATCAACTTACCATTTCCTTCTAAAATTAGTTATAACAGTAGAATTATGTATAATACTGATCAAAAAATTATATCTAGAAATTGGTTCTGTGAATTACATATAAATATAATCAATCTCACATCATGCTTTTTCTCTATGTTGTTATAGCAAAACATTCTGACACTAGTTCCTATGTACAGTAATATTGACTTTTTAACAAGCAATTGCGTTATGGGCTGTTACTGTCCAATTAAAACACCCACTTTATTAGTCATGGAGTTGCTACTATACTTCCTCACGTTTGCTGAATGGAGCAAGCGTTGGACTACAGGAAACTGCCCGGCTGGCATAACACTTTAACCATGTAGCTTTCCAAAGGGTCTTTATCGCAGTAGCCCTGCAAATAAGATACTTTGGACAAAGCCCTCTGTATCAGAGATATATCTGTGGCATAACATAGCAGTGTGCCTTTGTTTTGCTTAATGGTTTGAAACATTAATGCAAGTTACAAAAACAGCCTTTAACTCACTGTGTTAATGCACAATACTTCATTATCTCTGCCAAGGAGGTTATGTTTCCTTGTTTCTCTGTTGGTTTGCTGGATTATTCAAAAACTTAAACAGATTACTGTCACATTTTATGGAAGAATGCTTTATGGGTCTGGAAAGTATCCAATCAATCTCCGACCTTTATTGTTGTTTTATTTCTCAAAGAATAAATAAATATTAAATAATCAGGCATGTTTCGAGGACTGATCATTTCTATATAGATATCTGAAACTAGTTAATTCAATTGTTGTTTCACAAGGGGACTGTATAGAACCTTGGCAGAGGTATGCGTGTTCTGAGTGTCATTCTAATTTTATAGTATTCATCCAACTAGGAATGATTAAAGTATTTTATTGAAAGAACTTGGCTGTCAAATGAATATCTCTGAATTCAGAAGACCAACTGACATTCCTCAGTTCAGCCACATCACAAATCAACTTGTAGTATCCCACGTTGTGACCACCAAAGAAACCCACCCCCACCCACCACGTCCCACCCCACACCCAACCCTCCACCCACACCCAACCCTCCTCCCATACCACCCACACCCAACCCTCCTCCCATACCACCCACACCCAACCCTCCACCCACACCCACCCTCGTATGCCTGGCCGTGTTCTACCCACTATGTGTTGTGCAGTTGGACCTCAAGACTTACACTGCGATCACTGACTTTCTACCTGTTTATGATGCATTTGAACAGAATATGTCTATGAAAATAAAGAACTTTCTTTTAATGTTGCATGTTCTACACTGGCTTTCACTGTAGTCTGTGTAAGTATGCTATGTGAGTGGGGGAGGGGAACATTGATCAATAGCATTCAGTTAGTAATGACTGGTGTTATGAAGATGAGAGGGATTACATGAAAGAGTGGTGAAAGAGACAGAGAGAAGGACAAATGGGACATCCATATAAACTGGGAGGAACAACATCACTAGTCGATGAGTTTGTGTTAAATCAAAAACAGATCGCAATTTAAAAAATTGTGATGACACCTCCAATATGAGCTCTAGGCTTTTGTTGAGCAAAGCTAACGCCCGAGTTTGATATATACTCACTTACACATTTTGAAGGCATTTATGAATTTGTATATTTATTTTTAATCGGTTTAAGCAAAATTGTTTGTGGTCCAACAAACGTGGCTCAGCTCCAGCTGCTTCAAACTGTGAAGTTAGCAATGAGGGTATCAATGAGAACAGTGTCTGAGACTTGACACAAGGAATGTGTCAAGTCTCAGACACAAGGAATGTGTCAAGATCTGCTCAGTGGCAGGTGGTGTTGCCTTCTATAAGTCTATGAGCTGTACCTAACCACTGAGCAACAGTATTCTGCTAAATGCTTGATTTTGATAACTTGATCTAAAGTGGTTTGCAGTTTCCACCACGCTGAGTTTATAATAGATTTTATTAGTGTCATGAAATTATTCATTATTATTATTATTTATGTTAATTTGTAATTAATTTAATTTCATCTAATAAGACCCAATCCAGATTCATGGCACAAAAACATGTTAACCCAACCAACTGGTCTTTTCAAACACTGACTGTTTGAAAAGACCAGTTGAAACTGTTAGTAAGTGCTTATCAAATTTTTGTCTAATGTTGTAGGGGAATTTGAAAAACACATCAAAATTGGATCTTCAAGTTACTAAATAAAAAAAAATGAAGCACAACATACAAACAGACGATGCAGACCACGGATAGAAAAGACACAAGACAAGACAAAGAACGAGAGAGAGATGTGGATGAGAAGTAATGTTCCGATGATGAGGTCACTCAATGCGTCGAGAGCTACCGCTCCGCTGTGTTCCTCGTCCCCTGCCCCTCGCCGCCCATTACCAGTTCTGTTTGTCGCACCTCAAAAGGCAGCTCATCTTCAGCACTTTCCACCATTTCCTCTCCTTCTTCTTCCTCACCAATATGGCAACTCTGAAAACAAGAAAAATAAATATAGGGGTTTTAAAGTGTATTGTGCACATATCAAAATTTCACTCGTAGACAAAACTGTCTTCAATGACTCACCTTTGCCATAATATCGGCATAAGCCATATAAAGGTGATCTGTATCAAGTTTACTGAAATGGGGACAAGAGAGAACAGTTGGTACACTTTAAATCTCAGTGTCATTTCAGCGTAATTGCAAGGTTCTATCAAACCTCTTTTCTGTTAGAGCGGTACGACTGAAATGCAGAATGAGCTGGTGAAGAGGATCCGGCTTTGTTTCCCTCTCCTCCTCTTCATCTCCTTCCTCTTGCTCCATCGCTTTCTGGGATGCACAGTGAGAGGAAGGGTGAGTGATGAACAAATATAAAAACTCTAGATGAAACTAGTGTGAGTCGCTACTCACAGACAAGTCATCTATCATCCTGTCTTCAAATGAGTAACCCTCAGTGTGAAGCCAGTTGCGCTTGTATCC
Source organism: Platichthys flesus (assembly GCF_949316205.1). Classification (NCBI taxonomy): domain Eukaryota; kingdom Metazoa; phylum Chordata; class Actinopteri; order Pleuronectiformes; family Pleuronectidae; genus Platichthys; species Platichthys flesus. The sequence continues at coordinate 12,319,505 of NC_084959.1, read as the reverse complement.
CTCGAGGAACATATTTGAAGCTCTGTGCCTGAGATGCAAAATATAAAAATTAAAATTAAACATGTGCCCTAGTTACTATGTGGAAATCCCATAAGTTAAATGTCAGTACTGACGCAGTTTTTTTTACCTGGGAATGTTGTATAGTGGCGTCATCCTGAAGCAAGCGACCACAGCCCTGCGTCTCTGCTTGGACAACAGTTTGTGCCACACCATCTTCTTGGATTTAAACGGGTGCTCCGTCTATACCAGAGGAGGTAGACAGGGCAAATGTGATGCTGTATATTATGACGTTTTAGCAGGAAATGTCTCTACACATATGGTGTACCCCAGCATAGCAACTATAACACGCTCTACAACATATTTAATACAGTCAAACAAGAAATGGTTCAACAGAAAGAGTATCATAAATCTTTTTGTACAGACTCATATAAGGTCACCCTGATATATGACCACTGAAATCTTATCAGCTTATCTTTGAGTCCAAATGACAACTGATCAAAATCAGAGGAAATTCCCACATGTTTTGTGAGGCCACTGTGACCTTGACCTTTGACCTGGACCACCCAAATCTGATCAATTAATCTGTAAGGCCATGTGACCATTTGAGCCAAATTGAGAGGTTTTAAGATAACGCGACCACATTCCCTATAGATGTGACTGATATTTATATATCAGTTTATCCTTAAGAATATGGTTAATCGAATTTACCTCAAGGAGTTCTTGAGATATTATTTTCAAAAGAGTGAAAGGAGGAACGGACAACCTGAAAACACAATTACACAAAGTAATTTGGTTTTTCTTTAACCACATGTTCTCCTTCTAACAATCTCAAAAATAGGGTTTTGCTTTTTTTAAATACTTGCAACAGTAGAATATACTAATTCAAGTAACATGGATGGAGTTAGTGTGGCTGACAGTATCCACTCACCACTTCCAGGTGGTAGAGGACAGCAGAAACCTCCTGAACTCTCTTCACCACTTTCATCGGAGCATCAGCATCTTCGGCCTTCCCCGCCATCTCCTTGTACAGAGCCATCTGCCAGCGCATGGACGGGTTGTCCACCTTGCCGCGGCACAGAGATACAGAGCTTTCAGAAATGTATCGTCTTTATTATCTCAAATATGTGTCCTTGGAAGTGGGGAAAACAAAGTTGGACTAATTTTACCTTCCCCTGAAGATGAAGATTGTTCTGCAGGAACTCTCTCACTTCTTCATCAGTGTCTCTCTGTCAAGTAAAAAGGTTTATCATTGTTTTCCTAAGGCAGTTATGGTCCGGGAGGTAAAACTGTCATGTTCACAGTATTGTATATGAACCTAATTCAAATTCATAATAAAAACTACCAAAGAGTATCGGATCTTGGCCAAGTTGATAAGCTCCTGATCGGCGGGGGAGCACATGTTGAGGCCTATGGGGAGCATCTTTTTCAAAGCGGCCACAATAAGAGACGTCTGCACAGAGTAACGATCTCCCCGTTTCTTCTTCTTGGTGCGTTCGGTGTCAGAGCCTCCTCCCTAAGAAAAGGGACAACACACCAAAAATAATTCACAGTATCTCATAAAATGTCAGGAGTGCAGCACACTGCTTTGTATCCAATACGTCACAGCTCAGATTCAATGCCAGGCAATTCATATCAATTTCATGGATATAAGCCCACTTCATTTATTAAGTTTTTTTCCCTATATTTCTGAAAATAAACTGATTCTTCACACACACATATATATGTGTGCGAAGAATCAGTTTATGTGTGTGTGTGTGTGTGTGCTATTGTACATCATACAAAGTAAATATAAAATAAGTTTGTTAACACTACAACAAACTCTCTCTTCATGTTGAATTACCCATTTACATTCATTAGGTAATCTTCTCTTAGCCTGTAAATGACACCATTATTTTTGATCTGCTAGTATTTTAATGTCCATCAATGCTCCAGATATAAACCTGATTGTTTCTCTGAGCTCAGGTTGGTAAGTAGAGGGTAAAGTGAAAATGTGGCGACAGAGTGGGGACGTAGCTGGCTTTTGGGAAAGGAAAGCTGAGAGGAGTGGGTCTTATAGGAAAGTAAATCATTGAAATTGAATTCACAAAACCATGCAAAAGAGAAACGAATTTCTTCAAGTCACAACCCATTCAGCATTCCACGGATAGGATAAGTGGCTGAAACACTTATTTGTAACAGTGGCAGCCCCTTGTGAAACATTAAAATATTAAGAGATTACAAAGACAAAAACTCATGAAGTTAGAGTTAGACTTATTAGTAGCAGGCTGTTAAACAAACTCTCTATGGGACACATCCCTGTGCTCGCCTCCTGAACTCCTGCTCTGTTCTGTAGTGTATGCTCAATAACAGCCATAGTGCAGATAACTGTATTACACAATAACAGCTGCAGAAAAGTCGAATGGTAAAAGATACTGGACACATTTAGAAAGTGAAAATGTATTCTAAATTGGGGACATGGAGATAGTAGTCAAGATTGATAATGATCATGTTTGATACCTCATATCGTTGCTAGAAGCATGTTCTATGGCCAACCGACATTTACAAAGTCCAGAATCAAATATTTTTGTTTTGTATGTAGTGGCTAAAGTTCGCTCAATTTAAATAATCATCTTCATTGCCAGATGTAGTAACGCAATACATCAGCCACTGCTTCTGCTTCAGTTTAGCGCTAGATGCAAGTGGGTTATGGAAGAGGAAACGGGGTGCAAAGCATTGCGGGGGGAATTATTTACGATCGTAAGTGTGAATTAATGCAATGGTTAAGTTCATGGTAACTTTTGAGCCCCTTCTAAAGTGGGAACCCAGCGAAATGCTTCAGGAATCTGCCTCAGTGACGTTAACCATTAAGTCACGTGTTAGTGTGGAGTGAAAAGGAAACTAAACCATGAGATGCCATGGCATTTCCAGGGAGGAGAGAAGAAAGAGCACAGAGAAGACTAACATCATCCCCTAGTGGCAAAAAAGCTGCATTACAAAAGCTACAGGACAACCATCCTTCAACGGAAAGAAACAAAAGACATACGAGAAGACTCCAACTCAACTATCATCAGAAAAAAAGAGCAAACTCAGTGACAGGATGATGGCACTGTGCTCTCACTGCCACCTCGGGCTCGGTGTAAAGCCCAGTGCCATGAGCCCAACTCTACAGCTGAGTACTTTCATCAAGCGCCTCCAGACTCCCCCCGTCACACACTGGCAGGAGCGGGCACAGCCCACTGATGGGGGCTGCCCTTTTGTCCGGTGATCCTTTATGAGAATAGTGTCTATAGTCTGTCTTAGTGCATATATGCACATTACAGTTAGTGAAAATATGGAGATAAATCAGTAGCCTTGTATGAAGCGTGTTTTCCATTCGAGACTGTGCCACTGTGCAAGCGCAGAGGCGAATGTGTCGGAGTACAGCTACCAGTAGTGAATGTGAAACTAGATCCAATCTCCATGTGTCAGGCTTTGAAGACATCAGTGGCTCGGATTTTCATTGTCTATTTATATAAATATCTGTGTATTTATAGCAATGACAAATTCAGAGTTCTGTTCCGCTCGTAACAGACTGCGAAGTATTCATGACCAAGCAGGCACAGCTGCATGTACAGAAAAGCATTGGTCACTGACACTGATTTATTGATCTTGGGTCATGTTTCTATGAATGGAATGTGCATGTATGTACGTATGTGTGTGTGTGTGTGTGTCGTTGCTTGAGTGTGTAAGTATCCTATGTGGTTGTGTAGATCAGATGTGCCAGTGTGCTGGAGAGGTTGATGAAAAGCTCCCCCAAAGTGAGGTGCCATGCGGTCAGCACAGCGGTCGTGCAGAAATAAAGTCTAACCTCTGAGTCCCCGCCCTGGAAACCCCGCCGCAACCCAAAAGAAGAGGACAAGGGACAACCAAAGAGAGAATGAAGTTATCACAGCTGCTGTCCTTCTCAAAATCCAACCTCCAAAAGTTGCTTTGTAGGTCCAGTGAACAAATATATCACAAAAAACAGAAAACAATACCTGTACCTGTTTTAGATGGTGCAAAAGTTCTGTCTCAGATTGATTTGTTGGAGAATAAATCAGTTATACAACATTTGGAATATCCTAAAGTTATTCTGAGAATTATATTTCATAAACAGCCACGGAGTAAAATGGTCAAATCAGGATAAAAGAAAGCACCAAGAAAGGAACACAAACAGATGCTTTACAATATACCTGCAATACAATCCTAAGGTTTATCATCAGATGTCACCCTGCAGCACTGGATCTGTCTTTCAGGAACTTACCTTGGTCATTTTGCTCTTGCTGTCAGCAGTGAGGAATGACATGTTATTGATCTCATTCATCACCACAAAGTTCTGTTCTTCTCTCTTGAAGTTCTACAGTAGAAAGAGAAAAGCAAAACATCTAGAAAACGATGTGAGCTGCTACAAGCGGCTGTGCTCAGAGACCGAATGAACATACTCACGTGAGATTTGGACCAAAAAATAAAGACTTCTCCAACCATTCGGAAGAGCTCTTCTGCATCGGGGTCGGGGCATGTCAGCCATCTTGCCCTGTAGCGGAGCATATCGCATTAAGGCTCTTCAAGGTCAATACAAACAAAACATTTAAATCTAAGTGCTCTGTGGTCCTGTACAGGCCTCTTATTAACATCTGTCCTGAGAGATCCAATCACAGGTGGTCATTATGTTTGTGAGTTCACACCTAAAATTTGAATGCATCCTGAATGTGTCTCCTGTGACCACTTGTAAACGGATCACAAATCATCATAAGAGTCATTTTTGTTAGTGAAGACCAAATTATGTAGGTTTTATTCAGTTTGAGTTAATGTGCCTGATGACAATGTTTTCGTTTCAGTGTGGTGCTCCATGTTGATATCGTGGTGCAGGCTACAAATAAATCAACGGGTCTCAGTTGAGTAGTGGGTCCATCATAAGTAGTCTGGGATGCATTTAAATGCATAGTACTTCGCACTAACCACTTGTGATATGATCAATCAGGACATATGCTAATACCAGGTCTGAACAGTGTCCATGTTGAAATTCTGATAGTACCTGAAAGGTTTTAATATATTGGTGTTTGTAAGTTTATTGTACCTGTTGTTGTCCACATAGCGAATCAGTAGAGGGTAGAGTGCATACAAGTCCCTGCAGAGGACAGCAAACTCATCCCGTATTGTTCCATCTTCTTCATCTCCCTCAGATTTGCCCTCCATCCTCAGATGGTCCTCTTCAGCCACCACCTTCGATGTGCGTTTCTTCAGCTTCTCCATTGTTGGGATGAAGTGGGACTTGAGCATCTCTGGCTTTGCCCTGCTGACAATGGGCTGCGAAAACACTAGAAGAGAAAACAAAAATGGTGTCTTTGCATTTCTACAAAAACTCCCCCAGGATGCAGTAACAGATTGGTAGGGTTTAAATCAGAGCTCACCAGCCAACCTCTTCATCCAAGAGGCCTCATCGATACCCAAGTTGTTGACTACAATTTTCATGATGCTACCCAGCAGCTGATTGAGGTGTTCTGACGTGACCTCAGTGCAGAGCTGGCCCTCCATCTCAGGGAAGTTTTCGAACCCTCTCTCCCACCAGCGAGGCAGGTAGTTACACAGCATGGGCAAAGTTATTTCAATCACATGAGGCATCTCAGTGTAACGAGCCCCCGACTCGGCCAAGTCTCCAATCTCCTTCAACAAAGAATCCAGCTCGGGAATGTCTGGACAGAGCTCCTGGACCTCACTGGGCAGACCCAAGACTTTGGCAGTCACGAGAGAACAGTGAAAGAAAGAACATTCAGAGACTTTATTTGACAACAAAAAAATCTGAGGTGACGGCATTGGACTCACTGGCTCTCTCCCTCGGCGTCTTCGTGGTGTAGACAGAGAAAGCATTGTATTCATTCAGATGGGGTTCTACGTAGGCGACTGGCATGGCTGCTGCAAGGTGAGCCAAACATTCTCCGAGAGCTGGCCTCTGCCTGTAAATAGAAAGAAACAAAAGAAACAAGTGAATAAAACAGCTCTCCATCTACATTACACATCATAATGAATGCAGATATGGAGTCACCTCTCAACATGTGGATTCTTGACAGTCCCTAAGGAGTAGATGCTACACATGATGCGATAGCACGACATCTGTAGATCATCCACTGTGAGCAAGCAACAGAGACGGGTACAGCATTGTCAAGGTGAATGTATAAATGAGCACAATGTGAAATCGTAAATAGGGCAGGTGTGAAAACACATACACATGACATCATCTCCAAACTGGTGCTGTGCGATGTGGTCGAACAGGGAGGTGAGCACTGGCAGCAGGGCGATGGTGGTGTAGTTGATGTTCTGAGACACGCCTTTGACTTGCTTTGAGGAGGAGAAGCAGCACAGTATCATGGACTCTGGATATTTAAGGTTTCATATTTATCAAATCATTTGCAACAGTCAGGGAGAAGAATATATTCATTAACTCAGTCAAGGAGGTTACGTTTTCGCTCCGGTCAATATGTTGGCTTGCTTGTTTGTCAACAGTATTACGTAATAACCACGGAACAGATTTGGTGGAAGATAGGACAGGGGTTACAGATTCGGACAAAAAGGCAGATCCGGGGAAATATTAACTGGTTCATTTAGGGAAATTATATCTATGGTAATGTGCAATTTAGGGCAGCCTGGTGGAATTTAAAGGGACTGTTAGGCTTTGGAGGACCTATGCGCACTGCTGTTGTCTTACCTGATTCCCTTTGGAAACTTTGCCCAGTTTGAGATTCTCTACCATCTTCTCTATATCATCAGCCGCGCTCTCAAAGAAGGACCGCAGCCCCGCTTTCACAATCTCCGGCCCTGACTTCATTACTGTCCTGATTAGGTAGAAAATAGAAATAAGCATGAAAAACCAAACAAAAACAAATTCCTCCTCAAGGGGTAATGCGTGCTGTAAGATAATCAAAAATACCAAACCTTGCGTCCAGTGACCGTGCCAGGATGTGAAGACAGTTAACGATTGCTGAAGCATCGGTTCCTGAAAGAACACATACAGTTTGGATGTTATGACATAAAATAACATAAAATAAGAGGAACTATATCAGGAAGAGTAAAATACATTAATACACTATATAGCCACATTTGAGAAGCACAAAAAGAGCATAAAGATTCAGAAAGATTGACATTGAGAGGTTGACATCTTACCAAAGAGAGAAACTCTGTGTCTCACCAGAGCGGACATTTTACAGAAGATGCTATGAAAAGAAGGAAAGTAGAAAGAAAGGAAAGGCAATGCAAGAAAAAAGGAAATGATCATGAAAATAGTAAAGCGAAAAAGTGAAAAGCAAATACAAAAGCATTTCTGTGTGTTACTCTGAAATGAGATAGATCACCTTGCAATCATCTCCTTCTCCTTATTGGAGGAATGGCCACCACTACCCAGGACTTTCGCAGGTGTTGACAAGAAGTAGAGGCAGTGGTTTTTGAAATATTGGTTGATTAGAGGCATCAAGATCTGAGGGAAGAATTATTAAGAGACAATGAGCTTTTAACTTATATAACAAAGAGATCAAGTTTCATCGGTGCACTGGCTCAAATCAATAGTTTCACCTTGGCGAAGAATTTGATTTCCTGCTCGTGAGGAGACTTCTCCACTCGTCCACTGCTCACCACAGCCTCTGCAAAAACACATTGCCAAATATGATTTTATTGCAATAACACAGGCAACACTATGAAGTAGCATTACAGTATCTGTTCATCATCTTTGCCCCATAGTACCAAGATGAGCAATGAACTCCTGGGCAATTTCCATCCATTTCAACAGCTTCTGCAGGAAACCATAAGCAAATCTCTTCTCGATGGATGAGATGTCAGACTCCATGTCTTTCAGGCCCCTGAAGTGAAACAGAGGATAACGCTTAATCATTTGTGCTTCAATTTGATAAAAGAAATTTCCTGATTGAGTATCTGTGGCGCGCCATAAATGATAGTAAAATAAACTATCTAAGGTTTCATCTTTGACATAAATAACTTCAGGATCTGTTTAGGTCTGTTTTTGTTTCCTTGTGAGGTTACTCTATGACCGGGCCACACAATTAACTGAAAATAAACTTTAATATTAAATACCATTCCCAATTCAGAAAGGGTTCTGTTGCCTTGTTACCTTGTGACAGCATATCCATTAAGCTGCAGGAACTTGAGCAGTTCATGAGCCTTCTCTCTGTCTCGTGCCTTTTCTTTGGCTGTCAGAGTATCGTATGGCACCAGTAGGGGATGTGTTCCACCTCCTTCACAAACGGACACACAATCAAAACTGATATACAAGAAAGTCTCTTTTTCCACATGTGAAACTTCCCTCTTATAAAAAAAAAAGATCTTACCCTTGGACTGCAGCTCCAACTTTTTCTTTCGTCCCCAGGTGTTATGGTAATTTTCTGCCAGTTGCTCTGCCATAGACTGTGAACAGATGTGAACTGTGAATACTGACCAGAGACAAAGATTAGAGCACACATGGTTCAAACACTTCCTTCCATACCTGCAGATCCCTTGAAAGAGCCATGTGTGAGATGTTAATGGGCTGTGGACTGTAGCCATGGCTTGGGTCATAGGTTGCCTAGAACAGAGTGAGGTGTTGTTATGAAGTTTAAAATAAACACCACAACTGTGAAGACATTATTATATAAACAATCATCCAGTTGCTCTTTACCTGAGCGGTCTGTGAGATTTTACGTGAGGTTGCTTTCTTCTTGTCCGACTCCTCATCCTCTCTCGCTTTATCTATAGTCCACTCCCACGCCACCATGGCTTTGATCGACTCTTTGATCGGCCAACGGTAGATCTCTTTGTCCTATCAGGAGAGAAACCAGAGTGATGAGAAGTAGAGAACAGATTAAGTAAAAGCTCAGAAAAATTCAATGTAGAGTGTGACTGGAAACCTACTTTCTCTGAGAAGGTTTTGTACGGCCTCAGCATCGGATGAGTTTTTGCATTTTCATCCAACACTTCACCATAGGACCAGTTATTCTGGATCTGAAACATACATGCAAATAAAATATGTATTATAACGGGTATTTCTGGTTACATATATAAGAGTTTATTTCACAGTAAGACTGTATCTACTTTTTTTCCAGCAAAGCTGTTCTGATCAAATTTACCAAACATGTTGCTCCTGGATAAGTATTTAAACTAATGTGAGTGAGTTCAGTAAATGTTAAACAAAAGATTTACCTTTTCAAAGGCCCATCTATCATGTGTATATTCAGCATATTTGTTGATGAAGGGATCCAGTCTCTCAGGGATGATGGTACTGTGGTTGGAGGAAAGATCAGAGACCATTTGTAATTATTTTAAAGAGGTACTATATGTCTTTATGAATGGCACAGTGACAAACATCCTCTCACTTTGTCGTCTCCACTGGTTTCGGATCAAAGTTTCCCTCTGCATCTACTGACGCCTTTTTCTCTGTTTTGGAGGAGTAACTGGCATCTACATAGTCGGGAGGAATGGCTCCAGCGATGGCACAGATGCATGGCATAGATATTTTGAAAATCTCTGCATCAAATTTCTGGAATGGCATAAAAAGGTATTACAATACATGCATGCATACACCATAAGTTGTATGGAACAAGACAAAATACTGCAGGAGCTCCACCTTGTGTGCCAACGATTCAAAGATTCCCCAAAACAGTTTTCGGGTCAGATGCAGCTCCTCCTCTGACGCCAGCCCAAAGTTGGCCCAACCATTAGGGAGGCAATAATATTTCCAACAACGCTCATAGTGATTGGTTAGAAGCTGCAGGATGCAAAAAGTATAATGGTGAATGTAGGAATTAAAAACCGTAAGGGAAAATACGTTTCAATAGTTTTAAGGTCCTCATACCTTCAGTGGCATTTTGGCGTACTCGTTTAGAATGGGCACATCAAACACCAGCCGTCTGAGCAGGTGCTGAAGCATGGAGGGACGTAGATGTCTGAAAGTAAGATAAACAAAGTAAAATTAAGCTGGTGATGATGAATAATATGTCAAGTTTTCCATGAGCTCAACTCACTTGCACAAAGCCATTAGGCACTCTTCAATGATGTCTCTTTGGGCCTTTGTAAAGGCTCGTCCACGAGACAGCCGGTAGATTGTGTGCAACATGGAGTCGATCATTATGGCGCGGTGGTCGCTGCCAGCAAAGAGTGGGGCGCACTTGGTGATGAGTGGCAACACAGCAGAGCACAGGTAGCGGTTCAAAGCGAGGGCCATCTCTGTGGTGCTGAAAGCAACCTGCGAAATAAACCCAACAATAGTCATAATCCTGCTTGGCACTTCTCCTCCAGGTTCATATACGGTACGACTAGGGTTGCAAAATTCCGGGAATATTCAAAGCTGGAAACTTTCCATGGGAATTAATGGGAATTAAAAGGAATAAACTGGAAATTGTGTGGGTAATTTATACTAACTGTATTTACCTTGTCATATACAGACAAATATTAACATTTTGTTTTGTCATAGGCTGATTTGAGCCCTGAGGAAACTTTGGGCACTTGACTATATGCTTCTACATCTTTGTGTCATTCTTAACATAGGTCTTTGCACAGTATTTGCAAATGTACAAAGCCTTTCCTTCTACATTGGCTGGGGTGGAATGCCTCCACACAGGAGATAGTGCACGTGGCAATGCTCTGTAGGATAAGATGAGAAAAAAGCTTGTAAAAAAACACTAAAGCAATGCCAGAGATAAAAATAGTTGGCCAATTGGTATTGTCTTTCAAAATATTTTACAATTGATGGATAAATGAATAGAAATAGGCTAGATGAACAGATAAACAATCCTCAATCAGAATGCTAATATATTTCCCCCGGTAATATCATCAAAACTTACCTGACTAGTCCTGCACACTACAGGAGGCCTCAATAGCCCTGCTGTAGTGTGCAGGATGCTGGAAATTATCTGTGCATGTGATGGAGAAATGCACAGTGGAGGGTTGAAATTCAACGTGCAGTGTGTGCTGCATTCCATACATCTTTGAAATAGAGTTTTGAATCATGTTTTTAGTGCTCAGCGTTTAATTTGTGTAATTTATTTTTTTTCAAAATTCCCCAAATTCCAGAGCTGAATATTCCCATGGAAAGTTTCCGGAAATTTAACGGAAATGTTCCGCCCCTTTGCAACCCTAGGTACGACTACATGTGTCTAAATAGATTGAGGCTCACCGTGTCCAGAGAGGCAGCAGCCCTCATGTCAGGCAGAAATCCCACCTCCAGCACGTGGAGCAAGAAATCCTGGTTGTCAATACCATACACTCTGTCCAGGAACAGCACCATGGGCGCCTTGTGATCCGGCACAAAACTAGCGGACATCTTTGGCTCTATGATGCTGTTGTCTGAGTGCGACATTATAAAAGAAAACATGTTAAGTTAGGTTGAAGTTATCTGATGCTACAAAAACCTTTAAGCATTTGGCTGTAAAATATGTATGGCAATCTTATGTGGAAGTTAAACCTTGAACATATACTGAGGATATAAGGCTCACATTTTGTTCATTCATTAAATAAATCAATACTAACTTGCATGTAGGGTTGATGATTTTTTTCTGAAACACTTTTATTCTTTAAAATCTTCTATCAGGTGTCAGTTTGCATTCAAGTGTTTTTGCGTAGCTTTGACATGAGGGCTGAAAGGAGGGGGTAGGATTTATCATTTGCATATTTTCCGGCTCTTGCTAAATTTCCTGGATTACCAACCCTAGGGCTAATGTCACACAATTATAAAGTCTCCCAAATGTTTACCTTTTCCTAAAGCAGGAATCTGAAGAGAAAGGCTGATGACTCCCACCAGATCCTCAAGAGGGACAAGAGACCTCAGAATGGCCCTGATCCTCAGAGCCTCACCCTTACCAGCCTGAATCAACTGTAGAGACAAAAGACAAGCTTTTAAATAAACACATTTCCAATAAGATTTCAGATTCTTATATTTGTTCTTTCTCTCTAAGTCAAAGAAGCCACAGTGGCTACTAGATAGCTTACATGCATCTCTGGAGCGCAGCGTCCCAGCAAGTCGATCAGAGCGGAGTAGAACGACATGATGGCATTTCCCAGGTGCACCTTGTTCTCCTCATGCTGCTCCTCTCCCCCAAACCTTCATGAAAATAAATTGTGTCTCTTAATCTTTCTGCTTCAGCAACACTGGAGAAGACAATAAACCGACTGATGCCTCCTCATAAACAGCTAAGAGCTCTTACATTGGAAAGCGTCTGTCTTTCTTTACACTAGGTCCATCTCTTGCAGGGTCCTCTGATATCTTGATGGCCTCCTCTATTGCAGCCAGAAGACCATTGCCTCCTTCCCCTCTCAGGGCCGGACCAAAGCACTCAGGTCTGCGGATGAGGAGACGTACCACCACGTTGGCATTCTCTTCTACGCTCTCTCCTACATGAGGAAAAGAACAACATTGATATAAGTGAGGATGAACAACAGAAACAATAGGGGCGTAACAGAAACAATATGGGTGTCAGAATTTCATACCGTTGACAAACACAGCAAAACGAAGAAAGTCCAAGTATTTCTCTCCACCACACGGATTCCATCCAATGTCAGGGTAGCCTTTAGACAGCAGCATCGGGCAGCTCTGCAGTCCACATCCAGCTAAATACTTGACCACCTGGAAATAAAATAAATCAGTTTAGTCAAGTGATGTAGAATTTTGCACAAAGCTTGCTTAATAAACATTGATTCCATTTTTACCATTTCCAGGTCCTGTTCCTGGAGAGCCAGTGCAAGCTCATTGTTGTCGATACAAGACGCAGCAGCCACGTCCAAGGGGGTGGAGCCCCGCATTCCTAAAAAACAGCACATGTTGATGAGCTTCGTCACATATCAAGGATAAAATATGAGCAAGAATAATGCTGGAACTCAACAAAAGCAATCACCAAGGCCGATGCCACTGTTCTGCAGAAGGTAGTTGAGGTGGTCAAACATAGAGCGCTGATTTTGGCGACTGATGCGACAGAAATAGCAAAGGAAACGGCAACAGTTTGTCACCACCCGAGGGAATCTGATCTCCTGTTGAAAGACAAGAAGAAATCATGGTCTTATCACCTTCTTCAGTCTATTCCCTGATGGTGATAAGAAGCAAGGTCTGGTGAGTCAATAACATACCTTTGAATCCCCACCACCCAGTACATTAACCATGACCTCCATTACAGTTTCGTGCATGCCCAGCGCTCGCATCAAGTTGGGGTGCTGATAGAAAACTTTGTTACTCATGATGTTCCTGAAGGGAAAGAAAAAATAAGTTACTCTACAGCCCGGATACAGGATTCACTTCAATAGGAAGATTTCAAGTTAAATAAATCGTATATCCACCCGATGCTTTGAATCATAAGCCTCTCTTCCTCTGGACCCATCTGGACAATGAGCAGTGAGCGGATCTGCCCCAGGCACTCCAGCAGGTCCATAGTGTCCCGAATTGATACCGCATTAATGGTGTAGGCCTTGGGGAGGGCCCGCATGAGCTCGCCCAGCCCATCGTACTGCCTGTGAAGGAGGCTGAACATCATGCGCACAAGCTCAGGGTTCTGAATGAATGATTCCTGGGCCCAGTGGATCATGGTATGGGAAATCAGCTCCTGCAGTGTGCCTAATAAACACAGAACAAAGGGTTAAGCAGTAATGCAAACGTAGGGTAGTTATTGTGAGTGTCAAAGACGTTTTAGAAATATATAAATGTTCAACATAGCCTCTATTTACAACTATACTTGTTAACAAAGCAATGTTTTGACTCAAAAGCTGCATTTTTATTGCAGCTGAGACTCACTTGGTTTTTTATCTTCCTGTGGCTCCGGCTCCAGCACCACCTTCTTCTCGTGGAACTTCTTCACCTTTACCAACAAACGTAACAGTCGTCCGCGGAGGGAATAATCCACCTCCTCCTCTTGCTCTTCTTCTTCAATATGAACACCTGAGAGTGAAGTTTTGAAGAACATATTGTAAAGTATGTCTAAACCTGCCATGCGTAGTGTTTACTTTAAATTCTGATGTACGTAGACTTGAATCTATAGATGGAAACTGACCACAGTGGACCAGCAGAACATTGTGAAAAACCAGCAGGGATTCTCGGACCTCATCGGGAATGGGGCACTCTTCATCTTCAGCGCAGTTTTTGAAGTTCATTAGCATGTTGACCTTTGTAAATAGGACAAAAAACGTGTAAGCAAATGTGCTCATTTAATTAATTCCCATAAAATGGCTAAACTTAACCATGAAAACTATTTCAAACTCAAGCTCTTGAACGAAAGCACTGACTGTTCTGGGTTTATATGACAGGATATAGTGGACATATTTGTTTTGTTCCAGACCAAATTAAAATACACAAGGTTGCAGAAGTTACACAGAAATACAGTCTAGATTCCTTTTCCAACAGTGTTAGAGAGTTTTAAGAATTAAGATTTTCTTTAACCTAACACTGTTCAACACACTTTATCAATCATCAAGTGTACCTGCTCCTGTGGTGGGGACCGAAATTCTCGGGTCTTGCGGGCGGTCTCGGCCGCACTCATGGTGAAGGCCAGCATCAGTTCATTGTAGCGATGCCGCTGGTTGGACTGGATCTGGCTGACGAACTGGTCAGAAAAGGCTGTGATGGCCTCCACTCTGTGGCGTAGCTCACAGTCACAGAAATACTGCAGTAGAGTGCACATCTGAAGGACAAAAGCAACGTGAATCATTAATACTGTGAGGTAGAAACTAATAATAATTGTTCAAAAATAGAAAATACGTACCTGTAATTTAACGGACTCTGGAAGCTTCATCTGGAAAAGTCCTTGCTCCAGATGTTCTTTAGCTTCCCCTTCTTTAGCCTCTGCAGGTTTCATCTCTTTCTCCGTTTCCTCTGCACCTTTTTCACCATTTGTTTGCTCGATCTTCTTCACCACGTCATTGCGTGGCATGGTCGATTCTGCCTCCTCTAATTCTTCCTCTTCTTCAAAATCTTCCTCCTCCTCATCCTCACCCAAACCGTCATCCTCATACTCCTCTTCTTCTTCCTCTGCAGCTTCCTGCTGTCCTTCCTCCGACGCTCCGGGTTTTGGAGGAGCTTTTTGATCCTTCTCCTCTTTCTCATCGGCAGGCTCCTCGTCTTTCTTGCTACTGAAGACCGTCGGCTCAATCATCTTCAGAATGTGTGTGACGTCTTCATCATCAAACACACCCATGATGAGGAGAGTACTGATGAGCTTCAGGATTGGAACAAAGTGAAACTCAACACTACCTCCCACAGGATCCCTCATGGCTTGACCACCGTCTTGCACCGCCTCAGTCAGCATGTTTAGGGCCTTGGTCTTTAACACCTGGAAAAACAAGCAACTTTAAATTATTAGTGTCTCTGTAGCACCTTAAATACCTGTGATACCTGTACCAGCTCACCTGTAAGGGGATCACGGGACTCAGTGTGTAGATGTTTTGATCTGTTCCCACAAAGCCAATAGATGAGAAATGGAGTTTGGGACGTAGACATGTCGTGAGGCCGACCCCAGGTAAAGCGTGAGATTTGTCTGAGTACAGAGTAATACTGCGTGTTTCATCCGTCATTGGAACTATGAACTCCTTGTTGGTTCCCAGTCGGTTCCTCTTGGCGGACTCCAGGTGCATGCTGATGAGCAGGTCGTAGAAGCCACTCCTCATTGGTCCGGGTAGGTAGGTGTTCTCGATGGAGTAGAAGAGCTGGGATTCATCCACGTGGCTGCACAGAGCGTGAGCCACACGATTGTTTCCCAGAGCACACACTGAGCCGTAGAGCTTCAGAGTATGATAGTGGAACTTCAGCAGGTCCATACGTTCAGACAGCTCCAGGATGTCTATACACCTGGGAAATGTTAAGAGGTTATTTTTGCTGAAAAAAAGAAAAATAAACTCTGTCCTTCTCTGTCATAATGTTTATAAGCTCTAACCTGTTCTCCTCTGGAATGTGGAGGGCCATCATGGTAAGCGGCTCCTTACACTGCACCACCCAACCCAGTCTCTCACTTATACGGCCTGTCTCCGGAGCCAGGAAGTTGTTTGGCATGCGGCTCCAGATGACAGGGGTTAACATTTGGACGTCCAGTCTAGGAGGGCACTGGGGGACGGCATTCTTGCGCTCACTCCGGAACATGGCGGCAGAGATTGGCATAATGTTCTGGTCAGATAGGTAAGGGAAGACAGGTGATGTATTAAAGAAGATAGTTTCAGAGTAAAAATGGAAATATACGATTATAGTCTTGATTGTGAAGATCCCAGTAGACCGACCTTGAGCTTTCCCAGTTCAAACTGAATCATATTCTGACTGGAGGGAAGCACGAAGACAGCTGGGAACAGCTTTGTGTTGGGCTCCACCTGAAGTAGGCGAACATGGCATGTTTGCATTAAACGACAGAGCCTTTAAAAGGAACAGTATGAATATGAGATTGAAACCTTTCTGACCTGGTAAAATGTGTTTATCTCTTTTCCATTAGCAGTGAAAGTCATGAGTCCTGTGTCCAGATCAATTAGACAGCCAATCACAAAATCCTCCTGACTGACTCTGGTCTGCTGGGAGCTGCTGAACTCCCCTCCACAAACCATGTAGCAGTTACTGCGTTTTATACTGACGAAAACAGACAAAAGGAAATCACCAGATGCCAATATTTGAATGAAAATATGTCATTTTTTTGTTTTATCTGTCAACAAAGGGAACATACCTGCCGTGAATGTTGCCTTTATCATCACCTACAGTGACTGTAACATTTCTCACTTTGCTGATGTCAAAATGAAGGTCATACTGATGATAATCAGGTGTGATCCAGCCCACCCACACGCCACTGGGCTCCTGTCCCGCAAACACTCGCACAGAGTAGTAATACTAGTGAAAGAAAAAGGAGGTGGTTGGATATAAACATTAGAACGATTATAACAGTAGTGACAGACAAGTTCAATGTGAAAAATAACAAATTTATAAGTTATAGCCATACTGTCGTAGTGTTGAGGATAATGTCAACATCGTCCCTGTCGTCTGGCACCACATCCTCCATTAAGCGGGGCATGGTGGGAACAACAGGCGGTGATGACATAAGCGCAGCCTTCTTAGCCTTGAAGAGGAATCTGCAAATAACGACAGCAGTTGGTCACAATAAATCAAAAAGTAAATAGTATCCAACCTGTAGCAAATCGAGCTGCTTGATTCGGTACCCTTTCTTCTTGCTTTTCTCAGTTGAGGCATCCTTCTCATTCTCTCCGTTCTTGGGGATCTCTTTCGGCACAGAGGGTTCTTTCTTCTCCTCCTCCTGCTCATTGCGAGTGGCAGACTTCTTGAGTATTTCAAAATCAGAGTCCGGGTCCACCTCGATCACCTCATCCTCAGGGTTGGTCAGTGTACGGGTAAGGAGGGTGGTGCCTGCTGTGACTTTGAAGGTCTCGTGAAACTCTACTGGCATACTGAGCCTGAAGAACAGCAGATCCGTGTTGGCGTTCTGAGAACCGAATGTCTTGTGGGTCGCTTTGAGGCAAGGAGCTGATTCCACTGTTCCATCAACACGGGAGACCTAAGGCATAAATAAATAGAGGGCAGGTGGTGATCGAGAAAATATTAAGAAAATTATGACTTTTATATTTCATCAAAACACTGACAGCTGATGCACAATACCTCAATGTGAGGATGATCCGTAGGCACAATTTTAAACTGGGGAAGGCTCTTGCTGAACCACATGGTGATGTCTCTCTTCATGTTGATGGCAAAGGGTTCAAATCCCTCCTGCAGGCCACAGATGGTAAAGTAACGAAGACTGCTGACGTTCTGACCCAAGTTGATCCTTCCGACCTGGGAGAGGCCCAGACTGCACACGGGTATAAATCCTGGGGAGGTTTAAAACATACGTGAAATTCATGAAAAAAACAGACCCACGTGTAATGTCTGAGAACATTTGCTGTCATCTCTCACTCTACTTACCTTCCCCAATCTCAATATCCTTAAAGGCCATCTCTGAGCCTGAGTCACTGATCAACATTTCCCCGTTGAGTGTGAACATGATGTTCATCTCTGTCAGGTCAATCATACAACCCACCACGTCACCGGAGAGCCACTGACGACCAAATGACTCATTTCCCACATGCCAACGTTGAGCCTGAAAAGGAAAAAAAGGATTTTCGATTGGAGTATGACAGAGGATTCGACATCGTTCACAACCATTTAAACTCAGTCTTGCTCAGACCTTGAAACCATTGAAGACGTATGCGAACTCGTCTGCACCGAGTTCAGTGTCTGCACGAACATTGGGTCTTGCCCAGCCCACTCTCATCTCCCCGACTGTCACAGCCTCAAACTCAAAGTACCACTTCCCCTGAGTGACAGCGTAAGATTTCTCTGCTCGGAAAACTCGGATCTTATCTCCACGGGTGCTTCCAGGTCCAATGCCTACATGTACACAAACAAAACAGAATTTACAAGAAAGCGTTTACATTCAACAAAAGGCTTGTGTTTCTAATAATGAATTTTATAGGTGTAGATAAAAATATATATTTATCCTGCAAATAGATAGCAGTGTAAACTTACAGCCCTCCTGGTCAGGTGGTTCTATATTGTAACCATATCCAATGAGAGTGCGAACAGCTGCACAAACTGTGTCTCTGTTCGTCTTCTTAGTCTTTTCGTCAAGTAAGTTGTAAGGAACCAGGCGCGGATTGCGCTTGTTCATAATATCCTGCAAAACAAAATATCACAAAGGGACATGGAGTAAAATATGAAAAAACTACATTCACTCACCATGCATCCATAGATACATCTAGACACATGGGTATTATTACTATTATTATCATCATAGGGTGGTACCTGGACAATGCTGTATGTCCAGCCCTGGCGAACTCGGTCTCTTGCCCAAACGTTGTGTCCGTTTTCGGCCAGTCTCTCAACAAGAGTGTTTTGATTCGGGGTCAGCTTGACGTAGTTGAGGTCCAGAGGCGCCGGCTTATATCCACTACTCTGCATGTAACTGATGAACAATGCTTTATGATCAGAAACGGTTGTGGAGAGTTTTTCTGAAGTCATCAACAGTACAAATGATAAAATAGAGGCAATGTCACAGAATAAATCAAAATAAAGGTATGCACTGCATCTCACGTTTTGGGGAGCTTGTTCCTTTTCAGATTTTCCTCTGCTTTCTCATCACCCATCCCTACATGGCAGCCGAGTGCAAGCAGGGTCCTTTGATTTGAATCACACGTCATTAGAAATACAAACAGACAAAAGCACAGCGCCGTTAATTAAGTGAGGTCCCTGACTTACTTCAGTGTCTCTCCTGACATGGCTAAATTGTAGTTCTTCTCTGGTTCAGGCAGACTCTGGAAATCCACCAGGCAGGGATGCAGCTTCTTGTTGTCGTCACGAAACTTAATTTAAAAATAACATTGTTTGTATACACAACATGATTTTCCTTGATAAAAATAACCAATGCTGAAAACACTCACTGGTCCGTAGGTCCATCCTTGTTCAATGCGAGTAACAGCCCATAACTCATGGCTATTTTCTGCAAGCTTCTCTCGAATGCGTTCCAAATGAGGAGGCAACACAATCTGAAAAGAGAATAAATTCAGTGCAGGGGAACAGATGAGAATAAAAAGGAGGTGGAATAAGGTTTTCACCTGTATAGTGTCCACGGGGCAAGGAGTGAAAGCTGTGTGCGAGAGGGATTGAGTCGGACCCAGCAGGTTGCGGATGCCCTCGAAATCATGCTTATACTCCTTGATGGGCTCGATCCGCAAACGGTCCCTGGGAAGCACTGCCTCATAGCAAGGAGCGTAGCCGGGGGGCGGTTGGAACTTGAAATCCCCGTGACGCCCTCCGAGAAGAAATCGCAACCTTGAAGTAAGAGTGGAAAATAGTCATTGGCCCCATGTCTCATCTGTGCTGTGCTTTTGAAACAAAGGAATCAATTTGTAGTATTTATTCATAATTAACAATGTCCTACTTAACGCCCGCAGAGAAGCTGACAGCGGGGAAAAACAGGCCGTCCAGGTTGAAGTTCTCAAACATTCCTTGAACAGGATACCCGTTGATACGAAAGGAAATGCTCGGCACGCTCAGGTCCAAACAGCAGCTTATGACGTCCTCTGCTGCCAGGATGTGCTGATTGGGTGTTGCAACGTGACGCGGAACACGTCCTATGGACCCACGGAGGAAGTAGTTAGGTTATGTTTTTTATTTCAATTATTATTTGTTTTCTTTTTGTGTTGTCGGTCTAATTTCACTGATTGTTATGGTTTATTTTGTTGTATCAGACAAAAGCACAGAAGCATTTGTTTTCACAGAAGACATTTTGACATGTTCTTATAGAAACAACCCTGGCCCAGTAAGATGTGACCTTGTGATGCAGAGCCAGCATGAACAATGCCAGAATAGAGTTTTAAGTACCCATCATACATGTCAACTTATTTTTCTAAATCTGAGCAGGGGGTGGAGCAGCTCTTTAATTATAACATGTTTACTTTACCTGACCAGAGGTTAAGTCCGTCAAAACTGTAGGAGTAGAGGTCGTCCCCAACGCCGTTAGCACCCCAGCCTTCACCTCCACCAGGGTAAGGACTATAGCCCTCCGTCAGAGCCCAGCCCACACGCAGGTGATAAGCCTGAGCCGTGAGGAATGGCTCCACGTGGTCCACCATCACCTCAAAATACCACTTCTTATACTGAGTGGATCCTTCACAGGTTCCAAGGAAAATGTTGGGTCTCATGCTGAGAGAGGTTTACAAGACAAAGAGATGAGTCAGAGCAGCCGCTTTAAAAACAGGACAGAGGACAGACAACAGAGTGCAAAGCATTTTTAATCCGTCCTAAAACGTGCTGATAAAAATTCACCCACCTGGTTACATAATTGATAATGTTGGTTTGAAGTAGTAGGTCCCGACCCGGAAGTAGATTCTCTGTGATGAGATTCTGATTTGACCTCACTGCCACCCCATTACACACACACAGAGAACAGAGCACATCCAACACCTGGTGAAACAAAGAAGACGGAAAACCATGACCCTGGTCTTGTGCTGCCTTGTAGCTCAATATTAGATTCCTAAGCTTCGGGCGTTATATATTCCTGACCTTGTGATTGCGTCCATGTTTATCCAGCAGGGAGATGATTGATTTGATGTGATTCTCCTGGATAATGTTCAACACCTCTGGACTCTCAATCAGAACACAATACAACACCTCCAGAATTCCTGTCATGAAAATGTGACAGTAACAGATTAACAGAATTTACCAATAAATAAATGAGCCTTTCACACTTTACATGAAAACTATATGTTTATTCTATTAATTCAAGATATTTTTTTATTGCTTAATATTGGGTTTGGCATCCCAACCCGGAAAATCTATATCATCTTGATTTTAGAAATGTTTTTGTACATTGTATGGTCAAAAAGCTCACGTAGTTGGTGTTAGTTACAGATATATTACATATAGATCACTTTGTGTATACTGTTTGTAACCAGATGACGGGACAAATCACCAGTTTATACTAGTGAGCAACACCAAAGCTTTGATAACAGTTGCTAAATTGTACATTTTACATTTATATTAGCTTCTGTTTGACTTGTTTACCTGAAGACGCCTCCAAACGATCGAGTTTGCTGACCAACCAGTCGAGGTTATCACAGAACAAAGCACAGTTTGCACGATTCCCTCTGATCAAAGACGCTTAATGAAAGAAGAAACGCAGAAACAATTGTCAATGCATCATATTCATTAACACAAAAAGGAGCACGATGTGGGAAACTGACAAATCTTAAATCACTGTGAATGCATAGATAGGATATACTGTACCTAGCAGTTCATACAGTAAATTGACTATCTCCTTCCAGGACTCTGCAGCTTCCTCCCCTGCATACTCTGAGAAGTGGGCTGCTGTGTTGTAGACATTGAGCCGATCAACACAGTCCAGAACATGAGTTATCATCCCCTGTTCAAAACAAGACAAGAAAAAAATGAAGAACTGAAATATGTTTTTGACTTAAAATAAATCAAAGAAGCTAAAATTGGAATCCAAACATGCAAGTGTTGAATATTTCTGTGTGAAGACTGACCTCTTCCTGGAAGAGGTTCTGTCTGTTCTTGAGGGAGCGAAGCTTGAACTGTTTGTCCTCGTGCTCCAGCTCTTCCTCGGGGGGTCTGAAGTAGAAAATCAGGTCCTGCAGAGAGAGCACCACAGCGTCCATAGGCAGAGATGGGGGATTGGAAGATTTGTTTTTCCCACTGAGAGCATCTAGACCTCTGAGGACATGAAAAGAACATGATCAGAATACACACAAAAACAAAAGCATGACTATTAGCATTGAGTTGAATAAAATATAACTAAAGTACTTGATGAACTGGTTGAAGAGGCCTGTGGTGCTGTGAATCATTCTGGCTGCTTGGGACTCTTCGGTCTGAGATCTGGCCACTGTTAGCGCATCATCCATGTGACCTTCTTTATGGAGTATTGCCTAAGAATTTAATATACAGTAAGTGCTCTGAAAACCCAGGTTTATATTCATGCACTAGAGGCTGACTTGAATAGTTGAGTTTATGTGTTGCTGACTGTCTTGATGAAAAATATTGCCTCACCTTTCTTTTTAAAGGACCTAGACGGGCAGATTTTGCATCGACAGCAGCGTATGTAAGCCAGAGGCCTGTTGACACGTGCTGTACGAAGCACATGGACTCTCCATACTTGATCTCAGGAATGCCCATTCCTTCAACATCCCGCTTCTGGGTCACTTCGATTTTTTCCTGTAGTTTGAAATAAAAAGGTTTAAGAATCTTTATACTGCACGATGGATTCTCAAACAGTTGTCAGAAATCTAGCAAAGTCAGTTTTGTACGACAGTGACCTTTGAAATTCTGAAGCAGAAGGCTGACATCTTGGAAACGGCCTTCTCAGGGTCCACCAGCAGCAGTCCTTTCTCTTCATCCAGACAGAGGTACCTGCCTGTTGTTATGTGACGGATCCGGAATGACTGGCCCCATTTAATGTGACCTCCGCTCCAACTATCCACAGAATTAATGAGTGAGCATCAGTATGGTGTAAATTCCCTGAAAGTGAGTGATGGAAAAACACATGCTGTTAAATAAGAGGAATCAAGACCCACCCGATACGAAGCGGCTCCAGTCTCCATAAGGACCTGGCATGGCTGCACACAGCCCCTCCTTCATAATGAGCAACTCTGAAAGAAACAAAAAGATCTCAGTCAATGATGAGCATCAGGAGCATCAGGATATTACATTTAGTCAAATTCCTAAATGTTTTGATTTACCACCCCTCTTCTTTAAAGCATTGGTTTCAGTTAGTGTCAATAAACTATGAGATGAGCAATGAACATTTTTCAGTTAGCAGCTTCTGGAATATGTTTGATTGTTCAATGACCTGTAATATAGTGAAAAGTGTTGCATCTTAAATGGTCCGAATCAGGCTCAGCAAGTTCAATAGTAATGCTGAGCTGATCAGTTAAAAAGACTTAGAGCTCATTCAAAACAAACATTTATTTCCAATATTCAGAGATTAACTTTGCTTGGTAAAAGATACACAGTTTTGCTTTATATCGTTAACCTAAATCATATTGTGACATCTCCTGAAGTTAAACCCACCTGCGCGGGTCGTCCCCTTGCTCAGCTCCAGGGATTGCCAAGCACTCATCCATGTGACCATGGAACAGCCTGAGCACATAACCTCCCGTCAGAAAACCTGGGGGGCGAGAGTCATGTCCCTGAGTGAGAGTTGACAGGTCCATGAAGAAAAGAGATTTTATTTTTTAGCAACAGCAGAATTACTGACCTTCAGCAAGCTCACATCCTGACATCACAGGCGTCATGGTCCACAGCGTTTGCATGAAGGAAGCATCGACCATCAAGTCGCCACTGGCATAGGACAGATGCTGAAAAGAGAGCATGTGGTCATTCTCTTGAGAACTGTAGCAGACAAATTGTCAGTTACTGTGAGAGTAAATCAAATTGTGGTTACCAGGTATCGCTCTGAAGATACACTGACAAGAATGAGGTCATCTCCCACCCTGACCTTCTCGCCTTCAGACCTCTGCTTTGAGGCTGGATGGATGGTCCACCAGCAGGCCTCCCCTGGGACAGAGAAAACATTTAGGATACAGAGCTTGTGTGGGACACAATGACCAGTAACATTCATAGCCACCTGTGGAGTCCTCCTGCAAGCCCACATCAAAAGCCAGTTTGTCTGTCAGTGAACGCGAAGTAGTCAAACAGCTCAAGTACTGTAGGATGGAGAGTTGGTATCAGACTTACATTCAGATTAGAGAGTAATCAACTGCAAAGCGAGCTGCTGCTTATCGGAAAAGACAAAATGGAATAGCCGAAGCCACAAACTGGATTGTAAATGTGCTCACCATGCTGGAGTGTGTGTGCTTAAGGAGGATGGCGTGTCCATACAGTAGTGTTCTGTGACCCCCTCCTTGTGATGACTGCAAGAAAAGGTAGAGGCAAAGTCAGTTAAATTAACAACAATTAAAAGAGAGTATCATATTCAAAGTTGTCCCTTGAAACCCTCTCAGGGTAAAAACGTAATGGCAACATAGAAAAATAACAATAGGGCCGTTCTACAGACAGCAACGGGAAACATGGAATAAAAACTGCTGTTATTTCTGACAAACCCAAACCCGAAAAGAAGGTGTGAGAAGTAGAAGGAACACTAAGTTGTCTCATAAACGGCGAAAGGTTATATATCAAACTAATAACTACTATATATTAGGGTGATTTAAAATGACAGGCATTCAATTTTCAAAAACACAGAGAAGGTTGAAGCTTAGGCATTAATCTATTAGGTACACTGAGCTAAGTTGCTTTATAATAACACTGAAGAGGCTGTAAGTGGAATAGGGTTGTGACAAAAACTATCAGGTTGCACAAAAACCTAACATGGGACACTGAAAGGACGAGTGAGCAATCATACCCATTTGTCCAAATCGACAGCCTGTGGTTGCCAGGTGAGAGAGAGGAGGATCGTGGGACATCAGGTCAGGAAAGAAACATAGTTAGTTTCAGTTGATGAATGAAAAACACACGGCAACATCTCAGTACAGTGTTTGGACTTTACCTCATCCACAGAAGAGTTGGACAGCATCTCCTGCAGAGCCCGCACGGACAGGGACTGCTCCAAGATGAAGCAGCAGATAGCGAGGTCTGGAGGGACATTCTGAATCGCACAAGCACCAACAAAAGGGTGAGTGGCACTGATAAATAGAATACATTCTCAAACAAATTAGATAAAAGTCTCCCTCCACTACCTGAGCGTTGGAGGTGGTCTCAAGGAAGCAGAGACGATTCCCGAACCCTTCACATGACAGACACAGCTTGATCTGTTCCTTCAGAATAGACGCAGTGCACTGCAGCACCACTTGATCGTCCTACAAACACAAAACAGGTGGAAGGTTAAAGACTGCAAGAGTAACTGATAC
This sequence comes from Platichthys flesus, assembly GCF_949316205.1. Classification (NCBI taxonomy): domain Eukaryota; kingdom Metazoa; phylum Chordata; class Actinopteri; order Pleuronectiformes; family Pleuronectidae; genus Platichthys; species Platichthys flesus. The sequence continues at coordinate 12,294,116 of NC_084959.1, read as the reverse complement.
ACAATCAAGACCTCCATGTAACCTGTAACTCTCAGGGAAAACAATTATTTTAAACTGTAACATTTCTAATTCCAAGCATTTTTCTTCAAATCCACGTGCCAATATTGCCCAATGTAACTCGACTGTTGAGTGTGAATAAAGATGAGCGACGTGAGCAAAAGTGTCTTGATTGCCCCCTGGTGGCTGGCTGCGATTCAGATCAAAAACACAGCCTCCTCATTGTTAGTGGGTGGGATATTGACCAAATCAAAAGGTCAAAGTACATGTTAAATAAAATGTTCTAAAAAATGGCGTATGGCGTTTAAAGTAGTTCTTATGACACAAATGCATGTTAAAGTGTTCATGTTTCTGGTAAGTGTGGTTTTAAATACTTAATGCTATAAAACAGGCTTAGACGACATGATTGACAGCTGAAACTGACCAGTGATTGGTCGAGCTTTAGTATTGTGGAACCTCAATTCGTCCAACCCTGATCATTACTGCCCAGACTATAGCTCCAAAGGCACAAGATGGCAGCTTTCGTACCTGTGATATTTTGGCTTAACCATTTCTGGATAGAAAGAGGTAGTGGAGATGCGTTGTTCATATTTATATACACTCTATGCTTTGGATGTATTGTGCTAGCAGTGGCCAATGTCTACTTGTTAGCCTGAAGCAGAGATGATTAGTAGGTCATTTTCATACATGTTGATTTAGCTGACTCAGCTCCATCTGCCAAAGGATTCTGACACCTTTAATATGTGCTGTTCTGTAGAACTCTACACGACCTGTAAAATCTGAGTTCCCCTTTTAATGCATTCTGCAGTTCTTACATCACGTTATGTCTGCTACATTTAATGGGTTAGCATCGTGAACTGACAATCCATGGCTCCGACAGCACAAAGGCGTCTACGAAAATCCAGACAGCATAAATATCAAAAGAAATTAGGGCTATCCATAAACAAATAACTTGCAAAAACAGCTGTTACCCTGTACACCTTTCCCTGACCTTCACAACTGTTTTTTCTGTAACTGCATTTCACTGGGCCTGTCACTATCCAGCTCTAATCCCCCCGCCTCTGTGGCCCCCCAGACACCAGCCACTCCCCCGCAGCTCTCTATTTCAGGCCGCTGCACCTGCTGTTCACACATCCCTTTCTGGAGAGCAACAGATATTTAGGGTTTGACGGCCAAGAAGCACTGTGGCCCCCATCGCCGATTCAATAACGCGATTAGTCAGCTCACTAGGGAGAGGAATATTCCAAATTTCAATTTGGCTCAGCTCAGCTCGAAGCTTCGTGCTCAGCTGTTGGTGTTTTCATCTGGAAATATTTCTGGTTCAGACACAGCTTTAATCAAGGTACATGTAACGAAGCAATAGTCGTCACTTGGGTTCAACTTTGTAATTAGCTTTAGTTTGTGCTTTATGATCTCTGAAGTCAACTGAAACTGATTCTATGATAAACAAACTACTGCTTTTGACAATAAAACAAATGTATTCTATTTTGGTACATAATGAAAATACAAAAAAGTCTGTAAATGTGATACATCTATAAAGGAATGTAGGGAGAGGTTATGTGTTTTGTTTCTTTTCTTGTTATGTTTTAAGCTGTGATTGTTTGTTTGATTGTGTGGTTGTGGGCACACTGAGGCAAATTCCAACAACTGAGTTGTGTGGCAATAAAGTATTGAATCTTACATCATGTACACGATTTAAGTGCAGACCCTCGCATAACAGGTGGTTCAAATATTCAAGTTAACATCAATGGGAAGATTTGAGTCATGATTAGAATACAAACTTGTGCAAAAAAGGTGAAGAAACTAAAACAACTCCAGACAAAAGAACCAGAGTTTAGATCTAACACAAAACTGTTAAACTGTGCAAAGGTACAGTACAGAGAAACAGTTCTTCTTCTATAACCCCTGTGTTTTGCTCCTACAGAGTTTGTACAGTGTTTGTACAGTGCCCTCTTGATCAGGTCATGAAGAGACTATAAATATAAATCGTCATAATTATAATAGAACTTTTCTCCTGTACAGTAGACAACAAATCAAAGAGTCAGACTTCAGACTGAAGCATCTGAAAATCCTGGCACCTTAAAGATAAATTGACACCCAAATATAAAAGACAATTTGACGCACTGACAATCCCACTATAGCATATGACAGATGTGAGTATTAGGTTTCTGACACTCTCTCCAACACAGACTGACTGAAATACAGATGTCATCATGATAACATGAGGCCAGCAGCTACATGTCTACTACAACATTCCACCAGACTCCACCAGAGTACTCGAAAACAACCTGACAAAGAGAGCATGACCACGATATACGAAAATATATGTATTTATTTAAATATAATAAATCCTTAATTGAGAATTTTTATTTTACAGTTTAACCATAACTATTTTTTATAAATAACTGTGAATAAAAAGAAAACACAAATACAACCATATATATAGAATTTGAATTTTGAAAATAACAGAAATGTTTTTCCCTAAAATATAAACACACATGCATTCATTCCCTGTATTGTTAACCCTGAAAAATCTAAGTTTCAGATAGGTGCATATCTGCAAACATTAACACTGATACGGATAAGTGTGTGGAAGGCTCAAATTGTCCAACTGATAAATCGGTCAGGCTCTAGCTTTGAATCCAACGTCCGATAATAACGAGTGTCAGTAAGACGCGAGCAGTGAAGGTCTAACGTGGACTGAAGTAAGCAGGTGCTGAAATGGGCCAAGGTTTGAACAGGCTAATCTTCACGCAGTAAATATAGAAGTCTGAGGAGTTCAGGGTGAACAGTGACAGACTGACAGACACTTTATGACGCACTGTTGTCATATTTTCAATTCAGTGTGGGTTTCAAGTCGCAAGACAGTGCCATCTCAAAACGTGCTTTCACACTCCTGTAGCTGCTGGATTAGATATACAAGAGAAAAAAAATATTTGAATAATTTCTGTTCATAGGACAAAATATAAAGTAAATAAGCAAAAAACACAAACTGCAGTCACAGGATATGCAACTTATAATCAAGTGGGTGGGAGGAACTAAGCTTTAAATGATACTTGCCTCCTGTTTTACTCCAACATCAGGGACTACAGTTACCAGGGTCTACAGAAACGCATGTGGCATTGTGAGGAACGACTATTATAGTTGATTATCAGCACTGACTGCTTGCAAGGCCACGATGCCCTTCTGCTGGCTTTGGCACAGAGGTTTAACTAGGAGATCTGATAGCTCAGCAGTGAGGGATGCAGCAAAAATAAACTGATTTCATCTAAATACTTCATAACATGAACTCTGTGTGTTCAATTATACCAACATTTAAAAAACACCAAAATCTATGGAAAGCTCTCTAAGCAACAAATGTATTAATATTAAAAACACAAGTTAACTTAAACAAAAATTGGGGCTGCAGTACAGACCTCAGTTTATCCTGAGGATTTACACAAGCGATCAGTCATGGTTTACAAGTACTAATGTGCAATAATCTAAAAGCAAAACTCCATCTCTCCTATGATATATTTATTTCCTATGAACATATTATGTGAGAAATTGTATTGACAATAATTACAAATAAATCTATTTTTATCTTTAGAAGTTGGGACCGGTCAAATGTATTTCTTTAAAGACGAAGATGGGTGAGTATTCCCTGAGATAAAGACAGTAACTGATTGGTTCCTAATCTGTTTTATCTACGTGTGTTAAGTGTCACCTGGCACCACAAGCTTTTTCTCTCTGGGACACAACAGTGACATGTCAAGTAACTGAAGGGATATAAATAGATAACAATGCCACCTGTGCTTGTCAATCTGGGCACCGAGCAAAGAAAGTAACACAGAAAACGTTTGTCCACTATATGTGTGAGGTGACACGTTAACACACAAAAGTTGTATTAATACACTGAATAAGTTCCCTAACAGTTCGCCAAGAGGCAGACAGCATCACTCACCGTACGCAGGAACTGAATCTCTTCCTCTCCATCTGCACCTTCTGCCATCCTCCCGAGGCATTAAAGGCAAAATCTGGAGAGAAATGGGGTAAATGTTTCAGCTCTGTTACTCCTGGTGCCCGTACGCCCTCCGCATAAGGCAAGACAATGTTGGTGAAGGTTTGTGAAGGGCAGCGCTGGTGCTGTGCCCCTCTCAGGCTGTGTTACAAGGCAGAGGGTTTGACAGTTGCTCCCTGTTCATTACAGCAATATAAAGAGGTGGGGCAAGCTGACAAAGCTGACCCACTGGCTCAAATGTCCCTATAGATAGGGTCTCTACACTATTGTCTTGCACTGTGTTGTATGAATGATTTCACAAAAGTAAGACATTACATTTCAGAATAAGACAATTATCATTATCATTGCAATTAAATACAATTTAAAAAGACAGCACATCAATGTAAATTCAACTGGTTGTTAAATGGCATAGCAGGCTTTTTGAATTGTGGGTTTTCAATCAATATATTTGTGATTTAACGTATCTGTTTAGACATTGTTTTTGATTGTTTAATATAACTGAGTGCTGCACAGATGGAATCAAGTCACCTTGTGTTGTTTGTAAATTGTGTTACTATTAATACCAAATCTGCAAACATTATAATCTTTTTTAATGAGACTCAAGTGAACAATCTCAATGTAAAATGCATGGAACTAGTTTACTTCTTTAACCCTAAACCACATTGAACATATGGGTTGAAACGTTTACCTCCCACTGAGCAAAGGGGACAACTGGCTGGGGGCCCCAGGTCCTCAGGGGCCCATGGAGCTTCAGGTTCGCTCCACATCCTCTGGGTCAACAGAAACGGCTGCAGCCCCCCCACGAGCTCGATGTTAAAGGAATAAAAAAACGCGAAAGCAACTTGAGGACATGCAGTGAGAGAAGCTACATTAAACCTATTAGCAACATTAGCTGTGGCTAGCCAGCTACTAGCAGTCAATCATTGGTTCGGGACTGAATGTGTTAAGTAACACTTTTTGGTTTTTCTCCAGTGTTTAAAATACTAACTGCGTGAAGATGTATGTAAAAACAGTTAAACTCTTTCAAATATATTTACCATGTATTCGTTGAGATCCTGTGGAGGGCAGCAGAACGCGCGAGTGGAGTGGTGTCATAGTGGTAGAAGAAGAAAATGGTCCGTCCGTCAAACAGTTCCCTCTTCGTTTCCCCGAAACAGAAAACAGTGTCAGGTAAGAGCTGCTGCTTGTGTTTCACCCCCCCGTGTCAGTTCAGTCACATCACCGACACCTGCCAACACATCTCATTGTATATTACGTTGTCTGCGTTGATAATTCAGAGAGGAATACAGATGCTTTAACGGGCTCTCTTGCTAACGTCGCTCTTAGCTTAGCTCGCTAAGTGGCTAATGTGTTGACATTGGTGAATCCTCACTAATATTGGTGGTTTGTTGCTTTACCCCCTGACTATTTCAAAGCTGTAACCCCGACAGTGTTTGCAGGTTGAATGACTGGAGGGCAAACTCATCGGCTGCACTTACCTGCAGCTTGAAACGAGAATGTGTCTGACTCAGTGGTTTCTCTGTGTGCACAGACCTGAAGAAGAATGAATGCCCTCACACACATGCTCACAGACGCTATTGATCCAAAAGAAGAAAACGATGGACAGATCACGGAGGAATGCATGCTGGGAAACTGCAGGGTCAACCTTCCAGAAGACCTGCTGGAGGACGTGAGTTTGTCTGCTCTTGTCTGCGTTGTTAGCTCTGTGTGCAGGTTCATATATCCGTTACATTCACATTTACTTGTTTCTGTTTGTTTTTCCCCAGCCGGACATCTTCTTCTCTGTGATGAGCGAAAGCACCTGGACTGACGCACTGACAGATTCCCAGAGGCAGCACCTTCGTCAGTTTTTACCACAGTTCCCTGACGACAACGTTGCGGAGCAGGACAGCACCATCAGTGACCTGTTCAACAACAGAGATTTAAACTTTGGAAATCCCCTTCATCTTGCACAAAAGCTATTCAGAGGTAGGTCCTGTTTACCCATTTATTCACTCACCAAAACCCCAAAATGTGTATTAAGCTGGAGGAATTCATAAAAATGCAACTTATAAAACACTTTGTGATCACGATTATTTCAACCCAGATGGTTACTTCAATCCCGAGGTGGTCAAGTACAGGGAGTTGTGTGCCAAGTCTCAGAAGAGGCGACAGTTGTATTCCCGCCAGCAGTATTACCACAGACTGCTGAAGCAAATCCTCGTCTCCAGAAAGGTATTTTTTGCCAGAAGTTTGACTAACAAAGCACATGTCCTCATGTAGCAGGTAGTTCAATTTGTCCCTTCGTTGTAGGAGCTGCTGGAGTTTGCGGTTCATAATGGTTTGGACTCTCCACCCAAAAAAAAGTTGCTGGCCAAGAGTCAAGCTGAAATGCGGGAGCCAAGGGTGAGAAGAAGATTGAGCCGAATACTGAAGGAGGTCAAAACTGAGTGTGGGGACAGCAATGCTTCATCGGATGATGACGGTCAGTAGTTGTTAATGTGATATTTCATAAATATCTTTTATTTCTTAAGCGCTTCCCTGAAATTAGAGTTCACGAGTTGATTCAGGTGGTAGGAACGAGCAATAGTAAAATATGCATTATTAAGAAAAAACTAGATTTATTTCAAACAGATCTCATTGAGTCTTTTGTTTATCTTTTTGCCTGTAGACATATCGGCATGGACTGCAGCACCACAATCACCTTCCTCTCCAACTCCAACTGTTTCACTCAGAGTCTTTCCCAGCCTGTCTACCCAAGACATGAAGAGTACTGGTCAGTGGTTTCTGCAACATCCGTATGACTTTGCTCTTACTTTATGAATGACTGAATGATGCTTAAAGAAATGTTATTTCTAAACAGAGAAAATAGAACTGGGTGAGCGAGACTTGAAAGTCATGCTGCAAAATCATCGAGAGAAGAGGAAGCGACAGCCTGTAAGTGCTTTAAAAAAATCCATAGCATTTAGTCCTAACTTGTACATATGTTACACTAATGATCGATTTTGTTCAGGAACATCCGGACTTGATGACCTCTGATATCCATCTTGGCGATGTACTTTCAAGAGCAAATATTGGTCGGAAGGGGTCTAATATGTGTGAGTAAATTAGTATTAAAAAGCGGAAACCTAAATCAAAGTATCCCCTCATGACCCACAGATTATAAAATGTTTTTCTGTCCTTCTTATCCCCCAGTACTCTTCGATCTGTCTTTACCTAAGAAGAAAATGAGAGATGAAAGGAAAAAAAAGAAAATGAGGACAATAAAAGTGGAATCTGAGGATCCCTTTGAAAGTCTTGCACCTACAGACACGGCGTCAGCCCCACAAGGGAACACCATCAACTCCCTGCCTGACACGCCGTCTACTCCACTGCAACACATCAAGGAGGAGTGAGTCTTATGCCACACTGTTGTCAAGAAAATGTAATCCTTTTTTAGAAAATGTCTGGACAATTGGTAAAAACTCTAGAGAATGTCTGGAACTTTAACTCTGTGATTTGGTTACCCACTCACAGCCCCTCTGCATAATTCCATCTATGTGCACACCTGAAAGCAGCTTTACAGTATTGTATGTGTAATATATATTAGTTTCCTGCTATATTAGACATAACTAATGTAAAGAACCGTTATTATTTCAGAATTGTGGAGGAGTGTCAGAGCAGCCCGGTTGCAGTTGAGGAAATAGCTGTCAGCTTTTTCAGCTTGTTGGAGAGCATCTTAACGACAGAGACTCTTGCCAGCACTTCAATGGTACGCACTCAATAAAGAGTCTCACATAATTATCATATATCTAATTGATCACAGTTATGACACTATAACATGACTGTTTTCAATTCTCAGTTGGAGGAGAAAGTTCAGATGTGGCAGTCCTCTCCAGCCAGTTCCCTCAACGTGTGGTTTTCATCTGCTTCCTGTTGGTCTGACTTGGTTCTTCAAGCTCTGCAGTTTCTTGCTGGGGAGACTAAAGGTCAGTAGCGTTGGTCACTCACAGAGAACTAGTCTAGTTTTCACCCCATGTTACTCCCTCACTCACTCACTCTCTTTAATCCATTAGATGGCATGATCGCGCTCCCCAGTGGCTTTGCTCCATTTGTGGAGTTTTCGGATGAATGTCAGCAGTGGAGGTGGATTGGTAAGAAGTCCCTGATTGATGAAGGTCTTCTTGTTTGAGGAGGATTCTGATGATTGAGATTAATGTCCATGATGTATTTCAGGCCCTGTTCATGACACAGAGAAGGATCTCAGTGCACTCTTCCAGTTGTGGATGGACTCTAAAGATTTAGTTGTCAAGGTAGCACAGTTATTACAAGTACTGTCTTATCACTCACTTTATAGATTGTACTGTGTTGGTCTGTTTATGTTGAACTCTTTTTGTTTTCCACAGACAGAATGTGAGGACATGCTAGAGATGACCTCTCCCACACAAAGAGCGTAAGATTCTGTCATTTACCAATTATGATAAGTTGATAGAAGTAAATGTGCAATATAAAGATAAAAGTTGGGATTGGCAGGACATGCTATTTTTTATTTTAACATAATAAAGTGTTTTGAGTTTTAATATCAATGCTGATAGTTAATAGTGTCATGTCTTTAACCAAGCAGTTCGACTGATTATGTGGTGCGGCCCAGCACCGGAGATGAAAGACAAGTGTTTCAAGTCCAGGTTTGTTTTTGCCTCTGGAATAGCTGTTTCATAACATTTGGCCTCTTTTACCAGGACATGAGCTCTTTACAACAACATACTTTTTTTTGTGTTTATTAGGAGCAGCAGCGATACAACCAGCCACACAAAGCCTTCACCTTCAGGATGCATGGCTTTGAATCCGTGGTGGGGCCTGTTAAAGGAGTGTTCGATAAAGAGATGTCTCTCAACAAAGCCAGGGAGCACACGCTGCTTCGCTCGGACCGACCGCCATACGTCACCATTCTCTCTCTGGGTTAGACCAGCTTTTTCCCTCATATATTTCCAAGGGTATCAATGTTTGCAAAGGAAAGCATTAACATATTTCTGACTTCTTTCCACTGTTACTATTCCATAGTGCGTGATGCAGCAGCCAGGTTACCCAATGGAGAAGGAACAAGGGCAGAGATCTGTGAACTGTTGAAAGACTCTCAGTTTCTGGCTCCAGATGTCACTAGTGCTCAGGTGCGATTGATTTTTCTTTCAGCTTTGTCAGGCTGTGTTACATCTACTACATTTACACTTTAGTTTTCAAACATAGGAGTGCTACTATGTTTCCATCTGCAGTTCACACTAATAGGAGATATCAGCACCAAAAACAGGAAACATTATTAGCCCCGTTTTATTTTGAAAACTGGGGCTGCATTGTAGATGTGTAAAAACTGAGACGTTTTGGAAAACCCAGCAGTCATCCGCATTCACTTCCTGTCACGATTGGTCCACCAGCGGTAAATGCAAAACATTGAGAACACTTTCTATCAGTTACAGTTCCACCTCATTGTCGGTCCAAGAAAAAAATCTCTGCCTCTAATTTTTACCATGTTGTTTTTAATTTGTAGTATTGAGCTACTAAATTCAGTTTACACAATCTGCTTCCTACTGTAATATACAGTTTCAGGTGTATGCATGGACGGGGATTATCGCTGGTTGCTGAGCTTCTTTTACTCCTCTTACCTTTATGCTGTGTCCTAATAGTGACATTTCCTGTGAGTGACAGCCTTTGTTTTCCACATAGGTGAACACAGTCGTCAGTGGAGCCCTGGATAGACTTCATTATGAGAAAGATCCTTGTGTAAAATATGACATTGGCCGCAAACTGTGGATTTACCTGCACCGTCATCGCACTCAAGAGGAGTTTGGTAAGCACCAACTGTAGTTTGTGAGTGGAAGCACGTCTGAAGAGGAGATGTATACTATTTCTTACTCTAGACTCTGTAGTTTAGAACTTCATAACTTCTTGACCTTAAAGATCAAACAAGAAAAAAAAAAAGTGCTTATACTACTTTTCTTCTTTTCTTCCCTCCAGAGCGAATCCACCAGGCTCAAGCTGCAGCTGCAAAAGCGCGAAAAGCTCTACAGCAGAAGCCTAAACCTGCATCCAAACCTGTGAGTCCACTGCACTATTCTGTCTGAGAAAAGCACATGGTAGTGGCTGATTGTGAATCTCATTGACCATTTATGTTTTAGAAACCTGGAAGTAAAGACGGCGGCAGTAAAACCCCTGGATGTTGGGAGGCGGGACAGGATATTGGCTCCAATCCCATGTCACCAACTCCAACCACACCCACCCCAAACACACCGGGGACCCCCAAGTCGCCCTTACCCTGCCTAGTCACCACGCCAACAAAAACTGTAGTCCCAGAGACAATAAAAGCCAGTCCAGGGTCAGACACAAGATCTATTTATATTGTACAATAAATAAAGTACATCCATGTGTCATCCAAGCTATTTGAAGCTAAATCTTCTCTTGTGATTCCCTGTTTTCCTCCTCTCTCTCCCAGTGTTCTCCTAGTGTCCCCTCCTTCGTTGCCTCAGCTGGGAACCATCTTACCCACCACTAAGGTTGGCCCACCAGTATCACACACGGTCACGTCTCAACACGCTGCTCGGATAGTGAGTCATCTGGCGGCGAGCTCCCTTCCTCAGGTGCGGGTAGTTTCTACTCAAGCTGGTTTGACCTCATCAGCAGGAAGTCAGCAGGCCACACTGGTCCATCAGACCCCCCATCAGATCAGGATGCCGGTGTCAGTGTCAGCCAAGGGCATTTCACAGGTAACCAGAATAACTAAATTGAGCATAGGATGAATATCTATGTTTGTTTTTTTACATTGCAACTGTTTAATCAATTTACTTTTCAATAGACTGTGGTGTCGTTGCCTCTGAGGACTCAGTCTGGGGGTAGTCCCGTCACGGTGCCAACCACCCTGTCTGTAACTGTAGCTAAACCTCAAACTGGATCACCTGGAAGACCGGCTAACAACCCTGGTTCCCCTGCTATGCTCGCCGGCTCCAACATCAAACAGGTGGAGCATTTTGTGTTAGAAGGGATATTTGATCCGTTACGTCGACTCCCAGTTGGACTCAAATGCCTCAAAGTACAAGAAGGCTGAAGTTTGGTCTTTTGCTTGTTTTTCTTTCCAGGTGTCAATAACAGGACAGCTGGGAATGAAGACAGCAGGAGGAGCAGGAATTCCAATAACTGCTACAAACCTGCGCATTCAGGGTAAAGACGTGCTCCGTCTTCCGCCATCCTCCATCACTACAGACTCTAAAGGCCAGACAGTGCTGCGGATAACCCCAGACATGATGGCGACTCTCGCAAAATCTCCAGTTGCAACCGTCAAACTCAGCCCTGACTTTCTGGGCACCGCGACCAGCAAGAGCATATCAGCCACTCTGCACATGACGCCGCCCCGCCCTTCCTCTGCCTCCAGCGTAGGGGAAGTACAAACCACTAAAGCGAGCCACATCACCTCCACCTTGTTGAAGGCGGCAGGAGAAACAGCCTTACGTCTGATGCCGACACTGGCTGTCACGGCCGACCAAAAAACGAGGACCTTCTCCACCGTGACGTCACCTGACAAGGGTGGCGCCACCATTCGGATAATGCCGGGGCTTGGTGTTATCCCTCAGAAACAGGGTCAGACCATCACAATGACCACCACTACTGGCAGTAAACCAATCACTGTGTCCACCTGTGCTAATGTGGTGACCATGGCTGCTAGCGTTGTAGCTGGTGCCAAGGGGATCACAGTTGCTCCTGGATCCTCTTGTTCACCTCTGACGCTAGGGGCAGCTACGGCCACTGTGAGGCAGGTCCCTGCTACAGTGGTTACTACACAAACGGTAAGAGAATCATTCATTCCGTCACATGTTCTTTGGCTATTGTACAGTAAAAACCCAACTAAAAGAACCACACACACTTCCCACTCTCACACCATATACATATTCCTTTTTACATGAAAACCTTTAGGAAATAAATGTTGCCAATCCTTTTAAACATTCACTCTCCTTCATGTTGCTTTCCTTCATACATCTGTGCTGAAAGTATGAGACATATTTACTTAAAGAACATAGGACTAATGCACGAAGCAGTGAGTGCCCAAATGCCTCGCTGAATAGATTATTTATTTAACTCAATCTTTTCCTCTAGAGAGACAATAGATTTAATGATCAGGATCATATCAGCTTCTTCCTCAGTTTACAAACTGTGTGATGACACCATCTCTTACCCCAAGCATTTTTTTTCGCATTATTAACTCTGAAATAAAGATTTCCTATTGGCTCAGGAACAATGCTTTTCTTTCACCATAGGGGAAGTTACCTACACGGATCACATTGCCGATCTCTGTCCTCAACCAACCACTGAAGAGCAAGAGCGTGGTGACCACACCGATGGTTAAAGGAAGCCTGAGCGCAAAGTAAGTCTCATAGTCCTCTGTTATTTATCTGAGTTTATTTATTGAGAACATTACACATGTTAAGACCTTCTCCTTTTGGAATAAATACTACTTTTACTGTAAAGATCGAGATTTCCAGTGTATTTTATTTAAATTTTCTGTGAGATGCAATGCTTTGATGGTCAATGTGTCAATGTGATGGCAGCTACATTTACACACTGTTTCTCTTGACAAGATTTCTCTTCAGCTTCTATGTAACTATGACATGTTGGTTTTTTTGTGTCTTTTATTTTCATTTCTCTTCTCTGAGCAGCCTCAGCAGCCTGGGCAGGAACATCATCCTCACCACGATGCCTGCTGGCACAAAGCTGATTGCAGGAAACAAACCAGTCAGCTTTGTCACAGCACAACAGTTCCAACAGCTTCAGCAGCAAGGACAGGCCACACAGGTAAGATTACATGCGGTCATATATATATGACTATGGCGATAAGGAAATGCTCAAAAGCTTCTTAAACAAACATGGAGCCACCTGGGGTGAACTATCTTTCTTCTTTTAGGTTCGCATCCAGACGGTTCAGGCTCAGCAGCTCCAACAGCACATGGCCACGGGCTCTCCAAAATCAGTTTCCACGGTCGTGGTCACAACAGCACCGTCGCCCAAAAGTGCACCTGATCCCCCACCGGCTCCTAAACAGTGATCCTACCTGCTCAGCAGTGAATCGTAGGTCCACTCCATCACCCACATATCTGTATTTAGAGATTTGACTGAAAATTCTGCTTTATAACGTTGTTGTTACAGTTTGTCAGAAGCCTTTATTTTCCATGTTGGACAATTTCTAAAAAAGCCAGAAACACCTGTCTTTTCTGTAATTGCTTTTGTGTTCAGACTGAAGTTTTCATTATTCGTCTATTGAATTTTATCTGTTAAAGCGGAAAAGTAATAAAAACATAAATAGGCTAAATCAGGCAGTTTACAATTGCAATCATAAAAAGTCAAGATTTGATATTCTACATTTTCCTTTCAATTGTTGACAAACTCTGGAAATAACTGTTGTTCTGTGGTTATTTTACCAAAATCTCCTTCAAAGTTTCCAATTGCTTTATGACTGTCACTTAAATCTTGTGTTTGTCATTTCATTAAATGTTTGATGGAATACAATATAGGCATGTGTGACGTGTATTGGACTTACTTTGACTTGTTTGACTCGTTTTTTGTTTGTACATCATTAGTTCCTGTACCAGTTGTTAAAATAAAACATAACAGATAGATTCTTGTCTTTTCATTTGTTATTTTTTACCAAAGAAAAAAACTAAACGACATTGTGCAAACAGTAGCTTGAGACACTCCAAACCACAAACATAGAAAATTAAATAAAAAATTGAAGGACCAAAACACAGCCTTCACTCTTCATCAGACTCTTCAAGCAAAGCTTTCTGGCAACTTGCACTTGAGGATGTGTTTCTCATTCCAATTTCTATATCCTGTCCCTTTCCTGAGAATCTCCTCACTGTGCTGTTGGAACAAGAGAGGCAAACTTTAGGAAACATATAAACAACAAACATTTCATAACTGACTTTCTGCTACTGTCCTCTTTAACTCAACTCAACTTCCAAAAATTCGTCTTACAAAGTAACATGCAGAGAAAGATAAATATCTTAAGAGGTCCAGTATAGACCAGCACCATTGCTGCAGAGCAGTTTTTCAGTTCAGATGTGCAAATCATGTTCCAACAGTTTATGCATCAAGGTGCACAAACATATAAATGAAAGATGATTGTGTTTGACTGCAGAGTAAAAGGCAGTAATGCATCAGTAAAATAGAGGAAGCCAATGACGACTTCAAAGTAAAGGTCTCATGCAGGATTCAGAACAACGACTCGTATCCTCAAGGCAGAGTTAAAATACATGTCAACCATAAAACACTTCAAAGGCTTCAGATATCAGAATAAAACTCAAAATGTTTGGTGTTTTAATGTTGAAAGAATGTTTAAACTGGAATGGAAGGGGAAAATCAGATTGTAGCCTAAACCAGCGGTTCCCATATGTTTTGGGAACTATATAGAATATAGATGTATTTTAATAAAACAATCAGAACTATAATATGGGGTAGTGGTAGTAAACAACTCTTTTGAATGACTCCCAGCCACTGTGTCACTCTGATAAGTGAAGTGACTTTGAGATGAACCAGCCCTGCCCAGAATATGTGACTATCCCTCATTTCCCCTGCACATAAGATACAAATACACAAAATCCAGGTTACTTGTGCTGAAATATTAAATCCTTTTACAGTCCAGGTTAATTAGAGTTTAATTTTTCGTGATTTCTTTGATTCCAAATATATATTATGTAATTTTCCTCTGTGTAAACCTGTAGCTAAGGCATAAGGTTGTGGAGATTCTCAGTCATCCAGGTCATGGTATATCCAAGTGCTAAAAAAAACAGGTAAAAGAACTTTGTTGAGTTTCTTGAAGACGTTTCACTTATCATCCAGGGGGATTCTTCAGTTCTAACCGACTGATGGGAGTCCCAGGTATTTAACTGGGAGGCTCCTTAGGGGTAGTTGAGGTTAGCTGAGAGGCTGGACCCACCCTGCTGTTGGTTTAGTTGGGAATCGTTTGCAGGTCGTTGGGAGTTGTTGACCCACCCGCCCCCTGTGAGTCATATGTCCTGAATTGTGAATGCTGGTTAAACTTCCCTGGGGATGGAAGTCAGGATTGTTTTGTTTGCAGCATGTACATAGAACTGAAGAAGCCTCTTGGATGAGAAGTGAGACGTCATCATTAAACTCAACCAAGTCCAGTTGACCTGTTTTTTAGCATTTGGCTCTAGCTAAGGCCCATTCTATAATACAGATTTAGTTGTCACACGCAGGTAATGTAATGTATGAAAGAATATTTCATAGGTGAGGGATACTTACCAAGAAACCACACACACTGTGCCGGCGACCAGAAGAAGGGCGACAGCTAAGTGCCAGCAGAAGCACATTGTGACAAACATGACGTTGTTGTGCAATGTCAAGTCCCACTGTTCTCCGTTTAAAGGGTACAGAACAAATCCAATCTGAAACAACAAACAGTGTTGATAAAAGAGCCGTCTGCATGGGAAGCTACATTTATAGGTGTTAGGGTGTTTGAACGTGAAACACGAAGAATATTCTGCAGATGGATAGTAGTATATGGTTCTGTGGTTAAGGACACATTCACACATTCCTGCACTTCTGTAAATCACCTGGAAGAACCACGAGCCCTGCAGGATGAACAGACAACCCCTGAGCAGCTCCAGAACAAAGTTGTCTCTTATGAACACCTCCAACATGGTGCTAGCTGACCCAGCAAACACAGCCACGAGTAGCAGCGAGTGGATGTGGGCGTCCAGGAGGGGACGGTTATGCAAATGGTAGTAGAACAGAAAACCTTGGAGATAGGAGGGAGAGTCACACACAGGAAACAACACAAATACACGTCTGAGATGTTCATTGGTGATCTGAGGGACAAAAGTTCAAACTCAGAGCTTACCTTCCACGAAAAGAGCAATGGAGAGAGCCAGGCGGTCGACGCCACGTGGCACCTGTTTGGATCTGGTGCTGGTGACCAATGCTATTCCTGAGATCCCAAAGAACAGATACATGGTGCCGTGCTGCCAGTTCATCAGCTTCACCCACGATTTGTTGTCTCTGTCGTACAGGTGGGCGTGTGGCCCGTCCACCACAAACTGTTCCACCATAATACCTGCGACGTCAAACGTAAGACAAATGAGTCGAGGGGCAGATTTGGAGGGTTTACGAATGCTGACGGATTGAGGAGGAAAAAAACTGACCCACAAATGAAGCAAATAATGTGAATCCTCCTTCGATGTAGTCCAATTTTTTAAATAAAGGTGGCATGACCTGTCTTCCGTTGGGCTGACCCTTCCTCCAGTATTGTTGGAGAGTGTGTTTCACTGTCAGCCAAAAGCCATAAAACAGAAAGAAGGCACCAGGAATGGCGTGCCCTCCAAAGTTGGCCATCGTAAAGCTCTAAAAAAAAACACAAGAAATACACCAGAGCAGTTAATAACATTCATTTGAGAGAATCACAATATTTTATTTTGGACCTATGAATGTGACACGAGTCCACTTTGAGGTGAAAGTGCAGGCTGATTATTATATGGTGTTTAGAGCCATATAATGATAACAAGTCAGGTGACAGCTAAAGGAAAGGTCAAGGGAATAAAATGGCAGCTGGGAATAGACAGGCTCTGTCACTCACTTATCCTTACAGTAAGGTCGCAATTTTGTAATGCTGTCCGAATGTTTAGTGAACACCTTATATAGTGGACTCATTGTTTCCCACAATGCATTGTGAAAAGTGCGGGAATAACCACCTGTCGAGCAAATGTCAAACGAGTAGAGCGTCGCATCACAGAACAAACTGAGGCAAACAAGTTTATTTCGATGTGCTTTTTACCCTAAAGTATTAATAGTAAGTGTAAAATAAACATTTTAAATTTTGTTTGGGGATTTTCAAATGACGTAGTGTTGTACATCAAAATTGCAACAATGGTGTAATTTCGGCGCAGAGAAAATGCACGAGCAGTGTTCAAAAGCACTTTATTCTTTTGCCAATGAGCTCACTCTCAAATATGTTACTGTATACGTGACTGTTTATAAATATATATATATATGGAGAGAGAGAGAGAGAGAGAGAGAGAGAGAGAGATACTCCCTCTACACCCACGACTGCACACCAGCCCACAGCACCAAAGCAATCATTAAGTTTGTCTTTGTCATTAAGTTTGCCGGCAGATGTGGTCGGACTGATTCACAACGGCGATGAGACTGCCTTGAGGGATGAAGTCTGCAAACTGTCTACAACCTATAGCATTCATTTCCTCCAAAACAAAGGAGCTGATCATCAGTTTCGGGAAAAAGGGAAGAGGAACCCGCTCCCTCACAGACTTAGTGGATAGAGTGACTAGCTTCAAATTCCTATAGGCACACACATCTCCCAGGAACTCACGTGGACAGATGAAACCACCTCTCTGATGAAGAAGGCACAAAAGGCTCAACTTCCTACAGGCACGGAGGATCGCTAAACTCTCCAAAGAACTGCTGGTGTCCTTCCATCGCTGCTCTGCGGAGAGCGTACTCACCTTCAGCCCCCTGGTATGCCAGCTGTTCTGTGGCTGACAGGAGCGCTCTCCAGAGAGTCATCCCATCAGCACAGAAACACCCAGCTACCTTCACTGCAGGACATTAACAGAACCTGCTGCCTGTGACGAGCCACAAACACTGGGACCAGCAAAAAAAAAAAACACTGTGCTGGTCTAATATACTGTTCACAGAACTGCTTACTTCCTCACATATGTCGGTGTTTATTATTGTTAATATCCATCCCGGTTTTATGCTGAATTTTGTTATACAGCTGTGCAATAAAGGCATTCTATTCTATTTCATTCTATAGTAAAGTAGGGGTCAGTGATTGAGTGGGTGATTTATTCATAGCAGACATATTGACATGACGAGGGGTAACACCCAAATAGATCGCTGAGGTATTCATGAGGTGTCTGTAAATTGCTGAAATGTAAAGCCTATATGTACCAGGTGCCATTTTATATATTCACACAACTTGTTGATTATGAGTATACTGTACTTTTGTCAAATGTATAAACTATAATAGTCATGTTGCCGAAGGAGAACACCACTCTAAACGGAAGGACTGAGTGAGGTAAGTGAACCCTCCAATCCAGATAGCTTTTCATTTGCCTTTCAAAACTGAAAGTCAGAGCATGTGACGCACCACATCATTTGTGTCTAAGCGAACTGAGCAGCCTGTCTACAATTGAGAGGAATGACATAATCAACTGCTCTGCCCAGGAGTATAGTTTGTGTGTCCGTATGTTTGTTTGTAAGCATGTTTACACAAAAACAACTAAATGGAATTTAACGGAAGAACCAACTCAATATTTACTCACTTTAAAGTTGCCTTTTTCTAAATGTTTGTCGTTTTTCCCCTAGGAATGATTAATGGATCTTCATGCAAAAAAAATGTTCGTCCGCATCAAAGATAGTTGGTGAAAGAGGAACTGCCTATCTGCACAGCCGCAAATTAGTTATACTTCAGTTTCAACAAAACCGGTACAGTGAGACATCCTCTTTATAGTGGATCTTATCAGTCCACTGTCACGGGTGGGTCCCAACTAAATTGTCATTCATATTTTACCAGTAGTCTACAATTGGCTTTGTTTTTTTGACTTTTAGCATTTGAATAAAGAGCCTCATTAATATTGTGGTTAGTGTGCAGAAGACGTTTGCATATGTGTCTATAGGGATATACTGCTTATTATCTAAGGCTTCATGAAGGCCAGTAGAACTTGAATGAATGAATCATCACTAAAAAATTCAGCTCGAAGAAGAAAATATTCAAACCCTTGTGCAAATTTAACCATCGAGGGACAAATAAAAGATTACCTTATCTTACTTTTCTATTCAGATTTTTTGTAACTATCTCGTTGTATTTCATATATATTGAATATCTTATAATTGCATCCCTTCCTTTTTTAATGAGCTCCCATGGGAATAAAGCAAGTGTCAAGACCTGCACTATCGCATACTGTCCTGGCTCAGATGTAGAAACGCTGGTTGCAGTCATTTAGGTGTTAGTGATTGGAGGTTATGCAACGTGACACCGAGGTATTTATACAAGAAACTAGATACATGGATTTAGTGTAGTCACTTCAAATTGCGTTTTTATTGTCCTGTTTGTGGCCCATTCAGTTACGAACCTGACCAACATGAGGAAGATTAGCTTCCTCCTCCCGTCCTCCCGTGACAGTGGCTGAGACTCTCAGTTGTGTTTTTCAATCCGCACATTTGGTCAAACAAGTTTTTCTTGACTGCCCTTGTTCAACTTGATGTCACGACACTTCACATCACACACTGCATCTCAGACATGAAGGCAAAAGAGCTGAGAGTAAACACCTCGAGTAAAAAACACTGAACTTTCACAAAATCTAATTTTCCACATCTGAAGCACAAGCTGGACAGTGTCCTCTCTTCAGATACCACCTGTGATACTGATCCTTTAATTCCCTCAGCTACAATGTGGTTAACAAAAATGAACAAACCTTATCGAACTCCCCAATGCTCTGGAGATCAGGTGAAATCCGTGAGTGTTAGCAGCTGTCAGAGACTGTGTGAACCGTGCACACCTGCTCCCTGCACTTCAAACCTGTGTTGACATCACAACATGGCCCCACCCATCATTTACATTGGTTTCTGAAAGCAAGGGAGGTCCCTGCTTGGTAACGGCTGTGACATCCAGGGAGAGAAAACAATGTTGTGTGCTAAGGTACAAATTAAAACATGTAGTGTAGTGGAAAGTGAGTATGTTTTATTGCTTATGTAAACAACACATATGCAATTTATTGTGCCTGGCGATCTTGTTATCTGAAAGGAAGATAATCGAAAACATTAATACAGAGATGTGACCAAATATTTTATTATTATCGTGAAATGTTTGATCTTAGATAGCCAAGCTTAAAAACTATTTGGTGAAAGGGTTAATATCTAATCTGTGTGCACAAGGAGAGGCAGCAGCACATGCCTGTGGGAAAGAACTTTGCTCCCATTTTTATTGTCATCATTATCATGCTCCATTGATCCTCATCTCTCGGGTGAAGTCAGTGACCAAAGAGCTACTTTAAATACAAAACTGAATGTTATAATAAAAAAAGGGGGTTTCTTTTGATTTCTATCATTAAATTTGACACTGAACTCATTGAAAGGAACATGCATTATTTTGTTTCGTGAATGTGATGGGTTATAGTATGACACAGAATAACTTCTTCTCCCTAAACGGGTTCTCAGAGGAAGGCATGGGTGTCACCAGGGGGTCCTCTTTGGCGTGGGTTTCACAGTAGGCCATCAGATCAGCTGCTGCTTTGGATACCTGTAGAAAAAGAGTTTGTGTTCAAATGTGTCATGTATCAAAGAGGAGGAAATTTACTTAAAGCACATCTGTCGCCTTTAGTTTGATATCTCTACTCTTGAAACCCAATAGCTGTTATGGGCCTTGAATACATTTTAAAGTAGAGCGTCCTGCTTGTATTGCTTGGAATGTGTTTGTTTGCTGGAACATACATGACCTGTTGCATATGTACTGCTTTTGAGAAGGTACAAGTTAAATAGATGCCCAAGTATAAGCATGAGAGTGAAAGTTTTTCTGAGATTATTTTGAATCTTAGTACTCCATAACAACCTGAAGTGATCTGTTAAATATTTAGACAATATTTTGGCCGGGTACGACGGTGACTCACTGACTCACCATCATCCTCTCTATGTTCACCTCCAGTTTCAGCTGCTCTACAGTCTTCCGAGCATCTGCAATCTTGGCCATGTTGTTGGACATCCTTCCCCCCTCCTATGAGAGTCAGCCAGCCTGCGGCAAAATGTCAAACGTTAGGTTGTCAGATAAGAAATATAAAAAATACAAACAAGATAACACAGTGCGTGTCCAAGTACTGAAGGTATCTCTGTCATGGAGGTTTGTGTGTTTGTTACCAGGATTACGAAAAAGAAAGCCAAACTGATTTTACTAAAACGTAATGGAAAGATGTGGTATTTTTATTTTATTTTCTTTAGGATAAAAAGCTCTTGCACATGCTTTCCCCCACATTTTTGATGTACTCGTCTCACTCCTACGCACCTGTTCCGCCAAATTGAAGTGCGAAGACTTCCTTAGACTTTTACTTTCCTTAACAATATTTAGATTTGCAGGGCGTTTTTCTCTTTGACATGTTCACCAATTTCCCAGGGAGTAATGTGTGAATGCTCAGGGGAAAATATCTGCCACATTTATGGAACCGGTATCAGTGAGTCTGTGCAATTTCGTGCAGTTTGATCTGATTTAAGGGAACTGTTGACGCTTGCTGGAGGCATGTGCTCTACTGAGAGACATTCTATAGAGTCTGTTTCAATTTGCTTGTTAATTCTGCTCCCTGGGTCTCAGCTGCAAGTGGCACAGGGAGGGTCTCAAAGGAGTTCAGCAGGGGAGGGGAGGCAGAGCAGCCCGCCCCATGGGGGGGTTATCCGCTTGCTGAGAATGTAAATACATTTCACAATAACTTGTTGCTCTTGCACAGTATGTTTGTTATAAACTGCAGAAGTCAAGCTGCTATTAAGGCTTGATTTCCTCTCAGTTATATGGTTGCAGTTGCTGGGGAAGACTGGTGCAAGAGATGAATCCCTGAACCATGTAGAAAGCAATAATTGAAAAGCATCATTCGTCAACGAATAAGGATGCTCCTTATTTATCAACAAATAAAAACACAAGAATTTAACCTTAAGCAATATGCGTGAATATCATCATACTTGCAGATGTACATGATCTGATCTAAGCTGTTTCCATGGATCTGCACAAATAAATTCACTTTAACAGTTTCCCAAGATTTATCTCAACTCGTAAAAATTCAGAATATCACTCACCACAAGACGGATGGCAACAGTTTGGGCTCCTGGAAAAAAACTTCAGCGGTTCTACAAATAGGCTCCTCCAAAATCACTTACAGTAACAGATGAGACGGGATTAATGGCAGAGATGAGGAGTACGGCTTCAGGAGGTGTCCTCCTTCATATAATTAGCTGGTGGTTCGGCCCCCAGGATAGGCTCAGTGCTGCAGTTAAAGGCAACATGTGGTGTGACCTTCATCTCTCGAGAATCCAGCACTCGCTTACCTGAGATTACAGAGGAGCTCGCGATTGAAGAATAACTGTTAAACATATATTCCTCTTAAATGAGCAAAATAAATGCACAGAATACAACTTCTCAAAAGGCACCAGACTGTTACGAAGAAGCTCTCAAGAGAATAAGGAAGGTTGTTTTCCAGTTTGGAATCAAGCCTTTGACAAACGCTTGGGTATGCATCTATCAAGATAATTCATAAAATAATGTATAGTCAGTATTTATTACCAGTTTTTTACTATGTTTATCATGCTTGTATAAAAACAGCAGATTTTGACATAAACTCAGTCTGTGCTCTCATCAATACAAAGGTGCAAATATTCTTTGGATATATTGATCCTTTTCTACCATGTTCTTTTCCTTATGTTTAGCTGTGGGTCGAATGGAAACCGTGGGTGTTTCTCCGACAATGTTAGATGGAGGATTTTGTGGATAATTATGCAGATATACAATATGACAATATCAAGCAAAGATCAACAATTCACAGGTAGCATGAGAGTGTCTTTAAATGGTAAGCGACTTTTGTCAACAGAATTATTTGTCTCATGCACACTCAGGGTGCCGGTCTTTCCTGCAGGGCTGACAGTTATTCCAAGCAGCAGCAGGGGGCAAAGTGGCAGCGTTATGGAGTTAAATGTCAACTGCCTCATTAACATTTGTTTCCCTGTAGTTACTGGTCTCTCTCTGTGAAAGAAACTGGACCATAAACAGTTGCTGCTTCACTGAACCAACCTGTCGCCATGGGCCCAAAAATACAGTAGCTCTGCGTACTTTTAGCACGTACAGGTTCTGTGGGCCTTCTTCAGCTGCTTTCAGACATGTGCTAGAAATCAGGATACTTACCTGAAATATTTCAAGGGGGTGGATGTGAAAACTCAAATGTCTGAGCCAGTTGCTCCAGACATTTTCTGGACATTTTCCTGCCAGTCCCTGAGGAAAATGTGTCCAGCTATTTCCCAGTGGGCAAGTTGGCTATGTTTCTACTGAAAAAGCTACAAGTACAAATATTTCACGATGAAAAAATGTACAATATGTAGAAAATGAAAAATTCCCCAAAATGTCTGGACACAATTTCCCAGACATTTTATATAACTCTAAACCTATAAACAAAACCTGCCATCAGCATGTCTCCCCTTTTCCGTTCATATATTCTATAATCTATATATATATATTCAAACATATGTGTGTCAACTTGAACTGCTGCAAGATCAACGATCAAGATACACATTTTAATGATTGATGTTGTGAGCTGCGTCCTCACTCTTATTGTCTCCTGTCTCTTTATTTACTTTTCTATTTAATGCCCTACCTCGGCCAACGTCCTCGTGGACATTTTACAGTGCAATTAGTCTCACTGAAAGAATGAGGAAAGACTAGTTCTGCATTCCACATAGTTTTAAAACTTAACCCATGCAATTCAAGTCAAACGGTCTCAGAGCCCCCTGTTCTCCCGAATGTCTGGCTTGTTTGTGTCCAGCTTATTACAAACCTGTTTTTCCAGTCTGCTTATTGTTTTTCCTGCTGCTTATTGTGTTACATGAGCAGCATTCTTACTGTAAATATTGCTTACCGTGTTTTTAGTGTGTGTGACCTAGAAAAGTCATTTCACAACAGCTGCCTTCAGACACGTAATGAAGTCTGGACATTGTCCTGACATTTTCTGGAGTGAGCCCACGTGACAATTTAGTAGGAAATCCACAGTGAGCGAGTGGGTGTGTTGATTTGAACCACATGAAAAAGGAAGTGTTTCCAGGGGACCCAAAAAAGTGATGAATTGTAGTTCAATGCTTTGTGAAGTTCCCTCACCACTGACGAGTATAGCAGACCTCAATAACTTCACGAAGCATTGAACTACAGCCGGGTTCATCACTTTTTTGAATCCCCTGGAAACATTTCCGGTATCGTATTGAAGAGGTTTTCTGAGTTTGCCTGTGTTGTGACTTGTTGCAGCGTGTTGAGCCCTAAGGGCCACCGTCCGTGTGGATGGACCGACATGGCACTGCTGCTGGAAAAACAAGATCTATATTAAATCAATGTTGACTAAATGTTATTTAGCATTGGAAATTTTACCTACAAAAATATGACCCATATAAAATTTCAAAGTTAAATCAATGTTATGTTCAGTATTGAGAAATTCAACCTCAACAAAAACCTTAGTTACTTATGACATTGAATTAAAGAAGAAAATTGTGTTTGGCAGTTTGAACCTTCCATATATGGTAAGTTACATGTATACATGCTGATGTAAATGTCTTATACCTGTGGTATAATTCATGTGAATGCGATGCATTTATGTAAAATATGAATTATAATCAAGTAGTATAAGTGTGGTCACGTTTCTCCAGTCAGCAAAACGTGGCACTGTTTAGCCTCCATACTTTTGAGCCTTCATGGTTAACAAAAAATAAAAAGGATCTGTTGCTTTAATGTTTTTCATGTGTATTATTATCATAAAGAGAAATAACCATATTTACTGCAAAACAAACCAAGTTGGCGAGGTTAAGAATAATAACCCAGGCCCCCCCGGGTTGTACCATCTGTACTGTGGAGGTGGGCGTGTTCGAACAGTGGATAGCTTCACCGAGCTCCACATTAAACTCAGTTATTTCTCGACTGTCGAGGTTAACGCGAGATTCCTCCGACTGTCAACAAAGAAAGCCCCGTGTAGCATTCAAGCTAGCTGCTCCATCCTACAGTATACAAGCAAAGACTCGTAGAAAGACTGGGACTGTAACGCGCGGCGGTGCTTCGGCGTGGAGACAGAGAGAAGAAGCCTCCACGCTTCCCTCAACGTGACTTTCGCCGATGTCCACGTTTTCATGTCGGCTCGTCGTTGTCTGCGGCTCTGTGTCTGCACCGAGATGAATGGCATCATGTCGGGATGACAGGAAGATGGCAAACGGGGTTGGAAGTGAGTGTGCGGCGGGGGTCGGGTGCATGCTATCCGCTAGCGTCGGCCGGGAACGCCGCTAAACTTCCTGCGCGGCCGCCTCCGGTTCCCCTGCGGGGGAGCGGGAGGCGATCGATGGCTGTCAGGACGAGTTGACACCTCTGTTTACACTCGTGTTGGCGGCCACTGTCGCCCGCCGCGCTCCCCGTGTGCCGATGACCATGAGAATAGCCGGCATGGTGGAGGGCAGCCGGAGGTGCCAGAGTTCACAGAGATTAACGATCCCGTGGATGGATTAGCTGGCGAAACGATTCAACATGCGTGATGTGCAGGCTTCGTGAAACCGCTGTGTTCAAAGTGTGTGTCGTTTGTTTTTTTGCCCGTTTCCCCCCCCCCCCCCCCCCCACCCACATCTGCAGAACACAAGCTGCACGTCATCGGACCCACGGAGCCATGGTCAGTGAGGGAGAAGCTGTGTTTGGCCACATCTGTCATGAAGAGCGGACACCAGAACTGGTACTGTTCCCAGTCCAGTAGTTCTTTGTCTTGGGCAAGTCCACATGTTTTGCACGCCTATGATTTAGTCATAGGTGGTTTGAACATGTATGAGCCTGTCACATGCTGAATGCCAGTGTTGATAGATAGTTAGGTAGATAGAAAGATGGATGGATCTATAGATAGAAAGATAGATAGTGGCTCACACATAAATGCACCAACAATAAGAGTCATTGGGTTAAAAATGACTCTTAGGGTCAAGAGCAGACTTTGATCTATTTATGATTGGGGCATCATAGATAGATAGATAGACAGAGAGACAGACAGATGGATGCTTTATTCATCCCCTTAGGGAAATACAGTGGTTCACACATAAATTAATAATAGACCAAAAATACAAGTCACTGGGTTAAAAACAGGATCAAGAGCACAAAAACAAAAATCCCTAAGAAGCCCCTGATCATAATTAAATAGATGGATAGATAGATAGATGGATAGATAGATAGATATTTTTGGGGGAGGACATTTTATCCATAATGGTGCCACGTCCCTGCTGCAGGCTTTAGTTTTTGCATACTTGCACACATACGCTTTTGCATGAATAAGTAAAATGCCCCCTAAAATAATAAAAGGTAAATGGGCCGTGTATATATAGAGCTTGTATAGTCTCATCGACCAATCAAAGTGCATTACACCACAAGTCACATTCACACGCTGACAGCGCAGCCATCCGAGGCAATTCGGGGTCCTCAGTGTCTGGCCCCAGAACACTTTGACGCGCAGAGTGGGGGCGCCAGGGATCAAACCTTTTGGTTTGTGGACAACTGCCCTCTACCTCCTGAGCCAAAGCCGTTCTGACAGAATAGATTTAGAATCAAGAGGAATTGAGACAGAGTAAAAATGATTTTACGACAGTTACTAGAGTGGCACTCAGTAAAGGGGTACCTCGGCCAAATGCCAGCAGTCTCCTTATATTAAGCTGCACTCAATTGCACACATATAGATCAAAGTGATAAAGAAAGTGATAAAAACACAAATCTGTCTTCATTGTCCCGCCATCATGCACACACAAGCACTACATGCAGTTGACCCTCTGCTTTTAACCCATCCACGTGAACACAGCACACACAGTGACCACACAGAGCAGTGGGTAGCTATGGAAAGCGCCCAGGGAGCAGATGCTAGGGGAGTAAGGTGCCTTGCTCAGGGGCACTTAGACAGTGAAATCAAGAGAGTCCATCTGTCCTCTGGGACAGGAACAGATACAGGTCTGGTCAATTCTCCAGTCCAGGTTTGTTTGCCAGTCCGTGGCCTTGAACCAACGACGGTCCAGTCTGATGTCCCTTTTTCTAACCACTAGTCCACAGCCACTCCCCTACAGCCTCGGCAACTAGGAAATATATAATAGGCTGTTGTGTACTAAATCTGTATAAAATCTCAGTTAACCTCACAGCATTTCTTCACCTCACCAGGGTATCTGTCAGTCGAGCCATCAAACCATTTGCAGAACCTGGGCGGCCACCTGACTGGTTCTCTCAGAAGGTACGACACAGTCATTATCTTATTACAACCCAAAAACCAAACTCATGATCTCTGCAGGAAGTTTGCCACAGTATTATTTTGTCGCGTCACAAAGCTAATCCTCTTCTCCTCACAGCACTGCGCCTCAAAGTATTCTGAGCTCCTGGAAGCAACAGACGCCCCAAAGTGAGCACACAACTGACCTCGATCGTACTTTTGTGGACTTGCAAGCTTAGGTCGATGAGCTTCTCACTGTTTAGAATCCAATGTTTTACAGTAAAAATGAATCGTTTAACTGCAGGAGGAAGCGGGGTGAGAAAGGTGAAGTGGTGGAGACGGTGGAAGACGTGATCGTGCGCAGGCTGACGACCGACCGGATCGATGAACTCAAAAAGCGAATCAAAGAAACTCAGGACAAGCACAGGTAGGCAGGCATAGCTTTCAACAGCACGGACAAGTCACTGTCAAAACAACGACACGGTAATTGAGTTATAAACTGCACAACTGAGATGTGCTGATATGGTGTTTTTAACAGGAAGCTGAAGCGAGAGGCTGAGCTGATCAAAGCAGGACATCTAGATTCCAAACTAGAAGAGCTATGGGAGGGAATACGGCAGTAAGAAACAGAACCTCCTATTTCATCAGTTTACACAATAATACAGTTGATTTCTAGTCTATTTGTCAAGCTTATACATTAAACCGACCAATAACAAGCTAAATTAAATGATCTTCTTTGTGTCTGTCAGGAAGAAGAAAGCGGAGGAGGAAGAAGCCGAGTGGAAAAGAAAAAACACAGATGCTGCTTTTCAGGGTATCTGGGGAGGGAGGTTGTGTTGTTTCACTTCAGCTGTTCAGTCTTCAGTGTTTGCATTAAAGGTTCAATGTGTAAGATTTAGGTGAAAGCGATCTATTGGTAGAAATTGAATATAAAATAATCCTAGTGATGTTTTCACTGGTTTGTTTCATTTTACCTGTACGAATTGTGGTTTTCTTTACCCCAGAATGAGCCCTCTAAAATACTTTATATCTACATCGGGATCAGGTCTTCTCTACGGAGGCCGCCATGTTTTTTGCAGTCGTTTTATGACAACTGAAGGTTACACAGGTTCTCTTCCTTGTTTTGAAGGGGAGGGTGTGGTGAAGGGTATTCAGGTGCAATATGAACCCTTACCACTAGATTTCATTAAATTATACTCACTGAACCTTTAAATCTATGGTTCGTAATCCTGGAAGAGAAGGCTACACCTGCAAACGATAGACCCCACCCCCTTCCATCTGTCCTCACGTCAAAGCTGCGCACGTGAACTGCCAGAAGCCGACCTTTCCATGACTCGCTTGCTAAAATCGGACTATCGTCTCGGCTTCAGTCATGTTTTGGGATTGTGAGGACTCCAGTTATGTGCAGTCAGAGCACAGGCAGGCACATTGGTTGGTGACAGAGAGGAACCAGTCATTTCATTTGATCTTGATGAAATGATTGGTCTATTGGTTTATTACTGGCCTTTCTCTTACTCATTAATTTATTGATGGTTATAGGGACGTGAAGATGATTTTACAAGTGTTTACAAATAGCGCACCAAACCAACCTTTAAGCATTTTATTATTTGGCCTCAGCCCGAATCACAACAGATTTTAGACGTGGAGGATTTTACTGTATAACTGTAACAAAATGCAGATAATATAAACTGTTTAGGAAAAATAACTTATGACTGAATTAACGTCTCTCTTCTCTTCGCCGCCCCTCCCTCCTCCAGCCAGAAAGGTGGCAAAGGGCACAACCAAGCGAGTGCCCGACGTGTATGTGCCCGACGTGTATTCGCCCTCAGGCTGCGGCTCCCCGAACCAGGAGTTCTCTCCAGGTGCCCCCCTCGAGAGCTTGACCCTGGATCTTGGATCTCTTAAGAATGTGAGTCTCTGTTTCTTCTCAGTGCCTCCTCTTGAGATGTTTAAAGGCAAGAGTTTGTTGCTGCTGGCTCAGATTAGGGATCTGTATTTCTGTCCCTCATTATAACTTGGCAGCACTGCTGTAAGACGTTAGAATTTAGCTTTATTAATCATCATTCTGAAAAGGATCTAATATTCCTGACTGTTCCCTCAGGGGAGGCAGATACACATTAGAGACACTCACAGATTGAGGGATGAAAACATTCTTGGATTGATCTGTGAATAATGACCTCACTCTTCCTCCTCCTCCTAGGCTTCGGGATCGTCCAGGTTCATGACATTCTCGGAGTCTTCTGGACTTGCTATTGAAGACATCAACCAGGCGTCACTCCTGGACGAACTCGCCCAAAAGAAGCTCCTGTGCCAGAAGGCCACACCACCCCCGTCTCCACTCTTGTCAGAGTTACTGAAGAAAGGCAACATCTTGGCCTCTAATTCCAGACTGGTACGTTGAGAGTGTGTAATCATTTGTAGTAAGAGTGCATTTAGGAAGCATTTACTCATATTGATCTTCCACTATTCTTCGTGGTTTTGTTAGATGTACTTTGTTTTTCCAGTCATATTAAGACTTCAGTCATTTTTAAAATGTGTTTAATTGGGAACACATTATTTATATTTTTGTTGGGCTTTAACCATCCAGCGTATAGATATTTGATATTATCTCAGTTGATCCAATTTATATTTTGAGCATGTGTGTCTTATATCCTAGTGTGATGTAGGAAACAACTCCTGCAACTGGCTGGCTAGTTCTGTGTTTTTCATTATTATATTCATATATTATATTCAAATCCATACCTCTAGATTTCCCATCAATCTGTACACATTTACAGTCAGAAGTCACATCATGCACATATGTGTACAGTGTTTATGGAACTATAATTACAGACTCGTATATTTTGTTGAATATGTCCGTCCATACCATTTTTTAAAACACTTTTCTCAGAAATGCCTTGGAACAATTCAAATGTTATCACAGGACAAAGCTCGATACCACTGTGACGTGACCGAATACATATTTGGTCATTACTCAAGAATTAATGCTCTAATTCTGACACATTTTCAGACAAATGTCTAAATACATAAAATTGAATGATAACAGTTTATATCCAAAAGTATGTTCTGCAAAAACACTTCTCAGGCCTTTATTTAACTCTAAGTCTGCAGCTCGGCTTGTAATCAGAACCAAGAGGAACGAACACATGAGTCCAGTTCTAGCTGCTCTGCACTGGTTGACTTTTACACACAGGATTCACTTTAAGGTTCTCCTCCTTACATACATGGCTCTGAATGCTTCAGGACCGAGTTAGATAGCTGACTGTCTATTTAACTATGTCCCGTCAAGAACACTGAGATCATCAGCATCAAATCTAATAGAGGTTCCCAACAACTAGGCTCCAAGGTTGTGGAACAGACTGCCGCTATGAAATAATTATTATCTTTAAAAGAAAAGCATTTCTCTTTACTTCAGCCTTTGGCTACAACTTGCACTCGCACTTTTTTATTTTATTTTTATTTTGAATGTCATTTTAACATGTTCTTGTTGTTATAAACATGTTTATTTTTTTATCTAAGAGCTATCTATCTTTGAAGCACTTTAAGCTGCATTTCTTGTATGAAATGTGCTATACAAATAAAGTGTATTATTATTATTATTATTATTATTATTATTATTATTATTATTTTTATTTTTATTATTATTATTATTATTATTTACCGTCAGGGGCAGTTGGGGAGATAGTGACCATAGTTCCTGAACAAAAACCATGAGGCTGTGAATCCAGTTTCTTTTCTGTATGATCAAACCGGTCGTGCGCGTGTGAAATGTCTTTTTCCAGATCATTGCCTCACTACATTCCTGTGGAAATGTTTCTGTTCCGACTCGCTCTGCTGACTGTACCTACACATAAAATACAGTCAAGTGTAGAGACGATATGGCATTCAGGCATTGATAACATTGTGTAGTATACATACAAATCTCACTTTGACATAATGTGCGACTCAGAAACCTTTTCCTTGTAATATGGGCAGGAACATGAAAGCTGTTTGTATGTGTTAAAATGACAGATCGGTGATGGTGACGTGTCCTCTGGTAACATGATCGCAGCACATGACTTGCAGCTGGCTCTGCCGAGTCAACCTCTCTCTCAGGCAACAGGTATGGACACCTGGTTTGATTTGTTTTCATAACTGATAAAGACTCATGCACCACATTTGAGTCCTGTATTTTTTTAACAGTTCATTTTCCTTTATATAAATCTACAAAAAAAGTTCACAAAATAATTGCAGTATTTGATCTTTATGGTTTTATATTTGTTCATTTTACTCCTTGAATTTTAAATGCATGCATTCTTTCTATATCAGCATGCTGACCGTAAGCAACTAGAGCCTTCACTGCTTCCTCTGCCCTCGGCATTGTGTGTGTTCCTGAGTGTGTGTGTGTGGATGTTTGGTCTGCAGGTGCCCCCATGTTGTCCCGTCTTTTGGAGGCGGGTCCCACGCAGTTAACTGCTCCATTAAGTTTCATGGTCGGCACCAACTCAGTCTCGAGCTGTCCTCTCTCGGCTGGCTCGCTTCTTCCTGTTGACTCCACTGCCTCAGCGAGTACAGGTCTGTCCACAATGATCAGTGTCCAAGTATGTGCTCAATGCAAAGGCCTTAACTGATCTTTAAAATCAGCTGCTTTATAAACACCCTCAGTTTGTCTCTCACTCCCTTTAAAACTAGCAAATATTTAGTATAATCAGTTCAATTGTTATGCGTTTGTTTGTTTCTGCAGAGGATAAAGTGTCAGGTCTCTGTGAGGAAGACGAGACAGTCTCCTACATGGGAGATGAGCTGGACCTCAAGACTGTGGGGGACATTATTGCAATCATTGAAGACAAGGTGCAAAAGGACGAAGTGCTATTTATTCACAGAAATAATTGTACAATCTGCATGTTTCCATTTGAGTTACTAATCCTGGGCGTTTGCTCCTTGACATCACTGCTGAGATATGGGGACATGGTAAAAAAACAAAACCTCAAATGTTCTCTGAGTCATTTCTCTTCTTCCACAGGCCGATGAGGCTGCTGATGCTTTGGATGCCGCTGCAGTCGAGGCTGCCCTGTCCCTGTGCGAAGAGAATGGCCACGCACTGGTGTCTGGTGCCTGGGAAGCTGGGCCTTTCCAACCACATGACTCTAATCACATAGTGCCCACAGGGGTTCCACAGGCATCATCTCTTCTCTGTAGCCTGGGGGGGGAGACAGTCGTGTCAGAAGTCCAAGATGAGACCTCAGCTTCACTCTCTTCTCTGTGCAACAGTCAAAATCACTGTCTCGCAGTGTTCCCTATGGGATTAAGGAGGGCTCCTATCAGCTGCTCGTCCTCATTCAACTCGAGAAGTTTGGAGCACTGCCCCACCGGAGCAGCTCCACGGCCCGAGGCCATGAGAGAAACTGGAAAGGTGATGCACCCGAAAAGCCAAATTTCCTCGGTTGTTGCCATAAAACGTGAGAGTGAGAAGTGGACACAGCTAAGACCTACTCAAGCACATGGAGGTATGCACAGTCATGCGTAAATGTGAGTTTTCTCTTGCTTCATTACATGCAATCTGCAAAAAAGATCCATATACATCTTCACTATCTTTGCAGAGTTGGTATTAGAAGATAGACCACAGACAGAAAGGCATCCCAAGGTAAAACACCGGATGAGGACAGAGCCAACATGAAGCTTTTACAGCAGTCATGAACACTAAGGTTTATATTTATCTCTGCATTTGTCTCTATCTTTGCAGGTGATGAAGGCAGAGAACGGAATCAGTGTCGGGCGAGTAGAGAATGCCTCAAGCTCCAGAGTGGACGATGAGATCAACGGGCCAGAAGCGTGCGGGGAGGAGGAGGGCGACGGGGTCGAGGGATTCTTGTCAGAGCCAGACGGCGACATGGATCTGGAGCCCGCGGCCAGTGAGAGTGAGGACGGATACAGCCTCCACACGGCGTCCTCATCACTGCAGCTCCACACGACCGCAGACTCCATCCCCAGCAGCCCGGCCTCCTCGCAGTTGTGAGCGACACTGATTCAGAGAGAATGCTTCTCATTTCTATCAACACGTAACATGAATTTGTGTTGAGACCAGCTTTCTGTTTGATAATACTTTTTGTTTGTCCGACCTTCCTTCCTATAAACCGATTTTGTGCAGCTCTGTGTGCAGCGAGGACTTAGAAGCTCTACAGGCTCACAAAATCTGGAAGAAAGCCATTATGCTGGTGTGGCGTGCAGCAGCCAATCACAGGTCAGAATACGACTCGTAACGGTAACACTAGCCGCTGATGCTAGGCCTCTTCTACACAGTAGTTTCATTTTAAATTCTTAGTTCAATACTGAAACAGATTTAACTGATGTCAACCTGTTGTAGGTACGCGAATGTCTTCCTGCAGCCAGTAACCGATGATATTGCACCAGGGTATCACAGTATCGTGCAAAGGTAAGCATGACATATAATGTGGTCACATTTTGTCTTAAAGGGGACATATTATGCCCATTTTACCACAGTTGATATGGCTCCTTGGGGTCGTAATGAAATGTCCGTAACATATTTTAGTCAAAATACCACAAGGATCATTTAAAACAGCACCCTTTTTACCCTGTCTAAAACAGCCCTCCTCAGATTTACCTGTTTTTAGTGGAATTTTCATAATATTACCACTTTAAGTCAATTTGCCATTAATTAAGAATTTTACAACAAATATGTAAACTTTAGACACCTTTCATTTCCGCTGAATGACATTCGATTATTGAAGCTGCTTTCAGACGTGCACATTTTCTGGAGGGGATGAATGTGAGGACGTAAATGTCCCTTGTCTGAGTGAGCCATCTGAGAATAGAGCAGGAAAATATCTGGAAAATTCACAACCAAGTGTGTTCAGGATGAAGGAAGAAGACACAAATAGAAGATGTCAACTTGGAAAGTGATAAGATTCAAGAGCTTTTGGTGATGAGGGCCGACGCTAGTGTCAGTGTGCTAGAAACAAAAGTATGTGATTTCCGTAGCAGAATTTATAAGTCATGTCCTTCCTCCTTCACGGTCTACAGCGGGGGTGTCCAAACTTTTTGTCCCCAGGGCCACATACAGAAAAAAATGCGGGCTGCGTGAGGCTTGTATAGCTTTGCCGTATAGGTACAAAATTGGGCAATGCACGCAAGGGGCTCTTGAGTGTACCCCTTCTTGCATGTCTCTGAAAACGCAGAAGCATCGCCGGCCTTAAAGCCTGAAACATGCTTCTGCGACTGCGTCTGCGTCTTTTCACGCCGCTGTGGCGCAAGACTCGTTTTCATTCATGCTTCCCCAACCGTTGCGCATCTTACAAAGCAATTCCGCGCCAGAACACTAGGCGGAGTAATGCTTTTTGTCGAGACGACCTTAGAGACGCCTTCTTTCTTCTTCGTCGATTGTTTATTTACATAGCCACTGCGGCTCCTCGTAGCCTTTTTCTGGCGGATATCTTCTGCCAAGTGCTCTTCTATTTGGTCCATATTCGTTCTTCTAAATCTTCCGTGATTTCTGCCGGTATTATGGGGCATGAAACCGGAAATGCAGCTCCAGAAGGGATGTAGAGCAGACCAATCACAGCCTTGCGGGCTGAGTGAGCTTGCGGAACTTTGCCGTAAATTTTAGAAAAGGGGGTCGACACCCGTCAGCACGTAAGGAGGGATACATAAGCACGTAAGGGACCCGGAAGGGCTCTTGTACTTACGGGCCCGTGAAAACGCAGAAGCATGTTTCAGGCTTTAGTGCATCAACCCCGAGAGTACAAACCCAGAACAACAAGAATCAATAAAGTAAAATTTCTTCAAAATAAAGCAAAACAAAGTGTTATAAGTAAGTGCCATTTAAGTGTTACTCAATTTTAAGTTAAAAAAAATTATAATTTAATACAAAAAAAAAAATCATAAAATATTTTATGACATTGATGCGAGCCAATTAAAAATGGATGGTGGGCCGCAGTTGGCCTGCGGGCCGTAGTTTGAACACCCCTGGTCTACAGAGACATCATCCCTCCCCTGAAGGTTCTGGACATTTTCCTGTTGTTGTAAACCCGTCTGACCATTTCCTGCTTTGTTCGGAAAATATCTGAAAACAACTTGACATTAACATTAACCAGCCCAGCAGCTCACATCACAAGACTGAACCCTCATTTCACCGCTCTTTCTTTCTTCTCCTCCAGGCCCATGGACCTGGCTACCATCAAAAAGAACATAGAGAATGGTTTGATCCGGACGACCGCCGAGTTCCAGAGGGACATCATGCTGATGTTTCAGAACGCTGTCATGTACAACAGCATGGATCACGACGTGTACCACATGGCGCTGGAGATGCAGCGTGACGTCCTGGAGCAGATTCAGCAGTTTCTAGCCACCCAGCTCATCATGGAGACGTCCGAGGCCGGCATCAGCGCCAAGAGTCTGAGGGGCCGTGAGAGCACACGCAAACAGGACTCGACTGACAAGGTGCTTCACTAGAATTTTGACAAAAGCAGAGAGTACAGAAGAAGAGACAAGGGTGAGACAACAGGCTGACTTAAAGGTAGAGGGGAGTGAAGCATTACTAGATCTGCTGGCCATTTTCCAAAGTGGGTCATGGCGTCCTGTCAGGTAGCCATGGGTGTTTCCATGAAGAGTCAACATCTTTAAAGATTTGAAACCTTTGGTGGATCATTTTTCACAGTGAAAACCTGTTTGTCATATGACAACTTTTTTAGGTTAAGTGTTTTCTATCAGTTAATGAGTACAAATCTTAGTTTGGCAAGTTGACTGTGCTGTCGATCCCAGGCGTTGATTTATCTCGGAAGGTTTGAC
Source organism: Platichthys flesus (assembly GCF_949316205.1). Lineage (NCBI taxonomy): Eukaryota > Metazoa > Chordata > Actinopteri > Pleuronectiformes > Pleuronectidae > Platichthys > Platichthys flesus. Next base: position 12,258,371 of record NC_084959.1, on the reverse strand, counting down.
TGTTCAAAGAAACTGAAAAATAGTTGATTAGCTACAGTATGTATCTCAAACAAGTCTCAGCCAAAGGATGACTGCAAAGTAAGAAATGTGTTTTTAAAACAATGGTTATACTTTGGAAAATGGTGAGTGTTAATGTAATAATGCAATAATGTAAAGGAACATTACTGACAACTATTTACCAAAGCAACCTATTGTTTTCATCTCATTTCACAACAGTATGAAAATGAACTGGCACTCGGCAGTTTGCTCGGGTCGCTGGTGTTTGAGAAACACCTTCTCTGGCCCGCTAAATATTTTGAATATGAAATATGACATGACGCATTTTCACTGTGTACTAAAACCAGTAGTCGGCTGAAAGGTAGAAGATGATTGTATAACTCTCCTGCTTATGCTTTGAAAATGTGTTGAAAAGAACACATGTCTGTTATAGAGATAAACGTAATGTGTGGATACGTCGTGCAAATTGCAGTGCAGTGAGGAATGAAGATGTTAATGCTTAAAATGGCAATATGGTAATAGAGTCATTTATGAGAAGGACATCTGTTCTAATAGAAGCTCTCTTAAAGCTTAGTTCAACATTTCCCTTGCACTGAATCTACTGCGTTCCATCTGTCTTTCTTGCTCTTGAGACTTTCCCTGAGTCACAGCTCTGATGTGCACCGTTTTCCTCTTGCAGGACACTGTCTCCATGTCTTCTCCTGCCTTCCTCCTTTCTCTTTTTGTAAGTACTCATCCTGAAGCCTGTAAAACTTTTACTTTCTTTTCCTTTTTCTCCCTGAAACAAAACAGAATCGAAGCCCCATGTTATAAAAACTCACTCCGATAGGGCTGAAGTCGATGTGAAGAGCTAAACTGACTCCTGCGCAGTCTTTTAAGTGGAACACTCCTAAATGTGGTCTGACAGGATGGTTTTCCTCTCTTCTAGGATGGAGGCACCAGGGGGCGCCGGTGTGCCATAGAAGCTGACCTCAAGATGAAGAAATGAACACATAGTATGAACATTTTGCACAACGGCGTCCCTGCGTTGTACTGACAGGTGTGATACCATAAGACTGAACTTTATCCTCTTGATAGTTGCACAGATTCTCACTCTGCATAACGTGCAGTGTAACCTTTATTTGCACTCTTGATTATATGGGTAGACTGAAATGTGGAGAAGATCCTTTACTATGAGACAGCCATACAGACATGGATTACATACTGTGTAATCCCAGATTACAATGGGACGTTCAGATAGACTAGGTCAAACCCTGCATAGACGTAGCTACAGATCCCTCAGACTTAGCCTGCTCTGAATTTCATCAGGTTACATAAGCGAAGAAGGAAAGTTCCTCCTCGTCACCAAGTGGGCTGAAAATAAATCTGCAGGAGGAGGAATGGTTCAACTCCAGATCCGTGTTCTTGATTTCGATCTCATGTAAAGCCAGAGGCCAAAGACTCTCATTAATCTAATACTCTGATCAGTCTGAGTGGTTTCAAATTTAAACACTTTCATTGCTGTTACAAACTATTTTCCTTTTTTAATTTTTTAATTTTCAAACTTAATGTTTGTGATGAGTTTGTTTTAATTGTGGTACACTTCCTGCGAAAGTACCTCCATGCATTCTCTCGTTGTTTACAGTGTTTTTGAAGACAAAAAAAAAAAAAAAACGGTCTTGTTAAGAATCTGTTTTGTGAACTTTAAAATGTTGAAACAATAAAAACTGTATTAAGTGCCCCCCGAATCTACGATGTTCTGCTTGAATTGGACAAAATGTTTCCACAGTGCCAACTCAAAACAATCCAGACCACTTCAGTAACTTGCAATTTAACGTTGATGTTTCAGAGATGTTTTTTTTGTTCAAATATTCCTTTGGGGAATCTTAGTTTTTATATCCATTTTTTTTAAATGTGTGTCTGATTTGCCTAATTTGTGGGGGAGCAGATTTTCCTCTGGGTCGGGTTCGGGATTTGTATCTGTATTGCACAAAATTGTTCAGTTACATGAGCGTTGCAAGAAAATATAAGTTACATCTGTTGTTTCCTATACCATTTCATTTTTGAACTGTTGTTACTAAGCACTGTGGTTGTACAAAGAGGAAACAGCATCTTCCACAAAGCTGCCACTCTGGTATAATAGTTTTTTCCATGTTCAGTGTTATGTAAATTGGCCTCATCAATAAAACTCCATTCATAGTTTTGATTGAATCAGAGCCAATTCATTAATAGGATGCTACTTATCGATGCCTTGTTGTTGTTGTTGTTGTTGTTGTCTACCACTTTGTCCTTACGCATTTCTGTCAAGTCAGATACATGTGTGTTCATGTATTCATCTCCACTGTTGTTGCAAAGTGAAATGATAAATGTTCCTCTACAGTCCAGTCTCAGTTTTGGGTCAGCTACACTTTCTGATGTTAATGTTCTGAGCTTCATCCATTCAATTTGAAAGAAATGTCAGCTCAATTTAAGTAGTGAAAAGAACTGTGTGGGAGTCACTGCCCTTTCAACACATGGTGACCAGACAGCAGTGCGACTATAGGTTTGTTTTGCATTTGTGAGTCATGTTGAATGTTTGAATTCATGCTCGAAGCTCAAAAAATGCAGGCATGCACAGGTTAACTAGAGCAGCAGGTCAAAGGCGTACACGTTTCCATCCAACCACAGGAGCCACTGCACCATGCATACGTCTTGTAAACCTCAAAGACGTAAGTGCGCAGTCCACTTCTGTGCAAGAGGTAAATAAAAAGAAAAAATTACATTAAATTCAAAAAAAGAAAAAAGAGAAAATAAATGAAAAGTATATTTTCACCACTTTCTAATTTTCTGTAAATTTTGGTAATTTGAGCATGTTAAAGCCCTCAAAAAGCTTATTAATTTGCCTGAAAAATTATAATAATCCTTACAATTTCAATAGGGCTTCACTGTCTGTCAGTGCCTGTCAGTCAGGGCCGGCCCCGGCAATGTTGGCGCCCTAGGCGAGATTTCAAATTGGCGCCCCCCAACATACACACGCAAGCTGTCATGCATCCCCAAGAAGCTTTGGACTGTATACAGATGCACACACAGGAAGACAAAATTGTAAGCTATAAAAAACAATAAAAATATAAAATAATAAATATAAAAAGAGTGAAATCAGCTGTACTGATAGCATATCATGTCGACACAAATAAACATTAATGATGTCCATTATCGGGCTGATTCTTACTTCTATATTGTTCTTTCTTCTCCTCTACTTTGCGGTGCTTTCTGAATTGTGCACCTGATCATTTTTATTGGACTATTAGCACATCAACTCCATCCATCTCTCATGCTATGCCTTGATGTGTTGTTTCTCCACTTCCTTTGGACTATCCCTCCATTTTATGTCCCTTCAGAGTGTCTGGTGGTGCCTCAAAACCTTCTGGAGCTGTTTGCCGATATTGGCACAGAAGCACATTGTGTGAATAGTTTGATTTGAATTGAAATGACTTTTTAATGCGACCAGCTTAAAAACTGTAACTGGCTCTACAGCTGACGATGATGCACCTATATACAATACACTGTTACACAAGTACAGTTCTTTTTTTTAAATCCATTCTCACATTTCATAATTAATACTTGGCCTCCAGAAAGTTAGTACATGTGCACAGACAAGTGATAGGAATCCAAAGCTGTTTTTTAAGACATAGCACACCTACACTTTGACAAGTGCATGTTTTATAAAAACTATTTCAGATAATTGAATTTCTACTGCATGTTGAAATGATTTAATTATTTTTTAAGCTATATTAGGATTAAGGTGTAAACAGAGACAGTTTCTCTGTTTGAGAAGGAAATTCTCTTCCTCTAATATTAATGGTTTATCTACATTCATCTAATAGACTTTGAGTCTTCTACTTGACGGTTACTGAGAGGTAGGTCTTTTAACAGCTCATTTGTTTTGAATACACAAGTATCTACAGCTGTGAACCCATCACCCATATTGTGTTGTGTACGACTTTGAAGAAAGTTTTTCTCCTGTTAGTAAAAACCGTTTGTGTCGCTTGTATTGTATGCAGTGGAATACATTAAAATGTTCACCCTGACACAGTATGCTTGTTGCAGACAGAGTACCAAAGGAGATGTGTTGGTAGTAACATTTAAACCAGGATGCTGTGCTCTCAACGCATACTGCATGTGACTGCAGTATTCTTTCATTAGCAAACCTCATTCAGGACAACAGCTGGAGTGCAGAGGAACCCAGCAGCCAGCAGGGGGCAGCCTCAGGACATCACATGGAAACAAGCAGCAGCTTGATTCTTGAAAGGCGTCAGAAGTCAAGGCTGGAAACTACTGGGTTATTCTCTAACAATAGGTCTTTAAAGCATGTTGAATCATCCAGTATCTAAAAGCCAAAAATATAAAAGTAACTTTTAAGTAAGGCTTTCAGTATATGTAGAAAAGTAGTTTAATTTAATTTTAATTTTTTTATATTGCATTTATATATATCTCAAAATAATAATAATAATAATTACAATTTCTTCACAGGTGACTGACCTACGCAAGCCTGTAGCCGCCACCCCCCACAGGAGATTATGTGCTTGTGTGTGTGCGAAGCGAGGAAAGGAGGCGGACCTTTCCCGGTGCGTCCCGGGGTTAGAGGATGATGGTGTGATCTGTCTGGTTGAAATCTTCGTCGCCCACTGATTGGAAATCATGTGTCGTCAATCAACTGAAATTAAAGTTGAAGCTCGGTCTGAAGAACTAAGTGTGTAGCTGTCTGACAGTTTCACATACTGTGTACAGATGCCCGTGTCACCTGTATGTTTTATTTACCTGCTCAATTATGTGAGCAAACATATCAGACACTGAGACAAACCAACCACAGAATCACACATGAACGAGTCAAAGCACATTCTGGATACACGTTTAATTGTCTGGTACTTTTGGTTTAAGTGTACAACCACACTAACTGACACCAAAACCTGATCTGTGTGTGTTTGTGTGTGTGTGTGTGTGTGTCTGTATATCACAGTTACAGTTTGACATGTCTGTGAGTTAGTGTGACCCTGAATACTCTCTTAGTAACATTTAGTGTGTCAGTAGTCATGTGTGTGTCTGTGTGTTCACCGAAACAAGAAAATAAATATGCAGCTAATAACACTCTCTCACAAGGATGCATGCAACAGTCATGACATGGAACACAGGGTTGACTATGAACGTAAAAGTGCTTGAGATGAACCTGAATCTTTCACAAATACGAGAACAGCTAAGGCAGTTTGGCAGTCGTAGTGCACAGCGACCAGTCTTCATTTCTGTTGAGGGTTTGATTTAAAGAATTTAAAGCTCCACAAAGTTAGTGAACCTCACAGTTCTAGCTGCGGGACTAACGGCGGATTTCAAAACACAGTCTCTCTTTTTTATATAAAACATTATATAAATAAAAAGGTGCAGGGTTTATAAAATATTAAGAAATTTGAAATGAAAAGCTTTTTATTTTCCTGGTGCAATAGGTTATCTTCTGACGGGTTACTGAAAGGAAGGTATTGCATTACATTAAAGCCCCAGTAACCTCACAGGGAGGGGGGGGGCATTTTGGCTGAACTAAGCTGCTTGTGCCAGATCAAAAGTACGTCTCTGTAACAGCCTCTTCTAACGACACACAACAGTCATTTCTCAAACTTGAACCTATAAACGAATCGTTTTCGAATGGAAGAAGCTGAACAACCGAACGCGTATGGAAGCAGTCGTGCGAGGAGCAGGAAGCTCTACTGTAGAAGAAAGCTCAGTTTTTTTTTGGCAAAATACATAGGGTTGCATTTTGTAAAATGTTTCTCTACTGTGTGCTCCTTTACTTCTATGGTGCCAGAAGTCAAATTGCCTGGTGAACCACAGTATCCTATCTAACATCTGATTTGACTCCGCTGTCACGTCACAGTACAGAAGCTCCCCCATTTCTTTTAAGACGACCGTATTATTTAAATTATTGTCCTCGGTTACTTCCTACAGAAAATCAACATGAGCCAAGATGCTCAGTAGTTACATTCACTCAACTTAACTATTAAATAAATACCTAAGATTTAAGGGAGAACACAAAAAACATTCAAGACAATAAATAACTACAAAACCTAAACAAATAGAACGTGTGTGTGTGTGTGAACATACAACTGCTTTCAGAACCCCAGAGGGAGACTCGTGTGTCATGCCGTTTCTATAAGAAAGTTTAAAGGCTCCGACACATCATACGCACCGCAACAGTGAGTCTGCACGCAATGCTGCTACCATCAGACAGCCATCATGCAAATCTTCATTTCTACCATCCAACAGGAGAGAAGGCACATTGTTTCCAGTGGCATGATCTCCCACTGACTGCGCTGTACCCCCGGAGATCTCTTTACAAAGTGGCCAGATTGGATCAGTTACACACTTCAGTAATTTGCACTGTTGTAAAGTCTGTAAAGAAACGTGCTCTCATAACAGTCCTCATTTGCCTCTTTGACGGCCGACCAGTCGATGCAGCTTGTCACAGTTGTCCAGCCTCATGGACTCGGCCTTCTGCTTCAAACGCTCATCACGGTAAAGTTGTCCGAGGTTTGCCAAGTCGGACTCTGAAAAGGAGAGAAAGAGAGAAAACGTTATTTTTTACACTCAACACTTCTACACACTGGTGAACTCCTTAATTTCGTTGTAACAGTAATATCATTGTGGTATCCCATCACAACTTCAGGCACAACACTTAACAACGGTTTGATTGTTCATATGAACATCCTCGTCGTTCAATCATTAGATCGTCTGAGGCAAAGACAGCATCCAATCCTGAGAGCTGCTTCCGCTACTTCTTCTTTTGTTTATTGCTGTCTCTACTTCAAGCAACTGGTCCAAAAGTCTAAGGAACCAAACTATAGTTCAGTTCTATCTGGACTGAGACCAGCTCTCCCGGTCAGACTACGTTTTGGGTCGGACTGTGATTCAAGGAACCTTTCACACCTGACATTTTGGTTCAGACTAAAAAGTCCAAATGTCTGAATCAAACAACTTATGACAGAGGGTTAAATGAACCGACTCCTGCATCTGTACGGAATACAACATTATAACCAGCAGCCATGACCAACATTTACAAAATCCACCTACTAAAACCTCTAAACTTAGTTTAATCCACAGATACAAATGAAGTGTCTGCTTCTCTAACAGGAAACAATACAAAGAGATTTCACATGAATCAAGAATTCACTGTAACTAAAAACAGACTCCTTGTCTCGGCCCAGTGAGCTGCTCACTTACTCTGCTGTTTCTCTTTCCAGCAGCTGTTCTGCAGGTGTTCAATATAGTCACTCTCAATTGTTTGCTCGAGTTCATCCAGCGCAGCTCCGCGGTACTCCTTCTCAAAACTTTTATCCACGTAGTACGGTACGCCCATGTGCTGAGTTTCTCTGGACACCACCAGCCCCAAAGCCCTGAAACCCAACCACATCATTCACATTTATTCAGTGCAATAATGGCGTCAATGGTGGTGGAACCCGAGTGGTTATATTTAAATGTCACCAAGGTAACGCAGATGCTGCGGCAGACTCACGGCTTATAGAAGAGACTGTAGGGTGGGGTACTGGCCATCATCTGAGTAAACACTGATATGAGGATTAGCACAAGCACGGGGAGAAGCTGCAGGAGGGCTGTGAAGGTGTTCTGTGGGAAGAGAAAAAAATCAGCACAGATTACAAAGCCTGTAATACTTTATGTAGGCCGCACTGATACTGTGTTCATGCCAGCGTGGTACTTCTGTGTCTTTGAAGAGAACTGGGAGGTTACACAGCAGTAAAAGCACTTCGGTTATGAGTCAAGTAAATGAGTGACATTAGATAAATGGTTATCGACTGCAGCCATGTTAAAAGCATGATCAAAAACCTCATATCACCACAGTTCTCCACTGCACATTAATGATTAGGATCTCCACAGGAGGATCACAATACAACACTCAATATAAAACTGTGGCTGTGGAAAAAGGGATTTATCTTTTTGTTCAGTGAGTCACTGACCTGACTCTGGTTGTCTTCCACCACCTCCTCGCGCCTTTCATAAGCACGTCGACGACGAGGCTGATAGAACTGAGAGTAGGAGGCGCCCTGGTTGGTGTACACGTGGATGTTTCCTGTGGAGAGAGACACACAGTTCTAGAACATCTACACTTCTAAACAAGACCGCAGATAATACGTTTTAAGAGTGGCTAACAGCAGCAATCCAAGACTAGACTGACAGAATAATGGGGAAATAAAGGAGATTATTATAGAGATTTTAATATTTTGTCAAAAATGCCTCACAACTAACCTGTGGGAAACCTGCCTCCAAAGAAAATGTTAAAGAGCTCCTCTGGGGAGATGTCGGCCTCAAAGTCTCTGTTGAAGCTTCGGTAGTGTCCGTGGCGACTGTGGCTGGATGGCTGGGGCGCGTTTGAAGTGGCAGACTGGTCTCCATACTGATCATACTGTTGCCTCTTTTCTGGATTGCTCAGTACTGCATATGCATTTCCTATTGCTGTTGGGAGAGATAGAAGATGAAGATCTAGATAAAGATGCATCATGTTTACAATGATTCTAATGCAATTTTTGTTCTGATTCTTATATTCTTTATGTGTATATTGGCAACGGACATCAGAATTCGGCTTTGTCTGAGTTATGAGTTTGAGAAGCTGTTTGAAGTTGGACCTAAGTTAGCTGATGTGTATTACGAGCATTACGGCTGCCTGCAACTGCTGACGGGGCTCTTTTCAGAAAACTGGCACGCATTTGTCCCTTTCACCTTGTGCAGCATCTCTCTGTCATATCTCTCTTTGAACCTAAGCTCAACACAGAATTCATAAACAGGATTAAAACTGGTAAAATAAAGTGACCAAGCTTTGAGCCTCTGCCCTGCTGAGGTTGGTTTAAACAAGATACAACAAGCATGAGAATGCTGCTCTTGAACTGACTGCGAGGTCAGCCTTTGGTGAACGGTGGGTAACTGAGAAAATAAAATATTTTAGAATATTATTGTTGGATCAGTTGAGTCTTTTCATTAAATGAGAGCAATAATCAATATAATGGTTGAAACTAGTCACAAAAATAAGGTTTTTGGTAAAACCTTTGAACGATTCTGTGGCTCCTGGGGCGAAGTTCTTGTCAGGGTGAAACTTGAGGGCCAACTTCCTGTACGCCTTCTTCAAATCTTCATCGCTGGCATTTTTGGTAACACCAAGGATTTCATAAAAATCCTTGCAATTCTTTATCCTGCAATAAGAAAGTAATGTTAGTGAACATCTTCACGTGGTAGTTATCCATCCAACAATCAACAATCAATATTATATCTACATGCAAAGTGGGGATGCACTGATCCAATGCGGATACTGGAAAACTGAACCATTAAAATGTTGGCAGCTGGGATGTGGTGCCGACAAAAGACCAGACTCTCATCAGTGTGAAAAACCATTGTGACAGCACAGAGTCCCCATTCACCTGAGAACGCCCTGCCGCTGATCCTCGGTGTAGGTTTTCTTTTCGTCACCACTCGCATCACCGTTTCTGATGTCCTCGTCTCTCCAGCCTGATGGCGGGGGCACGTGGTTCGTTTCGGGGACTTCACTGCTTCCACTCCTCACTATGGCATCTATCAGCACTACAGACAGAGAAGAGTGTCAGAGTTCGGTCGACAATTCTTGAAATTCTTCCCACTGTGTTGTCTTGATGGTGGTGGAGAGCACTGTCTAACAAACTGCTCCAAAAGTTGGTGGAGCTGAAGGGCATAGTATTTGCTCAGCATAATGTTCATACTATAATAATTTCTTCCTTTCTAGAGCTGGGCGATACGGTCACAAGTCCTTTGAAACAATCATTGAAATATCAGTCGATATTGACAATAATTATAAGTGTCACATTATTATTTATTTTAAATTTAAAGACTGAATTTGTTCCTGAGTGGAAAGATTTGGTTTTTATTATATCAATTATTTGTTATACCTTATATAATTGTGTTTCGCACAATTCACAGCTATTATATCAAATATTGGATTGTTATATGGCTATTGATTAAAACTATACTGCAATAGTTATTGATACTTATCACCCTGCCCTGAGTGTTTCCTTGAGCTCAGCATGAAAGAACATGCAGAATCCTTCTCCTGACACCCATATATATAGTACGAGGAGAGTGATATTATCCATGCAAAATACACCAACAACAAAAAGTCTTATAGGGCCTAAAGAAATCTATTAAAGATTAAGGCTTAATTGCATCTTGCTGGAAATTAAAAACAAATTCCATTAGCAAAGTTATGTTGGTTCAGATACCCACACCAGTCTGTGCTGGTGATGAGGGGCCTGCCAGCCTTTGATCAGTGGACATTTTCCCTGATAAAAACATTCATACATTTATCCATACATTTTTATCGTCTTTAAGATTATTTTAAACACTAGGTGGCGTTATGACCCATGTTTCACCCATATAAGTAGATTTATTTTAAAACACTTGCAAGTAAATGTGATATTAGAACCAGCATTTATTCGCTTTATCACGTATCAGTTATATAATTTGGTTTATAGCACAAAAACACGTGTAACTGTGCAGGATCTCGTTAAATATCCATGTGAGAATAACATGTATTGATAAGTAATCATGCAGAGAAACGACGGGATTAACACACAGCGCCTCCTCACTGTCAGTCTGTGAACTGCAGCAATGGAGCAGTAATAAATCCCTGCAGGATCCCGCACAAACAGCCTTAAATAATGTTAAATAAATACCAATCTGCAAAAAACGATTCTCTGAGATGTGGAAACATACGAGTAGGTCAGTCACTGGAGCTGGGTGAGCTTGACATAGCGGTGCTGTGTTAGCAGGCGGCTAATGTTACCTCTGGCCCGGGTGCTGGGGTATATATTCTGGGCTTCGTGCAGCAGCTGCAGCGCCTTGTCCTTCCGCCCCGACCGCAGACACAGCTTGGCCTTCTCTATCAGCCGGTCCGCCTCCGCCTTGTCCATGTCCCCGGCACGTCACTGGGGGCCGTTGGGCCGACACTGGTGGCTGTCTGCGGAGCTCTGTCCCCGGTGCAACGTGCGTCAGTGCGGGCATACGGCGACGGGGCCCCGGGTTAGCCGATTAGCTTAGCCTGCTGACTGACAGCTGCGTAACGGCGGCTGGGTCCGAGGCTGCAGCAGCTCACTGTCCGGGGAGCAGGCGGCGGCGGAGGGTGTCAGGCGGAGAGCAGGCCTGCAGCTGAGCCATGGTTTTAAAAAAGACGCGAGTCTGCGGACTGGGGGGTTTGAACACTTGTGTTCTTTTTAGATTCTGCTGGGTTTAAAGGGCCACAGCTGAAATACAACGAGCCACTGGAGCGGTGACAACACGTCACTTCCTGTGGCGTGAGGTCTGAAATCTGTCTCTTTACTGGAAAGCATATTCAAAACAAAATCAGGTATAACTTTGATATCACATCAGAGGCACAAGATGTATGTATTATTATTATTATTATTGATTAAAAGGTATAGGTTCAGTGTGTAAGATTAAGGTAAAAGGGATCTATTGGCAGAAACTGAATATAAAATGATCCTAGTTTGTTTCATCTAAATTAAAGGAATTGTTGCTTTCTTAACATTAGAATGGGACTTTTACACTTAAATAATTCATTCAATCATCATAAAATATTGTATATTCAAATACTTTATATATACATCAGGAGCAGGACCTCTCTACGGAGGCCGCCATGTTTTTTACTGTAGCCCAGACTGGACAAACTAAACACCTTTTTAGTTTTTATGACAACTGAAGGCTACCACAGGTCGTCTTTCATGTCCCCACAGAGCCAGACTCAATGTTGGTGGCCATCTTCCTCGACCTGTTAAATATAAATATCCAAAGCAGGAATATACCTAACCATATACCTCAGCCCTTCAGCTGCGTTCATTTGCCGCCTACTGCTTCAGAATGGGTGCACATGCATATGAAAACAGGTTTAGTTAGTCGTTTCGGGCTAACAAGTGTTTTTAGTATCCAATGGCTCATTAATCTTTTTGTTGCTAAATAAATTGATTGATTAGTACACTGAATTAAGTTTTCGTGGTCTGAAATCTCCAGAAAACCTTGTTCTGTTAGTCACCTGGAATTGTTTTTGTTAGAAAGTGAGGCAGGTGTCTAGTAAAGCTGCTGCTGCATTTAAGGTATTTTGCTCACGGTGTATGCAAGTGCGGTGGCTATGAAGCATAGACTTTATATAAATAAAGATGGAGTTCTCCACTTCCTGCCACTACCCATAGTATCCTGTTTATGACATCTTGTATCAAAGACGAGGCAAGGCTTTGGAACTATAGCTTAACCAGCCACCAGGGGGCGAACAAGACACTCAAGGCTTCCATTGTTGAGTCCATCTTTAGTATATTCTTGGTTGACTAAAGAAAGCTAACATCAGCATTAATACTTCCACCCTGAGAAGGAAACGGTGCCACGCATTTTTTATTCATGCATATTTTATTCAATAGTAAAAAAATGTGATTTGTCCCATAGGGCATGCTTACAATGTGTGTATTGTTTAGGAAGTCAAATGCCAAACATATTTCCATAGATAATAAAAAATGTTGCAAGATAAAATCCATTATACTTGTTTGTTGAAATATGCATGTAGACCATACAAGAACCAGAAACAGAGGAGGGAAAATAACCATAAGCTAAATTGTAACAATAATAATATCAGCAGTAAATAGAACCAGAGTACAATGTTTCCTGTTAAATGTTAGTGCGACACATGATTTTCTTTGTGTCCATTTCATTTACATCTGAAAACCATGCTATCATGCTTTGGCAGCCTGAAAGTTGCTTTTCACTGAGATTATATTCATTCACACTATTGAACATTTTCTGTACATCAGTACAACAGAAAGAAAATAAACACAAGGCTTCACATCTCTTCATACGATAAATCAATATAAAAATTAAAAGCAGTGGTAATAAATAACAGAATTAAAAAAAAATTGACAGAACAATCAAAGGAAGCCTATTTATAAAATCTGTAAAACAAGACAAATCAAACAACAAACATAATTCAAAAAAATAAAAGAATTCAAGTTTACTATTTGAAACACAACTATCACAATTATAATCTCACGTAACAATTAGGAACTTAACTGCATGCATTGATGCGTTCCGTACCATAAATGCTGTGTTAAAAAATCGCCTGTCCATCCTCTCTTGTCATACCTTCATCTTTAAATAGAAAGATGGAAAATAAGGTAGAAACAATATGGATGCATGAAAGGAAATTCTAGAAATGTACGTGATAGTGTGTGTTGGGGTATGTCAACTTTCCCGAACCGCGTGTTTTGAAAGGAACGGGATGTTTCCTGTTCGTCATTCGTTTCTTTTCTCTTCCTCTATCAGTCAAAAGAAAGCCTTTCAGGGCCACTTGGCATTTTATGATAAACCGACTTCTCATCAAAGGATTTTGACACGTTAGTTTATGTTTGGATATTTGAATCACAGTGTGGGTGCTTTTCTCAGCCTGTTTCTCTACTAACATGAGTGTAGCCCGGAACATTTGACTGAAAAACAAGGAATCAAAGTGATTCACACATTTAAATGCAATATTGGATGGCCCTGTCTGCACTTCTGCTCAGTTTTTCAAGAGGGAAGGACTTCTGACTGCCTAAAAATGTACTAAATAGTTTTCTAAAAAGTAACATTCATTAACCCAATTTTTTGTCTAGAAGCATTTTTACAAATCCATTGAATACATTTCAGGTTAGATTCCAAATGAGACAATGTGTGGTTTGTTAAATTCTCTTCAAACAAAAACTTCAAATTTCAAATTAGTAGAATTCCCTTCTCACTCAGTTATATTACGCTTTGTAGCTCCTTTGCATCACATCTCACTGAATTGGTCGCACAGCAAAAAGTGCAAAAATAGTAAAAAGCGGAAAAATGTGGACTTGATGACTGCACAGATTCTTTGACTTTCTCTTTAGCAACAAGCGGGTGAGAAATAATCAGGTAGTGTGTGACAGCAGAGGATATCCCAGAGTTCAAAATCCCTACCCCCCCCCCCCCCCGTGTTACAGAATAGCAGTTAAATGCCGCTTAGTTGCCATTCATAGCAATGCAGAAGAGACCATGATTCAAAGCCTCCTTCAGTGTATACTTTCCAGAGAGATAATTTGCGAAGTGTGTGAGGTATAGCTGGATCAAATGCCATGCTTCTCTGAGGCTTGAATAATTGGTGGAGAGGAAGAAAATAACTTTGTGGATGTTCTGGATGAAATAATAATCCTCTGAGTTTGGATGGAGATTTGTCTTCGTACGGGAGGCTGTGGTCTCTTTTAGCAATTTTCAGATGTTAAATCTCAGGGTTTCATCTGCTGAGGCTCCTACAGGAAGAATCAGACTCAAATTTGACTACTGGTCCTTTCGTCCCCTCCCTTCGTTCCCTCATCCCCTCCAAGTTATTTCTAGCTAGGAGATGACTGATAATAAGGGAGGAGAGGAAAGGAGTCTACTGAGACATACGGTGGAGATTGATCTTAAATTGCAGGGGCTTTGCTGGTTAGGACGATGGTGGCATCTTATACGAAGGTAAATCAATCAATATAAGTCCACTGGCAAGATGGCGCTGCAAGTATTCAAAGGTACACAGTTTGTTTCTTTTTTGCTTTCTGTCTCAAAAAGTGGCGTGACTTGGTAATACTAGCAAAACAACTAGGTAAACAAGATTATGTTGCTCAGAAGTGAATTTGTGAGTGATCTATAATAATAAACACTTTAGAAAATAGTAGAATGATGTGTGTGGCATGGATACTGCAGTTATGTCTTCTGTCAGGCCCTGTCAGGACGGAGCAGACGTTTGTCAGCGCTCAGAACAACACAGCCCCCAACAATTCAGCCTGTAATTGAACTGACAAAAGGGAACAACAGGCAGAGACGACTTTAAATCACACGTTTTCCCAGACAAGCTGCAGCCTGCCGGCCTCCACTCACCCCCCTGCCGTCTACCGTAAACCCCAGCTCCCCCCTCCCCCAACCGTGCAATGACACTGTCATGGAAAAAATGACCCTTTTTTGCTCATTTTAGATTTGCTGCAGAATTCATGTTCTGTCTTTGGGCCTGTTTGATTTCGATGCTCTGAGGCCTGAATTCCCGATTTGGCAATGTCTTGCTGCGCAGCGCAACAGCGGCACAGTACTGTGGCTCAGACAGCCCATCACTGGATGTTGCTGTTGTCATCCGTGCCATTTGCCTCCGACATATTCATCTTCCCCATGGAGTGACCCACATGGTTCACCCCATCCCGGCGAGGTGGCATGCGCTCGTTGATGCGGTCCAGGCCCTTGGCCTCGGCAAAGCTGTTGATCTTGTGCTGGGGGGAGAAGCCACGGATCGCTGCAAAGAGAAGACACATAAACAGGGATGAGGTGATTATATTCTTATATTTGGAGTGAACGCATTACAAAATCAGAATTTGAAGTCAATGCGTCCTGATACTCAACTACCAACCTCTTGAATGAGAATAGCAAAAATACCAGACAATTCAGAGGCATTGTCACCAAAGAGGACAACTGAGCCTATTTCTAGACAGATATACGTATAAAATATATTATATGATGCTTCAAAATGTTTAGTTTTTTTTTCACATATTACCCGTATAAGCTGTTCAGTTATTCCTGCAGTTGACATTAGTGACAGGGCAAAGAAGAAGCTTAAGATGAAATGTCAGACTTTGATATTTCCAATACATATACTATAAAGTTAACCCCACCGAAAAATACAGCTTCCTAGTTTTTAGGAGGCACCATCGGCAGGATGGCCCGGTAGTGCAATGGTTATTTTCCTGTAGATGGTCCAAGTTGCCATATGTAGAAATATGACTAAAACATCCTCCTGTCCATCAACTGATATCCTCACCTTACATGTCCCAGAGCGGTTTCCAAAATCCAGTAGTCGCTTGTAACTTGAAATATTTGTATTCTATTATTTCCTAAATTATCCAGACACATATGATAGCAAGAAAATGATCTTTAACTCTCAATGTGTAAAAACAACCATGGTCAATGTTTTCCATCCTTATATATATTTTAAATAAAATATGAATTTAAATTAAAAAAAAGTATTTGTGATGGTAATGGTTGCTGTCTCATCATGGACGCTCTTGGTTAGTAAGCAATGATAACCTTCAACATATCACAAGGAGCTGAGGCTTCAAGATGCATATTTCATGTTGATGCTCCGGTCTGTTTCCTGTTCTTGTGCATGCAACACTTTTAAGAACCAGATGGAGGCCATTTGCAAGCCAAACCCAAACAATGCAGTATTTTAATCATGCATCTCTTAGCAGCACTTGACTTTGCAGTGTTTAAATTTATAATGAAAATTCCCTCAAGCCTTAAAAAGCTTTTCCCTTTTCTGAATTTGCATTTATTTTCTAGTGTTACGGTTAGGGTTAAACCTTGTGACTCCTTTTCATTAGTCTGAAAGCTAGAATGCACTGATTGTCCAACAATCCATGTTATTTTCTCTGTTGCCTGGCCACACAGCACATGTGGGAGCAAACAGCGACAAGATCATGATCCCTCACCTGCTTCCCATCCTGCAAATACTGTCAACTGTGAGTTATTTTTCCCTTTTACCAGCCAGGAAGCATTCTTTGATAGTTACTGCTGTGCATGAGGTGGACTTTGTTACAAAAAAATTGATTTATCTCATTTAAATTCACATTTTTAGTCAGTTAGGTTCTTGCTGGTTTGTTAGCAGGTTTATATGATGGTAGGGCTGATTCATTTTCCCAGATTTCCCAGAAAATAATTTAACATGATAAATTTGACATTTTTTAGGGAACTGATACCTATGAGTGTGCAGCTTGAGGGAATTTAAGTGGACTGTTGGTCCCTGGCAGTAGTATGCACTCACTAAGTACCATTCTAATTTTAAAAAGTATCTTCATCCACTCTAAAATAATCCTCACACTCTAAAATTTTAAACCCACTCATTTAGTAGAATTTCACTCTGAATGGAAACTGCAAAGTAAAGTGCTGGCCGTACAACATGTCGCTGGATTGAGTTGTTATTATGTGAGTTGTTGAGTGCATGAACTTGTTGGCGGCAGGTGGCCTCTGCAGCAAGAGATGTATGTTTTCGTATGGGTTGGAGGAGGAGCACGAATTTACCTTCTCCGTCCTCATCAGGCGGCTCGATGGCTTCAATGGCTTCAATGGTGGCTGAGGGGGGAGGAGGGGGAGCAGGTTACTCGTGACAAAGCCATGCAAATGTAAAAAAAAGCAGCCCCGGCGTAAAGGTGGCTCGTTTCAGGTTAGATGAGATACAAGTGTTCACCGGCAATACAGCCAAACCCAGAGGAGCCGCGTGCATTACTGCTAAAATAAGTCATGTCAACATGGGGTTCAAAAAAAGAAATGAAAATAACAAACAGAGTGAGTGACAGAGATATTGACATGGAAAGAGTAATGGAAAGAGGAGAGGACAGAAATACTTTTTTCTGGCGTTGCTCTCAATATTTTTTTTTTTATCATAACAAAAAAATGTAATAATATCTAAATGAAAGTTCTTTCTATCGCTGCTGTCAGCACACCGGTAGTGACACAGTCATGGATACCACAAGCACAAACCTTGATTTGAAAATACTTTGTTGATTTAAAGACTGAATAGAATCCGGGCTCTTTGTGGAAGCTTGTGTAGTTCATGTGAAGTGGCTCAGTGCTGAGGTAAAGAGCTGGAGAGGATCCAGAGAGCTAAAGACAGACTGACACTTTTGTCGGAGTGGATCGACACAAGGTGCAACTAAAAAGCAGTTAATAGACTTGAGAGGGTGAGAAATAGAATTCCAAGTGAATTCACATGTTCTGTCACCTCTTTGTGTAAATAGACAATTGTTTGTTAACACTTTTACACGCTGTACTAACCTGCAAGACAAGGAGTATGAGGGTGAGTTGGTTTTACCTATTTCTATCCACATTGTCTGGTACTATGATGGAAACTCTTTTCAACTTGGAACCTTTGCGGGATTCTTCTTGCGTTATTACCACCACAGGGACCATGGTCTAAATAAACCCCCCCAAAAGGTCCCTGGTTTGCTGTTGTTGAAGTGTTCTTGGTTTTTATAGCATCATTGTTGTAAAGTCTTCTGCATTTCTGCATGGTGGACTGTTTTACCCTGACGAATAAGGGAAGGCTATGTCATTACCTAAAAGACCCAGTCAGCAAGAGTCTGTGAATGTCTATGCCATCGTTTCCAAACATCTCTGTTCCTGCCCCTACAGACTCAATCGGGTCCCCAGAGTATTCAAACTAAAACTGGGCCAGCAGTCTTTTCAAACTTCTCCATTTCAGCAGCTCTAAGAGTAGTGTGGACACCAGGCATATCCATAGCAGGGTTTTCAAAAGAAAAACACTTTTGGTCAACTCTGTAACACAAGGATCTTCTTTTAGCTGAAAATTGATAAATATGGTAAAACACAAAGGTGGCTGGCAGCTCTGCGTTGAAGACAGAGACAGAGACAGAGAAGGAGAGAGGAAGGAACTGAAAGATGGAGGAAATGATGGAGGAAAGGCTTATGCTGAGCCTTGAGCTCACCGCTCTGCAGTGTCTGTCTGCCTCCAGAGAGAACCCCGCTCGGCAGCATGCCAGTGGGCGTCAGGCCCTTCAGCGTCAACACATTTTCACTCTCCTCTCTGCAGGAAACACAGACACACGCACACAGGCCAGAAAACTTTGATGAACCTTGATCAGACCAGAAGAAAAAAACAACTTCATACCTCACTCCGACAACACATCCACTCCCTCTATTCATGTTCATGTACACACACACACACACACACACAAAAAAAAAAAAGATTCCAATCTGAAAACACTCTAAGATCAATTTTACCTGAGAACTTGGAACATTTTGGCCATTTTCCCAATAGCTCGGATCTTGTTCTTGATCACCTCCTTACGTGCGGCAGCTGCATTGGCTGCAAAGGAATATTTATACACCCATCGTCATTATATGCTCTTGTGTATATTGGGCTTTAAGATGCATGAAATAATTATACAAATAATAATAACTAAAACCTGATTTTATGTGTTTTGTGGTAATTTGGAAAACAACTTTATATTTTATTGATAATTTGGGCTGCTGTAATGCATTTGACACTGTTTCTGTTGCAGATCTAGGGGATTGGTATTAATGAGTGCGTGACAAAACTCAAAATCGACTGAGTTTCAATGTGGTTTCATGAAGGGACATTAGATGCATTACAACAATACAAAATTTGAGCCAGTACTTAAAGGGGATACGTTTGTAGAAGCACATGGAAAAGAGAATAATTTGACGCCTGATTGGCGAGAAAGCGATATTAACAATTCAAACCAACTTGGCATATTGGATAAAGGAAGACCCTTAGTGTGAAGAGCTCAGATGGGAACAGTGGGAATGTACACATCTCGTCTCATGAAGGAGTTTGTTTAGTTTGTGCTGTCTGAAATGAACTTGTGATGCCCTGATGATAAAAATCAATAATTAATCATTCAGTCGTTAATTGCAAGTCTTCTCACCATCAAAGATCTCTTCTTCTTCTTCATCATTCATCATGAGTTCATCATCGGAGCAGATGCTCAGCACATTCACCAGCATTTCTGTGACTGCATGGGGAAGAGATTGAGAGAATTAAAAGATAAAGATGTGGTGTTGTCTTAAAAACACCAGACAGACTTCTGAGGTTTCATACCCTTCTCTCCAACAAATGGCAGAGACCAGGTGAACACGTCCATGAAGTTGGGCAGCCAGTAGGGATGGGGGGAGCAGTTGAACTGTCGGATGTTCATGACATTATTTTCATACTTCAGTACAGCAGCTGGTGGGGAAGCAGATGGTCAGAGTTGAATAATGCTTTTCTTTAAGATAAAGACAAAGATTTATTTAAGAAAAACCCAATACCAAAGATTACATGATTTACTATATATAAGCTCTGCTGCCTTCATACAACATCATTAAAACATGAGATATACGGTCGTAAAGTATCAATTCATTACTAGCATGTTGGCATGAAGAGGCACAAGCACTCATTAATCAGAACCAAGATATTGATTCCGCAGATTTTATTGGAAAATGTGTCTTTATCACAGATAAATCAGTATTGACATATACTCCTTAAATCTTTTTTTCGACACATAAGTCAATAAAATAAATGAAAAATAGGAGAATTAAAATGTAGAGCTACAATCATGAATATAAAAAAATTCAGACAGACGTTTTGAGTAAGTTCATCAAAATAAAAATGTTGTTTAGGGACATTGCTATACCCCTTTGCATATTATTGCTCTGTTTCTAATTTTTAGTAAATGGTACAAAGAACTAACCTTAACCCTTACAGCAACTGTCACTTAGTTTGTTTAGTGTGCTCTGTGCAGGGTCTGTTCATTGCATCCTCTCACAGCCAAATGCACAGCAATATTTCATATATGCTTCAAATGTTTGTTATGTTTGATGGTGTTTTCATATTTATACAAACAGCCCCCTTGTGTATGTGCAGAGCGAGAGCAGCAAATGAGACATTCAGCCACCAGATGGCCCAGCTGAGGCCAGGGATCGCTGACACTGTTACATCAAGAGGGATAAAGCCACATGGAGATAGTCAGCGATGCAGACAGTCCCTCCCACACTCCCCATCTCCCACAGCCCATGGCAACCAAGGCACAGCTCTGAGAACAAAAACAGAACGGGGGCTCCCTGATGCATTCTAATGCCCGTTAACAAGCTA
Organism: Platichthys flesus; assembly: GCF_949316205.1. Lineage (NCBI taxonomy): Eukaryota > Metazoa > Chordata > Actinopteri > Pleuronectiformes > Pleuronectidae > Platichthys > Platichthys flesus. The sequence continues at coordinate 12,237,673 of NC_084959.1, read as the reverse complement.
AACACACGCACATTAACTCAAACACTGTAGTTTGTGCTGCTAAAAGCGTTTTTATGGACAAGTCAGAGGAGCCCATACATCACATCTTTCTTAGATTTGTTTCCCATAATGTGTCTCTTTCTTCAACACCAAGTTGTACAAAGGGAAAGTTATAAGTTAAAGAAGTGCAGGCATTTCAAAGGTGGCAACTCCCTTTTTTCGATGCAGGCTTTTCTGTTTCCTGCTTTAACATCTACTTCACTAAATGAATCACTTCAGACTGTATTTCTGCCTTTATATTGCCTTGGACATCATATATCATATATACACTATATATATATATATAGCTGGAACAATTCCTCTTAGTTTATCTGTGATTCTTTGAGGGGGAATGATCGGATCCAGGAACAAATTAAAGCAATAAAACGAACAAAGACATTTTCCGACCTTTGTTGTTGTAAACATCCAGGTAGTTGGGCGCTGAGAAGATGGTGATGAGCGAGGGGAATCCAGTCGTCTGACTCTTGCGGTACATGCGGTAGCTTCAAGGCAGTTGGGTGGAGGGGAAGACAGAAGAGAAGCTCATTCTCACACGTGTCGATATGTTTCTATATTTGTTTCGGCACAGGTATGTGTGTTGTGGGGATAACATACCCTGCATCTTGTGCTTCATGCGCTCGAATAATTGATAATAGGTTATTGCTCTGTAGGAACTCACAGACAGCCGGATAACTGGAAAAGAGGGAGAAGACATTGGTGTTAGAGACCTCACCGAACATGCTTTCGAAGCCCTGAGAGAACAAAGAATGACAGACTACAAATCAACGGATTTAAGAAAACTAGCTCTTTACAACTTGTCAGATTTTTTTAAATATATCTTCTATTTCATCTAACAGCAGCACTGCTTTTAAGCTGCAGGTTCCTAATTCAGTTTTACTTACTAAAAAAGGAAAAAACAAAGATCTGCGCTCATGAATGCATTCATGAAAGCCGCGCTGAGGATGATGCAAGTCTGTGAAAACCCAATCCACAAGCTACCTGTTGCAGTGAGATACAAAACTAACCCAGAAAGAGGCAGTCACATCTTCCTGCCCCTGAGCTCTGACAAGAAACGTGCCTGGAAGGGAGTGAAGCCTGTGAGCAGACAATTAGGGTTAATTAAGGCGGTTCCTGTGAATGTATTGTGTAAAAAATGCAAGCTTTGCCATAATGTCTAGTGAAGTGATAAGCGCTCCACACATTCCAATCATCTGCTGATGTTAAAAAGCACATGATCCCGTTTACTGGCCCAACCCTTCCCACTGCTGCTGCCCATCTCTCACAGGTCATTTTGTTGCACCTCAAGCTAAAAGGGGAGTTCCATTGCTTCTGACAGTTTGCCTCATCAAAGGGTTTAGTCCCTGTTAAGATGCTGGCGATCACTGATTCGCCTAAGCTAAGTATTTAGATCAGGAGATACTTCAATTGAAAATGTTTGGGGGTATGATAAGAGCCGAAAGTGATGTGCTATAAATGAGTCTATTTGGCACAGATCTAGACACTGGTGGTGGTTGATGGGATCAAGAAAATGTTGAGGATCTAAATGAGATGAAATGACTGTACGCAGCGAATCACTGAAACGATAGAAGATGGAGAGGAGAAAGTTTGACAGCAACGACATGATTGGCCGACTGAGATCCTATCAGTATCTGATTGGATTACCCTCACGCCCAAAGCAAAATAGTAGAGGGAAAGTCTTCCTGAGGGAACTTAGCTTAGTTTGCTTCTGCTGAATGCCAACTGCTTATTTCTCATTTTATGCTCCAGCCATTTCCATATGTCCAGAAACTGTGTCTTTATTCTAGTATTTGAGAATGAATTCCTTTGCCTTACAACAAGAAGGCTCTTGGATCAAACTTGAATTCTGAGTTTGCATGTCCTTCTCCGGGTACTCCAGTTTCCTCACAGTCCAAAGACAGATAGGAGTTAGGTCTATTGGAGACTCTAAAATGACTGTAGGTGGGAATGTGTTGGTCACTGTATGTCAGCTATACAAAAGCCATGAAATGTTAAATATCAGAAATAATTGAGGATTAAAATATTTTTTAGTACATTTAAATATACTAAAATATAGTTTTAGATTTGGCTCTTTCTTTGTTGTATTCCCTAAGTGACCAATAACAACATATGTTAGGCTTCTATCTTCAACAAATTCTGTTACTAAAGCCCTGAATATAACCTTCAAACACTGAATTATTTGTCGTATAAAAACTGATTCCTTTCCCATGGACTAATTAAAATGGTGATATTATCTTTTTTATCATCTCTGTTATTTCTCAACATTTTTCTGGACAGATGGACACTGAGCTGTTCAATAGAGGAAGGTGACACATGACTTCCTGTGTGACACTTCAGAGTGGAGTTGTGTTAGCTGTGGATCAGACATGGAGCAGACTTAGCACCAGAAGAGAGAGTGAAGTGCTCAGGAAGTATATCAGACCTGTGTCCCAGGAGGGACAAGAAATGAGAATTAGGACACGTCCAGCTGCAGTGTGAGCGCAGGCGATCATTAGGCTGCTCTCAACACAACTCTTATGCAATGCCCAGAAAGTTGTGTTATGTCATTCAGAAACTGCCTCATCCCCTGATTCCCTGATAAAACTTAATATAGATAATAGTTTGATAAGACTAGAACGAGTCATGCCAATCAGTATCGCCTCATTCTGGCACCACATCCATCCATCAATCCATCCATCTATCCATTCAGCCATTAATCCATCCATCAGTGCATACATACAAATATTAATTCCATATCGATCATTTTGATTTCTGACCACTGATTGATAACCAGCCACCAATTTAACACCAGTCTTGTTTTCATCCTAACCTACAATACCATTCAATATAAAAGGGTATCCTCCCCAGCAACAATCCCATCGTCTGGCACTTTGTCGTCGCTGCTGTCCATGGACCTATCAAATCTTCACAAGTGTTTAAAATATTTAAAAAGGTTTGTACCAGAAAGAAAAACAACAAGACTGCTGTGTCCCGCGCACCTGGGGAAACTGTGCCATGCTCATATACTGTATCTAGGGCAAAAGGCTACATCATTCCCTTGGTGGCCAATATAGAAATGGCTGCGTTACACATGAATATGCTGCAACTCTTTCCACCATGACTGACAGTGCAGACGAACATAACAGGAAAACGCTGCTCTTGAGAATGTTACGTAACCGTCTCTATTAAAACCACATCCACAATTCATTTCTAACTCAGAAATAAGGCCTATTATTGCATTGCACCTTTTAAACGTTATGTCCTTCGTGGCTGCAAAGCAGCATTTTCTTCACCCTTGCAGTCTTGTGCACAAACGTCATGTACAAATAAGAATCCTACTGCACTTTATGTCTTAATTTATTTTTTGTCCGATCCAATGGTTTGTATTGATTAGTGCGAGGGAACACAGTGCAGACACTGCTTGCCTGCAGCTCGCATTCCTTCTCCCCCCTTTGTGAAACACACAATTATGTGTCGTGGGCCTGTGAGAGAGCGAGAGAGAGAGACAGAGAGAGAGGAAAGAGAGACTAAAGAGAGAGGAAAGTTGAGGTGAAAAATTTGACAAGTGAGTATGAGTGAATTTGACAGAGAGAGAGATGGAAGTGTTGTGCTGTGAGTGTGAAACTCACAGAAAGTTTTTTTTTTTCTTTCTTTCCCCTGAGAAAACCGATCTGTCGAGCTGATGACCATAACATTAATATCCCCCAGTATATAATAACAATATTTTCATCAAAATCCATGAATATTTCGCTGAGAAATCAGTGAAAATGTGGAAATATTGCGAGAATGTTAAAAACATAAACAGATTCCTGGAGCCACCCCCCGATCCACATCTCATCTTAATTATTTCTTCTCCGACCTGAAACAAATCCTCCCATCAGGTTTTGATGGAATTTGATTGAGTCGTTTTTGCATAATCCTGGTAACAAAGAAACAAAAGAAACCCAGACAAAACTAGAATGGAATTCAGTAGAGCTCATACCACCACTAAGATTCTTAGATTTCAGTCCAATACATGTGCCTGATTCACTTTTAATCAAGATCCATTAATTATCCCCTGGGAAATCTGTGAAAATGCCTCATAAAAACCACGTCTCTCACGATGTTAAAGAGTGAAAAAAAAAAAAAACTCGATCCAACCCCCCCGATCCTGATCTGCACCAAAAATGAAAATTGAATGGGTTCTTCCCTGACCCAGATCCTCCTGCCAAGTTTCAAGGAAATTAGTTGAGTAGTTTTTGTGTATTCCAGTTCACAAATAAACAAACAAACAAATAAACAATCAAACTGATTAAAACAAACCCTCCACAGTGGATGTGATAAAAAGAACAATAAGTATCACAACTTATTACGTGGTGTGGCCAGTGTTATGTGACAATAGATGTATATAAAGTCTTATGCATCACTGAATAAGCTGTTGTGTTGTGCCTTCACATAGATATTATATAAGCTATCATGTATAGCGTTTCGATTTTTTCATGAGTATACATTTCATGCGGCTGTGGCTGAGGGTAAGAGCGGTCGCCTTCCAACCTGAGAGTCGGTAGTTCAATCCTCAGTCTTCCCCACCTGCCTGCCAAAGTGTCCTTGGGCAAGATGCTGAGCCGTGATTTAGCCCTCATAGAACAACAAAAGTGCTGCTAATAGATGCACTGTATGAATGTGTGTGAATGGGTGAATGTAAAACTGTACTGTAAAGTGCTTTGAGTGGTCATCAAGACTAGATATGCGCTATATAAATACAAAACCATTTACCATTTACCATTCATCTAATCAGGGCCATGGACATTTAATATTCAGTTGTGAAGGCCCAATGCATCCGTTTGTTCACAGTTACCACCAAAACAGTGTTATACCATAAAAAGAGCGAGGAGCAGTCTTTTCCTGTACAGAACTCTGGAGGCACCGGATTTTCTGCAAAATGTGTTGAATCTATATTTTAAACATTCTCCTCAGCTCTGAGGAACGGAGCAAAACTGCTCAGTATTGATTTTACAGAACACGTTTAGGGAGTGAAAATAACACGGCCCAGTGCACCAGCCTCATATTGCAACAATCAGTCATTGTCAATGTGTAGCTTCAAATCAGGGATTGAATTGTAATGTCCCTCCCTTTTTTCTTATTCCTGTTTTATCTACTTCTGTTTCAGAAAGAGATTTCCTTGCATTTCCCGCAAACCCTCAGGAGAGTGCGGCTCTAGGTGCTGCATACTGTATCGTTGGCATGAGACATAATGATGGAGAGGTAAGTTTGAGAGTGAGGGCAGAACAAAGCCACAGGGAGATAGATGACTATTATAGCAGCATCCTCCACACATCTACAGAATAATCCTCACTAAGCTCCTCTCTCTCTCTGTTGTTTTCTTATCGTGACCATTTAACAGCAGTGAGAGTGGGAACTAAAAACCCTTCACATGGGCTTTTCCTGTATCACATCGCCATGGGTTCCTGTGAACAACACCATTATTACCATTCACTCATGTGTCAGCTGGGATTTTACCTTTTTTAAAACTTTATACTTTTTAGTATTGGTATTGGTACCTGGTTCATCTCAGGCTCATAATTAAATCAAGTTTCAGATACCTTGAACAAGGTAGATCACGATGAACATCTAATGAATTTGTTATCTTGTTATTTAATTGGTCTTGAGCAGCAAGAAGAGTTCTCTAATGGTCCTTCTTTGAGGTGAAACTGCACAAAATAATGTGACTTCAATAAAAACATTAAAAAACCCTTTGGTCCATTATCTATGCTTATCTTTTGAGGGTCGCGGGGGGAGCTGGAGCCAATCCCAGCTGAAACTGGGCGAGGCCCTGAACAGATCACAAACTTATTGCATGGCCAACAAAGAGAGACAACCAACGACCATAAACACAATGTATACCCCGTCTGCACTGATGTGGATATTTTGCAAAGCTAACCTTTTCCTCTGTGTTTGATTTGGGTGTTTGCATCACCGCTTACTTTGTGCCCGGACACTGTCGCTTTGTACATAACACTTTGGGCCATTTGCCAGAATGTTTGGTGACGTGGCAGATTCCAAATATGTGGATATAGTTAAGATGTAAGTTAAAACATTGTGAGAATGCTCCCGATGTTCTTCTCGGGCATTTGACGGATCCTTCATTTAGACTTTGGATACACACCAGGAGGAGACAGTGCTGTCCACCACCCTGCCACACCTATTTAATAACCTTATATACCCTTCACTGGAAAGAAACCAGCAGTAATGCAGAGCAGTGTGCATGGCGTCAGAAAAGTGTCACAATGGATTCACGTTTAATCTTAAAGTCACCAGTTGATCTCGCCTGCATTGGAATAAATAGTACTACAGAAATTGTTGAACTTTGATTATTTCATCTGATATCTCTTGAAGCAAATGTTACTTCAAATGAGGAAAACACTTAAATGAGATGTGAATCTAAACTGCATCTCTCCTGCACCCACAGTCCAGGATGTCGTTTCCACTTAAGTGGAGGAATAAATCTTCCGACTTCACTTTTTGGTGATTTGAGTGGAGCTGCGACTCCCACGCAGGAATCTGTGCCGCTCTGAGCCTTCATTAAGAAAACTCTCACCACAACTGCCACCTAATCTCTTCTCCCCACCACCACCTACTTCCACAGCTCGCTTCCCCCTCACAACAACATTAGGACAGCGCTCACTCCTCCTCCTTTTACATGCTCTGTCTCCGAGGTTTAATAGCTGCACAACAGACCAATTCCCAATTTGCCTCGCTGTTCACTCTTGTATTTTGCTGCGTCCTCTCTCTGCCTCTCCTTTCATTTGACATCAGGTTCACCCAGCTAATCCTTTGTCGGTAAAACAATTGTTAACCACAAGGCAATATGACCTATTTACTCACAGACATAAAAACGTTATCCATAAGTTTCAAGAGTACGCACATTTCTTCAATCATTCAGTCTGTTGAAACGCACTCTGCTTCCCGTCTAATTCCATTCATGTGGTGTTGAGTGTGCATCTATTGTTTGTTTGGTTCTTTGTGGGGGTTTTATGCTCAAGAAGCAATGAATCTTTGATATCTATTAATAATTTACAAGCTCACCATCTATTTTTGATATAAAGAGTTCAGTTCTGAGGCTTCTCTGTAACAGTCAAATTTCACCCTGTACTCCTGCAATTCTCTCGAAAGATTAAATTAGATCTCATCAGCACCAATTAGTTCTGGTGAAAAGCAACACTGCGCGGTGTCCTCTTGTAACTTTAGATTCCAAAGCTGGGCCGGTTATTTGAACAGGTTTATAGGCTAAGTAGTAACCACAACAGTGTTCACGTTACAAAGACGATGGCCCACTACTGAGCGCATATGAGGTGCCCATGATTATCTAGTTCTTATAGTACAAATATACTATATAGGAGAGGAGGTGGTCTAGTGGTAGAAACTTGGACTATGGGCAGAGAAGGTCTCTGGTTCGTCTCTGGTTCGACTCCACGGAGAGACAACAAAAGACGAACCTGGATTGATCTGTCCAAAAATCCAAGAGTCTCCCTACCCTGTCTAGTGCCCCTGAGCAAGGCACCTTACTCCCCCAACATCTGCTCCCCGAGCGCTGTACATGGTCGCTCACTGCTCTGTGTGTCCTGCACCAGATGGGTCAAAAGCAGAGATTCAATTTCCCTACCTGCATGAGTGTGCCTTTGCATGTCTGTGCATGTGTTTGGGATGAATAAATGGATCTTAACAATCGAAAAAAGGAAGTGGTCTAATAACCCTAAATGATGTATAATCTCCGTCAAGGAAGTTTTGTTTTCACCCCTGACCGTTCGGTTTGTTTGTAAACACCACAAGCAAAAACTCTGGATTTGCTCAAAACCTGGAGGAACGATGCGATATGTGTGAGGGAGGAACCCGTACATTTTACTATAACATTGTACCAAATGTCATTCTAACCTGTCATCAAACAGAGTCACAGTGAGGGAAAAATCCACCCTACAATTTAACAGAATCTTTCTAGGCCCATGTCCCATTTTTCAAGCAAGTTTGGTTTAGTAGTTTTTTCATTATCCAGTTAAAAATCTAACCAACCAACACACAAACCAACTACAATGGTACTAAAAAGAGTGCATACCGCCACAAAGGCCAACAATCCCCTTATAATAAAAAAACCCACACCAGATTCCACAAACTCATACTTAAGAGTCCTCTAAGTATGGCAGATTTAGTTATTTCTTAATAACTTAACAAAAATGTTGAAAATCCCCTTTGTCGTAATTTCCCTCCAAAATGTAATATTCCTTGGCTCATGCCTCATCCTTCCACCAAGTTTCAAGAAAAACCTTTTCAGTTTAATTTGCATAATCCTGCTGACAAACTAACAGCCGCGGCGACGAAAACACTCGGTGAATGTGGGCCGAAGCGAATCGGGGGGGAGGAGCAGAAACGGCTCACCTGTAGAAATAGGAGCAGCCTCGCACTGTGTTGTGGCTGAAATATTCCTGGGTTTTCTCATTGCCAAAGTCTTCCAGAGGATCAGCCCACAGCAGGTCACACATGGGCCCGAAGGCTGGCGGCTCCTTGAATCGGTCCAGCTTTAACGTAAAGAAACAGGAGCGTATAGGTCGTTAAGAGCTCACAGACACACAAGGACTGTACTGTGAGAAACTGGTAGTGACAAGGCCCTGGGTCTTTACCTTTTTAATGTCATCTAAGGTGTGTATTTCAGGTGAGAGTCCACCATGGACACACAGAAACTGCTGGTTCATGAGTGCAGCCAGGGGAAGGCAGTCAAATGCATCCATACATGAGTCATAGACCTGCTCTGAGTACTTGATTTTACCTGAGAAGAGACACAAATGTAAAGTTTTCAAAATCATAACATCACAGCTACATGGACAGAATAAAACACTTTTTATTAGGACAGGTAATGAATGCGTTTGTCTAGTACTTTAGACAAATACTAGCAAGGCTTTGGAAATATGCACAAATCAAAAAGAGGTGAGGTAATATTAACAACGCCATGAAATAACCGCAAAACAATAATGATAACTGTTTCATTTATTTTTCTTTTATGTTCTTCATTTTTCTTTTTTTGTGTTCAATATGTGCATTTGTGTGCATGTGTGCATATTGGGACATGTGTGTGTTTAGCGTTCTACGTTTTTTTAAGTTTAACGTATTCACACATTCTTTCTTTCAGAATTCCAACCCCCTTTTTCTGTGCTGTCAGACGGAATTAACTTCCCACAGACAGGTGCATTACTTGGAATTTTTACCGAAAGTGCTCCCAGCTACGCATGACATTTACAAGACAGAGAGAGAAAAAGAGAGAGAGAAAGAGAGAGAGGGGAGAATGTAAAACACTGAGGGGGTACTCACATTCTTGTTTGAAGGTGAAATATTCTGTCAAATGTCTACATTCATGATTTCCACGAAGTAAAAATAAAGTCTTTGGATAGAGGATTTTCAGCGACCAAAGGTATAAAACACACTGTTGAAACAAACACATAGACAAAATGTTATTACATGTGGAAGGATCCAAAAATAGACTGGATATAAAGATGGACGACACGTCTCCACCATCCAGAAATGAAGCTCAAATTTACCGGATACAAACTACCAAGAATTGAGATTCTTTAGCCTCACTTTTGGGGAGCTGTAATGTCCATCTTTATGTGCATTCTATGGCGTAAACCAGTATAGAATGTCATAGTAACCATGGGAAGCTCTATGTTGTCTGTTTTCCATTTCATACTTAATAATAATAACTTATAAAAAACTGCATTTATAGAGTTCTTTCGATGCAAACGTTGTAGGGCTCGGCATTTAACCATACAAATTAACAATTCAAATGGAAAGTTAATAAAATTCACCAGTGTGAGAGGCTTAAATCGATCAAAAGCCAAATGGAATAAATAGGCTTTCAGTTGTCCTTCAAAGATATGCGAATGGTTTTTACCTCAATACTGAAGTAGCCGCGGTCAACGTAGTCCCCGAGGAACAGGTAGCGCGTTGTCGCTGGTGATCCTCCCACTTCGAACAGCTTCATAAGATCAAAGAATTGCCCATGGATGTCCCCACACACTGGAAGACAATCAACCGTTACATAATCAAAGGAACTCACTCAATATCTTTGTGTTTTGTGTGTCTGTGTGTGTGTTTGTACATTCATCTCTGTGCTATCGTTTGGTCATTTTGGCATCATCCATTGATTAAGTCAAACCATTAGTGGCCTCACTGCAGGTCAACAAGGTTGAGGGGGCAGCCTGTGAAAACCTTTTAAATAGAAATGGATGCAGTTGTAAATATGTTTTTGTCAAACCGAACCTTCCTGTATTTTTGTAATATTATAATTCTAAACATTTTTATTCTTAACTGCTTAGTGACTGCTTGGACTTTAGATTTTCTCAAATGTCTCAGCCGATCTACAGAAGAGGCCATGAGTTATGAAAATAATATTCCTGCAGCAAGAATGTAAAGTATAATTCATCTCCAATTATGCCCCTACCGACTCTATTAAAATATTGGAGCTCTTTGATTCGTGGACATGATCAAATCATTTGTCTAAGGTCATCATCGTCTTGAGAGTTCTCTGTGCTCTTTGGCTGAAAGGTCTTCGCCCTCAGCAGACCTCAAAGAGTCCCCGGGGGCTCAAGCTTTGAGCCCCCGGGGTGATGCATACTTTTTCACAGTGAACACTATTGCTCCAGAGTGCAAACCTACATCTCATTTCCTCGCTGCCTTCAATTTTTCATTATCATCTTTCTCTGTCTCCTTCTCTCCTACTTATCCTCCATCTCCTCTCTCTTCTCTGGCTCCTCTATCAGCTCTACAGTGGCCTTCGCCCACTCAAAGCTTAGAGCAATGTGAGTGGGAAACTGCCTGTGTGACTAAAGCAATCAAACACATACATATGCACACACGCACAGGCACGCACACACACACACACACACACACACACACACACACACGGACACACACACGGACACACGTACTGACACACACACGTACATACACAGACACCCATAGAACAAATCCAGGATAGATTCACAAGTGAATAAATGCCTCATAATATATGAATCCAACACACACACAAACACACATAGACAATCAAACACAACTCCAGCTCGCAAAGATATAAAACAGACCTCCACACTCACTCCCGTACACAAACGCTCACTTCATCATCCATATTTCATGCTTAATACATGAAGCCTCCATTTTCCTGACGCCAGACGTGATGAGGAGCCCGAGACTTCTCCTCAAGTCAACGCGCCGTTCATCAGTTTGTCACCTTTGTTTCAGATAAACAATGTACTTTCTCTGAAGAAGGACATTTATGTCGGTGTAAAGCTAATCATATGCATAATGACATGTAAATTTAATATAACACATTTTTGGGTGAGGCTGAAGTAAAGAGAACCTAAGTGTGTGTTGGCTCATAATGCACCAACATCCCATGTTCACAGAGATGTATGAAGATTTTATTTGTAATAATCACTTTGATTTGAGCAAAATGCTTAGACTACTCTTCTGATATGCAGGGATATCAAGGGCTCTAGCCGCATAGGACCAGGAATCATCTGATTATTTTCGCAACACAGGTCTTGCCCGGAATTGAACCATCATCTCTTTGGTTGTGTGGTATCATAAGCTGCTTTTAGACATGCACTGATCTCCTCTGTATTTTTTCAGAGGAGGTGCATGCGTGAATGCAAATGTCCAAGTGAGACGCTTGTCACTTTCTTCGGACTTTCTCCTCCTGGCCTCCCAGTATAAAGTCAGTAGAGTTTCAGGAGAATCTAATGTGTGAACACAGCAGGGGATCCCCCCCCCCCCCCCCCCCCCCGGCCGGATTCCTGGTGAAAAAGTGGTGACACGCACGTAGAAGATGTCAAGAAAGTTTGTGCTGCTTTGAGCGGCTTCATCTCTCGCCTGAATAATGCGGAGGATTTGTGCACAGAGCCCCCTGCTGTGGTGTGGATGTGGGAAAGGCAGATTGCAGGTATACTCCCGTGCCAGTTATCCAGATTTCCCCTGCATGTCATGTCTGAAACCGACTGTGCAGTCTCGCTTTGAATCCAACCTCAATGCTATAGTCTCATATTTACTCTCAATATTAATTTGTGTATCACTAAATATTATTTCAATTGTTATATTGTCATATTATTTATACAACTACATTGTTATGTTTTATTTTTAACACCCCTATAACCGTTAACAGGTAGCGCATGCAACCTGTCAAAGATCACTCCCATCACACAAAAGCATCCAGAACACACACACAGGCACACACACAAACACACACACACACAAACACACACACACACACACACACAAACACACACACACACACACACGCCTGTACCTTTATATTAGTGAGGACACTCATTGACCTTACATGTAAAGGGCCATGAGAAAATGTATATTATGATTTGCTGCTATAAAATACAATTGAATTGTATTGACATAATACATTCCCCAGCCCCTTACTCTCACCTTAACCATCCAAACTAAAATCCTAACCCTATCCTAATTCTAACCCTGACTCAAAAATCAAGTCTTAACCCTCAATCAGCCCTTTGAAAAAGTGAGGACCGGACAAAATGTCCTCACTCTGTAGGGTCTATGCTTAACATGGTCCTCACAAGGATATAAGTACAGCAACACACACACACACACAAGTTAATCTATCCTAATCTCTACTTCTCTACTCATATCATATCATCACATACTTAAATAACTAAGTTTTTCTGCTTTGCTACTTTATACTCTCATCCTATTACTATTATCTTTGTACTGTCTGTATCTACATATGCCTTCTGTCTCACGTCACACTGGTGCTAACAGGGTTTAGCCACCCACTGCGACACAGTACTTTTATTACTTAGAGCGATATGAACAGTTGTCTTTAAAACCCTTCCACTCTGCAGTTTGTGATGAGAGGACTTGTTATGAGAGATACAGCGTTTCTGAAAATGCTTTATCTATTTTAAACACCAAAAGAAGATTCTACCTGGAAGTGATAATTATATGTTTTCCAATACTTAGGTTTGTACAGTCTATGTTTAGGACCAAATACAGGGGCCTTGCAACAGGGTGGACAAAACAGGAAATTGCCTCAGGTCCTGGGCTAAGAGGGGGGGAGAATGGTTGATTACATTCGTCCATAGCAACAACAATTTTTGGATCTTCTAAGATTGGCTTTGTACCGGCGACCGCGATGACACCTAGGTCGGAAACCCCCCAACAAGGGCCACTGTACTGCGCTGCCAAAAGTCATTTTAGAGCATTGAGGTCTTGGTTGATGACTTGAATGTCTTGTATAACTCTTGGAATTATGTGGTTTGGCGTCATGTGTTCCTGGGGTTAACAGTTTGATGTTGCAACCCCTAACCCTACCCCCCCCCCCCTTTTTGCCCCGGGCCCTCAAAGTCTCTTGACACGCTGCTGATTGAATGCAAACACTTATGGCTTCAGGGTCAAATGCACTTTGCCTCGTGCTAATTAGCTAAAGTTAGCATGCCAACACGCTAAACTAACATGGCAATAATTGTGTTGCAGAGTCCCAGTGTTGTAGTTCACTGTAAGAAGCAGAGGGTCCTGAGGTTTGTGGCATGTCATACATACATTATACCAATTTCATGCTTTTTGTCAATCTATATCTAATTTGGTGAAATATTTAGAACCAAAAAGCTGAATCGTTGGGTTTTCCCCATGTGGCCTCCTGCAGATGACAACACGCCAACTGCCGCAGGTTCATGTCTCTAACAGGCTTCATACCTGTAACCGGTGCCTCGATGTCCAGGATGGTTTTCTCCTGTCGCAGGATGGCCGCCCCCTCATCTATGATGCGCAGCGCCACCGCCTGCTCCACGCGGCCCTCCTTGGTGAGGTGGGCCTTCAGGAGATCCACCCGAGGCTTGCCTTCTGAGTCAAACACTTCCTTCAAAGTGAGGCGGTGGCTCAGGGGGAAGGGGACCGCTGAGGAGGGAGAGAGAGAGAGAGAGAGAGAGAGAGAGCACAGGCACGTCAGGCGACTTTTCATGTCGAGACGAACACAATCCTTGATTGTTTCTGCCGCTGTGGTGAGAGAGAAACGGCGTAAACATCATTCCGTGAATAATACACACAACTTATTATCAAGGAATTGATGCAGAAATCCTATTTTAGAAACCCACCAATGCACGTGGTGCCCTGGAGGCAGCAATGTGAAGCCGCCGCCCCCTTCTTTGTTGACAGTTTCCGTACATCTTTGGCATGAAAGCATCTTTATTAAACACGGCTTTGCTTTACATACCACAGAGAATGTGCTGATTCGAATCAAACAACAAACTCAAACATCTTGAATTATTCAGAAATATACAGTACATGTCAAACACTATAATTATTTGTACATGTTTATATTTACAAAGTAGTCAATTCTGCATGTGTTTTGAATACGTCGTAATGTCTATTTGTGAACCAAACAACATATGCTTTACTTAAAATACAAAGTTTACATATAAATCACATTGAATGTTGCATTATTTATTGAACAGTGCAAAATATAGGAAAAATAAAAGCCTCTTATATCCCTGCTTATATGAACAGCTCTAGTTTAAATATATGTAAATGTCAGCAGGGGAGATCGGTAGCTAGAAACGATTGACACACAAAATCAATGTGATTTGAGACCAGAGATTCCAGTACAGATGAGCAGCGCCTTGTTCAGAGTGTGGGATAAAACATGTAAGCACTTTCAATTCACCCAACACTCTCCCTGGATCGCTGAAGCCCGTGGCCATTAAAATGCACCAGTCACCTACCGACAGACTGGGAAACTGTGAAATCCAACCTCAGATCATTACTTCAGGGGCATCGAGGGTCATTCATTAGATCTGCCGCTGATCCCAGTGTGCTGTGACCACAAGCTTTCAGGGCCCACGTATTAATCTACAGATCATCTGGCTTAACACAGAAAAAACTCTTTCTAAGTGTTGGAGTCATAAATAATTGACGTGGGAAGAGATAAAATAAATGAAGTCCAGTCGCACAGATCATTTGAGTAACAAGACGCAAACACACACATAAATACACTTAACACAAACTGTTAGCCGCAACGGTTCATTCCGGAGTATGGCCATGCTCGACCAGTCGATAGCAAGCAGGGCCGTACAGCAGCACCCAGATGTAGTGGAGACAAAGGAAGAGTCTCAAAGCCCGGGCCTGAGCTGAACGCGACCAACAGGGTCTTTAATAATGAATGCCCGACTGGAGAAATCTCAAAGTCTCTGCTCCTGCGATAATGAGGTGAGCCCCGACCAGCGGAATTAATGGGAATAACATTTTTCACAGTGCGCAGTGTGTATCTGTGATGGAGATGTGGGCTCTGACACTTTACAAGCGAGTACAAGCTCAGCATAGTCACCACTCGTGTTCTCCTAAGTTTCGTTTCGGTGAACGTCACTGGGCACTGAGGAATTCGCACATCTTCACCAGCGCCTTCTACGTGAACGGAACCTCTTTTTATACAAAATCCTGAAATATTTGTATATTATTTTGGGTTTTGCATCTGTCGCATGCTAGAAACATCCCCTTCGTGCCCACTTGCTCGCTTTAACTTCTCTAGAGAATGGCCTGCTGTCATTTCACATGGGCTCACTAAGAGATTCTCCAGTTTTTACTTGTACGAGATTTTCTCAAGCAAGTGACTAGTGACCAGCAGATGTTTTTTTCTCACATACAGCCGCTGCAGATAATCTCTGGAAAATGTTTTAGTGCATGTCTGAAAGCAGCTACTCAGACATACTCAAATTAAATCAAAGTGGTGCCAGTACTATAATTGTTTGTACACTTAACTAAAATGGCAGCAAAGGATGATATAGAAATCCAAATCACAGTTGTTTCCAAACACGCTGCTTGACAAATGAACCTAAACAAGACATTTTACAGAGACGCACATACGTAG
This sequence comes from Platichthys flesus, assembly GCF_949316205.1. NCBI lineage: Eukaryota > Metazoa > Chordata > Actinopteri > Pleuronectiformes > Pleuronectidae > Platichthys > Platichthys flesus. The sequence goes on along the minus strand of NC_084959.1, from coordinate 12,221,751 downwards.
CTGCAGATACACAAACCCACTGATATAGATGTAAGGTGGAGGGATGAAAAGCTGACTTCTGCTCAGCACCCAAGCAGGATTGAACTATGAAATACTGTATGTTGCCAGGCAACAGCAGCAGCAGCTGACTGTTGGAGTACAGCCAGTACTGCCACGGAAAACTGCAATTTGCATTGGGGGCTCAGATGGATGCAGTAGGAAATGCTCGTACTGTAAACACACTCGGTTGAGACCCCTCGGTGTCGGCATGAAGTTCGGTCTGTACCTGGTGTTATCGGTTGATCTGTTCTGCAGGGGTGTGTAGTTTGAACTGAATTTGATTGGACCAGATAGGGTGCGTTTCTGCAGGGTCCAGTAATCCTACACAGACCCGGAGTCATGGAAATCTCGCTGCTTTGCCTTCACCCACACCCTCTGCAGCTCCACCTGCTGTGATCTTCTTCATATATACTTGAGGGGCTGCATGACTAATTTCCAATGTGCACATTAAAGCAGAAATTGCCGCATTGTTACCATTAATAAATTATTAATTCCGAGTGTTGTTGACTCCAATTTGCATATTTACCCCTGAAAGCTGGAGTAAATATTTTAGCCTGACGCGCGGCCTGTTGAGTTCAAAGCTGATGCTGTGTGTCTCAGTGCAACACTTTTCGTATTGTTGCATAATGGAAACTGTTCCTATGACTGCTTTTTTTCACACTGCATTTCAGAAAACGGCGATATCAAGTTTTCTTAAAGTCAATAATCGGAGGAAAGTTGGACACTTCACAGGTGGACATACGTGGGATCCTGTCCCTGAAATAACTGACCTGAATCTGCCTCTCGCTGCTGTGCTGGGGAAAAACAAACTGCACAGACCAGCAGTTATCTCTTTAGATATGTTCTGTCAGGTTACAGCGTGTAAAGGGAAAAGAGAAGCAGAGAGAAACTTGTACATGTACACAGGGATAAAAATAGCTCGGAGCAGCTTGTAGTATCAGTGCTCAGTAGTTTACTGCCCGCACTGCACATGATAACTGCAAGAGGCGTCCGTCTCAACTATTCAGATTCACCAGTAGTCTTCATAGCGCACGTTGATCACCTGAAGGACGCATGATACGGTCTCTAACGTCTCTCGTGCTCTCCATCGCTTTTTACTTTTTTGTATTTTCAAAAAAGTAAAAATCATTAACTGGAATGGCTCTCGGAAGAGTCCAAGGCCCAACAGTCACCTTACATTCAATCCATCTGCGCCGGATTTCACACACTCATAGATATCAATTCCCTAAATATGCCTGATCCTTTCATCACCATGAGGGATAATTACTCCCTGGGATATCAGTGAAAATGCCTAGTTAAAGAAAGTGAAGAAATATGCTGGATCCGCCCCCTGATCCGGATCCCCTGCAAATTTTAATGAGTTTTTTTTTGCCACATACCACATCCACCAGGTTTCATCCCATTAATTGGGAACCTGTATGAAAGTCCAAAATGTTACGTGATCATGTTACAAAAGCAAGAGTTCTTGGCTGTGCCGTGTTTGCTGATACAAAACTCTTGTTTGACATGTTTGAATTGTCTGGATGTCATCATCGCTTTTTGCATAAGAAATAATCGCAAATGCTTTTTTGCAGGCAGGGTAAATATAACAAAATATGTCAACATGCAGATGTCCTGAATCTGTCATGTCACACTGATACTCTGACTGCAAATGACTCACAATAAAACATCGTTAAAGGTCCTGCAGGAAGGACCTGGCTGCATCCATATTGTTATATACAGCTCATTCAGTCATTATAGTACATGCCTGCAGTCATTGTCTCGCACGGTGCAAAGACAAAGTTGTTAATGCTGACTGAGCTGCTCGGCCACTACACTAACACACTGAATGTGAATGTATTCATGCACACTTGAGTGTGTGAGCTGATCCTCAGTCACAAGGAGCAGGAGCTAAATGAGTTATGGCACGACTGTGAGCACTTCATCATCCTCCATTGATCCAACTTGTATCCTCACTAATTCTCTTGACTGAGCAGCCCTCTCCACGTCCATGGATGCAGCTCCTTGTAGACAAAAAAACCCTCCTTTTAACATCAATTCCATGCCCCTCTTCTTCTTCTTCTTCTTCTTCTTCTTCGTCTTCTTCTTCTTCTTCCTCCTCTTCCTCCTCCTCCTCCTCCTCCACTGGCCCTGTGAAATCCTGCTGCATCACTGCCTCATGCAGCTCCTATATATTCAGCTGCTTTTTTTTTTTCTCTTTTTTTTTTTTGTGCCTCTAACCAAGCCAAAAGATGCAGTGTAGTCGTGACCATGAACATTAAAACAGAAATAACATAAATCAGCACGGTTGAATATATTCCACATCTCCTGGTACCCCAGTGCTGATGCTGAGCTTCGAACCGGATTGTTGATCAACATCAAAGCGCCTGCAGCCCACTATACCACCACACACACATTAATGAACGACATGGAAATAAAGGCCATGTTCTGCCTGAACCGCAAGGAGCAGGGAACACTTGAGATGTTATGTAATATCTGCACAGCCAGCACCGGGGAAGAAGATGTGGGCGAACTTACATTTCACCATCCGATCGGTGGCGTTTAAGACGATGTCAGCGTTAGACATCTTCATGGGCAGTTTGCTGTCTTCGAGGCTGAAAGCGGTTTTTCTCCCTCTCTCTCTCTATCCTCCTCCTCCTCGCCGGATCTTACTCTCTGCTGTGTTTGTTGTCGAGATGCGACTGATGATGCTGTGGCATCACTCAGATGATGCGCCCCCTCCGTGCGTCCGCCGCTGCTGCTGTGTGCTGCGCCGGGTAAAGACTGCTGTGGCTCCCCGAGCAGGGATGGATGGATGCTGGATGCTGGAGGAGCTGCTGCTGATGCTGCGGCTGCTGCGGCTGCTGCTGCTGCTGCGGGGCTAAGCTGCTGATGTGGGGGAGGATGCACGGAGAGAGAGCGAGAGAGGGAGAGAGAGAGAGCGTGGGAGAGAGAGAGAGAGAGAGAGAGAGAGAGAGAGAGAGAGAGAGAGAGAGAGGGACGTGCACTATCCCGACATGGCGGTGGAGGGAACTCCCACGCAAATGCTTCGCGGGACTGCCTCATGCTGCCATCAGATGGACGCTGAGACTGGGGGTTGCCCCACTCGCACGCACGGTGCGCCATGTTTTTCACCTTTTTTCTCCAAATGTGTTGTGTCGCCTTCACGAGATGAGAGTGCGTGGACCTTGCTCATTAAAACATGCGTAACATCTAGTCGAACGTTTTTGATCATGCACGCGAGCGCACGTGCACGCGAACGAATAGGGAGTTGGGTTTGTTGCAGTGTAGGCGGAGACTTGTCACTTGGTGGCGACAAACCACCAGTTTGTGCAAATTGAGCCTCTCACCTGCAATCTGCCAACACAGGGCAATTTAGAAAACCTCAGCAGTTCATCCGTCAATATGAATTAATGTATCCACCGTGTATCCTTCATAATATATATTGCATAATATAATGTACAGGACTGTTGATCCCTTAGTTCTGACTGTCAGCTAATATTCACTCTCTTGTTATTCTCTTCCCACTCAATGATCCCATTGGAGAGTTACTGAGGGAATAAATAAGGGTCTTATTAGTAACCCAATTAGGAAAGCTCCAGCACTTTAGATATGCACTGATGAGAGATAATTCTGCTTTGTTGCCACATAGGTCAATAATTTAATCCACCAATTTAATCCACACTAATCCAATGCATTACTATAACTGCTGCAACCAGAACTTGAATTCGGGCCTATGTAAGATGTATTTATTCCTTTGTTTATTAAATCCTTAGGTTCTGGTTCAGACATCACATCAATGTTAATAATTATTAACATATTTAGGATACCTTTTTATCATTCATCTAAAACTTGAAGTACTCCGGTCCGGGATTTATATTTGAACTTTCGATCCCTTAGTTCTGAATGTCAGCTCATCTCCATCTTTTCCTTACTCCTCCAACACAATGATCCCATTGAAGAATGACTGAGATTGAATCAAGGGGCTTCTATGTCCCCCAATGAAGAACGCTCCAGCACTTATATGCAGGGATGAGACATAATTCTGCTCTTTTGTGCCATTGTCAATAAATAAAGTCATAGGGTCAATAAATTAATCCACCAGTTTAATCCCCAATATTCCATCAATTTACTCACTTGTTCAAGCAAGTGCAACCAAAACCTGGATTTGAGCCGTTATAAGGTTTATTTATTCATTTTGAATATTTAGAATCTCTTGCTGTGTCTTGTTCTCCTCTTCTCACCTAATGATCGCAAATTTACACATTCAGTCTCAGGAAACCACAGCCATGACCCTTGATTTAATCTCATTAAATCTCATTAGACATAAAATGGGAATGATCACATAAACATTGTTCACAGATTAACAGATGTTTAGAGATGATGTTCCTTGTTGTGTCTGTTGCAGTTCCTGGAGTCCACCAGTAGAGGCAGGAAAGATGTATCCTCAGCTCTTCCTCAATTTAATATAATTATTTATTTTGTGCAATGCGATTTTTTGGGATTCATACATGCCACCCTCTTATAACTATATCAGCCCTTATTAATAATACAATATATCAACATTTATTATTTCAGAAGTAAAAAACAAACATACTAAGACACTGCTCCTATTTGTGCTCATGCAGCAAAAATCCTCCACTTTAATTTGAGCAAATCTTCTAGGATTGAATTACACAACAGCTTAGATGTTGTGAGGTAATTTTTCAGCATCTAAATTAACAAGGGTATAGTTAAGGTGTTTTACAAATATTACTATATTATTATATAATACTATATATTGACAAAATTTGCTGCTTGTTTTTCAAAAATTCATCTAAGTTTGAATATTTCTAGTTATTGTTTCATATTCATGTGAATATGTCATCACTCTTTGTAGTATAAACTTTCTACCTCAACAAATGAGAGCTTAAGTCCAGTATATAACTGACCACTGATCACTTACTGTTGAAATCAGACTCCCGACATCTTCTCTACAAATTGATTTATCACTGCCGTCAGCAACAGTTATAATAAGTGGCCTGAAACATGAGCGTGACTCTTTTTAGTTCTTGTGACCCTCACCGCCTTTTCATCTTCATTATTGCTACGGGCAATAAAAGCTAAATAAAACACACTGCTTTGGAGGCTTTATATTTTCTTATCTTGTTTTTCTTCTGTTCTTAGGTTTCATTGTAAGAGTTTTGGCAACAAGTGACATTTTATTCATATATTTATTTATTTATTACTCAAACTGAACCGGAGTCATGTGATGTTGAAATGTCATCTATGTTATGAAATGGTAATTAAATGCTGCTTTCCTTAAAAGATGTCTAGGACATCACATGTAGAAGATATTAAATAAATAAGTCTTTGGGATAAATGGGTAATGAATGGAGCCCCTACTAGTACTAGTTTTGTGCTTTCATTTTCAACAGCAAACACAAGTTGTCATTTTCCAGTAGTTCTCAGATGTGTTTAATAGTTAAAAATGTTTTAATGCATAATATGGGGCTACCATTCTGTGAGTCCTCCTCACTGCTGTGATGAGCTCTTATCATGCATGCATTGTTTTAGAATCACACCTGACAAACAGAAGCAAACAGATATGGATGGTTGCACACAAGGAGGAAACATGCCGTTAAACCAGAGTAAAGATGCAAACCGCTGCCAAATGTTTCATTGAACGTACCCTGGGTGATCAGCGGAAGAGCAGCAGGAAAGCTGGCTGGATTTGTGTGTACTTGTATTTTGTAGGAGTCTGAGAAACACAGTGTAGGAGAATAGATGAGGCCTGACCCTGAAATGTTGACTCTCAGATTAGTTTTAATCTTTTGCATCTTAATCTGGTATTTTGATGCTCAGACTCAGGATATGTTACCAAATACATAAATAAATATGCACAATATGTCGACGATATTTAGGCTACACGTGTTTGCATGAATACTTGGAAGAAAACCAGCTTAGCGCCATTACTGAATCCACACCATAGGAAAACCAAAGTGAATCAATAAGCCGGTTTGCAGATGTATACGTTATATTTAACTTATTTATGTAGAAATCCATATCTGGGTTATTGATCTAATTACTTTTTATTTGGTTACATTTATTTCTGATAGACAGCATTTCTGTGCACAGATTTCTTCCCATTGTTTTCTTTGTCATTATAGTTTGTTATAAGTCAGCTATTATTTAATTTATAACTAATTGTACATGCTTACATTTTAAAATATTCTGCTCAATTATGTCATTATAGGAGGCATTCCGTTTTCTGGTATATTTTTTGATTATACAAAACTCTAAGTTTTGTCAGATTTCTCTTTCAGTTTTTACTGTTAATCTTATTTTTCTATTTCCGACTATTCACAATACTCAAACTGCTTTTTCAAGCCAGAAATCCAGTGATGGTAATCCGAACACCATACTTCAAATACTGCAATATCCTGTTCACGTTCATTCATTATTAAGCAATTTCAAAAAAAAAAAACTCTGTGTAGACCTACCACTAGATGGGGCTCTAACCCTGATTTTAGCTTCAAAATCAGCAGCAGCAGCTGGTGTATGGTACTGCTTCATGAGTGTTTAGATTTACAGACTTCATCATCTGAGCAGGCAGTGACACTTTGTGTTTAGTGCCACAAGCTGAGCAGTTTGTTGATGTTATTTTGTCATGTTTTGTCAGTCAAGGCAATAGAACCATTGCTCGTTGACAGCGTACACTGGGCGTGTGATAAGTGGCAGGATGAGTAATGAATCTCTAGAAATCAGGGAGACAGTGTTGCTCATCAGGCAGCATGGAACTGTGAGACCTGCACAAAAGGTGCGACTGACTCCAGCCTGCTCAAGCTTTACGGGAAAACCCATCTCAAAATCTATAACACTTTAGAGATTCAATTGATAGCCGAGTGTCCAATACCTGTCCTATGGGTGCCTGTGGGATATCCTTGAAGTTTCCAATGAGGCCGGGCCACATAAACCAGAGAGAGATAATAATAAACAAAGGAGACTATGCTGGATTTTCTCCTTTTCTTATGATTAGTAGTTTCTTATTTGTCCTCACACATGTTAAAGGAGATGTTAAATTGACTTAGGATAGTGAAGAAAGAAAAACAATCATCCAGAATCAGTTTTACACAAACACATCCATACAAAGAAAAAAATACCTTATAAATACATCAATATATCCATGTGTAACTACATAACCAAAGACTAAACTAATTCTCCATCCCTAATAAAGGCCGTCTGGATCCAATCGACAAGTTGTGGCCTTACGTTAGTTAATGCGATGGGGGCACCTGAAATGAATGGATTGGGTCTTTCTCTGATTCTTTGTTTGGAATAAGACCGAAAAAACTAAATTCTTAAGCCATGTTTTATTGTGTTGTGTACATGTGCGATACAGAAAAAATTCATAATATATTTAATTTACTGTCTAAAAATCATTACTTTGCTTGTTTGTTTTTTTTAACAGCAAACTGTTAAGAATAAGGAAAACAAATCGGATTGACTTAAAAGGATGTCTGCATTAGCAGTGACCTGTTGGCAGCTACATTTGCTGACAACTCTGCCCCCCCCCCCCCACCCCTGCTTCAAACACTGTTTTCACTGGCGTGCCGTTCCTGGCACAAGTGCGGCAGAAAATGGCACAAAGAAATGGCCTGTTCCGAAACACGGTGGCTTATCCAGCTGTACGTTCCCACGTAATTAACTCACACTTAATTATATGTCCTGTCAACAGCAGAAGCAGTTAATTTAATCACAAGTCATATTGTATAGGAATCAATTACATCACAGCAAAACGTCCCGGCTCATAAATTCCAACAATTCACAAGTATATTAATGCATCTTTTTTTTGCCGTAATTTCTCAAGTATCTTAATCAAATCTGTCATATTGATTAATGAAATGTTTTACATCATTTACATGATACCTGTGTTCTTCTCTGTACAAAGTCCAGAGGGACAAAAACACTACATGGATTCCTTTCTTCCACATAAGGTAATTTGGATTAATTTGTGGTATAATGAGTACATTTTTTTCTAACTGTTCCAAAGCATAATAATCTCATTAGTGCTTTTAAAACTGCTCTTCAACCGTGAATGCAAAAGTTATTCAGCAAAATGAATTAGAATTTTGGGACAAATCGATACAGAGGGTCACAAACTCATGGAAAACAATGGATAATGTGTCCTGGTGATGGGTTGAGCCACCAGAACTGTTATAAATCTCTGGACTCTCCTGGAGGTATGAACACCACTTCCTCTAGAAGATGAGCCCTCATTTGATGTTTGGATGATAGTCACCAGTTCCACCGCCGGCTGTGGCTGAGGTAGTAGAGTGGTTGTCCTCTAACAAGAAGGTCGGCGGTTTGATCGCAGTCTTAGTCATCTGCATGCCGAAGTGTCCTTGGGCAAGATACTGAACCTCAAATTGCCTCTCTGAATCTGTGTGTGAATGGAACCCCCTCCCCCCCCCCAAAAAAAACAAACCGTAATGAGGAGACTAGAAAAGCGCTGAAGAAATACAGACCTTTTACAAAATCTCCCATAGATGTCCATTTGAGTCCGATTGTGGTTTTATGTTGAGTAAGAGCCTGGTGGTATTTCTCTTCAGGCGCAGCTAGCTAGCACAGGAAGAAAGAGCACAGCAGAACTAAATTGTTAAAAATCGATTGTCGTGCTATCGGGCAAAATAAGCTTTTTGGATGACTTATCAAGAGAATCAGTAAATTCCTTTTCGAAAGAGGAAATGTTTTGAACAAATTCAAATTCATGGCATGGTATGGAAGGGTACAGTATTGAACAGTACTGTATGGTACAGAATGGTACGGCACATGGTATGGTATTGAACGGTATAGATGATCTATAGAGAACTCATTAGGCCAAAAGGAGACAGGGAGAGACTGGTTTAGTTCAGAACTATTACGTCATGTTTAGCGCAATTAGAACAACACGGGTTAATTTAGTAAGTGTAATTTTATTATTCACAGAATGATTAATAGTTTCTTTTCTGGACTCAAAACATCATTAAGGCAACAGGAGGATTACATTTGTGCTGCTGAACAATGAGACGGAAAAGAACATTTGTGAGTGTAAGCTGAAGGAGACATTGTGGGAAACAAGAAATCGGCCACTCCGAAATTAAAGGGGTGTTGAGGGTGTGTTGCAGTGATCAGTTGGAGACTTTACAGGGCCTGCAACATTCCACAGTGTTTCGTGTCTCGCTCTGCTCCCTCCGTGCCTTACGTACCTCTCTTTGGGCCATCTTCAGGGGCTTTCCTACGGTGCTGGTCATGTGTGCAGCTGGGGATGGAGGCCACGCAACGCTAATCCTCCTCCCCAGCTCAGGAAAGTACCCTGGCTCCCTGTGCAGAGCGAAAACAACAAAGAGCCGAGTGTAGCTGCAGCCTCCGGGGTTCAGTGCACCCACCAGAACATGTCCAAGAGTCACTTCTTGCTCCCGTCTATCCATGCATGACTCCTCTCGTCTCCCTCGCTGTCTCTCCATGACCCTCTTTTCAACCTGTGAAAGACATGTACGAGTGCAACGTGAAAAAATGTACGAGGGTTTAATATTCCTGCCTTTCTGGACGACGACTGTCGAAGGTCAAAAGACAGGCGACGCAGAATGAACCAGAAGAGAATGAGAAAAGAGTGGGTTTTATAGAAACAAACAGATTCCCTATTTAATTTTATATAACTATATTAGACATTGTGTAGAACCATACAGAAAAAAAGGGCAACATACAGTCAACGTAGAAACAACAGAGAAACTTATTGATTTATCCAGAATCTGTGGACAATAGAGAAGATGGAAGAGAGACGTGGAGTATCTCCGGACTTGAAAAAGCAAAACCTGGTTTAGCTACAGAGCAGCACTGCATCATGTTACATTGACCATGTGTTTATACATCAATCTTTCAGCCTGTTTTTAGCCTGATGCTGGGTGTTGTTGCTTGTGAGGCATCTGTCTTTGTTTGTTCCCTGCCTGGAGACCACATATGGCGTGTTTTCATGTTGTGTGTTTTAAAATGACGTTCATGAACACTCTCAAATAAATAAATAAATAAATAAATAAATATACACAGGTTCTGGAAAGAGTCTGTAAAATCCAAAACATTTTTCTTAAACAGTCTAAGTCCAGCAAGGTCACGCCATCATGCATCTTAAAATTGATAGTCTTCATTCTAAATCCTTTTTGACGGTGACTTAGTAGCAATCAATGGTTTTACCCTGATATTAACAGCTTCCTTGGATGACAACAAGGATCTGTGGCTGCATTCATCAAGCATTCTTCAAATTAGTCAAATTCTGGGAATCAGCGTTTTTGTGCCAGGATTGATCGAGCATTGAGTGGGCTTAATGTGAATGCTTCAAAGAGAGTAGTGAGCAGAACAGAAGAGCCCTGGACAACATCACATGAACTCGGCCTTACAGCACTTCCTCGGCAAACACACGCAACTTTCCAATGAAAGTCATGAATCGGGTGAAAAGGTGTTCATTAAGAAACTCTGTGCCGATGAACTGTGCAAAGCAATGGGTTGTTTACATGCAGCCAAAGGTAAAGGTCTCGACTCTGACTGCAGTTAGACACCCAGACATTAACATCAGTGTCACATCCAGGGTCTTAGAACAATATGCTCCACATAGACGTCATATTTCACCGTGTCCACATCTGTACATACGACATAATTTGATTGTCCACTTTACAGGGGCGGATCCATGGATGGGGCATGGGGGGCACTGACCCTAGTCTCATTGGCCCTTGAAGTCCACCTGTCCTGCCAGAAGCCTTTATTACTATCAATACTCACATTGTTGACATTCTGCATTAACAAGGAACAAATTTCAAAATAAAGACAGGGATGTTTGGTTTTGCTCAAAGCTAATAGAGCTCATATAGCTAACAGTGAAAAAAGAATTACTTAAATGTGATTCTTACTGAAAATCATGTTACTGAAGGTTCAGAAGATGCTATAGCAACATGTCTGACGTGTTGATGAGTAACGTTGACCTGGCATTTCTCCGCGTAAAGTATTTTGAATGAAAATCACTGCAGACACTCTCATGTTAAGGGCATAGCAGTGTAAACGTGTTTTTTTAAATGTAACTTTTCCCTTTGAAGTGTTTTGTCAGATCAAGTTCACACCCTGAACAGTGTCATTTATTATTTAGATGAGCGCTCTGTTCTGAAACGTCAACGAAGCTGAAACTGAGAGAATCAGTTTGAAAAAAGAGTGTTAAACGGAGAGGGGGAGTGTGAACGCGGAGGTGATCTGTGGGGCTTAAATTAGCTTTCTGAAAAGGAAATGTAGATTTTCTGCTTGGCTCTTCAGGCTTGTACTAATGTCCTGTGTTGTTGTTGCTGCCTAATAACACATCTTTGAGGAGGACGTGACCCTGTTCCACAACCGTACACATTTTACTCATCATATCTTGAGGAGGATTCAATTTAGAGCTTAACCAGGGAGTTACTCCATAAGGAAACACCCATCACGGTAATCAATGAGACTCGTCCTTTTATAGGCTGAAATGTTATAACCAGTTTTTCTCCTGTTTTTGTTCCTTTTGATTTTATATTTGTACATGTATTAGTTTGCTTCTTGGCCTTTGATGTTTTTATTTGTCCCATTGGTGAAGTAGTTGGTAATGGGTGTTTTGGTTGATTCAATTTCTGATTGCGATCATTTTGGTTTTATACATCTCCATTGGAGAGTTATATCTTGTGACAATGGCAGAAAGTTATCAAAACGATAACTTTCAGGTCATTATTTCAAATTATTTTAAACGTGGAACAATATAAATGGATTTGTCCGGTTCTATTTGGATGATAAATTGGATGATGACAGTTTTTGTGTTTTTTTTTTTTTACTTTAGTATTTACTTAGTAGCTAAGTGTCATGTTTACGAGAGTGAGAGCATATTTGTTTGCAGGGAGGTTGTTTGGCTACTGGCAGAGTTGGTAGAACACCCCCTCCTCTCTCTTTCTCTCTTTCTCACTCTCTCTCTCTCCCTCCCTCTCTCTCTCTCATCAGCTGCCGCGATATTTTCCAGCTCTGGAGCCTCAGCCGCGCAGCTCGATCGATTCGCATTGATTGTCCCTGACGAGCTGCTCCACTTTCTAGCCAATGTCAGCCAGTCTGCGATCGGGAAGGAGAGAAATGAAGGAAAATCTCTGCCGCCCTGGTGGTGTCATTTCCACACACTTAGGTTGGCCGCCTGCCAGCAGACAGGGGCGGCCCGAAGAGGTGGACTGGACTCTGGGGCTGAGGAGAGGAGGAGGAGGAGGAGGAGCAGGTAGAGGAAGAGGGGGCTGCTCCTTGAAGTAAGAACAGACAATAAACAACACAAACCGTTAACACACTATATACGTATACAATGGGAACAATATGGCACAAATTAAATTATTATTGTTATGATGATGATGATGATGATGATGATGATGATGATGATGATGATGATTATTATTAGTAGTAGTAATAGTAGTAGTAGTAGTAGTAGTAGAAACCGTATTGTGCATGTACAGTATGACATTTAAATTGATGATCATAAATACAATGAAATAGAAAAATATAAAATAATAAGTACAATGTAACTGGGCTACAATGTAAACAAAATATATAACAAATTGCACATAGATCATAGAAAATAATGACAATGATTATAACGATAGAATCGTAATAGCACAAAATCAGTAAACACAATACAAACACCAGAAAATATGAAAAATCGAAAATAAAATGTACAATGTAGAGAGAGTATATATTTTATTGTATTGCACATTAATGAAATTTAAATGAATGGTGATGATATTCACGATTGTATTAATTTTGATTACAACACTGAGTAAAAGTAATTAATAAGCAAACACACAACATAAACAAAGGGAAATACTATGTCCCATGTAATCATCATATATACAATGTAACAGTATTGCTAATGTATGAAATTGGCAATAATAAGAATACGACTAATCACGCCCACGTGACAAAGATTTCCCTCCTTGGAAAACGTATTCTGCATATTTCAACATTTCAGAGAAATCTTCTTTGTATGAGGCATCATATATTTTTCTGTTGTTCAAACAACCTATACCTATATACATAATGTCACATATAAATAAAGACACATTTCACCCAGAGCATAATTTAATCAAAGATATCCCACACAGACAGAGCACAGTCTTCTCGTGTCAGCTCACAGTTTAACACTGACACCTCTCTCTCTCTTTCTCTCTCTCTCTCTCGCTCGCTCTCTCTCTCTCTCTCTCTCTATCGATCTCTATTTCACTCTCTCTCTCTCTCCTCTGGCCTCAGCTGCTGAGAGAGAGAGAGAGAGAGAGAGAGAGAGAGAGAGAGAGAGAGAGAGAGAGAGAGAGAGAGAGAGAGAGAGAGAGAGAGCTGGAGCGCGCACGAACACACACGACCACCGAAAGTCCACTTCGGTTTTTCCGCGAGGCTCCAAAAATCTATGAAATGTGTTTGCATGTTCCTCTGTGCGAGCGGGGATGTAGAGGTGGGATCGCGAGCACCGAGGAAGCTGGGGGAACCCACGCGTTCAGCCTCCGAGAAAGTACGCTTTTCCCAAAATAACTGACTGGTGAATAATTTTTTTCTTCTTCTCACATTTTGTCATTAACGGACAGCCACTCTGTGGGATTGTGTTTCCGGAGAATAAGCTTCCCCCCCCCCTTTTCCTTCCACCCTCTGGGTTTTTTGTCACCATTCTGCACGGCAGGCTGAGAGACGGACCGCTCGGACTGAGGGAGCCCTCCCCTCCGCCCGGATCGGCTTTGGTAGGTGCGAATCAAATGGGCCCGTGTGGGGCAAAATATGCAGATAACATGGGAGAGAGAGAGAAGAGAGAGGGGGAGAGAAGGGGAGAGGGTGAGGGTGGTAGGGGGGGGCGATCATAGTTTGTTGAAGTCTGCTGAAAGTTGGGATGTCATCTTCTTATAGGATCAAGTGGGGGAACCGGGGCTGCCGTGTGTGTGTGGAGATATACAAATCCTCCAATGTGCGGCTGCAGACCATATGCTCATTCTGCAGGAAGGCAACCGTGCTGCCACCGCCGAGTCCACGCGCGCGATTAGACAGACCCTCACTCTTAATAACTATAATTATAATAACCGTAATAAAGCCGTGTACCTCTAAGCAAGGAGGTTGGATGGATTATTACGCGTGTGGGTAAAGCGGATATTCTTACAAGCTGCTCTCGGGTTTTTCAGGAACAATCTTCATTTTGTCTTTATTTCATTCAAGTGTCCAGCGGCGCGCACACGCGTCACCAGCACGGATCTGGACCCGGAGCCAGGAGAAGAGCTTTCTTGTGAATCAGCTGCTCGATAATAATGCGCACTGAACTTGGTGGTGCCGGTTTAATGAGAGGGACGATCAGCGCGCGTTTCAGCGGGATCATGTCTGCAGCTGACAACACACACTCTCCGGCCGTGACGCTAATTGAAACTTTTATTTGAAAGCGCTGTCGTGCAGACATTTAGTAAACAGATAGCGCAGTTTTCCACGCGCGTAAAACCGAAAATTAATTCGAGTTTTAAATCCAAATTCACATTTGTCAGATTTTTCTGCGAGCTCTCTCCATCTTTATTTATGAGAAAGTTCCCAGGTAGCGTTCACCGTGCTTTACCCGGTGATTCACCATTTACCCCCCCCCCCCTCCCCCGCGACCCTCCAGCAGTATACTGCCGCTGCCCCGACTCCTCCATATGTTCGTGAATAACCTGAAGTGTCAGTGTTAAAGGCGCCGCTACATTTCTCCAACTTTTTCCCGTGCGCACAGTCTAATAACGGGGGGGGGGCAGGTTGTGGACAATGGATGAAGCCTCGAGTCCATTGTCACCACGCTCTTTAACTTCCTCTGCTCTTGTGCGTCGGCGTGTGCACGCACGAGTGTGCGCGCGCGCCAGTCAGTCGACAGGCGGTGGGAGGAACGGGGTGAAATGTGCTGCTCGCCGGAGACGAGCGATGAGTCCGCAGTCAGACCCGCGCGTCTGGACGCAGCGTCCGTGCGTCGCCTGAACTTAACGCTCGGAGTGAGTCCTCCTGTCTCTCCAGGTGGAGTAAGCTGCTCCGCGCAAGACAACACACAACCCTGCAGGACATTAACACAACACTGCTCCATCACATCCTGTAAAAACACCACCGTGATCACCTGGCACCTGCGCGTGCACTGACGTCAGTGAAGGGAACTTATTCCAGAGTTTTGCTCGTGACCGACACAACAGACACATTTCTAACGCTTGTGATGGTTTCCAAATGGAAACTTTAAGCTTGACTGGTTTAAAAGAGATGAACTGTCAGACTTGATCTGTGATTTCAATTAGAGGGCAAATTGTTAGTTTAATTAAAAATGTAAATAATTCAGGGTTGAAAGTAAATGTTCCATAGAGAGCCGTAGCTCACTGATGTGGTTTTACTGAACTCATAAGTGACTGGAGCAGGTAATATGAGGCCATGTCAATGTGAATTGTGTGTGTTTGTGTGTGTGTTTGTGTGTGTGTACTCATTTAAGACCGTTTCCAGTACAAACACTGATCTTGTCGGGACCAGGAGACCCTATGGGGACCATAGCACGTTTCTTAAGAGGCAAACAGAATGTCTGAGTTCCTTTTTAAGATTAGGGCTGAATTGTAGTTAGGTTGAGGTTATACATGAACTGGTCGTGGTTAATTCCTGGGATAAGGTTTGGGTTCGGCTGCACACAACGTATGTCCAGATAAGGATAGCTCCGGAAATGAGTTCGATTATAGCCCTATAATCCTAGAACATCCCACACAGGCTCGAAATGCATTCCCCCATCACCTATTGATCAAACTAGTCGACGACTGAACCAACCATTCATCCATGAGTGTGGTCACTGTGTTGTGGACTGACACTCTCCTGTCTGTTGCGTCTCAGCACAATGTGGCATCTGTTGAGAAAAACCATGTTTAAAAGATGTATAGCTCTTCAAGGCTAACTGTTAAAAGTTTGGAACTATAAAAAGCTGAGAGCTGCTAATGAACATCACATGAGCTGTTCATGTTCATACAAGTATACTGACACAACTCATTGTGGCTGCTCATCTTTTTTTGATCTACAGGACTTTAAGCGATTTAAACTTTAATATTCAATTTAATATTCCACGTTAAGTGAAGACCTCTGTTTGACTGACCATTTTATTTGAAAACAATCTCATTTGCTTTCTTACAGAGTGTTAGAAGATTGATATCACATGAGCTTAAAGCATAAAGCGAGACGCTTGTGGAGAGGATCATTCACTATACATTCATATGTACTGGACTATTTCTTGGCCAGTACCAGTAACTTCCTGTAGTCTCCACTGGTTGCACAGCAACCGGCCCTGACCAATAAAGAGTTTTGCACTTAACCCCAGTTAAATGGTGAATTGTTGGTTTTGGACCAGATTGAACAAACAGGACAGGACATGTGAGCTTCAGAGGTGCTAGTAGGTAGATTTACTTAATTTTCAGGGATTATATTTTGGAACGCAGAAGAAAGAACAGAAGAAGAACCAAAAGAATATATCTCAGGATGAAAACAAGGAGCCATACACGTAGAAGACACAGACTAAGATGTAATCTTGGAAACCAGATTCAACAGCTTTTGGTGATAGGGACTGACGCCGGTGTCACAAACACATGATTTCCGCAGCGGAATGTATTGGTCATGTCCTGCCTCCTGTATGCTCTAACCAGATGCCACCCCACGCCTGAAAGATCCGGATATTTTTCTGTTGTTCTGAACGCGTCTGATATGTGAAACACAAACTCTGGAAAATGCCCCCACCCTATTTTCCCAACATTTTCCAGAGTTAACGTTTGAAAACAGTAAAATGTTAAGCAAAGCAGGTCCGCCCCCGATCCTTGTTTCATATTCAACTCACAGACATGAGTGGTGTTGATATTTTTTGATCTAATTCTTGGCAAGACAGCGAATTACAGTGTTTGCCAAAATGTTGAACTGTACCTTTGAGTGTCTGTCTTGGGGCACTGGCACTGAGATACAAGTGTTATGAAAGATATTAGATGTAAACAATCTACATGCCAGGGTGCAAATAACGGCTTTTGCATGTCATTAACCGGTTTCAATTTTTTTTATATGAACTGTCTGATCACTGACACAGCTGCCACATTACATGTGAAGGGAGATTCCATGATGAAAACTTCACCACATATTAATTTCTATACATGACATCTGTTTTCCATATTAACCATAATGGTTGGAAATCTCATTGAGATTCTCATGTTCTGCAGATCAGCTGCTGCTGACTAAGTGTCCACCGAGTGACCTCACTCAGCTGAGTCAACAAAACATGCTCCAATTAATGTCAAGTCTCCCTATAAGCGCCTTTACTGAATGAACGGCAACATTTATAATCACATTTAAAGCGATGTAGGCTTGTCAATATTTTTACAGACACATTTATTGACCATAAAAACGGGACGGATTCTCCACCAAAACAAAACCGATTCAGATTTGTCTTTAATGGCAATCAGGCATCAGAGAAGCTTCTCACGGTGATAGAGATGGGAATAGCTGCTGCAGATCTGACCACCAATAATGTGGTTTGCTCCGTGCCGCTCGGGCCACACCTATGCTAAGCCTTCACACGGTCGTTGGGCCATATTGATCATCGGGACCATTTATATGCAGATATCCGTCTCCATCCTAATCCTGTGCAGCCGGTTTAGTGCAGATAGGTTAACAAGAAACAAGATATTTGCTTCTTTATTTTGATTGGTGTTGGGTATGTGCCGATGTGAGAAACCTGATGTGTGAGACTTTAATGTGAACCACAGCATTAATTCTATAACATCACTGGAAAGTGAGTAAAACACAGTTAAATGACCGATGAGCACCAATTATCTTTTATCAGCAGTATTGCGCCAGTGGCCCTCGGAGTAGCAGGGGCAGTTGTGGTTTAGGAGACAGTTCATATAAGGACATAAAGCTCTTCTATAGGATGAGGGGAAGGGATCTGAGGGGCCTCGATGTTGGAAGTGGAGGGGGGGGGGGGGGGGGGGGGGGTCCGCCAAAGACTACGGGCTAACGATGAGGGAACGAGTGTTACTGATAGGTCAGCGGGACGAACTGCAGATGTGCACAGACGGAGCCTAGGAATGTGATTATGGTGTAAAAAAAAAAAGAAGGGAGCCCTTTTTTCCATTGGTTACACGGTGTGGTAGACCAAACCTACCCTATGTGGTGGGGTGCACACGTTTTAGCTACAGTGTAAACCCAACCTGTAAACAACCTTATGGTTAATAAGATCACGCAAAACCAACTGAATAGATTTTCATGAAACTTGGTGGATGTGGTACACTGTGGTATGAGTCAGTGAGGAACCCATTAAATATTGGTGCATACGGATCAGGGGCAGGTGCAGGAATTTTTTTCTTTGTTGTCTTTACCTCTAATGCCTAATTTTGTTGGTATTCATGGGATTTTTAATTGCAGTGCAATCCAGCAAATGCAATCCAGTGTTTCATCTTGCATGACACAGAGAAATAAATCTGTGTTGCACGTTGTTCTCATGATTTAATGAAAGTTCATTGGGCGTCACCACTCAGATAAAGGTGCAGTGTCAGCGTCTAGACTGTCAAAATAAAGATTCAAAAACTGAAATTAGCACGTTCACCCAGGTGTCATGTTTCTGTCACTGTCAATCGTAGCCGGAGCCGATACAAACCTGTGTGGGAGTGAATTCCCATTGATTCCATTCCCATCGCAAACAAAAGCCAGATGTGATTGGGTGTTGGTGGGTTTTTTGACCAGTGAACAGGGGCTGTTACCAGATGGTGTTTTCCCAAATTTTAGTTGATTCCTCAGAGAGTAATGCATGGAAAAAAAATAAAATAATAGAACTGATATCCATGAGTGTGTGACATTTAGTGCAGCTTGAATTTAAGGGGACTGTTTGGACTTGGTGGAGAAATGGGCTCAATTAAGTGCAATTCTAGTTTCTTTTTGGTATTTCTGTCTGGCAACAAAATGTTGTAGGTGCATGAAACTGGGCCTAAAACCACCTTATATCAACACTGTCTAGCTAGCACTACTTTTTAATCAATAAAAATGTGTTCATTTATTTCTGTCTTGAAAATGATAGGACAGCGTTTGGCTATTATATTGGCCGGACCCCGATTTCTATTGTCACATTTGTTAGGTGAATTACAGCAGTGAGGCAGTGTTGTCGAAAGGATGTGTTCGGTTCCTGTGAAAATAAAACCCTCCTGAAAACCTAACACAAAAGTTACTGTCGTTTATATGAATGGGACAATTATTTATTTTACAGAGGAAACAAAAAAAAAAGTGTGTCACCGCATGCATGTCACCCAGTGGGTGTTGCTGGGACTGATGCGAAGCTCGTCATGGAAACCATAGTGCTGTCAAGGAGTGAGAAAACAGTGGTGTTGTCATTGGGTGGTCTTATGTCAGGCCGGTGGGGAAATGGTTTCCTTGTTGAATTATTGTATCTCAGCTGATCAGTGATTTTTACATCCCCCATGGAGGTTATGTTTTTGTCTGCGTTTGTCTGTTATTTAGCGGGATTACGCAAAAAAAGCTTTGCTTGAAGGGGAAAAAATCAAGCACATTTAAGGAACTGGTATCTATGAGTGGGAGAAATGTGTTGCAGCCTGATTGAATGTAAGGTGACTGTTGGGCCTTTGGGGAGTAATGTGCTCTCTCGGTGCCCCTCTAGTTTTGAAGCAGTTTTCACGAGCGGCGATTGCCAACTTTGACACTTTGTAGCTGATTTGAGAACTAATTTATTCCATCTATTGATAATGTGCCACCTCATTAATTATGGGGACTATTCAAGTCTTTTAGCACATTTACAGTATTTGGATCATTGACGAAGCAGTTGGATCCGAGCTGGATATTCTCCCAGGCCACGATTAATCAAGAAATAATGTTGTACAAGCAGCTTCTCAGATTTACTTTTTCTCAATGCACGGCTGCCAAAGAGTTCAGTTGACGTCTCACTAAACAGCCACCTCAACAACCGTGAAGTATTCATAGTTGACAAGTGAATGTATCACACTTTTTTGGTCCAACATTAAACAAAACAATACAAATCCCTGTGTATGACTCTGATGATTTGCAGTGCTGTGTTGCATTCAACCACAAAGGAGCAGAGATGCAGTAAGTGATGAGATGCTTTTGGGAAACCGGACCCTGGTCAGGGCTGTTGCGGGAGAAACTGAATCTATGGGGCTGAGGGGCTGCGGAGCTGGCTCTGGTTCACTGGCGCCACATCCCCCTGAGCTGGTGAGAATGTGGGGGCTGTGCTCCTGCCTTTGAAGCTTTACCTCCCACTAATTCTGGCCTTCCAATTTCCACACACTGCACAGACACCCCCCCACCACCACCATCCTCTTCCCCTCCCGCTCCCTTTGTTTTCCTTATAAGGACTGGCCCGGCCATTTCCTCAGCTTTTCTGTGGGAGGTGGAATGCTTGTTTGTGAACACGGACAGGTCAGGAGAACAGCGGCAGAGTTTTTTGTCCATAGATGAGCAGTCACAGGAATCTTAGGCTAAAGGCCTGATGGATGCATGCAACTCTTTCCAGTGGACACTCTGCTTCTACTAGCCTGGCGAATCCTCTACATAAGCCTCACCGCTCCACTAAATCAAGCATAGAACCAAGATATATCGTGCTTAAGGATCGGTCTTTAAAACTGGTTGAATTATAATTAATTGACTCACATTGTCAACTGACAGCAACCAAAATAGATCAATAGATAATCAAAGAGAATCAACTTCCTTCTATTTCTGGATCGTTGGGTCAGATAGTGGATCAAGGGTCAGACATTTGATTTCTCACATTCTTTATCACTAAGGTACACATTCAGATCAATGAGCATGTTAACCACTGTCAATAAGTACAACAAATCTTGCTAAATTGCGGTCATGTATATTCAAAGTTATTATCATTTATTAAGTCAGATGTTTGATGGTTTTCAGCCTGGATCAGGATGTTGGTTTTGTCTTGTTGATCAATTTCATGATGCTCGAGTGACGTTGAAGTCATGTGACATCTGACACCTTCATTAACTCTCTGAATCGTTTTCAGTTGGACTAGTTGTGTTTACCCTTGTGAAGTGTGGAAACTTTACAATGATATGACGTTTTTACTTGGCTTTTATTAATGCGCAAATTTAAAATGATAATATATTAATCTCATAGTCACAACTTTTCTCTAATGTCTAGGATAGGAGTATAATTCATTTTGACCCGCAATTGAACAAAAATGGAATTTTTTTGTCTTGAGCCTTTCATTGTTTTGGTGAGGGGATCATTGATGGGAAATTAACACTCTTCTCTCCCTTGTGTTAAGTTTGCAGACGACCCATGGAAGAACGTGGATGAGGGCTGAGCTATAGTGCGGGCTGAAGGCTCCGGGGCCTGCCTGTTGGCTGGTTGGCTGGTTGGTCCATTGAAGTGAGGCACCACTCTCACCAGGACACAGAACGGACCGAGGAAAGGTCTCTGCTCCCCCTCCTCGCTCACCCCTGCTCCCTTTCCACCCTCACCCCCAACCCAGGCACGTACGCTCTGGACCATGACTACCAGGCTGTCGGAGGGGGGCCGGACAGAGGACCTGGAGCGAGGTAGCTGCAAGCAGGACTCTCCTGTTATTGAGCGCAGGAACCGCAGTGGCATCCTCAGTGAGCCGCTCAGTAAGAGCCTTAAGAACTCCCGTACCCTCTCCCAGTACAAATCAGTCTCTTCTGCCACCACTAATGGACACAGGGACAATACTGAGAGTAAGCGCCATTCGGCCAAGCCTCAGCCACCCCCGCAACCCCAGCCCACTGTCTCTGCACTCACAGCAGCCAAGTTGGACCGAACCCTAGAACAGGTTCTAGAGGGACAGAATGGCCTGCTGCACTTTGCCCAGGCAGCAGCACTGTTAAAGCGGGCCGGTATGGAGCACATGCTCCTGCCCGGGGGCATGGGAGTGGGAGTTGGCGGCGGAGACGCAGGCTCGGGGGGTAGCGACTTGGAGGGTACGTCTGTCACGGACGCCGTAGGTGGTCCTGTTGACTTCCCATATGGAGTAGGGGGTGGCTTCCCCTTCAACCCCGGGCTTTTCATCATGACGCCGGCTGGAGTGTTTCTGGCAGACAGCGCTCTACACATGGCCAGCCTGGCCGAGTACCCGGCGCAGAGCGAGCTGGCCTCTGCTATCAACTCCGGTAAAAAGAAGCGAAAACGTTGCGGCATGTGCCCACCTTGCCGCCGGCGGATAAACTGCGACCAGTGCAGCAGCTGCCGGAATCGCAAAACAGGCCACCAGATCTGCAAGTTTCGCAAATGTGAGGAACTGAAGAAAAAACCATCTGCTGCTCTGGAGGTAAGGGGGTGGTGGTTACAATGAACCTTTACTTTTTGAGCCGTTCTTAAGGGCCGTCCAATAACAGGTTTAAAGGCTTTGATCCCAAGAGTTACCAACAATATTTAGGGGCATTAACCATGGCTCTGCGTAGAAAGCGAGACATATAAACTACAAGATTGTCATCTTGAAATCTAAAATTTTGAAATGATCAACAAAACATTGGAAATTTGTTTAAAAAGTAAAGAATTGTAGATGTCCCAATCATATTTCAGTTTCACACCTGAAAATACAAGAACATCTTTTAGTTCATACCTGAATGTCCTTCCCCTTTAAGGGACATAGTGCAGGGGGGCTTACTGGTGGGATGACGGCTCCACAAGCCGGGACATGACAGGTGGTGAGGAGTGCGGTGGCCATGTGCACTGTAAGCATTCGCCCTGGGGTCTCTCTAATCTGTCCACACTGACCACACCGTCACCACGGCCATGTCTTTCAATCAGAAGACTGAGTTTTTAGCAAACACACAAGGTTGTGTCTGTTTCCCAGACAGAGACACGCAATACCTAGTTCAGAGGAGCATTTTGTGTTTGGTCACATGTGCATCCTCCGTGTCCTTACTTGAGCATATGTGGATTGTACAGAAAATTTTTGTTTATGCAAGGTGGCGGTAATCGTGAATATGTGTACAGTATGTGTTTGTGTGTAAGTGCACATGCATGGGAATGAGTATGTTTGTGCATATAACAAGGCCCATCTGGCCACAGAGCTGTCATCTGGAGCACCAGGTGTCAGTGTGGCACATACGCCCTCCTTTTCGCTGCCGCTGTCCTTCTCTCCACCGACACTCCGGCTCATCTAAACGGCCCTCGCAACTTCCTGTCTGTTACCGCCATCGCACCCGGTGGCCTAACTAACCCCGGCTGCGGCGACAGAACGACCAATCATGGAATCAATTCCAGCAGATGTTCCATCTCAAAGGAAATAAAAATGTTGTGATCAATGGAATACCGGTGTCACTTTGGCTTTACTTAATAAATGGATAGACGTATAACATGGTTTGAACATGAACCAGCAGACAGACCTCTGGTCTAATGGATCCTGGCTTCGGACTCCTAAAGGCTTTACTTCTTTCTGCTTCTGATGATGATTGAGGGTGACAACTCGGGACTCTTGTCTGTGAGTTGAAAGTTTTTCTTTGTTCAATCCTCATGTGACTTTGTTCATCCACAATGCAAAGCTCCTTAAAGGGATAGTTTCCTTAATGCAAGAACTTTTTGTCAAACTAATTGAAGAAAAGCACCAAGCAAAATGAGGATCGGGTCCGTCAGGTGTGTATTGAGTGGTAATGTATGTGTCGACTTTTAAAACAAGAATTATAAACTTGAACATTGCTTTTGGGAGCATTTATTACACTAGAGGTGAAACAAGTGTCCATTAGTTGATCAGATGTTTGACAGAAAAGATGTCAGTTATGTTGATAGTTTTAATAACTGAACTGTTTGTTTTGTTCAACCTGCTTGAACAAAACAAGCCATTTAAAGAGATTGTGTTTGGCTCTGTGAAGCTGTGACAGTGATTTTCTGTTACAAAAAAAAGAAAAGAACATTTCACAAACTAAATGATTGATCAAAAATGAATTGGTAGATTAATCAATAATGAAAATAACTGTTAGTTGCAGCCCTGCGGCACCGTACAGAGACTAGTGGAAAGCAGTTAGCCGCCTCAAACATAGAGAGGAACAGATCTATAACACTTGAATGTGAAAATTTGGAAAATACTGGGCGACAATCAATCGTGTTCATGATTTGTGTTTATTTTTTGTATTCTTCAACTGCAAATTGTCGAGAGGCTTTGTTTGTCTCTGCTGATGATTCACCACCACGGTGAGATGTGTCAACCTGTGATGTAGGTGGTACGTCTCAACGTGTGTGGCAAAGAGGAATTCAATCTTAATTTATGAGTTGTAACTGATGTTGGCGTAGCCGGTTATTCGTTCACGCCAGCGGTGCCAAACCCAAACGGCTGTGAATATTCATGACGGTTGATATAGGTCAGCACGTTGCTTGTAACGTCACAGTCGGCTGATGAACGAAACTCCGGGGTAGCACAGACCTGCCAGGCCTCTGAGCACCAAGTATAATAGCAGTCTGATTATTGACTTTAGTAATTGCATGGGCTGTAATTACCTTGCACACGTGTTTTTCTTACTCCTGACGTTTGAGAAGATCTACTTCTCAAATCCACCCGTTCGTTTATTTAATGTGTCTGTCAAGCAGTTTCCTCTTTTTCAGACCAGGAATGAGACGGCACACCTCTGCTGGCAATTCAATTTCACATTTACATAGTGTAACAATATTAGGGTAATGGCAATTGTTGAAGGATAATATCTGGGGTTTGAAAAGTTTGCAGCTGGAGTGTGGGCAAGACTTCTCTACCACATCATTCCTGGGTGCACAACATTAGTGTAGCTGTCAGACTGCAAACTGTGAAAACCCTCTTTTCAGACTTAAACGTTGTCTGAACTGGTCTGTGAGACATGGGAATAAACTATTTATTATTGTGTTTCACTGGGAAGACAGGGTGACTGTTACACTTCAGCCGATCTGTGCATTCAACCGAAAAGGAATGTGAATAAATGAGCAGTCTATTTAATTAACAAAACAACAAGCGTTTTGTCGGCATTCAATAGATGAAATATTACATTGTGTCAACGATGATGGAGTCAGTGTTTTGTGAGAGGTGTGAACGTTGTGCAGTGGCACAGCTGTACTGAAGGTCGGGAGATACGGGAAAAGCAAGAGACGTTTACACCTGAGTGTTGAATCTCCTGCACGTTTACTCATTCAGAAAGCACGAGCTAAACCTCCTCTTCCAACATCTGACAACCTGACGACAAGAAGTAAAGTCTTTGTGACAAAATAATCCTGATACTGTTCCTCTGACGTTTCCTCATAAACCTAATGGACCCATGCTCCGTGCAGAATACTGTGGTGTACATGATATACTTCAACAGGGACATCGAGCAGCCGATCATGTATGAATTTCAACACAGCTGACAAAATGTGCAAATACACCTGAGCTGTTTTCAGAAAAATTTCCAAGTTTGACATTTATGTATGGCTGCTGTTTTTTATCCTAAGATATTTGTATTCTTTTAGTTTTTTTTTCCACTTTTGCGGCCGTAACGCTTTAGAAATGTTACCAACACGGCCACTTGCTTGCTTTGAATACGGAAGACATATTCCTGCTTTGTTCTCACATGGCCTCACTCACGTTTTAGTAGCTGCAGGAAAAGTTCCGGGAAATGTCCTATCTGACACACAGCCAAATATTGGGACTCCAGTGCCCGTCTGAAAGCCGCTCTGGATGGTAAATGGGCCTAAACTCAAAACGAGCCCCTCATCCTCATTCAGTCAGGATTCCATCAAGTGTGTCTGCATTTTGTTCCGTGATTTGCTGGACCGCCACAGTGTCAACTCATTTCCTTTGTACAGAGCTCTGACTTTGTTGTTAAGTCAACAGCTCTTGTTCAGCAGGTGATTAGATCAGAGAATGCAGCCTGCGCCGCGCCGCGCCGCCAGCCAGCGCGATGTCCTCGCTACGAGCTAAATGTCACACGGTCCAGATTCACGGAGGATGTGCTCCGTCCAAAGCGAAAGTGGCGAGCGGAGAGTCAGCAGTAAATCCCTAAATGTCGATATTGAGTAGATGATGTGAGGTGGTCGATTACAGTGTATAGTTTTGTCGCCTTTAAACAAGAGCTCTGTGGGAGAAATTCCTGCTCCCCGTCGATGCCTTTAATGCAAATTCAGGGGGCAACTCGGGGCAGCACCTGAGCCAGAGGAGCAGATCCTGCTGGCTCCCAGAGTCCAGGGCGGAACCGCAGCGTGCCTCAGCTGCAGCTCCAAGAGCCCCTGAGTGTCACATTCCCCTTCACTCAAAGACGGGAGCCGCCAGATCCCCGTCTGCCGTGGCTGCTGCACTCAGCGGGCCGTCTCCAATGGGGCATGACGTCTTATTTAACACGTGAGTCGCGCGGCCAGTTTTGTCAGATGGGTTTGACTGCCTTCCGGAGCGCCTCAATGTGTGCACGAACTCGTGACCAAAGAGACTGGAAGCAGCACCCGGCCTGTGTTTCCCCCTTGCATTTGCATTGAGAGGTTCTGCCCGCGTGTGTTTGCAGAAGCCCTGTGAGCGTGGACGCGCTGGTACACAAGTGCAGTCCGGCAGCACTGTGCTTATTTTAAGGGTGTTGACGGTTTCCATTGAAATCTCACGGCAGCTCAAAGAAGAGCGTAAAATTGGCAAGTGAGGGGGAGTTAGCATGCGGAGGCCTTTGCCACCTCATAGCTCAGTGGCTGAAGATGTCTGGATTTATTCTGGGAATGCTGCATTTGAGAGAAATAAGTGGGAAGGCAGCTCCTTTCTGCTCGGGCGTCTGAATACCCTCCAGTAGTGTCAGTCTCAGCGACGCTGCTCAACGCGGGGCGAGGGAAGGAGAGTCAGGATTAGGAAGTTGTAGTTGTACCTTATTTTTACTCGTATATCAGTGTTTTGCAATCGGGGCATACTGTACTCAAATTTTTAAGACATGAGCTATGTTTTTTTTCTTTGTCTACATATGCCTATTTTGAGGTTTTATGATAAACACATCTCCCTCGTTGTGTCAAGGCCGTGCATCTGCAAAAACCCGATCATACTATTGTTGTTGATTAGGGTCCACTTTGTGCCAGACGCTGATATGGGAGCAGCATATTCCCTCGCGGTCTTTCCTGCCTCCCAGACACCATACACCAGACAGTCAGGACAGAGGAGCCTCATGCAAACTGACAGGCATGCAGACTGACACTGAGACACATGGATGTGTGGGAGAGTTGCTGGGCAGACGCGGGGACAAGGTGGAGGGGACAGGGTAGGCTGAGGGAAGACGGACAGAGGAAGAAAGCAGGGAGGCAGCCGAGGTGCCGCACCGTGGAGTGAGCGAATCGCTGGTCACTGAAATCGAGACGGTGGTATTATCTGGAAAAATAAATCAGGCTAAATTAAGATTGTGTCATTTGCATGCCATAGGAAGAGTATTTCAGTGACCTGATTTCAACTTTGAAATGTGGTCATTTAACTGCTATTAAAACCGTTATTTAAATAAAAGCTTGACATTTAAATATTGTTTACTTCAACCAAATTAGCCCAGATTTAACCTTGATACCCAAATGTAATTACTGGTTGTGTATTGAAGGTTATGTGTAGTTCACACAACACGATTCTCAGTCTGATTTTCCAGTCGCTGACAAATCTTGTAACTCGCCCTGATAGGAGGTAAATCGCCAATCTATGTGTGAACTCTTCGAAGACACGACTCAACCTCACCGACATGTAGGATCCTCGGACTATATTTCAGGCCAGCTAAATATCTTGATGCTTCCAAAGCCAATCAGAGCGCAGGACAGGGAGTTCAGACACTCGTGAGTTTCTCCCGGTGAAAGATCATGTAGTGTGTGACCCCCTGTCACCACCCTGGTGCAGTGGGAACCTGCGACTCCTGATCACAAGACAGCAAGATGTGTGGTGTGACCCGCGCAGCGATCCGACAAGTTTGAAAGTCACATAGTCTTAACTTTGCGCGAGTGTTAAAGGTTTGGATTACTAGCTGCATTGTTTTGCACCATTCAGTCAACATTTCAAGCACTGTCTCCATTTATAACTAGCTGCCACAATTACTAATTAATTGGTTACCTCCATCGTGTGTGTTTTCACTGGATGGATTTTCAGGAAAGTTAGTTGAAGGATTTGTTCTGAGTCAGGAAAGACTCTTTTATGTTCAGGGGCAGATCCAGGATTTATTTATTTTACACTGTGTTATAACTCTTTGATTCGCACTCAAATTAATTCCATTCTAGTTGATGCATTGATTAGTTGATCGCTATAAAAATGTATCTTCAACTACTAAGATAATCGACTAAATTTTTGTTGTAGCTACATAGCCTCTCATATGTATAGTCCTTTGACTACATATTAAATGAAGGGAAATATCTGTTCAAAACAAGCCATATGATAACATCGCATCCCTGTCACATCCATTTAATACACTATCTATGGATTCGTGAAGAAGTACTCAGATTAATCTAGAATAAGAAAATAATTATTACTTGCAGGTCCATTTACACCACTGACCTGGACTTGTATAAATTCCTAATACACGTCTAATGGCTTGAACTAATTGATCAGATTGTGTGTGTTTGTGTGGCAGTATTTGTGTGTGTGTGTGTGTCAGTGTGTGTGAGCTCCTGCTCTGGCTCTGGCTCTGAGATAAGTGTATGGGTCCAGTAAGAGGACTGGTATCTGTGTATTTACATATCAATCATAATCGACTCAGGAGAGCAGGCTTAGCAGAAAGCTTCACCCCTTCAGCCACATCAACACTGAGTGGTTCCGCCAACTAGAGGTCACCGGTGTTTTGATTCGCTTGTTTTCCCTCCTGCTTCTTAGAGCAGCAGACAGTGTTACAGCCCACATACAAATACACAGTATGTGGAGATGCTTTGTGTACATTGTGTCAGTGTGTGTTTTAGTATTTTGATTTTTTTTTGCTGTGGGTGTCCATAAGGGAATCCTCAAAATTGTTGATGATAAAGCCATGAAAACAATAACCAGACTGTTCAGCGGTGCCCTGGGGCAAAAAGCTGAATTCATGATGGCTTAAACTGGCTATCAGGAATTTGCATCTGCATCATCTAACAGCGCCGGCCGCGCTCTGAGAGCCCCATTGTACACGATGGTGATTTAGCTCGCTTAAGAAGCAGTTAGTCTGGAAAAGCACTGGATGTCTTGTGGAATGTGACATGGAGACTGTTTGAGCAACGCTAAGACAAATGCCCGGTTTGCAGGAAGGAAAAAAAAACCACATCCATCGATTTCAGTGATTGGCCACTTCACACCCACAGATCCCATCTGTTTGGACCTGTGCAATCAGTGCGGGCGAACGCAGGGTATTTCCGTTCCTGAGCTGCTGCCATTTTTCCATTGATTGCACATGTTCGATATTGAGGGGAAAAAAACAGCATTTGCAGTTCAACCGGGGGACGTGTTGATTCTCCTTCCCCACGCATTACGTCACGGTCAGTGCGGCCTTTTTCCAGATTTTTGACATCTGTGGCCGGCCGGCGCCAGATGTTGCTGTCCTCTGACTGTCTCCTGAACAGCTGAGTGCCGCTGCAGAAAGGTCATGACGGAGACGGATGAGGGGCTGACTATACTTAACACACGGACCATAAAAACGATGTTGGCAATATGCTGCTGTTAACCTCCAGGCTTGGGCTTCGTATTAATATTCATGTACGGCTTTAGTAAACTAACTTTCCAGAGAAAAACAGCTCCACAAGCACTTCCACATTCACGTCTTTGAGAGGCTGATAATGAAATCGAGAGATTTGATGTGAACTGGCAATGAACTGCACTGTGGTACCCAGTGTCTCCACTGTCAGAGTATTCATGATTGTGCCAATTTAACAAATACAGCTCAGTGTGGGCTATATTTGACTGAGATCAACCGGAGTAATTACCGCGTGTGAAGTCGTTTTTACCCGAGCGAAAGCGTTTTTATTTTTGTCAGCAGGAGTTAACTTTTAAAATGAAAGTAAATGAAACCTGGGGAGCACGAACCCCGCTGCCACTCGGTTTCATGTCCGGATTGTGAACAATGGCGCTGAAGGGCAACGCTGCGCTGCTGATTCGAGGTTGTGGAGGAATGGTTTAAGTGGGCTGGAAAAGTAATTAGGGCCGGTGCTGTTTCTGAGCAAACTTCTCTGAACTAGTGGACCATTTACCTCTGACTCACCTTTTTCATACAACTCATGATTTTACTGCAGCTGTGCAAGAGACATGACGCACAATCACAAAGGATTTTTAACTTTACCATCTCTTTACTATAATTTTGTGTGTATTTGTGTTTGCATGAGTCCTCATCAAACCTTCTGCTGTCGCGCTCTCCTGGAAAAGTGAATGTGACTCCGTTGTGTGTGAGACTTTTAATCCAGCAGTCACTGTTTGGTGTGATTTTCGGGGGTGTATCGTGAGTGTCGGTGAACGTGCCACCGTGTGTGGAGGTGTGTGGCTGCACTTGAATACATATTGGTTTGGTGGGAGAGTGTGTGTGGGTGCATAAATGTTTCGCCGAGCTCCTCCTGCCTCGCTCCTCCTGCCTCGCTCCAGGCATGAGCCGGCTCACGGAAGAATCCATGCTGCAGAATGGAGTTTGCAGAGGACGCCAGCCGCGCCGCAGCCCCAGGGACCCGAGTGGCTCCTCTGAGTCTCCGGATTGGCAGGCTGGGCTGCTCGCTGAGCCCTGCAGCTGCATGCATGCATGTGTGCCGCTCACTCTCGGTGCAATCAGACCCAGAGATAAGCACAGTGAGAGAGGGACGGTGGTGGTGGTGATGGGGCACGAGGGGGGGGCGGAAAACGACATCATCATTGATGATGGTGTGGGAGAGCAACGCGTGTGGTGGTTAAATAATAAATGTGGCATATCGGGTTTTGTGTGAAGCCGGGACTGAAGCCTGTTCCTGTGGTGGTGCTGAGAGGGGGTGGGGGGGGGGGGGGGGGGGGGGACTGATGGACCAGACAATGCTGGATGAAGATTTAACACACTCATGTAACCGTAACACTCATGCAGAAAGAACAAATGGAATAGAGCCAGCGCTGCATTGATTTGCCGTTGATCATTTAATTTGATTGTAAACTGGACGTTTTTATTTTGGTCCATCGAATATATCGCTTTAGCATCAACACATTCATTCAAAACAACTTTATACAAGTGCTCAGCAAACGGCGGTCGAGCTTTGAGTCATTTGACAAAATTGATTTCGTATTTATAAAGTGGCAGAAGGGACTTTTTAACCAATGTTCAACTGTTGGTGCCTCAGGCCAAATCCACTTCACTACGTTTTAGTTTGAAAAGGCATCATCTCGGTCACGACGTAGCCTTCGCTGATTCCTCAAGCTTATCACATGACGCCCTTCTGTAAGAACACAACAAGCAGTGTTAGCCTCGGCTACCACTGCAGAACACAACATGGAGAATCACCGTGTTGTCTTTGGCTAAAAGCCGATAAATTCTGCGTTTTACAAAGTGCTTACATTGGAGGATCCAGCACCAGGATGTAGCCTCGGTGCTCTTTAATTCAGTTGCAACAACCAGTTGAGCCTGAAATTAGCATGAAAGTGTTTTTATGTGCAGCGGACATTCTTAACTTTCCGAAGATGTCCAATGATAAACACAACCCAATAGAGATAACATCAGATTTAGATTCAAATGGAATATCTTTTGGAAGAATCCATCTTTGCCTCTGGTGACCTAAGTTTTTCAATATTTGTCCTCCATCTTTCATATATTTAGCGATTAAATGACGATTAATCAATGATGACAATGATCTTTAGTTTCAGTAGCAATAGGAGACTTAGAAACAGGAAGGCGACATTGTGTGGGTGTGTCTCTGTGAAGGTGTGAAGAAAATGTATTTTGTGATTTTATTTGCAAACACGTGTGTGCTGTTCATTAACAACTCCAACTTTTCTCTTCTTCTCCTCCCTTCTCCTCCCTTCTCCTCCCTTCTCCTCTCCTCCTCTCCCTCCTTGTCCTCCGTTTCTCCAAGAAGGTGATGCTGCCTACAGGAGCGGCGTTCCGGTGGTTCCAGTAGGACTCGTCCTCCTCTCCCTACCCAAAGCTCTGCCATCAAGTGCAATGCCAACTCCTGGATTGTCTCCCGGAACGGACACTGGCTTATAAAACAAACAAGCAACAAACAAAAAAACATAGGAAAAAAAAACAGACAAAAAAACAAAAGCTAAAAACAGAAGAAAAAAAAAATCAATCGGGTAATGGATGCACCTACTTATTCCTTGAACCAAAAATGAAGCATAAAGAAAAGCATCTATGGCAACTTTCATTCCCTTTTCTATGTTTCCCATTTTGGTACCTTTTGTCCTTTTTCCAGCAGTTTTTCTTTTTTTCTTCCGTTGCTTAAACATGGAACTGTTCATTACCAGAAACAGAAATGACGGACTGAGTGTGGACAATCAACTAATTTCTGTGTTTGGTGTTAATGTTGTTCATGTGTGGAAAGATACAGTACTTGTGTAGAGAATGTAAATTTACAGCTATATTTTAAAACTAGTGGCTAATGGCAAACATTATTGTAATTCTTCACCGTTATGTTACCCTTGTCGATTTTATGACTCGTAAACGGACCAGTGGTCGTCTTTGAGAAGGCTAACGAAAATGTTGATTTGGAACTTGGATGAAATTTTGAAAATTAAAATGTCACGCTATCGGGCAGATCTCCAGCGACCCGTCACCGGGTTGAAGACGCAGTTCACCAGAGCCTCAATCGGCCCTCCTCTCTTCCTTTATAGTGAAACTGGCAGCCTTACGTTACTGTGGCCCTACTGAGCACGTGCCAATGCTGCACAGGGCAATAGCACTAAGAGACAGCACTTGCTCTGAGTCAACCCTGCTGAACGCACTGAGACAAGATTACATTTGTTTTTTTATTTTTGTTTTTTTTGTTTGTTTTTGTTATATTTTCATGTTGTTGTTTTTTTTCTTCCAGTTACGTTGCTGGGTAGCTACAGCTTTTAAAAATAACCAATCTTTGTATTCGTTTAGAAAAATTGGACTGGTTTTGTGAATAAAAAGGAATGCATGTATTTGTGTCGAAAATTTACAGCTCTGATGTTTGTCTATTTGTCTATTTTGCATGTTTTTTTAAAAACAACTTGGTTTGATAAAAAAAAAAGAAGAAATATTGAGTTAAAATTTTCCATTAGTTGGTTGAAACTGTTCCATTTTCTTTCATGATTGGATGTTAAAGAGAAAAAAATCAGAAAGACCCTCCCAGGAAAGGAGCTCATTAAAAGTAAATCAGGCGGCGGTATGGATCACCGTCATGTCCTTGGTTTGACAAAGATATTTCTGTCACTGCCTATGTAATAACTTCCTATAATATAGTGGAATGACCTTGCTATGCTAAAATGTAACCAAAATTATTTAAAAGATGTTTGAATAAGAACCATTTTGATTGCGGTGTTTCTTCAAAAATGCATGAAACCTCCTGAAACCTCCTGCTAAATGGCGTTTTTTATTTTTACTGAATGATTTTATTCCCTTTGTGACATTCAGGCTACTCCCTGACATTTACAGCCACAACACACAAGCAGGACATCATACATAGTCATGGCTTACTAATGGGAAGGTTTGCCATCAGAGCTATAGAGCCTATGATGAAGGAGTCTGGGTGACGTGTTTGTGTGTGTGTGTGTTTTGGGCTGCGTTATAGAGGGTGAAGCAAAGTTTTGCTAAAGATAAGTGACACTGAGCTTTTTAAAAAAAAAAGTGGTCAGTCTCACATGGGTCTTAATGTTATTACTGATTCTAAAACCTCAGGTCTGTGACACTAGAGTGAATTTCCATTTCCTGCAAAGTGGTGATTTTCAGTGATTCTTTTTTTTCCACGGCTCCGTAGTCACTCTTTCATATCCAGGTTGGGAAGTGGATGCAGATTTCTGCCGCAGCCGATCTACTGAGTGTTTTTAATTAGTTGATATCCACAGTGGAAGGCCCAGTGTGGTCGGCTTGTGCATGAGCTCGTGATCAGCTTGGCGAGCGAAGGGCTGGAGAGTGTAGCTATACCCCCCCCCCCCCCCCCCCCCCCCCCAGTGACAGTGCTGGGCTAGTGCCATCGCCATGGCGATGAGGGGAGTGTGTGCATGAGATGTGTGTGTGTGTGTGTGTGTGTGTGTGTGTGTGTGGCTGTGGCTGTGTGAGTGTGTCTGGGGGGGTTCGGCTGAGGCCTTTCATTATTAATGTGCACCGCGGCGTCCTTACCTCCTCTGAGCCCGCACAGCTCACTGCCTGACCTGCCATCCAAGGGAGAGGGAGTGGGGAGGGGGGGGGGGGGGGGGGGGGGACTGAGATAAAGAAAGAGAAGTGAGCCAGAGAGAAAGAACGAGACGACCAGCATAGAGTGTGGAAGCAGAAACCACTGTAAAGTAGAAATACTCTCGCCGACTCTTACTCTACGCTCACACTACGAGACACCTTGCACCAGATTAAGATTTCCAGCCGGGGGAGAGGAGGCTTTGGGTGTGGTGGTTGCAGGTGAGCGTGGCTCCTGCCTGCTGAGGTGAAGCAGCCCGGGAGAGCAGTGGCGTGGAGGAAGGGGGAGGGGGGCGCAGGGGCGGGGGGTCAGGTGGTGGTGGTGGCGGGGGGCTGTCTCCATGCAGAGGGGTGCACGGCTTGGTGAGCAGGCCTGTCACACTGGGAAAATCCTGGAATCTTATCGGCGCCTCACAGACACTGAGCCGCACTGATCTACTCACCCTCGTTGCCAGCAGACATGCCCTTCCCCCCATCCACAGGCCCCCGCACAGGCTGGCCCCCTCCTCGGCTCGGCTGCCACCTTCCTCGAGACGAGGGGAGATAGCAGGAACTGATGCAGTCCAATTGTCGAGGAGGGAGGAATGCTGCCCCGTAAAATGTGGCCAGCGTGTAGTGAAAAAAAACACAGTGAGTTATTAGGGCCAGGGCGCTGAGGAGCCGGCGCTGACCCTCGTTTTACTGGTCCACTGGTAAATGTAAATCACCTCCGAGAGACGGACGTAATGTGACACGAGGAAAATAAAGAGACAATTTCCGAAGTGTTGTGTTACCAAACAAGTTGTTGTCTAAACGGTTTAGAATGAAAATACACTTAATTCTCGATGGACCGTGAAGATGATTAAAATAGTGGGAATGTTATTAGTTCAAAGTTATTACTAAATAAGTGACATTTATTTTTGTGATTATTTTGGTAATGCAGGAAAAAGGATGAAAAAGTTTGTTGCCTTAGCGTTCACTTTATTTTTCTCTCACTACTTGTTCTACCAGGAAGTTACAACAGCAAGAACAAAGAAAACAGACCTGCACAAGTTGTTGTGCAAACAACACTACAACACAACTCTGTCCTTTTTAAATTATATTCATTTAAATCCACTTTAGCAGTTTTGTATAACAGTCTTTGTAATTCAGTGGTATATGAAGAAATATACGGATTAGGCTACAAAACGCTTCTACTGCGTATTCGTAAACAGGCACGTAGATATTATTGATACACATATTATCTGTTCTGTGCTGAGCTCTGTTTGTGTGCACCACAGAAATCAGTGCAGTAATACTCCTGTAAAATACTGATCAATTCAGATTCATTCAAGTTCTAATCTCGTTACTTCATGGACAAGATAAACTAAAAATAACAAGAGCTGTAGCGATCCTCAAGTTACATGAAATAAACTGTCACCAAACTCTAGCGTCACTGCAGTGGGGGATCTATGATTTTCCTCAATCAGGGGCCATAAAGGGGCCACAATTTACGCAGAGGGGCCAATTATATGTCCAACATCCATGTACACGTCCTGATTCAGCAAGGTGCACTATGAAGTCAATCCTTGTTTGCTGTAAGCTCTGTCCCTTTGAACAAAACAACTCATTACTGAATATATTTTGAAAAGTGTTCCTTGTTCGAGCACAATGTGTCCTTCAAAAAAGATTCAGAAATGAAATAATCTAAATATTTACTGTAAATATTTTGCTAGTTAGTGCCTTTTTTAAAAAAGCAACTGGCAGATGAGAAAACTGGCAACTAAAGAAAGTGCAGCAGATATATATGTATATATATATATATATATATATATATATATGTGTGTGTGTGTGTGTGTCAACAATTAATGTTGTTTTTGAGCATAGTTAAACTTACTTTGACAAACCGTCTTGGTTGAGTGAGGAAATAAGACACAATTTTATGTTTTATGTGTCTATCGAGGGACCACATGACATTTTATCTCATGAGAATAAATATGAATTTCGCAGTGACATTAGAGCTCAACGCGTTAACTAGCTGAGTGTGAATCTCCCTTTGGTTATGAGTGATTAAAATGTTTACTCTTTCAGCCGCTGCCACCGCCACAGGCCACCCACACACCTCTCCACACACACGTACAGTTAACTGGATGAGAGAAGATTCCTTCAAGCTGTCAGGATATTAGTATTAATTTGTTGAACTCATGCAAACAGATATTACAATATTATTACATTAACAAGTCCACTGCATCATTATTCTAAACAGTAGCATATACAGAAGCTGACACAAAGCTCGCACAAGACTAAAAGTCTTACACTTCTGAATAATCTAGAGTCAAACATTGTGCGCAAACGTTTGAATTAATACACAATCTATCTTAACCCAGCCTGGAGTAGTGTTAGAATCACAATGACCTTTCATTCAGCATCTGTTTGACCTTTTTAACCTGACGCACCAGATAGATGGAATCATGAGTATTTTTGCTAATATACCATAAAAAAGAATTAGAGTCTGTGATAATCTGTATTTGGTGGAGAGCTGTTCAGTTTCAGTATATTTTTAACTTACTATTAACTCATAAAGAGAAATCAAATAAGAAAAGCTCAGGCCCTGTTACATTGGAATCATTATAATAAAAGCTGTTGATGTAAAAATGCTCCACACCTGCAATGCACAGAACCTAGAATTCACCTTCATTCATAGAATTGGACGTAAGCTGACAAATAACCACATATCTTCTATATTAGGGATCTAATAATGAAATATATGGTCACTGAGAAGAAAAGTGGTCTCTTTACTGTCTTTGTTAAATGATCCGACACATGTATTTGAGATCTTCTGCTTTTCACACATTTATGTTTTTTATTTGAATATAAAACTACACAGTGACCATTAGTATTTTTGTAACACAACATGAAAAATAGTTAAGGGCAGTCTGTTACATCTGGAAATCAATAAAACAAGTGATAACAGAATCTGGCAGATTAATTGCCGGCAGATTTCTCTCCCTCCATCAGGTTCTACTGTTGGAATATATTATTGATAAGCAGCGGAGCTTTAGGGATGTCTGAGAGCATGTTCATCAGAAAGAAAATTACAGAGGATCAGCACAATTTACGAGTGACCTTGCTCAGGGGGGGCCTTTAAGCCATTTAGCTCCTCTTCGGGTTTTTTCAAGCTGTGTCCTACACCTAGTAAAACGTCATCCCGACTCTATTTGAACAACCGGTGAAATCAAAACCACTCACAGGTTAATTACTCCCATTGTTAAAATAACAATTAACACAGAAACTTACCGAGCCGGTGCGATCAAGAAGGTTAATAGAGAGCAGCTTGTTGCCGTGACCCTTTAAAATGCTCCGTCAGTGCCCGTCCAACACGGACACGTTTCAATCATGACGGACAACAACAGACTTTTCACAAGCTGTGAATGGAAATCACATTGTAAATTTGTGGGTAATTACTTTCAGTAAGACACACTTTATGTCACTTTATTATACAGTGCACTGGCAAGCCAAACTTTTATCAAATTAGATAAAAGTAGAAATAACAAGTTCTTCAATACACATTAAATAAACCCAGTTGTCTGTAATAAGGACCGTTATCAGAGCATTTAATGCGATGTTATCAAACCTCAGTAGCCGTGGACGCTGCTGCCAGGACATTACACTATTACCCACTGTTAGATCCTGATGGGATTTTATTGGAAAGTCATTTACAGTGTTAGTACATAACTGCACTGCAAAATAAAGTCAAACTTATGGGTTATTTCATTTAATCCTCGATAGAGTTTGTACGAAAAAAATAATGAATGAAATATAATTTCTAGTTTCGACTAATTTGATAGTTAATTTTGTGACGTCATATTTTGCTTTCTAAAATAACACACTTTCCATCTTAACTCATGAAGATGTATTGAAACCCCTGAATTATGAAAATCAAAATACACAAGGACCTGACTCTGAACCAATGGCACGCTGCCTTATAGGTCAACCAGTAGAACGAGGCCGTGTCTGACGAGGGCTCATAGCTCAATCGCCAGGGTTTTAATATCCATTTGTTTGTATGCGGCCCGAGAGGCTCTCCTGCGAGGCACGCTGCCAAAATCTCCCCCAACCTTGGACGACGCGAGCCGCGGACTCTGAGTCTGCGCTAAAGCTAAATAAATCTCAATAAATCATTCTCAACCACACGGGTGTTGAAGCGTCTTCTAGTAATGTTCTCTGCAAATAGACTGAAAGCCCAGGACGTAAAAAGAAGAAATAAACCAATAAACCAAACCGCAGATTTAATATTTTACTTGTAACTCCACCATAAAGGTGCCCAAAGGTCAGAAGATCTCGTGCATGGTCAGGATAATTGTTTGGGTGTGCAAAAAAAAAAAACAATGAATGCACACATACGCACACACATGCTGCGTGCAGACACACAATGAACAGAACAAGGGGCGAGGTTTGAAATTCACTCATGCACTAAATTATACACAAACATAAACACATAGACTTCCGAAGAGACAAAGACACGCACACTCTCTCATTCTCTCTCTCCTTCTCTCACTCTCTCACTTTCTCACTCTCTCTCTCGCACGCACGCACGCACGCACACACAAACACTCACGAGGACACGTAGGAACAGATTAAGTCCAAATCAATGGCTGTGGCTGGACTGGGAGAGAGATTTCACCCTGGGTTCTCGTTAAGGTCTGACACATGCGGCAAAGGCTCGAGGGAGTGTTATTACCAGGGTGATGGTTGATAAGACGCTCGTTTCTCCACGCTGCGTCCCACGGGAAAATGCATCGTGCAGCCATGGAAACCATAAGGCTAGGTGTTATGCTATAATTGGGCCAGCTTTTTTAACGGTGCAGCTGCACTGCCAGGTATGCCTCGGTCTTCAAATGAGAAATTATAGAGGAGCCGCGGCAAAGGAGATGCAACCGATTTTTCTAGAATGTTTTTTTCCCCCTCCTGTGCCTTTCCTTTTGGATTTTTGGGATCAAATGGACTTTTACAGAGAGGACGTGGCAAAAGGGACAATTCGGTTAAATATTAAAACAATACTTCCGCAAAATGAAGTAATTAACGTGACTTCATGAATAATTGTTCCCGTGACCGGAAGGGGTCCGTGTTTGATTGAGTGCGTTAACAGTCTTCTCTTCGGTCTGGATCAGGAAACGCAGCATAAGATGGAGGAAGAAGACCAGGGGAAAAGGAAGAGGAGGAGGCGGGGGGAGGAGGAGACGCCGGGGAAAGAAGGTCATTGGCCAATCCCTGCTCAGTCTCTGTAACTTGGTTGATTACGATCAATTTCCCTGGTATCGATGGCCTCCCTGGCCCTGAGCTACACTCCCTCCTGCATTTTGCATGGTACGTGCTTTGTGTACCATGACATGACTCACACTCCACCGCACCTTCTCCCCAATGCCTGGCTCTCTCCCGCACCTGCAGTCCCCCCCCCCCCACCCTAAGACCTGGCCTTGAGACACATCAACAGCTGTGTTCTTGATGAGGGGCGTTCAAAAATAAAAAAAACTCCCCAAAATCTGGGTTAATGCAGCATCTTTAACAGGATTTGTTTGTGAGGTGTGGAAAGTTTGGGTGGTGTTGCTGCAGCAGTGCAGGTGGAAGAGAGATCCCTTCTTCTTCTTTTTTTCTTTCCTGTCTGCGCTGCGGAGAGATTGAGCCCGTTCGCCGAAAAAAACCCAGAGAGTCAAGGTGGAAATGATGAGATTGAGTTTGGTCGTGATGCGCTGGACCGCAAGCCCCAAATCTGGATGTGTTCTGGGGAATGCGAAACTGTCCTCCCTCCAGCATGTGCGAGGGCGCATCCCGCTCGCTCTATCTCTGCACACTTGGCACGCTCCATCCGAATTAATTGCATCTCTGCGAGGGGGAGAGCGAGATGGATAGAGAGGGAGAGCGAGCGGGGTTTAGTCCTTCTGTTGGGCTGGTCTTGCTACAAGGGGAGTCATTTAAAATTCTGCCTCCCATGCGGCTCCTGGTTTTTACTTTAATGACCCCCCTCCTCTCCCCCTGCTTCTTTTTTTTTCTTACCCCATGACTTTCGTGGATTTGGTGCTGCACACTCAGCTTCCTGTGGCTGCACGCCGCTGATACCCATCTTATTTATGCATGTATACAACTAAATAATGCCTGTTTATTGACCGGCATCAAGGCCAGTGGTCACAAAATATTGTTTTGCGCCTTCTGACTCCGGCTCTGCTCCTTCTCCTCGCTCCCGTCACCAGACAGAAAACGCTCCACCTCCGTAATCAACAACGCTGCAATCAACCGTCTGACTGTGTTGTCCATGTTTGTTTGTTACATGAGTGCCACCTATTCTGCAGGAAAATGGCTGCAGCACCTGTTGTCTGCGGAGAGGGATGTTACGATTTAAGAAAGTACAACGCTTGGGTATCAAAAGCACGTGTGTAGAGTTTAATAATTCATCAAGTCACAACCATTACAAATACACTGACCTATTGTATAGAGGTCCACGATTAGAAATTGAAAGTATACGTGTGTGATTGTGTGTGTGTGTGTGTGTGTGTGTGTATGTGTGTGTGTGTGTAGCGGAGGTAGCATAAGGCCCTGTGGATTTTTAACTGCCGCAGTGTTTACCGGGGCTATAGCGAAGCTTCATGAGGCACAATAGGAAATGGCCCTAGTAAGATAAAGCAGATCCTTCTGCATGATTTGCTGTAGGGGTCTTTCTCTCTCCTTCACTCTCTCTCTCTCTCTCTCTCACACACACACATACACACAAACACACGCAGACACACACACACACACATCTGCGTGTGAGGTGGGGGTTGAGTGGCGTGGGCTGTAGGACAGCGATGGCCCACAAGGTCAGAGTAGGCAGTGTATATGGTTGTTTTTCTCAGGTTTTTCTCTCTCTCTCTCTCTCTCTCTCTCTCTCTCTCTCTCTCTCTCGCTCTCAGTGGTGGAGCTGCGCGCTGCCTCCCCAGGTCTCTCATCTGGTCAATACCACCACGCAGCTTCTAAAGATCAATGCAGGGTCAATACCTCTCAGACGCCTGCCTCTTTGTGCTCTCACTGATTTAGCTACCACCTACCCAGGCCATCTTTTTTTTCTTTTTTTTTTACTTTTTCTTTCTCCCTTCCCTGATTTTGTATGACCCCAGCTCTCACTTAAATATGTGAACCTGCTGAAATTAGAGTCGCGGCGATAAATCTGTGGGGCGTGAGCGCCCGTTTTCTGCCAAACAGCTTCAACCCCCGCCCCTTATCAGGCACGTGTTATCAGGTATTGTCTGCAGAAATGTGCAATAATGTTCGTGTTCTAAAATAAAAATGTAAAACTCGTTCAAGATTGAAGCCATGAATCATGATAGTGTGTCGTACGTATCAGCGGAACACTGCAGTTCTGCAGACTTCCTCAGTGATAATGTTATTCTAATTCATGTTTTTCAGGTTCAGGCCGTCGATAAGAACTCATTCTGAAGACGCCTGCTCCACCTGCAGACCGGGCTAGGCTTAGTCTAAAAAGTCCAGACTCTACTCTAATGGAGCTTGAGGCAGCTCATACAGGACAATCAGTCATGCATGCTATCAGCTGACCCATGAGCACGCAAGTTACAATCAGACTGACAATAAGTCGGTCTGTTCAAGCCGGAGTGGCTCACGCTCCTTCCTGCAGCACTTTCACAGAGCTGTTACTTCTACCACTGATCCTGACCACGACCACGACCAAGATGGTGATTGGTGTTTGTGAAGATTTCCTGCAGAGCTCCTGCTTCTCTCTGTGCTCATGTTGATACTATGAAGTCAAGTAAGCCCCACCCCCCCCATTTCCAGACAGAATGCACATAATTAGCTCTGGACATGTTTCTGTAAAGTGAACATGTCTGACTTTCGTCTTTATATGTGAAAGGAAAATCCCAGAAAATTTCCAGAGAATGTTCCCCAACATTTTCTGACGTTTAAACCTGTTAACTGCTTTAAATATCCATATTTATTTTAAAACAAGGCCCTCCATAAATGTTCTTTGGTCCCTCTCCTTTACTTTGATAAAAATATACAATCTCTGTCACTATCTCAGAATAATATATTTACAGCTAACGCCTATATTTAACCCTAACGCCACATTTAAAAAATAGCCACAGGTTTCTGATTTGTGGAAAAGAATTAACCATCCCAACCCTTGTTCCCAGCAAATACACACCACCCTCCTCTGAACATGAGTGAGAAAGATTCCCCACAGATGACCAGAGTTATGAGGATGGCAAAGTTTTTACTCACCTATTTATATTCAATCCCTGATATTGTTTTAATATGTTGCTCGTATCATTATTTATAGAAATTTGTTCGATGATTTTTCGCACTATTGGTGCTGTTATTAGACTGAAATACTGTGGATTGATGGCAGCTTGACATCTGTTGTTATTCCATTATTAAAGGCAAGTTTTATGATGCACAAAACAACTCACATTATTTAAACACAGACAAATGTAACAGAAAGATAGGACGGCATTGTGTGCCATGATCTGCCCCTCTGAGTAACTTCATAGGGAGACTATGCTTCCTGTTTTATTTTGAAATCTCCAACCTGTATTTTGTTGTTTTACTTCCTGTTTTATTACTTTCACCTGTTGCCCATATTTCCTATACACACTTTTGGTATTTAATGCTGCAGTCACAGACGTTGAGCGTATACAAAAAACATGGATGAGCACAAATCATTTTACACAAACGTAGAGTTGAAATTAACCAGCTACTTGTTAATATTAGGTTTTCAGACATGATTATTTTAATTAAATACTGTTAAATATACATCTGGTTAAATGTTTAGTTAAGAGTCTACAATTTATTGTGTACACTGCCGTGGATGCCGCCATTGTTGTTTGATGCCAGACAGCGGCTCTTCGGTGAAGATGGAGAGCGGTGTACCATTGATCCTTTTCCAGCGGGACGTCAGAAAATCTGTTTTCTATGATGTCTGGAACGTGACATAAATCTGAATTGTCCTCACTCGGACTCCTTTGTTTGTGTGTTTGTTCCCCAGAGTTTAACTTCGCAACCTCTGGAAGTCTTTGTTTATGTTCATATGTTTTTTCCAGTGCATCAGCCTGCAAGCAACTGGCCAACTCAGACTGCACGCTAGTGTAAATTTTTTTTTCATTTCAAGTTGTTTTATTTAAAACCCAATTTTTCTTTATAACTTATTTTGAAAAGCTGAATAAGTATGATTCATTGATAAGACACAAGGGGGAAAACAATATTTTTCAACACTGACTGAATCGCAAACACAAGCCAAACACAGTAAGCCATTAAAAAACACCCACAGCGCCGTTTGGCTCCTGCTGGAGACTCAATATTCTTTACTAAAATAAATGGTTGAGATAAACAAACAAACACTATTAAAAACAGTAATTTAACCAAATGTTGGCACCGCAACGATGATCTTGATTTAACATGACTATATTTAGCTCCACAATTCATTCATCATCTCTAATTAGCAGAACAACACAGAGAGTAATGATGCAAAAC
This sequence comes from Platichthys flesus, assembly GCF_949316205.1. Lineage (NCBI taxonomy): Eukaryota > Metazoa > Chordata > Actinopteri > Pleuronectiformes > Pleuronectidae > Platichthys > Platichthys flesus. The sequence continues at coordinate 12,177,991 of NC_084959.1, read as the reverse complement.
AACAGCATGAGACGAGAGAGAACAGGAACAACAGAGGTGCCAGTCTCCCTGACATGTGAGGTTCATCAGGTGGCTTATGCGGTATTGGCATGGGAGTCCCAGTCAATAACCTCAGATCTATTTCACAACTTTTTAGGCCAATAACCTCATAAGGAATATCTACACAACTATGTTTAAAACAGCATCAAACTGATTTGCTGGCGTCCACACTTCTCCGGAGTTTGGAAAAGCTGGTGGTCCCGCTTTAGCTAAAAACTTCGGTAGACGGGACGGGCAGAAACAGAGAATTGTGTAAGCGGTGACCTAGACACTCACAACCGCTTGCTGACGGGGTCTTTTCGGGTCATGACATAACCTCCGCTGATTCGTCAGGCTCCTATGGAATGACCCTCTTCTGGAAGAAAACAAGTGACGCCTCTACCAGTGTCGAACACAACATGGATAATCAATTAGAAGCGTTGCTGACCCCGTTGTCTTCGCTAACAGCTGTTGTGCATTTAAAATCGTTTACAAAGAAACAGCTGTTTACGTGAGCAACAATTCAGAGTGGTCTCGTTGATAAACATTTTCAGGTGTGTTAGTTTGGACGGGGATTCAAACTTATAGAGAGCCAAAACCCTCGTACGGACAGAGATTGTATTAGTTTGAAAATGCCATAGTCGTATGGTAACTATACATAGCCACAGTAAATAACCTCAAGTCTATTTCACAACTTTTTATAATAATATTAATAATACCTTTATTTGCATAGAACTTATCTAAACAAGGTTACAAAGTGTCACAAAGTCCATGGCTTAAAACGAATGACTTAAAAGTCCGTTAATGTTAGGCCCATCTGCCTCGGCAGGTTGGAGTGAGCAGAGAAAAATGGGGAAGAGGGAAGAGGTGGGTGGCAAAGAGGGGAGAGGAGAGAGAGGAGAGAAACCAGGGACAGTAGTGAAACCATCACATTTAATCTCTGTCAGACTGGTTTGTTCTAATGAAAATAATTATCTTCAGTTTTAGTACAGTAACATCCGGGTCTGACACAGATACTCGTTTAATCCAGGTTTTATTCTGTAGTTTACACAGTAACAGATGTTCTTTAAACGCGTAGCCTAAAGCTATGTGTAGTTTCCGTAGTTTACAGAGGCCCCTTAAACGCATCACCTTCAGACGATCCGTCGGTGCTACAGGGCGGCTGCTGCTGAACACGTGCACTGACTGAATATAAGTTTGGTTTGGAGGGAACCTAAATAATGTTGAGGAGTTGAAGTTGGACAGACGCAGGAAACTACCAAACTGCTCTGGGAGAGAAGTTATCGTCCAGTGAAACCACCATGTGTGTTTCATTCCTAATGGTGAGGATTATCCAGGTGAGTTCACTGCTTGACTCAGTTGATGAGCCGTAAAACTTTCTTCAGTTGTATGTTACATTGTTTCAGGAAGTAAAACCACTCAGGGTGTTTTATGTGACGTGAAGGTAATATACTGTAATTGATATTAACTCGTTCAGTGCCTGTTCTAAACCTGCCTTCTCTCTGGGCCTGTGTGAAAGAGCTGCAGCTGATTCAGAATTAATCCTTGTCATTAGGAAGACAAGCTGTTCTGCAATGTACCGGCTCTTTGTGTTGTTTGTGCGCTGGATGTTGTGAGCAGAGCTTTTGATTCACAGTCTTCTGTGCAGAGTGAAGTTAAAAAAACGTTGTGTTCATCTTACCTGGTATATCTGCAATGGAGATCTCTGTAGTTTGAACAGCAACGACTTAAATGAAAAGCATCAATTCATACCCTACCTGTTTATACCTGTTAAGCAATGCTCACTTTTTATATGAAGACGTCATAATGATGTCATTTATACCATATAATGTCAAAAATCTGGATCATCTAAATAAGCTGTAGATTTTCTCTAATGTTACTGAGAAAGTTAATACATGGTCTAAAATCAGTTTCTGACTTCATAGTAACTTCTTCATAACACAACGTCTTCATATAGCATCATATGATAGGGAATCATTCTGTGATTCATATACCAGTTTTAGATCGGTCCATATTATTTGTAGAGACATCTTAAGCAGTATGTATTTCTGTATTTATCTTTCTTGACCTTTGACCCAAAGTTTATCACTTGGCGATATTCTCCTATATAATCACCTACACCCCCCCCCCCCACACACACACACGCACACACGCACACACACAAACACACACACACACACACACACACACACACACACACACACACACACACTGCCCCATGGTATATAGTGTGCAGAAAGTCAGCAGATCTGATGTGTGAACACAGAAGGGGATCCCTCGCTGGATTAATAATCACAAAAAGAAAAAGAAAATAAAAATCTCTGGAGGAAAAAGCAGCTTTGTGGCGGTGAGACCTGATGCTGTGGTGTCGATGTGCTGTAAACAAAATCACGATCTCCGCAGCAGAATCAATAGTTCAGGTCCTGCTTCTGCCTGCTGCACCATCTCTCACCTGAATCCTGTGGAGGATTAGGTGGTGTTGTGAAGGCGTCTGACCAGAGAGTCTCTGGCTGCGTTGATCATGTGTGAAAAGGCAAACTGCAGAGAGAGTCTGGACCCAATTCTGTGGAGATCTGAAAATGGCTTTTTATAAAATATTTGGAAAAACAATTTATTCTGTGAAACGTTAAGTCAAATGCAAAAAAGTACAATATCTTCATGAAATTGCCAGCTTGCCTTTGATATTCTCAGAATTTCTCTTTAATGGGACAAAACCACTAATGCTATACCGACACTTCCAGTCACTTCCAGTCTTTAGTGACGATCTCTTTGGTTTTTCTTTCTCCTGAACAGCCGACAGACCCTGAGCCATTAGAGGGGATATATCACAGCAGCCCCCCCCTACTTACCACCACCTCCTGACCCACTGGTGACCTCACCTTTGCCACGGATGCAACACCTTTACTCAGTGTGGTGGTAAAATGCAGGTGTCAAAGCCTCTTGGCAGAAGAGCGTCACATTGCACACATTAGTGAACGTTTGAGTACGTGTGAGCACCGCAGAGGGCCGCACATTATATCCCGTGATGCCTGAGCTTGTTTAGACATCAGTGGGGATTTATTTAATTTTTTTACATAGTCAGCGTTATTGAAATATGGTTGTTGTGGAAAAATAGAAAAGATGTGCTTTACTGATGTGTGCACACCAGATGAAAATTCACTCAGAACATTTGAAAACAAACTGAGTGAAGTCTCCCAAATTCAGATTTCAGATCAAAAGACAAAACACACCCAATATGAAAAATGTCTTGTGACAGACCATGAAGCTGAAAAACAAATAAAATAGAATAACCGAGGATAAATATTGGAAATAAACCAAAATGATGATAGATGAGGCTTTGATTAATATTCAATACAAAAAACATGCTAGTGGAAGAAAAGAATTTCAGATCTGATATAGCCTGTTGCAGCGTGTTGTTTAAGAAACTGATTTCAGTGGACGGGCGCATCATAATCAAATGTGGCGTCGGGCACCCTTTGAATCTCCAGCCGCAGCCGGCCGACATCCCCTCTCCCAAAGTGACGGATGATTGGAAGGCCCCTGTGGAGCCCGATGACATTATGGTAATTGTCATTACTGGGGTTGGAGTGCGTGCGTGACTGACGCCATTAGAGAAAGTGCAATTACAGTAGGCTTTGGTGACCTTGCTGACTGGCCGAGGTCAGGTCTTCTCATTAGAGTGTGGTGGAAGGCAGCCCAGTGTCTCCTCTGTGCCAATCAATAAGAGCGCAGGGTGGTCGGCGCTAATCATAGCTTTGACGCGGCCTCACGCTCTGCCACCCCCCCATCACCACACATCCCCACCACCTCTTTCTCTGGTCCATCTTTTAGCTCCCTTATTACCAGAGCACTAGCACCTTGTTATACTCCACCACTCAATGATGGCAAAAGGGGTTTTAAACACAGAGATGTACATTATAAGGCACATGTGGCAAAAAATGCACTTACAGGGAACGGCTCGGCATTGCTGTTATAAACCCTCAGGCAATGATGATACTGCAAGTTGTTTTAAAAATGTTTATGCACATATTGATCATGTGTTGACCTCCAGGATCCTGTGTTATTAATGTAGAATCTCTTGAAGGAACAAACCGATGCTCATGTTTTGAGATGTCACGTCTGTCTGCTCCTCAGGTTTGTATTAGCCTGTAGCACGTGTCTGTTTTCAAACACATCCTTTCACATCAGTCTGTGTTCAGTTGTGACTGGTGTATAATCAACAGGTTTGATAAGAAAATAAAAATAAATGGACAGTAAAGCACCAGAAATTTTGTAACCGTCTTTCTCTGGTTTCTGTAGTGAGGTGATGTAACATATGGACCTGTACTCCTAACCCCCTAGATGATGTCAACATTTGTTAGCAGAGATACTGAGCTACCCAGCTCAGATAAAAGTGGGCCTTGCCTGAACGTGAGAAGACATCTCTATTGATTTGTGTTTATTTATAAATCTCCTCTCCGACAGTTACCAGAAGATCTGTCCCTTCTGGACCGGAGTGTTGGGATTCATCAGACAGGCTGATCCATATTAACCGTTTCCCTTGGTTTGCCAATTTTTTTCATCGTATTGATTGTTTTAACTAGTATGAACGCATTCATGAAACTTAATGAATTGACTTAATACATACAAATATATCAAATCTTTACCTGTGTCATATCTTGAAAATGTTAAAATCAGAAATTATCAATTTTTCTCGGTTTTATTGAGTGACTAGGTTCAGAAATTCTTAGTTGTGTCATTTATAGTTCACTGGTGCATTCACTGGTCTAGACGCCACCAAAAGCAAATTATTAAAATGTTTCATTTGACTTCAGCAGCCAACAAATTGAAACTGAAAAAGTAAAAATATAACGTTATTCACTCTAGACCAATGTATTGAACGTGATCGGACATACTTGTTTGTGTGTTCAACAAATTTGGTTTTACATTTTTTCAATCGCTGTATAACAAAGACTGCATATCCAGATGAACGGCATGACAGCTCCCCAAAAGTGAAGCCAAAACATCTGGATTGCCCCCTGGTGGCTAGCTGCAGTATAGGTCATAAACAAAGCCTCATCCATGTTGGCAGATGGGACAATCCAAGGTACATGTCATAAATAAGATTTTGCAAGATGACAACAGCCACATAGTGTGGGATAGTGTGGCTTCGTTTTGCTAAAGCGGGGAAATTTGAGACATGTTGATTAGTAGTGAAGTAGTGAGGCTATTCCGTTCTGTTGTGTCATGAACCTTCTGTTGCTCAGTGAAAGTGATGGGGAATGGCCGCACAGCGTCTGGTGTGTACCCACATGCTGTGCATCAGGTAACAACCAGTATCTGCTTTGTATCTGATGAGGTTTTGGGGGGAAATTTATTTCTGTCACTCCAGCGTCGGCTGCTGAGCCAAGGTTCTTCTTTCTGGGGAAGAAAAAGTCAGAGCCTAAACCAACATACCTGACACAGTGAGGCCGTACAATGTGATTGGCTAACTGAAATAGAGCAGTGCAACATAAACCTAGTGCACGCTGCAGTTAAGATTTCTATTTAAGGCGTCGGTTTTCGACTGTACACTGAGTTGTATGAGTTTGTTAAATTTCAACACTGTGCTGCTCTTATTATTATCATTTTTAACCTGTAGGATCTTTTTCCACATGGGTTACAGAAGAACTTTCATTCAGCAGTTTTTACCATGTTTCATCAGATGAGATGAACTCTTAAAAACCGCTGATCACCGGGCGCCTCTGCACTGAGAGTGTGTCGCAGTGTGCTCGGTCCTCACTGGTAGCTGGGCTGCATTGTGGCTCGGGGGCAGGCAGGCAGACAGGCGGTGATTCAGTTGTCTGCAGAGATGGAGGGAGAGGGGTGGCTGGTTCGAAGACTCCACATTCGCTCCGAGTTCCTCACTGTTTGCACTCCACGGAGCCGCCCATTAAATCAAGGTCCCCTTCGACAAAGATTGCAAATCATGCCCACGATGGCCCCCTCCACCCCCAGCGCCCGGCTCCTTTGTCCCTTTATCATTCTTTGCTCCGTTTCCTCCCTTTTCTCTCCTGCTCTGTCAGACTTATTTTTCCAGGTACGAGTCAAATGGGAAAACACAGTGTTGCATCTCCTGGCGTCTGTGCAACTCTCCCTGTGAAGACGGAATAAAAACCTATAAAGGTTTTCTGATTGGTGGTGGGGACAGTAATTGCAGCTGAGGTGTAAAAGTAACCTCCCATGACTATTGAGGCTTTTAGTGGCTTGTTTGCTAAGAACACGCTTGTGTTATTTTGATCAGTGGGGACGGTAGGATCATAATCTTTGGCCGTGCTGGCTGTTTGGCTCTGGGGATGTCAGTGTTGGTCTGTTCATACACTACTTTGATCCACACTGAAATAACTGAACTGTTGGATGGATTATTGTCATTATTTTTTTATACAGACGTTCATGGACCCGAAAGGATGGATCCTCCTGACTTTGGTGATTGCATTAAGTTTTCACCTCACACCATCATTATGTCTGGTGGCAATTTCACACTTTCACTCTTGTTTTTGACCGGACCTTTTCCCTTTTCAATTTAGTCCAGACAAAATTAACGATGGTAAAAGTTGCCTGACAGACCAAAATTTTATACGACCAAAAGAGGTGGTCTCAGTCCAGACCCAAACTGAATCATGGTTCAGTTGGTTTGTCGTGTGAAAACACTTTTTCGGGATAGTTTGAACTTTCGGACCAATTGCAGGAAGTTGGGACGTTATAAACAACAGAAGATGAGACAGAAATGGAAATGGCTCGCAGGTTAGCTTGTAGTCTTCACCTCTGATAATATAATGTTATAACAACGAGGATGTTCATATTCAAAAATGTTTCCACACATAAGTTCTGAGTTTGGAGTCATGGAACAGTTTGCTTCTGTTTTCTCCTTCGGTCCATTCGTTTACGGACACTGACGAGGAGTCCATAGTGATTTTTATCTTATAAAGACAATCAGTGGGATTCAAACACGCGGCCTGTCGCACTTGAATGACCCAAAGTCGTTACAGACCGACTGTTTCTATTTTTCCCAGACAATTTGAGTGTTAGCTGAAATTGAAATAAAAAGTGACATCTCTACTGTACATATAGGAGTGTGTTGGCATGTGTGGTCGTGCTGGTTCGAGCTGCCACAGTTGTTTTCCAAACACCTTTTTAAGAAAGCACCCTGAGATTGCCCCCAAGCTTTTCTAGCTCTCCCTGCTGTTACACACACATGCACACACGCACACGCGCGCCAACCCTGACTGCTGAAGTTTTCTTCTACATCATGTTATAACTCAAAATATCCATTTCTAAATAGATGTGTGTTCTGCCATTGACCACAGATTCGATTTCAAGCCTCCAAAGCATTAAAAGTGCTTTTCACTCACCGTCGCAGTTTGTGTCCTGAGCCGTTTTCAGACATGAACTGATTTGTGCCGCGGTGATCCCATGTTTTTGCAGCACATTCACACCGACGCCGGCCTGTATCACCAAGAACTCTTAAATCTCATCCTTCCATCTTTGTCGGTATCTTCTACATGTACCTCTTTTTGATCCAGAGATATTTGTGTTCTTTTTGTTGATTTTTAGCTCTGCGTCTATCATGTGTTACAAACACCATCTCACACTCGTGGCGATCCTCCGGATGATCTCCTGCTGTGTTCTCACAGAGGCTCATTGGACAGTATCCAGGGGCTGGCAGGAAACACTCAGGAGAATGTCCGGTGCCTCTGACTCTGACATTTGCATTCTCACAAACAGCTATTCTTGAATATTTATATTTATGATCATATTTGAAAGCAGATGTAGACCTTCAGTCCTACTAAGTGATAAACAGATCATCACTCTCAAATAATAAAGCTGCTGATTCACAGTCAACAATTCGATAAAAAGACCAGAAGTGTCTCAGTACTTTTAGTTTTCCTCTACCAGTTTATGGCTCTCAGCCCAAAGCACATTGGTTCCTACTGAAATGTCAGGTGATTAAATAAAGTTTGAAATTAAAACACATCAGGTGACAAATATATAGCTTCATTTAAAAAAAGGGCTCATTAATTTCCCAAATAGCCTGACCCCGTTCTGCCCCCATTATTCAAACTGGGGGTTTGTTGGTGCCCATTTTCAGCCACAGCTTTAGTTCTGGGATTAATGGCAGCTGGTTGGTTTATGTGAGATTAAATCAAAATAATCTACAGTTTTCATGGTCTTTAATTTTTCTTATCGTCACTGCACCTGTCACTCAGAAGTGTGCAGGTGTATTTTAACACAGAGTCAGAATGGGGTAAGAAATGTCTCAGTGATGTAACATTCAAAACCCTGCACATCAGCAAGGGTATTGTTTTCACCCCTGTGTGTGTGTGTGTGTGTATGTGTGTGTGTATGTTTGTGGGTGCGTGTGGTCTAATATCAAATTTGCCAAAGCAACAGGGTTGGAGAGAAGTTATATTAAATCAGAAAATGTTTCCACATCACATATCTTATAATATGTAGTAACGTCGACATTTAATATTCTATCAAATATAATCTCCAGCTACGTTTATATTATGTTTCAAGGCTTGATGAGCATTAAAAAGCAAGTCGTTTATTTCACCAAAACTGAAAGTTGAGTGTGGAAGCAGAAGTTGAAGTTCAAAAATTAAAAGAAAAATCATTCAATTTTCTGCTGTCAACTGTTTGAGACTCGAGCAACCTAATAAAGGCTTCTGCTACCAATCACATGCTCCTTGCTGTGTTTAACAGAACGTGGAGCGCCGCTGAAAAACACAAAAGACACTGTGTGATTTTTGTGAGGAGCACGTCATTCGTTCTGCTGGAGCACGGGCCTCATGCAGTTTAAAGCGTATTGGAAACATGCACCCAACAGCACGACAACACAAAGGCTCATTGATTCATTTAAGATTTATTCGAATATATTTCCTTTCAGGAAAAAGGTAAAAAATAAAAGGGATTTTTTTCATCAGCTCCAAACTACACTGCACGACATAGTAAGAGGCCGTCAATTTTTTTTTTCTTTGTCTGCACAAGTGAAAACTCAACAGACCTTTCTGCTCGCTGTGTTGTCGATACATCGCTCCGTTCACTGGCTGTCTGTGGTTGTTCGTAATGGATTGTAAACCATGGTGCAGGCATACAGTGCTGCGGAGGGGGGCCGCACCCCCATACCTCCAGGCGATGCTCCAGCCCTGCGCGCCGCTCGTACTCTACGCTCTGCTTCCCTCTCTCGCTCGGCCCTTTCCACGTCTGATCGGCACTACATCAGCCCCAACTCTTCTCCCCTGCGTCCCAAATCCAGGAGTGACCTTCTCACTGCAGCCTTAACTGCTGCGTCACTACCTGTTTTGCAGAATGCACATCAACGTCCCAAAATCGACCCCACATCGCCAGGATCCTTTGTCTTACCTTTATAGATTGGCATTTGTCAATAGATTTATATTCAATCCTTAATTTAATCCTTGTCCAAATCATTAATTTCACTTGCCTCTCATCATAGCTGTAATCTGTTTTTAATATCAATCTCAAGTCCCATTAATGCGTTCCATATACAATATTTCGCCTCTTAGATGAATTTGCAGTCATTTTATCTTAAATTAAAAGTAATATATCGTACAATATGTAACTGCAGCTTTTAGGGGGTCTCACAATCAAAACAATAACAAAAGACCTAGTTTGATGCTGTTGTGAAGCAGCATGGGATCATGGGAGTTGTTGTCTTCACTGCCATCGCAGGTTCAAATCTACCCGACGCGACTCAGGTGCCAGTATTAACTTTTGATTCACGTTATGCAACAGATCCATTACCAGGGACCAATACAAAAGCTTTGACTGGCTAACTGTTTACGTTTTCTTTGTCAGTTTGTAAACGTTTTGGATAATTTAAGTCCACGAGTCAACAAAGTAGGTAACACAGGTCTAGTTGTTTTTAGGTGTTTATATTTAAGTACAAAATGTTCAACAGCAAATATTTAGAAGAAACAAAGGCAACTTGGATTTTGATGATTATAAAAATCCGGTCAAGTTGTCCATAAATGGCAAGATTTGAAACTCAAAATATCCATATAGGACAAATGTTACTTTCACCACCGCGGCATCAGAACGTTACAACTGAACTAGAAACCCCATAAATATCATGGAGCCGAGGCGCGGGAGAGGATATGTGGAGAGAATGCCACCAAGCCAGAAGCCAGCGCAACTAGGCAATCAGACTGGAGAGTCAGGTTGCCAACAATGACGCACACTACAGGAAAAGACTCGACAGCTCGTCCCCTCAATCAGCAACAACTTCAACCCCCCTGATTGTATCACGGTGCAAGGATGAACACAGGATGCACGGTTACTGACGTCTCTACATCGGTCAAATCTGGGTTATTTAAATATAGTTCCTAATAGAGGCCCTGTGTCTTTAATATGACCAACGATTTGTGACCAGTGACTTTATATTTAGATTAATTCCTCATGTCTAAAAGTGTCTCACGCGCTCCCTCTCGTCTCCTCTGACCAGAGGCGGGCGTGTCCGGGCGAGTCGGGGATTATCACGGAGGAAGAAAAGCTACATGACAAATCCACCCTACTGCTCCAAATCAGACATTAAAAGGTTTGGTGACTAGTCCGAATTTTTCCGGACAGACACACGTACTTTACAGACTATGCGACAGTGCCATTTATTATTCTGCTCCATAGGTACAGTATGTTTACTGTAGGGCATTGTTGGCGATGCATCAAGATGTGGAGCCCATTTGACTAAGTGAATGATGATTTAATTAAATTTCACTAGTCAACTCAACAAGGGTTTACAAAATTAAAGACATATGAATATGTAGAGAAAAAAGCTCCCTTTTAACAGGAAGACATCTCTAGCAGAACTGGACTGGTACTTGAGGCACATAAAAGAAAACCCCATCTTTACTGTTCCACCTCAATCAGGCAAGCATTACATTTTAAGCAGTGATTGGCTTAAGTAAATCTGCTCGTTTCTTTCTCAACATCCATTGTAGCTCACTTCCTGGGTGTGTTTCTGTTATTTTTTTTTTTTTGTAGTTAGGTTGTGGCTTCATTCGGTCAAGATGTGGCTTTTGTATTTGTGTTGTTTTGAGTCAAGTTGTGGCATTTGCATTTCTCCGTTAGCGTGCTTGTGATCTGCTGCTGCGTAATATTTATATTGTCCACCATGAAGCATCCACCATGCCCTGCATCCTCTACTCATCGTTGACCAGCATGATTTCAGATCACCTCGTACAGACGAGTATAAGAACAGGATCAACTGGCTCTATATCTCAAACATCCTCATCTGCAAATCAGAGCGAGGCAACATCAACAGCTACATTATGCCCATAACCTTATAGGAGTTTCTTTATTTTTATGGTCAGCAGTTTGACCATTTGCAGCATCCCGGCCTCCACTGTCAATGAGCGGAGAAGGGAAGAGGAATGGCCTGGTCTGAGTGGGTCCGCGTTTCAGTGGGGGAGACAGATGCTTGTTTACTGGCCTCATTATGTCAGCAGCTGTCCCGAGCAGGTCACACCGTGGTCCTCTGTCCACCTACTGAGACCCATAAGTCCGGCACCTGACAACGTGCACACTGTAAAGGGTCTGGAATATGAGGAAAGCTTGAGAGGCTCTTCATTTAAATTGCTGTCACATGGCCTCCATGGGTCCAAACATAATTGCCGCAGACTAAGTAATGGCCCAATGTAGTACAATAAACAATATATATTGGAAGAATATTCATTTATCATTTAAAAAAAAAAAATTGTTCTGTGCAAAGGGAAAATACACATTTTTGGAAATTATTTTTAAAGCGAACAATAATTACAAAAAATAAAAGCACGTTAATATGTTGCGCATTGTTGTTTTGTGTGTTCATTGCACACCAGCTGCCGTTTAATTGATTCCTCCAGCGCTTAAACAGATATTTGGTTTATAGATTATGATGTTGGATTAGGTTCAGCTAAGAAAATATGGTGATTTAACATATTGTGAATTAAATAACAGGCAAGTAGTGGAATTATTTAATTAGGTTGAATGAACACTTTTACCATCTTCTTTATTCAGGTTAAGACTTCTAAATACAGAGACGTTTACAGATTCTCTATTATACCTCTGTTATTTTCACCATGTACCACCAAATAAAATGTTGTCTATGTACACACTGCACATTTCCAGGCATGTTTTTGTTGCCCTAAATGCAGACACGAATGTGTTGTTTTTCCTCTCTGCAGTCCCCACATCTATAATCCCTTTTATTGAAATCCGTGTCACCTGCCGCCTGCGCAGTCCAGCACCCTGAAGCATTAGACGGCTGGCATACTGACGGGCACTGCAGTGAGAGGAGGGGAGAGGCACAGGCACGGACACAATGTCTTTCATTTAGGCAGGATGGTTGGCTTTTAACATCTAGAAAAATAAGCGCTTTTGTTTCATGTGTAAAATTTAACTGGGAGCCTACAAGCAACTTAGCAGCGGGGTCCACAGTGCAGACATGTGAGCCAGTGAAGGAGCCTTAATTTTCACCGACAGTGGTACCAAAAATTTCGCTGTGAGCCTGACATCCCCCTGTTGTTATGGCAGCACACTGTCACCAGGACTGGCTCCACTGCTGGTCAGGAGGATGGTGTCATAGTGGGCATCTTGGCTGTAGACGCATGTTGCCTGCTTTCCCCCGTGACTGCATTAGCATTGCCTCTTCCCTCGCAGCACACGGCAGCACAAGACAGAGCGCTGTGTTTGGGGAAAGATTGAGATGGAGAGGGTGAGGTATAGTCCACACCATCGGGGAGGTGGAGAGAGAAGAGTGAACGGGAGAGAGGGAAGGGAGAGAGGGAGGCTCGAGCGGCGGGAGTCTGAGGCAATTTTGCAAACCTGTGACACATTAATTATTAACAAACTTGGGCTAAATGCATAAACTCTCCCTCCTTGTTCATTCTCTCCTCTCCTTTCTTCACGCTCACCTCCGGCGGGAAACGCTCACATGCACTCGAGATGTGTACACACATAAAAACGCACACACACACACACACACACACACACAAGCAGACACAGAACCCAACGAGGTGGCATGTGATGCTCGTAACTTGAAGTGGAGCACGTCAAAGGGCTGGGGAAGGTGTCAGGCACAAGGCCTGCAAAGAGCGGGGATAGAAGACGCCAGTGAGGAGGACATGAGTCAGAGGAACGAGGAGCTATGTGGCGAAGATATAAAAAAAAGAGAGAAGGAAGAGTCCAGCTGCAAAGTGAGACAAAGATATAAACAGCAGGGCAGCTATGGAGATTGTGGGGAAGAGGGGTGGAGGAAGTGCTTGAACATGTGTTGCAGTAGCTCTTTGTTTGTAAGGGCTAATAAGGCTGCTAACTATTCATGAAAGAAAATATACAGTAGAATCATGTAGTGTGACTTTGACTTTGACAAATGATGGATAAATAAGGGTGTAGTGTAAAAATGGAAAGAGGAAAAAAATTATATATATATTTTTTCTTTTTTTTCTTGGAGAACAGTAAAACCTTGTACGCGGGCTGGTCACTGCTGATCATTAATAAGTGGTCGGCCCATTTGGCATTCGCTATTCTCTAATCAATTGGGTTGAATGTTACCACGGCTCAACGCGAATCTGCCTCGGTGGGTTTCTGTGTGTGTGGTGTATGTGTGTGTGTGTGTGTGTGTGTGTGTGTGTGTGTGTGTGTGTGTGTGTGTGTGTGCGTGTGTGTGTGGAGGCAGGCACTGCTTGAGCGGTCACTCTACCCCTCAGGCGATGGTGTGCGTTTGGAAGGGAATGGATCCTCCCCCAGGACTGGTGGGAGGAGATGTGTGTGAATGTCCCGACAATACTTGCTGCAGTCTGTCCTCTCACACAGGAGCCGGGCATCTCTGAGCATATGTATACAAACACAGCCTCCAAACAAGTAGAAAGGCCAAAATGTGGACGGACAATTTTATATACGGTATAAACATCAAGAACCGTCCCAGACATTCGCAAATCCGACTGCAGCAGTTTGTGATCCTCTTTACGTCTGTGCTTAAAATGCAGGTGTCTGTAACAATGGGAGATCTGCAGGATCAGATATTTCGTATTCATTCGCAAAACCTGGGACCTGCATTACCCAAGATGCAGTTTGCCCAGATTGCCCCCAGATTCAATTGTGGTCCACCAGGAGCATCTGACTTAGCCTCAAGCCACTGTAGCCTCTAGCAAAGAGGAGGAGTGGGCTAGAGAAGTCTGGGAAGCTCACTTCTTTCTTACTGGATCCATAAAACGCCTTTTTATAAAAAATATGTTTATTCACATGTGCTTTAGTCCTGTTAACAGAATTTGAAATGTAAAAATCAATGGAGTAAAGGCAATTCAGATTTTTTGGAACCAATCTAGAAATGTTTTTCTACACAATGTGAGAATTGTACTATGCACTCGAATCAATCTTCTTCACAATTATTGAAATCCTCTTCGTAGGGCTGCTCGATTAATCGAAAATGGGGTCAAACGATCTCCAAACTACTATAATCGAGTTGAAACGATTAATTGGCATTTTTTTCGAAAGAGACGCGCATGTGCAATTCAGTCCTTTCGCCAAAGCATTCAGCGGCCCAGCTGACTGTCTCTCACTCTCAAGCAACTCTAACGTGAAGGAGGCAAGTTGTGTGTGTGGTGACCGGCGGTGAAAACAACAGCGCGAGTGGAAAAGCAGGGATGGCAGCAGCAGACCATGTAGCAGCCGCGATGAGCACCGCTATTCCCAAGCGCGTTCCCGCCTGGCTGTTCAGACCGGTCAGACCGGACCCGCATTTCTCCGCGCCGGTCAACCTGGTCAGAGAGTGTTAGGGTTGCCTTCATTAAGGGTTTGAATAACCGGGCACTGATATCCTGGTTTCACGGAGGAATAAGACACGCAGCCGTCATCGGTGTTTACCGGAACCGGAAGTGATTCACTTTATTGCGCACGCTCCAGTCATTTAAAGAATAAAACATAGACTTCAGAATAAGGGCACATAATCGTTTGAGTAATCTTGATTTTGTCCAAAATAATCGTAATTATGATTTTTTCCATAATCGAGCAGCCCTATCTCTTCGCGTTCGGATCAGATCTATGAATAAAGTCGTCTGAAAATTAAACAAAGGCTGATGTCTGTGGCACTTGCAGAAGGGCCAATCATTTCCTTCCGACCTAATTAAACGTTTGGCTGACGTACCTCTCTGTCACTAACCGACCTGCGGGCTCCCGATGCTCATGACTGCAGCAGAGACGTACAACACTGAAGCAACATCCAGAAGTTAGTCAGCGAGACTCAGAAGTTGGCTTAGCAGTTGCCAGGCAGTGCACCTTCATGTATTTTGGGGTTGGAGCTTTGATGTGAGGCCTGATGGGATGTGTTAATGGCCTGTTCTTGCTATTTTCTTCCTGGATTACCAACCCTTGCTTTAATTTGATGAACGACAGTACGCACCTTGTCTGTTTTCCCGATGACAGTAACTGTATGAACAGCAGGACTGTCAATTTGAATATGTATAAATGTGTAACTACATGTAAACTTTGACCTTTTACTCTTGCCCCGGATTCACTTGTCATCCGGAAGCTTCCATTCAGTTGTACAGTGAGTTGAATGGAGAAATTTGAGATAATGAAAAGTACCATGGATGACTTCAACCCGACACCGAGCTGTGAATAAACATTCTCCCGAGGTTCTCAAACACAAATCTTGTTTTTGTTTTTTAGATTCACTTATTATTTTTGCAGAATTGATTAGCTTAAGCAGCTTTGTATTGTTTGTTTGTGCCGGCTCCGGATGGCTATATTTCATTCTGTCTAAAGACAAAAACAAACAAATGCACTTGTTCTTCTGAATATCATGCACACATAAATGCCCATAGTTTGCACCTTTACTCCACAATGGGCGACTTTACATCACAATGGGCACCACTAAGTTCCAGTGGCTTCCTCGATGCTTGCAGCGGGGTGTATGACATTTCTAGGATATCAAGGGGGTAAAAATTTCTTCTTTGTTTTCAGTTCAGATTTGCATAAAAAGTCTTGATGCTGAATTACTCTCGGGCCTCATGTTGTGCAATGCGTATTTCAAATCTATACTGTGATTATTGTAGAGTTTCACTCTGACACAGTAAACCAAAAATCTGATATGTGACATCAGCAGCAATTTCAAATTTTGCCTCTTTAACCTTATAAACCACCAACATGCAGAGGCCAACACAATGTGTTCTGGGAGTTCTTCATTCGCCATTTCACAAATCAACATTTAAAAACATAAAAAACTCACTGAGGTGTCTCCTCTGTGGAGAAGAGTCTCCGTCCATTATCTGTTCTCCGTCCAGCTGCACCGCACTATGCAATTTTGCCGATGGTAGCAGTTATGCCATGTCGACTTTTATGCATGAGAAAAATTCAGACTTGGGTGCTAGCCAGTCGTTCAGGCACTTCACATCACTTTAGAGCTTCACAGGCTTTCATGTGTCATAGCTCTGGATAAATGGATATGGAGATCCAGGGAGGGCAGTTGTCAGATGAGTGGTTAAAAACAGGAACATGAAGCGATGGATATAACTGGATGTAACTAATTACCAAGAATTACCAGTGCTCTGTTCGTCTCGGCTTCTTGTCTTGAATGAATTATCAAACTAAAATAATTATCTTAGTTTTCAACATATTTCGGAATATTTTGTCGACTTTTTAATACTGTTGATTTATTTGACTAATCAGTTACATATTAATAATTCATAGTTTCTTTATTGCAAGCACAAACAAAATCTCAGCCCCGGCCAGTTGACACCCACCTGAGTGACAGCACTCATAATAATGCATTATGTGACATTTCACGCATTTTAACACTTGCACTGCTTTTGGTATACGGAGGGGCCATCTTGGATTTCAAAGTTAATGGTGGTGAGCTTCCTCCGACCTTCCGAGATTAAATTCCGATTTGAGGGGGCGTTCCAGTTGCAACTTCCAAAAAATCGTGAGCGCCGAGGTTTAATGGAACGCGGCATTAAAACATCTGCAGACCATTACGCCCTAAAGAGGCGAGAAGAAGACAGCTTGAGTCATACTTTGACATCTTGACAGGATGAGCGTATCTCACCTGAAATCGGGATCAAAGACTTTATGGTACATGCTCCACATCGTACTACGTCTGACACATGATGTTCACCCGGAGATTCTGATTTAACAAATCCACAGGCTGTTGAACTAAGGTGGGCCTCTTCTACAAACAGAGAGAGGCTGGGTGAGGGTGCAGTCATTATGCTGTCACACGTTGACACTCCGCCTACACTTTCACCTGCGCTCAGACTGTGACATCTCGGATAATTTCTTTGCTCAATATCAATCTTAACAACACTCAGTGACACAAAGTCATCGGGCCTTTCTTTCCAGCTGTGGTTTTCTATTGGTGTGGTACTATGGTTATTTTCTATATTATTTTGTTCCGTAATACATATCGGAGCTACAGCACAGGCTACAATTTAGTTAACTTTTATGCTGCCGTCATGGCCTTATCTACGCTCTCACCTTAAACCCACTGCTCACCGAGGACACCAGACATGCTCACGAATTCCTAATCACAAAAGTTGGCAGAGCTCCTTTTTATTTTAGATGCTGTATTTCATCAATTCACGGCTACAACAATTCAGGTAAATGTGTGAGCAGATAAACATGTATGTTGTGCACCTCGTTTTAGTACTAAGCACTAATACTTCTTGATAGTAATTTGATAAATGTTGTCATTGGAAATAATAACAAAATAAGACTTATTATGCATAACCTAACCTTTTTTGGCATCACTAATACTCTTATCACATAAAAAATGTAAAAAACATTTTCATAAACAAGAGGTTGTGGTTAATTCTCAGGACTTTCTCCAAGGTAGTTGCTATGCAGGTGTTTATGTGTGTTTAATATCTGTTCAAGTGCAGGTGAAAACAATAAAACAGTAAATAAGAAATTTAAAACCAATCCAACACCTTATGAGGCTGTTGCTTAAAGAAGGAGTGCTGATTAAAAATGAAAAACATGAATTTATAAGCAACAAAAGATAAATAATCGTCTTAAGAGTTTAGGGGGTGTTGATTTGTGAGTAAAGAAATACTTATTTTCAAACAATCGTCTCCGGATGTAAATTTTCACATAATCATAGGAACAGAATAATCTCAGGCCCACAGCATTAAGCACTTACTACTTTTTTCACATAAGCATTATTACTAAATGTTTGCCATTTGCGTCACAGCCTTTGTCTAAATAATTTCTTGAGGTTCGGACGTACTTCATTCATGGACACACGGAGGTCAATTTACACTCTAACTAAGGCCCTGGGCTGGTTTGATCTTCCCAGTCTGTGCGTTTCTTAATCCACACTCAATCAGTGGAAGAAGTGGGAACTGTCCGAGGCAGCTGTCCACAGCGGGAGCAACATGATCTGCATTCACCACCTGACATATTCTCACGACTTTCCTCCAGACACCTAGTGGGACCACGGCAAGAGGCTGTTGAATCATCTCATCGTGTCCGCACACGGGTCTGCATGGTCCCTCAATGACATGGACGAATGACAACGTTCACGTCACACAGACCTTGTGGACACAAAGACACGGAAAGCATGAGTAAGCCTTTCAGGTTCATCTCGATTGCACTCCTCAAGCTTTTCCTGTTCAGAGTAAAATGAGGCGATTCATTGCTCATCATTCATGGTACAAACGGAGCTAATTCTTAGAGAGTTAGCTCAAAGACACCACACGATTTCTTCTTGGCACTAATAGGGTCCAAAGACAAAAAGTATCCCTCCATTGCTAGGTTGTGATATTTAAGAAACTGGATGTTCTTACGTACAGATGTGCAAGTAGGTGAATTCTTGACCCAGGTTCGTTCTTTCGCTCTGTTTTCAGTCTTGCTTCTCAGGGAGCAGGCTGCTGGGTTTCAAAACTGAAATAGGGCAAATAGAGTGATATCGATATTCACATCTTCCCAAAATATAAAACCGTTTCTTTCAGCATTTGCACATTTGCCCGTCACCCTGCTTTGTTTGAAGCCCCTCAGAGAAATGAACACCTCATTAGACCCTCCTTCTTTAGCTCTTCACACATGGATGACTATAACGGACACGTTGTACTTGGACCGTGTCACCGTGTCTCTCTGAGGGCTGAGCTTCTACGGTACTGGTCCCAGTGGACGTTTTCTCGGAGGACGTCACTGCATGTGTCACAAGGAAGGAGGAAGTGCAGTGAGTTAGTGGTTTATTGCTACAGCTGTTTATATGTTGTTTTGTGTATTTAAACCACAATTCTGTCACAATTCTGTGCTGTTATCATGCACAATGATGCGCCATGTGGCCTGGGGGGGTGGTCTCTATGGCCCCGGCAACCTGGCTCACCATTGCAACACTTCCCGCTGTGCATGCCCTGCAGCCTTTTGCACACAGCATGGAAACCAGGCCTAAGCATCACCAACATATACATACCCCCTCAAAAGTATACACCCACAAACGCATCCCTTCCTCGGCACGTACAAACGCACACAATCATAGAAATGTATCCTGTAACTGTGCGTTTAAGTTATGGAAACACACATCTCACCTCTCAGATAGTATTTCATTATTTCTGTGGAATTCAAGGTATTTTTCCTTTTTTGTAGGTGTGTTTATTTTCTCATGAATCTCAAGAATTTATTGAATCAAAGATGAAGGATAAAGAGTTGAATCCCTGCTTTGTACTTTTGTACAAAGCGCTCAGGGTCTTTCGTTGGTGACACCGAGCGAGCAGCTGCCCACGAGCCGTGCTACAGCCTCTACAGTTCAGACCAGAGGGGCCACCTGCTGCTATCTGGCCAGAAAATCATTAAAATATGTCAGACTCTTTTAGACCCTTTTTTAAGGGTAGGATGAAATTTATTAATCCCCAGAAGGGTAACTGGTTTTCTTCCTTAGACAGAGACGTATACATCGACAGAGACGTAAACATCGACAGAGACATACAGACAAATCAATGACAGCAGGCCGAATCATGGAAGGAAACAGTTCCTTCCAGTACAATAGGAGTTTCAGGGAAAGAAGAATATAAGCTAGAACAAACAAAAAGATTACGCATAGCTTCTATTTTTTAAGCACCGGATGAACTATACAAGTTTCTGGCTATGGTTACACTTACCTCTAACATCTGGAGGAGGCCGCCTGGTTATTACCCGGGCTCTCGACCACAACTTGTGAAAGTGCCTTTAGCTTCAACACTACAACACTACCATCTTTTAAATATAAACAAAAATGTGTCCTTTTTAGCTCTGCTCCACCGGTCATAATAGCATATATATTTCTACATTTTTCTTTTGCCAATAACCATTTTTTCCCTTGTGAAAAGAAAAGACAAGCCGGTGAGCCGTGGCTGAAAAAGGCCAATCTTTACAGCTGAGAACCTGCAGCTTGATCAGATGAGCAAGTTAATGTTCATCAGACGGAGATATTGTTTTACAGTTTTGTTTTGTCGCCAGCATGTTAACGTCGCAGAAGCTCAAACATCATTAAGTAGAATTCGAGGTGCTGAAACCAGACAAAGTAAAAATGTCCCAGTGTCCATTTGTCTCGAAAGACCGTTGTAGAGTAAATTAATGATATGACGAGAGATATTGAAAGAGATACCTAGATTTATTCCTTTCGCCTGTGATTTAAATACAACCCAACAAGACACTCCTGTGGGAAATCACTGCTGACTTTGATATGAGGGAGAATATTCATTCTTTGCTTGACATGGTTGTCTCTACCAAAGGTTTCAGCTTCTGCCGTAACATCATCATCATAACCATCTGACATCAGACGCCACGGACAGAGAGAAGCAGCTCCGGCAATGGCATCACAGAGGTTAGTGTGATATATGTGTTCAATAATTTAGAATGGCCCTCGAAGGATGTTATAAAAATTGAAATGGCCCTTGAAAGGAGAAAGGTTCCCCTCCTCTGTCATAAAGACTAAATCATATCTTTGTAAATTCAGTGACTTTACACAAGGTGAAATACAGAAGTATCTCTTAATTCAGGGGGTTGAACAGTACCTCAACACATTGTTGCAGCACTGGGCAGAGATGACAACTTTGGAAGTTGGCGGCTATATTTCAATCTGCTTTGAACAGCTTTTAATCAACCAAAGAATTTTAAGAATTTTAAAAATAACATATTTTTCCAACCACCCTGTGGATTATGATGTTTTTGATGTGGTGGAGAAAACTTGCATCACTCTGATTGTTGAATAATACGAAACCTTGTTGATGACTGGGAGGCTCTGAATTTGCATTCATTGGAATGGAAAGTAACTGGTGATAGTCAGCTGACTTGGGGAAAAGCATCAGCACCGACACAGTATTAAAACTCAGCTGATAATAAGATGATTAAATTACTCACTATGAACTATCCAGATAAAATGTTGCACTCTTTAATTAATCAGAATAAGCTTGAAGCACAATTGTAGGGTCTGTATAGTGAAACCATGAAGCCTTTTTTTCTTAAAACTTCAGCGATGTTACAGTTATGGTTTGGATCAAATACCGACTTAAAGCATTAAATAATGTAAAGGCTGGATAGAGTCACTGCTGCAATGATTACAAACAAGAACCACTGCTGCTGACGGACAAAATCTAAACCACTGCTCGTGGACTCCCTAGTAAGCAGACTACAGATCAGGACATGGTGCATTTTTTATCCATCTCACTGGTGAGACGCTTACTCCACGTCTGTGGCTTCAAATAGATTGTTTGTGGTCTGTCACATGCTGCAATTCAACGGAGGAGGGATATTTTCACTTGGTTTGTCTGTAAATTAGCAGGATTACGTAAAAAACAATTTCGATTCAGTTTTGTGGAGGTCTGGGCCGTGACCTGAAGAAGAATCCATTCAGTTTTGGTGTGGATCTGTATCACGCGGCAGATCCAGATAATTTTTTTCTCTCTGCAACATTATGAAATGTTTTTTTTTTCAACATTTTGGGTGATTTCTCAGGAAATAATTAATGGATTTTGATGAAAAGAATAAATCATGTTTAGTGGACAAATATTTGCGAGTGTGTGCAATTTGGTGCAGATCCAGATACAAATCCAGATCTACTGATGTGTTTCAAGAGGGGCCTGTTGGGTCTTAGTGGAGGTTTAAACTCTACTGAGGGCCATTTGAGTAATATACATAATACAATTTCAGCTTCTAATTCTGAATAAACCCTACACACTGCTCATATAATAAACTTGCTTTACACCTTTGATATTTCTCTGTATCATCTCAAAATCCAGAAACAACAAGACAAACAGAATTTCACAGAAAGATACTGAGAATAAAGGCAAAATATCCCAAGTACATATTAATACATAAAATCAAAATCAGGTATACTTTTATAGATAATGTGACTATTTCAGATGCCAGTAATATTTTTGATGAAAGATGTGGATTAAATTCAAGTGAAGCTTTTGTGGGTTCAACTAAGAAATAATATAATTCATTTATATCAAATATGAATTGATACCATGTTTGCTTTCCACTGTTAAGCGGAGGTTGGACTAATATGGGCACAGCATGGAGTGTGTGGCCCGCCTGACTGCTTGGACTTATTTACTGTATATACTGCTTTCTATGTGTGTGTGTGTGTGTGTGTGTGTGTGTGTGTGTGTGTGTGTGCGTGCACGCATATTACGTGTATACGGAGCACGTAAATGAC
Organism: Platichthys flesus; assembly: GCF_949316205.1. Classification (NCBI taxonomy): domain Eukaryota; kingdom Metazoa; phylum Chordata; class Actinopteri; order Pleuronectiformes; family Pleuronectidae; genus Platichthys; species Platichthys flesus. Next base: position 12,155,319 of record NC_084959.1, on the reverse strand, counting down.
CAACTACCAAGGTCCTCTTAAAGTAGATCATACACACACACACACACACACACACACACACACACACACGCACACACTGAGCCCCTGGTTTGTCCCCCTGCCCACTTCCTCTGCAGCCTATGGTGTTTCCGCTGGGGTGAGACAGTGCCAGCTCCCTCCCTCTGCTTCCCAGTGGGGTCCTGCCTCCCGGCATCTGTCAGGGCAGCTGTCTCTCCTCTCCACTCTGCACTGCACCACACTATGCCAGGCCTCCGCACAGGATCCCGAGCTACTCGCACACTCCTGCATTAACACGCGGCAAAGCACAATAGTCTTCATAGTTTTACCGTGTGATGTCGGAATGATTCTCTCTGATCGAGGAGCCAGGTTGAATCCATTGATGCAGAGCACGGAATCAACCAAACTGCAGATTCTGTCGTACTTAAGACAGTGATCAATAGTTTCATGTTTCAAATCAGGGGTTTATTAAATCTTACCAATTGTTACTAACAAACTGACACATTTATGACTTTCTAAGCTTTCTCCCTCCATATTGGCTAAAATCAATATAGTACTTTTACTATAGAAAGAAATGTTAAGACAAACATTTTTTAAAAAAGTTTGACAGACAATTAAAGTAAAGATTTAAAATGAAAACATGTTTGTGCCTCCCACTCCTTCTCTACTACGAATAAGTGAAACCGGCAGAAGCTGCTGCTGTTTTCTCTGCAGACACTAACGCACTGACTGCCCTCGTATTATTCAATTTAATTTGTTATTCATATGAATAGACTCGGAAAGAGACTGGAGACATAAAAGCCAAACAGGGGAGGGGGGGGGGGGAGCTGGAGAGCAGAGATGAAAGAAGGAGGGGTAGCTCAGGTCCAGGTGTGCCAGAAGCTTCAGGAAGTAAACACACAGGCGGCTACGCAGGTGCTGAAAAATGATCCTTTTCCTAGTGAGGCCCAGGAAAGCAGAGAGGAATGTGTGTGTATGTGTGCGTGCGTGCGTGCACGTATTTGTGGGACAGGGGAGGGGGTGTGAGGCTTACACTGAAACAAGGAGATTAATATGGACAAGGAGGAGGACAGTGCATGAGAGAAGGTTGCCCATGACTGTATTTTCTCACTGCAAGGCTGCAAAAAGCCCAGCATCAACAACCACCTCCCGTCTTCCACAGGAAAAACACACAAACCCCCCTTCACTCCCTCCCCTACCGTCCAACAGGCGCACCGTGCACTCTCACAGGTGGCACGCGTGTACACACGCGTGCTCACATGCACGGACACATGAAGCTCGTGAGCACATTCAGACAAAAACACAAACGTCTCTGCTCCACACCCTCCCCTTTGGGGAGAGGTCCATCCAACACAGATGTAGCCCTGATTAATTGGGCGCAACACAGGGAAGTGGGTCTGGAAAGTACCTGGCAATTTCCTCTAGCCTATCCTCCTCCGCTACCTTCGTTCCACCTAAACAACCCCCCTCCTCCTCCTCCTCCTCCTCCCCCTCCTCACATTTGGATCACGTAAGTCAGCAGGTGGGCTGCTGGGAGGAGTGTCGGCCGTGTGGCGTTGATATTCTGCCTGCGTCCAGCTTGCTGGGCGCCCTACATTGCAGGCACTCCCTCTGGCAATGGTTGCCTTGGCTCTGGGCTGAGTGCTGGAAATGGTGAGAGTCTGACAGACTCCATGGGCGTAGATACAGGTACACACACACACACACACACACACACACACACACACACTCCCACACACTTGCATACAGAGAATGGACTGCTCTCCACTGCCCAGCAGAGCACATCATAGAAAGAGAGAAAGAGGGAGCAACAAAGGGAAAGAGATGGCAAAATAGAGATGGTGGAGGTAGAGGAAAGAGAAGACGTACTGTATTTACTTCACACTTTTTTAAGGAAAGCATGTGGATTACCCAGCGGAGCACAGGGAGGCTTTTTAATGAAAGCACAGGAAGGGGGCAGCAGCTGGTGGCATGTGTTTGAGCCGGGAGGATAAGACCCCTTGCGCTGGGCTCCAGCACCCCCCCCCCTCTCTCTCTCTCTCTCTCTCTCTCTCTCTCTCTCTCTCCCTCTCTCTCCCTCTCCTCATCGCCTAACGCCCCCCTTCATCCGACCATCCTCCCTCCTCCTCCCCCCCATAGAGAATGAAGTCCTTTGTCCGTTCCACTACTGCCTGTCCTGGAGTTGGGCCTGAGCCGCAGGCCCCTGCCGGTCAGCCAGCACCAGAACCAGAGCAGAACCAAGTTGAGCTCCACACAGCGCTGGCTGAAGCCTCCCTCCACAGACCAAACACAAGTCCCCAATCACCCAGTGCTGGGAGAGGAAAAAAGAAAAATGAGCAAAAACCAGAGAGAGACATCAACAGAATGGTTGGACAATACAACTGAAAGAGATGGATGGAAGGAAAATATAACACAGGAGAGTGGCCAAAACGACAAAAGAAAACAAACTGACATTTCATCTTAAAGTCGAAACCTTCTTATTTAGATTGAAATAACATTTGGTATGTTGTGTTTGAGATATACCAACATCTCCTCCTATATTTTTAAGTCAATGGATTTGTTCGCAACATCTTCTCCAACCAGATGGTTTGTCCCGTCCCTCTGATACAGAACAGGATGGTCTCCTGAACCCCCCCCCCCCCCCCCCCCCCCCCCCCGCTGTGGCAGGCGCACCAGACCTTCATTGTCATGGTAACAATAATAAACACGCTCGTGGAATAGTCATGGTTTGCTTCAAATGTCGGCACAAAAGCGACGTGGTGAAGATTTTGGTTGAAATCAGTCACTTTCGAAAGGTAAGATCACCTTTGTCGTTAGTTAGTATCAAACAGGAAGGAAGAAGAACCATATAGAAAGAACTGGATACAATACTTTTAACAGTCATTTGTAATCTTACTTTGTGAGTATGTTATTAAAATGTTCCTCAGATATGAAAATAAGGGTCCTAAATTATAATGAGAAGCCTTAGGAACAAGACTAAAACGCCAGGAGTATATTACAACATTATTCATCCCACGTGAAGCCTTTCAAAATATTCATCCCCATGTGTGGACTTAATTGGGGGAAAACGACTACAAATACATATAACTAACACAATATAAAGAGAGTTGGAAACAGAAATCTTAACCTCGTACATTTGAGTAGAATCTGAAGTTGGTGTGAGTTGAAGAAGAAATAAATAAATGATAGACAAGTGGAAAAAAAAAACCTCTTGGCTGGCTGCTGAATCAAATGAAATGAGGTGTGTGTTGGAGGATCAATGCAGCGCTGCGAGCAGTATCTGTATCGGGTTGCTTCCACGGACTGGTGTTTAGTAAGGGTAAATATGAGGGGCCCCCACTTATCACACAGGCTCGGTGCACAAAAGACCTCGTGTATATTTCAGTAAATGGATCTGCATCACCCTTGTCCCCCCCCCCAGACCCTAAACCACCGCTTCATCCTCGTATGTGCTGCTGAGCATTTGCACAGAAAGGCGCCATCATCCAGATCAACAGCGTTTTTTCCGTTTTTCATTCAAGAAAGTAGAAACAAATAAAAGTTTGGACAAATGGGATCACGTGCTCCTGGTCTTTGACCCGTCGAAGCCCCGCTAAGCTCCCTCCTCCTGATTGGATTACGTGTGAACATCTGAAATCTTCTCCGCTGATCCTGGAGATCCATGTTTACTTGTGCTTTTTGAGTGAAAAAAAATCTGTCTTTGCTGCGTTTCTGTGACACATTTACTAATGTTGTTGTTTCTGCAGGTAACTGACCCTTCTCATCTGTCCGTCCACGCTGGCTACGAGTGCTTATGCTAACTGCTGAAGTCCTCTCGTATCGATTTCAATCACTGCTGCTGCCGTTGCTTCTGGTGGTAACGTATCCGTTTCTGTCCACCAGAGAGGATTATTCCCACGATCAAACATGCGCTGTATACCCACTACCAGCTGCTCAGAAACCGCCAGAGCAACAGTCGCCGGAGCTTCCCTGGGCTACTGTCTGTTCACATGCTCAAGTAATGACTCTTTGAAAAGTGCAGAACAGAAACCGATGTCACAGTATCACAATCTTAGGCGCGGGCCATCCAAGCGATATCATCTTACGTGGCACTTTCTTTCCAGGGTCGGCGTCTTAAATAAATAGATGAAAGCAGAATATTTTAGAGGTGGATTCTCCTCCACAGCGAAGGTCGGTCCACAGGGTCGGCTGCAGAACAGCAGCCTGGAGCAGGTGGGCTGTGAGTCAGTGCAGGGGCATGAACTTAGCTGCTCAGGTTGAAAGACTTGTCTCACTACTTACCCCCCCCCCCACACACACACGTACTCCCTATTCAAAGTAACGTGCAATATAATTCCGCTCCTTTGAACCTGGTGAAGTGTAAAAAATCATTACGACCAATATCTTATCTCACGGAGACGTCACGCTGTATCTGTGTTACACCGTGGTGCGGTGTTTGGGTCAGATAAACCACAAACACTAATAACATGTACATAACTCATGCACAAATAGGAGCTTCACTGCTTAAACATACTGTGGGAATTATGTTGCCTCTAAATATCATTGAAGACCGAGCATTAGGCTTTGAACTTACAATATGAAACTTCTGCCACTAGGGGTCTTGGAATCAAAACAATAATTATAATTTATTTTGATAATGGCAGTACCCAAACCAATCTTCTTTTCTTGGGGGGGACATTTGAATGAAGAATTGTATCACGTCATATCTTCAACACTAACAGGGGTTAGCAGGAATTTCTCTGTTCCAGAAGCATTAAATTACTCATTTTGTTGTATTGTCCAACCATTCTGTTGATGATTTCTCATTTCATATATGTCCATAAAAGCTAACATTTAGGCTGTTAAAGGGTTAAGTATGTGTTGATTTTATATTCTTTGAAAGCGATGAAAACCGGGAGTAAAATTCAACAAAACGCGGACATGGATTTGCAAACCTGCACTCTGAGAGGGTTAAAGGAAAAAAAGAAGAAAAGATTCACCAATTATTTTTCATTCACAGAAATGTGATGGGCCGTAAAATGGAATTTAATGGATTTACAGGGGGGGCATTTTCCTTGATCTGTGGGTTTAACAACCCAAAGCTCAGACTTGATGAATCAACAATGAAAATTTGGTTTAATACACAGAAATTAAAAGTAATTTCAATTCATCTTCTGATGTGGGGCAAATTGTAGAAATTTGAAGTGCTTCACATTCCCGTGTCAAGGTTTTCACCCACCGGCTGAATGGTTATTTCTCCCAGTGAAAAATTCCACTATGTGCCGACACTGTGTTATCTCTCACTGTGTACAGGTATTCGCAGGTATGTGTGGGAACATTTCTCTGTAATCTGGATAAGTGCGATCACTGTTCCCTGATCTCTGAACTCAGTGTTGATATTCCTGCTTTGTCACTCTGTTGAGTCCCTGCAGCTTTGTGCTTTGTATTGAATTGCATTCCCCGCTACACAATGTATTCAAAACTTTGACAACTCACTCTTCTTGAGTGTGTTTTACTCCATTCCAAACTGTGTATAATTTAAACCAGCGCTGCTTATGACTGCTGCTGCAAAAACATTCCTCTGTCATGCCTCAGTTCTCCAAACCCATAGCCATTAGCCAATCTTCATGAGGCCTGAAAGCCTTGCTTCTTCTGCATGTAGATACCTCACCTTCAACCCCCCCCCAGAGCCGTTCTGGGCTCTAAAGAGGGCGGACTGACCACCTCCGTGGCAGCTACAATGATCATGTGCCTGTGACATCTATTCTTGGCAACCGCAAATGATGGCTTGGTCACAGTTATGAGGGGGGGGGAATGCTGGCTCTGTTGCTCCTGTGACTCAGGTGCTAAGGGTGCCCCCTAGAGACAGGGGAAGACATTACTAGTCCGCGATGATGATTATGGACCACAGTTTCTTTTTTTTCCATGGCTTCCACGGTCCATCCACACGTGCTCCCTGAACGAGTATTGAATCCTTGCCCCCCCCCTGCACGTCGGATCATGGCAGGCAACCGCATCCACGCATGGCAACACCAGCCCAACAACCATCTCCTAGCAACGCACGTCCTCTGCCCCAGGAGGGATCGGGGGGGTCTCTGCTGTAGTCACACCGTGCATTTCCTGGAGGGCAATCAGCTCTTTCCTCGTCTCGTTCTCCAACTCCCTCACTCTCTCGCCCTACCTCGCTCGGCTTCTCCAGTTCTTCCAACTGGCTCAGCTGTGCTGGAAGGAGACGCTCTGGAATGAAAATGACAAACTTTTTTCTAGAAAAAAGGGGGGGGGGGGGCAGTGTCATTTTGCTTAAATTCGAACAAGTTACATGGCAAAGTTGAACCTTTATTGAGAACATTCTAAGTTAGTTGTTTTGTCACAAGTCCTCAGTTTTTATTAACTATTTTTTTATTATCTTATTACCAGCAAGATTAATCAAATGTGTAGGAGTTTAATGTATCTTGCCAGAAGAGAAAGTTTCCCATGACCTTGCGTGACCTTTTCTTGAAATACAGCCATAAGAACCAAAACAACCAAACCTCAACCCCCCCCCAGAAAACAACTAGCCTTCATGTGACAGAGGGTACCTAATCAAAACAGGCTCTGCATGCGACTGCTCAGATGCGTGTTTCACCTCCGTGCTAGTCCCCTTCCTGCCCGGCCCCGTCACCACAAGCCAGCGTTCCCACAGTATTCCCATGACTCTCCGCCCCGCTCTCTCCCTCGAAGGGCCCGGACTCCACCAGAAGGCAGGAGGGCTGCGTTGGCGAGCAGCGAGCCGCTCGAGCCCACCTTCCTCACATCTGAGAACCTCTGTGAAATCCTAATCCCCCGAGTCGGGTGAAGCGCAGGCCCAGCTTGCCTGACCTCTCTGGTTGCCATGGATACAGCGCACTATAAATAAAACAGAGGGGGCTTCTCTTTTTTTTTTCTCGAGCGGTTTGGCAGGGCTGTGTGGCCTGCTCACTGGTGGGGCTTATTTTCTCTCTCCCTCCCTCATTCTGTCTCTTCTCACTCTCATTCTACTCCCCCTTTCACTTATTCTCTCAATCACGGAGCGCCCGTCCTCTCTCTCTCTCTCTTTCTCGTGCTTCCCCTATCTCTCCCTGTGGCGGCCGCTCAATCACCACTTCCATTGAAAACGCAACACCTGTATCGGCACCACGTGTGCGTGTATCATTTCATTCTTTCAATTTGAGAAAGTAGAGGCGACTTGTTGCAAATTTACATCTGTCAAGAAAACGCACAAATGGCCGTCTCCACAGAAGTTGGTGAAAGCTATGTTCCTAAAGGCAGCCGAGCAGCATTGAGAGGCGAGGGAGGATGAGTGCGCTTCCGCTCCGAATCAGGAACCGTGCTGCTGATTTTTCGTCTGGCACGGCGAATCTTGGGAGGCTGGAAAATAATTTGGTCATGGCTGTGGGAGGTTGTTGGGAGTGGGAGGCGTGTGGGGGAGAGGGTTTGCGGGGGGACTGGTTGGTGGGAGGGTAGGGTTCTGACCGTCTCGCTGTGGTGAAACATGCCTGACACTTCATTCCTTTCCAGTTAATGTGGTGCGGACTGCAGGATGTTAACCCTCTGACTGCCTTCCGATGCTCCGGCTCCGCTGTTGCACAACGCGCAGTCCTCACCGCCACTTCCTGCCCTGCAGCGGCACGAGCGCTAAAACATTCCAGGACGCTCTTATGGAAGAAATCGGTCCTGTCAGCCGTGGGAGGGACGGTTACACTATACATCATTTCCCTGTATCATGTCTGCATTAGCCGAGTGTTATACCGTGAGACAATATGACAGGCCTGCTGTGCAATCCTCACAAGCTGTCGTGGTGATTTGAAAATTTGACCATCACACGCCAGATACTCTTTGTCTGGGAGAATCTGGAAGAGTGAGCCACATTTCCTGAACCATCTGCCTCGTGTGAATTACACAAAAGGCGCGACCGGCACCAGGAAACATCCACAATGTTGCCTGGGAGACAGAGGTCACATGAGAGGATGAGTCACAGTAACCCAGAACTACCCAGAAACCAACACTATTGAGCGGCCCTCGCATCAAGGTGCTCTTTACAGCCTGGCGACGTGCAGAAGGATTAGTGTCGTGTCAGTGCATAAACGACAGTGAGACGCTGCCCTTGGCAAAAGACAAGTATACAGTTAAACTTAATGGGGCCAGAATCCGATACCTCAATAGGAATCCACTCTTGTGCCAGGCCCTATTCTTTACTTGCTACACACACACACACACACACACAAGGCACTATGAGTATATCAACCTGTATCTGACCATGGGTCCACTGCTGTGTGTGAGTGTGAGTGTGTGTGTGTGTGTGTGTGTGTGTGTTCACGCGGACTGGAGAGTAGGGAGTTAATGCAGGCAGGGCTGTGGCAGTCCTCCTGCCCCTCAGCCAGATTAATCATGCAGGAGAGACACAGCAGGCCCCCGTTCATTCTGCCTGGGGGTGAAGCTGTGCCCGCATGCTCTCCGTATCACATGGCCCTGGCCCCCCTCCCATCTCTCCTCGCTCTCTCTCTCTCTCTCTCTCTCTTTCCCTCTCCCTCTCTCTCTCTCGACTGGGGGTGCTGTGGATGGGGCTGGTGGAGGAGGAGGGGGGAGGCTATGGGTGGTGTGGTGGAACGCCACAGCACGCAGCATAGCCTTTCTTTTCTTTCCTCCACACTGTTTTTTTCTTTTTTTCTTCCTCTCTTCCTCTCTTCACTTCCCCTTCTGTGGGTGTGAAGCGAGTGAGGCAGAAAAAAGAAAGAGAGAGAGAGGGAGAGAGAGAGAGAGAGAGAGAGAGGGAAACAGGCATCCATCTCTCATGCAAGGAGACAACAACAGCCTCTTTTTTTTATCTCCCATCGGAGGGCCCTGACGACAGCAGTGGCCGGGCTCGCCGGATGAAGAGGAGAAGTGTGTGTGTGTGTGTGTGTGGGGAAGAGGGGAGGTGGGGTAGTGTGTGTGTGTGTGTGGTGGTGGTGGTGGTGGTGGGGGGGGCGGGGGCATACCAAGGGACTCGCCACAGATATCTCCTGGAAACTGCCCGACGATGTCTCTGCGCATCAGAGAACAGCCACGGCCATTGTTGGGCTCGCCGGGAGACGGGAGATGCAGGCGGCATCGCACAGTTGCGCGCTTCATCGTTTGCACGAGCACCTACACAGCGTGTGCACAATGGGACCTTATACATTTCATGATGTGTTATGTTGTGAGTCTTCAGGACGAGGAGCCTCCCGTACATTTGATGGTGCACAGTTCCATGTATAGTGAGACGTGTGGGACCCCCTGCAGCTTGCGTGATAAAGCTCGATGCACTTTACACACGTGAGCGTCAGTGTAACAGACCTGTGCCTGCACCTCTGAGCTGGGCCTTCACAGAGACAACAACATCCCTGTGTGTTCGCACAGCACTGTGTCGTTTTGCGTTGCATGTTCGCCTCCAGAGTCTAATGTTTGACACAGAGATTAGGTCAAGTGTATCTGGCCTTTTTGAATAAATCAAAAAGCCTTCGACAGAACGTGTTTAATTTAGTTTTACCAAAATAAATCTTACTGCGGCAGGTTGCCCTGAGGGTTAGACCTGACTCAATCTATCAGCTGGCGTCCAACAATGAGTTGGCTTCTGGGGGCAGCGGGCGATACGTTGCAGGCTCCTGTTCTCTTCTCCCTACACTGTTACACTACACAGTCCGACGAGTCAAATGTTTCTCCACATGAAACACAAGCATTGATAGTTTTTGTTTGTGCTCCAGACAACATGTTGGCTAATCTCTATCACTCCGTTTATGAGTGCAGATAAATTAAAATCTGATAAGCGATGAATTCCGGTCAATGTGCTACAGCTCTCTCTCTCTCCACATGGACACAAACAGAAACCAGGAAAACTTGTTTCGCGCCTCCAGATTCTTCATATTCACATGCAGGATCTCTTTGTTGAAACTAGGCATATATATATATATATATATATATATATATATATATATATTTAAATCTATGTGTATCTATCTTATGTTAGATATGATGTATTTTATTAAGTATGAGCCTCGACGGTATAACCTCAGTGAACAACTCATTATAAAATTCAATGCGACTCTTTCCTCTTCTTTCACTTCTGGGATGTTTTTTCACCAGACATGAAGAAATGGAACTGAACAGAACAGCAGAGTAAAAGTAGTTTCAATTCATGCTGAGTTCTTGAGTTCTAAATAGAATAGTTTAAAAAGATTCCAATGCACATGCTATTTTAAAAGGTTTATTTGTTAGGGGAGCAGTTTTCCTCTGTTTTTAAATATCAAGAGCTAAAGAGGAGTTCTCCTTTAGGGCTGATCTGGGGGTCAAGTGGGGCCACATCTGGTCTGAGATGTGAAATCCAGCCTGACCCAAAGTGATGCTAAGAAAAGCCCAATAGAATAATACTGCTGTAGTGATGATGGGAGTGATTGAAATCCCTCTTTCACACACACAAACACACACTCACACACACACACATCTCTCTGACTTGAGAGGATGTTACGTTAAATTACGTAAATTCAACCTTAACCTGAAGTTTAACCTAAATGTAACCTTACCTTTGGTTTGTCTTTACCTTAACATCTTTTGTTTTTTTATTGTGGAGACTAAACGTCAATACAGATCATGTCCTAAAAACATGAGTTCTACCGAGACCCCCCACACGTATACACACACACACACACACACACACACACACACACATTTTTAGGTTGTCCCCTGCAGAGAATACAGTGACTCCTGTACCCTACTTAACTGTCTTAGTGTATAATGTTACAGGTCCACTGTTCCAAATGTAGTGAAATGAAACACCACCATGTTCACTTTCTATCACGTGTGTGTGCGTGTCTGTGTGTGTGTGTGTGTGTTGCTTTCCATTCATCTCTCCCGACAAATCATTCACAAGTAGGAAACATCATTTTTTAATTATACAATTAAATCCTATAGCTCCTATGAGACTATATTGAATGACTCTGACTTTATTCAGTTTTAATTCAGTCAAAACTCACTGTCTAAATTTTGATAATGAAGATGGAGTTCAGCATTTATCGCTCCATCATTAATCCCTGAGTGTTGCATCCATTTATACAATGTTGGAGTTTTGCTTTTATTCATCCCACTGAGCTGATTTGTTCCAGTGGAGATCTTCTTTAAACAGATTAGCCAGCTGCCAAACATGGAGGTTTTGGCAGCTGCAGAGACCCTCGATCTGCAATGGAAATCGCTGATGGGAATGTGGAAATATGCCTCACAATTCAAGCTTTGGCAAATATTTAAATGTCAAGCTTGTGGAGCATTTTTATTTTTTTTTATGAGCGCAGTAATAACAAGCCCAGGGGTGGATGCGTGGCCCTGTTGAAATTCAGGTGAAAAATTTACACCGATCCTGGTGAAGCATGCAGGTGATTTTTTTTTTCTGGGGCTGGACATTCAGAATATATTGTCGCTGAAGGAGCTGCACGGCTACTCAGTCCAGTTAAAATAATTAATATTACCTAAGATTATATTTTGTTTGTTGTGTTTGTTAGTTAGCAGGATACAACTTGGTGAAAGGATGTGGTGTGGATCTGGATCAGGGGGTGGATCTATTTTTACTTTATTTAACGCACCGTTTTCAAATGTTGTCGTTGGTATCTCAAAGACTAATTTACAGATGTTAATGGGAAACAATCAACCTGTTGAGTAGGCTAATATTTATGGGTGTGTGTAATTTGTTGAAGATCTGAAAAAGAAAGCTGTATCAGGTGAATTTAAACCAGGTGTAAAAAGGGCCGTTGATGAATGTTTACACTTTACTCAGTAGATTTAATATTGTTATTAATGTTGATTCCACTTGTAATCAACAAGATATGATCAAGAAGTATGTTGTTTTTTATTTATAAAAGAGAAACGACACAAGATTAGAGTTTTTTCAAGATAATTTTTTTTACAATTTACACAATTTGTATTGCTTCTTTGATTTCACCATGGAACTTTGACGTCTGACATACAGATACCTCTCATTGTACAAGTCAGCATTGTAGGATAGAGTTAAACATCCCATAAAAAAAAAAAAACATTTCTCCCTATAGAAAATGTAAAAACAAACAAACAAAATACAAGCACAATTCTCTAAAATAGCACTGGGGCTGAAACAATAGTAAAAAAAGGAGCACAAAGCTGGATTATTTGGCAGCTACTGTCTAACTTGCCAGGATTTGATCCACTGGGAATGACAGATGAGGCGTTTGGCACTGTCACTGGTCCACAACAGGTCGCACTGAGACTCCTGCCAGGTGGCATAGGGAAACATACATTGCATTGTGACAAATAAACAACCCTACACTATTCCCAGGGAGGAGACAGCTGAACAAGATGAAGGAGGACCTACTGTACCTTAGTTCAACCCATTGTGGCTGCCCGTCCTCACTCTTTTGTTCAAGGAGGCAGAAATTAAAAAGAGGAGACGCTGCACACGAGCAAACCGTCTCACAATAACAGGTGAAAGTAATGGAATTCATGTGTAAACAATATTGTCTGTAAAGGCTCTGTGAATTAGAATAAGAACTGTGTGTGTGTGTTTTATAAAGAGGGATTGTGCAGAGAATCTAGTGAAAACATGGTCGTGATTATGGCAAATACATAAAAGGTAGAAGAAACGGTTCTAGCGATGATTTGATTGTAATATTTAGTTGCAATTGATTGCTTTGGAATTTCTTTCCCACAACGTTAACAGTGCTGCACCATCTAAAGGTTTAAAACAAATGTACATTCAAGCATTTCTCCAGTAAAACTTAGGGACATTGTGAGCTTCATAATTTCTGAGGGGCACGATCAGAGTCTCATTGGCCCGTCGGCTGATGCTTCACAATAGGTGACCAGTTTGGTTTTCTTTGAAGAACTCAGATGGGCGACGCTGGGCAACACTGGGTGACACTGGGTGGGTGTCTGCACGTCGGAGCGCGTGGTTTACCTGACACTGGGTGTGGTCGTCAGACGCAAGTGGCTAGGCTTTGAGGGGAGGGCAGGTTTGATGCCCCGGCTGGGGGGTGTAGCGCTGTCAGTGCTGAAGGTTTTCATCAGCTGGGCCACCCGGCCACGCCCTGCGCAGGTCGGTGCGCTCCCCGACGGCCCGGTGTCCTTGGAGGCAGCACACTCAGATACTTGTGATGCACCGATATCTGTAAAAAGATATTTCAATAAAAAAGGGAGGATGAGATTTTCTCAGGAGCTGCGACATATGGGTGATATTCTGCTAGTCAGATACAGAGGAGACATTGACATTTTATTTTCTCGTTTTTTTGAGTCAAAAACATACTGACAAACAATTGTATGGGATTTGTAGTGTTAATTGTGAATAATTTAAAATAAAATAGGTGTATATTGCAATATATTGAATTCTTAATCTACGTAAACATAATGGAAATTGTATTTGTAATTTTCTTGTCATTGAGGTTTGTTTTTCTGCACAAGCAGTCTCCTTCTTTTAAGTGTTTCACTTCATTTAGATATTCATAAACTTTTTCTTTATTAGGTATTTCAGTACATGATCATCAATTCATGAGTTTTTTCCCTCCATTTTCCTCCCCTCTGTGTATTGCATTGTGAAAACCAGTTTTCTGGTCTGCACCTGTCACAGTGGGACCATGTTTACTGTAAACCACAGTGGTTGTGTCCTGTTGCATTAGCAAACATTGAATTGTGAGGTCACGAAAACATCAAATCTGAGTCAAAATCAGTTTGAACATTGAAAAAACATCTGGTGACATCATGGACACCGAGCGTGGCATGTTCAGGTCCTATGTGTTATTGTTGGAATCCAGTATTTCTCTACCAGATCATCCAAATACTGTGCCTGGGTCTTTTATCACTCTACCTCCCCCCTTTTCAACCGCCTCCCTTTATCCGACTCTGACGGAGCAGAGGTCATCCTCGGTGGAAGAGGGGACACAGCTGGGTGTAGTTGGTGTGTGTGTGTGTGTGTGTGCGCGCTCGCTGAGATACTGTGTTTGGAAGAGGGTGTAATTGAGGGAGGAATGGAGGGAACAGGAGTAACGGAGAGGAGGGAGGGCCACAGGGACGGCAATGGAGAGCAGACAGACGCTGCTCAGACACCAGAAGGCTTGAGGAGCCACATATTTTTAGCGTCATCCCCGGGGGACAGAGATATGTGAGAGCGCCCGCGTGCACGGCTCCAGGCGCACACAAGCTCACACAGACGCACACAAACACGCACACACACAAAATAAAGTAGAAAAACGGTACAAACGCACAGTTTCCAACGGTTGAATTGCACAAGACACACACACGTTCTCACCTTACATTCAGGTCCGTGCATGCTCTGTCGAACACGCACGCGCACACACACACACAAACCTGCACTCTTGCATAGCCCTCCTGCTCATAGATTCAGTCACGCATGATGCAGCCATCTCTGACTAACACCACGGCATAGCACAGAGTCACACACACACACACACACACACTCACACAGACACACGGGGGGGGGGGGGGGGGTCTACAGCCAAAACCACACAGCCACTCCTGGGGCCAGGAAACCTTTCCAGCTCTTGAAGTCGTGCAGGCATGAAAGGGAGAGACCCAAAGTAGCCTTTAAGGTTGTGTTTTTGTTTATTGTTGTTTACTCTGCCTTCTCCCCTCTCCCCTCTTCCCTGGGCCCCTCCCGCCCCCTCCCCTCGTGGCTCTAACACCTCCCTCCACCTCGCTCTTCATCTTCCCCTCCCTCCGTCTTGCCCTGCCTTCCTCTGCCCCCTGACCCGCGGTTCCTGTGTTAATGTCCTCTCGCTGCGCTGCGTGGGCCTGCCTCTGATTGTCTCGTTGTGTTGTGTGGTCACCACGGAAACCTTGGATAGGCTCCAGCAACTGAGGCTGACACGCATTCAGGCACGCACTGAGTGCACACACACACACACACTCACACGCACTGACGTAGGCACACACAAACACACTCATGGTCAGAGAGTTTTTTGAGCTCAGAGCCTTGGTGCAGGTCTGAGTGGAATGCTTAATAGAGAGACAGACCGACAGAAGGAGGAGGAAGGCGAGCCGGTGCTGGACTGTTTTAAAGATACAATACAAATATATATAGACCTGTATTTATCTTATGAGACTATATGTTGAATCGGAACCTTAATCCCTCCCCACAGGTAACCTGACAAACCTGTCTTAACACACCCCCAAAAAAAATGCTCAAAAACCCCCACGCCTTTCTCTGCCTGAACCTCTCCCCAGCAGCTTCATGCACTCTCAGCTCCGTCAGCGGTCACGCTCATTAACAGCTACCTGCACAAACACCTATAAAAAGGAACGAGAGAGGAATCTCTGTGTTAAATCACTCGTCGAGTTTGATTAATAATCTTCCCAATCAGGCCTTTTTTCTTTTTTTTTTTCTACCGACGCCACTCCTCACATCTCCGTCTCGAGCTCGTAAAACGTACAGGGGAGGACAAAGAGGAGGGAGGCGAGAGAGCGGTGTCACCGACCAGGCTAGCACAGGAATTAAAGACCAATCTATCTCTTTAAAGACCTCCACGTCTCTGGCGAGAAAGAGGGGGGGGGGGGGGGCAGTCGCTGAGGTGGGGAGGTGGGCTGCAGAACTGGGGCAGAGGGCAGAATTCCCGAGCAGCACGTCTGTGGCCCGAAGGGCAGGCAGGAGAGGAGGTGTGTGTGTCAGTGTGTGTGTGTGTGTGTGTGGTAGCAAGAGCTGTGGGGGTGGTGGTGGTGGTGGGGGGGGGGGGGGGGGGGGCTAGGCTCCTGCGTGGGGGCTGGGGCCCCTGTCACTTATCAGCTCTGGCTGAGCGTCGCCCAGGGCTAGAGTCGGGAAGCAGTGCTGGAATGTGTGTCCTTCCCTCTGAAGGTGAAGAGAGAGGAGAGGAAAGGCGACCAACAGATAGAGAGAAGGGTTTATAAACACTCACACACGCACACTCACACACGCACACTCACACACACACACACACGGTTCGAAATACGTACATATACGCCGCCAGCTGCTGGAGTCTGATACGCTTTGAGGCTCACGCACTTATGCTCGAATTATCACACGCGCTAACACGACACACATTTCTGCATCTCGAGGTTCCGTTTAAGACTCGACACGCTCTCTCTCTCTCTCTCTCGATCACCTGGAGGCTCGTCCGTTATTCATCCCTTCAGTTTGTATGCAGATGACTCTCAACCTCGACATAGTGTGCAGATTATCAGTTTGGGCCATCATGGGTCAATGTCGAATCTCTACCTCCGCTTTCCCCAACATGGTTATTCTCTGCTGTAAGAAGACTTTGATCTTTTCAGGTTGTACTGAATTAACTTCTCCTGTGACGTTGACAGGAAAGGCTTCAGGTAGAAACTGAAGAGAAAATAGAGAGAGAGGAAAACCTACGATACTTTGCATTTGTTTCTATCTGCACCAAATTGCACACACTCATAAACACGAGTCCCCTAAACCTGCCTGATTTATGAATTATCCCCTCAGAAATAAAAGCGAATGTTACATAATGCCCTATCTCACAATAAGATAGTTATAGTTCTTGACCCAGGTCCTATCCTTCCACCGAGTTTGGTGGTAACCTGTCTGATAGTTTTTGCGTAATCCTCCTTTTTATAGACAAACAAACATACTTTTTTTATATAACATTAAAAGAAATTCAAGGTTTTTACACAGATTTTTGAATCACCTGTTGTCTAAATATCTTATTCTGTCCCTTAAAATAAAAAAATATCCAAATTCGTTCCCAACATGAGTTAACTCATCCCTGCATGTTGTTTCCCTGATGTTTGACAAGAGCTAGAATAGATACTTTCTCTTTGGTGACACCTTTTACTGTCGTCTCCCTGGCATAAGACAAAAACAATAACCATGCCCCGCAGTCTCATCTCCTGCACAACTTATTGAATTAACAACCGGTTTAGTCTAATATTCCATTGCTAAATGCAGTGCAGCAGATTATTGAGTTCATCCTCTACAAGTGTCGGCCACGCTCTCCGCTCACAGGATGCAGAAATCCTCGTCATTACCCGCGTTCAAAAGAAAACAGCTGAAGCATGAGCCTCATCCTCGTCTGCCTCCTCCTCCCCTCGGACCAAGCTTCCCTCCATTGTCAGGAACAGACACTCTGTCAGTATTTTTTTTTTTTTTTTTGCGTCCGGAGTCGAGACGCATTTATTCAGCGCCGTGTTCAGCCCACCTCGACTCCCACCACACCAGCTGTTCCTTTCCCTTTTCTTTCCTCGTCCCTCCATCTTCGCCTGCTATTCGCTGCCCTGGCATTGCCCACTGATCATATATCCAGCGACTAATGTGGGCGCAGGCACACACTTGCACATGCCCATGCCACTGCAGTTTATTGGAGCTCAATCTTTTGTGCAGATTGTGCTCAGTGAAACTTCCTCATCCAAATGATTAATAACCCCTGAGTTCGCTGAACACGTCTCCTCCAACAGCTCTTTATACCTGACAGCATTAGAGCAGAAATTCTCCTGAAGCTCTATTTGATTATAACCATTGTATGTTCAGGTCAGTCAATAGCGGGGAACCTGAATTCGCAACAATATCCAGGTTTTTTTGTATCTTGTTTTCTTTGAGAGATTCAACATGGACCTGCCAGGAATGTTCAGAATGAACCAGAAACTAAAGAGAGGATGAAAAAAGAAAATAAGTTTTCATCCATTGAGCTGTCTTGAACAAACAAATATAAAAATATGGAGGCGCAAAGAATACACTTAACCTTGAGGAACTGTCTGCCATTTAGTCATTATATTGGGAGTTATTGGGATTTGGAAGTGTTATTTCAAATTCATTTGAAACCGCACTGGTTAAACATGGCGTTGGCCTGCTAACCTCACACTCAATGTTCTTTAGAAAGGGAAAAGAAATGGAGGAGAATTACCACTTTTGCTCTAAACTTTCTAAACTCAATTACATTTTCTGAGAAGACGAGGTCCTCCAGGAGACGTTGCAGGGTAACATGAAGGAGCGCGAACCCGTTTCTCCGACTTAGATGTAGGAAGACCTTTTTTCCAGCAGAGGGACCTTATGGAGATGATGTTTTTCAACCAACTAGTGTTTCTTTTTTCTACAGTATCGCTGTTTTCCACTGGATGGTGCTGCATTCACCTCCACAATGTGCATATTTTTCTGCATAACTGGGGGGACTGTATGATGAATGAAGCGTTTGGTCAATTCATGAAATGCTGTGCTGTGGCCCAGACAGGAAGTGTGAAGATCTAAATGATGATTCAAACTTCAGCAGAGCATGATGTAAGCGACCTAGTAACATCCACGTCAGGCCACAAGATTTTTATTAAGAAAGTAATCACTACATCTATACAAAAGACATCATGGGCAAAGGCAGAAATACGCAAGTAGCACAGGAAGATAAAGAGAGGGAGTAAAAGACAGTAAAAGAATAAGATATGAAACCATATGTGTTGCTTGTTAGGGGCCTCATAAAAGTCTTTATGTGTTACAAAGTTACTGACTCTTACTTTGTGTGAGAGAACAAAACTCCACCCAGGCCCAGCTGTCCACTGATGAAACCATGTTTAAATACACTAGATCCAGATTTTATTTTGGAACTGCACCAAATTGCACACACAATGTCAGTCCTCTACATACGCCTGTTTTTCATTAAAAAATTAATTGTTAAAGGAACTGATTGACTTGAACCACATGGAAATGTAAGTATTTTTTTTTCCAAACACAAACCGTACATTTAATGTTTCAATGTTAAAGGACCAGTGTGTATAATGCAGTGACCTCTAGTGGTAAAGATGCATGTTGCAGCTGAACACCCCTCACCTCAACCTCCCCTTGCAAACATGAAAGAGAACCTGTGGTAGCCTTCAGTTGTCATAAGAACTCACAAGGTGTTTACTTTGTCCAGTCTAGGCCATTTAAAAAAACATGGTGGCCTCCATAAAGTGAACCCAATCCTGATGTAAATATAAAGTATTTAAATATATACGGCTCATTCTAGGGTAAGAAAACAGCATTTGTACAGTTTAGATGAAACACACTAGTGAAACATCACTAGGGTTATTTTATAATCAATTTCTGCTAATAGATCCCTTTCACCTAAATCACACTGATCCTTTTAACAGTAGATACAAAATATGACAAAGTAGGTTTAGTGGTTTGCTGTTGATTTTTTTTAGTTTATATTTATATAAAAATCATTTAATATTGGTTTTAAAGGACCAGTGTTGGGTCTTATGACTTTTCTCTAACATCAATTTCAGTTTTATTATATGACCAATCATTAACGGTTGTACTTCTAACGTAGACCCATGACAATAGAGATGCTAGCAGACGAGCAGGTGTACAGGGGCGATGTGCTACCACGACACAAATCCCAGACACACAGGCTTTCTTCCCCTCCGGGCCAGCCTCTTTTCATTCTGCCAGTCCATAAAGATTCCAGCAGGCTGAGGCACTATTTGGCGAGCGCACCGGGTTTGGGGAAATAAATCCTCCTTCCTTGCCGCAGCACTGAGAAGCCTGTCTAGTACGAACTTTGTTCAGAGCGGTTGTGCTCAGCCCTCCACCACAGCCATTATCACACTGAGAGAATAGGAGCGGTGGGAAAGTGTTTTTTCTCGCCCGCTCTGCAGCTAGTGGTGATTTTCATGTAAGCTATCTGCGATGCTGTTGACTCCATTTTCAACCCACATCTGTGTCCTGTCTTTCTCTCATATCTGAAGGGTCCAGTGTGTAGAGGGATAGCGTTAGAAATGAAAGACAATATTCATAATAATGTTTTCAAAAGTGTATGATCACTTTCTCCCAAATGCCGAAAATAGTGTATGAGGCAAGGGGCATCAGCTGATTGCAATATGCAACTTCACCACTAGATGTCCCTAAATGCTACACACTGAAAATATAAGATCTAACTATGGAAAAATAACAGAAGTTATTGAGAAAGTTAATAGTCTGTAACTAGAGATGGACGACTTGGTAGCTCTCCAAAAGTGAAGCCAAATCCTCTTGATCGCCACCTGGTGGCTGACTGCAGTGTGGGTCATAAAGCCCAGACTTCTCCATGTTAGTGAATGGAACATGGACCAAATTAAAAAGTCAAAGTAATAAAAATATTTTTTTCTCAAAGATGGTTTATATCATTTTAGGTAGCTCTTCCCACACTTATGTTTGTTCATGTGTTTATTTTTCTTTGGTTTTAATTAGTGCTGTCAGTTTAACGTGTTATTAACGGAGTTAACGCAAACCCATTTTAACGCCGTTAATTTTTTTATCGCGAGATTAACGCAGAGCTGCCAACTCTCACGCTTTCGCCGTGTGACACACGCTTTTGCATGTTGGTGGTTGACTAAGTCACAATAATTTTTAAAACATCATCGTATCAGGCCGTCGTGAAGTACAAGGAGCGGGCGAGTGTGTGTGTGTCTGTGTGTGTGTGTGTGGTTCCAGATAGCGCACCATAGCCCCGCCCCCTGCACCCGCGCACTCGCTCAGAGAGACACAGTTAGATCAGAGCTCAGTGACTCACTGCTTCTTAACTATGGAAACAGTGAAAACACAGAGTTTCTCTGGTCTCAGCTGATCAGAGATCAGCGCCGCAGCTTCTCGATCAGTGCAGAAGCTGCAGTTGGTTTCTATCGAGCTTCAGTATCTGTGTTCGTCTCCAGTCTGACCTGCTCTCGCTTTTTGTTTTAATATTTCGCCAGCTAAAATATATATTTTTAAGCTATTAGGCTGCAGCTATATGTTTTTATTTATTTAACAAACAGGGTACTTCTTATTTCATACATTTCCCACAAATATGGGGAGGACTCAAATAGCCCTACACAGTTCTGTGTTTAATTTATTTCAAAGTAGGCCGACACTTGCCTGTGTATTTTGTTTGTTTGTTATTTTGTTGCTTGTCTGTTTGAGAGGCCTGACTGCTATGTTCACAGCAAACTTGAAAAAAAGAAAATATTAAGCCATGGTTTAACTGCACTATAGGCTGAGTCCTTGTTTACCTGAAATGTGCACTTTATAATTTTATTTTGTAGCGCCCTGTTTGGCAATGTTGTTTTTCAAAAAAATAAAACATTTGCATGAAGCAAGCCAATCCACTTGTCCATGTTGATAGAGCATTAAAAAAAAAAAATTATGGGGAAAAAATAAATGAAGGGACATTTAGAATAGATACAAACTATGACATAAATGCGATTAAATATTTTAATCTATTGACAGCACTAGTTTTAATGTATCATACGTACGTCAAGTCAAGATGGCGGCACCTGTATCCAGGTTGTGGACGTGTCGTCCATCTTTGTATTCAGTAAAGTTTCAGGGACTGCAACGTTTTAGGGGACGTCTATATTAGCTGTGTTTAACCATTAATACAGCAGCAGTTTATAATGTTGCCATTCATGTATCTCTAATGATTATTCCACAAGGGAAAGATTGCAGAAAAAATGAACAATAAATATAAAAAAAACACCTAAAATAATTAATTTATGTATATATTTATTTATTTTAAACCCAACATATACCCTCACCCGTAATGCTATGCTCACTCACCTTTCGAGACTTGTGCTTCCTGGGCCTGCTGTGGTTCCTGTGAGCACAGACCACTCGTGGTGGGTGCCCTCGACCCAGAGTCTATTTTGACAGTGCTGCTGGGGGGCGAGTACGGCGCGGCGGTGGCCAGCCTCAGATTTGTGAAGCCGGGCCGCCCGCTGACAGAGCCTGGTGCTGCATTTGCAGACGCCGGTCTCATGTTGACAGGGCTAACTCTCACGGGAGCCCTGGAGCAGATGGAGGGCCCGGGAACTGACTTGTCCTCCGTCTCACCGACTGTCTGCTGCTCGGGCTGTGGAGGGAAAGAGTGACAAAAGAGGACAGGGGGAACGCGATCAGTGTTGACAGCTAATTCACATACAGTGGAATTACTGTCATGTTTGATTAAATCATTGGATAAATGATTCACCAAATTACAGTTCTCCAGCGACTACACTGCGGCATAATGAATCACACAGAACTATGACCAGTGATTAAGAGTTTAAGGTTGTGTGGAGAGAAAATTATAAGGTGACTCGGAAATCAAGCTGCCTTGCTAATCTTCTTCCCTGATCTTACGCCTCCTTAATCAGCAATTGCATCCCCTCCTCTATCACGCTGACTCCGTCCTCTCTATGTCAACTGAGAGAAAACCTGCAGCAGTGCTACTGCTACATCTGCAGCACCTAACCAACCCCCTTCCTGTTTCAAGGAACAAATCATTCAATCTACAAACAAGACACTCAGCAAAGTAATGAATCTTGTGAGAGGAGGCTTAGGCGCTGGATTCTTGGCTGTGGGACTGGCCAGACCTCCTAAGGTGTGGATGTTCATCGCCACAGCAGCATGAGTTGGCCAGAGAGATTTTGTTGGGGCCTGCTATATAGAGCCGGCAACGGATATAAGAAGTAGGAGAGGGAGAGACATTTCCTTCTGTGGCGAAGAGGAGGGAAAAAACGAGGATAGAGGAGAGCTCACGCGCGCCCAAACCTCAGGAGACTATCCCACAATCCCATCCATCTGCGACTGACGCATTCTCTATCTCTGGCGTTTTAATTCCCCGATCAAGTTCATCAACCATCTGTTCTAGGGCAGTCCAGAAATCCTGCCTTGCCTCTGTGATTCAGCTGTTCTTGCGGCGTGTGTCACCTGCACACACACACACACACACTAAAACACTAAAACACTAAAACACACATGCACTTCCACGCACAAGTGCACAGAAAAAGAAAGAAAAGCGAGGGGGAGATGGAGAGCAGAAAACTCCCCCGACAACCCAAAGGCTGGAGCGATGATGGAGCCAGTGGGAGGACAGCTCGGTTCAGCTGTTCCCCGGAGAGAGCTCTGAGGGGTGCGGCGGCTCAGACGAGACAGCGCGCGGACAGGGAGAATGCTGGGAGAAAGATGATCTGCACAGAGGGCGGGGGAGTGAGGGGACAGCTGGCCTAACCACCATTTCCTGTTACTCGCACGAGGGTGGGACTGTCCTGAAAAAACACGCGCCGGCACTTTAAGGTCACATTTCAAGGAGCTAAAGACGTGGACCTCTGTTTTGTTTATTGCACCTTTTGTATTATATTCAGGGGCTGTTTATCATAGTGTGTTGTTCTGCGTAGATTGCACCAGTACACAATCAGTTTGTTTTGCTTTACAAAAAAATGTATTATTGACTTTACTGAATACTAAGCAATAAAACAATTGAATCAAAATGCATTCATCTGGAATTCAATAACAATCTTCAACAACTACTTGAAATCAACGGTACCTTCTCTGCTGCTGGAGGTGATGAATGCTCGCTCACTGACACCTGTGGGTTTAACAAAGACATTACATGAGTGCTACAGGCCGTGGTGCAACCCGAGAGCACAGGGCTCAGTTTGTGGAGTGTGGCGGCCTGGACTCACCGGCAGAGGGAGTGAAGGGCTTGTCTCCTGGCGTTTCTCCTGTGGGGAGAGAGACACAGTGCCATGTTAGATGATCCGAGAGGCGACACGTCATCCTGCTCAACTTTGAGTCGGTTCAGTAATTGGAAACAGCAGGGAAACAACTGCCAGAGTGTTTAAGAGGTTTTCAAGGGATAAAAGGAAAAAAAAAAAGGAGGAAATGAATTATTGTAAAATTATGCGATTCGAAAGCACTTGTTCTAAACCTGCCTGTTTGGAATGGGCTGTTCTTTTGTCCTGTGTTAAACCTCTGCAGCTACTTCACTTTTTATTGTTCTGCTGGAAGTTGTGTGCAGAGCTTTTTATATGTCTATGTTGCAGAGGGAAGTTAGAACATGTTACGTTCATCCTACCTGGTTTATCTGCAATGAAGAATTCATAGTCAATGACATTAAACTGAACAAGCTTTATTAATGTTCAGATGTGTGGTTTATTTATACGTCTGATTGATTTACTGAGCTGCTGTTCGTACATTACATGTCGGGGCCATCTCCAGAACCAGGCTCGGAACTCTATAGGTCTAATTCGTCTTGATATAAATTTCATCAAAGTGAATGCGTGGCGAATGTTTACTTTGACGACAAGTTACAAAACAGGAAGTGAAATACAAAAAATGAGTTTATGAAAATTATGTGGCCGTCATTCTGACTCGAGGTTTGACCCAGTAGTCGACCGCTTCTGTAGTTTATCCGTGAAGGTAGAAAACTTGTTCAACTCGACATGCAGACGCTGTCCTTTTAAAAAACTGGCTATAGGGACAACAGATGAAAATTGGCTTATACAGCAAACTCCGGCTTATTTTCGGTATTTTGCCCGTTGATCAATGAGCTCTGTACGTGTCAATTAAATAAACATGAATAAATGATGTGCCTGCATTGAAGCCACTGCCTGTGTGAGCGAGCGGCAGCCTCAGCTTCAGAGCAGCATCACGGGCACAGGCCAGATGAGACCCGGCATCCAGCATCCAGCCCGGCTCAGTGTGTGCACGGTTGCCATGACGACGCAGCAAATCTCTTTTTAAGATAGCGTAGAAAAAAAAGGGACCCCCCCCCCCCCCCCCCAAAATCCAAAATCGACAGCTCACACACCACCACCACCAACTGTGCACACAAAACGCACACACCCTTAACTATCGCCGCCTTGCACATGATCCACTCCGATTGATTATTTGGACAGAACACAGAGGCTGGAGTTAGAAGAGAAGAGCGGGTTTTTAAAACGAGAGGGAAGTTGGTTTCCACGAACTGCACTGAAGGTTAAAGTGACAACGAAACGATGGGGATGTTACGTTAGAGACGGAGCGGTCGCATTAATGAGGAAATGGATGAGTTGAGAAGCAAAGAGGACAGGACAGGACCTTGGTGTGAGTTGATCTGACAGAGCAGTGACCCTCTGTGTCTCATCAAATCACAGAAACCCTAGGAGACAGGGATTTCACGTGAAGAAATATTTCAAACTTCGACATCATCCCTGTTCCCCAGCGCGAGCATCAACACGGAACACAGAATGTTCTTGGGGCCATGAACAAGCAGCACACACCTTTAAATTCAGTGAGATTCCAGGTTGTGTTTTATGAAGGATGTTCTCTCTCTCCGTTCTGACAGGCTCTGTGGTGTTTCTGCTCTTCAAGATAGTTTGCAGGCTGTAAAACAAAATGTAATTTCTCATTACATATAAAGTACAGTGTAGAGTAGCACCCATATTCTCTTGCGTGATGTGTCTTAATCAAGTTTAAAACAGAAACTCATTAAACTCCCCGGATTTGTCCGCAAAAAAACACTAATAAACGTTTCACTCTGTGTAATCGAATGAGTCCCTGTGTGTTTTTGAAATTACAGAAGCGTATTACTATGTGCTGCTCTGGACACTCTGCGCCTTTCTCTCTCCAAATCCTGAGCAGATGAATTTGGAGCTCAGCTCATCCACCTCCCCGATCAGGATCACGGCCACGTCTCCGTCCCGGCCGAGCAGCCAGCTCACACTCTTACTGTTGGCTGTGGGGAAACACAAACAGATGCAAACTACGAGTTATGGGGCTTTTCAAACACTTCCAGCATTTGAAATATATTCTGATTGTAAAAAGACCCTTAGGAAAACAAAATAACTGACAGAAAAATATACAACATATTCATTTCCTCGGCCAAATGTTACTGGGCTTTGAAAGAATTATACAAATTCTGCTCTCGTGGATTTTTTCAAAAATGTTTAAATACAGTGGTGGGATCTAACATAGTACATTTACTTTGCAACTTTAATTAAGTATTTTTTTCATGTAACTGCACCCACTCTTATATCAGTACAAATCTGTACTCTTACTACTTTTTCTATTGTACTCCACAACAATGCCTTGTGTTACATGTTCACATTGTTTTTTTGATCATTTTAAAAGTAATCAAATGGTCCATTGATCCAATCAGATTAGACCCCGCCTCCTGCAGTAGCAGCATCACTGGTGACGACGAGGCCACTGCTGAGTCTCAGACAGATAAATCCCACCCATGACCCTATTTCTCAGCTACAGTCTGTACTATTCTTGTATTAAGCTAAATATACAGATACTGATGTAGTAGATCATTGCATTTGGGAAAAGGTGACATCCTGCAAGCACTTTTACATGAAATGCTTTAAGTATAAAAGCAGGTACTCACTTCTACTCAAGTAGAACGTGTATGTGGTAAAATATAAAATTTTGTGAAATGACTACTTCCAGTCATACATATAAAGATTTTTTTCTGAACTACAGTATTAATAAGATCATAACATGGTCATTTCATCCTGTCATAAAACTATCATTTTATTAGCACTGTACTGTATCTGTGATTTTGGTTCATAAACAGGAGCAACAGCACGTGATTTCATTTACATATCAGACATTTATAAAGAACATCAACATAAACCGGTATGACAGCGTGAGCCTCTGTCCAACTGATGTGTCATCATCTCTCAATTCCTGCCTTAAATCAAGTGCTAATTCCAAACCTAAGAAATATCAACAAGTGAGACGTCATGTGACTCTCTCACTTGGCCTCTCCTCCTCTGTCTTTCCTCGTGAATCCTCAGGAGCCTCGACTCACAGAGGCACACACGCTCACGCACATACAAACATGCCACTGCCTTGTGACCGTGTTCGGGAGCACAGAGCAGATCCTTTACAGCGATGACCCGGCTGACACCAGCTCAGAGGGTGAGAAAGACAGAGAGAGCTCGTTGGGCAGGAATCAGGATAACTAACTCCCAGCACAAACTGGTTTTGCCAGCCTGCCCTGTGGATCGCATTCCAGCAGGGCATACCAGGAGGACTATGAAAACACAGCAGTCACAACATCACTCGGTAAACAAGCTGACAGCCCAAACTGACGGAAACACCATTGTCAGGTGCATGTGAGACGAATCTTGTCAGCTGGCATTTAGAAGTGTTGTATATGCCAGCTGTGTTGGCACATGCCCTAGGTCCTGCTGTAATAGTTGTGTTAAAACCCTTTCAGATACGAGAGAGAGTGGGTTTCCGTATCTGAAGATATCTTATCTAATAGGACGTTAAGAAACTCTAAACTGACTAAAATGCAGTTTGGCCTCATGTGAAAAGCAATAATAAGAATGACATTTAGAGCATGCTTTACAAGTTAATAATAATAAATTATATAATAAAAATATAATAAACAATATGAAACAGTTTGAGAAGAAAAAAATAGGAAAACCATTGAAAGCATTTAGAAGATCACAAAGAAATTCGGTCATAGACACAGAAGTAAAAATGTTACAGAGGAGAAAGTGTGGCCTAGGGGATAGAGCGGGTGCTCTGCAACAAGAAGGTTGCCGGTTCGAATCCCACTCTATCCCATCTGCATGCCTAAGTGTCCTTGGCAAGATACTGAACCCCTAGATGGCCCCTCATAAAATGATGAGTGTTCTAAAAATGTAAGTCGCTTTGGATAAAAGCGTCAGCTAAATGACATGTAATGTAATGTAATGAGAAAGGATTTAAAAACAAGATCAAATAAAACATAATGAAGTTATAAGTGTAGCAGGTAATATCAGAGATCAGAGGTGAAAGCACACCTATAAAAATGTGTCCTTAAGAGATATTTAAAAGAGGATAAGGAGTTTGGCTCAGGGAGATTGTTTCACAGAGTGGGGGTCCTGACAGAAAAGGGCCAGGTCACCTCTGGTTCTCAGAATGGCGAGCAGGGCCTTCGCTGAGGACCTCATGGTTACGACCGGGCACATGTGGTGTCAAAGGATGTGAAATGACCTTTAAAGGACAGTCGTGCTTTAAAGGTCAGCATTAAAATCGTAATATCAATTCTTCTATTTACTGGAAGCCAATAGAAACCAGCAAGAAGCTAAAATCGGAGTAATATGCTCTCTTTGAGTAGATTTGGTGATGTCACCCGTCAGCCTATACCACATAAACACTACCGCACCAGCTTACAGTCGGACTGTACGCACACGTAGCTATTAAGTCGGCCAAACCACAGCAAAAGTCCCGTGAACTGAAACAGCCAAAGGCTAAATCTGAGCTGCTGGGAGCGATGCCGGCTTCGCTCTATGTGTTAAAACAAACTTGGCTGGCAACTCTCCGAGAAGGCCGATAAAACTCAAACTCCCTTTGTTTCGTCCAACACGTACATTTCCTGGATACTTCCTGTTTCGCCCCCTCCCCCGCTGATTGTTTTGAAGGATAGAGTCTTGACTCACTTCCTATTTTTACACAGAAACATGAACTATACAACATTTTCTTCCGCTTCACAGACGCAGGGCCTGTCTAGGAGTCAGGGACCATGTGATCGCCGGCCCGCGGCCTCCATCCTGGCCTGCGTGGGACGGCTGCGTCGGCCATTCAGAGACAGAAAGGAGCACTGTTCACTCAAACAACAGCTGATAGTAAGAGCTTGGTTATTGGTTGAGATGTGAGGGATCACATTTCTGCGTTAATCAGAGTTAATGTGGCAACTGCAGTCCACTGGTTAAAAGTCATTCCGGTGGGTTGTCAGTTTCCTTCTAAACATCCGCAGTCTGCCTACGTCATCTACAATTCCTTATTTGGAATGGTATTTATTACAAAAATACCCGATGTCATTTATTATGCAAGAGTCATTACACCACTTCCCAATCTGCGACTCGCTACCAGCACAGAGAAAATGCAGACAGGCCTGATTCTGTAGCGTTTGTCAAACCTGTTTGAGGACACACTTGCGGCCTCCGGAGTTTCTGGTGGTTTTGTTTTGTCGGTTGCTGCATGCACCTACTCTGACTCTGACTTTGGAGGAGGAGCCAGTTTCAGATAAACCCATTTGTCGCTCACGGTGCCTGCATACTTCTTCCCATAACCCCTCACGGGTATTTCCCTTTTCGTCGCCTCCATCTGTCACGCTGATGTTTGCATCTGTCATCCATCAAACACACGTTCCAGACGTCCCTGACCCTATGAACGTTCCTCTCTGCTGCTCTCAGGTTGTGGGGGTGAGGTGCGACTGGGAACAAAGTGATCTTCGTGAGAGCCTATGTACACACACGGGCCCATACCTCACATTCATGCTTACGTACATTTTGTTTTTTTTCACAGGTATCACAATAGCGCCAAGGCACGTCTCTTACAACACTCAGGATGAATATCATTTTGCCGTGATGTGATGTTCCCTGGGCTCTGCTTGTGTAAATATATCATCCTCTTAAGTCTGATGTTAACATTAACTCCTCAGCATCGTCCGTCTGATAAACTGTTTAGAACTCAAGCTATAAATAGATGTCGGAAGTGGAGCGAAGTACAAAAGCTCTTCGGTCTCTCGCTGTGTATCATTCCGAGTGTTGTCTTCTTTCAAGTCTCCATTTGCTACATCACAGGGACTTTAAACGTGGAGCAGCTGCTGTGTGTCAGCTCAGATTTGTATTCTAGGAAACTTTAAACTTCAGGTAAACGCTGGGCCTGAGTTGGCAAACAGCTGTTGAGATGATGGAGGAGCCGAGCTACACCACATCCCGCAGCATCTGTCAAAACCAACGCACACATGCTTCTGCAGTGTGCAAGCTCTTGTGTGCATCCGGTAACACGCCACACACTGTGCAAACAATCTCGACTAAAAGGTTTCATTCTCCTTAAAAGGCTTTTTCTGTCACATGCTTTGTTTAAAAGTCTGTATGCCTGAAAAGCTCGGGGCTGCACCCTGTCACACCAGATGAACGAGAAGAAGAATAGTTAACAAAGGTGAGGCGGCGCTGGTGTTAGTGGTGGTGATGGGTTGCCATGGCTACCTTTTTTGGGCTTCGCTCGCCTGCACTCGCCGGCCGCCTCTTCCCGCTCCTGCTTCTCCTCGCGCTCGATCCAGCGCCGCACCTGCTCCTGGCGCATCTTGAGGAACAGCGTCTTCTTCTGGTCCTCGTTGAGGGCGTCCAGCACGTCGGGGTCGATGTACATGTCCTTTAAGATCTGCTGCAGCATGTTGGCGGCTGAGCGGCGGGGTCACTGGCGACGGGGCACCACCCGGTCGGGCGGTCAGAGGGAAGGGGCGCTGACCTTTGACCAGCAGCTTCTCGAAGGTGGACGAGCGTCGGTTTATAGTCTCATGGCGTTAGAAGACATTCATGTTGTCTTTTATCGTGGAATCCCTCGTAATATGCTCTTCATGATTCAGTGGCACACATGCTGTTGTACACACACACACTCATATATTCATCGCACAGACGCACACACTCTCTCTCTCTCTCTCTCTCACACACACAAACACACACATACACACACACACACACGCACGCACACACGCACACAAAATCCTGTTTCCTCTCTGTGCTGTGCTGAGCTGACAGTTTCCCCAGCCCGGATATCAGTTTCCTTTGTCTTCCGTGGTCATCCCAGGGACAATCTACGAGAAAGGAAAAAAAACAAAGAACATTTTCTTTACAAACATGCAGGAAGATCCTTGAGGTTGTTCCCCACAGAGTCTACAGCTTTCTCAAACTGTCAGCGTTCTATATGAGTCTTGATACTACCTTTCTTTCAAATCCGAAACTTTCCCCCAGTGTTTCCTTTTTTTGGGAAGCCACTCGGCTATCTTGTCCCTCCCTTTAATGAATACGGAAGAGCCCGAGCTCGGTTTCTACACTGACAGAAAGACTCTAGTCTGAAATGGGAGGAGATTCCACAGCAATGGAGCTGCTTCTGTCATCAGTGGCCCACCCTTCCCCTCCCTAACACACATCCCTTCCCAAAACCCTGTTCCTTTCTCCCATGACATAGCGGCTCCTTTTTTTTTTTAACATGGCCAGTCTTAGGTTGAAGGAGACACACACACACTCTCTCTCACACACACACACACACACACACACACACACACACACACACACACACACACAGGGTCACAGCCTAGGACAGCATGAGCCGGCTTCTCTAACAAGGGGAATGAAACCGACTCCTCCATTCACAGTGGGTAGTTAAACAATGGCTACCACATAAGCAGCACTTGGAGGGAAAGGAAGCCTGTGTGAGACTGAGAAGTAGCACACTGCTGGAATACAGATTGGCGTCTGCTGAACACAGTGCAGGGTGCCGAGACGGAAACCCGGGGACAGAGGGAGAGCGAGGAGAGAGAGCGGGGGACACCAAAGGGAAAGGAGTCGTAAGACGAGTGTAGAATTTGCTCAAGTACTCACAGTGGGATGAAGACAGCCGCTCCACAGCAGTGTGTGCTAACTAAGCTGAGAGAGTCAGAGCGCCTGTGGGTCCTCCTCGTCTTTGTGTGTGTGTGTGTGTGTGTGTGAGTGTGTGTATGACTGGGCTGATGACATCACAGCATTCCATAATCTCACTCCCTCCCTCTCTCTCTCTCTCTCTCACACACACTTACAAATGCAATCTCTCTCTCTCTCTCTGTCAAACACACACACTTAATTTAAGAAACAGGAAGAGAGCAATTCACAAGTTGACATCACACACTGAAGAGGTTGTAAAAGGGAGAGAGGGGGGGGGGGGGACTGAGAGAGAGAGAGCAGGGGGGAGAGAGACAGATCCCAACTTTAAACTTCCAAGCTCCACTCTTAAAACTCTTCCCCAGCAGTGCATGTAAAAATACCTTAAGCAGAACAAATGGGACATAACTATCACTTATAGCCACAACCTGCAGCTGTACACATACACAATGAGTGGTGGAGGAAGTACTCAAACATAGCACATAGAATACACACACAATATACATACACAATACACAAAATAATTTATGTACTCAAAGTAGTAAAAGTACTTGCTGTGTATAGCCTATTCCCTCATGCAGCAGTCTACCACCTGTTTATTCTGTTTAATACACAAACAGTAGCCCACAGACTCTAAGAAAGAATGCTGCAGATGATGAAAACACTTCCATTGTTTTATGTCACATGAGTCTCAGCAGTGACCTCTTCCAAATCCATTTCATGTGTTTCCTCACCAGGGGGCGGGGACCAATTCCCCTCACCTTATGATTACTTAAAACAAATATATAAAAACAATGTGAACGTATACAGGCAATGCGTTGTAAACATGTAGTAGACTAGAAAGCACAGATACTTTTTAATCAAATTAACTATTAATTATTTAAGTAAAGATACATGAAACATTTAGTTAACAACAGTAATGAAGTAAATCTTCTGTAACTTGGAACATCCCACCACTCTGTACGGAACCATGCAAAACAATGAAGTGGGTCACTGTGTTAGGCTACAGAATGAAGCTGAGACCAGTCCACCCTGCTGGTGCTGCAGGATATTCATCCAAACATCTGAAGTGGAGAAAACTCTTGAATAGTGCTTTATGCATTAAAATAATTATTGCAGAATTGGCCGAATATGACAAATTCAGGTGAAATGTGTCCCTGCACACACACACGTTCTTCTGTCTTCTCCAATTCAAATAATGACTGAAATTGAAATGACGTCTTAATGTTTTTCCCAGTATTGCGACATCAAAACCAAATATCACTGGACTGTTTATTGAAACATTACAAGCGAAAGTTCGAGCTATGAAATATGAATTGTGCCTGAAATGGTATTTAGTGATTCTTGCAGGTACATATTCCACATCACTGGAGGCTCTGTTAAACCATGTGCACGGTGGCATTGCTCTAAGTGCCTGTTTACTTTACCCTGTTTGTCGTTAAGTCTCCCACATTGAGGACAAAGGAGGTTTCTCCCCTGAGACGCCTTTGCTTTTCGCTCTCGCCCACGTGCCTGTCATTTTTAGGTAAAGAGCACACTCTAGTGGCCAAACACCAGAGAGGCCTGCCTTGCATTACGTCACCACCTAAAGCCTGTGCTTAACTGCTTCAGGACACAGCACTCAACTGCAAAGTAGAACACAAATGGAGGCAAGGTTAACGCAAAGGCGGCATTTTATTAACATATTGTGCCACCTCATGGTGCACGGCTCAGCAGCAGCAGCACGCCGCAGATAAACACGCACAGAGGGGCGCTCGCTCACAGAACGGTCCGGATGTTGTACATAGCAACAAGCTGCCCGTGATATTCATTTGTGTCAGGGAGTGCTGGGGGGGGGGAGATGACCACATTGCAGCAGAAATTAAGAAATGAATTTGATCAAGTGATGTTCTCCCAGCGAAGATCAGACCAAACCTGTTAGCTGATTCCTCCCCAGCAGCATTCCTCCAAGCAGTTGTTGTCCTTTGTGCTAATGACTAAAGTATGAAGATCAACAATAAATATCTATAGCTTTACACCAAATTAACACAATTAGAGGTTTGAGTGAATGTAATTAACGGCCACGATGCATTGTACTCCCAACGATGGTCGAAACCAGTCCTCAATGTGGCTTCTCCAGTTTGGCATCTGGGCAACTCCTAACCCTCCTTCCTGGTCGACACGGGGCACAATAGATTGAGAGACCTGAGATCTACTGCACGACAAAACCTGGACACACACAGTTTCTGCAGAAATAACCTCTGAGGACATCCAGGCCCTGACGTCCGACCTCTCTGTATAGTGAATGACTTTTCAATAATGTGGTTTCCTCTGGCATGGGAGGCCGAGGAGGAAGGTCCAGGCCAGTTTAAAGTAATTGAACATCCTAGATCGTCGTGGCAACAGCAGCTGCTGGTGATCTGGTGAACGATAAGGCCTAGTTTCTATATTTACAATAATTTACATCATGTTGTTTTAGTAATATATGAAAAAAAAATTGTGACCTTCTAAATGGCTATAGACATAATAAAAAATATAGAATATCCACAAAATGACAAGACACAGGTCGTGTTGGGTCACGATCGATAAACTCTCTTTACCCAAGTTCCCAGAAGAGCAATCATTACATACAGATGATCACAAACTGCGTAGTCAGGACGTGAGAGACCAAAGTAATGCTTTATTTTACAGCCTAGTATTACACATACAGTACTGATGTAGGAATCTCTAAGACATGAATCATCAGGTACTTGTCGTTGCAATGTTTGCATTTTAAAAGGCTGTAAAATTAAGCTTTTGTTATTAGCATCATTGCAAATGTAGAGTCAGACATTTTATACAACATTAAACAGACTTTTCACCCATGAATAATAGACATTTTGGGAAGTTGTTTTCTTTTCCAACAAGAAATGAAGCATGAAAAACACATTCGATTTTGAATGTAGATTTTTCCCTTATGGGTAAATAAAATTTATTTTAAAATTTCTCAAATGTACATAAATCATATTTGATGCATCAAAAACTAAACGAGAAAATCAAATACGCTCTTTTAAAAAGAGGCAACATAAGAGAGAGTAACATTCTTCGTTGAGATCATTTTTAAACAAGTACTGGTCAGGCATTTCATTAACCTGGGAGAAGCAAAGTGCTAGACACAACAACCACTGAAGACAGTTCACCATACGCCTTAATGAGGATTGGACTGAAGCACCGTATCTTAGCTTAAAGCTAAAATGGAGATTATTTAAGTTTTCCTTTTTCACAAAAACTTCATCGCGTTTATACTCTACTTTCAACAATAAGCCAAGTTCACGCTGTTCTGAGAGAGAGGCATACCTGCAGTGACATTGCTCTATTTCAAGTTGAAGAACGTGTGTGAACTGCTCGACCCCACAGGCTACTAAGACCTTGGTTTCCTATATATTTTCCTCCAGGATGGAGCTTTGAGTGCAAATAAAGGCCTACAACTCCTTCATGAGAAATAAACATGGAATTCAGCCACATGCTTTCAAATAGTAATCATATATTTAATTGATATACATATATTGCCACCATTGGCACATACGATATTGCACACAGTGATGAAATGTTGCACAGAAAAAATAGATCTTTTTTTTGTGGGCAGAAACATTCCAAAATTACAAATAATGTGGAATAATGCTGAAAGGTAAAACTACATTAAAAACAAAAACAAAACATGCTTGCTACTCCCCATTAATTGAGCAACTTACAACTTACACTTAGCTACCCAAGCCATAAAACTAGCATTTCAAGAAAGGGTGGGGGGGCTCACCAATATCCATTTATAACATTTAACCCACGAACGATGTTTCCCATCAGCCCCTGCTCTCCCTGCTAACATGCTCGGCTGGTAAAGAGTCAAACTCCTCTGCATCATCTTGCGTCTAGGTGACCACCCGCTTCCATGTTTACATGTAGGCCGATGCCTGGATGGCTGGGAAACGGGGATGGCAATGACAATAGGAAAGAAGGAAGGTAGCAGAAAAAGTTAAGAATTCTGCTTTTTTTTCTTTTACAAGGATTTGTAGCAAACCCTTTTAGCACCACGAGTCGTGCGCTAGCAAACAAGGGGGCTGAGACACAAAAAGATGGAAGAAAGAAGAAACGATGACAAAAAGAAGCCAAACTGCGATCCAATGCACCAGGCCAGCGTGTAAGCATGCAGAGTGTGTAAGGCACCAGGTTGTTTATATGCTGAAGAGGATGCTCCCAATCAGGTCTCTTTAAGTCTGTACCAGAAGCTCCAAAAATAGGTGGTCAAGGACAGTCTAGTTTGCTGGTTTCCAGTCAATCTTAACACGGGAGCAGTCGTTGTATTCGATGCTGAGGTAAATCTGACTTAATCTGATTGTTGCCAGTTTCTCCGGAGTTTATAAAACTGCTATCACACATCTATGAGATGCGACTGAACTGGTTTAGAACCAGTTGTTTTCCGTGTGGCAGCCCAAATATTTACAATTAGACCAAAACAGAATCTCATCACCCCCAGGTAGATATATGGGCTTACAAATCCAAAGTAGAGCTATGAGAATGTATCCGAAGCAGCCCCACTGGGCCTCACACCAACAGATTGTAAATTTGTAGGGATGGGCACATCCACTGACACACAACTGGACGCTTTTCAACAGGCAGGCGTTGGCTTATCCAGGTGTTCTTCTCAATGTCCCTCCTCATAGTGTGATGGTGATATTGTAATAACAGTTTGCGAGATCACTCCTCAGAAAAACTTCCACTACAACTACACCAAGCCTTTGGAGGGAATCACCCAGCACTCGAACTCAAGATTCGTACAATATAGGCAGATAAAGATACAATTAGAAGGGTCCTTGAGCCAATATTTTGGGAGACCAACGAAATCTAGTTTAGTGCAGATTAACATGCAGCAACAGCACTCCTTGGCACCATATAGACTTTTATGACTGAACAACATCACAAAATGTTTGTTTCGGACGTAATGACCGATGACGCGCTGTGGAAACACAGCATGAATGGGGTGTTTGTCTTATTATCTGCAACTCAGGCCATTTGCTACATGTTGTCACTGCACTTCCTCTATCAAATACACATTTAGTACCTTTAAAATGAATACATTGCATTGACAACGAGACACAAAGGTAGTCTATAATATACCCATCTGCATGGCAACAATTTCAACTGAAACAAAAATTACAATATTAATTTTTCTTTGAATGCCTCTGGCAAATGTCATCATATCTGGAACCATTGACCAGTTCAATATATTTTAGACTTTTATGCAATGCATATTGCACAACAAATAGAGCACTTATTTCATTTCATGAAAAAGCCTACATATTCCTTTTTATACATACATCTAACCAGTTTCCGAAGCAGGCCTAGCCCTCGTATGATTCATGTGTAAACACATCTCTACTCACAGGTAAAGGTTAATAGGATGGCATGTGACAACCTTTTACAAAGTCTTTTTGAAATTTGGTTCAAAAATTAAAATGTCTGATTTGTGCTGAAGTCAATAGCTCACATGAAAAGGAAACGTTTTTCATTGGAACTAGGCAATAATTCCATTTGAACATTGCAAACACTTACATTTTTTTACAATAACTTTAACGGTACAAAAGTTCTGTTAATAAGGGAAATAAACACTCAGTTCAATATTGTTTGTCAAGTAGGAAACAATGTTCAAATATAATGTTATTACTTTGTTTAGCAGCCTGTTAACTGTATTAATGGTGGATAAGTGGGGTAACATCCAGCGATGAGTGACAACATGTCATAACTGTCAGGTTGTGGAGGTTTCTTATATTGTGGGTGATGCTCCCTTGGAGTTAAACCATTACAGTTAAATCTTTAGATTTCTTTCTTTATACAGTAGAGTTCTTAATTATATTTCTCTTGTTATTTTCATTACTCTTGCGTCTTTCCTTTTTTCTGTTCCTCTCTATATCAATCCTCGTCTCCATCGTCCGCCTGCATCTCCTCTTGTTGCTGCTGCTCGCTAGCCCTCTTCTCGCGCTGTTTCTCCTGGATCTTCTTCATCTCCTCGGCATATTTACTGAAAGTATTCCCAAATTTGGACCACACTTTGTAGGGCACGGTGATCGAGTTGCGGTACGTGGGCTTCACCTCGCTTACCCTCATGAACACACCATACTTATTGGATCCGACGTCGAAGAAGAACCGCTTGTTGTCCACAGTCAATGACGACCCTTCGGGCAACTCCGCAGGTTCGTCCTCTACACCGTAATCGTCAATAAGTTTAGCCAAAGCGTCACGAAACTCAATAAGTCCCTGGGCCGGGAGAGCGATGGTCTGGCCTTGCGTGGATCCCAAACCGGGCCCCCGGTTAACGGTCTGCCGAATCCTCAAGAACCGACCCCTCTGGTTCTCTTTCAGATCCATGTAGTATTTCCGATTCTCCCGCACCAAGAACTCGCTCTTCAGCGCCCGCCGGGGCTCGTCTTGGACCAAGCTCGGGTTGCTGGGACCCAGCTGGGCATAGTGTTCGATGAAGTCCCCCAAGTAGTCGCGGAACTCGACCGCCACGGACATGGAGAGAGTGAGGCGGCTCTTGTTTCCACCGGCCCCGACTTCTGCTATCTTCAAGAAGCGGCCCTTCGCGTTCTGCTTCACGTCCAGATAGAAGCGCTTGTTCTGGATGTCAACCCGCTTCGACGCCAGCTCCTGGGTCTCGTGCTGGAGGCCGGTGGCCGAGCCCGCCCCTCCGGTCGCCAGGTGCATGGAGCCGAAGCCTGGGCCCGTGGCTGCTCCTCCCTGCTCACTTCCACTGTCTCTGTCCGCCATGATGCTGCCTGCCTGCCTTCTCCCTCTGTCTGCTGCAAAGCCACGGCACAGCCACTGCGAGCACCGCCGCTCTCGCGAGATCTGCACAGAGAGGTACGAAAAACAGCGAGGGAAACGTTTCAATGCGGAGAGACGGAGGGTTTTCACCGGATTGCCTCGACACGGGCCCGCGTCACAAGTTAAGAATGTGTATTTTAAATGGAAACCATTATTCTGAAGAGATCTGCACCTCTGCACTCAGGTATAGCTCAGATCCACGGGACCCAGCGTCTTGAGACTAGGGTGTGTTTAACCTCCTGGAAAGACCCTGTAGCTTAATGTGTTTTAGTTCAAAAAGATAGAAGAATATATCCATAAATAACATGTAATGTGCTTTGATCCGTTAATGTGCTGATTGCTTTAACACCTATGTAAAACAAAGCTGTGCTAAAATCACCTAATTTATCTTTTTTTTTTTATTTGGGCGAAAGTCATTGATTTTGCAGGTCAGAAATTGGTCCCAAGTGTTCTTAAACTTCCACATATTTATCCAATCAAAATAAATATGCACAAATTTATATTTTGAAAAGAACATTCAATTGCATTCTATAAATACTAGCAGCAAAATACTGTTAATAGGCAATAAGAATAATTGATGTGCCCATTTACAGGGCTACATACAAATTGGCACAGATTTTTTTTTTTTAGTTTATAAACTTTATTATAGAAAGTTTACGAAACAGGAATAGTCCACAATAACCTTGAGTTAAGCATTAAGGTCGTGTAAAAAACCTGAAATGACACACCATTATAATATATATATATACAAAAAATGTAATTTTATCACATATTCATAATTATTTAATTTTCAAACAGAATTTACAGTTTTTAATCTTGAAATCAAATCCACCTACCTGGCATGGCCGTGAGGTGAAGTATCGTCTTACATGTCGGGCAGTGACTGCTTATGTTAAACGCGTTATCGGATCAGAAGTGATCAGGATTCTTTCCAACATTGATGCATTTCACTGGACTCTCATTGGATTTAACACCAATAATATGCATCTTTCTAGAAGGACTTTATTATTTTAGTTTCATTCCTTAATGTGGTCATCTTGACGTCTTTCAGAAGGAAGCGATATATCGGAGTTTTCTTAAGGAGTCGATTGAGGACGCATTTTAATATCAGATGTAACTTGGAGCTGTTGTGATCGGATCTTTATACTTGGTCTGAACGTGACCTAAATCACTCAGTCCGTGCTCATTAAGTCTGCTTCCGCCAAATAATGTAACACCGGCTCGGCCCGACGTTGGCTCTCGTGCCTCGATCGCGCGCTCACGTGAGGCAATCGCCTTATTTTTAAGCTTTGGCCTTGGTGCGACCAGTCAGGTCGAGTAGTGTTTTTTAGGATCTCTGTATAATGTAGGCCGCCTTCATGACTGCAGTCCTGCACATCTGTCTCCAGTCTATTTAAAAGGTTTCATCAGGTATTCAGACCTGAGTGTGCACGGTGCACAGCGAATAGCTGAGGCCTGGCTTTTCCCAAGTCAGCTGTCTCTCTGTTTGTCTGTCAGTCTGTCACAGCCAAGGCATGTGACTGATGTCTGAGCTGCTTTGTTCACAGCAGCATGTCACACATTAGTATCCTAAAACATGTGATTGTGACAGCCCATTAAAACACGTGTAGGCCGCAGCAGGCTGCTAATGTCAAGGTAGTTCCACATACTCTGTGAGAAGGAGCCTACAAACAGCTGCTGACACGTCTCATGGGAAATTTCACCATAGAATTCTATTTTGATTTGTTTATTTATGCTCCAAAAAGGTTTTAAAGTAATTGAAGAATGGGATATATATTATGTATATTTCTTTATTATAATTTTATTTAGCTGTGAATCGCTGTAGACTATGTCTGGTCCTGTCAATATTAGTACCTCAAGTATAAGAAAATTATAAATAAAGTATTTTTGCCTTTATTTAAAAAGCAGCTTTTATACGAGTAATTGAAGCATGTAAAAATGCCTTTTTATCTGTATGAGAAGATATTAGAGGCGGTGGTCTAGTGGCAGAAACTTGGACTATGGTGGTCTCTGGTTCGTCTCTGGTTCGACTCCACGGAGAGACAACAAAAGACGAACCTGGATTGATCTGTCCAAAAATCCAAGAGTCTCCCTACCCTGTCTAGTGCTCCTGAGCAAGGCACCTTACTCCCCCAACATCTGCTCCCCGAGCGCCGTACATGGTCGCTCACTGCTCTGTGTGTCCTGCACCAGATGGGTCAAAAGCATAGATTACATTTCCCTACCTGCATGAGTGTGCCTTTGCATGTCTGTGCATGTGTTTGGGACTAATAAATGTATCTTAAAAAAAATTATCCAGCCAACTAGGGAAATAATTTCAGCCAATAAAGTTGATTTAAATAGTCATTAGAGAATGCGATAAAAAAAAAGAAAAAGAAACAGACCAGCAGGCTGAAACAATGCTCCGTTTCAGGCTGCACCAAAAAGACTCATCACACGCCTTCTTTACTTTTTCGGTTAAATATGTTAAAGACGATCTCAATCTGTGTATGTGTTTATATGAGAGCATTTAAAGTTAATAAGTCTCTTAGCTCGTTCAGTCAATATTCGTTATGCACTTCACAGATATGAATCACGTGAGCGGTGGTCTTTAACGTGTTATACAGCTTGAATCAAGTTGATTGTGATAGGTCAATTGTGCAACTTGATCTGTGGTATTTTATTTCATTGTGTATTGTTACAACATGGACATTATTTAAATTGATTGCATTAAAAGGAAATATATCTATCACGTTGGCCACCTTATTCAGAATAAATAAAAGACTACGTTCCTTTTCAACATGGACATTTCTAAAGTGTTAAAGGCTGTTTTAGAGGCCTTAGAGGAGTTCAGTATCACATTGGCTGTAAATCCCAGAAACTTATATTTATAAAAATTTATTTATAAAATTCCCTCTAGATAGGCTTCTAATTATAGTATACTTACTAACAGATAATAATTAATAACGCTTAATATTAAAGCACACATTAAAATGTTTATATATGTTGCTTTGCACTTGCATATAAATGCATAATACTGATTAAGCTTTTGTAAATATAACTTTCAACCATTGATTGATAATAATAAATAATATACAATGGACGAGTATAGACTATGATACTAGAAAGTTGATGACATTCAGAGATAAACTCATTATTTCATCAGCATGCTAGTATATTATTAGGCCAAAACAATAAACAAATAAACAATTTATTAAATAAATAGCCTATCATGTTGAAGAAGAAAAAATGTTTTAATTTATTTCTAAAAAAACTACCGAATATTGTTGTAATAAACATTCTTAGAAATAAATGACATCCATTCATCAGAAAAATATATTGCTGAAAGTAGGGATTGGACCAAAACGTGAAAATACAAGTTGCAACTGAGACGAGGTGAGCGTGAAGGCCTGGAATCCATTTTCTGTTGTTGTTGTTTTTTTTTCTTCTTTTGTTTCTTTTCATTTTATTATATTTATTTATTTATTATCTCATATGAAGTCATTGAAATATACCTGATATTCCCTCAAAGGTCGCGGAGCCTCCTGATCAGCTCCACAGCATTCATCACTTCCTGTGCGGCAAAATCCAGTAACCGTTTCTCTGCTGGAGTAAATAGTTAGTGAGCATAATGACACACAACCAACATTCAAATAAGCATTAAATTGGCTTTAATCCAAGTGATACAAAATATCAAATTATTCTGCAGCATGATGACCACACGGGCTTTTTTGATGCAGAGGCATTGTGGCGTCTTTGTCTCGGACCTTCCTTGTAGCTACATCGTCGCTACATCGTCGCCTCGTTAAGTTTTTCTGAGTCAAAATGTCAGTTTGATAACTTACGTTACTTTGTTTATTTTATTTCCAAAGTTAAAGCTGCAGCTCACCTGCCGCTCTTTCTCTTCTGTCCTCTTTGGTGCAGGCGATATGACACACGCAAGTCTGCAAAACAGGTGAGTCATTTCATAAAAATAATGAGAAAAATAGTGTTGTTGTCGGACACTTAATTTATACATAACCTGTAATATATAAAATTCTAAATTCGTCATTTAATCCCACCTTTTAACCCCCGGATCTCACCTGAAGGAATTATGTTTCTATTTCTGTCTGGTTTACCTATACAGACCTGGTCTATGTTAATTTTTGACAGGCCACAACCTGTCTCTTCAAATACCCTATCAGCATTTCTTCTGTTTTTCTCTTCAATTTCTAATCATGAATATGAATCACAGAAGTTAACTCTGGTCGGATGCCGAGGCTTCTTCCAGCGCACATATCAGACTGAAAAGGCCTTTTTATCGATCACCTCACACTCTTTAGTCTGCACCCCAAACACCGATATGTGGCTCTGCTCCAAATACAGCTGTGTGTGCCCCGTTTTCATTTCCACACAAGACGCGTGCACGCCCACATAAGCTGCAATGCAATGGCTCTGCACACTCCGCGAGAGCGATGTCACGCACAGCGCTGCGCGTTATAAGACAATTAAGCGGCCGCGGGACAGTAACAACCCCAATGACACGTCAAAAAGAACCGCGTCGGTTCCTGCACAAGCGATGACCTACCGCTCCAGGCCGCTCAGTGGGAAGCCGCGGCACCGCACAGCCTCACCGGGGAGCCGCAGGGGAAGAGAC
Organism: Platichthys flesus; assembly: GCF_949316205.1. Taxonomy (NCBI): domain Eukaryota; kingdom Metazoa; phylum Chordata; class Actinopteri; order Pleuronectiformes; family Pleuronectidae; genus Platichthys; species Platichthys flesus. Next base: position 12,112,763 of record NC_084959.1, on the reverse strand, counting down.
GGGACGGAGGACGCAGACGACCAGGCCTCAGACAGCACAGAGGACCGCTGCTGCTTCCTCCACAAGATGGACAGGAGACGGCGAGTCGTGGCACGGACACACGCACAAGTTCAACGACGCACGTTTCAACTCTGATGTCAACACGCACTCCGTCACTCGTTCAGCGGACGCGCGCCTCCCCTTGGCGCAATTGGGGAATTGCAGCTTTGCCTCCTGGTGGTTAAAAAAAGACAGGGGAGCAGTTTAAGCAATATAATGGAGGTGAGCGTCTAAATGAGTATTTCTATTTAAATTAACTGAATGATAAAAGTCACGTCTCACTCACAGCGTGTTTGAATCCCTCAGGGGATGCATGTCATACCCGAGCACAAAACCTATTCAAGTTTTATTTTTCATAAGCAAGTTAACACAGAGTCAACAGGACGATGGAAGGTGTTGGACAAGAAGAAACCGGTCAGCTCAGCAGTGCAACAGTTAAACAAATAGAAAATAAAAGGAGGTGGAAAGAGATTACTATAAAAACAAAAGTAAAATACAATACAAAACTAAAACGATATACAATAAAAGGTGCAGTGTGACATACGTTGAAAATGAAGTAACAATGTTAACTGTATTGATTATGTATGTATAGTTATTGCATCGTTTGTGTTTGCGTTTGTGCACATTTTCCCAAATAAAGTGCAAACAGGTTGTGTTGTTTTAAAACCAGCGCCTCACATGAGACACACAGTTTGTGTGTCTGTGTCTGACATCCACTCTGTCTCTAATTTATAGGCCCTGTAAACTTTCAGCACCACGGAGAGCAGCCAGGTCTGCTTCAGCTCTGCAGGACATGAAAACTAATGTAGCCTCATTTTACAGGTTTTCACAGGTATATGTGCATTTCTTATGTAAACTTACAACACAAATTTGTTTTGGGAGTCATGGGCACCCTGTTAATTTGATATAAGTATTTATTTATTGTCCCAAACTCATTATGCAGAGCACACTGAGCATGTTTTGTTGGACTGAGTTCAAATGTGGTTTTCCTGAGTTATAGGTACTTGTGTAGTTGGATTTACAGCAAGTGTGTGTATCTGTCAGATTTGTCACAAATAGAGTGGTCAGCAGATGTCGCTCTTGGTGAATACTGTCAGTACAATAGCCTGCATCCGCATTCCCATCCAAAGCAAACCAATTCTATCATAACTTTCCAAACATAGCACTAAATGATAAACCAACGTGTTGATATCCCCATGATATATGATGTATCTTATTTAGGGTCCAGTTCCTTAAAGAGGCACTTTATCACGTGAACACATTCTTGTAAAAACACACTTTCCCAGATGTTTCTTACTCTGAAGTGATTCAACAATGTCGTTTCACTGCATTAGAACAAAAGACCTCCTACTAGTTTTTAGCAGTATGGATTTGATGCGGTGCTTCAACATCAGTTTTTTTTTTGCCAGAGGCAGAGCAGCGAATGTGACCTGAATGCAGGGCATGAGTTAATGCGATGAGACGCAAAACTCATTCAAAACAGTCTCCTGAAGAATGTGAGAAAGCTTTCGCAGCCTTAGTCATCGCAGCCATATGATTTATCCCAGGTGATGCCTCGGTGATGCCTCGGCTACAGTAAGATGCGATTTTGAGGAGGGACAGTCATGGATTTAGGATTTCACTCTAACGCGAGATCGCCGCTGATAAAACACCATGGAGTGATTGGCACACGGTAGATCGATCTTTTCTCGGTCCATCGTGTCTCGGTGCTCCGATCCTGCGTTTTTTTGTTGTTCTTTTTTGTTGTTGACGGATCCCCTTGGCAGTCGGCATTATTTCCTCCCCTTCTGTGGCTGTATAGTGGGGGGAGGCGGAGAGAGAGCCGCGGTGGAAGGCGGCGTATTAGCGCTAGAGCTGCCGATCAGGAAGGAGAAAAACTGTTTTATTTTTTTTAGGGGAATGAAACGTGGCTTTTTTGTTCTTGCGAGCAGACCAAACTTGTGCTCCACTGCAGCATTTTGCGTCTTCTCCTTCTGCTGCAGAAAATACGGAAAGGCATCATATAGCGATGCCCCACCACTGCATTTTTTGGGCAAAGATAAGAGTGGCGTCGTCTTGCAGTTCTAAGGCTACTATGGCAGCATAAGGGGGGCATCGTCTTCTGGAAGGGGGAGAGCCCTCCGATTCCTCGCTTGGCTGCATCTACAATGCCTTATTATCATTATTATTATTAGCGGACAGCAGTGAGTGGATTTGAACCCCCAGCATCATCCCGCGGTTCCCCCCGTCTCAGAGCTGCTCTTTACCCATTGCAAATCACTCGAAAGAAGCAGCGGATCCCGATGGCATGGACACTTATGCAAGGTCTGCCGCCGCGCTGCCGTGCTACTGGAGCCTCCTCGCTGTCTCTTCATTCAACCCAGCTCCGTCGCCATCGCCCTGCAGCCGAGAGAGCCCTGCCGCAACGCGACCAGCGACCACCGAGCCAAAGCAGGCGGCATGAGGCTTGATTCAGTGCATTTATCCATGCTGGTCATCGGGGTCTCATTCGCCTGCTACTCCCCGAGTTTGAATTCCCTGCAGGACCAGGCTTACAAATCCGCCGTGGTGATCGAGGGCAAGGTGCAGTCCACGCCTGGGAACGTCTCCGCGGAGACGTACCGTGTGAATGTCAAAGTGCTGGATGTTTGGCCCCTGAACAGCGGGGGTCTGGAGCGGGAGCAGCTCGTCACCGTGGGGGAATTCGGATCCGAGGCGCCGTGCACCAAAGTGAAGAAGAACCACAAGTACATTTTTTTCATGGACCCCACTGACCAGCCCTTGGTTTTCAAGGCATCGTTTGCGCCTCTGGACACGATTGGGAAGAACCTTAAAAAGGATGTTGGGAAGGTCTTGTGTGTGGACTGCGGTAAGTTAATGCATTGTGGATCACCGGTGAAGTCCAAACCCGGAAGAACGAACGCTCTAATAACAGCTGCCCTGCGAGAAGGGCTTTGTGGTAACAGGTGCTCTTTTGAATTGTGGTTAGTGTGGCCACAGCATGGTTCGGAGTCGGTGGGTGCCCGATAAGGTGCCTAAGGGGCGTCTATGCAGCAATTTTCGACAACTCTCGCAGGCTCCCATAGCCCACATGATCAATCAAACTCTCTTTCTCTCTTTCCCTCTGCTATTCTCTCTCCCCTCAACTGCATCAGACATGCGCCTCGCACTGTTGCGTGTGAGGAATTGCAGTTTGTGTGTATCGAACCATCTGCATCCTGCAAACCCGCATTACACTTTTAACCTTTTATTGACACTTCGCGGTGCATCTCTTACTCCGTTGACTTGACACACAGATAGATTACTGTTCTATCAACATGTTGCTTCTCGTGGGAACATACAGCCCTCATGCATTTCATGGACCCGGTACAATTTCAGCACCAGGGACAGCGGCCTGTATCGCTGGTATCACGTGTGCCCTATGCAAACTGGTTCCTGGTCTATATTTAGGTTCACGACCTGCTTTAATGCTTTAATACCCTACACTTTGGCCTAGCCTGCGGTTCTGTCCTGTACACACACACATTCTCTGTGCCGGCAGAGGGCCATAGCACTGTGTGTTACAGTCCTTGCCTACAGCCTATGAGGATGTTGTTGAGAATATGAAATAATCAACCTCACCACCCAACGCTTTTTCAAGATCAACGCAGAAGAAGTTCCGGAATGGACTGTGGTCAGTAGACGTCGCCCTCAGGGAGTCATTTTAAACATCCGGCACATTTCATGTAGTAGTAAGGTGCTCTTTAATAGTCACACCTGATTTTCAAGTGTATTTATATTGTTAAATGAACAAAATGACAACATGGCTTGCTGCAGGATTCCCCAATTTAAAATATGATGGGTGAGGATATTGTTGAGGCTTTGCAACCTATTGATTAAGTACAATGCAGCACACTGTTGCTGCAGTACGCCGCACACAAATAGGTTACCTTAATTCATGCACGGAGCAACGTATTGTTAAGTGACCAGATCTGTGGGGTGTCTTGTCACCACATCCATTTCCTTAAATGGCACAGAAAGTTTGCTTGGTCTTCACCTGCAGATAAAATGTGTTTCCACTACTTTAATGATAAAGTAGTGTCCACTGCTAATGTCCCACGCTAGTCAGCACCCGCACAATCTCAAAATAAGTCGTAGCTTCTCTTACACTTTGAACGTAATGAGCCAATTAGAGCACCAGTAACATGCAACATATTTTACCTCCATTGTAATGTTTAACACAGTTGGGTTTCCGCTCAAGTGTTGTGGCCAAGAACATAATGTGTGTTCTATACTGCCGCCTCCTTACAGTCACTAACCTTGCACTCATGAGACACAAAATTGTCCCCTCTCTTCTTGTTTTCGCCACTCTCACTCTGGCTTCTAAACTCATCATGCCATTAGAGAGGTAACATAAAATGTACCTTATTACTGCTTGAGTTTCTTGAGCAGTCCAAATGTCCCCCATGAATTCTTCTGCCACTTAGCAGAGCTTGTCAGTGGTGTGATTGAACTGGCACGGCCACCTCCCAGTGTTACCTGAGAGAGTTGCCGCACCCTCTTCCTTAGGCTGTGTATATCTTTATCTGGTTCAAAGTAGCCAGCAACATAGTTAATGTGGCTCTGGTGGGCCATTGTAACTGAGGGGATTATTCCTCTTCTCCCCAATCATAACCATTTTCAAGCTAGCCTCTAATACAGAAACATAAACAGTCAGTCCCCTGACATCCTTGTGTCCCTTTGAGCTCCCTTTGTCATTCAGCAGTGGCTCAAGGTCGCAAATGTTGTGTTGACTACCTCTATCCCTCATATTAATTTCCCCAAACATTGTATTAAGTGCATATATTTTATTGGCCACCCTGTCAACCTCACACTGGTGCACGTGCAGCTTTGTCTGGGCTTAGCCTCTGAGTCCGGGCCCACTCAGTAGCACACATCCCAAACTTGCCTTAAATCCCTGTAGTGAAGAAGAACACAAGCTCCCAAGCGTAGGAATCAAGGCCCTGAATGTACATACTGTACAGCTCACAACGTGATGCAGTTGTTGTCTTCTGGCTCCTAAGGGGTCGCCTGAAAAACAGTGCTCACCGCCTGCACCCTTTCCTGAGTCAGCTGGGACTTACTGATGCACTGTTTCTACTGATTACAACAAACATGCAGCATCACAAACAATATGCAAACGCAGGATATTTGGATCAAACTTCTTGCCAGTGTCAAAAGCAGATCATATCGTATCCGAAACTTTAACAAGTCTCTGAGGCTATTGTACTGTAAAGAGTCAGTGTACAGACTGTAAGCAGCAAGTGTTTCCTGGAAGTCCAGTGCTGCTTTGTGAAAAGTCACAGACAATCAAACACTACCACTTTTAAAAGAGAAGTGCCTTAACATGTATGTAAAATGAATATTTGACATACTTTTGTTTCACAGATGGCTTAATTCAGTATATAACTGCAGCCACCTGAAATGACATTATAAAGCCATGACATATTCCTCAGTGCACACTTTCTTACCATTGTGTGTGCCGGTGTGTGTGAGTGTGTCTGCATCACGGCAAAGTCTGTGTCCTGGAGACTGTGGCAGGAACTACCACAGAGGAGGATTTAAGTAGTTTGGTGTTTTTATGTCTGTGTGTCTGTGGACAGATTGGGTCACTGCGATAGCATCACAACTGGGCAGATAGTTAGGACATTTTACAGGTGTGTAGCCGAGATAACTATGATGGCCAAGAAAGAGTGTGGTCTGACTCACGATTTGTGATTACCCATGTTATAATCTAGTAATTACCACTGAGTGCTCATGGGTTGCTACATCACCATGTGGATGGGTGTTATGGCTGCTGGGATCCCATCCCTGTCTTTACAGTATTTAGTCTTTGTTTTAGCCGGTTGAATGTACACTAACCTACAGCTCTTTGTAAGGAACACCATACGAATGCAGAGTAGAGCCTCTCTGTGCTCTCTGAACAGCTTCTGTTCTCCGTGACATGGATTCAACAAGATGCTGGAAACTCTCCTCTGAGATTCTGCCCCATGTTGACATGATTGCATCACACCATGTCTACAGAATAATCAGCTGCACGTTCACGCTGCCAATTTCCTGTACTACCAAATCCCGAAGGTGTGCTATTGGATTCGGAGGTGGTCACTGGGGAGGCAACTGAGGATCACTGAACTCGCTGTCATGATCATGAAACCAGTTTAGGACGACTTTTCCATTGTGACATGCTGCCTCGTCATGCTGGAAAATAGCCATTGGACGAGGTTGTGAAGTACATATTCATCAACATTACTCAGATAGGCTGTGACATACAAACAATGATTGATTGGTGTTAAGAGGCCCACAGTGTGCCAAGAAAACATTGTTCACACCATTACACCACCTGCAGCAGCCTGGACTGTGGACACAAGGCAGGTTGGGTCCATGGTTTCAATCTATTGATCCCTAAGTCTGTCCCTATTATCTGCGTTCCTCTGCAAAAACCCACAGCAATCAGACCAGGGTGTGCTATTTTGTTCAGTGTGGCTGACCCTCATATTTCTCTTCTCGGGTTTAAAGGAGTAAAACATGGTGAAGGTGGTCTTCTTCTAGTTGTTGCCCATCCACCTCGATGTTTAGTCCCTCAAGTACTCTTTATATGTATATCAGTTATAATGAGTGGAGGTACCATCTCCATTCTGTCACCTCCAACCACTCTCCTCTGATCTCTCTCATCGAAAAGACGTTTCCATCCACACGACAGCCGCTTACCAGATGTTTTTGGTTTGGGCTGAAAAACATCAGTTCCAGAAATACCATCCAACAATGATGTCATGGTCAAAGTTGCTCACATCACATATTTCCCCCTATTTGATATTGGATGTGAACATTAACTGAAGCACCTGACCAACAAGGCGTTGAACTGCCTGAACACGATTGGCTGAGAGTTGCACAGATAAGCAGGTGCACAGGTGTGAATGCCTTTTAATGATAGGAGCAGAGATGGCTAGAAAATATGTTTATATCCTTATTATATCATTACCAACTTTATAGTATGAGTATCTAGAGCCTCACAGCAAGAAGGTTCCAGGTTTGAATTGTGGTTCAGCCGAGGTCTTGGGTCAATGTTCTCTCCATGTCTGTGTGGGTTTTCTCTGGGTACTCCGGCTTCCTCCCACAGTCCAAGATATGCATGTTAGGGGAGACTCTAAAGTGTCCGTAGTTGTGAGTGCAAGAGTGAGTGGTTGTTTGTATCTGTACGTTGGTCCTATGATACGCGGGCGACCTTTTCAGGCTGGACCCCACCTCTCGCCCCTAATCAGCTTGAGTTTGCTCCAGCCCCCCTCTGAATCGTCAGAGGATAAGCGGTGCAAGATAATGGATGGATGAACCAAACTTTGTTGATTGTGTGCTGAGCTTTTTGCCACTTATTCCTTTTTAAAGATCAGCTGAGGGTCTGAGTTAAAACGAGACGTGTCCTCATGCGAGTGGACATATTTTTGATTGGAGTCGAGTCAGACATGGCTGTAACCTCAAGTATGTCACATCTGCCTTCTAGCTTAGCATAACAATAGTGTTAGTAGTGTCCCTCGTGGCGCAGCCTGAATCAGAAATCGTGAACCAGATGTGGTAGGTGAGGCCTCTGGCTTTGAGTCTATCCATTGACTCCATGGAGGAGACCTACATAATTTCATTTTGTGGCTGCATGTGTGTGGGTGTATGCAGACTGGTGGGAGCACTGTATGAATGTGAGACAGTACAAATCGGTGCAACGCTGGGAAAACAAAAAAGGTCCACGTCCTTACTTAGGCAAATCATTCTCCCTTCTTTGAGTATTTCTGTGTTGCTAATTAAGGCCATTGATTTTTATTTGACATTAATTAGTGTAACAGTGTTGTGGTGGACGCACACTCTTATCACTAGTCCGTCCCTGTGAAGTCCCACTGAATGCAGGTCGCAGCTGCTGCATCGAGGTGGCAGACAGGCGGGACTTTGCCCCGAGCTATGCATCTTTCCTTGAAGAGAGAGAGTTCCTCAGAAGAGCTAGTCACAGAAATGGAATGACAGCTGCTGATGGCTGCTGGCTTCGGTGCTTATCCCACAAATTTGTATGAATCAACATGCGTCCGCACGTTGGTCATTGTATCCGAACGGCACCCTCAAGGGCAATTCGGCAAACAGTCGCTGATTGTGACAAAAGGTGCTCAGGTATCGTTTCTCACCACTTGAGATTGTTGTCATGTATGGGATGTGATGCGTTTGTTTCATATAAGCGTGATTGAAGTGTTTTCCACTCTCAGTGATGTTGTGTGCGGAGCAAGCAACACGGATCGTTTTGAGGGAGGTTACACTGCATGTTTCCGGGGACCGTTTTCCATGCTCACTGGGTCATTTATGTCGACTTTCCGTCCGCTGATTATCCGCCCGGCGACTCTTCTTGGACAACATGGCTTGATGTATATTTATGAGATGTATATAAAAGCGATATGGCCATTTTCAGTAATTGGCGGCTCATTTTCCTGTCCTATTAGGGCACTCTCTCACAATCACTCAGACTTCTTCTCCACATTTTTTTTTCTTTGAATCGTTTTTGTTTTTTTTTAGCCATTTTTATGACAGCGTCCATTCTGTCTATCCTCTACTTAAGTCACACTTCTGCAGTGACAGGCCTGGTTTCATTGTAGAGTCGAGGTTTACTGATTCAGGTCAGAGTTGATACCACAGCTGTTACAAAGCAGATGTGTGATGGGAGTAAGTGTTGTGCTCGCAGCCTCTCAGTCACTGGGCTTTACCCTGCAACCATATTAAATCAGGTGGATGTCATCAGGTGGTGTTTGTGACCGCTGCTGCCCAGTGGTATCGCACAGGGACGGAGAGAAAAGCAAAAGCGGCCGCTGTCTTTCCACAGTCTTGAGTTGAGTGGATTGTTTGGTGCCAGTATTTTTTTGGAGCCAATAGTTTTTCTAATTTTCTACAGTGTCTGCTGATTCATCTATTCTTTACAGCACAGTGCAGTATGTAACAATACGGGATGTGTGTTGAGGTTAGATGACTTCAACAGGAGTGAGGAATTTAAACTCCTCTTCTGCTCCTACTTTGGTCTCTTCAGCGTTTTTCTTAGAAGAGCCTCACAGACATAATCCATTTCATAAATTACAAATGTTTAAGATCATATTTTCAAAAAATCCGTACGGTGTAATTAATTGAGTATTTATTCTTAACAAATATTTTGATACTATTACAGCTACAGTGTGTTTATTGTGTGTTGTACAGTGGAATTTTGCTTCTTGTGCGTAAACAAATACATAGACATGTGCAGATGCTATACAGTCCCATTATGTGCATATAATGTACAGATGCTGTATAGATGAAACTAATACATCCCTGCAATAATCCGGGTAGAGACCTTGTGTGTATTGTTAAGAGGATCTAGTCTGCTGTTGGTTAAGCTGTCTGTCACCGTCATAACACTAATCTAATACCAATCCGTATATATACATTATGTGTAGCATAACCACCTCGTTTATAACCACATATACAAGTGGGGCGAGAATTGTGTCTGTTTTGATTATTAAATATTAATGCCCATTCATTTTTCCACATATATGTTTTTTACAGTAGCCTTCTAGCAAAGCTATATAGCTTTTGGCAAATTCAAACTTATTAGTTCTAAATCATACACAACATTTATGATGAGCTTTGGCCAGGGCTAACCAGTGTTTTGTTTGCTGTAATCAAACTTAACAATTCCTCCGCTAATGTGAAATCTAGCAAGTATAAATACCACAAGTATAAATACAGATTTTTAAATAAAATTAATAACAATAATTTGGAAAGATCATAGAACGTAATGGTAGAGGGTTAAAATGAGTTGGAGTGGATCACAACACGCTAACAGACACATAGACCTGGCATGTTATCTGCTTTTTATATCAAATGTGTCAGCAAACAGAATAACTGTCAACCTTCTCAGATGATATATGCACTGTCCTATACAGTGTTTTTTTTGTTTCAGTCCATAAATAGGTCAGATGAGACTCCTTAAGTCATGGCACAATAGTCACTTATATAAGAAAAGTGTACTGTAGGTCCACTTGATACTAATACAGTGATGCAAAATAGCACTAGTTTGTATTCAAACTGAAAACCTGATCAAACTAAACAGCTCTGGAGTCTGTTTTCAAAATTATTGCGAATCAAATGCCTGCATATCATTTTCACCACTGGTGTTGACTCTGTGTTTAGAGAAGAACCATAGACTGTATAGAGATGGATATCACATGATGCACAGGCTTGACCAATCCTGAGTCATTCTTGAAATTGATGTGTACTCTTACTTTTTGATCCAAGTCCCATTCACTAACATGGAGGAGGCATGATTTATGTCTCATGCTGCAGCCAGCCACCAGGTGGCAATCAAGAACTTTTGTGACTGTATCTTCATATACAGTCTATGACCCGGAATCAGTGTCATCCATGGTGTGATATCCATTATATGACTGGTCATTACAACAGTGGCTCCTCTGACCTTCCAGTTAGCTATAAGCCTGCGTGCACAACGTCAGGGGACGTACTCACCTAAATGGAATGCGGCCATTATTAAGGCTATTAGTTACACAAAATGTCTGCCTCCAGAGAGGTCTAAGTAGCTTGTCTGGCATTTCACACCAGCTGAACCATTACAAATAGATCCAGAATGTGATAATGTCACAGAGGAGATCATGAGCACAGGAGTCTGACAAGGTTTCATAGTCATCGTTTAAAATCATCCAAAAAAGATGAGCGTCATTTTTTCATTTTGGTGGTTAAAAAATAAAAATTTAATAATGATTTATTTGTCATTGGCAACATTAGTTTGAGTGCTCTGAGATTCATATTGAACTAAGGGAATTCTAAGATCTTGTGTGCCTGGAGATTTTCAGGATTATACTCAAAGACTAAATGAAAGAGTCAAAACAAAGTTGTGTTTTGATAGACTACAGTAAGCCAAGAAAACCTCGGATTATATGGTACATATTCTTATCACCACCTATTCACCACTTCTGATGTAAAAAACCCTTCATTTGATTAACTACAGAGCTGTTTGTGATGATAGAAAATCTCCAGACACGACTCAAAACCTAGTTGTTATCACCTGCTAATTCTGCCCGAATGTGCTGCACCACAAAACTAAAATAGTATCAATTTAGTCCTGCGTGAGCAGTTTCCCCACTCTGCTGTGACAGATGCTGTGTTTTCCACAGTTGTGGATGTCTGATTAACATGCCCCTTTGATTGCTCACACACCAAAGCACTGCTTTGGATGATTATACATTTTTATGCCGTAATACAGAATTACGTCTGGGCTCATGGAGGATAATGGGGTTACTCCAAGTTCTGAAGGATAAGGAGTTTGAGGACAAGTGTGTAGTGTGTAAGGCAATTTAAGGCTTGTTGTTTCATAACAAATTTAACACGTGATCCACATAACTTCAAATAGTTTTGCTGAGATTCTCCTTTAATTATAACTTTTTAAAAGTTGCGACTGGGGAGGTTTGTAAAATAACAGTCAGCAAAAAGGCTTCTGCAGAAATGATTTTTCTTAAACAACATAAAAGGTCTAATATGCACTGTGCAATGTTATATCACTAATCTGTTACAATATTTAATATGATCAATTTTTGTACTAATGTTTAACAGGTTAGTGATTCAAAGATTATATTTATTATATTGTTTTGAATTTGAGCAAAGAGACAATTTTGAATAAGCATTTGGTGATTCAGTACAGTCATTTGCATCTCAAGAGACTTGACAAGCAGGTCACCATCTTTGATTATTACAGATTTTTTTTTATTTATCACACTTTTATTTCCTATAATAGTCAATATACAGCATTGCCTACAGCTCTGCTGCAAAACTGTGCTTGCAAGCAGCGGAAATCCATCACCAGACAGAGGAGCCGGTTTGGGGTCGGCTGCTGTTGGTGTGAACGCAGATTAGTTTCACAGTCAGTACATAATGTCACAACCGATAATCTCCATTAATCTGGCTTGAATTCATGGCATAAAAGCTGCTTTTGGATCAGCAAAACTATTTGAACAGAATTTTCCTTTTTTTCCAGAGAGGACACAGACAAATACTGTACGTCTGGTGGGTTTGGCGGAGGATTTGCATCTGTAAATATGATATATCTATTATGTGTGAGTGAAGAATGTGCTTTAGAGTAATGTAGAGTAGGCCTATAGATAAAGATAAGTCAGTGTCTATTCTTAATCGGATTTATATAATCTGATCATGAGAGCACTTAAATAGAGATATTAAATATCATGAATACTGTGGCAGTTAGTTCTACCTTTGGATGGAACATTTGGACATATGACCTCTGCTATGAATAGACTTACCATCCCACATATTTAAGGTTTTAACATTTTCAGAATAACTTGAGATGTATGTGATATTTCTAGAATAAAGTGCATTAAACTTTGCAACTGGCATCTGCCTCAAGATAAGCTGTGGTAAGCTGAACAATAGAGAAACAAGCAGACATAATTATAGCCCAGTTTTATGCTAGTTGTAGAACTAAAATAACTCAAAAACCTTTATACAGTGAAGTTATTTTTGTCCTTTTATCTCTTTAAATGCTACCAGCTGCAAAACAGCTGTTTGTTCAGTATCAAGCAAACAAATATATACTCTCTATAACTGTGATGGAAGTAAATGTTCTACAAAAAAGTACAGCAGTCTCAACAAAGTCTGTTTTTTGGATTTCGTACAGTTTCTCTCTCCTGCTCAGCCTTTCCAATAATTAGGGCTGTGAGCTTTTCACCCACTGAAGAATGTTGCCTTCACCACAATGAGGCAGTATATGATCAGGATCAGGAAGCAGGACAAACAGGGAAAAGTTGAAAGGGATGAGTCCGTTGGGAATGTCTCAGCAGTTGTTAGATTCCCTGGCCCTGTGGCTGGAGCCGTGTCAAAGAGGGGCTCTGAGGCCCACAGTCACTGCACAGTGTGGGAGATATGTGCAGGACAACAACTGTGGAAGTCGCTCTGTTTCAAAGTCAGATTTTTACTTTGTTCAGAATAGGAGGCCATCTTTCGGGAGCTGGAGCCGCGCTGCAGTCTGCCTGGAAGTGGACGTGTTTGTGATTAAACTGACCGTAATGGTGTGTCCTTCGGGGAGAGACGGTCGTGCACAGTGTTTGACCGTGGCCAAAAAGGTGCCCAGCAGTAAAAACATCCACAGGCCCCCTGTACTACACAGCACCACAACACAAACAAATAAGAAAATAAAATAAAACACAGGAGATGAGACTGATACCTTAGAAACATGCAGTTATTTTCTTCAGTAACAAATAGCAATGAACAATACATGTCAAGATTAAATATCATGAAAGACAATCTGCAGTGAAATTCAGGACCAGAACCTGCTCTATAATTTGACCTGCTGATGTTTCCGACCCCACACATCCTCTGTTGTTTTTTATGCTCTTTACGACTCTGGATTCTCCGGCTTTGTGAAGGCAGTTTAAGTTTACCCGTGTCTTTTGAATCATTCAGTAATTTGCAGCTATCTTGGGCTGCAATACTCTTCCTTCACAGGCTGCAGCCAGTGCATGTTATTAAATATTGAAAGCATTTTTTCCTGTGCACAGCATGAAAGGTTGTCGACAAAATTAACCCTTTAAAGTCACAAATACGACCAGCGGCAAACCAACAAACAGGAGCCAGAGCCGAGGAAACAAAATACTTATATACTGCAGGAATTTGCAAAAAAATAAAGAAGCATTATGCATCGTATAACAACACACAGAAAAGAAGATCTCTCTACCTGTTATTGTATTTGAGCATTAAAGAACAACACAGTGTGTATTTAAGCCTTTCAACCAGGAGAGAAAAAAACAGGATACAAATCAATCATTCATCACTAATAAAACCTTATTTCCTGTCATTTTTTGGCATTGATTCTTCTGTCTTGTGTTCAGAAAATAGAGCAGTTCCATGCCCTAAATCTCTTCGACATACACAGTATATATGTATCCAGCAGATTGACTAAAACTTGGAAGTCGGGAAAAAGCTGCCAATAATTTGTTCCAGGGCTATTAGCCTTGTTTTATATGCATTTGGCTTTGTTAACATCTATTGACAGTCCCATTATTAACCCTGTTTAGTCTGGTAATCCAGCTCTGGATCAATGCATAACTCTGAGAAACCCAGGTAAGCTCATTTTTCAATGATCTGAAACCCGACTAAAGCTGCTTGATTCCCTCCGATATGAAACTGGTTGCTGTGGCACGCACAATCCCTTCCTGCTTGTTGTCTTTGAGAACTCACGCTGACACGAAGGTTTTCTTGTGATTCACATTTAACAGATACTTTTTGTATGAACAGCATAATTGCATGTAACACCGGGCTTGTCGTCGGGAGTGTCAGGATCACACAAATTACTGTTGAGATCAACATTGTTTCGGCATGTTGTTGTAGAAGTAACCTACTTGCTCACTTCCGAGGAGGGAGGGCGAAGCTGGCGGGCACACATTTCTACGTTCTTTCTCTTGTAGATCTTTGTAGCTGTGGGCGTAGCGCCACAGACAACACATTCCATAATATTCCATGCACAGGTCCACAGATGACAACAGGGCTCCTCAAGTGCAGGGTATCAAAAGGTCTGTGTAAACAGCTTTTGGTCGTCAGTGTCAAACGCTGCTGCAGTTTATTTATAGTGCAGCGTCACAACGGATTTTAGAAAATATGTGCATCGTGTTATTGCCAGTGTCAAGTGATGACCTGATGAAGCGTGTGGATTTGTTTCACAATTTTGAGACTGTGTCGGTGAAACATGTCGTCCCGCTCGTAGCCTTTCGAAAAACAACACTCAAGAACAAATCTTATCGCCCCATCGTGGCAGTATGAATTCATGATAAAATCAAGGCAACATGTTTTGACTGGAAGTTTGAAAGTTTCTCATAACTCGTGAATGTAAAAAATCGATCTGAATGTTTCTCAGTTTGCAGGCAGGAATAGTTCAGCTAATTAATACTCGTGTTTCACGTTGGGCAGCATTTTGCTTTCGGTTGCTTAATTGGGAAATAATATGCGTCTTCATGCAGCATCACCTCAACGAGGTGCTAAGAAGACTCACAGGACGCAGCATAACACTGTAGGATTCTCTATATGGAGTCTTGTACATTTCCCATCGTGCACCACTTTCTACCCACATATCTTCCCACCAGGTTTCTCCTGGTTTTATCTGTGGATTTGAACACGTTGTGTGAACGGTTGTTCTAATCTAAGGAAACAGGTTTATAGAGTCAAGCACATTCAGCTACAAAGCTATATTTAGTCACATGTATTACCTTTTACAACCTTTAAAAAAAAAAAAACTTACATAAACCAAAAGTCGTTCCCCATGAATCTGTTTGTCTGCATGTTCACAGAGGAATACAAGCAATTTAAGCGAATTTCTTCCTGGCCGAGTACAGTGCTTGCCAACACTTGGGTGTGTTGTTCTTTGGGTAATTGTTTAAATATCTGCAATGTTCTTTTGCTATAATTCTGTGTTGGCAAGCAAATGCATGTTCCCTGCGTCTGTTGTAACGTGGCTTCTTTCAAATTGTATTCGTGCAAAGATTCAAGCATGATGTATGCTGGAAAAGGAAATCATACATGAAGTGCGTGTTGGTCCCAAAGTGTAATATTAGAATCCGTTGTAAATATGCAGAGAAAGCTGACAGTGTCCATGACAGGAACTTCAACAAAACGATAGGGAACAAAAGGACCATGGGAAGGGCAACTGTGTTTGTGTGCAGCGTGCCGAAGTGTTGAAAAGAGGGGCTGCCGGCACTCCCGCTGGGCGCCTCCTGGTGTGTTTAAGGGACGTGTCCGGCCATGTTCACCCCATACACACAGTACATATCCTGAGAGAAGGTTTGTTTCCTCAGGTATGTTGTAGGTGTGGATTGATGTGTGTCTTAACTTGAAAAGACTTTAAACAGAATGGAATGGCTTGTTAGCCGGGTTTGGAAGTGGACCAAGACGAAATCATGTTCCCTTCAGCGGTGGAGGGGGTCTCCTGTTCTGAGGCAGAGGTTTGTTTCAGCGCACATTGATTATAGTGGAGGTGAATTTCATAACTCTGCGGTCCGTGCTCCAGTGTTACCATCCCCGAATGCAACACAGAGGAGGAGCTGATAAAAGCTTATGACAGAGCTGACTCACAGAAGAGTCAGCTGTAAACAACAGGTCGACGCACTCAGTTTTCCTGAGTAATACCAGTATTTCTGCAAATATTTACACACCTTTTCATCCCACTGCTACATGACCAGATACTTGACACTTACAGTAACTCATGCGTGTGCTGTCTGTTTCCAAAACCCGTGACGCCATTGAGCCCCTTCCGAAGTCCTTGAGCCTTTCCGGAGTGGGTGATTTGGGGAAAGATATTGTGAATTCCCACTGGGGTTTCATTCATATTCAAAAGGGGTACATTTACTTTTTTCCCAACACACCTCAGTGGTTAGGTTCACATTCAAAGTAAAGCCCCAAAGACAGAATAAAGCAAATTTATTGAATAGTAATCTTTGATAATTAAAGATAAAACCCCATGCGTGTCTGTGTGCGATTACTCCTGCATGTGTGTGGGTGCGGGGGCGTGTGTTTTGGTAATAGCCTGTTACTCTCTCCTTTACCCGTGCTTTCTTCTGACCTTCCACCAGTGCTCCTGCTCATTATTGTGTTGGTCTAATCTGGAGGGGACAGGACTGGGTGCAGAAGTGTATTTATCTTCCTGCACAAATAGGACCTCTTTCCGTCTGGTCCCTGCTCGGCTTGTTGTTGAAAGATAGTGAACAGCGTAGAGCAAGCTCCAGAGTGCGTGTGTGTGTGTTTGTGTGTGGGGCTGTGTGTGTGTGCACGGGTGAACTGAGATGTGTCCCAGCTGGCCCACAGACCAGCACACTAACCATCACCTCACTGCAGCAAATGCAGACAAAAGAGGAATATATCTCCCTTGTGATATCGATACCCCTTAACTCCAGGGGTGTCTTACCCTAAATGAGAAAGCAGCATTCCTCACAGAGGTCTGTTGTACTTGTGAAAGCCAGTAAGATCGGTGTTACAGAAAGTCCCTGTAGCGTGAGCCCTGTAGTCCCCTTTCCGCCTTTTCTCCATCACATCTTTTCGGGATGTGTACTTTTGCTTCGCATTGTCTAGGCATGTTTCTCTTCATTCCCTTGTTTTCTCCATGACATTAAGCTTGCAAGCAGGCGGTTATCATACTGCAAATGGCCACGGGCCAGGAAACTACTGTAGCCAAGCCAGAATTACAAAACAACACAAAGTGTACCTGAAAAAATCACACAGACGACAGACCTTTGTGCTTCCCGAGAAAACGCCACTCTGATTAAACCAGCGGTCAAGTGTTTGACCTCAGTTTTGCCGTGCAGTAAACGACTTGGCGCAATCATGTGCTCGCCTGCACTTCATCTTTATCCTCGCAAGCATGGTTTAGTATTATATTATTACTATGTGGCTTTTTGAGCAACGATTAATTCTCTATTGGCCAAAACTCAACTATTTTAGGCTAAAGATTTGGTACCTCGTCCTTTATTAATCTGCTCACACTGGCAGCTGCTTGCCTATTTAGAATTATTGCTGCTTTAGCTAGCTTTGACCTCCTTCTTGTTGCGGGGGTTGTCAGTCACTGGTGCGCTTGGGCGATTGGTTTAACTGCTTCTAGACGAGTGGAGAGGGTTCTCTGGGCCTGTGCGGTCATTCTGTCGCTCCGAGGTGACCCGACCACAGTCCGAGCTTCCTCTCAGCCACGTCTGCCTCGCCAGGGCACGGCGTGAGGCCATCCTGGCACCATCGGCCGGGGCCACTCTCTTGCCCACTTATCAAGTTCACTCAATTTGAGGCCACCTTGATGTGGGCTAATGCCGCCAAAGCATGATCCAAGCTTACACATGCGTAGTGGCCTGTTTTCCCGGAAAAGCCTACATTGGTGAAAAACAAACAAAGAGATAAGAGAGACTCTAGATAAGCCCGAGCTTAGCCACAAGAGGCACAGGCAGAAATGCAAATGATCCGACCAAGAAGCTGGTTTCTGTCTGTGTGAAACTCCTCGCGCTGTCCTCATTGTGACATGTTTGTGTTGCTCCGAAAGCACATTCTGGAGATAAAGGACAAGTGCAGAGCGCAAAAGGAATTTGATTTGATGCGAAGAATGCAAAGCACAGAGCGGATGCACGTATGTTTTTGGAAGAAGGGGGTCGCTGATAAGAGCACAACCTTCCCATGTTTTCCCTCGTGTAAATTTACATCTCTGCAGTTTAAAGTCGTTTTCACCAAGTGTGAAAAGCTGACTCCTAGATACATTTACGATTAAAGTGATATTGTTCCCTGACATTTGTAAATCAACAATTTAAATGTTCTTGCGCTTTCGTTTTACTTCAAATAAAAGTAAAAAAGTTTAAGGAATATTCTTTTATATTTCCTGAGTACTTTGTCATGTGGTTCATATGTAAACCTCATAAAAAATCAAAATCAAAATGAGTATTTAGAAAACATTAAAAAAGATTAGAGTTTTAATGTATTATGTACCA
This sequence comes from Platichthys flesus, assembly GCF_949316205.1. NCBI lineage: Eukaryota > Metazoa > Chordata > Actinopteri > Pleuronectiformes > Pleuronectidae > Platichthys > Platichthys flesus. The sequence goes on along the minus strand of NC_084959.1, from coordinate 12,094,209 downwards.
TTTTAAAACGTATTCTGCTAGTGTATAATAATAATAATAATTAGGGAAAAATCAAGTTGTTCTGGTTTGTTTCAGATGTCGTATCAAATAAATTAAGCTCTTATACATGCAGAAGATTTGTATTAGAAACCTCATGAGTGGAAAAACAACTGGAAAATGTTAACGAATCGATGACCCATGAGTTTCTTCTATTTACAACTGGATGCACCTGTGTGTTTGTCTGCGTATGCGTATGCGTGTGTTTGAGGGGTTGTGTTTGTATTTGAGTGTGACAGTGTATACTTTGTCGGCTCTGGGACACTTAGATTGAGTGTGTGTTGTTCTCTCTGCGCATATGTGTTTGCGTGAAGACCTGGTTCCATGTGGGTGTGTGTTTGATAAACTGTGAGAGCATGTGGGAGATTGTTTGTCTATTCATCTGGGTGAGAGCAGGAGAGAAGGAGCCGAATGAGGAGGTGGAAGAGATCTGCTTCCAGCCTCTATCTTCAAGTCAATCTCGCTCGCAGTCACACACAAACCTCTTTATCCCGGCCTGAGACAGAAAGGGAGGGAGACAGACCAAGAGAGAGACAGACGGACAGAGGCTTCAGGAAAATAAATACGTTTTAAAAAATAGAGAAGGGGAAAGCGAGGCCGAGAGGTTCAATCAGACGGCTTTAAGAAGATAGAGCGGATTTTTGTCTAAGAGGATCATCGAAGTCATGCTCAGACAACATCTGTCATTAAAAACATTTGCACTATTTCAGTACCAGTGCAATGAGCTATAATAGTCCAATTGAGAGGCGATTTGTTATCTCTGCGAAAGACATGTAGAAAGTGAAGACGTGGTATCAGCGATCTCATCGGCGAGCAGAAAATTATTTTACAGCGCTCAGTACTTTAGTCCCAGAGGAAGTTGAGTGGCAATTGACATCCTCTACAGCGTCTTCTCCAGCTACACTGTACCCTCACACACACACACACACACACACTAACTTTGCCTTTGGCTCACACACTCACACACACACACACACACACACACATGACCATACACTTCATCAGGTAAACTGTGACTGGTGCCAAAGAGAGGCATACATTTCCACTGAGGGTGTGAGGAAACAAGGAGAAGCGCACAATAGTAGCTCTGTGTGGGTGTGTCTGTTATGTCTGACTGCAGGACGAGCATAAAGGGCAATAAAATTAAATGAGATAAATCAACCTCAACTTAATTGTAGCTCTGACACAAATGTATGGCTGTCATTTTCACGGTGCACCTCTGGCAGTCGCCCAGACAAGGAAAGACTGTCAGTAAGAGTTTGGAGGTGCAGAGATCACATCTGGTAACAGGGGCTGAGTGTGTGTGTGTGTGTGTGTGTGCCTGCTGTGGTGCCGGCCTGTCATTGCAGTATCATGCCCCATTGGCTGATGAGTTGCTATGCTCATGTCTTGTTCCTCTCCGCCCCAATCAAATCTGTCACAATATGAGTCAGCGCGGCCGTAAGCGGGGGAAGATGCCCCCTCGCCATCGCAGATCGATGGGTTATCGGGCACATCGGTGGGGCTTTGACCACTGCCGAGCCACACCTGAGGGTAAGGCAGTGGGATGTGGAGCACGCGGGCTGGACCGGAGCCGGAGAACTTGACAAAGTGAGAGGCTTCAAGAGCTGAAATCTCCTTTTCTCAGTGGCCTTGAGAGTGGAGCATGCTCAGTGATGGTGTTTGTCATATCTCCCTCTCCGAGATGCTGCTGCAGTGCTTCCCGGCAGGCTTGGCACCGGGCTTGCTCGTGGACATCTCTCTCATGGAGCGATACAGTGGCCGGGCTGCAGCTGCTCAATGGATACCTCTCTGCCTTTCTGTTGTTTCACTCCTTTTCTCAGTTTCTCTCTCTCTCTCCGTTGCTCTCCTGTCTTTCAGTGCCACCTCTCCCACTTGTCTTCCCATTGTATTTCTTCCACATTATCTCCTACTTTCTTCGCTGGCATCCTTTCTTGTTCCTCTCTCGCCGTCTCATCCTCACTCCACCCTTCCACATCTCTCTCTCTATCTCTCTCTCTCTCTCTCTCTATCTCTCTCTCTCTCTCTCTCTCTCTCTCTCTCTCTCTCTCTCTCTCTCTCTCTCTCACTCACTCACACACTCTAGTTGCTACCCTTAAGACCGCGGTTACCATGGTGACAGCTATGTGCTGCGGAAACGTCAAAGAGCCGAATCCACCCAGGATCACTTCCTTGTTTTAACACTTCAATTCTTTCTTGCTGTTTCTCCTTGATTTCTCGCAGCTCTCTGTAAATACCAGGCGGCCTTGATTTTATATGCATCAGCCGTTTGTGAATGAGGGCGGATGGGGGGGGGGGGTCGATTTCTCGTCTCTCTGTGCGATCAGGATCTCAGCTGTTGCTCAGCAGTCATTAGTAACACTTAGATTTGGAATCTCCGTTGACCTTGGCCCCGCTGACCTTGAGGAAATGGCCCCTTCCTCAAGCCCCCCCACATGTCACCCACTCTGATTTGTGTCGTGTCTCCCCTTAAGGGGGCTTCACCAGCCATCCCAGTGACATAAGTGTCTCCACACACTCTTCTCATCTTTTGCCTGTCATTCATTCAGAGACACACACACACACACACACACGCACACTGCACACATCCCACACATAAACACTCATGGAAAGCAGCAACAGTCATGTTTATGCTCAACAGCCGGATGAGCAGGTTTATATTTCAGTAATCAAACAGCAACACACCTCAGTGCGTGGTCAGCCGAGGAAGCAGATGCCTTGGGAAGAGGTGAACCTCAGCAGGTGGGGCTGTTTTCTGTCATGCGAAGAAGAAGAGGACATTCTCACACCCAAATGCCTCTTTTACTCTTTCTTCTCATTGTCCTTCCCTCTCCTCCCTCGCCCCCTGCTCCATTTCTTGCCATTTATCCTCTTTTGTTCCTGTTTCTCCGTCTCTCCTTCCCTGCCCTTGTCTCATCTCTGAGAGAAACGACTACAGATGCGCGTTCAAAAGCAGGCACTATACCCCACTTTAAGCCCCCCCACCTCACACATGCACACACATTGTTGGCAAAAAAAAAAAGAAGAAGCAGACAGACGTAAACAGCGTAACCTAATGGCTGTTTAAAGCCATTATGTCTAAAAAGATAAACTCTCGTGCCTGTGAAAGGGCAGGACTGTGGTTGAGCGGTTGAGCTGTTGAGGGGCGTCAACGTGATGATGTGCAGGTATGCTGTTGTTAGGAGAGAGCTGCTCAACTCCATCATACGTGGAAGCTGTCTCCCCTTTTCTGGGAGCAGCCAGGAGGGATTAGGGGGCAGGCGGAGATGGGGCCTGTGAGGCATTTTATGAGCAGGACATACAGAGGATCCATGTCAGAACTTTTAGGGGTTGGCTGAAATCCTTTTTTTTTTTTTTTTTTTTTTGTGGGGATGTGATCTTCAAGTCATGCTCCTCCCACGCTGGCCCACTGTGCCCCTCCACCTCCAGACCCTGATTCCAAGGACGGCCCACGGCTGTTGAAAAACAGCAGATGCTTTCGAGGAGAGTAGGAAAAAAAAAAACGGAGAGAAGGAGATTTAGACGCACATTTCCATGACCATATTTGTGTCCGGGGGAAAAGGGGTCTTTTAAGACTCTTGGTGTTTACCTACAGTGTCAAATACAGCGCAGATGGTCAACCCAGTTCAGAGCGCATCACACAATCCTGTGGAAAAAAACGACAGCTTCCCTCTTCCCCTTTCATGTGTTTTTGCATGCCATTTTCACATATCCATGTTGTATGGAACTCAGTGATACAAAAAAAAAATTTACTATAAATAAACTGCTTTTAGAAATTGTTCCCAGTTAAGCAGCAGCTTTGGTGCAGATAATGTTCTCTCAGAGCGAAAAAGCTCCACATGCGCCGTACGCCCTTATAACTCATGTCAGCCACTGTTAAAGTTATTGTTAAACTAGCTGAGGTACAGGGGATAGTTATTACCTATTTGCATCTTGTGTGGGTGGCCCTTCGTGAACATAACCAGCATCTCGTAAAAGTTAGGTTTCTATAGAACTGAGCTGCAGCAGCCAATCTGCTTTTAATAAAAGCTCATCGTGACTGGTTAAGTTTTCAATCCACAGTGAAGAAACGCTGTTGATGTCGTTGTGGTTATCTCTTGGTTAATGTTTGGGTAGAGATCGGGGTCTCTGTCGTTTAATACAGAAGATATTTCCATTGACGTCCGAACAAACGTGTTTATTTACAGTTAACCAATACAATGATCTTTCTCTCTAACTTAAACAGAGTGCTTTTTCTTGCCTAAACCTAACAACAGACGTGACTCAGGACAGGATCTGACGACTCTGCTGCTGTTAGTAACGTTCATCGTAAAATGACGTTGCATCTGAGCGTCATCCAGCCAGAGATGAGGTTTCCTTAAAAACACATTTCCTGTTGGAGAGAGGCATGAGCTCTAGAAAAAGCAGTTTGACAAATGAGACCGAGAGGCGCCCGAACCACAGAAACTTGCTCCAAATCTATACACAATCAACCTGAAAGTCACATTTCTTTTGTCCCTACGTCACAGATACTCACCTCTCTGACACATACATAAACTACATGCCCACCCACAGACACACAGGGCCTGGGAGCGAGTCTCATCTTGTCGAGTAGTAGAGGAGGAAGTGAGTGTTGAGATTGGGGGGAGATAGGGCTGTAGGGCAGCAGCTCTCAGACACACTGTAGCCCCTGCCAGTCGTCAGTTACCTCCGCTGACAGATTAGATCATCGGGAACAACTGCTGAGAGGAGCCGCGAGAGGAAAGTGCCGTTCATTTTCGTGAAAGACACTACATTGGACCTGATTGACGTGTCAGGCCTTGGCCTTGATTTGACCTTTCCGGCGTTTTCTAGCCCACAGATGAGACTTGTGCTATTGGGTGTGCTGACCTGTTAAGACAGGACCCTTCTGCTGCCCCTTCCAATCCCTGCCGCTGACACCTCCTCCCATGTAACGTGGAGAATCCTCCGAGGGCTGGAGTGCGAAAAACCTCGGGAGGGCCCCACAGATGACTCATCTCCAGATTTCCTTTTGAACACACCAGTTTCATTGAGAGTCACTCCGCTGTTGTTTCGACGCAATTTTATTTTCCTGCCACTTAGCAGGACAGCGAGGTTCAGTGAGCATGAAATCAGAAAACCTTACACTGATACGGCAGCTTTAAATAATGCTGCAATCCTCATGTAGTCACAGTTGCTGCTCCGTCAAAGGAAAATAAACAGATTAGCCGCAGCGTTCCTGTTGTAGTTATGTTTGCAATAGATATTGTGTCGAATAAACCCCGAATAAAATATCGTCTTGTATACAAGTCAGACAGGAAGCCGTTTGGTACTTAGATCATTTTTTTTACTGCCCCTGCTGGCAGCTCTGTCCTGCCTCTATCTCATGTGTCTCCCTTTGCCCTATTTGTTTCTCTGTGCATGGAAACCGCCGTTCCAATTTGTAATAAAAACTCTAAAGAAAAGTTGAAATGCCTTCTCACCTATCAGAAGTATAACAAAAAAAAAATCTCTGCACATCTCTCAAGTATCATGAATCTACAACACAGGCTGGTTTGGGTGGCTCTGAATTCTTAATGCTGCACGGACATTGATGACACCTCGCTAACAGTGATAGTGCAAGAGAGAGATACAACCACGGACGTGCCGGGACTTGTCGGCAGTGCTGAAAGGGGAACTGACAGACAAAACAGGTGAGGAAGGGGAGCAGATGATCATTTGTAATTTTGCGAAAGAAAAAAAAGTGGCGTGTCGCACACTGTAATCTGACATCCAGGCAGCACACACGCAGCTCCCCTACACGTATCATCCGTAGAATCTGTGCCTGGCAAATGTGAACCAGATGTCAGGTGTTTTGGGACCCCCCCGACATCAACCTGGCAGAGTGCAGGTCTCTGCCTGAAATATCTGGGTGGGGTCAGCGGTGCAGAGGGGACAACTGAGCGGCTCTCGCTCCACTTTTTGCACGGGTCATTACGAAGGACAAGATGCTCGCGCGGTAGAGGAGAAAAGAGTTGGCTACGAACAGGGGGAGGGGGGGGGGGGGATGCAGGGAGCATGCACAACCTCAGGGTTTCTTTGGACTCCGTTAGACCAGTTTTCTCTCTGTCCTCGGCCGTGGCTGCAGGGCCTGGAAGGGCCACTGCTTATCTGATAGATCCAGTGCAGGAACAGTTGCTTGCCTCAGAGCAATGGGAAATGCCTTGCTCACTCCCTCCCTCTTTCCTCCCTCCCTTCCTCCCTCTGTATTCTCTCACTTTTTCCCCTCTCGGTTTCTTCAGCAGTGCCTCTCTACCTTTCTCTCCCTTTTTTTCTCCTCCCTCCCTCCCCCCTCTCTCTCTTTCTCTCTCTCTCTCCCTCTCCCTCTCCCTCTGCCCTGCTGTGAGTAGGTGGTTCCTTGCTGTACTTGATTGGTGTGAGTCTATATAGGAGGAGAGGCTCTCTAACAGGCTCAGAGTCTGGTGGTGCCCACTTGCCACACGTTCCCAGTAGGACTACCTGTGTATTTTTTTTCTTTTCTGTCTTTTCGTGAGAGGATTTACTTTGTGCTGGCAGCAATGACGGAGAGCAAGAAGAAAGATAGGAAAGGGAGAAAGAAGGGGGGTAAGAAAGGACAAAAGGAGAAAGAGGCTGATCCCACCAAAGGTAAATGTAACTCAAAGGGAGTTTCGGTGTAGCATTTTGTATGTATAGGTATACATTTATGAGTATGTGTGTGTGTTTGTGTGTGTGTAAGAGAGAGAGAGAGAGAGAGAGAGAAAAGAGAGGGAGAGAGACGTGGAGGGAAAACAGTGAGATTACGTTTGTGTTTCTGTATTACGGAAGTGTGGGACCAAGTAAGTATCCCCTTGGCTTGTCAAAGCTTGCCGCCAGGTTGTCACATGGGTCGGTCTCCTAATGTGGACGGGGTGTAGAGGCACATCTGGTTTTGGCAGCACTTTGGAATTGCAGGGAAGTCAAATGATATGACCTGTGTTCCAAAAACAAACTGAGGCTTCTTCTTCTTTCTTTTTGTTTTTAAAGCCGGCACCTCACAGAGCCATAGCACAGTTGTATTATGACCCCTATGAAAACAAATGACTGACTGTTAAGTGGTGCTTTGAAGGTTTTTGGTGATTTATTGCATGGTCATGTCTGCACAGACGTTCCGGTACATGTCCCACGTTTTGAAAAGAAAGTTTTAGTGTTTTTATCATGAAGGTGGTTGTTGGGGAAAGAGAATACAATATCTCATGATGTACCTTTTGACAGGGTTAATAATTCAACAGTTGAGTATCTGAATTCAGTGGCTGTGGTAAGTCATCAAACAGTTTCTGGGAGATACTTTAACATCGGAGGAGCATGGGAGCTGCTAGTCTTCCAGTCACTTACGTAGCAATGTGCTTGCTCAGTGGTGGATCCTACAAGCCACAGCATGTCACTGTAGTTTGACCTCGGGTCATGGGGAAGCCCAACCCCCATTTTAATGACACTTTGAGGACAATACCATGTTAATCACTGGAGCTACTATCCCTCACTCTGTGTTGGATCAGATACTGTATCTTACCCAGCATCTCTTTATGTGGGTAGCCATTTTGTACCTGCTGTAGTCACCAGTCAGCTTCCAGCAGATAACCCTCGAAACTGGGTTTGGCAAAGATTTGTTTGGGAGAAGATGCTTTGCAGGCCTTGTATATAACAGCTTTTTTTTTTTTTAGCTCACATGTGCTAATCTTGTTGTCTTTGGAGCTTGTGTTTGTGGCTTTTTTCTTGTTTTATTACCCGTGCAAAGTCGAATATATAAATAATTACTGATCCCCATTCCATGTTTGACTGTAATCTATAAACACATAAGATAAACAGCTCCCCAAACCACACTGGACAAAGTGTAGTTGCAGAACGCTTTTTTGGCATCTTTGTTAATCAACATGCACATCTGCCATAAACATAGAAAAGAAGTGTGTGTGAGTGATGAGCATACTCCGGGTTTTTCACTCTGCTTCTCACAAAATGGCACAAGAGTCAATGAACTGCGCTTGTCTTGCCTAAGTATTGAATTTTATCAATACACATTGTGTTTATTGATATTTATTATGAGTGTCTTGGCTGCCGTTCCTTGTTAATACATGTGCCGGCTGACATTTATCGTGAAATTTTGATTTGTGGTCATTACATTCCTATTGACCTCCATTATTGATCCATCACAAATCTCGGTTAATAGGTAAACCATGTGAGAGTATGAGTTTACCTGCTGTAAAATTGAGCTTTTAAAGTAGGTCAAAATCAAGACATACTCATGGGTGATGCTTGTTGTGTCTAGTACATGCACCATGTTAGGTGTGTTCAGGGCCTTAGGCTCCAAAATGGGTCAGCCAAGACGGAACAGAGAGGAGGAATCTTTCATGCACTACTTCACACTGATTGGGCTCTTTAATAAATGTTGCCAGATTATTGGTACCGGACACTTTGATCAAAGATGTGGTTAATCAGAAAAATCTATAAAAAGTTGAAACATTAAAAAGAAGTCTGTAGTGTAGAACTATAGATTACATCAGATCAGTATGCTAGCCAAGTGTCTCTCTTGCCGCATGTTAGTTTCTGTGATATAAGATTTTTATACTGTTTATATAGATATACTGTATATATTTATATTTTCTCATCGTTTATCACACAGACTATATTCTGACAGGTTGACATAAATGAAACCATTATGACCTTTAGATTAGGTTTTTTTTATATGTTTGCTGGTTCCTGCACGATTGGTTTCAAGGCTGCCATAGCGGAACTGATTTAACATCTGTACAAGCGACCTGTTATGATATGTAATTTGTTTTAGTTATTTTTTGATTCCTAGATGCCCTCTAGTGGCCATAGTAAATATGAGCATTGTTCACATTGGGACACAGTTCGGATGGCGGGATTTGGACAGCGAAGAAAACTGTTTCAAACTGACTGTCCTCATAAGGTCCTTTAACCTTAATGGATAACCCAATGTTAGCCATCGTTACCCATTGTTAGCCATCTTTCGCAAAGGCTACCCAAGCTGCTTTTGTATTTAAACTAAACTCTGACTTTTGGTATCATGATGGTGAAGCTACGGTGTTCTTGCCATTGCCGAGGCGCTATTTTAGCAGACGCTCCTATGGGTCATATCATGGGTTTGTTCAAAATGGAGGACTTGCTGGATTTTATATTGGAATGAGACTCATTCAGCACACATGGCTGTGGTTGCTAATACTGCTGTCATAACAATTCATTCATTAATTGCTAGACTTTCAAATGTTTCTCAAGCTGTCATTTCAGCTCTCAACTTTTTGGCACCAGTGCAATATTGTTCGTGTTGTGGACAATGCATTAAACAATGTGTCGGTGCATGTACGCATGGGCTCTCATGGAAGAGGTGTGTAAAAATATGTTTTGAATGAGCGATCCGTTGAGGCTGTTAAACTGTCAGTCACTCCTCACCTTCGGCACAGGAACAAGACAGTATTGTCTTCTTCCCTCTTTCCCAGAGAACTTAGTTCCGCACATTTATATATGGAGATGACCTCAGAGCAGGTAATCCTCGGCTATAATTGTTCTGTCACTGTCTATGACGTCTTCAGCATTCGAACCAGAAAATATGTCAAAATGTTAATTCAGGGTTTTACCCCTCCTGCAATGTTACATGATGATTTCCCTACACATCTCTTTTTTTGGAAGCTGTGTGTATTGTGGCTGAAAGTTGACACTCTTCACGGAATGTTGCATGACTTTGTTTAATGAAACAGACGCATGGTTAGACGGAGAGAACTCCTGCAAACCCTAACACAGACATCAGGGCTAAAATCTTGGAAAGAAAAGACACTCGAGGGAGGTGAAGAAACTGTGCAACTTTGTGATCTTTCCTGTGATATAAGAAGAGGAGAGTAAAAAGGCTCCAGGCGTTTCATCAAATCTGTCATCAGTACAATGTAATGGGTGTAATAGTTTGTATCTCCCTTTTCAAGTAGCTGCTAGAAGTCACTGTGGAGTCTGACTGACCAAAGAAATAGGCTTTTGTTTGCATATTTCAAAAACTTTTACCATCGAGACATAACCCAACATGTTCCTCTCTGTTCGACTGGGTTTGAGTGCTCAGTGACGGTGGTAATAGTTAGTTACGGAAGTAAAGACCTGGCTCCTTCATTGCGTGCCAGATGCTTTTTCTTCATCATGACCCAACACCTACCACACCTTTTGTAAATGAAGCGCTTCTTAAATTATTCATTGTGTATCGAGACCGGTAGTCAGCGGAGGTGATGAAGACTCCATCCAGGTGTGCTCTTGCTCCATGTAATTGCTCTTACAAAATTGCTTTTTGGCATTGCTGCAAATAGCAAAACCCCTTTACTCTAGTAATAGGAAAACTCATCACAAACAAAGCTAAAAGATCTTCACAGACCCATACATACAGTTTTTGTTGTGTTAGACACAGAGACATTTTTGCAGAGAAGCACACATTTTAGTTTTTACTCTACTGGCAGTGATAAAGTCTGAAATATAAACACAAACCACAGAAATGTAAACAGAAGTCTTTTGCAGGTGGTTCTCAAAGAAAATTGAAATAAAATTTGACAAACTTTTAATTTGAAAGGAATCTGTAGGTTTGACTTTTATAATTGCTGGTTAACCAAAGTTGTTCCATGTTAGTCAACCAGACATATTTCTATATCGTCTTACTTTCTGGGGACAAATGTAATCACGGATAATGATAACGTTTTTATGTGTTTGACGTGCTACAGTTGAAGTGTGAACTGTACAACTCTAAGGTGGTTGAGGTGGTAGCGTGAGTATGAAGTGTACAACATCCACGGTTCCCAACAAAGGCACTGGTTAGGTTTAGTTTTTGTTTTTTTCTATATGTATCTCCATATTCCCTTAATTGAGTGCCGGGAGAGCCCACTCATAATCGTTTAAAACATATTTACTATTTGCAAATTATTGTATATTAATGTGATTTCTAAGAGACAGGGCTATGGGAGCTCCTGATTTATACTTAAGTTTGCTTTACTGTTACAATGCCAACAACTTTTGACCACTTCTGTTCACACTGTTTGTATCACATAATTACTTTTCTATTCCGACAAATTTAGCAAAAATCCGGTGTGTAACTTGGAGTCTTGTGTGTTTTCATTAGTGCGTGGTTACCCTGTCCCTCTGTTTCACTCCCTCTCTCTCTCTCTCATGTTATTGCTTTTCTTTGTAAATTAGACTGGCTGTTCATGAATAACTGCATTATTGAGCAATATTCCCATTCCCTAATATAAATGTGCATCAACCAATGTGAAGCCGAGGTTGGGAGGAGGTAAGATGAGAATGAGCTATAACCGTGTTTGTCTGAGCATCAGAAACAAAACAACATGGACACTCCGATGTCGACTTCTCTTTTCACAACTGTTAAAGCTTACTGCAGTATTTGATCAGCTCAACTCCTCCGAAATATTTAGAAACAAGTCCTTGTTTGGTCCGTTTTCAAAGTTTCCAGCACCAGCCTGTATTTTAACATTTCACTTGTATTACCATTTCACTCACAGAGACCCAAATTACTTCTCATTTGAAACACTTTTCGTGTCAAATATTGTGTTGAAAGAACTTGTGTAACACAATAATTTCCCTTTGTCTGTCGTCATGTGGCTGCCAATGAGAGGCAAATGTCAAGGAAGCATTTGTATATCCGGACCCAGTTGGACAATTCAACACAGCAGTGACTATGCTATACAAAAAACTGTGGAAATCTAGTGTGAACATGAACCGAATCAACAGTGATGCACTTTCCTTCATAGAAAGTGACATTACTGCAAAAAAAGCATTAATCAGAAACTAGGTATAGTAGCTAAGAAGTAATCTTGTATTATTTAATTATATTTTCCATGTTGACACTTTCTTATGTATCCTCATAGTGCTGACTGTGAGCAAAGATATTCACACTTTACAGCACCATGTTCTCATCAAGCAGTTCTATCATCCAGACATTTCACGCTCACAGTGAGCTGCTGCATGACTCTGTTGTCTCAACTGTTGTCTGTAATCCAGTTTGAAATGTGGTTGATCTGAAACCATCGGCCTAACATATATAAAGGGCATGTTATCTGTGAGAGGTTTGTGTAAAAGCAATACTAGTGCCGTTTTTTTTTTTTACTTTTACAGCATCTTGAATATTTCAGGTCCACAAGAAAAACAATTTGCAAAAAGTACAAGATCCCTGACGATAAAAAAAACACTTCCCTCACATACAGGAAAAACCTGGTCTTTGGCCACGGCAGACAAATATAACAACCGGGGCCAGTTGGCAAAATGTTGGCACCGATATGTCGACGGCATCAAACTGTAAATGGAGGCTTGTTCTGCTGCTTGTACAGTGAATATGTCACACAGAGTACTCTCGTTTATCACAGCCTCAAGCCATTTCATTCTGAATTCACTGTCAACGGAAATAGACATCTGTTTTTAAATACAGTACTTGTTGACATTCCTTCATCACTTCAGTGTCCTTCAAATCTTTACTGTCAGAGATGTAGTTCGAGCAGGCATACATCATTTTACCTATAGGTGGCAGAAGGTCCTATGGTTATTTTGTGCTTTTCATTGTACAGTAAAACAAATAGATAGATTAAAAAAATAACTTTTCCAATTAACATCTATAGAAAACTATGAAGACGTCATGTGCTCAGAAACCAGGAACACTAAAGTGTCAGTAATGCATTTAGAAGTTATTCGAAATTAAAAGTGAGAAAAACCTGAATCAATATACAGTAATTGTACTCATATTTCATACAAATATAAAAAATACACTTTTTGGTTGACTGGGTCAGATTAGTAGGAATGATGAAAGTTTGCATTGTCAGACAGAGAAATATGAATTTATTTGTAATTTGAAGAGTAACAATTCATTTAAAAGTAACAGGAGCCTGTCTATTGAGTTAAGTCCGAGAGAAGCGGCGCAATTTGAGTCATATATAAACAATGTGCCAGATCATTATTGGGTGGAAGTGTATTGGTTCTGGTGGGAGGCTGTTGAAATGATCTCTCCGAACAGATGTTGTGTTACAGTGACTAGTGTGCGGGGCCTTAAGACCATTCCCACATGCAAAAGCCATTTCTCGAGCTGTCTCACCATGTAATTTGTCTTTTGACAACGTGCGGTGAAGTGACATAACACCAGAGTAATCAGGGATACTTTGTCTAGAAGGGGAAACACAAAGGCATGCCTCGGATTCCTTCGCTAAGCTCTTGGAAGTAAAACAGAAATGTTAACTCAATAATACGGGCGGCGGATTGTTAATTCATCAAATTGCTTTTGTTTTTGAAGCTCTTTTGCTGGGCCGGGGTTTCCAACTGTTACCCAAGGCATTTGCTGTTGACACGCCGGATGGGCTTCTATTCTCAAATTTGGTTTTTATAGTCCATGTCTGCAGCTGCCCCTCCGCTTCAAACTGAGAGAATCAGGCTGTTGTTGAGGCGGGGGGGTTATCATCGCTGCCTGACACTTCTTTCCACTGCTGCATTGGAAAATGAGATAGCCATTTGTCTCTGAGAAATGGTTTTATTTCCATTGATAGAGGCTCTGCTTTCTTGTTGGAAAACATGATTTGCAAGTAAGTGGAATTACAGTTGAGAGGATTTTGACTGTAGTTGAGTCGTGTCCATGAGGCTCATCTGTCATTTCAGACATGAGGAACGACTATATCCCCGCCGGGGCTCTCAGTCCTCTGTGATATCTACAAGTTAATATAGACCTTTAACCCACTTGTTCGCTTCATTTACTTTGTGTTACTCATTTAAAAAAAGGACTACTGAAGTTGTCCAGACATTATTTACCTTGAGTACGAAGACTAATCGGTGCGCAGTGTGATATTTAACATCTGCATCACACAGCCTTGATGGACTCCTGTGTCTTCATTAGGACTGTATCCTGTAGATGGAGCAGACCCAGTACACATCTGGCCCTCTGGGCTGATGAGAAGTGCAGACACGGGTTCCTGTAACTTTTCCAGGCAAAGACAAAGCTTGTTTAATTTGCTTGGCAGGGACTGACCCGTGTCCAGGCGAAGTACTAAACATTTGTCTTAAAGTTGCAAGCCCATTCCTGCAGTTCTCTTGACTATGACTGACAAGGCTTTCCTCTGGGCACTGTGCTGGGGCCAGTCTGGCAGAGCTTAAAGTGGGCATGGCGATGGTGTACAGTAGTTCACTTGTGCAGGCTTTGGGACCTTGGACTCGTACGGGCTGCTCTGCTCCGCGGGTTTTGTAAGTCATTCGATACAGCAGTAAAAAAATAAGATAATAATCAGTTCTTCTAATTACATTCAAAGAAACAGTTTCCTTATCAAATTACAGTTTATGAAAACATGCGATGAAGCTAACATGACACAGGTGTCGTCACCAAACCCTGAGTCATTTCCGACAGTACCACTGATGCAGCGATACAAATGTGTATTATTATTAACCAGTGCAACGTGAAACCACAGGGATCATGTGATGGTAGACCATAGGGCATTGTGCAATCCGATCTTTATTTAACATCAAGTCCAATAAAGAAGATTATATTTGCTAAACAACAGAAAGTGTTTGATGAAGAACATCTGGAACATCAGGGAACTTCTTACATGGTCTCGTTGGAGGCTATAAACCTTCACTGCTTGCAGAGTCTCCCAGTATATAAATGGGAATATACCATTATTTTCAGCCTTTATAATGTTTAGATTTTAATGTAAATTGTTAAATCTGAACATTCTATATGTTAAACAACAGAGAGTGTTTAATGAGGAACATCTGGAACATCAGGAAACGTCTTACATGGCCTTGTTGGAGGCTAATGATAAACCCACCCTACTTGCAGAGTTGCTTCTAATGGGAATACACTCTTTTTTTTCATAGTAAACCCTTTCAGGATGGTTAAATCTGAACACTGTATTTGCTAAACAACAGAGAGTGTTTAATGAAGAACATCTGGATCATCAGGAGACTTCTCACATGGTCTTGTTAGAGGCTATTGATAAACATATACCACCTGTAGAGGGGATTTTGTATGGCTCCTATACTATAGTATATTTTCAGCCTATATAATACTTTAACTTCAATGTCTGGACCCCTTTGGAGGCAGTATTGCAGCACAAAGATCCGTCTTGAAAGAGAAACTAATAAAAGCCACCAAGTTCCATGGTGCAGCGACACATCCGCCCTGTGTCTTTATTTTCCAAAAGCCACGAATATCATCACTCACATTTTCCGACAGGAAGCCTCACCCGCAGATAAAAGTCCACTGTACCCCTCGCTCGGAAATAATTTTAGTAACAAATAGCTGCGATTGATCTAAAAATACTTGTTTTTCCGCTGATCTGTGTCTCGTTTATGAGCTATTTTAAATGTGACATTTCACAGTCTTTGATTCCAGTGGAAATCAGCTCAAAGTGTCCGTCAGACAGTGCTGTTCAGTAGCCTGCCTTGAATGAGACTTGCCTTTGTATTTCCAAAACTTGATGCTGCTTAAGTCAAAGACTGTCATTACTAACGTGGGCAAAAATATCGGTAAACATTTATATTTCTGTGAGGGGCTCTTTGACATTACTTTGCAAATTAAGCTAATTACAACATATTTCTAAATTAAAACAGACAAAAATGGGTTTACAATGGTCCAAAGAGATCCATGGTTGGCACATGCAGCTGTGACCTCTGGCTCCTGTCGGGAGTATCAGTGCTAAACGTGACCAGAGGAGGCAGAGCAGTGTTTCAGTGTCTGTTCAGTCGAGAGGAAGCAGCGTGAGACACAGGAGACACTCGCTGCTGTAGACGGAGCTCTTTAATGTCCACACCTGCAGAACACGCAGAGCTGAACAACAGCCTGCTGTTTGTACATGAACTCGTGGATGTGGATGAGGATCAAAAATCCACTTTAATTGCACTTCGATGCGTGCCTGACAATAAAGGTCTGTTACGAAACCACATTTCAATTCACTAGAACCAGATTGTTGTTTGGATCTGCACCAAACTACACACACTCATAAATATCATTCCCCATGAAATTCTGAGAAATCAACAATCCTGGATGTGGCCCCTGATCCAGATCTGCACCAGTGGTTTCTGCTGACTGACAAACAAGCTCAGGCACTCAGGCCAAACAGTCACATTAAATCCCAATGAAGCCGCACCAAACTGCACACTCTCATTCTGATCAGTTCCCTGAATGTGTCCGATTTTTTTTTCTATCAAGATCCATGCCTTGTTCCCTGGATAATCAACCTCGCAATGTTTAAGAAAGTAAAGTAAAAAAAAAATCCTGGATCGGAACCAAATCGGAGTGAGTTCTTCCCTGACACACACCACGTCTCCTCATTAAGTACCGTGGAAATCCCTTTACCTGTTTTTGCATCATCTTGCAATCGATCAAACTTGACATCACATTGTCATTTGCTCAGTTGAAGCTGTAACATTTTTAGTCTACACAGACGGGGACAAGTGTTGCATCATTGGGGGTTTTTCTCTCTGTGCAGACATGTCTTCTTTACCAGGTCAGTACCCGGTGTCCTTTTCTTTAAAGAAAAGGACACCGGGTGATAAATTGAATGTTGAATTGGATGTTTAATTGAAGTCATTATCTATGTACAATGAACTTCAGTGTGCTTGTCGTACCATGTTTGCTTTGATTGTGCATTGGGTACTCCAGAGGTGATGCACAGCAAACAGCTGTAATTTGTAGGGGCTGCTCAGGTCAGCCTAGGCATGAAATTGTAAATCTCGGAGAGGGAGTCAGTGTGTGTTTGTGTGTACAAGGGGGGGGGGGCATATTGGCCAGCCCCCGGTTGACCCTTGTTCACCTCGTCTCGCTCCGCCTCGCATGGGTCTTCTCCTAAACATGTGTGCAGCTGTCAGCTGGAGAGTATTGGTGAGTGAGTCTGTTGTATGTATGTGTACTTGTGTGTTTGGACAACATCACTTTTTTTGTTGTTTCAGTGTTTTTTTTTTCCCCCAGAGGAGAAAAAGTTATCACAATAGACGATGATTATTTGTCTTTAGCATAACCTATAACAAACAACCGAGTATGAAATATGCACGTACACTTTAGAATATTAAAATTGTCTAAAAACAGAATGAATTTGTAAGGCAGGGTAGTTTTATTTATTTATGAAAGTACATTTCACACACAGGGGTCGATACTAGGTGCTCGTCAGAGACATTCAAAACCACACAGAGAAATTAATAGAAATATACTTAAAATAAGAAAGTACAGTTTAAAGCAATTTCAAGAAAATAAAAGAGATAAAAGTAGAATAAAGAAAAAAAATTGATTAAAATTGTATTCGAATTTAAGTGGTTTCCAGTATTGCTTAAGTGCCGCCGGAGATTAAAGAATTGTGATGAAAGCTTTTTCTTACTAATCTTGGTGATCTTGCTGCGATGTTTTATATTACTTCAGGTACTTTTATTGCAGCAAAGCCACAGTGAAATTTGTCCTGTCTATTAGTCTCAGGCAACGTTGATCAGGTCTCTAGTGACAACATCTGGCGGTCACATGAGAGAGCTGTTGGCTCGGTCCACAGAGATGATGACCGGCTCTATCGCTTTTTCTCACGCTTTCTTGCTAAAATAAGCAATTATATATCGCGAACCGAACTACAATCAAGTTTGTGTCTGTTGTGATTAATAACCTCGAGTCTTTTTTCTTTCTCTCTCTGTCTCTTTCAGTTGCGGCTCCCAAGTTAAAACCGATGAGGAATCCAATAATAGTGGACGAGGGGAAACGGCTCACAGTAAAGTGTGAGGCCACAGGGAACCCTCTCCCCACCTACAGATGGTTCAAAGATGGCACCGAGCTGAAGAAAAACAAAAAAGTCAAAATACGGAACAGCCCGTGAGTACAAATCACCCGTGTCCTGTAAACATTACACGGGTTGTGTGAGATGAAAAGAAAGTGGAAAAGCTGCCGTTTGAAAGTCCTTTTAAAAAATCCTCATAAATAGAGAAATGAAATTAGGATATGAATAGGCTTCCATCGATGTGTTATCTGAACTGGATACAAGACTTTCCTTTGGATAAAAGCAGCCCTGACAATATATGACAAAGTAAAGGGGATTTTTACACTTAAACATTAACAACACAGAGAGTTATTATGGACCTTGTTGTAGTTTGTCCTGTCAAAGGTTTTACTGACATCTGTTGCAGTGTCACAGTTGGCATTAGGGAATATTGGCAGCCAATGAATGCATCCATGGTCCGCTCTCTCTCAGTCAAGAGGGCTAATCATAATATAATAGAGGCAACTTATCATCATGCTTTTATCCTGTAACCATCCTTAGAACACACAGTGCTGCCAGTGATGATTCACTGTGTAGATGCCACACTTTGGCGTCAGACAAAGTCATTACACGTGCATGGAGGCGAAGAGGCTGTGCCTGGCTGTCGCTCGCCCTGTGCCCTGCCTCTCCCTGTCCCCCGTGTTTCCACTTGTTGCGTTTCCATGCTGTTTCCTCCCTGCCCCGATTCCCCTGACTCAGCTGTGCGAGTGTTTTTCTCCCACAGGAAAAACTCCAGAGTCCAGATCAGCAAAGCTCAACTGGAGGATTCTGGGAATTACACATGTGTGGTGGAGAACCCGCTGGGAAAGGAGAACTCCACTGGCACCGTAAACGTCCAAAGCAGTGAGTACCGACTCCTAAGCAACAAGCGAAGTGGCGCAGATGTACTGGCATTGTTGTTGCTGTTGTGACTGTTCTCTTGCCAATTGAGAGATCCAGAGGAGCCTTTGCAAACAGGCATGTAACGATGGTAACATGCATGAAGAACAACTGTCCACACATGTGCCTCCGGGCACATTAATCAGTGGAACCGAACATTTTGCTCTGGAGCTGAGTGGAGTTGAGATGCTATGTTTGGTGTGACCTCTTGGTCTCTCAGTCACTGCAGTTTGCTGGAAGGGTCAAAATCCTGCTCCTCTGTCACTGGCACACACCAAACCCAGCAGACTACAGAGTCTAATTCTAAAACGTAGCTTGACAGAAAAGGAAAGTTGCAATAAAGAAGTCGTCGGCGTGTGTGATAGCATCGAACACACTCCCTCAGTAGCAGTGTGTGTGAGTTGTGCAGAGCGCCGCAGCAGATGAAAGGGTTTTGATAGCAGCTGTCTCCATCTGGTGAGGTGGTGAGTTTGTGTTTGTTCCGACCAGTGTGGGTAGTGTGTGTGTGTGTGTGTGTGTGTGTGTGTGTGTGTGTGTGTGTGTGTGTGTGTGTGTGTGTGTGTGTGTGTGTGTGTGTGTGCGTGTGTGCGTGTGTGCGTGTGGTGTGTGTGTGTGTGTGTGTGTGTGTGTGTGTGTGTGTGTGTGTGTGTGTGTGTGTGTGTGTGTGGGTGTGTGTGTGTGGAGCTGATGTGGGTAGCTTGTTGTCTGAGTGGATGGAGCCGCTATAAGAAGAAAAAAGAAGATATAAGAGCCTTGCACAGCTGAAACATTTAAGGAAGGACCTGATGTTGTCTGCTGCTTGTCTGGCACACATGAGTCAGGACGAGTGGTCAATGTGCTCAAGGAGCTGCAGCTTCCTGTTGGCACCTGTGGGTTCACCTGGCTCCTCTCACTGAGGACTGCTGAACAACGTCTCGAGATGTTGATACGGCGGAGATGAGAGGCTGTGGCGTTGGACAGATTCATAAATTGACATTTTAAACATATATACAGTTATATAGAACGACCAAACAAGACAGCCGCTTCAGTTCGTCCATTCTCTCAAGTTTTCATCAACTACCTCCGTTAGTCTTCTCCTTGGTCTTTGTCGCTATCTCCAGCTCCGACATTTTCTATTGACCACCAACTTTCGCTCTAAGTATTAGTTAATTGCACTAAAATCGGGGCAAGGCCTCAAGCCGCAGAGGCCGGGGTTCGATCTTACCTGTGGCCCTGTATGAATGCCCCCCCCCCCCACACTCTCTCTCTTTATCCCTCTTTCCCAGCCTTACTCTGTTCTATCCATTTAAGGTGATCAAAAAAACAAAAAATAAATAAAAACTCATCTTGGACCTTTTTGGACCGCGTCACAGTAACGTGTGCTATGCTACATCTTTTTTTCATGGAACAAAAGTAACAATGATGATAAACAGCGTTTGTCTATACATTCACTGTACTGCTTTGCTTTTGGAGAATCGATGAGTTGTGAAAATAATGATGCACCGAGGGAGGTTCCTCTCATCACCACCACGGAGGAGATACTCTCATTCTCATCGCTGACCTTGACAACAGGCAGATTCTTTTTTTTCTTTTTTTTTTTCTAAACATCCTCACACTGGCATGAGAGGTGTAGCTGCCAGGGGGGACAGAGAGGGACTGGAGTTCAGCCATCACTCAGTGTCCTTGTATTAACATTCAGGCACAGGAATCACTCCCCCTCCTCGCTTTACATTTGGTCAGGGCCACCTTTTAGAGCCATTGTTTACTGTTAACACACCTAAGCTGCATGGGCTGCGTTGTTTGAGTGTAGCGGCTGTTTTCATATAAAGAAAGGGCCCATTGTGCTCAAAAAGGCGGAGATCCGCCGTATTCCTCCAGCTTGAAAGTTTGATTTCAAACAAAAAATCATAAAATGAAGAAGTCATCCATCTTGCAATTTAAATGGGGCTGCACATTTCCTCTATTTTTATTTTCCGGTCATGTAAAAATCTTCAGCGGGGTTTTATAGCCAGATCGTGTGACTTATACTTTACGCTTGTTATGACACTTGGCTTCATTCCATTTCCGTGATATATTTGCTTTTACTCACAGGCGTGTAATAATCGAAATAGGAAGTGACTCAAGATGACAAGTCACACATGCAGGGCTCACATTTAGGAAATATTTATTTCAGTGACAGCTATCACTGACTCATAATCATGTATTATGGCAATTAAATAAAAGAAGGTTAAATCATGCTATGCGCCCAGCAAAGGTCGGGGGGGAATCCCTGGTGGTAGCACCTGTTTGCCTGCGTGTTCAATGAAGGCTTATGAACTGCAGAGGCCCATGAAACTCTATATGATGGTCCTTGCAGGCAAACGTGCTGGCAATACAGCAATATCAAAGCAAATCTTATATTACAAAGCAATGAACAAGTGGGCCATGATGCACAGTAGCCATGATGGATAGAAGAGTTCCCTGTGCAATGATACAGAACACGAGTGTGCTGTGTTTTCATTCACACTCTTCAGGACGAGGAAAACGTGATATCACTGCATCTGCTGCAACATGTGGGCTACGGTTTGAAGCCAGAGAGCATGTGTATACTTTTCTCACTCACATTGGCCTGTTTGTGTGTGTGTTTGTGTGTGTGTGTGTGTGTGTGTGTGTGTGTGTGTGTGTGTGTGTATCTGCAGGAAGCATCCCTGTGTGTTCTTTGTGCGAGTGTCTGTCAGCACTGACATTCGCTCAAATCACTCCTGGATATTCCAACAATGGCATCATTGTATGTCCTATAATGTGCAGTGATCGCTAGATGTCTGTCTCTTGTGTGTTTGTGCTTGTGCTTGTGTGCTTGTGTTTGTGTGTGTGTGTGTGTGTGAGAGTGTGTGTTTGTGTGTGTGTGTGTTTGTGTGTCTGTGTGTGTGTGTGTGTGTGTGTTTGTTCACCGTTCAATAAAAAAGTCCCATTGTGTTACAGCAGCACGCCTAGTTCCGTCATGCTTCAGGGGAGAAGGCAAGACAGGGCGAATCGGGGGAGGTATGTCCATGGGCAGGGGGAGGGTTCCGCTGGAGCCACACACGTCAATAAAGGGAAATGGCAGCAAATTGTGCACATTGCTGTGATCATCATGTGCTGATGAGTGGCTGGAGCGGACAGATGCTGGACAGTGAACGACTGAGACAATGATGTGATTCCTGAGGTTGGATTTCAATAAACAAACATGTGTTGCTTTGCCCCGATTCCAATGCAGAGGAGCTGGAATTTGGTTAGAACGAGAGCCGCTTCTCCTCCTGAAAGTCGGAGAGAGAAACGGCTGTTGTGTTGAAGGGCTGCAGTGGAGTAAGCTCGCCTGCTGCAGTATGTTGCCGAAGCAGCATGTAGCCGCAGTATTATCTGTGTATGTGTGCCTTCTAGGGAAAGAGCGCGAGGGGAGGGGTGCAGATGTAGATGGACAGAGAGAGAGCAAAAAAAAAGAAAGAAGAAGAGAGCGTCCATAAAGGAGAGGGGGTGGGGGGGGGTACAAAACGGGGGGGGGGGGGGGGGGGAATTCATGACAGAAAGCAGACGGGGTAGAGAGCGAGAAGGGAGGGATGAGACGAAGACTGTGCGGAAGAGAGGGAGAAAAGTACGAAGAGGAAGGAAGACAAGAGCCCGCTGTGTTGCGGAGGAGACCTTCACACTCCTTTTAGAATGCCGTTAGTGCTCGCCACAGCTTTGTGTGAGGCACCATCCCACTGTATCTGATGTCCACCGTCAGGTGTGAGGTGCACAGCTTTTCTCCACCTGTGCTGTAACCTCTCACAGTGTCTGGGCGTGCGAGACGAACTCGACTGTGCTTCATCAATGTGAGGATGCCCTCATAAGAGATACCGGAAACCTGGACACAGAAAAACGAGCGATCAGAGAAACAGCAGCTCGGCCTGGCGGCATCATCCTGAGCCGCTCGGTGAGGTACAGTGGAGCACATGGCTGTGCCTGCCTGCTGCCTGCTCGGGGTAAGGGCAGACTTTGTGAAACCATCACTCAGCTCCACCACATGGTGAATACAGGCCACCACAGCCCATCTCAGCAGCTCACACAGCCTCCTGCACTGCACTGATTTGAGTCAGTGTTGCGTTAATGTGTGTGTGTGAGAGGTTTATCTCTTAAAATAGGATTTTACATTATTTAATTACATTTTTAATATTTTTCCCGATTTTTGGGGACTTAAATGTTCCTCTTTTGCATCTGATCGTGTTGAAATGGCAACACTGTCAGAATGAAGCTGCACCAAACACAACGAGGCATTTCATCAACGAGTTTGAACAAAGGCACTTTGACGTGATCTCCACATTTATCGAGTACACAAGGAGTGCCAGATGAGCCTGACAGCCCCGCGGAGGGATTAAATCAGAGCTGCCTCCACATTCCTCAAATAAGAATTCCATTTAACATAAAGTGTGTCATGTAAAGGTGTATGTGGAATCGCTGCCACGTGCTATAAACATCAAATTAACCCTCATTGCTGATGGTGCATGTCGCTGGTCATTACTCAACCCTTATCAATATTTGTGTAGCAAGACTAATGCAACATCCTTGGAACTCGGAGCCGAGTTGTTTCACCGTTAGTGTTAGACGTCGCCTTGGGTGTAAAAAAAAAACAAGTTCAGGGCTGAACCTAAACCAGACGTTTAACCCGTCATGCATTTTAAAGCACAAACAGCACTTTGTGGCCTCATGCCAGCCGTTGAATGATTGGATGTGTATGTGGATTTTGTTCTTGTCTTTTTTGATTGGCCAATAGAAGAGAAACACGTGCCGTCAGTCTATGTGGAATTATTCAGCGCGGAGAGCTGGACGTTCTGCCGAGTAGCTTGTCATCGACATCTCGGCCGTAAGACGCATCTTCTCTTTGGCTGCACTTAAGCAACATGACATAGATCAATCACTGGAATGATGTTTAAGTTCTTTTCTGAAGCCACAAGGTTTTTCCTCCATGCTTTTTTGAGTTCGGCATTGTTCAAAAATATAAAACAGTTTACAGGATATGTGTGTGTGCTTGTGTGTGTCTCCTGGTGGTCCAAACGATCATGTGTGCATTTTGGCTGTTTCTGTAACAATTGCTGCCTTTTCCAGAGCGCTGTTTTCAGCCTCATGCACAACACCCCCCCAGAGTAGAGGGCCAGGGACCATTTGTTGTCCATGTGGTCTGACCTCTAGCCTGTAATCAGTCTGGCATGGTAAGACCTGCTGGCCTTCAGCGCAGCGGTGTAGTATATCATCAACTGTTTTCTATAAGGCCAGTGTGAAGGAGCAGCGCTAGTCAAAGTTTGCTCGGCTCCACGTGGCTTCAGATTAAGGCCTGCCATTATCCTACAGGCTGCAGTGTTGTGATAAGCGCTTGTGAGGCAGTCATGTGTCTGCGGGCTGCAGGTCACATCCTTGGGGGGTGCTGTGCGCAGCTCCACTGAGAGAGTGTGTGAGCGTCCAGGAATGTGTTGATGGAAATCACAGCTGAACATGTGATTGCTCCAGCCTCAGCAGTCATGCTGGGCCCCACCAGCCACAATTTCGCGCATGCACGCACGCACACACACCGGCCCCCCCACACACATTGGTGCCCAGACATACGTGTGCACATACCTTTTACACGCTTTCACTCCCCATCCTGAAGTCAATCACAGTGGCCCCAGAGCCCCGCACCCACATCACAAAACCTAAGGCCTAAAACAACATTTTAGCAAACCGTTTGTTGCGATAGAAACTCTACAGGGTCCCGTAGAAACGCTTGTCACTTTTAACTCATATCACAGTTTAATCTCTGCTCCCAGTTACCTCATCCCTCAGATCTCGTATATATGCTGAATCTGGCCACAGCAGGACGTGAAGGTACTGTCTTGTGTCCAATTCATCAATTCATCGCACATCACAGAAAAGCCATTGTTTCATTAATCGATGTTTACGTGTCAAGAATTAAAGCTAGGGTTGGCAATCCTGGCAAAGCTACTAGCAAGAGCAGGCTACACTTTGAAAATATGCAGCCAATACATCCCACCCTCTCCTCAAAGCTAAGGCGCCAACACACATGAACATACACTGAATGACAACTGCTAGAAGACGACTTTTCCATGACTCACTTGTTAACTGACTGTCGTCTCTGCTTCAGTGGTTTATGTCTCTCAGGTTTGTGAAGAGCCCGCTAAAGCCCATTAAGAGCAGCTCGGTTAGTGACTGACGGGTTTGCCAACTAATTATTTCATTGGTTGGATGGAAATGATTGGTCGTGTTTTTCATAGTCCTGTGAGGGCCACAGACAATGGCTTTTTGTCTCTATTTCTAGGCAACTTTATTTATTGATGGTTATCGGGACAACAAGTAAGATAAAGTCTTTTAGAAACAAGTTGCCAACCCTACTTCTGAAGGTTGATTGAAAGACCCAATGAAGTTTAGAAACCCAGACAAACAAGTTTAGCATATTTCTGCACATTTCAAAATAATGTCATAAAATGATGCTGGCTTCATGTAGTCTTTGCCTTTATAGGACACAACTATAAGGAGTCTGTATTTTACTTTTTCAGATTAAACTCTGTTATTCAAGCATTATTAGAATCCTGATTTGTTTACTTGCCATTTTAGCCTGGTTAAAATCATATTCAATGCCCTTTATAGTCGGGTTCACTCCTAATATTTGCTGAAGATAGTTGGGGTCAAGCAGATGACATCACAGTCACCAGTAAAAACAAACTCCCACAGATCTTTTTATGTTTTCTTCCAGTAAGTCTTTATAGCTGTTCTACGTAAGTGAAACATTACAGTAAGTGCTACTTTGAACAGATAAACAAAAACTTCCTCCTCTCCTTCTGTGTTTCTCTTTTAAAAGCAAAACTTACTCACCCCTACTACGCAAGCAACAAGATAAACTCATCTCTAATGACGCTACAGGATGTTAGTGGTGGCCGTGGCTGAATGTGGAGCATCTGTAAGCCGGTCAATTGTATTGATCGCTGTGGGTAAGCAACGGCAGCAGCAGCAGCCATGTCTGAGAGGAACAGGCCTTCACATCTGCCAGGCGGCGTGTATTTACAGGCCACTGGAGAACAGCTTGTCAGGTTCTGTGGATCAAGCCGCCGGGCTATTAGTCATGCCCACTTTTTCAAAATTATGCTCAGTCCTGGGGTCTGGACAGACATTCCTCCGAGGTGGCCCTTGGTGATTGCTCTGGAATCTCAGGTCTTGTCAGTGGGCGGGTTTGATGGCAAGATCAGGATCCAGTTTGGGCTCTGTGGAGCAAATAGGATATTGTAATCTAAAAAACACACACACAGGAGGAAACACACTGTTGTTAGACTGATGTTTTTAAAAAAAGATGCTTTTTGTGTACCTTCTCAAAGGTACACATAAAAGTTATCTGAGATAAAAACAGAAGAATCTTAATTTCGCTCCCTCTTAAAAGTGTTACAATGTATAGTGTCCTTACATTGACAACAGAAAACTAACAGTTTAAAATGTATTTATTATTTCCACAGTCCATGTGAGAGTGTTATCACTGTTAATGAGATGTTATTACTTGTCTGACATCACGTGGTACCTCGGGACAGCTGGAGTCTATCAGAGTTCAAACCTTGTTTTGAAGTTCACCCACAACAATGTTTAGCTCTTGGCACGGTCATAAAATCGTCACTTCGCCCACACTAGTGTCTTGTTTTTGTTTATAATCGGGGCTTTTCTGTGTTAGTGGCCAGCATCTGGTGCGACGGGAAGATCATGAGTAAAAGGAAGACGTTTATGTCACGGGGCGGACCAACGCCCACGGCATCGTACAGGCACGCATCATGCTGTCATGCAGCATCACTGAGGCATCATCAAATGAGCTCAGTGTTTACATGCACCACAGGACAGAGGAGGACTTGAACACTCGATTTGAATATCATCCTATGAAATGTTTAAATCAATGTGCTTTTTCATCATGCGTGTAATAATGTAATAATTGCATGTGAAGACACTTAGTATATGTGCGCCTGAGCAAAGCTGCTGCAACAATTACGAGGGAAGTTCCCAAATACTGATCTTAATCTTTGTTTAGTTTTTTATGTATTTATCCCTTTTTCTTGACACAGCAATTTGAGGAAAATGTACCGAGACGTCCTTTTAACCTCAGGTTAATCCGACAGAGGACAAGTAACACAAGGTGGCTGACGCATAAAACACACATCAGCCCTCTAAAATGTCAGTAATTCATTGCATATGGACATAGGCTATGCGTGGTATGAGTCGCCGGCCTTTGATGGCTATGTGCTAATGTGTTGGAGAAGATGCAGCTGCTGGAACCCATCATTTGTAAGAATCAGAGAAAAAAAGGAAGAAAGAAATAGAACGAATGTCAAACTTGCACTAATCCTATCCATCCGATGTGGTAAGCGGGCCCCTCTCAATCCAATCCCTTTGAGAGGAACAACCAAGTTATTGAAAATCAAACCGCATCTCACTTGTTAGGGTATCCAGTAATCTGGCTGTGTTATGTGGGACACTTAAGCCCCTCAGTGTGAATGAGTGGGGATATTGCTATGTGTGCGGACGGAAGCAGCTGTTACACTTGAAAAGCTGAGTGATGTGAGCAGGAGGTGACATGAGGTTCTTGCTGTGTGCGGGGCTTTGTTAACTCTTCCCGGGGCTCGAGGACGAAACCTATCTGGGCCTTCATTTAATAGCATAATAAAAGATTTCCATTCAGCCGCCCCTCAGCTGTCCTGGTGGTCTATTTCCCGATGGTGACCCCAACTGTGGGTGACTGTGCTGGACTCGGTTCCAAATAACGAACAAGCAACTGCTGTGTTTGTTGATACGAGGGGAAGCTACCGGCCCACAAACATCATTAGGCATGATCTGTCCTAAAAAGCTTGCTTGTACTGAGTCAGTAATAATTTGCAGTTACTTGGAAGTGCGGCAAGCTCAATCAGTGTGTTGACAACAGGTCGGTGAGTAAACCATTGTCACCCCACATCAAACAGAATCCCTGTTCCTGTTTCCTTGTGCTCGAGTTTTCTTTGAGCACCAGAGAAACGTATACTTACCATTCCACCGCTTGTAGGTCAGGAGCGCAGTACTATAGTTTGCTTGCCACAGCTGTGCCTCATCCTAAACCTCCCATTACTCCATCATGCTTCTTCCTTTTGTCAGTGATTTTGCAACTGCGTTCACCGCATCACCGTGTCTGTCGGGGTGACCAGGTTCTCGGATCCTCCGTGAGCAGCGGGCCCGTCTCCCCCCTTTGGAGTGTGCAGGTGTGGAGCGTAGAGGGAATGGCCCTCGCTTTAATTACCGATACACTCATGGTGAACTCATCCTTTAGTATACAGAGAGCGGGCAGCCTGACAAAACAGCGGTGCTCGCCTGTTTTCAGGACGTACAGCGAGTGTGGGTGGTGTGTGTATATAAGAGTGAAGGAGGGCTGCAGCACACACACATATGTACGCAGAAGATTGTGTGCTTTCTATCTTTTCGGGGGAATAGCAGTGGGAGAACCTTGCAGCAGCTGGCCACTACTGTAGCTGTGAACACAAGACCCAAATAAGGACCTGTGGAATACGCCTGTATCTGGTACAAGGTTGCAAAGTCTGCCCTTTCTCAGAAATGACGGCCAGCTGTTGAAGGTGGAGGACAATGAGGACACACGGTTACTTCACTTTTTGTCCTTTTCAAAGCGGTAACATTATCTATACTATTCATATCATATTCCTAGATTACATTTAAACAATTTAGACCTAAGGTGCAGACTTAAAACAGGGTTTTCTGAAAAGCCTGCAACATATCCTCTGAAGCCGATAGAGACATGGAATAGGAAACGTTTCATAGCAAGTCCAGCCTAAAAATGTCTCTTACCCACCGAGCCTTGAGCAGTGGGTTAAAAGTTGTTTTCATCATTGTTTTTGTCAATGGAACCATGTAATCTGCTTCAATGTCACTCCCCTTACTTAGATCCTTAGCCACTGTCTGAAACACCACCCTAAAACAAACGAACTACGTGGCCAATAATGGTTTCCCACAATCCCAATGTCTTTCATTAGTCACATGTATCGAAATCGATGACAGCATAAAGGGAGAAGCACGCATGTCTACATAAAAACCACACAAACACAAACGTGGCACCCAGTCTTTAAGCTACATACACATTGTTCTGTCGGCTCTTAATGCGTTTTTACACAATATTCGTTTGCCCATAAATGTCGCACCAGCGGCATCTTGAACCCAAACCAATGACACACCTTCCTTCACTCATCACGTTCTCAGCAAGGTGTTGCCAATACAGTCTAAGGGTTTTGTGACCACATTCAAAGTGGCGCTACACGATCAGAATGAGAGAAGTTGTGCTTTGTACTCGAGGGCCAAAAAACAACCCAGCCAGCTGCTGTACACACTGGTAAAATTGATCTGTGGTGTTTCCTCTGGCAGTCGGTGCTCCTGTCGGTGGTGGAGAATCCGTGTTAACCGCTTCAGGCGGTAAATGTGACTTCCTAAGACTTAGTCCAGGGGTTTCCTCCCTTTCCTGGGTGCAGCATAAACCCGGGGGCCTGCGAGGCAGCTAGCAGCTAGGTAGCATTGACTGGCACAGACACACTAAGTTGTAGCTCGGGTGTTTCTAGTTTAAAGGAACCTTGGTAAGAAGTTCTGAGAGACGTCACAGTGAAGAAAATTATCGGTGTTTACATCACTGCCGATTGGGTTGGAGCCATCTCACTTCGTAAACATTGGGATGGCCAAGAGTTTTACAGGGAGGGACTCGCATGCACAAACATGAACGCATACCCAGGCTGGCTACCAAAACACACAACACACACTGATGGAGGTTAACTTCTCTGTTCAGGATTTCATTACTCCTCCATGTCTTTACCTGAAAAAGTCATATGTATACAAAACATTTAAGTTACTCTACATAGCCTCTCTATGGTCTTTCCACTTCTTTCCTCAATCTTGTTCAAGTTTAAATCCTATAACTTTTCCCAGTGGTGGTGTTGATTAGATTGAAGATTTTATTTAAATCATCTGGATTTTTGTGGATTCTCTCTGGCTTATTGACCAATTATTTTTGCAATAAAATTCCAATTTAAAGCAGAGTCGCCTCAAAAAGGAAAAAAGTTTATACATTGGGTCACTTTATCAAGTGTTTACATTAAATGCCTCAGAATAAAATCCCCTTGCAGTGGCAAAAAATGAACAAAAAGAGCAAGCATGCAATTATTCGACATTTCTTGAAGAGGTCTCGTGTTCAAAAGCAGATGTGAAGGACCTGGCACATGGTGCAGGAACACAAGACTATTTACACCGATTATTCCATCTGGTCCTCGAATGAGTCCCCTTCAAGTCACAGATTAACTTCTCCGACTTTTACAACCAGTGTTGCCGTCTCACAGGTGAGTTTAGACACAAGCTGGAAGATGACAGAGTGGCTTTATCATGGACGACCAAAAGTCTCTGAGGAAAAACAATACAGACCAGACTGGTGCCATGACTCAGGGAACGAAAGCATCTTAAGCATCATGGATGCAACAGCAGCTGAAAGAACCATGCAGGGGCTGTTCCTGAATAGACAGAGCGGGGAGCTACCCCGTCTGGAACTGGGCCACAGAAAACACCATGTGTCACTTTGTTGCCAACTGCACGCACACACACACACACACACTGGTGCCCGCCAGCAGCCGTATCAGTGCCCGTTTCTGCAGCCGCGCCGTACCCTGCCCTCCATAAGTGAACTACTTTTGCAGTGCATGAGCAGCTGTTGTGCAATCGCAGCACCGGGCTGCTCTTTGATTTCACTTCAGCGCTGAGATGATTGAGGAAGACAAGACCAGGCATATCAGCTATGTGACTGAAAAATGGTAAGAGGAGACAAGAATATAAAAGACGACACACTGGTTGTGGCAGTGGCAGCAAGAGTGGGTGGTAGATTAATGCTCCTGGCAGGAACCATTTTGTTCATTTCTAAACATTCCTGTTTCAAACTTAAGTTGTTTGAATTGTGGATAATTTTCCTATAGAAAAAAGAAAAGTGCACTCTCATTCACAATGGGTTCTTTTGTGCGTCCTACCTACAGTAAATATTTATTTAATTCATCTTTGGGTATTTGTCATGAAATCTCTCTTGCGTATTTAGAACTCAATACAAAATGCTTGAAGCGACAGATACTGGATACTGCTATTGATTGGGTGTGCCTATGTGTGGAAATGGGTGCATGCTTATTTTATGTTGGCTTTGGCATGCTGGGATATGTTCCATCCCAGGCTGGTGACGACCAATCTTCTTTTGCCGTATCTCATCCTTTCTTCCATTGCTGCTCCATTTGTCAGAACTTGAGCTCCTGTCAAAAATAGGTTGAGGCTCAAAATCTGAAAATAAAAAACTCTTTAACTCTTTGTTTAATGAACAAAATGTAAATGTGGGTCAGACTTTCATGCATACAAAAACATGCACAGTCTTGCTTATGTGGAAGCAAGTTCCCAGGGTTTATCTTGTGAAAAGCTAAAACACCACAAACTTATTTTAGATTTTTGAACATGCTTGCTTAATCTCAACCGTCGCCTCGCATCCTCCATCACCACTTCAAACTCATCTCTCAGCAACTTCCCATTCAACCAAAACCACACATCACCAATTTGGTCTTTTGTTCTTCTCCCCCTTATCTGTTTATGTCATTTACCCATTCCATCCAGATTAGACAGTGTTGCAGGAAGGGACATAATACGGTCTGAACAAGTGTAGAAAGAATGCATGCAGCAGGAATCGGCCTCTCGTACAGAGATAAAAGATCTGGGTCCCGGCAGTAACAGGAGACATGTCAGACATTCCCTGCCAGGAGTCGAGAGGTGAGGCGGGGAGCACGGTGCAGAGCTTTTTTCTGGTACATAAAACTGGCTTGTGGAAAAGCTTGTCTGGGTGGCAGAGTCATTACAAAGCTTTTTATGTGACCGCTGAAGGCTCTGTACTTAAGACATTTCTCACTCACTCATCTGATTGTCATTGCCTCGCTTTAATTTGTCCTCCTTGTTTGAATTGTGACGATGATCTTCATTATCTGATAAAAAAAAGGAAAAAAAAGTGAAAGCCTGTGATATTTTAGATGGTAATATTGCAGTATGGTGCCACCTGTTGACATATTACCATCCAACTACTATATTTCTTTAATTTACATCATAGAGTTTTATAAGTGTTGTATTCACATGGCTCTTAACGGAGGGGAATATTGACTTCCTTCACATGCCTTCATCCACTTAGGCTTCCCTGCAGAAATCACTGACTGTCAGAGATGGACCTGGCCTGCGCACTGCTCTCGATCACTGACACTCCCGAATAGGCTACATAATTTATACTTTTTATCTTGATAACATTGCTTTTGAGAGCTGAAACACGAAGCCATAACAAAGTCCAGATGGATCCACCACTCGCTAAATAACTGCCCTGGCTCTCTCCCTGCACAGAATCAAGTCTCTGTCGTGTTGTGAAAATGGCTTTCTGTTCAATCGCAATGCAGAAGTGAAAAAGATCAGGCCAAGCTGAAGTAAATTATCAACATTTGTCATAAATTAGAGAGACGTCTATAACTCTGCACCCCAGACAGGCCAATTGAAAATGTATTTCACGACACAACTTGGCTTTCAGATCAGGGTTTGAAGGGCTATGACTTTTTAGTTTTGTTCATATGCACAGGGTATCTCGTGAGGAAAAAACTGTGCAATGGGGACCCCTCTTTTCATTTTTACGATTTTCCTAGAATCCTTTGGAGAGCGTGGAAAGACAGACATGTTTATGAAGGTTTCCAGATGGTCCTGCTTGCACCCCCAGCTTTTCTCTTCAGCTCTTCGGCCATGAAGGATTAATCAAAGTCAGTGGCAAGGGCTGATGGCTAAACACTGTGGCTCTCTGCGAACCCAGAGAGAACCTCTCTGCAAGTCTCAAACTTAGATTCAGCCCCTGGGCTACAGGACCAAGGAAAGTTGAAACCTGAGGTTAAAGAAAGCGAGCAAACTTTACTAAAGCTTAAGTGCAAATAAACGAACTCTGGTCCTCCCTCCATTTACCCCGCGCTGTGGAGTCGGCCTTGTCGAATACACCTGAACTCTGGTCCCCTTGGTGAGGTGGGGGATTGTGCTGCCCGGCGGCAGACAGACAGCACCATATGGCATGGCGGAGAATGCACCAGAACAAATTGATGGAAGTTGAGTCATTGAGACTCAGGTATTTTATCCCTTCTTTGTTTCATGTAATGATTTTAATCGTCGAGAGTTCATGTCGGATATGAATCCTTGCACTGCGATCTAAGGTGAGTAGAAAATGTCCGGATCAGAATAAAGTTTCTCTTTTATCAACCGTTTTTATTCAACATTAGAAAGATAGTGAGAACCATTAAACACACCCAAGCACACAAGCAAAGTTAAAACATTTCCAAATAAGATAATGCTATTTTTGTGTAATGCTGCTTCAAGATGTTATTCTATTAATGATCACTTCAAAAACAATACAGAGTTGGTTGGAATAAGTGGAGCAGGACTTGATTGTTTTTTGTAGCATACATGACAATGCAATGCGCTCTCTGAGGGATTTCCTTCTGGAGACACATGCAGAAACTCACTGTCACTGTAACCCGTGTGTCATGCAGCGGCTCTGCAGGGCAATGATGCTCAGGCAAAGCAGTCGCTACACATGTTATTAAACCAACTGTCAACACAAATCGCTGTGGTTTGTTCACAGCAGGGTCCCTTCATGATTACAGATGAGTCCACTTCAGATCATCCATTTGGATTCAACATAGTATACACATACAATAACTTGCAATCTAGTATACCGTATATATAAGAGCATAGTAACATATACAACTGAAATCATCACATCAATTACCCCCCCTTACTGTATATATTTACACAATATTATTTAGTAAATCATCCTCAGACAAGAGCTAGAAGGGATATTACTTTGAACCAATTCAGTTAGAAAACACGAATGCAATGATATTTAAAAAAATAAATATATATTATTTAACTGACACCCACCACAGACGATCAGACAAAGATTGCATTTAAACATGTGCACCGATTTTTTCTAAAGGTTACTTAGATATGTGGGTTGGAGCAGCCGGGGTTAAACCAACCAGCCTCAAATTAGTGAGTGACATCCCCCCCCCCCCCCCGCAAAAATACACAGTATGACTCACAAAGATCACAGCCAGTGGTTATGTGTGTAACCCTGTCACTCAGAACAACCTATTACATTAGACAATAAACCACTTAAACAACATGTTGAGAACAAGACGCCAAACTGTCCTCCTCAATAACGTATCTATATAATGGACTATTTTTTTTTTTTTTTTAAAGATTCTG
This sequence comes from Platichthys flesus, assembly GCF_949316205.1. Classification (NCBI taxonomy): domain Eukaryota; kingdom Metazoa; phylum Chordata; class Actinopteri; order Pleuronectiformes; family Pleuronectidae; genus Platichthys; species Platichthys flesus. The sequence continues at coordinate 12,060,214 of NC_084959.1, read as the reverse complement.
CACAAATTCATTCTTATTAATAAACAATACCAACTCTCACCAAATGAAAAAATATGCATTTTGGATTTGTCATATTCAGTATGTCATTAGATGTCTGAACTCATTGACAGATTATAGTTATATCCACAAAGTCCCTTTAAAAGTTTAATTTCAAGCTGTATTACAACCACACCAGCACAAATATTTAAATATAACTTTGTGTCCCCATCATTGGCCCCCTCTCTGTTGCTTGTGTGTTTGTATCTCAGATCGTGTCAATACATTTTAGGCCTTGTCATTAGTTTTTATGTTGAGTAAACATGTGGTGCAGCATGAGTAAACACTTCATTGGCTGAACCAGATCACCTCGGAAAGAGAACTGTTTTTGTTTCCTCACTGGGATAAGGTCTATGAGTTTTCTTAGAAGTGAGAAAATGCGTGTGATATCTGCGGTGGTCCTTTCACCCATTTTATATACTCTGTTCTCTTTATTGGTTTTATTTAGAAAATATTAGAAATAATATAAGTTTAGCAGGGGAAGGTATCGGCCCCATTTACTGTATTCATAGAAATCACCAGCACTCTTTGTGTTGCACAGCGCAGAATGTTGTGGCTTCTCACTGGATGCATGTCCTGCATGCATCAGAGTGTGTGGTGGTGTTTGTGGAGCGTCACTCTGACATGGGTGTTTACAAGGCTGGGAGGGAATCATCACAGTTAACCCATTGTGTGATCCTCAGGAACATTGGGAAAAAACCATCATGTGGATAATTGGATAGTAATTCAAAATTTAAGGGTTAACAACCTGACTCTACGTAGTTATCTTAAGGGCAGATCAACATTTTTACTATTGCTAAATTATGCCTAGCAGTTGATGATATTGGTGAAAATATATGTTCAAAGTACTTGTTATGTTCCATGCATTTACATCCAAATTCAAGTGACTGTAGGTATATATGTATAAACATAATTTCTAGAAGCATAATATTGACTAAAAACATCACATTCCCAATGATATGTGCACATCACTCCATTCTGACCTACAGGTTCTACATAACAGTTGCAGAGTCCAGTTACAGTATTTATACGAGCACTTGGACGTTCAGCTGGACACCCCCCTGCAGATGAAGAGATTAGAAGCATCAACATATTCCCGTGCATAAAGTCCTGGTTGGACGTTTTACTGCTGCTCAGCAGGTTTTTACATACTTTGGTCAAGGTTTACAAGTTTATTATAAACCTGAAGAGGGTCCACATGTGTGATTTATAGAGGCTGAGTGCATCAGTTCAGTTGTAGTTCGTCCAGCTCGCCCTCCAGCTGTTTGAATCAAATTAGCCATACTTCAAACCATTAAACTTGACATAATAATCTCAGCCGTTGGATCTACTTGTGGTACTCAGTGGCTCGTATGTGGACTGCATTTTTTGTTACATAGGCTTCTCCCCTTCTTAGACTCTAGCTATGGAAATATATGGAATTTTCAATCAAACAAAATGTAACAAGGTATAAATGCTTCAGAGTTGACTATTTCTAAGCTTGGGACATGGAATGATGCTAAGTTTGTACAAGATGTTCTGAAACTCCCTGAGTTACAACAGTGGGTAGTACAGAAAGGAGGGAGGACAGCAGAGCAAAGAAAGAGAGGAGAAGAACATTTGGACTCTCAACTGTGCAGCGTCATAGATTGGATGTCAGTTGATGACTGCAGGCCAATAAATGTTCCCCAATGGATTTCTTTTGATAGTTCTGGGACGTGTGCGTTCTTTGAAGCCACTGAAATCAAGATAGAGCAGTTACACAAATGTAGCTGATTCTGGGGGGAAGAAATGCTGTTGTTCTGAAACTTTTGGGTGTAGCCATACCTGTGTATTCCGCTGAGACACCTTACAAGACTGCACAAATCCAATGTAAAGTACTTTAAAGCCAAATAATAAGTACTTTTGACCTTTTTAAGCTTTTAACCAGGAGCATTCCAGGGGACTCTGGGGACCTTAGACTAAAGGGAGGTGGCGGGCCCCCACATCAAACCAAACTACCGCCCATCCACCCCAAGAAACACATGGTACCAGACCACTTCATTTCAATCATCAAACTTTTCTTTTTAAATCAAATAAACAAAGTGCATACTGTGCATTCGCATACAAAGTAAATCAGTTTAGTTTAGTTGCAAACCCCTCCACTTCCCTATAGTCACATTATACACACATTTCATTGAGACGTTCCAGTTTTCAACCAAACCTCTGAAATTACTTTTGTCAGACATGTAGTGGCGTGGGGCCTAGTTTGGGGGGTGGGGAGTTCTGACCATTCTCACAAAACTGTTGTGGCTGTGGACTAACGTAACCAGCCGTTGTCTTGGGGGCCCCCCCTCACCTTGCGGGCCCCATGCGATGACCTGCTTTGCCTAACCTTGTTGCAACACCCCTGCATTTAACTGATGTTATGTTTAAACCTGGGATCGGACTTCTAAGCCTTGTATGTGGCTTGTCATCTTTTCTGAGATGGCAGCTGAAGAACATTGACAAATGAATGGATGCAGTATATCTTGTGCTTTGAAAGACTGATACTGTCAGCTCAGAGGGCATCGAACCGTCCCAAGGGAAACTGACTTTTTTTCACTTCATTCAGGGTGAAATAATCTCCACAGTCAAGTCTTTATGCTCCTGCTTTAAGCTTCTTGAATACGGGCAGGTGCTGTTTGTTGTTTCAGCAAATGGACCTTGTCTTGCTGAGGGAGAGTGTGTGGGCTCTCCACCTGCGAGCGTTCAGCTGGATGGCAACACAAAACAACCTGTGGAGAGAGGTGCAGCTGCAGCGTGTTTAGAACCATATCAGCAGCTCCAAGGTCCTTCACAGACTGTGCTTAGTTATCATACAGTAAATGTGCAGACCGACATTGTTATAATCCAAATAAAGATTGAAGTCCTTCTTCACGGTGATAGATACAGATGTCATTAATTCGCCCTCGTTAACAGTTGGTCTCAATTGGTCCATGCATTTGATCAGTACAGTTGAGGAAACCTGATGAATTGCTTTTAAACATGATGTTCTCCCTGCAGCTCACTCACGCGATCTTACTCTGACCGTTACATTTTTGGAAAACACGTTTAACGCACTTTCGGGACTTTAAAGCTAGGGTCATAGAAAACCTAGCAAGAGCAGGCTACACTTTGAGAATATGCAACAGATCACGCCATGCCCCTCCAATCAGGCCCCTCATCGGAGCTACACTCCCAGAACACATGAACGTGAGCTGACTGACAACTGCTATAAAGAAAGAATTCCTTGACGCGCTCTCCAGCCTCTGGCTATCTGGCTCCGCTTCAGTGGTAAATGTCTCTTTGGGTGGAAGAGACGGGGTAAGCTAAGGTAGGCAGGCCGGCCGGTATGTGACGGAGAGGTACGCCATTGAGTTATTTAATTCTGTCCAATTGAAATTATTGGTCGTGTTAGGTACAGTCCTGCGAGGGACACAGACCCCTATTCTATTTTTCTATTCTATTCTCCAGATTATTTCATTTATTTATCTCGGGACGTGAAGAGGATTTCCCAAAAATTAAAAAAAAGCCTTTCGGGCACAAGTTAGCGATGTTACCTTTAAAGTGTTTCCAGATTAACCCAAACATCCTAAACAAATCTTGTCTGGAGAGCCCAGTTGGTGGCCAGCTGAACCTTTAAGTGTTCAATTGAAAAATATTTGAATTTTAAAGTGAAAAGAGATTATATCATAGCACATCTGTTTTTACCCAAACTCTCTTCTCAAAAATAGAATCTCTCTGACAGAAAGAACGAGGGAGGGCAAAGTGAGTGCGGCGAAGTGGATATGCTGTGACCAGCAGTAGCCTTATAAACTTTGACAGCAGTGCAGGTCCAGGGTTCAAATATCAGCCTTGATCCTTTTCTGTGTGAAGTTTACATGTTCTCCGCCTCCCTGTGTGGGTTTTTCTGCGGGTCATCTGTTTTCCAGCCACATGTAAACCAGGTGGACAGGAGATTATGTGTGGGTGTGATTGTCTGTGCGTTCAGCCCGCCCTGCGGAGGACTGATGAGCTGTCCAGGAGGCCACCCCTCCCTTCCACACACCAGGGCCCTCTGGGATAGGCCCGCTGTCCCGCATAGACACTCATGCGACTGGTTTTGCCGCCTTTGGCTTCGCGTGTGTCCCGGCTAACGGCTGCACAAGGTTTCTATTTTGAGCATGGTTTTTTTTTTTTACAATGTTTTCAGGCTCCGTCTCCCTGACAGCTCTGTCTGATCTTTTTTACGAGGTGTTTAACATGCCAGCACTCTGAGTGAGAGGTCAGGTGTGACGAGGGTATTTCTGATTAACTGGTGAACCTTGAAATATTTTGGGGGAAAGTGTGGAGGTGACGGTGGATCGGTGACGTGCTATGTCGGAAAGCTTGGGCTGTTTTTTCGATGAACTCTGACAGAAAAAGTAAAACAACAGATTTTGAATCAAAGCGAAATCAGCCTGTCAGTTATAAGTATTCCTCATATCATTGTGTTTCATCAGAATACACCAGCTGTAGAGTTGGGCTCTGCTCTGTTGTCTTTGGATGGATGTGCTCCTAATAAACTTTAAATATCTGCCAGAGAACCCCCCCCCCCCCCCCCCCTCCCTGCACTGATGCTGCCCGACTAAATGAAGATCTGAGGAATATAATCACATCCAGCTAAACTATCCAGACTTTTTGTTTGAGGTCAGCACTAAATTACATCTTCTTTTGAGGGCCGCTGATATTTGCTAAATCTGATGTAATGGGCTGTCTACTTGATCTGTGGTGATGCTGGTTATAGCTTCTCTGTCTGAACCTGTAAACGTGACCTGCAGTAATTGAACCGCAGTAAGTAAAGACCAGCAGCCGGACTCAGTCTCGAAGCTGCACACAAACAGCCGGTCACCTGTTTATTCAAAGTTCAGTTAAGTATCGGCACAGCCACAGTTCATCTGTCCATTATCTGTACTTTATCTATGCTTTTTCTTTTGAGGGTCACGGGGAGAGCTGGAGCCGGTCCTAGCTAGAAAAGCGTTATATAAATAAAGGCCCTTTACCATTATACCATATGCGAGCCACATACATATATACATGTGGAGTTATTAGATAGACAAAGTGCTGCGTTTTTCGAATTTGCACGCCGCTGACTTATCCACGTTCTTTGCAGAATCATTCTGGCCAGTGAAGCACACACTGATGTCATCTGTCTGCTTTGTTATGCTAACTAACATGGAAATTGAACCTCTGTTGTTTTAGCTGAACCCAAATGTTCTCCCCTGAATGAAGCCGAGCTCACTCCTTAGGTCGGATGAGCGAGCAGTCAAGCTGACTTCAACAAGTAATCGTTCACGTGGTGGCGAGCGGCCGACTATGTGTCAGTGGCCCAGCAGTGGAAAAATCCTAATGCAATGTCTTGTCATTCTGGATGACACGAGCATCAGGCTGCTGGAGCTGATATACTGGAGTTGTAAGGGGCTCCCAACTGGAAACTTCTGTGTTCCTCCCAACAAACTGTCCCACTCTGCTAAGCTGCTAATAGCGCCTGACAGCAGGTATACATGTCCGCTACGGCTGCAGTCACGTGTCAGCAGCATCTCATGTGTGGCGCCTCACTCGCCACTTCCCCCCTTACCTCAAACGTCCCTTCTTTCTTCGTACCCAGGAAACTGACTTCATCCCCAACACGTTATATCTAATCATTCGGGGGGGATTAAGTGCAGATACATGACATTTTGGGCCATTCCAAGGACCTGAGTCGAGGCATAAACAACTCCTACGCCATGTCAGGGAAATGTTTATCTCTGCTCATAGAAACTTCTTGAGATAGTGTCAACACTGCTTAGAGACACAATTACATTTGTGGATGGAAAACTAAGAGTCCTCGTGGAAATACAAGTGTATAATGTGAGTAAAGCTGAGAGACACAAGGCGATCACGGCGATAGAAATCAAAAGTTTATACGTTTCATGATCATGTCTTGAGATAATACCTCACTCAACTTAAGGGGGCGATGAGGAGGGAAATAAATTTGGATTTATGCTGGTGGTAACGTGTTTTTCCGTTTTTCTTTGTGTGTCTTTTTCTCAGTCACCACAACGCAATCTCCAGGCTCAGGCCACACCAGAAGATGCAACGACACAGAGAAGGCCTACTGTGTGAATGGCGGCGACTGTTACTTCATCGATGGTGTAAATCAGCTCTCCTGCAAGTGAGTGCTCACTTCTATTTGTACTTTCTTTCGATTTACAGTGAACGCTGAGATTTCTTTGTCAACCGTCTTGGAAGATTCCTCGTCGTACGTTCACGAAGTCTTTACTCGTTTGTGTGTGTGTGTTTCTCACATTTTTTTTCTCCACATTTGTTTATTTTCCTGATAGCACTTGATTCCCGTTCTTCTTTCTTTCAGCAGCAGCAGCAGCAGCAGCAGCGACACATCACAGGGAAATGCTGCCAGTCTGTCTAACTACCCACTTGTTGTGTATTTTAACACTAATAATGGAGTGAGGCGGGGGTGCGCTCATCCTTTTAACTCATGTTTAGTGTACAGGAGGGCTGCACATTAAAAGCCCTTTCAAAATGTCATGAGTCACCGGTTTAGTAGTGAGCAAATATTTATGCCTGGTAGAGGCCCCCAATGAGGTAAATAGAATCATTGCTTACATTTGAGGTCCTTGGCAGAGGAGATCAAGACCCGTGTGTGAAGTGCGCTGGAGGGACCACGTATCTCTGCTTTTCAGCAAGAGAGCGGCTTGACATTATCACAGAAACAACCTCCATTTTATCTTTGACATTTACATTTTAGTTTGTGTTAGACTCGAGGTCAAGAAACATTATTTTCGGGGGGACTTTCTGGAGAAGTTAACGTTTAAACACAAACAGTTATTTTTTTCCTCATTCCCTTCTCAGTTTTTTCAGAACTTAAGAAAAAAAATAAGGCGAACAATGATTAGTTTGAAGTATACATTTTTTATATTGGGAGAATAGACTTGTTTAATTTTAATTTAAGCATAAATTTTATTTTAGGCCTTTTCTAACTTCTGCGGATACTATTATATATATATATATAGTGCAAAGTAAGTTGTGATGTCATCTTTTCTCAAATGTTTTTGTTTGTTAAAATGGACGAGAGGCCCAAACTCGGAGGTTAAATCATCTTACAAGATAGCTGCACTAGTGTGGATAAAGCGTTAAAGGTTTCCACCTCTCAAATGTGAATATTACCTGCCGGCTGGTGATTTTCTTATGAAGAATACATCGGCAAAAGAACATGCAACCCTTTAAACTGCCTTTTTAAGAACCAAAAGATGTATTATTCATTCAAGGAAATAATAAACAGACTACTACTGATTGTGTTTTAATCAGTGTAATACCAATCCGAGAGCCTGTAACTTAACCTGTAAAACTATATCATAATACAAAAAGTACCCAGAATCTGTGGTCATGGTTGTCAAATATTATGTTGCCTGTTCCGTTGGACCATATGTCAACATAGCATAAGGCCTCCGGATGGTTGGATTCAGGGCTCAAGCGTTGGCCGGGGCTTCTGGCACTCAGTTGGCCCAAGGAAGAATGCTCGACAAGCAATGAGGACATGACTGCAACAGCCGTTCAATGCGCTGTGTACAAATCGGAGGCAGCAATAACTCAATAGCTGCAGCTAATTCACTCACGGCCGGGGCACGGGTCCAGAAAAGTTGGATAATGCAGTGAAGGCCTGCAGGGATTCGTTGCCCCACAGCCATCTTATTCAATATAGGCCAGGCTTCGGTGCTCACTGACTAAACAAGTCGTGCACACAGCTAGCCCTACTTAAATGCTCAGCTCCTTCACTTTGAGGGTATAACCTTTGTTTGTGGGAGGGGTAAGGTTAATAAATGACCCTAAGAAAGTCGCTCACTAGAGTAAACCTATGATTTGCTCTACATAAATCAGAATTTATCATTCTAAATATATTGATCCTATATTTCAATCGTCCTTTTTTCGTCCTAAAGTTCTGTATTATAAAGTGACAAACACGATTAGATGAACAGTAGATTAGAAAACTAATGTTTTCTTCTCATTAAAGGTAATGTGAAATCAAAAATGTAATGGAGGCAGGTTAACAAAGTGCAAAGACTTTTACCAATCCTGTCTCGCTGTGGAAGAGTGTGCAGAATATTTTTCGTGTCCATGTTCAGGTCACCTACATGGAACAACTTCATTTTCCTTTTCCCTAAAGTTAAATGTTTATTCTTCGTCAAAGAAAAAACGATGAAAATGATTTATTCCCCCTTTTAAAAACCTAAGATAAAAGAGTGATGATAGAGTTTGCAGCTGCACTACAGTGCACGTTTGCACGCTCATCTGATTTTTGAATCATGTAGTGACAGTTTATTTCTTTCATCTCTCAGCAAAGTCTCCCTGGTCTAGGTGGTGCTCTCCCCCAGTTAAACACCATCACTCACGATGAGTAATTTAATGCTTAAAGTTATGGTGCTCCTGGGAGGCGTTATGGGAAACCAGTAAATCACCAGCAGTGACCTTTGTTGGATTGGTGGTCTTGTTGTGACTGTGCGTGGAATGTTGGTGCCCCTGAAAGACCAAGCACTCATCATAATGACTTTATAATGAGGAAGCATAGTTTGGCCCGACTCACCTGATGGTGCAGATACAGTAGTGTGTCTTCACTTATAAAAACATAAAACTACGTGGTAGACAAACCTGCCAGCGGAGCCGTCCGGTGCAGCTTTTTCCATGGAAGAGAACCGTCGGCCGCCTACATGTTCAAATTGTTTTCTTTCAGAACTTGAAATAACCTTTTCTGATTCTAATCTCTTCCTCACAGTCCAATGGTGTCTGTTATAAATCTGTCTCATTTGCAGGTTGTGATCACAGCGACCAGGCTTCCAGCAGGCACCAGGATCAGACACTGCATTCACCCATTTCCTGCTTTTTCTGCAAAAGCTCCCAATCATTGATTTATTGATCAGATACAAAGCAGCGCATGGTTAATCCCCAGCGACTTCCCATTGTTTGTCCATGTTCTCAGGAATGTCCCTCTTCACTCATCCTCCAGACTCAAGTCAAAGAGAGAGTTGGAGTCGCCGTCTGAGCCCCTGAAGCTGATCTCTATATAATACCTCCCTTATATTAACATAATCATGTCTTTATCATTTGAAGCCTGTTCTTGTCAAATTGCCTGTTAATTAATTGTTGATTTTATTGACTAACTTTGTGTAAACTCACACCTCATATCATGATATATATTTAATGTTGAAAATATAACGATTACTATTATTAGTAGTAGTCAAAGTCCACTTTATTGTCAATTCTGCCACATGTACAGGACATGGAAAGGATTGAAATGCTGTTTCTCAGTAGTAGTAATTGTAATAAGAATTTAATAGTAATGAACAGGTGCCACAGTCTTCATCGATGTGGTGTAACAGATTACTTTGTAGTGGTTCCAAATATTTGTATTATTATCAGTTTACTCTTATTATTCTTCTTCTTCTTCTTCTTCTTATTATTATTATTATTATTATTATTAGAGTAGTAGTAGTAGTAGTAGTAGTAGTAGTAGTAGTATTAGTAGCAGTAAAACCACCCATAACAATGCCACAGTCATTAATAACGTGGTATATGCATGAACCCATCAACACTTTGATGGGAATTTGTTGTTTCAACATATTTTATTTATTATTTTATTCTTCTTATAACAATTATTGTTGTTGTTTTGAATGATTGATTTGATTTTTTTGTTGTTGCTTTTGACATCTTGCACTTCCCACTTTCATTACTTCATTGTATCTATTTTGCATCACGGCTCCACTGTGACCTGTGACGATGTATGTGTGTGGAGGGGTGTGAATCCATCGTGTTCACCCTGCACCTCACTTCCTGTGTGTTTCCCCTCATAACACTTGTTCGCTTCTTCCCAGATGTCCGGGTGGATACTTTGGCCCCCGATGCTTACAGACCGAGCCGCTGCGGTTGTCCATGCCCAATCCAAGTATGTTCACTTGCTTTGAGCAGCTGAGCACAGAGACACAGTTGTCACTGGATTACCTCTGTGGACTCCCGCTGCCCCCCCCCCCCCACCCCACCTGCCCCCAGTTCTCTTCCTCTTTCTCCTCTTTCTCCTCTTTCTCCCTCTCCTCAGGTCAACACGCAATGAGCTGTGCACTACCCCATGTTCACGGTGGTGTCCATCCATGGGAACACACTCTGCTTCTGCTGTTCGTAGTTGTGCCGTTGTTCTAATCCTGTGTCTCTCTTCCTCTCTCCCTCCCTCCCTACCCCCCCACCCCTCCTTACGCATACTCTCCTTTTTTCACTCCACCTTTTCCCTCCCTTTCTCTTCTCCGTTTCCATTCTCCTCCTACACTCCTCCACCACCCATCTCCTCCCTCTCTTTCTGTGGCTTCTGTTTCTTTCCATTAGGTGTCCGAATGACTTTACTGGTGATCGCTGTCAAACCTACGTTATGGCCAGTTTCTACCGTATGTCAATTTCCTCTTCTGTCACTCTGTCAGACTGTCTACGTGTGATGCGTGCATGCCGGGTGTAGAGGGGTCGCATTCATTTTCTGTTGTCACCTAATTGTTGTGTACGTGGTGACTCATTTTACAAGCTGGCAGAGTTTAGCAGAGTCTGTTGTGTGTCTGCATGTGATACTGTGTGTGTGTGTGTGTGTCATTGAGCTCGGAGTGTATCGCATGTGCACTCCCACGATACGAGCCGATAGTAAAATACATAGCAACAGGTAGTGGGCGAGTATCGTCGCCTTGTGGAAGTCGACTCGCACACAGGCAGCTGCATGTAACAACACAGTCTAATGGCGGAACAATCACTAAAGGCCCCGCCCTCGGCTCACTCATTTATGGTGCTTGTTATATGCAATCAGCCACCAACACAAAGCACGTAGGATTTGTTGGAGCCGGTCCATGGATGGAGAGGCAGAGCCAGAACAATAAGCATTGACTAACGGGCATGAGAAATAATTCAGTGAGAAAGACGTGTTTTCAAAAGGCCACTTGACGCGACCTGATTAGCCGGAGCTCAGAAATGAGTCCCTCTTGTTTTTAATACTCGCGTTCCAGATAAAACATGTGGGACCTTTCATAAATAAATGAATTGCGAGCCCATTTGAATAAACATAAATCAATCTGTGTGTGTAGGAGGTCGTATACGGGCCAACATGACAACAGAGGTTTTTAAAGATAATAAGGGGAAGTTTCTTCATCTAGAGTTTAACGAGGTCATCATCTAATCGTTTTGAGGAATGGCGAGCTGCTTAATAAGGAGCGCAACTTTGTTCGCTTTCAGATCAGTCGAAAAGATCCAGTTTAAGAGTTCCAGCCGGCCTCGAGTAAACACTGAACATTGTTAAGTCCTCACACAAGCACGTTCAGCTGATTGCCTCTACACACGCCGCCTGTGACGCAGCAACAAAATGGGGCTCTCACATTAGAAACAGTCGGAGCAGGGTTTACACGCGATGTTAAGAGCGCCGTGTCAAACTGCTCCGCTAGCCCGGGGTTAGAGAAGTCAACCCGGTGCCACCTTCCACTGAAACATCAGCAAACACATCTGTCAAGTGCAGATTCCTGCTCATGTCGGAGGAAGGTTCGAGCAGAGCTCCGGTTTGATGGATCGCACCCTCGAGGTTTTTAACCCTGAAAGTGATGTGGACTCATGCTTCTTCCCATAATTAGTGCAGTTTTCATTGGTTCCACTTGAGTTTTACTTGATACCTGCCACAGCACCTCACTTGCTTTTGAAAGGACCCAGTGACCCGGCGTTAATGCAACATAAACAACTGAGATATGATGAAGACAGAGCTTGGTTCGCTGAAGAAAAGTTATGCAAACTTAAATATACTCTATTATAATAATTATATAGGGTTAAACACAAAGTCTATAATTCCCGTAGATGAACAGCAGTAGAAAGAAAGAATCTTACTGCGTATATGTCGGCGTCGTGTCGTTGCAGGCTCATGTGGTTACAATTCAGTTAGAAAAGAACTGCATCTGCTTTTTGGACGCGGATCTCATCCTGACTCGCAGGGCGCACACACACTGTTTGTTGTGTGTTGGCTCGGCGCACAACTTGAAAAACCCCTTTCTTAACTACGAGTAATTCATCTCGCATTAAGTCGTAATGCGCTGTGCCGAAATTACTTGTTTTTTTGGCAGAGGAGCCGATGGTGTGTGGGAGCTCCTTTTCCTACACTCAATCACTTTCTCCGCATTCTGCTTAACTTCGGCGCAGCTGTGCGACTGCATCAAGGGCAGCGTGTGTTTCCAGCTCCCCTCCAGCCACATGAGCACAGAGCGAGCTGGGATCACTTGGTTTACGTGCGAAATCGGTGACTTGATGCTTGATGCTTGATGCTGGGACACCATGCAGTCACACCTGTCACCGTACACGCCACACAACGAGGAAACATACATGTTATCTGTCTGTCATGGAAAGAACTTGTATGTAGACTGAGTAATTTTATATTTGAGGCGCCACTTCCAAAGTCATTTGGAAAAGTTATCCTTTCAAAAAAAGAAGATAAAGCCTCCCCTCCACGTATGGCTATCAACTTTTCAACATCTGAAAAAATGCAGATGCACAATATAAATCAGGTCCATGCATGATCGATGTGATGGATGTTGACTTTCAAGTGAGCCTTATGGCTCCACCATTACATTTTTACCTTTTTCCTGGAAAGCTGCTAATGGCGTTTCACATATTTGACATTTTCTTGCTCTCAATCGAGGAGAATAAATCAATTTTCAAAGCGCAGGCACATGTCTGCGCACACATCATTTCCATATTTAAAGACCCGCCCCCTGGAGCGAGCGCCTCCCATCCCCTGGAGATTCCAAAGAGAAGGAGGATGGCTTCTGCTCCTTGGCCATAAGGCTTTGGCTTAACAAGAGCATGTTGTCATAAGAACAGCTGGGACCCGCTCCGACCCAAGTAAAGCAAGTGGGCTGCCAGGGATATGGACTCAGCTGGTTGGTGCAACTTCCCCGCGGCCTCATTCCGGCTCCGTAATATGAAGTCCAGCTCTAATTCTTCCTATTCGGAACGATTAGTCAGATACTGTACAGACGCAAATATCTTTTAAACATGCCTGTTCATGTGATGGGTGTGTTCCAGCCAGAGCTGACACTGTGGCAGTTTTACGAAGCAGAAAACTGAAAGCAAAGGTAATCTCGAGAGATGAGACATATTTCTCTCAAGCAGTATAATAAGAGTGGCCACGCACCTAATACGTCTTATTACCATCAGGAGATCCTGCTGGTTATGTAATGGAATGGAACTTTCCGCTAAAACGTCTTTCAAGAGTCCGTCCTAAAATGTAGAACCGAGGGGCCTCCTCCAAAAGCTACTGGACTGTGTTGGGACATACTGTAGATCCACATTTCACACGTTAGGAAATGTTGTAGTTTGATTAGAGTTTATTAATTCTAATAATCAGTAGCTGTGTGTTTGTTTATGTGTGTGTAGTGCGGTTTGAAGTGTGTGTTGCATGCTGTAAGTGTGTCCTCGTGACGTCACTGACCACGTTGTTGTCCTGACAATTACTCACAAGCGTTTGTTGTCCCAGTTGCTGTTGCACTTTGTGCCGGAAAGTGCCACTCTCTTGATCTGTTCTTAAATGTATTTATTTGTTTCTCTCTTCTCTTCCAAACTGTCAACCCTCTGCAATGGCAGAGCATCTTGGGATTGAATTTATGGGTATGGAACAATCCACTTTGCATCTCAGTCCCTGTAGAATAGAGCTACTAAATGGATGTCCTCCGATTTGACATGCTCCCGCTCCGTCTTTGGTGTGAACTCTAAACCATATTGTCCCCCGATTAACCGATCGAACTCCCGATCAATCATTCCGTAACTCCTCAGAATGACAAACCCTCAGTTACTGCAACTGATCCTCCATCAAATATCATTAACATGGATGTAACCACCTGCACCTCTCATTCATGTGTAACCGAAAAATCTAGAACTATTAACTCTAAGAGTTTAACAAAGCATTTTTTTTTTTCCTTTATGGACTGATTGTTTTATTTATTCTTCTTCATTCCATCTGTAACAAGCATGGTACATCATGTTTGTGGCTACCAGATGTCTGTCCTCACTCTTCATCTCTATCTGTCCAATCCCTTCAGCCTCATGCCTCTATAGTGTTTGTCTTCTCTTCTTGATATGCCATCCCTACTCTTATTTACGTGTGGTCTTATCCATATCTCCTGCATCACCCCCGATGTTAACGTAGCTGAAGTAGAAAATATAATATCTGTGTCTACTGCTTTGAATTACCCTTTAATGAGTAGATGCTGTGATGTGAGCATGCGATGCTATATTTAGACCCTACAGTCGTGTTTTTCGTCTGTCTGCTGCTAATTCCATCCTCCGTCATTGTTAGAACATGTCTTTTCCAGGAAAGTGCTCTAGTGGTTGAGATTGAATAAAAAAAAAATGTAATAAAAAGAAGATCATCTCATTATACAAGTGCATTTTTTTACTGGACCATGAGGACGTTATGCGGCTGTACTAGCACAAGAGTAATTTCCTCTGTTGTTATCAGCATTTAATAAGTAATACAAGTAAAATATTAACTAGTTTACTGCTAAAAATAAACTGACTTTTCAGATTTTCGTATGGCATCAAGAACTTGAAGCAAATTTGGCGTCACGATGTAAAATATCTGCATGTGGATAAAAGCAGGACAACTGGAATGGAGGGAGTTGTACAAATTCCCTTTTTTGTTATTACATTATTTAACAGAGACCAGAATATGTCTCGCTTCCCCCTGGGAAACAAAGACTCTACCTCAGCCTCACTTGAGCTCTTCTCTGGAAAAGAAAAAGGCATCAGTCAAGATGTCTACAATTTCATATTTAATGATATTTCATTTCAAAATGTATCTAATTCATAATCCATTGTAACAATAATCACTGTGTTTACCTGAGTAGATGAACTCATCTGCACCCTTATAGACTGAGAGATATGATTGTACATTTATAGAATCACGTCAATGTGGCTTGTGTTAAATTCTCATGTGCACTGATGCAATTCTGCACAGTTTGCAGGTTCTGGTCATAAATTATAAACCTGAACCATTATAGCACCATATGTTATTTGCACTAACATAGATTTTGAGAGAAAAGTGTTGCTTAAGGGATCAGTCTAACTAGTGCTGAGCCCCTGGGCCCACCTACGCTGCGTCACTGCAGCAGGGGGAGCGCACAGGGGAGATGAAGCTTCATACTGCTCAGGATTTAGTCCCAAAATATGTAGATGTAAAATGACAAAAATTGGAAACATGCATCTTTAAGAGACTAATTCTGTTTTCCTTCTTCTGTGATTCCTGTGGTGTGTGTGCGTGTGTGTGTGTGTGTGTGTGTGTGTGGGTGCGTCTGTGTGTTTGTGGGTGTGATGTTGACAGAGGCTGAGGAACTCTACCAGAAAAGAGTCCTGACAATCACGGGTATTTGTGTGGCTCTGCTGGTCGTGGGCATCGTGTGTGTGGTTGCCTACTGTAAAACCAAGTAAGTGCTGAGATCTGAACATGAGGCTGCTCCTTGACAATCAGCTTGCTACTCTCTGCAGTGCCTGTAATGTGCAGCATTTGTGCGACCAACAGGATATTGTGTTCACTTTTTTAAAGCAACACTTTGCAACTTTGTTACCTTAAAACCGTAGTGCAAATATGACTGTAAATATGATCTGTCATTTTATTTGACCGATTTTAAGGAAAAACTGTGAAAACAGTTATTACTTAAATTACTAAAGCACAGGGCTAAATCATTGTTTCAACAATAGCACCGGCTCATCTGATCCTGTTTGTTCAACAGGAAACAAAGAAAGAAGATGCACAATCATCTGCGACAGAACATGTGTCCAGAGCATCCCAATCGTAACCTAGCGAACGGACCCAATCACCCCGGACCAGGCCCAGAGGAAATCCCCATGGTAGACGTGAGTCACAGAAAAGATTTGCTATGAAAGCGTATGCACACAGATGTACACTGAATGATGAGTTCTTGATTCGTTATATAACCCTCCCTTTTCCCCTTTCCAATGGAAACAGTACATATCAAAGAATGTCCCTGCAACTGAGCGAGTCATACGGCCTGCCACAGAGGGGTCCTTCCCTGCCAGCCACACCTCTTCAAGATCTCACAACTCTTCCACACGCGCCCATTCATCTAGTCACAGGTAAGCATGCACCAGACATCACATGTGTGTTGCCCCTCATATATACCTCAGAGGGAAGTTCAGCACCATCACTCTCTACAAATAGAGAATCACACAAAGAGTTTTTTATCGATTTGGTATCAATTGGCCCTGTTTTTTCAAAAGGCATATTTAGTTTTGCAAATGGGATATAAGAAAGAATGTGGGTGGGTGAGGTGTGTTAGTGTTAACACCTTTTTCACTTGTCAGACACGAGGAGCGGACATGGAGCCTGGAACGCTCGGACAGCATCCTATCTGACTCGCCGGGAATGATGTCATCTTCCGTGGGGACCAGTAAATGCAGTAGTCCCGCGTGCATGGAGGCACGGGCACGCCGCGCTGCACACTGTGGCTACCCTGAGCCCCACCGGCCGGGCCTGCAGTACGGGGAATCCTTCGACTCGCTGGGGGACTCTCCGCACAGTGACAGGTGGGAAACATGTCATGAACATTTTGAGAAGATTCCTCGAGAGGCCAGTCAGGGCCCGCTGAGAGATTCAGTGGAAAGTGACACACAGCAGGCGTGATGAGGAAATACGCAAAGGTGGGCGAGCGTGACGAACAGTGTGGATTTCCGTGGGAGCTCTGTGCATCCAGCGACTGCAACATGATTCCTTTGCCAGTATTTAACTCCAATTGGCAAAAGGAACAATGTG
This sequence comes from Platichthys flesus, assembly GCF_949316205.1. Classification (NCBI taxonomy): domain Eukaryota; kingdom Metazoa; phylum Chordata; class Actinopteri; order Pleuronectiformes; family Pleuronectidae; genus Platichthys; species Platichthys flesus. Next base: position 12,043,359 of record NC_084959.1, on the reverse strand, counting down.
ACATTTTGGGAAATATGAATCATCAGTGAATCTAAGGCTTTAACGTCTTACGTGCTCTTTGGTGGTTCATCAGAAGAAAAGCGTTGCCAGGTGCATTGTTAGAAAGGTTTCAGTTGAATGGGCGTAGGGGAATGTTTGTGGTCACCACATGGGGATGACTCAAGTTCCAGCAAAGTCTCCAAAGGTAACAACCGGAGTATGGTGTGTAGCAGTTCATTTTTTTTAAAGTAAAACCGGTTAGAATCATAATGATTTCAGTAGGTAAAGATGGACATTAACAAAGTGAGTGGATCTAGGCTATATCCTTGTGGGACACCAGAGGAAGGTTTTTCCGAATGCTGTCAATAGATTTCATTCCATTTATTCCTGTGTCAGGATATTAAATAGCATAATACAATTAATTAATTTAACTTAATTACTTTTAATGTGAAACTAACTACACTTTTATATATTGTGTATTGCAGAAGTTTCATAAAAAAAAAAATATATATACCATGTACCATGTCAGCTATTTCTATGCATTTATTTTCCATAAATATTTGAATGTCAAATTACAGTTTTCTAGCTGCTGGTTGGCACAGAAGGTAAAATGTTCATCCAGTTAACAGAAGATGTTCAATCTGCTTTCTGTACACTCCCCTCCCTTCTCCTCTGTTCTTTGCTGTTCCCTACATGACTGTTTCTTCTCCTCTGTATTAACCACAGATACGTGTCAGCCCTGACGACACCAGCCCGCCTCTCGCCAGTGGATTTCCATTACTCATTGCCCCCACAGGTGCCTACCTTCCAGATCACATCCCCCAATACCAGCCATGCGTTGTCTCTCCCTCCTGCTGTCCACAACCCCTACCCTCTGGAGGACGACCAGCCGCTGCTGCGCCGCTACCAGGTGCCCCTACACGATGCCCAGTGCCAGGAGCCTTACCGCCAGCAGCGTCGCACTTATCTTAATGACAGCAGGGGGAGCCTGCCCGCCAGCCCCTACCGGCTGGCTGAGGAAGAAGACTATGAGACCACCCAGGAGTATCTCTCCTCTCGAGGGGAGCAACCAAAGAGAAGTGGGTCCGGTGGAGCTGGTAGCCGGCGCTGGAGGAGATCCAGATTGAACGGCCATGTGGCCCCACGTGGATATGAGGCATCCCGGGACTATGGGTCTCGAAGCTGCCTAACGGATAGTGAGTCAGAGGAAGACGGTGAGAGCACGCCCTTCCTCAGTATGCAGAATATGAATGCTGAGCCCTCCACCATCTACAGGCCGGTGGACAGTCGGACTTCTCACTCGTCGGGGCGGCACAGTGCGCATGGGAACATGCATACAAGACTTACACACTCACGCTCCAAACCGGACAATACACCCCATTAAAGAGTGAAAAAGAACCAACAAAAATAAATGTAGTATAGACCTGCATCTATAAGAAATATTTTTATTTTATATAACTGACAGATATTCTAAACAAATGAAATATTTATTTTCATTTTAGCAAAAGTTGTCTACTAGTTAACAGCAAAGACTTTTTTATAGGGAAAACTCTATTTATATGTACATTTTGATTTACAGCATAAAAAGATGTGCCAGTTTTTTCACAACGTAAAAAAATAGAGTAATATTGTGGTGCCTTTTGCTGTATGCCGATGCCAGAGGGCCAGTGGAGGTTTTTGTAGCCTTTCTTATATGGACGCCTCATTTTTTATACACGTTTTATGTTATTGTTTTTTTTTCCTGTTTTACTTTCTTTTCAAGTTGCATTCTTTGAGGAGTCTAGCCCCACTGGAACATAACCCCTTCCATATCACGCAATATAAACCACTTCAACATAAAGTGTATGTTTACATTAATATGATTCACCTGTAGGGTTTATGATTTGGGATTTAATAGAAAATGCCTGATAAATACAATGTAAATCCTTTTTTTGCCCTCTGACTAATGTCTACCAAGAGAGAGAGAGAGAGAGAGAGAGAGAGAGAGAGAGAGACACGGTGTGTGCGTGTGCGTGTGTCCTTGTCAGTGTGCGTGTGCGAATGTCAGTTTGCTTGCATGTATTTGTGATTGTTAGATGAATTTTATTGTTGTGGTAACATCTGATGTGTGGGTGTGCTGGCGTCTCAGCCGAGGTAATAGATGAGAGTCTCACAGGTTCACAGAATAGTGCTTTATCAGACCAGTGACCCCCGGCGCAGGTGGACAGATAAGACTGCTGTAGGGCTGTGTGTTATGCAGGTCATTGCTTGATGTGTTTACAGCTATTCTGCCCCCTTTTCCCAGCCTGCCCCAGTCGGGTCCCTATTATCCATCTGCAGGCTTTCTTCATGTTAGCCTGTTACGAGGACAACAGACACTGAACCGCTTGGCACAGGGTGACCCCCCCCCCCCCCCCCCCCACACCACCACCACCACCACCATCAGAGGTGGTGGCAAAACAAAAGCAAAGATTGCATCTGTTTCCACTCAACTCCGACCCCAATCCCATGCCTCATCATCCTTCTGTGTCCATTCTGTTTTTGTGGCTTGTGTTAAAAGGCCACACAGTGTCTCAGGATTTCCACATGACACCCACACCCCCCATAAACACACTCACGCACGCACACACGCACACACACACCGGCACCACCATATCCCCACACACCGCCACCTCACCCCAACTTCACCCCACTTCCTGTACTTCTACCTAAGACTAAGGTTCTCAGATGTTGAGGGCCTAGATGTTAACACACGTCAACCACTTCCCTGAACACTTGCATAGTTAGAGAAAGAAGCAGCTCGGCGGAGAGCAGTGCAGAACAGACCAGACGACATAAAGAGGAATAGCTGTGAAACCGTGCAGGATCATACAATGCAAAAATATGCAATCTTTCTATTTTGCTGTTTGATTACATCATTTTCTAAGAGGTGTCTGTCGTGTGCTGTGTGTGAACAAGCTGTGTGATGCCTATAGTGCAGAATGAAATAACATGATATAAATGCATATTTACCTGAGTTATTTTTTTAAAGCCATTATGCAGCCATCTATCCCGTTGTCAGCCTCTCTGTCCTCCGAATCCTCACGTCCATTGAACGACTGTGTCCATGACTTTGATTTGTCACCGGGTGTAGATCGTACCACTTTACATTGACACGGCCGAGGAACGTCTCCTCCAATAGAACTGCTTTGTCTGGGATCTAGTCATTTTCAAAGTTATTCCCGCCAGTAGTGATGATTTTAAGGGCAAACGGAACCAATACAAGCCCTCTGTCCTCCAGTAAAAGAAAGATTGAGGTGATAACTCAAAGAACCATTAGACGTGACTCAGAGAGAGGACCGCTGATGTGTGTCTCCACTTTCTGCTCCTCTTTAGACAACAAATACAAGTTCAAATATCACATGGTTATCTGTTGAAAACAAAATCTTTAAAAAAGGCTGATTAAACCTGCTACGTGTGAAATGCACAGTGGTGGTGTTTTAGAGAGGGGTCTTATGTACATCTGCAAGAGTGCAAGAGAAGACGGTACTGCTGTGGTTTCAACGTGGATACCCCCCCAGCCCTCTCGCCTGATTCAGACTACCAGGCGCCTCCTGCCGCTATCTTCTGTTTGATTTTAAGACCCCCACCCCTCACCCACACCCTACACCGCCCCACCTCGACCCCCTCCCCGCCCTCGCTTGAAAATGTTTGAACACCTCTCCTCTGCATGTCCTTGTGGTCAAGGTTAGATGGGTGCATGGTAAAAAAAAAAAAAAAAAAAAGCAGCAGACAATTCTCTTTTTTTTTTTTTTTTCAGTCGGTGAAAGTGTATATCATTTAACATTCAGCAATAAAAAAGAACCTCCCCCCCATGTCATTCCTGAAATATGCTAGAAAAAAAGAAAATAACTGCGAGATTGTCATAGATTGTAAAATAAAATGAAAAATGAATCCACCTGTTCATATGAGAAAATAAATCTTTATTCATATCACTTTACGATGTAGTTCTTTCTGTAGAATGCCTCACTCTGCATTTTGAGTCGCCTCTCACCTGCCTGGGCCTCAGGTTGGACTTCATCTGGCACGACGCGTACGATGCACAGAGCGTCTGACAAGCACACACATAAACTCTGATTGTGAAATATGATCAGTTTAATATGGGTTTGTAAATTATAAAGACCCTGTAGATGGTTGCTCTGCTCTCAGAAGGGACAACTCTCACAGTTGTTGCCAGATGCACATAAAAACACACGACCTCCGTGAGAGCCGAACAGTGTTGAGTTATACAACTGTGCATAACTATAATTATGCAGAATCATCTAATAACTGCCGGTTCTTGTTCAACACCAACGCCTATTTCCTCAATAAAGGCCTAATGCTTAGTGAAGATAACACTGAATATTATTATGCAACTTCATTTCATTTAAAAACCTCCAAGAGCGAGAATCATTATGTCGTCAGGAAATACAGGTTGAGATGTCACGTCACATTTTAGTTCAAACGTTTTTACTGATTTTCTGTTCAGTTCAGCTAAAGCACTTCCCTCAATTCACCACTAGATGGTGACCCAACAGCAAGATCTGTCAGCCACCAAACCAGAGCAGTTCACTTTCTCACAAAGTGTAATTGACCTGTATACAGTTGTATTTCCCCTTTGATAAAAATAAACTGTATAGATATAACATTCATGAGAAGAACCCTACAGAACTAGATTGGAACATTCATTTACTACTGAGCCAACATACCAAATATGCATTGGTAGGATATAACAAAGTACATTTACCTATTTACTGTACTTAAGTGTCTTTTAATGCATATGTACACTACGTTCTATATCATTTTTACAATCAGCGAATATCTGTACTTTCTACTCCACTACATCTTTACAATGCATACATAATGAGGCCTTCAGCAGCAGGTACGCCACCAAGTAAAAGCACTCAGCAAGTGCTTTTACTTTCAATAAGTATATGTGCAAAAACAAGTACTTACTTTTGCTGAAGTGAAGTAGTTCTCTGAATATTACATGAGCACTTCTACTCTAGTAAAATATTTTGTGAACTTCCTCCACCGCTGCAAATATGGACCATAAATACTCCAGTTCAAATAAGAGTTCATAACATTTTGCATTTACATAAGTGCTATAGAAACATTTTATAAGATTTGCGCTTAGGTTGGATGTGCAGACCACCGGCAGTTTATTGGCTGCTCTACATTTGAGTTGTTATGTATCAAATGAACAGTTTCATATGTAAAAACATGTTTAAGTGTATAAGTATTTAGTAATCCTTTCAAAACGAAAGTGAATCCGATTGATGGGCAAATCCAAATCTATCTTTTATAACTATATAATAATAATAACTTTATTTGTATAGCACTTAACACAGTGAGTCAGAGGAGGCACAGTGTTATATAATCTAAATGTGAAAAAACGCCCTTCTTGTTAATTTTTGCCCTCATGTTTTCAGTGACCCTAACCCTATGTGTCTGGAAGGACTTTTTCCATTAGAATTCCTGTAGACATTAGCTAGAATGACTGCTGGAGTCAAGTTAAAAGGAAAACGAGTGCGTGCCAGTTTAACTGTAAGAGTTAATGTCTGAGTGAAGCAACACTTCCCTAAGGTCTCTGGGGGAAAAACATGTTATAACATCATGAGGTTTACTCATTTATTTATTTATTTCAGAGACAAAGGATCAGGTCCAGGTAGTGAAAGGCGAAGCCACCAGCCGTTGAGTTTCTGTTTTCCCATCGGGTGGTGCTGTTTTCTCTGTGTTTACATTCAGATTCTTGAATCCTTGAGCTGCTCAAACAGGTTTCACCTCTGACGTCCTTCAGTTAATTTACAGTGACAGTGACTCAGCCTGTTTAAATGGAACATTAGTTAGAAATCATGCTGCGTGGTTCAACAGACCATGAGAAAAGAAAAGCACAGATGTTATCAATGAATAGGTGTCGATTAAATCCACCTTTTTCTATGCATGGACAAAATATGTACACTCTTCTGCTAAGCTACGTCAGATGAAACATGGCTTTTTGTCCTCACTCGAAAATAAATCTCGAGATTTACTTTATATAAAAACATAAAAAATACAAATCTATCTTCCATAAGGGAATTTCCTCCAGGCATAAAATTTTACTTTGTGTTGTCAGTGATGTCTGGGATTTTTCTTCCCATCTGGAAATACTGGACACACACTGAAGCATTTAGATGCGGATAAAACCTTTCATTTTATTCCAAAAAAAGTCAATCATTTCTTTTATTTGTATCTATTTTTACAAAACACCTCTCGCACGATGGGACATTGGGTCACAAGTACTCAGCTACCCTCTCCTTCCTCCATCTTAAAGCAACAATGAGTGACGAACAACGTATTCGACAACTGTCTGAAGATCAGTGTGTGCTTCTGTTCTTTCCTCACAGTTCTCACATGAGCCTCCAGGGGGGGGAATCTGAACAGAACTTTGCATCGTGATGTTTAACTGCAGTTTTTGCAGTATATAAAATATTGACCTCAATCCAGAGAGCAGAGAAAATGGCAGAAGTGTGGTGACGTGCTGCAAATAAATAATAATATCCATATATATCATGAGAAAAGCCTTTATTTTTGAAAGGTGAAGGACTACAAGGATATAAATAATCAAGCAACAGACGGACAGACTCATTGCAGGTGAGGCTGACGTTTCACAGTCTTGCTAGTTCACAAAGATTGTAAATCTGAATGAAAATATACTTATTTTGTTCATGGCTTCTGTTAAAAGACCTGAAAGGTTGAATTTAGGAGAATCAAACTGTGTGTAGCTGGTTAATATTTGTACAAGTTACATCGATGTTACCTGGTCGCCGGCGACCAAGCGGACACTGAGTGGTTCTGTTTTAAAAGGCAGGGTTGTGTTAATCAACCACCAAGAAGCACCAGTTAAAGCAGATCAGAACCTGTAGAATCATTCTATGCATAATAATCATCTTTTTACACAGATATTTAAAATATAAAATAGAATTAGATTAAAAATCTACAATCTACTGTATTACAAATAAACATGATTGTTTGCAGCTATTCATTTCACTGTATTGACCTGGTAAAACATAATATAGCAACTCCATTTCTCCAGCAGTCACAGGACACAATACGCTCTTCACAGAAATCAAATAAACAGGCTTGACAGTTAAAACCTAAGGGAGTGAACTACGTACGCCATCAGGCACTCTGCTTTAGGAGATTCGCCTGCTTGTCCTGCAAGGTTATCGTTTCCTTTGGCGACATTTTGGATCTTCTCCCAGATCCACTGTGTGGAAAACACAAAAAAGCAAACGATAAATGTGTCATAAAGTCATCTTGTGAGCTGTTTCAAAATGAATGTTGTGAGGGACATACAAGAATTAACACGTCCTGTCTCCTGCAGCCCGATCTTACCTCTCCTCCACATCTTGTATTGTGTCAGGAAGGGGTGAGCCAAGTGTCTCGGGAAGAAATATTGCCGCCAGCCCACTGATGATGGGAGCTCCTCCGTAGATCAAACCTGGAAGCCATGGTATGTAGTCCCTGGTGAGGAGGACCATAGGGGCCACCATGGCTCCTATCCGGGCCATCATGGAGACCCAGCCCATACCGTTCTGACTGATGGACAGAGAAGAACTGTTAAATGCCACTAAAAGGCACAACTCATATAATAATACACACATAATTATCCTCTTAATGGATATTTAGAATTGAAATACAAAGTCAGATGGTTTCAATTAGATGGGTTGAAGTTAATGCTTAGTGCTGAATATTTGAATGGAACTGATGTCTGTCATTATGAACATTACTGGGGCCACTTAAAGGGAAAAAGACTATAAGAGAATTTGAGAATCAAGTCAAAGTTAAAGTCATAAAGCCACATTATCATAAGTATCAGGACTTTCAAAAGATTGTGTTAGAAACTGAGTTTACTCCGAAGAAAGAACCTCACAGAATTGGAGGAAGTTGCCTCTTTTGTTTACTGAGATTTTGGATCCACAAAGAGATGAATTCTGACAAAGACTGGTTGTTTTTTTATCTGTCTCACAATTATGACCTTATTTTTGTAATATTACAACAGTATTCTTAGCTTCTAGTGAAGGGTAAAATAAACCAAGTAATTTATTCAGCAGCTATTCTGCTACTAGAAACAATAAGTAATGAGTATTGTTATTTTAATGTCAGTCACAAAATACATATCACAGTTTTAATGAGACCATGTGTCTGAACTTGTGCATGAACATTAACTAAAACCTAAACTATGTCTCCAATGTAACCATGTTGAAGCCACATCCTGGTGAAGAATTAGAGCGTACATAATGAAAATGTCACTGAGTTCATAATGATCTGTTATTGTTTAGTCTTCACACATTGTTAGTAGAAGCCACTGTTTGACACTGTTAATATTTATCTGCTCGGCTGCCAATGTGTCTGTACAAGAAAGGGCACATAAACCCCTTCTGCAGTTTCCACTGAACCTTTGTTTCTTTTTTATTTATTGGCTACAAGTGGCTTCTCATTCAACACAAAGTAGTAATGTATAAAAAACCCGCAGCTCTCCTGGAGCAGTGTTCTAATTGATGACCTTTACTCCGAGTAGCTTGGTACTAGACATTGTGTCGCATTGCACATATTTCCAATTTGTCCAGCAAAATACGAGTTGTCCCATAGTTCCTTTAATTTATCAGGCTGATATAGTTCCAGAGAAACCCTCATTTATACAATGAGATTTCCTCAATAGATGCGAGAGTAAATGAATTAACTGAATGTAGCTGATTTACCTAAGTGAACAAAATAATTGAGAATATCTAAACAAGACTTACCGAATGATTGTTGGGAACAGTTCTCCAGAGTAAAGGTAACAGCAGTTGAATGATGCAGCGAGGCAACCTTTGCCCAAAACAGCCAGACAGGTGCGAATCGTCTGTTTATCTGCACAGGGGGGGAATATGCATTTGATCACTCTGTTGTCTCTGCTGTGTTATACTTATGCTGGCATATTTTACACGCAATGTATGTGCGAAACATTGTTAAACACCGTACAAAAACACAGAGAATATGTACAGAAAGTAGGACAGAAGAACATGCAAAGTTGCAAACCTCAGACTGCACTATGTGAGGCAAAGGCCAGTTTGAAAAAATTGGTCTTCAGCTTACACAACTGTTTCTGGTCTTTGTCTCTTCTCCGCCCTACCTCTCTCTCTTTTCTCCCCTCTTTGCCACCCACCTTTCTTCTCTTCCCTTTCTTTTTCTCTGCTCACTCCAATCGGTCTCGGCAGATGGCCGCCCCGTTGAGTCTGGTCCTGCTTTTGGTTTCTTCCAGTTAATGAGGGATTTTTTTTCTCTCCACAGTCGCCAAAGTGCTGCTCATTGTGGAGGCTGTTGAGTTTTTCTTTCGATTCTAAGGTCTTGGCGTTCTCGGTAAAAGGCCTTGAGATCATTTGTATTATGATTTGGCGTTTTATTAAATTAATTTCTGTTGAAGGTGTCAACAGCGGTCAAAGAGCGTATTCCTGTGGAAGGAGAATTCCACAGTGTCTGAGCCACAATCAACTTTTGTTTATGAGCCAGAAGACCTAAGTGACCTCCTAGTGATATAAAGATTCAGTAAGTCAGAGTTGTATGCAGGTTCCTGCCTTTGTAGGGCTTCCTAAAGACAAATACCTTCAAATGAATCCTAACACAGAGATTTCAAAGATTAGGCTGCACAGCTGAATTGAGCAACATGCAAATCTATGTGGTCTGGAGCAATGATACAATCCTCAGTCTTATCTACATTTAGTTGTAAAAGTTATTCTCAACAGTGCAAAACAGACAATTTATTATTCTAATTATCCTTAAAGTACACAGACAGCCGAGTATCATCAGGATGACGGTGTAATGAGATAACATTAAAGGAATAATAGAAAATTTAAATTCACTCATTATCTATACTCACCCCTATGCTGACGGAGGGGTCAGGGAAGTGTTTAAGTCCATGTAAAACAACAACAATAACAACAACAACCAATAAAACGTAAATAAAGTTTTATCTGTTTTTCGTTGTTGTTTTGTCTGAAGAATTGATCGCCATTTACTTCCATTGCGTTGGACTTGGCTGCAACGCAAATGCAATTTGTTTTGGTGAGCTATCCCTTTAAATGTGCCAATGCTATGACTTATCTGAAGCGTATACAGAACAAATGGTAATGGACCCAATTTAGAACCCTGCTGCACGCCACAGGAGAGAGCAGCAGTTTCACACATGTAAAAACCAAGCCAGACAGGAATGTACCGAATATGTTTAGTAAAATTAGGACAACAGTAAGCTAACATACCGTAAGGGACCAGTAAGTTGAGCAAAATAGTGATCCCAGCGATGACAAGAACAGCACATTGGGATCGACGCCTCCCAATTAAACTCATTGACACGACGACGACAACTTTAGCGGGGATGTCAACAGCTCCGAAGATCACTTGGATTAAGTAGATGTCCACCCCAAACTTGTCCAGATCCATAGCAAGACCATAGTAGGCAAAGCTGGTTGATAACCTGGGTGTAGAAAACATGAATTGCATCATTGTCGTTTCATAGACGATGCTTAGAGGTCTTGTGTTTGTACAATAGGAAGGAAATGTACCAGACAGCACTGAGGCAGAGTGTCCTCTTCCTCATGGCGGGTGTGTTGAACAGATCCAGGATAGAGTAGGAGCCCTGAGTACTGGACATCTCTTTCTTCATGGATTCATGCAGCATCTATTAATGACGAGAGAGTTCTCGTAATCGAAATGTATTTCAAATACAGATATAAACAGATAGGTGGTGCAATAACGCAATCACACACCATGCTCTCTTACTTTAATGTCTAATTTTTCTGCCTCTTCGTGGCGTCCGTTAAATCTGGCCACACTCTTGAGGTTCTTGAGGGCGTGCTCGGTCCTGTTACTCAGGGCTAACCATCTTGAAGATTCATGAAACCACCTGTATGAGATATTTGGTTAGTAATCCATTGTTTAGGGCAATGCATATGTTGTCTTTGCACATAACTCACCATGCAATGAGGAAGAAGACATAGAAGGGCAAAGATACAGCCAGGGTTAACCACCTCCAGTCCCGAATGAAGTAGGCTAATAAAACCAGGATCAACTGGCCTATCGTGTAACAGTAGCCGGTAGTTGTCCCCACCGCAGTCCGGATGCGAGTGGGGATCCACTCCACAACTTGAAAAGAAAGAAGAAAACACGTTTTACAGAATTTAAAATTATCAGAACTTCTGTCAATTTCATCCACATGCAATTATTCAGTGTCACTGTTTATATTTAGCCTTCACTGCATCCAGAAATAAATAACTTACTGAGTGAGAAGGTGTTGAGTCCCAGGCCAGACAGAGCCAAGCCACAACCAAAGCGGAACACACAGAAGAGGGAGAAGGAGCTGGAGAAAGCGGCACATGTTCCTGACACCGCCATCAGCAGGTTAGAGATGAGCAGGAGGATACGGCGGCCATATCTGGAAGCCCAAGAAGAAGAGTGTTGTCAGTTAGGCCATACTAAAGTATATGACATTATCTGAAGTGTAACACACATGAATGAATTGCAGTTTTAAACAAAAACATAGGAAGAAGAGCTATGTTTTCATATATCACATGGATAAAAAAATATAGCAGTAAAGTTACATCCACAAAAGAACGCTACCTGTCTGAAAGGCCTCCAAACAGCAGAGCTCCCACAAGCACACCTCCCATATAGATGGTTTGTCCCATTTGTTTTAATGAGTGCATATCACACACCAAATGCCACTGAAGAAACAACAGCACAAGTTACAACACATGACAGGAAATCATTTTCATATTTGCACTGTGAATGAGAGTAATGTGACTGAAAAAGAAACCTCAGATATGATTGTGGAGCTCCTGACGGTACTGTTATAGTACCACCCATCCGTGCATTCCTGCAGGGCAGCATCCAAACCTTCTGTAGCATCTGCAAGATCCCCCGAGCCGGAGGTCCCATTCTTGCCCAGGAGGTGCCACTGTGGAGCAGCGTAACGCTGGCACCTCTGTGGCCTCCCTTCCCCGTCCAACGGTACTGTGATCAGCAGCGATTCCTCCAGGCTCAGCCGGGCCTGGGAGAGGTTTGCGTGGGCGTTGCAGTAGTGAGATGGCACTGTGGCCACAAAGTTCTGCAGCAGGTTGTGGCTGGCCATCATCAGGACAGGGATACACAGGAGGGTCACATGCACGACCTGGAAGCGTCCGGTGCTGCCCACCTGCTCTAGGAGCTCACTAAATGGCATAGTTCTCTGCAAAAGGTCTGTCAATGTTAACGGGTGCTGCTAGAGCCTGCTGTTGGCTGGTTCCTTATAAATAGCTGGAGGGGTAGAAACTAATATGTTGTTCTAGCACCTGTGGAAATATTAAAGAACGGTTGATAGAAGCAGCTCACTATAGTTGTGCATTTAAATGTGTTAATAATAAAAACTCACCTCCTCTCATCCGGCTACACAGAATTTCCAGTAAAGCAATCGGAAAGCCGGCTCACAAAGTGCAACACTTTCATCGAGAACAATAAGGACTCTATACCGTCAGCTCATATCAAATCCTGGCAACATGTCCCAGAGAGATGTCCTCTAAAAATAAATAATAAAAAAAGTAAATCAAACAGAAGTAAAAGTCGTCTTGTAACGGCACCGGGAACAACCGTGTGTAATAGCCTCTCAAATTCCAGCAGCTTTCCTGAACTTTGGATTATTGGAAGTGCAATGTAACCTCTGGAGGTATTAGCAGCTCATTCACTGAACACTCCAGCCGAGTGCTGAGTCCTCGCTGTGTGTGAACAATGTTGCGTTGAAGTGTTTCACTGCGAGTGAGCTCCAGCATCAGGGGTGGGCACGGACATGTGCTCGGCTCTCTCCCCTCTTTGCCCCAGGACACACTCCCCACACTTTATTGGTTACTTAATCTTAGGTGCAGGGTGATAGTGTGTGTGTGTGTGTGTGTGTGTGTGTGTATGTGTGTGTGTGTGTGTGTGTGTGCGTGTGTGTGTATGTGTGTGTGTGTGTGTGTGTGTGCGTGTGTGTGTGTGTGTGTGTGTGTGTGTGTGTGTCAATGTTCACATCGGTGTATCAATCAAATAAAGCTGGTTAAACTATTGGTTCCTTATCTATATCTTTATTAGGTCCTAATTGATTCATTCATTCATTCATATTGATCAGATGGAGGGATTGAGTGGATTAAACAACACTTATCCAAGTAGAAAAAGAAAAGTCGACAATTGTTGGCCATGAGGAGCTGGTAAACAATAAGTATCGAGCTATTCAAATGCATTTCATCACGTTGACCTTTCCTCATACTCACCTTTGTGTTATAAAACACAATTTGGAGTCAATAAGTGACTTTGTGTGACTATTCAAACAAGAAAAGTTATAGTTTTCTGTCATGTAACTCAACTAACTAACTAAGCATCATGAGACAGACCCAAAACAGTAAAATTACTATAAAACTGCACCGAAAAACTTTGAATCATTTGAATGTTACACTCAAACTGTCTTTGTTGAGTTCATGTGGCTAAAATATGACAGTTTTATGCCTGGTTTGTGTCCTGGTGACTAGTTTTCAGGAATGTGTCGGCTTGTGTAATGATCAGCATGAGATGTCAGGCTGAATGAAGCTGCAGGTGCACCAAAGCAAAATAAGAAACTCTCCGTTTTCTCAGCTGTGAGTCTCCGATCAGGGAACAGACCCGTCCAGATTCGTGCTCTTTCAGAATACTTTCAGGTCGGAGCCCTGAAAAACCAGTAGGACCTGACAGAATAGAGTCAAATATTGTAAAGTAAATTTGTTAACAGATGGTCTGGGAGCTTTGGGCTTTTTTGGAAATATTGACAACAGAGAAAGAGTAAAGTGTGCAACAGATCAGAGACTGTGAGGTCATCAGCTAAATAAAATGAAGAGAGAAAATCCAGTTATCATTATGTATATAACCTGGTCTGATGCCATCTGTCCTATGTCTTTGTCACCTTAGATGTGTCCTCCTCCCTCAAATATGTAAAGCGTCCTTGTCTCCATTTACAAATTTAAGTAATTATTACGAATATTATTGTTATTATTATTTACATCTTACTTTACCTTAACTTTAGGACCTGGATAACATGAGGGCATTCTATTATATAATAATAATCACAGTCACAATCATAATAATAATCATAAAACCAACTTTTCATGGAAATAGGTAAAACTAAACAAAAATATGAAAAGTCACTGGATAAATAAATCATAACAATTATTATAATATATAAAGTATATATACAAGGGTTAAATGTGACAATGCATTGACCGATGGAATTTGTTTGTGTCATTCATTTAATGTTATTTAATGTCTTTTTTTATTTAGTTTGAGTATACAGCAGAAATGTGTTTACCTACTTCCTTTATCTCACTCACTTACTTTTACAATGAAGAAGACTTCAGGAGGATTACCTGCTGAATTGGCTCAAAAAGCAAAAACTGAGGAGTGACCTTTTGTAAAGTGTGTAAGTTCTCTCTGCTTGAATCTTTCACCTCTGACCACATCCAACAGCGAGGGTCATATTCACACCAGCACCACACAAAAAAAGCATTTAAACATCACACAAGCTGCAGAGTCTTCTAAAGTAAGGGGCATGTCAGACGTCTGAGACGCAGAGATCTGTGTCTGTTTGTGTAAATCCTCTGAGAGGGAAAGTTTGATCTAAAGCTGGAATTAGACTTCGACATGGCTACATGTTAGTAAACGCTTTCATGGTTTCTTGGCTCAACTACTGACCAGCCCCCCCCCCCCCATTGTCAGGGACTGGCTGCAGCATCCTTACAACCCCAGAATACTTAAGTGATATTTATAATGGTTATGTATGCAACTCCTCTGCCTACAGCCCGTCTGCCCTGCTGTGAGCCTCTGCGACCTGCAGTTACCCATAACACCCTGCTTTGTGAACACTCATGACATTTACCCTGCACTCGGAGAAACAGAATTCCAAGTATTGATATTCCTAAAAATGACGCCATTTTCGTGAAGGATCTCACGCTGTTGGATGACCGTTTGAGATTAAACTTTAAACTTTTTCACCTCAGCGACAGACCCTGAAGAATGGGAGATATCTTACATTTTATTACAGCACTAAACTGCCGGGCAAACACCACTATCATGTTGACAACAGTGACACATTACATATGAACTCACACTTTTTCGTCTCTTTCTCTGTTAATCATTGCAAACAAATGTAAGTTAACACATTACACTTTGACCTTTTGTTGAGTACTAACTCAGGGGGAAGTAAGGTCCTCATAGATCAGGTGGTAGGGCAGAATATTAGCAAGAATATTTTTTGCAGTCATTTACTCTAATATGCGATTTGATGGAGCCTTAAGGCAGAGCACTCATTGCATATTTATTCTTGACATTTCACGTTATTACTCCTCCTTTGCTCACGTTCCCTGGCCAGCGTTGTTTACTGCTGCAGCTCCCTGCACCCGCTCTGCCTCCTCCTCGTGTGGCTTCTTATATATTTGTTGATTCAACGATTTATTATCATGTGTGTTAATCAGTGGCTTCGCTCACTCTCTGCAGAATCCTTGTTGCTGCTCTGATTATTGGAAGCGCCTTCAAAGAGCGAAATCGTTTTCTGTCAAACCGAACGGAAAGTCTGTTCGAGGCAGGGGCAGAATTATGATTTCAAAGTTGGTCAGAGATCCCTTCACTGAGGTGTAACCAGAAACACATGAGCATGTTTTTCAAAATGCATAAAACAATGAGTCCAGGAAAAGTTCTCCTCCTTACTCATTACATAATGTACTTACTGGCTGCGTTGGCTTTCTGTGCTGACAGTTCACATGTAGCACATGGTTAACACATGCCATAAAGGCAGTTTATATGTTTTATGTCGGTGGCACGTTTTACAGATGTAGACATTGAAACGATAGTAAAAGATGTAAGTTATGTTACCAGATCATAGGCTACAATTACTTTTATGAGTAAAGGAGACAAAGGTCGAAAAAACTGAAATAAAATAAATGCAGTCTTTTATTGATGACATGGTGAATGACTAAAATCAGAGGGTGCATCTCCAACAAATTTCACACACTTATAAATATCAGTTCCCGAAGTGAGTTTATCAAAATTCATTAATCTTATCATGGGGAAATGCTGACAATGTTGGAAAGCCATCTTTCAATGTTTAAAAAAGTGTAAACTGATTCGTGGATCGGCCTCCCGATCTGGATCTCCACCAAAACGTAGAGGGTTCCTCCCTGAGCCATACCACATCCTTCCACCAAGTTTTGTGGAAAACTTTTCTGTTGTTTTTGTTTAATCTGTCTTACAATTAAACAACTAAACAGACAGGGGCCAAAACAACATCACCTCCTTGGCAGAGGTTATCCGTGCAGACAGTGGAGGGCTGGCAGAGGAAGAGGCAGAGCCACAGCAGTGATGTTATCAGTGAGGACCCCATACGTGAAACTGCAGCAGTTTATCACAGCTAACACAATCGGGTGTTGGAGGGCTGAGCCGGGGCGGCAGACAATCACCCACCTGAGCCATTAGAGAGAGATCAGCAGTACTGTTTACTGTCGCTCGCTAAATACGAGCAGCAGATAAAGGATTGAAATAATGAGTGAATCACTGTGTTTGACTGAGTGTTCTCGCTTGAGAGGGTTAAATAAGGATTCAACCATGATTCCAAGGTTCAATGTGATTAGGCTCCTACCTGTAGGAACGATTTCTTGGGCTTTTGGCAAACCTGACTAGGGATTTATGTTATTTTATAATCTTAAACCTAAGCAAAGAGCGAGTGAAACGTAAAATAAATAAGTAAAAATTTGAAAATAAGAAAATTACAGGGGAAATTCCATTCCCCACCTATTCCCCCACTAAACCTAGTATTATCTTCTTTTTTTTATTAACCTAATAATCAGATATTTTGCCAAAACGTAAACAAACAATGAAAGTAATGGAGAAACCAGGAAACAAGAAATAATAACACATTGACAGTTATTCCGCAAATCAGTTTTCAATGTCAAACAGTTAGCTAGTATAGAGTAGTTTACAATATTTTAACATGATCTTAATATGAGTATTCAAAATGTTTCAGCGTCTTCTAGAAAATTGCAGAGGAGATGTCTCACCTCAACTTCCAGGAGTTGGATGTCACTATTTAATGGACGCTAAAGGTTCCTTATTCTTGTTAATTTCAACCTGCCTGCGTCCCACTTCTCTTTACTTTTACTCTTTATTGTTTAATTGTCAACTAAATTGAAGAGTGAAGTGAAGTCACAGGGGCTCTGCAGTCCAGGGCTTATACTTGTGAAAAACACACAGTAACAAGAGTCATAAGGTCCTTTTGCCTTTCTCTCACTCTGGCATCAATAGCGCCCCCAACAGGCAACTCAAAACAGTGATTAATATCTAATGAATTGCACTACACATTGGGAAGTCTCTGGACAGATTTCAGGCACATGTTTTAAAATTCAAACAATCATTCACAATGAATTATAATACATCAATGTATTAGATCAACCATGATTATCCCACTAGGAGTTTCCTGGGCTAATGTGCAGGCCACAATGAGGCATTATTGAAAGATGTCTTGATAACGTGATTAAATATCTGTGCCAGTGAAACATTCTGTGGGCAATTAACTGCATTTTTCAGGCGGCGGAGTGATAGATGTTGATGTGTCTGGCAGCAGGATTCAACAGCCAAACCAGACTAATAGGCTGTAACAGGATGTCAGCGTTTACAGACTAATGCTGTGAGGATTATAGCGTGCAGCCTGGTCACTGCTGTCCTCTGTGTGGAGTTAACCGAATCACAGTCGCTGCCTCTCAGGTTTTATTAACTTTCAGAGGAACTGACTGAGTTGTCAGAAACGTGATTCTAATTTTGGAGTGTCTGGCCTGTTTTTTTTATTTCACAATTCTCTATAAAGCACTTTCAGTTGGCCGCTTCCCTGTGTTTATAGCGACAGGAACATGCTCGGCAGCAAAATTTGGTCCAGCAGAAAGTCATTTATTTTCAGTCTTACACTCTGGCAAGGTTGATGCATCGGATGTGATAATGAATTAACTTGACAGGTTCCATATTTACACCGAAATAACACTGAATCCATTAGAAAATACAGTCAGCGTTGATAAACTGATGACAGCTGCAATGGAATCCTCTATTGGATATCAGTTATGGTGTCATGGAGTGAAAGAAGCTCATTGTCTGTCACATGCCCTTGGAGGCAGTCAAATGTAGTGATCGTGTTAGAATATATATCTGAACATCGTGTTAGAACATATATTTCTGAAAATTATGTTAGAACATATGTCTGAACATCGTGTTAGAATATATATATGAACATATAGAATGTTGAATAAAGATCCTAAAGATCATATAATTGTTTCTGTGATATAATATTATTGTAACCATAGATACTGTAGGCATTTGTCTTGATATTGTTTGGAACACGAAATTATTAAATTCATACTAATTTGTGTTGCATATTAGGTTGTATAATATCCCCCAAAATATTATTGAATCCTATGATAAACAGCTTTTTTGGTAAAAAGAATTGTTTTATTATATATGTATATCATAAGGAAATTATTTTATACATGTGAATATGTATAATTAGGTTTATAATTTACGTCCCCCATGCTATTGGTTCCTACCTCCCAGTGTTTACAGGGGGAGAATTAGAAGGTGACACCAGTGCTGAACATGTGCTGTTGAGAGAATGAATAGTTTGGTGTTGAACTTGAATGAAACAGTGATAAGTAGTGCGATGCTCTCCAGCACGAAATCAGTTTTACTTCAGTTTAAACACATTGTGATGAGGACAGAGTCATACTTCATCAACAATCAGCACAAAACCAGGTAATGTCTTATTCTCCCCACTGTGTTGGTTAATGAATCACTTCAGTTTTAAGGTGATGTGGGATCTTATCCTCTGCAGAGTCACTTTGCTGACAACATGACCCCAGATGAAGGTGAATATCATCCATTCAAAGTGGTGGGTTGTTTCCTTTGTGTATAAGTTCACTAATATTGAGTAAAACAGTCACAGGCAACGAAATAACTGTGTTATATTGTATAGAAATATATTTTCAACAAAATACATAATGTGCATATGTGCTTAACCCTATGACAAATAATCAGAATATTTGTGGTTTTCCTTGAATTGAATGACAAATTAGAAAAAAATACCGTTGTAGGACACATTTTATTCAGAATGGGTTTGCGTGGGAGTTTTAGTAGTTTCCATTTTTTTTTTTTATAAAAACATTATCACCAGTAAAATCACAAAACCCACCGCAAAGCTCTTCTATCAAGTTAACGGCAGCTGATAAGTGATTTCTGCAGCCCTCTAAATAATTCGAGGGGAATGCTTTTACTACATCAGTCCGTCCCCTGGATACTGTAAATATGCAGCTATGAAGAATATCAACTTTCTGCCTGATCGATGCTAATGCATGTGGATGCAGGGTTTGTCTTGGTACAAGGGGCGAGAGTTGGGGCGTCGGCTGTCACGTGGACCGTTTCAGGGCTTCTCGTCAGGGGCGGGCATTTTCTCCAGCGTGGGCTCCACCCCCCAGATCTCTCGAGCGTACTGGCCAATGGTGCGGTCGCTGGAGAACTTGCCAGATCCGGCGATGTTGTGGATCACCTTCTTGGTCCATTCCTTGGGGTTCTGATGTGAGGAGGGACGAGAAATGAATCAGATCAGTAATTAATGAGATAATTAGCTCTGTCTCTCCTTCTGTTGGTGGTAATATGACCATGGAAATTCAACTTTTAAAGAATATACCTTGTAAAGGGCATTGACTCTCTCCTGGCATTTGATGTAATCTTCATAGTCAGCGAAACACTTGTATCTGTGGAAGAAAATGTGTTTTAAAATGGATACAGAACAGAACAGCATACAAGCTACAGTATACAACATGTGTAGTGTACATGTGTGTGTAGTACTGAATTCTGTTGCGTAAGCAGAAGACAACAGACGACTTGTTTTGTATTTCCATTTCCTTTTTCACACCAGCATGCAGGTTTATACACATTCTTATTTGTATGTGTGCATGCATGCGTGTGCCTCGGGCTGCTAATGCTAGATGTGCCTTTACCTGTCATTATGCATCAGCATGTCGACGATTTCTTTAAACAGGTCAGGCTGCTTTGGGCTAAAGAAGCCTCCGGCGATCTGGTCAATAGACTGCTTCAGCTCCGGAAGGCGATTGTAGTAATCTTCAGCGTGGTATCTAAGCAGGACCCAAAAATAAATGATAAACACATTCAGAAAAAAACACAAGCCCGATCCTGTTGCTGTGGTAACCAGCCCATTCATGACAGAGGAGCGGCGTCAGTGCCTGCCCGACACAGAGGCACAGGCAGGCTCCCCAAGGCCACACCTTCTCAGTGTAGAAACCCTCAGCTGGTGTTTTTCCAGCGCTCAAGTGCAGAAGCACTGACGAGGGATATCACAAGGTGATGTGGGTTTATTGGCTCCAGATCAAACCCTCAGTGAAGTTCATACCTCCAAGGCTCAACAGTGGCCTTATGAAACCTCACTTAAATTCACTAGATCATCTTGTATTATTATTTTGGCATCTGTACCAAACACTCATAAATATGTCTACCAAACAAGCTAGATTCAATTAAATTCCAGAATGAATGAATAATTATCTGAAAATTACCCTCGACCCGCCCAAATTGTATTGGTTTTTTCCTGACCACTACCACATCCTCCCGCCAAGTTTGATGGAAATCTATATAATATTTTTTGCATATTCTTGCTTAAAAACATAATGTCCTTGGTGGAGGTAATCATGTTCACGCTAGACAAAGTACAAAAAACCATAGATTGGGGTTCGTTCTTTACCCTTTCTTATCCAGTGCATCAACATCGTCCACTCTCATGCCAAAGATGAAGATGTTGTCATCGCCGGCCTCCTCGGCCATCTCCACGTTGGCTCCGTCCATGGTACCGATGGTCAGGGCGCCGTTCAGCATGAACTTCATGTTGCCGGTGCCAGAGGCCTCAGTGCCGGCTGTGGAGATCTGCTCTGACAGGTCGGCTGCGGGGACGGCTGGAAGAGGACAGGCGTACAGAGGGTTGATGACTTTGATAAGGATTTTTTTGAGTTTGCGTTTTTATGCCGTTTAGCCTAAAACTCCTGACCACAGAGGAGGACGTGAAGAGGAGGATGAGCATGAGAAAAGATAGAACTAGAGAAAGGAGGCATCAGAATGGGAAACAGCTTTGGTAACTACCTCTCTCTGCGAGTGTGACTCTGTAGTTCTCCAGGAAGATGACTTTAAGGCGATCTCCAACCACTGGATCGTTGTTGACCACCTCCCCGATGGCTGTGATCAGACGGATAATCATCTTTGCAGTGTGGTACCCGGGAGCAGCCTGCAAGAAAAGGACAGTGAGAGGAATAATGTTAGATGAATGTGTTTGGTGGATTTGTCATTGAAGCTCATGCCTTTCTTTTTTTTTTTAACTACCAACCTTGCCTCCAATCATGACAGTTCTTGGAGTCCACTGCTTGTTGGGCTCCTTCTTGATGCCTGGCAAAGAGAGCACGAGATTAAAGCACTGAGGTCTGGTGGTGTGTGTGTGTGTGTGCGTATGGTTGTGTGTGTGTGTGTGTGTGTGTGTTTTGCGTGAAAAAGCTCTGAAATCAATTAAAATCAGGGAATGAAGGATTTCAAACCCATGCTCACGGTTGTAATAGCAGATGATGTGCAGACAGTTGAGCAGCTGTCTCTTGTACTCGTGGATTCTCTTGACTTGAATGTCGAACATGGAGTTGGGGTTGATCTTCACCTTGTAGTGCTCCTCCAGGTGCACAGCGAACTTCAACTTGTTTTCCTGCATCGTCAGAAGCAGAACTTTGTTAGATAAAATCGACAATATCACAGTGAAAATATATTTTAATCATCATTAAGCCTTGGAAACCACGGAGGTGTGAAAGAATACACACTCTGGGCCGTTCATACATGCTGCCCACACTTGTGCACAGGATGCAGTAAAACAGTTGTGTCATAGTATGTGCTGCATAGAACAAGGGCCACAGGTCTGTTAAAGTGGAGTCTGTTCTTTTTCTTCTAGAACAGTAGCTATTTACTATATTCAGTTATAACTAGAATGGAACCCAGTAGAGCACATACCTCCGCTAATTGCTAAGAGTGGCCTAAAATTCAATCTAGCTCATCACACTAATAGATGTCTGTCCCGTTAACGGGCCTCATTTCTTTCATCAAGAGCCATAAATTATTCTCTGAGAAATCGGTAAACATTTTGAAAAAACAAAAACAAAATTCACAATGATAAAGAAAGCCTGGATCTGCCCCAAAATGTAATGGGGGTGAAAACGTAATTTCTCAGAGGCAATAAAGTAATGTTTATTTAATTTTATATATGTGATACATTTGCGCCTCAAAAAGGATGGTGTAAATTTCAAACTCACACAATTACTGCGCAGTAGATATAGAATAACGCCTTTGCTATTTCACCTGTTTCACTTTGGCAACGTCACGGATGAAAGCCTCGTCGTTGACGTACTGGCGGAGGCTCTGCAGCTGGTCCAGGTCACGAATGAAGTCCTCGCCTATTCTCTGATCAGCAGAAATTCAGACAGGGTGAATATAACGCACGTCAGTTTCCGTCGTGAACTATTCAAAGTATTATATTAAATTTGTGTTATGAAACACAGCTGACCTCTGCGATGACCTCAGCCAGACCGGGGTTGCACATCACCAGCCAGCGGCGAGGAGTGATGCCATTGGTCTTGTTTTGGAACTTATTTGGCTCCATTTCAAAGAAGTCCTTGAAACTGCAGGTGGAGAGAAGCATCACATACGTCAGATGATGCAGCTGCACATGAACCCACCGAGGCTGGGGACTTGTGAAATAGATGGGCACTATGTGCACGGTATGGTTTGCCGTTAATTATGAATCACCGTGATGAATCAGGCAAATGAGTGTTTATTTTAAGGACATACATTGTGGCTTTGAGGATGTCGGAGTGGATCTGGGCCACGCCGTTGACAGCATGGGAACCCACGATGCACAAATGGGCCATGTTGATCCTCTTCTGCCCCCCCTCCTCAATGAGAGACATGCGGCTCAGACGACCACTATCACCCGGGTACTTGGCTGCAACTCTCTGCCAAATCAAAAAAGAAGAACATGAGCCCAAAATGAATTAGCAGCATGTATAATACGTTTTTAATTTGAATTTAATTTGGCCGGCTGAATAGCTTTTTTTTTTATCTTCACACACTAAAGCAGGTCATCACAGCTTTTCTTTAATGATATCAAGTTGGCAGGGACAGGCTGATTTCCATTAGTATCCACGTTTATATACATAAAGCCGTGTATTGTCCCAGTCTCTTTAAACCCTCCCTTCAATTCATGTTGGATGCGTTTCATTTTCCATTCAGCTTGGAGGTGGGAGTGTTTTTGTGTTTGTTCTTTGACATTCACTGTACACTGCAGCATTAACAGTGGGTGCTCACACCAATCTCTACTGTTGTATTTTACCACAGGGAAAGTCAGACAAAAGACCAGTATTCCAAAATCTCATTTTTTTCCTGCACTTCTAGCCTCATGATTTTAATTTCATATTCATTTAAAGGGCTTATTCCCATTTTTGACCCTGTGTTCAGAAGTAGATAATTTTATTCAATGGCATTATTATTTTGTTATTCCACAGAGAACAGGGCCAGTGTGCTGGTGCTTCCACTGCTACACACGGGGAGGAGGAGACACGAGGACGCATCATTCAATCATGTAACATGGAAATTGTGACGTGCTGCACTGAGCAGTATTGACCTCCAGGTGGCGGCGGTTGATCTCATAGACGATTTCCAGGTGACGGGGAAGCAGATTTGCGAACAGGTCGACTGGCCAACGCTCCAGGGCCTCGGGGAGGACGGTGTGATTGGTGTAGGCGCAGGTACGCACACAGATGTCCCAGGCCTGGACACCAGCAGAGAATACACATGCATAAAGTGCATAGGTTACTGTGTGAGATTATATTTTAAAATAATTGTTAGAAAAAATAACAGGTTTGAGAAAAATGCATTTGTTGATCTGGTGCTTTTGTTGTTTATGGACATGACATGATAATAATGATGTCCCAATTAACTGATGCATATGAAAGAAAAGTGTCATGTTCATGGTTGCAAATGCTACAGTTGTGTTGAAATATAACTTGAATTTCTGTGTTTGTGTCAGGGTTTGCTCTTCCTCACCTCATCCCACGGCACCTTCTCTTCATCAACCAGGACTCTCATCAGCTCAGGAATAGCCATGGCAGGGTGAGTGTCGTTCAGCTGGATGGCAACCTGAACATGCAGAGTGTCATTAGATACACAGAAATGGCCCAAACACACACACACACACACACACACTAACACACACACACACACACACACACACCAACAAGTGCTGTGTAGATACTGTTCATCTCAAACACTCCGATGAGATACAATAAAAACCCACCCCCAATTTGTTATACACACTGACAGGAGCAATTTAACGAAGGAACTGCGAGAACATCAGGGGGGGAAATCTTTCCACTTTTGACAGGAACCATTTTGTCGAGTTTTTGCACCTCACCTTGTCAGGCAGTTTGTTGAAGTCTGTGCGAACAACCTCCCTGGAGCCAAACTTGGAGACCTTGAAGCGGCGGATGATGTCTTGCAGGGTGGCAGACACCACAAAGTATTCCTGCTTCAGACGGAGCTCCTTCCCTTCAAAGAACTGAGCATAAAGAGACATATTTGTCTGATTCTCTTCTGCAGGCAAACAGAAGGTTTTCTTATTCATTAAACATCAGGCTCTGCATATTAGTGACTCATGAACATGTCAGAAAAAGGTTGCAGTGGCTCTGTAGCCAAAATCTGATGGAATCATCATGCAATTATAATGATTAATATTACATCAAACATCCATTTATGTTGCTCAATAATACTGTTTGCTTAATGTGCAATTCTTTTTATAAATATGAGATATTTATAAAGGCTGAATTTGTTGGAACCAGAGCATTCCCAAATTAAGAGTCTGAATTTTATTATGATTATTATTTAAAAAACTTAGATTCATTCTCCTTCTGAAAAATGTTGAGTGTTGGAGTTCACATTATAAAGGCACAAAAAAATAAAGCTATCAATTTGATAATAACTGGGTTAGGGGTAAAAGCCGAGAAACACATTCCTACTCTCGGATTTTTATTGGGGGAAATTAAAGTAAAGTAATGTATTCAGCTAATTGTTGCTGTGCCTCCACATTGTTTACAGACACACACAGCTTGACAGCGGCAGCAGCTCAGCCTACAACGACTTGAACAAAGCAGGAGTGTCAGCCCCGCTATGGATTCTGCTCTCACTTACACCGACATAAATTAGCAGACCTGACATGAGTTATATCGAGAGTCAGATGGTTATCTCCTAAATCCTCCTCCTCGAGCCTCCAAGGAGCCGGCATGCGGGGGTCAGTTCTTATTGCACAGATAAAGAACAGTGTCGGAGGACGCTGAAAGAGCACACGGTGGCTCAGGAGGAAGTCAGAAGACTCAAGAAGGGGTCCAAATTATGGAAATCCACCCGTCAGTGGAGTTAAGATAAACCCTATACATGTATAATCAGGCAGGACCTATACAGGCCCCAGCTCCTGTGGCGCTACCTGCCAGCTCTAATCCAGACTAACGTGTACATGGTCATATACTGAGGGGATTAGAAGGTAATTTAGTCATAATTTCTCACATTGTCATTGGGATACAGCACACGGGAGATGTTCTCCGCCAGGTTTCTGTCCAGCACAGCCTGAATGTAGCCACCAACATTGACTGTAAGAGAAATCAACTTTTGTTTTCATTCTCATTTGACAGCTGTTGCATGCTGGGAAAACCTTGACCGGACACGTACAGCTTTTTAGGTTGAACTCGCAGGGCGCCTTCGCAGACCACAGCCTCATGGTGTTGACAACGTTGTTCCTGTAGCCAGGGATGGGGGTGTCGTAGGGCAGAGCCAGCACCACCTGCCAATCACAGCAGGAAACACACATTCAGACGACTGTATCCTCACACAGCACATTCCACGTGTCTGTGTCTCCAGCAAGTCGTGTTCTTACCTGTGTGTCAACCCATTTGATGCCGTCAGGGTGATGCTCAGTCCTGCCATAGTAATGCACAGGACGCATGTACTCGGGACGTGCCTTCTCCCAGGGGTTGCCATAGCGCAGCCAATCATCGGCCTCTTCCACCTGGATAATGACATACATTTATTGCAAGGGAGAAAGAAACGCTCATTACGGCCACAGCTTTCTGACGGAGTAGCCTCAGGTCATGGTAACAATAAAGGAAGGAGATTTAAGTGGAGAAGAAACACAAGCAGCTGTTATTGCCCAAGACAACCAGAGGCCTGGAAGCTGAACATGTCTAACCTGCCAGCCGTTGACGATTTTCTGATTGAAGATACCGAATTCATAGCGAATACCATAACCATAGCCAGCAAGACCCAGGGACGCCATGGAGTCCAGGAAACAGGCTGAAATCCAGAGATGGCACGTGGGGAAACAAAAAACGATCAACCTTTGACTTGTTGTTACACAAAATATGTTATAGTTTTATAGTATAATTTTTTTTAAGTAATTTTTTATTTATTTAACGAATATGAAAGGGGGGGGGGGGGGGCATTTACTCACCAGCAAGACGACCCAGTCCACCGTTACCCAGACCTGCATCTTCCTCCATGTCCTCCAACTCCTCCATGTCCAGACCCAGCTACACAGGAGGGCAGATCACAACATGGACGAATGAAGCAGTGATTCCGAGAGGCTGCTGCAGTAGCTTGTAAAGATTGAACAGGTATTAAGAGCAATGCATGTTTATCCGACCTGGTAGGTGGCCTCATCACAGGCGTTCTCCAGCGCCAGGTTCACCATGGTGTTTTGGAGCGTGCGGCCCATGTAAAACTCGAGGGAGATGTAGTACACGCGCTACAGTTTGGTGAGAAAGGGAGAAATAATCAATATCAAACCGAATGAAGAGCCAGAAGCTGAAATATGAACACAATCCGATATATTTTTGTCAGTTGTAGAAAAGCTCTCCACAGCAGTGAAACCGATAACCTGAGACGGCCAGTGCCAAATGTCACAGTTGCATCCGCCTCAGTCTGTCAAGGAAACCTTTGAATTGCATAGTTTTGCTTCAATGTGGACAGAGAATGAGCCACCTGAGCCCGTGTTTAGCCTTTGCCATTTGGTGCCTTTTTATTTGGCCTCCTCTGACACAGACACATGCTGAGGAATGACAGAAGAGAAGGGGGGGGGGGGGGTATTGGGTATTGCATAACACATACAAATTTGGGTCCCGGACACAAATAGCTCCTGTAGAGGTCGCTGTAAAAGGTCAACCTGAGCCTGATCCCTCTTATTTAAAGGGGTTCAAGTCTGGGACGATGGGAGAAGCAGTTCAGAGAAATGAGTGAAATATTAATGATTTCAACTGTTGGCAGTATCACTGAGTGGTTAACAGGATCCCCTGGAGTATAAATGTTCTCTATGTTCCAAATGTTATCTGACTTTAATCCTTGCTTCAGCTGATTATGCAGATTCCTTTTTATTCAACAATGCATATCAGCAACGTGGGAAGAATTCATCTAGAAGTAACATTGCTCTGATCAGTGTGGGATCTCTTCGAACACAAATACTTACACTGAGCTGAAACGTTCTTGTCCATGTGTCTGTTAGGACCTTTGAGGAACTCATCTTTGACCTTTCAGCGCCAAGGCAGGGACTCAACTGGTCTCATAGTTAGAGGTCAGTCCATAGAAGAACAAACCAGTTAAATGTGAGGATTAAATGTCTCGCTACGAGGGCACTGATAGTTTGGAACAAGCCGAGGTTCGCAAGGAAACTTTCTCCCGACACTGCTCCCGAAAAGAAAAATGATCGTCCTTTATCCTGCAGGGTTATTAATGATCTTGCACTTTTACAAGGGAACATTTTTTTTGTAAATTCAATTGAAGCCCAGTTTCACTCTGCTTCCAAATCCTATATTAAAATTACACGGTTTCCTGTGACATCTTTCGGGCAGTAATGTGGTGGCGTCTGCAAATTTTTGCAGCTTCTTTTCTTGGGACGCCAGCTTCCCATTGTTCCGCAAAGGTTTCTCTCTGGAGCTGTTTATACCCTTGCAGTTGCCCAGATGAACTTGGCTGCCCTCAGAGGCATGTGCTCATATGACACAAGTAAAGGCTGTGTGCTTTATGGTCAGAGATGATGGGACGGAGAGGGTCATGGTGCGGTTTCATGTTTCAACACACTGTAAGAGCTGCAGCATACCAGCAGAGCTCTGAGAAGCCCGATGGGAAGTTTAAATGTCATGACTTGATGTCAGGCTGTTGAAAGTACAGTTGAGTGGAGGAGTAATCTATTACATGTGAAAATTATGCACGGAATTGTATGTGCAGTACATGCTATTATGTTGAGTAAAAGTACCATTATAATTAATGTTGGTGTAATCTTTTACAATTAACGGTTCTGTAGATAAATGTATTTGCCGCATTTGTCATTACTTTGAGTAAAAATACCATTACAGGAAATTGTAAAAGTAATCTATTACAAATAAAAGAGCTGTGCATAGATGTATGTGCAGTATATGTGCTTAAATATACTTTACAGTCTGTGTTACATCATGTGTTACATAAGATCATAGATGCTCATGTATCCATGTGTATAACTGTTTTATCTGTATGAGGTGGATTAACTGTAAAGTACTTTAAATACAGTTAATTTGATCCAGTGCTTCCAGTTCTGCAATGAAAAATTCAATTTGATACAGGATAATGATTTCATTTTTCTCTTATTTAGATGAAACGTTCAAGGAGTAAATTGGTAAATTACCAATTAAAACAACGGGCTATTCATAAGACTGCAAATCCCTGCTGGATCTTCAACATTGCATCACAATCTATAATGTTACCATGTTTTTTAAGTGTATCTGTCCAATACACGTATACTCACAGTACAGGCCAAGTCCCTCAAAACTGTAGTTTATGTTCAGTATGTTATTCAAGGTTGCAGTACAGAATGATAATGAAAACATTGAGGACGGTCTAAAAGGCTTTTCTACATATGCTGACGGTGTGCTGCTGTTCTTAAATCAAATATTAATGTCAGTATTCACCCCCATATACTTGGTTTTACACTATAAGCTCCAAAGCTTCCTTTATCGCAAATATAAGATGTGAGGCAGTCATATCTTTTACAGCTGTTAAAATAACTAACTTATGTCATGAATCTACATATTCATGTGAGTTCAGATCTCGTCCCTCGGGCTGCTGCTCTGACTTGAACTTACTTTGGGATCCTTCTCATAGTAGTGCTGCTGGGTTCTAATCCACTTGCCAACCAAGTGCTCCCGCACAGTGTGGGCCAGGGCAAAGTAGTAATCCCTCCTGGTTGCTACGTTCCTGTCCTTGACCAGGGTGAAGTGGAGGTGCCGGTTGAAGTTCTGCTTCAGCTCTGTAACATTCTCAACGCCGGCGAGGCCCCGCACAGAAATCTGTTTCCTCCTGTCATGGTCAGACAAGGGTTTGGACATGGTGCTACGAGTGGCAGCGGCTCAGGGCTCTACGACTATGGGAGAATGTAAACAGTGAGACGGCACACCACCAGGCCCAGACACACAGCAAGAGAGGCACCCACAGCACTGCAGCAGGTTCAGCAATATAAAGGCACCCCCATGAATATTCAGTGGAAGGGGGAGTGGACTGCAGATAGTGGGTGAAGGGTTGGGCATTTGTTGTGGGTAGAGGTTGCAGTAACTAAAAGACTCAGCTTGCATCTCTGATATGAGACTGGCACCAAGTCGACCACAACCAAAAAAACATGAATAATACGAGCTCATTGAGTTCAATCTACTTTTCAGTTTGTTTTTTTGTTTGATTTAAACGGAACAACTTGATTTAAAGTTGTGATTCTAGGTTCTTGAAGACAGAATACAATAGAATAAAACTCTGCAGCAATACAAAGAGCAATGGAGTATATAGATAAATCAAATATAATGATAATAAAATCATAATAAAAAAACAAAAATTCAGTAAATGAATAGAAATAAGAAAAAAGTAAGAATTATATATTTACAGGAACATTGTTTGTATTCACAGTCCATCTATTATACTGATGGATAAAGGATGACTGTGACTTTAATTTGACAGCATACAATGATTCAATTATTCATTAGTATCATCAAAATGTGAATTAAATGATGTTAAAGTTCCAGACTTTCCTTTGTCTAGAAACAGTTTTCAGTGTAATTACTCCTGAGCCCTGTATAAAGTATCGTCTGATACTGCAGAAGAAAGACATAGTGATAATAATATCTGGCAGCTACTGTGGCTAACTTGTTTCCCCCCCACACAGTTGGCAAGAGAGGCTGAGCCAGCAGATATAGCAGTATATTAAAATAAAAAAAAAAGCAAAGCACTGCAAAGTTTGGAAATTATCATACTGTAGGGTGTGACTACATCTGCTCATTACAGGGCAGATTGTGTTTAATGAATCCACATTGTGGACAGTTGATCAGCTCTCGAACCCGATCAGCATGTTTGCCATGTTTGACATGTTCATAGTACTGTCATGCACCGTGTACAGTAGGTAGCTGCACTCTAAGTAACCAGTCATCCAGAGATCACATCTGTTCCAGAGCCTGGAGCGGTAACACACCGAAAATCAGCTGCAGCAGAGCAACTCAAACACACTCTATTTTCAGTTATCACTCTAGTGTGCCAAACTATCATGAAGTCTTGACCTTCTATTAATAGTAACTCTGACCCAGTCCCAAAGGCCATGATATTTGAAAGGCATATCTTGTTAATGTCAGCAAGAGCCGGCAGACAACACTGGTGTATTAGTATGAGTCGGGCTGCAGCATAAGGAGGAAGGCGGTGTTTGCTGGGTAGTTTGTAGTGGGATGCAGCCCTGCGTGGTTATTATCCTCTTGGGATTCTGCCTTTTGTACTGGAGTTGGTTAAAAGCTGGTTGAAACTGCACATTGAATCAATGTTAACAGGAAAAGTATTAAAATTAGCATGTCTTTCTAACCGTTTGCAGCTTCCCTTGATGATAGGATGCAAAAAGAGGAAAGAAAAGATACGACTGTCAAACAGCAATTTTACGAATTAACACAGTATCGTACACTTATACTGCTGTCTGCACCATTTCCTCTTATGTTCATTTTAATGGTTCTGCGTGCCAAATGACCCCCAGACCGGAGGAACCATCACACAACAGTTGACAGAGATTGAAGCTGGCGTGCCCCTGATTTGTCCATTATGATGAGCAAATTATGTTCTTACATGTCTACTGGCCCTTCTGTCAAATGGTACATCAAGCATTTCAAGGCTGCAGCGAGTGAGTGAACTGTCTGCGGGAATCCTGTGGATTTACAAAAATCCTGACGTGAAGGAAAACTGATGAAATTGTTACAACACTCAAGCTGCCAGACGAGCACAACGTTTTCTGTGGTCTCCACCTAACGCTGGGATTTATGACCTCTCGTTAATACACTCAGGAAGTCGCATAAAAGTGTAATTCATTTCTATTTTTAATTTGATCCCCCCGAGGCAACGTTAAGTCAATCAACGCTGATGTTAATGAATGACCTCACTGACCAACAGTAACCGCAGTCACTAAAGTGCTCGTGGTGTATGGCAGAAGTTTGGCTAGAAAGAGAAATTCTGTCTGGTTCTATTGGAATATACAGTTTAAGGCCTTTTTTCTTCTTTTCTTTAACATGGGGTTTATTCATTGTGACTTCTTATTCAATCAGACAATTACAATTGCACTCAGCAGAGCGTCAACCTCCATCAACGCTCCCAATAAATCCAATCAAGCTGCATCAAATTGCTTGCTATCGTATATAATGGTTCCCTAAATGTACCTGATTTTTATTCCCTGGGAATTATCAAAAATGGCCCTATGTTAAAGAAAGTGAATAAAGAAATCTTGGACCTGTCCTCTGATTTGAAACCAACCCAAAATTGAATGGGTTATCTCGCCTCATGTCCCATCGTTCCACCAAGTTTCCTGGAAATCTGTTCAGCGTTTTTTTGCGTAATATTGCTGATGTCGTAGATATCAATCCCCTGATCGCACCTGATTTAATTTTTTATAAAGATCCCTGAATTAAGAAATGTTCAATGTTCAAGAAAGGGAAAGGGAAAAAATAAATCCAGTCAAGAGTTATGTTCCGTTCTTCAACAATCTCTTATTTTTGTTCTTTTATGGAACTGAATATTTAAAATGGTGTTTTCTGAACATATTGATTAAGTTTAAAGTTGTTGTTTCTGCTCAGTCGAAGCTGTGGCAGAGGACAACGAGAGCTCTCAATAGATTTATGTTTTTTCAATATTGCACTCTTCAAAAACCTGAAGTTGACATTATAACAACACCCCCCCCCACCACCACCACCACCACCACCACCCCTTCACCCAGTCCTAAATGTATCTGAAAACTGTCACTAGGAATAATGTCTAACATCTGCAGGGGCAATGCTGTGTCTCCATGTCTCCAACACCATTTTGCTCTGCATCCTTTTCTCAAGCAGTGGATTTTCTCCTCTAGGTTTCTTGGTGTTCCTGTGGTTTGTGTTATCAGGTGCGTTCAGCTCTTTTCAGGTGAAGGAAAGAATTCATTTTCATTTCCACAATGTCAGCGTTCGGGAGTCATGGGATTGGAGCCAGAGGAAGCAAAGCATGAAAGAATAGAAATGAGACTTGTCAGAATCTTGTAGGGAAAGAGAAAGAAGTCGAATCGGGTGAATTCACTCGCGGTGCCATTGGTTCAATACACTGACATGAGATACAGTAATAACCTAATATGTAGCGTGGGGCGTGTGATTCAAGGCACACACACCTCAACACACTGAGTGAGGCCAGTTCCACTCGACATTATTTTATATTTCACCCGATGTGCCAATTAAAATGCTCCTGTACATTTTGAATGGCTTTGGACCAAACGTGTTCCGCACAGCAGCTTAGCAGCCTCATCATCACAGCTCAAAAGCTCAAGTTGATCTGGCAGGAACTCTTCTATTCATCCTCTTTCACACATCAACTCCCAGACGTTCCAATACTCACACGTCTGTTGGTGAGAAAGCATTTTTCCCACAATGAGCTTCTTTGTTTATACCTCACCCAAGGTCCTAGACTCAAGGTATTACACCTGGCGTGCATTTGTTTTTGCAGCCAACAATTGTAATTAAGAGTTAGTGTTGTCTGATTGTTTGTGTAATGGATTTTAATGGAGTAACATTGTTGAAAATGTGTTCAGCTAAACTGTAAAATCCGGAACTTGCTCTGTTAATCTTCAAACAGCATAAACATAATTTATCACTGTTGCTGCAGCGTGTGTGTGTGTGTGTGTGTGTGTGTGTGTGTGTGTGTGTGTGTGTGTGTGTGTGTGTGTGTGTGTGTGTGTGTGTGTGTGTGTGTGTGTGTGTGTGTGTGTGTGTGTGTGTGTGTGTGTGTGTGTGTGTGTGTGTGTGTGTGTGTGTGTGTGTGTGTACAGATATCTTTTTGAGGACAATTTTAAGCCTAAACCTTATTGAGTGAGCACATTTTGGGAAAGTGAGGACCGGCAGAAATGTCAAAAATAGATCAAACATGTTGTTTCTAATCCACTCCAATGGATTGTTTGAGGTTTCAGACTTTTTAAGTTTACAATTCGGTTACGTTAGGATGAGGACTAAGGTTATGCAATTGGTTGTGATGGTAAAGATTAGGATAAGAGGCCTAGTCAGGTCCAGTAGACCTCATGGGGACCGAAGCTTGGTCCTAATGAGGCAAAACATATTTTCTGAGGTCCTGGTTAAGTTCAGGGGTAAAATGTCACCTGTGTTTAAGTTCGGGTTCAAGGTGAGATTAGGGAAAAAATACAATTGATCTCTGATGGTGTGAAAAGGCTTTGAATTGCATCCACACCGACATTATTCTGTTGTGTAGAGTTAAACCGCATTGTAGAATACAAACGATCTGATGAGCTCTGCAGAGAGCTTTGGTTAAAAGGGCTGTTGTGAAGTTGCTGTGTATGACTCAAATGATAATTGTTGTGTTTGTGTGTGCGCACATGCGTGATTGTTTGTGTGTGTGTGCGTGTGTGTGTGTGTGTGTGTGTGTGTGTGAACCTGCCAACATGTGGGCAACACAGGAGGAATACTGGCACCTGGTGGTAAATCTGGTGATGTAATAGTCTTGGGACGAACAAACACCACTAACACCTATTAGTGGTGAGAATTTAACAATTAACACAAGGAGATACATTAACTAATCAAAGGGCCACCGCACCAACATTATGAGATTCAGATTTACTCATCACAAGGAGCCACCCTGCGGAAACAGATGTCTAATGTCTATTCTGGTTAGGAGGATCCTCAGGGTCTTGATGGAGTCTAATGAATGACTCAATTGAATTGCATTATGAGAAGTGTAGGATCCAGCAGTTTTTTTAGGTTAATCTTTACCTTGTGGACGCTCGAATGTTATTTAGGAACAACCCTAAATCACTGGAGATGATCATTTGTTTTGGCTGACTATTGAACTATTGATCTTCTACCTTAATTTGTCTTACGCTGATGTCAAAGAGTGTCAGGCACAGCACATGTTTAGATTCTCATCCATCATGAGGACCAATTAAGGAGGAGACTAACTGGTCCCAAAATCGTTCTGTGGCATCACAATGACCCCAAACATGCAACCAGAGTCATGAATAAAAATCTTCTGCCGCAAGAGGAACAAGTCTCGCTGCAGCAGATGTTTTGGTCCCGACAGATCCCAGATCATGAAGGGAGGCTGGGTCTACGCTCCACACAAGACACAGTGTTAATCCACAGAGGAACCATGGCAAGTGCAGAAATCTACCTCCCAAATAAATATATTCATGGCCTACAGATCTCTTTATCCAATGAAAGGTCAGAACTAACCTTTGAATGCATTGACTCAAAAGTAAAAAAAATGTTTATTTATAGTTACTAAATATTTGTACAATGCGTGACACTGTAAATTTGGATTTATTCAAACAAAATGTGACAAAAAACAATCATCAACCCAGGAAATTGATCATTCATCAATACATCGCCCATATTTAACCCTAATACAATAGATGAACCTGCCGTTTGCTGCTAATGCCACGAAGCACATTCCGTAACATGCATGCGTTACTTAAATCCCGAGGGCTTTCTCCTAATACGGATGCTGCTCAATATTTTATTGCAGTTGCGGATTCATATCTCTGTGCACAACAGATGAGACCCTTTATTTCCTCATCCAGGCCACAGAGCTTTACTCTGCCTTAGACCAGCACCAAAATCAATAATTGCCTCAGACAGGTCACTAACACACACATGCAGCTCTGTGGTGTGTTGTGTGGAGGTCAGAAGCACCCCAGATGTTCATAATAAGCATATGGGTCAGAGTATGATTGTGCCCCAAAGGTAGGGACCTAAAACAGACAGATGGCTGAATTAACATAATTCTATTTTAGTGCATGAAAGCTCTGTAAAACACCCTGTTCTATTCTACTTGTATTTCCTTTCTATTTGCAATAGTTCTCCTTTGCAGGGTTTGGTTTAAAAAACACATCATATTTGCTGCTGCACGACTTGTGACACAACGAGACTGAGAGTCCACAGCCTCATCAGCAGCTCTTTGTGTCTGCATGTTAGCAAAGTGAGCTGAACGCTGATGTCTGCAGGCTAGCATCCTTAGAGTGACTATGCTAACAAACTGATATTTGGATGTTCAATATCTCTGCTTGAAAATAAAGAATGGCAATCCCTCCTATAGTTGATATTTTAAATCGCGTCAGGTCACTCAAAAGGTCCGACCGGGACCATAGGAGCCGGGCGGCAGAATGACATTGCCGTCCAGGAACCACACCGCTAGCGTGTCTCAAAATGAGGTGACAGATGGCCAGACCGCCTCGCTTTTCAAAGAAGAGACGTCCTTGCGAAGACATTTCGCGCCTCCCTTCTGTCCATTGTTTGGAATTTGCTTAGCAAATTGACAAAAAATACAGCAGAGGCTTTAAGTGTATGCAAAGTCACATGTTCCTCTGACCTGCACACGCAAGAGCACGAGATGTCAACTTTTTGCTCAACTTGTTTTAGACCAATCAGAATTTGATGATTAAAACGTGGTTGACTCAAAGACAGTTTGACCAATCACGTTTGAGTTGGCTTTGATTTCTGCGTTCATACGCAGAAAGCTGTTAAGAGAAATTAACCAAAATATCTTCTGGACCTAAAGCACCTACAAAAAGTATCCCTGCTTGTCTATTGTGTGAAAATAGGTTGTTGTTTTTGTAATAAACTAAATAAGTCAGCCTATAGACAGTGTTTGTCAAATGGAAAACAAAGTCTTGGCCCGGATATCTGCCGTATACACAGGAACAATATTTGTCCCCATTGACTAATTTGTCATCAGACGATTGCCAATGGGCTCGGAGATCACCCCCAACACAGCATGTTTACCTATGATCTTTTTCTGCAAAATAACTTAAACAATTCCCATCTTTTCCTTTTTGATGGGGGTGTTTCAGCACACAGGATGGCACATGTGTTTAAAGCATCACGTTTCTACAGTGCTGGCATTGTTCATATCTGACGCACTATAAACTCATTGGACCACTTCCACAGTATCTCCACCGAGTCCCTGCTGGGATGTGCAAACCAAAGTCTATTCCTTTCTTTTTCCCACATTACATTTAATCTCATTCTAATTTGCTCGTTCTCCTTTGTTTCGTCACAAAGTCTCTCCCGGTTGTAATAATCACACAGAGCCAGTAGTCCCAGCTGAAGCATTGCACAGATATTAAATTGTAAAAAGGCTGAAGAGGGAGGCTGAATTGGAGATAAGAGGATGACACGACAGGAAATTCACAAGCACTTGACCTGTGTTGTAAAGAAGCAGCTGAAAACCATCGATGGACATTTAACCTTAAAATGTGTGGGAACTTTGTTCTTCAGAGAAGAGTTTGAAGCAGCTCTGATAAGGACATGGTTCGGATTACAGTGCACCACTATCTGTCTGCGAGGGTGGTGTTTTATGATGTCTGACATTTCTTCCTTCAGAAACTATGCTTTTGGTTTGTTTGTTTTTGACTTACCATTAAAAAAAATATTTCAAAAGACAGATGTGAATGTAATAATATACTTCATACACATTTACTGTGTACTGCTATACCCATAAAACCTGCAGCTCATTAATTTTGCTCATATTCATACCAGCTGCAAAATAAATTTGAAATATTTCTACTTAGTAAATGTAAGGTTGTACTTTCTACTATAATGGAACATAAATACATTCATAAAGTGCTCCATTATAACTACCGGTACAGTGTTGCTTTTTACCAGTCAGGATTTTTGAAATGTAGCTAGTATTCAACCCCATTTGCTCACTCAGGCTGAATTGTTTCACAGGCAAAAACATTTCAGAACATTCATTATTCATACGTCATCCCCAGATTTCCAGATTACTTTGATTTTATCTGTCTCACCGCGAGGAAGGCTCAGGCCTGCACCGAGGATTTTAGACATTCACGGGTGAGTCAACTGTCACTGATAAGTGAAATAATCTACACAGACGTCACAGGATATCCTGCACGCCAGCATATTTTATAGCAAAAGACAGTGAATGTTCAACCTGAGCTTTTAAAAGATAATGTGTTTGACGTGTTTCTGGAGGAGCTGGAGCCAAAATCCATCCGTGTGTTTTACCACATGTACCAGGCAGGTGGAGGGGATATAGTTACTGAACTACAAACATCTAGCAGAACCATTCATAAAATGTTCAATGCTTTACTTGGACTGATGTTCAAACATATTTATTCACCTTGTGTTTACAACTTGATCCCCTCCTATTTATTGCCGAACTTCTATCTGGGAAATGTATTTTTAAAATCAGTAACCCTCCTTTATGTATTTAAAAATGCCTTATTTCTTATTGTTCCCATTATGTAATACCTTGTAACGTGCTTTAATGCAGGAAATGTATTATATACAGTAAATAACCCTTGCTTGTTTCATGTCTAATTCATAATTTAAGCATATAAATGTCAATCATGGCAGATGGAATACACTTCCACCTCCACTTTTTGTATAATTTCAACGGAAAGTGTGCAGCACTGAAATCTCTCTCCCTGCCATTACTGTGAGCACGCCTGGGAAGGTGGGTGGCTGGAACACTTAAGCTCTATAGCTCCAGCTCTATAGTGGCCATTACAAAAGAATTTCACAATTCCAGGATAAGTGATATAAAACCAAATACAAATTGACTTATACAACCTGTGAATAAATGGAAGCAGTGGCAGATGTAGCATTTCTAGAATTGCTAAAGTTTTTGTGCAACTTTTATTAACTTATCGTCTCGAATATGACAAAATGCTAAATATGTATACATTGTGAGTAGGCTACCGAAACTATATGTGTTACGTGATGTAACAAAATATCTCAACACAATATGGCCAAAAATCTATAGATAATCAAGATCAATAAATGTTATATTTGTCGATATCAATAATTATCACCGAAAATGTAATTATTATTTATTTTAAGTTTAAGGATGGTTTCTTGCTTCTCAGATTTTTGGTTTCAAATCCACCAGAAAATGACCAACACAAGATAAACAGCAAAACATTTGACAAATCTTATCAATAATGTGTAACACTTCATCATTGTACTTGCATAATTCATAAACAATATATTATTTAAATGTATCCTTTGTCATATGGCTCTTGATGAGAATCATATTACGATTATTATTAAGCATTAAGGTTTTTGTCTGCGTTTGTTTTTTAGCAGGATTATGTAAAAATTCCTAAACCAATTTCCTTTAAATGTGGTGTGTGGGTGGGCCATGACTCATAGATAAAAACCTATCATTGGTGCGGATCTGGATCTGGGGTCGTAGCCAGGTTTTTCTTTCAGTTTTGCTAAGATAGGTTTTGATAATTTTGTGGATTTTTCAGAGAATAATTGTTGATGTGGTGAATTCAATGTCTTGTCATGAAGGGACTGTCGGCCTTGGTGGGAGAACTCGTTTACTGAGTCCCATTGAAGTTGATTTTTTTTTTATTGCCTACCCTCAAATGTGACACATCTTATGGAACAAATTCGAATTTGAATTTGAACCGGTTTACATTCACTTCATATTTTACAGTGAAGTGAATATATTTTGAGAGAAAAATGAGTCACGAAGAAATAAAGGATTTGTCTTCAGAAACGTGGGAAGGCCTTTGAGCAGCATCCCAGCAGGTGGTGAACCTTACACCTGGTGCCTTGCTGGAGGGCACTTCAGCAGCATGGGAGGCAGTGTGGGGCTGAACGCCAATGAGACATATGGAAATCAAATCTGCCTTAGTGTAATCGATACTCAACCTTTGTTATGCTGCTGAAAATTATATTACTATCATTTTTACCTCCACCGAGGCAGTTGTGTTTTTGTCTGCATGTGCTGGTTGTTAGTTACCAGGATTTTGGGGAAAAACTACTTATCTGATTTCCCTGAAATTTCGTGGAGGGCATGAACCGAGAGGGAACCAATACAAATGTTGTGCGCGTCTAGATTTTTAGTCACTACCTTAAGCTTTTGAGATATTCAACATTTTCTTTGATTTCTCAGAGAATAACTGTTGAGCCTTAGTGAAAGTATGCACACTGCTGGGTACCATTCTAGTGTATGTCGCTTTATTGCCCATAGAAGCATCATTTGGATTCTAACCTGTTTATACATTCAGTTACAAGTACATGAGTCATTTAGGAAGGAAGGTTTTGTCTTGAAAAACGTGACCCGCCTTGTCGAACGGTATCCCATTTAGCAGCTGCTGAGCCCTAAACCTAGTGCCTTGCTGGAGGGCACTTCAGCAGCATAGGAGAGGAGGCAGTACGGGGCTGATGAGGGAAGGTACATGGGGGCAGTGTGAAACTGTCTGTGTGTGAGATGCTACTTCCTATGTGGAGATGCTCTATGATGAGCGCCAATGTGGGGTTAATCAAGGACATTGGCGATTATGTACCCAGCTGGAATTAGAAACAAATATTTCGTCTTCAAAAACGTGGCCAGGCTCTTTTGAACGGCGTCCCAGTTAGCAGCTGCTGAGCCCTACTCCTGGTGCCTTGCTGCGGGGCACTTCGGCAGCGCGGAGAGGAGGCAGGGTGGGGCTGACGATGGAGGTGCATGGCGGAGGGGGGGGGCAGGCTGACACCGTCCGTGTGTAGGATGCCCTGTTGACGAGCGCCCTGATGTGACACATGCCGCGCCGCGTCTCGCACGAGGTCTGCTGGTTTGACGCGCGATCAATCCTCCATGGCAACGCCGCTGTGGGTTCGATGGGGAGCGGGATTGGTCAACAGCGGCTGACCGCGCCCTCCACCCGTGGAAGCTACCTACCAAACTATTACCGTCAAGTGTCGGGGGGGGGACGACGGCTCTGCTGCTGCTGTCGGTGCAGCGGAGGAGAGAGAGAGAGAGCGAGAGAGAGAGAGAGAGAGAGAGAGAGAGAGAGCATCTTTGTCTGTGCGGAGCAGCAGCAGCTTCCCTGAGCGCCGCCGCCTCCATCGACACGTCTGAGCGATAAGAAGACTATTCTCTGTGAAGGCAAAGGTCGCACTGATCCTCCGCCGCATTCATCTCTGGCCGCCGCTGGATTTTTTTCTCCCTCCTCCTCCTTCTCCTCCTCTTCTTCTTCTCCTTCCATCCCTCTCTCCCCTTGTCCCTCTCTCTTTTCTCTGCCTGACTGGAATAACCGAAGCCCGTCACCGCGGCGCCTCCGTCCATGTGTCGGATCGCTGGATGCTGCACAGGTAAACGCACACCTCCTACACACAGACGACCTTATGCATGGGGGTAATTAGCTTTACAGCATCCTGCGGTAGAATAGCTGACAATGAGAGCCTGTGTGTGTGTGTGTGTGTGTGTTTGCGTGTGTGGAGCTCTTCTACATGTGTGCTTTTCAATGTCAGTGTTTGTTTTTCCAATGTTCGGCTCCTGCTCCCCAAACGATTGCCACTTTCTCCTGAGGTTTTCCTTGTGGGGAGCTCGCTTCACTCCGAAACGCGGTCGGACCTCACCTTTCTTTGTTACTACAGTCAGTGGAGGTGGATGGATGGATGGATGGATGGATGGATGTGATGGAGAAGAGGCTTCCCAAAACCCAACA
The DNA here is from genome assembly GCF_949316205.1 of Platichthys flesus. Lineage (NCBI taxonomy): Eukaryota > Metazoa > Chordata > Actinopteri > Pleuronectiformes > Pleuronectidae > Platichthys > Platichthys flesus. The sequence goes on along the minus strand of NC_084959.1, from coordinate 12,002,198 downwards.
CGGCTAATCGCGTGCCGGAAGACATGCCCCGTGGTTGGGCTACATCACCTACAGTGGTGGCGTTGGCTTTGAATATTAAAGGAGCTGCAGCCTGGACACAAATATGGAAACCAGCCACAATCCAGCGTTTGATTGAGGACTTCCAGGTTACCTCGTGATAGCGGGTTATTATAAATTTACAGTGTATAAAAGTGTAAGTTGAGTTTTTTTTTTTTTTTCAGTCATGCAGCATCCAGGGCCCTTGTCTCCCAGAGATGCTCGAGGTAGCGTATTTATTATTGAGAGGGATTTCTTGTTCGGTGCCAGAGGATTGGCCAGTTTAAAGATAGGAAAGAGGGAAGACAGACAGAGAGAGAGAGATAGAGAGAGAGAGAGCGAGAGAGAAGGAGAGAGAGAGAGAGAGAGAGAGAGAGGAGGGAGGGGGAGAACCGGAGTGGAGTCAAGAAGCTGCCCCATCATCTGCAACACAGGCTGCAAACCCCAGACTTCTTTGTATTTATTATCCGTAAAATCAGGAGGGAACTTATGGGCTGGAAAAATAAAAAATGTTCTCCAACTCGAGGGAAGAGATAATGTTTCGTAAAAAAGCCGCACACGCTTCCACTCAGCAGATTGTATGGCACCGGTTCAGGTGGGGGGGGGGGTTGGGGCACTGAGGACGTGGTGTCACAGCCAAGCTTGGCCTCAAATACATAGAGCGTTCAGTCAATGTACAGAACAGCAGGTGGATGAATGGGAATGAACGGCGAACAGAGGGAGGTAGATTGCCTATTCTTTGTCAATTTTTCTGTGGGCTGTGTAAATAGGGGGTATTGTGGAATTTATATGTTATGATTTCCTTCAACATTTGTGTTTGCTTTATATTTTTTTGTTGCACTAATTTGAAGTGGCAAATAGCAAGGGGCCTGGACCCACCGCCTGATACTCTCCACAAAAATCCCATTCATTTATCACAAAGCTGAGGAGGGATTTTACTCCCTGCCCTAGCCTCCTGCCCCTCCTGCCCGCCATATTTGTTTTGCAAATTTCTCTCTCAACAGTAACACAATACGATTTGTCGCCGAGCTTCCTGTACAGTGGGATCTGTATTCACGGTACAGGTGTACGAGCACTGCCAGCTCGGATCACCTGAAAAAGGGGGTGACCGCCTTTGCTCGGCTGCTGCACGCCATGTTCCAGTGCCTCATGCGGACAGCACACAAGTGTTGCGTCTCAGATCTGTTGCATGTTCCCTCATTAACACTTGCTGTTTGGCTGCACTCTTAAATCCCTGCTGATCCGGATGACAGACTCATTTAAATGCTATTGGGTTCTGTAGTGAGCCACTTGGCTTCCTGAATGAGGGCCGTGTTGACGACATGGAAGTCCTGGCTTGCAGGGCCTCCTGACACGAGCAATGTACTTGTGCACTGCTGAGTGTGGCGACTTTTTGTGCATATAGTGTCGGTATGGTGATATTTTTAGACAGCAGTGCAACAGCAGGGTGTGTCACAGTCTTGGCTTTTTGTTTCCTTTTTGTTATACCGCGTTTTCTTTTCCCTCAGTCATGCTTCATTTATATTTGCAGCTCAGTCCAATTCTGTGTTTATTTTTGTTTTTCCATCGGCTCTGTTTTGACACGGATGTGCTGCGGCCAAGATTTTGCTCAGCGCTCAGTATATTTGGTGCCTTCAGTGCCATCTTCACCACACTCGTGTTGCTACGATCTGACTCATACGACATCTGTCTCTAGCGCTCCTTCCATTGAGATTAAGTGTTTGGGTCATGTTAGCAGCACAGAAAAAGAAAATGGTGTCACTGCTGCCACGGCAGCATCTAACCCGATACTAGCATACTAGTGGTGTAATACTATGGCCCCTAATCGAATTAAGCTGTGCGGTACATCTTGTTACTTCACATTCAGCTTAATATTTGAACTTCTTTAAGTAATTATCTCTTAAAGCTGCACTTAAGTGACTTTCCCATCAGCGTGGCAGCTGCTCAGAATGAGAAGGAGCTAATATTTGGAATTAAGATATCGCCCGCAAAGCACCAGCCAATATGCAAAGAGAGATGGACGATGAGATGACATGAAGGAGCAGACTGCTTGAAATAACGACAGGGTGGAGTTGACATGGTGTGTGTCACAGCTCAATAGCTTCAGCATGCATTCTGTGGAAGGGGAAGGTTACAGATATTGTGTGGCATTGCGAATCGTGTCGCTTCCTCTCTATCATACCACATCAAGGTCATATCCACAGACTGAAAGTGGTGGCCCTGGCCTTTTCCACTCCTGGCTCTGGCAGAGAAATGGGGCCCGCGGACCACTGCTGCTTCTAATCAGGGCTGACGCGTGACTCAGTTGCATGCCAGCTGCACAGCCAAACAGGGATTATGTCCCTGGATGGTGAAGACAAAAAAAAAAAGGTCATTGTTGAGATATTTGTCTCGTTACACCTTTGGCAAGTTTGGGGTTATTTATTTATTTGTGATTTTGTCCCAATGAAGCTTGCTCAAGTGACAGAGACCACAAATAAGTGGAATCCTGCACACAATACAAGGCACGTAGCTGCGAGCCGCCGAGTCAGAGTTGTCACAAAAGCAGCGTTCTGTTGGTTACAGTTTTACAATGTAGGTCATTGTACCACTTGTTTTTAAGAGTCGCTGGAAGACTGTAAAAACAGTGAGAAAGTCCAGAAAAGAAATCCGTCACATTTTTACATACACATACTGCGGAAGGTGATTTGGGAGGCCTGATTGATATTGTTATACATCTGTGGAATAATTGTCAGCGAACTGCCAGTTATTTTCTCCACAGGTGGCAGAGTAGGTAGAATGGAGCGGAAGGTGGTCTATAATTTTCTGGAAGCAGAATGCTGCTCAGGATTCAGCAAAAGGTTGGTACATTAGAGCCTGTCAGAGCGGCTGAGGCGGTGACAGCTGTGATTCATTTAATATGTGCGTGACAAAAAAAAGGAAAACACACCACATCAAATTTGAGCTTAAGACAATGCAGCCATTTTGACAAATGAAAATGGTTTCTTTTGTACCTCATTCATGGACCTAATGCGCCGAGGATTTGCTATTAAGGAAACGGTACGGCTGACCCAGTATAATATACCTCCATGTAAAATAACCTGTATGTTATTTCAGTGCGAGGGAGTAGAATGAGGGAAAGTATGAACAAATATCAAATCCTAGATATTCACCTCAGCCAAAGGAGGTTATGTTTGTGTCTGCGTTTGTTTGTTTGTCAGCAAGGTTATTACAAAATCTACTCCACCGATATCCAGTACATTTAGTGGAGGGGTGGGGCATGGCCCAAAGAGGAACCCGTTCAGTTCTGGTTCAGAACCAGATCACAGATCGATCTCTTTCTTTAACGTTGTGATATAGCGTGTTTTTAAACATTATCGTTGATTTCTCTGAGAATAATTCATGGATCCACGATGAAAAACAGATCAGACATGTTGGGGGGGCCAATATTTATGAGTGTGTGCAATTCTAGCAGATATAAATGTAGATTCACCGGAGGGTAAGCGTTTTATTCTGCAACTGTACGGTTACATATTTGACTAGAAACCTGAAACTACAGCCAATGTGTCGCTGAAACCATGTAATTGAGTCCTCAGCTAAAAGGATTGTGTGAACATAAGAGGACTGTTTGGCCGCCTGACTGAGTGTTATTCCAGTTTCAGTTATGAAGTCAGGACCTGGCTCACGGAGCAGCAACTGTCAGTTTTATTATTGATTAAAGCACATTTGAGTAGAGCAGATACAAGTGTAGAGACATATAGATTTTAAAACTGTTGCCACCTCAGTTTCCAATCAGCCTCTGGTCTTGATAAAGTCTTTGTCTTCACTATTGCAGATATTTTGAAAATATATTTTATGCTTGGTTCTTGAAAGAAAAGACACAACCTTAGTTTTACAAAACATTTCAATCGAGACAAGAACACAAAATTTACTACAAATGCTAAAACAAGCAGGCCAGTCCAGTGGGTGGTGATAAAGTCTACATCACTGTCAATATCAGTGAAGAATGGCAGTAATAATGGGCTCGGCAGATGCCTATAAATGCCAGTAATGTTGTGCAGTTATGCAAAATTCTGCTGGAAACTTGTAATCAGTCCTAGCTGTGCAAAGAAAATGTAGAGAAACCAGTTAATAGCCACAATTGTTGTTATTTCTGGTGCATGCTCGTCATACAAAGCAACTGTGGGCGTATATGACGTAAGCTCTGGCATTAACACACAGATACACAAAAACCGCACAACACAAATCTCAGTTTTACTTCCTGAAAGTGTCGTCCGTGAGGCTTTTGAGGATTAGAAATATTAAAAGGGACCAATAATGAACTAATATAAATGTTCAAAACCTGCGTTTATTGACTTTGCACAGTTCTGTTAATTTGATCTAAAATAGCACAGAAAATAATTAGCTGTTAACGAGAGAGTAGATAAAAGCCCCTGAAGGTGATATTTATAATAAGCATTCACAATTGCACATCAGATATGTGACCCAGGAGCTAAAGAAAGCCGGCTTTTGTCTTTCTCTTTCATTCAGGTGTCTTCGGCGTATTCAGAAGTGTTGCATTGCATTGCAAATGCACGCATTTGAACTCCTCTGTCTTTGTTACTATGTGACAGCACGGGAGAAGTTGACGAAGTTCAAAACTGCACCGTTAACCAAAATGTGCCCAGGCAGCATAATCAGTGCCCTTAGAGGTACAAAACACAATATCACCCTGTCAGGATATATACATAATGCAGTTACAGTGCTCGGAGGACAGCAACGAAGCCCAGATGATATAGAAGTTCTATAGGTGGTAAAACATGCTCCAGGTTTTTTTATGTGCACTTCCCTGCTGAACTGGTAGAGCGTGGTGATGGGCTGTGCTGTAGAAAGTGTGTGGCATTTTTACTTTGTCGTACAGTAACATCATGAAATGCTTTCTGTGCGGTCCTCCTCATCCCAAAAGCAAAATTACAGTTAAGTGGCCCTAATTGGAAAACCTAATTGTCTGTGAAAGAACCAGTCTTTTTTTTAAATATCATCACATTACTGTATATTGATATAATATATCACAATGTGGAGGAGGTGTTAAATCAAGAGCACTGTGATATTCGGGTTTGTCAAGTTTCCTTTTTTTTGCTGTCCCTAAATGCAAATAATTAATTAGTTGAAAATGTCAGCGGAAAACTAAATCGGCAGCCAACAAACAGACTGATCAGTTCTGCATTGTTCAAGATAGTTCTACATTCAGCTTCATTTACAGGGACCTCATCTTCATAGAAACAAGTGCAGAAGGTAAAGTATTTCCCTGTACATGGGGATGATCACACACGCAGCGATATCTGAGCTTGATAATACACTTCATGTGCATCATCTCAGCACTGGTGGACTTCGAAATGTTGCACACGACAAAAAATAACTTACATTAGAATTAAATAAGGTTGGTTTGGTGTGCTGTCACCTCACAGCAGGAAGGTTGCCGGATTATAAGTCTGGTTGCATGTTCTCTCGGTGCCTTGTTGGGTTTTCTTTGGGTGGTTTGGCCCCCCCCCCCCACAGTCTAAAGACTTGCAGAATGTGTTAATCAGAGACTCTGAAATGTGCGATTGATGTGAATGTGAGTGTGAGTGGTTGTTTGTCTCTGTATCTTGGCCCTGACATATTCTGGCAACCTGTCCAGGGTGTATCCCGCCGCTCGGCCAATGTCAGCTGGGATTTCCTCCAGCTCCCCCTGCCACCCTTAGACGATAAGCGGTATGGATGGAAAAAAGATAGAGTTTGAATGAACTTCCATCAGATCTGATGCCGGGAACCTCCGGTGGGGCTGCAGAGGTCTTGTACTATCTTCGGTTCCAGATCGCTCGATGAATCTTTCTTTGTCATTCCAGGCATAACTTTCAACGACACAGGTATTCACCTTTTTTCGAAGTAATATCCTCTCGCATGGGAGGCTCGTCTCTGAAGGGTTGGCTTGCGTGGGGGGGAAAATACGAACAGAAAACCTGGCCAGCCATTGTAAATTGCATTATAAGAGTTGGGGTTAAAGGGGCAGGGTCTCTTTCTTCCCTCCTTCCTTATCATGTCACATTACGGGCCCGGCTGGCAGATTTACGTGGATGCAATTGATCAGTGAGTGGCACATCGGGCCGGACGTAAATCAGGAGATTTTTAGCAGCTGCCCGGCTGTCCATCCATCACGCTGATCTTTGCTGTGCCTGAACCGGGCCTGTCACACTTAGACGGCCAGCCGACTGCAGCAGGGGGGGATGGTGTGGTAAACACTGGGACAGTCATTTGTTTCAATTCACTCGGTGTCTGCAGGCGTTTCTCATGGGGGAACAGATTCACGTTAATTTGTTATAGTATGCATCGGAAATCTCATCTAATGCTACATTGCAAAAAATCAATCTTATCCTTGCCCCGGGGCGGCTTCATCTGTAAAGGCGTTTGTCTTGTGTGTGCTACCTGTGTGAGGAGGCTCTGTGCTGCATCAATGTCAGCATTCATTGGGTCTTAGTGGAGCTTTCTGATCCTGTCCAAGAAGCTGTTACCCAAGATTAACCCAGGCTTCTCTGTTGCATAGCTGCTGAAGAGCAGACGTGTGAGTCTGTGAGAGTCTGTGTGTGTGTGTTTGTGTGTTTGTTTGCGTGTTTGTGTGTGTAAAGAAACCGAGAGCCGGATGCTTGTTTGCTCCCACTCTCCTTTTGTCTGGTGGCATCCTCCTCTGGATGAGATGTGACAGCACTGGATGATCTAATCATGGATGTCATAGCATAGCCGCTTATTAACAGAGATTTCAAGGGCAAACATTTCCATCACTAGTAGCGGGCTATACCGTATAAATGGTTGCGCAAGTGCGGAGTTGAATGACGGCTCCTGGAAAAGTCACTGAAGCACAACAGGGACCAGTTTTCTTTGTTTGTTTTTTTTGTGCATATATTTGTCTTCATGAGGAGCTAATTTCTAGAACACACATCGAAGACGAAACTTCCTCTGAGTCGTGGAGAAGGGGCTTGTCTTATGTAGTAAAACTCACATGGGCCGCTTTCATGATGCTGATGTTTGGCTTATTTGCATATTCCGAAGCGATTTGAAAGATGTGCGCACTTCTCATTTTTCAACAGTAACAGAGGGACGCCATTGATCTTTGATATCTGCACTGTAAATGTTAAGTCCCTGACAGTCATTGCATTTGGATCAGTGTATGTTTTGACAGTTAAAAAAAAACCTGACATCTTAGCAGTTCGGCTCGTTGTGTGCGTGTGTGTGTGTGTGTGTGTGTGTGTGTGTGTGTGTGTGTGTGTGTGTGTGTGTGTGTGTGTGTGTGTGTGTGTGTGTGTGTGTGTGTGTGTGTGTGTGTGTGTGTGTGTGTGTGTGTGTGTGTGTGTGTGTGTGTGTGTGTGTGTGTGTGTGCGCGGTTGTTAGAAGTTCCAGGGATCTCCCCACAGTGAGCTCTCACTCTCGCACACTGTCTTCAACTGACATAATAAATGCTGTCAATATTTAAATTTCGTTTTCTGAGGTTAACTATTTATTTTGGATAGTTTATTTTGCTATTATATGCTTACCCTGCCTCGTTGGTAAACGAGAGTGAGCCTATTAAAGATTTTTTTTAACCAGCTAGCTGAGCGAGAATGTAATTTACTTTTTTAATCATTCGAGATAAAATTCCCTTCGCCGTTCTTCTTTCCAACATGCTGGTACAATGACTTCATAGAAATTAGTTCATCGATTAATAGATTAGTTTATACAGAATTAAATGGCAACTGCTTTTATCAAATAATGATACATAGTAATTATTTATTCATGCTTCATAATTTATTCATCATGCATTTTTGAATAATGTTGGTTGAAAAAAAGTCTTTAGGATATTGTGATAGGGAGTTTTCAACCATCTTTATTTCATGGACCAAACAACTAATGGATTAATTGAAATAATAATGGACAGAGTGAGGCATCAGTTGCAATGATGTAATTAGCCTTAGTGAATACAATAAGAGAAGAAGGGAATGCTCACTATTGACCAGCAGACCTTTGCCTTCATTATGTAAGTATCACAAAGTAGAACGACCACGCAGATCAACATCATTTAGCTCTGCATGAAAAATGTTTATCCGTGTTATTTGTTTGAATGACGCAGAAGTGAGAGGGTGCCAACACAGAGGGGCCTGGAAGAAAAATCCAGCAGTGTTAATTCTGGCAACCGATACTATGACGAAAATTAGTCACTGACCTAATTGTCCACTATAAAGGCAAGAGCAAGACTAAGTAAAAAGTAACCTTTAAATATGAGACTTGTGACAAAATGCATCACATGTTTGTCAACAAATTAAAGCTAAATAATAATTGGAAAGACTGACTAGCACTTAACAAAAATGTCTCGCATTATAAAGAGTAATACTTACAGAAATCATATTACGAAAATTTGGTTTGAGCTAATGCATGTCTCTGTGGATTGGCTGGACTCTAATTGCAGAACAAACAAACAGAGAAAGACAAAGTTTAAAGACGTTTATTATAAAAACTCAGTGTCCGAATCCAACAGAGGCAAAAGAGCAGGCAGACATACAAACAAAAAAAGAACAGCGTGAGACAGGTTGAGGTTGGCTATTCATGGAGAGAGGCTTGTGATCCCGGACACAGGTCAAACTGGTGTTAGCAGGTCAAGACTGGTGCAGACTATATAGAGAGAAGCAGCTGTAAGGTTTCTACCCCTGAGAGCGAATGATGAAGTGGCGCTGTCTTGTGGGATCTACCTGCTTCAGGTGTGCAGGTGAACTGGGACCAGGAAACCACCCCCAGCCAGCTACACGCACAAACACGGACAGACGTCAGATGTGGATAAACAACTCATGGGAAAGAAAAGGTTAAGACGGGAGGAAAACAGGGAAGGAGGAATAATAGGAGTTAGTTTTGCTCAAAGAAACAGACAGGGGTGAAAACATCATTTCCTTGGCAAACTGAACTTAATGAAAGTCAGTCTAATTTAACTCTTAACGCCATTCAGCAGTAAAGGTCAAACCTAATTCGACTTCTGCTGCATGGCCGTGTCAGGCCCTGCACTGACCAATTGTCTGCATTTAAATGCTACATTTGGATTGTTTACACAATCACTACCAAAAGGAACACAGCCCACCAACTAGTTTGTTTTAAAGCTGATCTTGGTCTTAGACAGGAAGCATTTCCATGTAATACAAGCACAGAGATATTTCACTGCATTTTCAGAATATCAAATGCATTCATGAGGCTAAAACATTTCTTCCACTCATTCCTTCTTTGGCGTATAGAAATTGATGGTGTCTGACTAAATGGCATCATCCTCTGCTCGTCCACACACATCACTCGAGTCATTATGTGTTGAACCATGGGTGGAGTGGGTGGCAAGCGGAGAATGTCTCTTCAGTCGGTGTTTTGAGAAAAATAAAGCCAAGACATTTAGTTCTGTTCAGTGGCGATCATGTTCCGTGTGCAATCCTTTCCCCTCGAGCACTGACGTGTGAGTGAATAAATCTAACAGCAGACATGCCAGGGCTACACTCTGTCTGCTGGTGCTTGGTGGACTTTGTGTCTGAGCCGAGCCGCTGATAGCCACAGCCCATCCTTTCTTACGCCTACAGTACATTTACATTTACCTAATGAGGGTACTGTGCATATTGCCATGTTTATGCTTGTAGCTAGTATTATATAGCTTGTATCTAATTACCTGGCTTGCTGGTTTGTGAAAATGTCAGCTGTTACTGCAACCCCCCCCTGAGAAAATAGATACTCCTGTTCTTTTCACGTGCTCTCACCGTTTATGGCCTGTATATTGTTTCAGCAAGTAGACAGAGACTCTAAGTGGGCTGTTCAGCCCATATTTATCAGACTTAAATGCACGGGTGCATTGAGGACAGTTTCTTTGAGATCCTGAATGTGTAAGAGCTTTCCGAGGAAGACAAAATGGCAGTTTGTGGAGACGAACAACAGGCACGCACAGACGCGCTCGCTTACACACACACACACACACAAACGCACACACACATACACGCACACACACCACGTGTCATAAGAAATCATGATACAACACCATTAGTGTGGTTATGTGCAATCGTTGAAAAGTTACTTTCACAAACCATATTTTCAAACAACCGCTTTCATGTCTCTGAGGAAAAACCTCACACTGTGACAAGAGCGCAGGTACAAACATCTCATTTCCAGCACTACAGATTCTGAAAAGGGTCGTACATCGTTCGGTAAATTATGCAACTTATAAATCATCAGGATAACAGCTGATGGAGAGATATGAGCTAACGGTCAAGAAGAGGGTCAAGTGGATGATGAGGGAGAGGATAATGATGGCCGTGTTGATGAAGGCTACGTGTATACCCGGCGGCGGGGGTCAGGATTCTGCTGATGCAGATGTTGATGAGGTTGGTGATTATATCTCTTAAGCTCTCAGCTGAAGCAAAAAGCTTTCCACGGGACATTTGCGATTAGAAAATGCAGAGAAATAGCAAATGTTGAAAGTCGCCTATACTGTGCTAGTATTTTACATTGATTTGGTGCATTTATCAAAATGATATTTGTCAGTTACTTTAACTTGTTTTTCTACAAAGCCCTTTTTATTTTACAAGAGAGTCCCAGGTCCCGATGCAGCATTATCAAAGGAAATGTACCATTATTGACCCAGTTATAGAAAGTATCAAAGGAAGGTGTGTTTTCTGAAACACAAGAAATAGATGCATACACAAGTTTACTAACACATTACCAACAATTTAATTAGGCTTTGAAAAATAGCTGTTTACATGGCTTGAAAATGATGGTGATCACAGTATGAGAACGCTGGCAGAACTAATAATCAAACAAGTAGTCCAAATAACACAAATTAGAAATCGATTTACTATTACTTGTTTATGTTTACCAATATCTACTCATATGAAAAACATAAAAGATGTAGATGTATTTTCTTTTTGACAAATAAGTATATCTGACATTTTCTAGTCACTTATATTAACGTTGGCATTTGCTCGAGAAAATACATATTGGTCCGTGCTCATTATATCATTGCATCAACAGGCATCACAACACTCATAATTACTAACAGCATCAAATACCTGCAGCACATGAGCTTTTTAGAGAAAAGCTACTGCGAACAGAAAAAGGCATTACAGAATATAAACATGTTATCGGGTATCTTGTTGCAACTTATCAATTCCTCTTTACAAGCAACATTCATCAACTTTTACCCATGATAGCATCAGTTTATCAGTTCACCCACAGGAATGTCAAGACGAGGAAAAAAGGCAATTCTAAATCTTAGTATTCAGATGAGAACATATATAGTATAACTGCTGAGAAATTCATGCTCACAGGAAGGGAAAAGAAAAACAAGTCAGATATACCTTGTAATGGCGGCTAGATGAGGAATCCTATCAGGTTCCTGTTCGGTTGTGCATCTACTTGCACCACAATTGGATCAGTCCGCCGAAACCAATCATGGACTTATTACATTTGTGGGAAATTTGCTGAAAACTACAGAAGCCTGGCTCTGTCCAAGGTATAAGAAAACCCACCTACATGCACCACTAAAGCTCACTGATTGACACATTGTGTTGACATATAATAATGGCAGACCGCCATTTTACAGGGGGTTATGTGCTATTTTTTGGTCACAAGTTGCCTGGCAACAACTGGAGACCTTAGGCTCTGTTTCAATTTCCCTGTTTCCAGTCTTTACCGGATCTTAACTCATCCAGCAACTGGCCGCAGCATCCTATTTAATGTAGAGACATGAGAGTGGGGTCAGTCTTCTGATCTAAATCTCAGCAGGGAATAAATATCTTATTATTCCTATAAGTGTCTTAAAACAGATATCTATACAAGAGCTTTCCTCCTCTCAAATACCCACTAAAATGAAAAGCAGATCAGGAGATAGCAAAGGATCTCATCAACCAACCTTAACAGTTTTTAGGTTAAATATCAAGCACTGAATTCTCCATATGTTAACGTTATTAGACCGGGTTGCTTCTGTGATTACTGGAACTGAAAATGAAGAGAAATTCATGCTCTGATCATGTGGCGAGAGATCCCGCCTGGCGAGCATCTTTTCTTTTTATGTGACCATTAAACGCTCTAACAGCACATGTGTTGCCTGTCCTCACACAACACATCTGTTGTGTCCTCACACAAAACCCTTGGCAATGTTCCCTAAACACCTCACTTTGAAAAGAATGGAGAATAAAGGAGAAGTCGACGCGTTGACTCCTGCACAACAAAGTTTCTTCCCAGCAGCGGTATCACCGGCAAATTGAATTCATTGTTGTTGGGCTGAAAGAAGAATCATCATTCAATAGGTACCAGTCTGAGGGGAGAAGGCTGTTTTGATGGTAAGTAAATGATAGATGGGTGCATTTATTTTCTGCCAAAACTCATACTGACACCATTGAAGAGTAACACACGAGATGTTGACTCCATCACCGCTGATGGAGCAGCAAATCAGCTCAGTCCTCTCCCCCTTCCCCTCACAGAAAACACATGGGACAGAAATACAACAAAAAAAATCCAGCCGAAAATAAACACCATATGTCACCTATGAGTAATTAAAGTTTCAGCTCTTGCTTTCGCCACTACAGATGAGTGCATCACCATCATGAAAAATTGAGTTATTCCAATGAAGTCACCACCAGGAAAAAAGACAGAGGGCCGAGGAAAAAGTGGAAGGAATGAAATGTAAGATTCATAAAGCTGGGAGAGGAAGAGAGAGTGTTGTTTGCGACATGACACACATTTGAAGTGGAGGCCCTGTGGAAAATATGAATCTCACTACCAGGCACCGAGGGTCTGGATCCACCAGTGCAGATGCCCATAGGAAGCATGAAACAACATCGGTATGTTCCAATAATGACTTCGAACCAAATAAGAATGTCTTCCTACATGGCGGGGGGAGAGGGGGGTATAGTGTTTACTGAGTGCAACACAGCGCACTACAGAAGCTCAGAGACAAGAGCCAAGGTGACATGTGTGAAAAGAAAAGGCATCACCTTGGCATTTCAACCCTGAGCTGCTGGGAGGGAAAATATCACTGGGGCTCCTCACTGGGTGACACCAAATTAAAATCGGGTACTTTTAGACCAAAGGAAAGGAAAATGAACTCCACGTGAGCAAGTAGCCGTCAAAACCACTTGTAAATATGTCAATTAGCTTTCTTGGAAATAGATATTTTGGAAGAATGATTCCAGTCCATGCAGGGCTGTACAGTGTGATATATACCTGTGATATATGCATCACTCATGCAAGAAAGAAAACTGCAATGTACAATATACCACAGTAGCACCCCAGTGATACAGTTTTGTGTGTGTGCATGTGCTTGAATCACAGCCACCTGGGATTGTGGACCATGATGTGAGGGTTTGTGTTCTTGTGTATGAGGTGAATTGATGATGCATCGCTATTTCTGCTACTTTACGTGCGAGTAAAAACTATGTGCCCGTCTGAGTCCATACATCAAAGACCATATCTGACAACTCCTTCCGAACAATGTCTTTCTCTCTCAGGGGCGGCTCGCTCAGAGAGAAGTGTTACAGCTTGGTAAAGGAAGAAAAAGAACGAAATGTCCAAAAAAGCATTTTTGGTCGGTGTCAAAAATGATCTCACACTTGGAAAACGAATATCACAAAACCATTCACGTACGCTGGGTGTGCGCTGGTGTAAACAGGGGCCGGTAGGTGGTTGCTGAGTTGCAGAAAATGCTATGAACGAGGAATTGCGATGGAGAACAGTCAGAGCGAGGGAGAATTGATTTTGAAAGTAAGTGTCAGCAGCGCTATCATCGATTATGTCTATAGTTTTTAGCATTTGTGAAAAGTACATAAGAGCTAATTGCTATGTGGCTTTGGCATGTGCTAATTACTAATTTGTTCAAGCTCACCTATTTATCAACTCAACATGTAGATTATCAGTCAATTCAATGGAAGTTGGTGATGCACATTCATATTTAACTATTTAAAAAAGGAAAGTGAGCAATTGTAATATCTAATGACCTTGGAATTATGGTGAACATCCTCGTGAAGTGTTGCCATTGAAATGCACACTCCACAGACAGTGAGAAATACCAGGTGGAACTTCAGAAGCTGCATTGTGACATTAAATAACTTAGAATATCATATTTTAAAACGCAGATGTAAGTGACCGCTATTATGGTTTCAATCTGAACAAAGGTTGATTGTTCCCACCCTCTGATACCACACATGGGAGCACCTCCTGAAATAGCAGCCCTATGGCAGCATCCGCACTGGACCTTGGTCGTCACGGTAGCAACAGTAAATACGTGGTGTTTACTAACAGTGGCCAACACGACCTTCACTGTCATCATTACAATAATAACATGCAGTTGAGCTTGGAGATTGGTCATGGATTAGGTTCCGTACGACAACGACTGTTTTATTTCAAATGGGAAACAATGGTCCTCTATGAATCTTAAAACACGTAGAAGTATTTCTTCACTTCCTGTTTTCTTGACCCACTCATGATTTTTTTTTGTCCTTGAATCTTAAAACAGGCGGCAAACAAGTCAGACGTAATGCGAGCTGAGGTTGTCAGGGACATTAAATGTCACGACGCTCGAACACGAAGACGATCTAACTCTACTTGCATTCACTGATTAAGTTACTGGTGCTAACTCACTTTAACGAGGAAAGGAATTTGTAAAACAGATGAAAGTCAAATCAAATTTCAAGTCGAGAGCTTAGTGGTGGTGGCATTGAAGTTATACATCTGTTGTTTAGTCGTCTCGGACAAGGAGGTTTTTCTTACCTTTCTGCCTGTTTGTTGGTTTTTATTTTAGTTTGTGTGATTTTACGCAAAACTACACACAAAAGCAACGGTATGGATTTCCACGGAATTTAGTGGATGGCTGTGTTATGGGTCAGCTGAGAAATTACATTCTAGTGCAAATCCAGATTGGAAGATCCCTAGATAGGGCGTTTTTCAAAATGTTCAACTTTTTAACAGGAAAGAATTCCTGAATATTGATTAAAAAGTAAAGCATTGTTAGGGAACTGATATTTATGATTCTGTGAACTTTGGTGCAGCGTGATTGGGGACTGTTGGGCCCAGGGAGAGGTAGGTTATTCTTGTTTGTTCTGAGACTTACATTATTTTTCATGTTGTGGGGACTGTATCTAGGCCTTCAAAAATTAGTTAATATCATAACGTTTTTTTTGTTTTTTTCCAGGGGTTTATTTGGTGCAGTAATCCAAAAGCCAATGGGAATATTCTATCAGCTTTTTGTCGAGGCGCCCAACTTGACGCTGACTCCAGGTATATGTCACCCCTGCTGCACTCTGTCAGCTGCAACAACTCGTTTTCGAAAGGACAGTCTCAATTCCCTGCGACTTCACGACTTCTCAATATTTAGACCTACTTACAATGCAAATCTGTTGATTTTTTAGCATCAGACAAGTATAATAGTTCAACAAAATGATCTGCAGAGTAACCCGCTTGGATATCGTGTCCTCCAACATTTTAGTTAAAAGTTTCTTGATGAATCCTAAGAGTGAGACCATAATGATGTCTTCAGCCATAAAACGCAGCTGCCAAAAGAGGAGATTTGACACAGCTCGCAACAACAGACAGATCCGTCAAATGAATTAGATTCATATTGTGTGGATGAGATTAGATACTAGATTAAATTAACACAAAACAAATCACAGCTTCTTGCACATGTGCAGGGAACGCAATTCATTAGACGCAATAAAACATTTTAATTTGCCTTATGTGATGGAAGGCAGTTCACATAATTGCATTTTATACATATATTTTGCATATTGTGACACACATTGAAGACAGAAAACATTATATACACAATAACAGGGATTTAAGCCATTTCGGCCCTGACCCAAATAGCCTCAAATAACTCCAGCTGTAATTCAGGTACCTTTTTTATAAGGCGAACAAAAACGTGGATGTCTCTAATTCCAGCATTAAGGAAGCTCCTCTTCCAGACTGGTGCGGATTCACAGAGAAGAGTCAGCTGCATGGCGAACACAAGACGGAATTTATTCCAACTCAAAACCCGGCGACAACAGCTCACTGAGGCAGCTTTAGTCGGCGCCCGGCAAACAGTGCAAGACGCTTCAGCTGGGCCAGACCGAGGGAGCAGCTTGTTAGAGTGATCCCACACAGCTGAGCAGCCTTCTGTGTCTGCTTTGTCCTGGGTGCTGCAGGGTGGAGGACGGGTGCTGTCCTTGGATCTGTGCTGTAGGTCCCCAGGCGCTTATCATCGCGTGAGTGACAACCCCCTGCTGCCTTTTGCTGGCTTATCTTTGCATGCATACTCTATTAATATGATCTCGATGCAGCGGAATCCACGATTAAACTTTATTTCAACTGACCACAATCTCCTTGAGCTTAAACTCTTTATGTTAAATGGATTAATTGTGACTCCCAAAAATGTTTATAGTATTACTTTTATATTGTAAGTGCTCTCCGATCACTTTGATAGCCATTTAGGTTGTGCGTCTTATTCCTGTTTCCTCATTAGATTAGCCGTAGATAACATTTCTATAATAGTTGCTATAATCATCAGTTAATTGCATCATTATTTTCTTGATGGACCGTATAAAGTGTCAAATTAATTGACGTTGAATAATTGACTTATCGCTCAGGCAGCTATATTCCATCTTAACCGTGTCATTAATAAACAAAGGCTCACAGATTCATATGCAGACTCCTGCTGGCTGAATGTGGTGTGGTGGGAGGAACAATAAGGTGGAGAAGACGAGGAGGTATATTGGGCACATCCCCGGAGGCGCGTACACTGTGACCTGCAGTGAGGTACTTAAAGATTCAGATCACACTCATGGCATCAAACCGCTTCACCCTGATTTTTATCTCTCTTTGGTAGTTAGGTCGGATTTTTATTGCTTACTGTAAATTGTATATTCATAAGATAAACGCGTACAGTCAAGCATAATGTAAAAAAAAACATATACTTTGTCACTGTGAGAAGTGATGGGAATGATTGTTAATACCATTTCTGCAAAGTCTAAACGGTGCAGATCTTTAATAAAACCATAAAACTGACATTTTTGCCTTTGGGAGCAGAAATGCTGACGTGCCGTGGACTTAAGATTCGGTGGCGCATTGAAAATCTCCTGGTCACTCTCTTTGTCTGTTATGCGTCAGTACTTCTTGCTGTGCTGACCCGGACTGTCTCCTGTTGTCCCAGTGGAGGAGAACAGCCTTAACAAAAAAAGAAGCAGTTTTAGAGTTACTCCACTGCATTCATAAAAACAAACATTAGATCTGTTTTTTGAAATATTTATTACTTCCTACAATCTATTTGTACTTAATGTCTATCCATTAGAGATGATGGCTTGCCTAAGATTTTCCCCTGATTAAATATGAAGACGTAAATACATTCTGAACTGTAATTGAGGAGACAGGATGACATTAGTAACCTGTCTCTTCCCAGTTATCAGTGAACACTGAATTATACATGAACCTTTACTCTATCCTCTATAAGAAGCTTGCATGTTTTAATGTGTCTTTGTGTTTTTAGAAATCAATTCCCAGCTTCACTGTAATTACTGCAACAAAGCAAATATACAGATGTATGATTCACTACAAAACAGCAAACAAAGAATACAAATTGTTAGACCATTAAGGAAAGCCTGTGCTATAAATGAGCGAGCAGCAAAATGTTTAATTAGCCACCATTAGCAGCAGCCATTGTGTCTGGCATCTTTTATCTCTAATCCACTGTTTCCAAAAAAGAAAATGAACCATTGTAAATAGGCCAAACCCCTCTTTTCTCCATATCAGGACCAATGAGCATGTGCTGTTATTGCACTCATTCTTTCCGTCGGGTTATAACCATCATGGCTCTTTTCTTGTATGACATGAAATGCTTTGGTGATTCTGAAAACAAACATCAGAAACACATGTATGTCTGTGATGTTTCATTCAGAAGATACGTCTTGTCCGTATCCTAAATTAAATCATTCAGAGGACTTTGAACTTCAGACGGAATAATATGACATTAAGTATTCCTCCAATCACTGAATTATGAAGCATCATTTTTGCCCCGTGTGCCAAAATTGCAGGCATTCAGCCGGGGATAAAGTGATGGACGTTTTTTGCGGGTTCACCGATTGGTCAAGTGTGTCATGTTCATATTTGACCGACTAAGCTTAAAAGTAATTCCAAAGCATCATCATTTCCTCCAATATATTTCATACATAGAATAAAAAGATCCTGTGTGATGTAATTCGGGCTCTTTTATTGCAAACAAACGTCTGCAGCTCTGTGCAGCTTTTACCTCCTTCGAGCTCCTTGAGTTTAATGGCTGAGTCTGTTTTCATCAACAACCCTTTAGGAAGGATCATAAAATCGTATTATTTATTCCAAAACTTTGACGTAAACCTAGTTCATCGGTAGAAGATCGATTGCGAATTAGATTTTGATTTAGGGGCGTTGCCGATCGGAGGTTGATCCGGACAAATGATCCTGTAGTCTGAGGAGTTCACAGACATCATCTTGATGTCACCGACTGAATCAGAGCTTAAATATGTTTGATATTTATGATTTGAAATCGGGGAGCAAGCTGACGGGGAAGTGTCATCAACCGAAAGTAGCGTACTTGAACTGAACCCAGACCTGGCCCTACAGCATAAAGGAGATATTTTGTTTCCAATACCAGGTGTACAGTAAAAATGAAAGAGGAAAAACGTGTGAAATTGTGGCAACAGTATGAGCAAAGCTTATTTAATATGTCCCGTTGGTTATGTAAGCACAAACAACTGACGACGCCGACGGTCTTCCTCCATGTTTGTTTTTACTCTGAAGTCACATTTGATCGCCCAGGTTTCTGTGAGCTCTCTAGAATCGCCACTCAGAAATCGTTTGTTTAAAGTGTTTGGTCATCCGTCTAGACTTCATCGTGTTGTGTGTGCATGCGCGTGTGAGGTGTGTGTGTGTGTGTGTGCTCTCAGGATTCAAAAGATACAAATGTGGTTGCAACTGTCATTATATCGGAGGTCTCCCCCCTGTCTTTGTGTGTTTCTTGCTCTTTGGGTCTGACCCGGGTCTAATTCTCTCTTCCATCTGTTTGTGCATTCTCTTTGTGTGTTCTCTGCCCCTTGTGTCGCTTCATCTCCATCTCTCAGTCAAGTGTTTCAGATAGTCATAGTTTCATGTTCCTGGTATTTTTTGCTTTTTCGACCTTGCTTTCGTCTCGCCCTGCTTTGGTGAATGTTTGCTCTCCAAACTCCCTGGTAAAAAACCTTGCTTTTTGGAAACCTCTCCTCTCTTTTTGAGTCGTGCTGTTGACTGCGGTTTCCCCCGTGGATCTCTAGTTCTGATAAAAGTCAACTAATTTAGCTCGGAATCGGGATGATAATACATAAACGTAGGAGGAAGATTAGATCATTCACAGCGAGGAGCGAGCTGCTCTGCCTCAATAGAAAAGCTTATTATGAAATCTCCGCAGACTTGAGTTAACAGCTGCCGGAGCGCTAGAAGAAACTTGAGAGTTAAACTCAAGAGTCGAGTCTCACCCCATCAAAGTATACAGGTTATTTCTGTAGCATTCTAGTTTTTCCTGGAATCGCACTGGTACAGTCAAAGGGAATATTATGCACGCACACAAATGCTCTGCCAAAATGCTGTAGATAAGTCATTAGATATTTCTACCTTACATTGGCAAGTAATTTCCCTAAATATGCCCTATTTTGCTTCGGGCATCACTCAGACTATGAAGCCAAAGGTTGAGAGGAAGGGGGGGTAAAGAGGTGTGGTGAGAAGCCGTTACTTCTATGACAACTTTTCCTCAATGCACGGACCCATGACAGACCCATACCTCTAGTAGATTGGCCGTGCATATTGAGTCTGGCTTTTCTCAAATTTGCTCCTATAGGTCTATTGGAATTGCTTTCATAGCCGTGCAGGCTCCATTTAGAGAATGACGGGGTGTTCACCCTCTGCTGGTCCTCTAATTGGAAAACCGATGAGTGAAAAGAATAGAGCTTAACAGCTGGGGAACAATAAATGCACCGTACATCGGGGGACAAATGCTGCATTCTTCTGCAGTGTAACCCCCAGAACCTCCTCAGGTAAAAAGTAGAGGAGACCGGAAACAGTTCATTAAAGCAATAAAGGGGAAAGTAAGGTGTGCAATGGAGGCACGTAGACTTTAAAACGCTCTGTGACCTCACTAACTGTCAAATCAAACACACCCAGGTGTATTAAACACAGATAACATAAAATACATAAAGTAACTGCCACAGTAGCATATGAAGACGTTGGAGCCGTGCTTCTGTATAACCTGATTCTGACAAAAAGGGACTGCCTCACACAAAGCATAGCAAAGTGCAGACAATAGTCGGATTTGCATAATTGCGGCAGTTAAGTGTGTGCCGTTTCTTTCACAGCCCACCTCCTGTTGGACTCCTTCACCTGTTAACTCACTGATTATTCACAGAACTGCGTTTAAATCGCCGCCGTGTTCATCGAAACATTAGTATCAACCGACGATCCCTGTTGTCGGTGTCAGCCGTTGAATCATGGATTCCCTGTATCATCATTAACTCTAGAACCTGTAGTGCATCTACCAGCTTTTCCTCTCTGGGGTACTTCTTTGACTTTCAGCAGCAGTAACTTCTTGCTTATTGCTAATAAAGCTGCTTTCAGACATGCACTGAACTCCAGATAATCTCCTGAAATCCTATGCAGGCGCTGTATGTGAGAAAAACAAACGTCCAAGTCAGTCGCTCTGGAGTTTTTCCTGGCAGGTCCCTGGTGAAAAAAACAGAGAGAGTCCATGTGAGAATACACTTGGCTGTTATCCAGTGATTTCACCTGAAGCGATTGGATGTATTGATAACGTATTGAAGACACATATCTACAGATGAAGAAGAGGTTTCATACACCTAGAAAACAGGGAAGAAAATGTCAACTTTGAAAGACACAGATATTTGAGAGCCTTTGTCAATGTACAGCTCCTCCGGTCGTGGTTTTGCTGGTACAACAAATCTATCAAAAATTTTCCAATCAAGAGAAGGCCAGGTGTAGGGTTGAAAAAATGTAATTGTCCCACCCTCATTTTGGGTTCGTTAGCTTTACTTTTTTGAGACACTCTCCAGCTATGATATATATTAAGTAATAATAGCATGAATGTTGATTTATGGGACCTACTGTAAAATGTACAACTTGCAAATTACCCTTTTCCAAAATATTTCAATGTACATACATATAAAAAACAAGTCTCTTGTAATGTCGATATCATTTATAAATCAATATATTGATCAGCTTCAGCCTGTTTTAAGTGTCTGCCTCTGCAGCCTCATTCTTTACTGTCTGGAGACATTTTATTATCCTCTGCATTGCATCGTTTGTACTGACAGGATTTATAAAATGTTCCTGTGATCATATGTGAATGAAACTATATGCTAATTCACTATTACCCATACAATTTTTAGAAAATTAAACAATCTATCATGGTTTTATGATTATAGATTACCAAGGATACACATATTGTTGGCTGCTACTGTAACAACAGGGTATGAATAATGGTCAAATGGAAATGGCATTGCCAGACTAGCATCACAAAGCCCCGATGACAAATGGACCTTTGCGTGTTTCATCTGCCCTGTGTGTGATTGCATAATAGACCCTGAGACATTCCTAGTGTTTGTGAAACTAATGTGAGCAAAGGGAGATTGGGAGTCACTGTAGGAAACATAAGGGATGTCAGAGTTACAGACGGATATACAGGCAATACATCTCCATTGGAGCTATTGTCAGCATAGCCTATAGCCTTTTATGTTTTTTATTATAACTACACCTTATTTATGTGGCATTTAAACACATTGCTCTATGTGAATATAGCAGGTTATCAAATTGGCCGATTATGTGTTGTAGTTAATTCACTGAAATTTAGCATGTGTTTTTTCAAAAATGTATGTTTTTATAAAATATTTTGCAGTTTGAATTGGGTCCTGGATACCACTACTTATTTATTATGGTGCCGTTATGTGTTTTTCAGCGACGTCTCCATGCTGTTCAATGTTCTTAATTTAATGTAAATTGAAGATTTCTGAAAATTGTCAAGAGGCAACGTCCCAAACCACCTTATGCTTATGTATAATTTTATTTATATACAAAAAATACAGACGTGTTGGTTTTCTGTCTTTTGAAAAAGCAGCTGAACTTGACAGTATATGCACAACCCCAACAGGCTCTGAGAAGCATTTCACACAGCACGCCTGGCCCCGGCAAATTGCAATTCATCCTGTGAGGAGGGTGTCAGATTTTATGACCTTCCAGGATACAGCTATAAGGGTTTTCTCCCAGCCTGAAGCTTTTTGATACTTTGGGGAGAAACTGTGATGAGAACTGTGAATTTGATGTGATGCACTCTTTCTTGCGATGTCTACCTGCGGCGAATAAACCCGACGGTGGCAGTCCCTCATCAGCAAGAGAACCAATAGAGGCTCCTGAGACTCAAAACACATTTTATATCTCTCTCTCTGTGGCGGAGAGGAAATTGGGTTACACTTGCATGAAACGCCTTTGCTTCTGGCCGGGGACCGTCTGTGAATGAGAAAGAACTACTCTGTTTAACATAACATAAAGATTACTCCCCGCTTTCAGACAAATTAGCTGTCTGTGGTTCGTGTGGAAACCTCGATCTTTAACCTAACGTTCTTTACAGTTGTCCCTACTTATCGCAGACGTAGTGACTGAATGGATCAACACCTTGAATGTTAACTGCCACAGCGTCTGTATTCTTTCTCTTCCTGAGGAGACCGGGTGACATTGGTACATTTCGTGAATGTTAAGAGAAGAGAGCTCAACATTCACTGTACAACCTCTCCACATCAAACAATTTGTGAGTTGGGTCAGATGTATGATGTTTGGTATGCAGCATGTACAGTAGGCATCCTTGAAATCTACAGCGTTGTACCACTCAGTTATGTAAAGTGGATGTAATAGATTGTAGCTGCTGATTTTGGGTTTGATCACTTAATTGGATCACACAACGGTATTACTCTTTTATGTGGTTTTAATGGGTTTTGGACGGCGGCGGGTTCTTTGCCACAGAGGCACAATAAGCTACATCAGGCTGTGACTATGCACACAATACTTGTCTGTTGGATAGATTCATTATTGGCTCTGTTCTCTGTAGGGAAATGATTGCTTACAATGAAAAGATAAATAAACTCCAGTCTCATCCTTTAAATACAAATTTTGTCTCTTAGAATATTTGCAGATTCCCAAGACGTGGTTCCACGGGATGATTGGACTCACGTCGTTGCTTTCAGCCTGTTAGAAATGAGTCCGAGAAGATTTCCAGTTCAGCCAAAGACTGGTTAACATTGTTTGTGTGCTGATGCCTGGGAGGCACATAACCTCCTTTGTTATCACAGGGTATTGAATTTTTTGTTTGTTTGTTTGTTTGTTGGTTGTTGGTTTCTAAGACGGACCTCTTCCTCTCCTCTCCACTCCCTCCCAGCCTCTGGCCTGCATGTGCTGTTTAGCTGTATCGTCTTAGCTTGAGCCCGGGGAGTGCAGTGGGCTTAAGGGGCTCAACATCACTGAAGTTAGTGAGGCCATGCATTGCAGCAAAACATCTGTGGGGGTGCTTATGAAACAGACTTCTCCCACCAGCTTCTTGGAAATCAGCGCAGGTCTTAGTAAGCTCGGTGCGAATGGGTTTTGCCTCTCTGCCCAAACGTTAAGACACAAAGTGAGATGCTGGGATTGAGATGCAGCTTGGACCAAAGCATCGCTGTGATGGCCTGATATCTGAGTGTCTAGACTGCTGCTTAACGATATCCAGCAGTCAACACCAAGCCGTTTGATTTCTCCTTCAAAAATGTGATTCCACTGAATAATAGCAATTAAACTCTCTTATTCTCATCTCCGGAGCTATATACAAATATACACACACATAAAACCCAGACCAAGTTGTCAACTTAAAAGACGACGAGATTTGAGAGCTTTTGATGATTAGATTTAATATTAAAATTAAAAGTTCTTGAATCGAAACATGAACAAGGGATTTCCAAAGCAGAATTTATACATGATGTTCTGCCTCCTGCATGTTCTACTCAGGCGCCACCCCACGCCTGAGTGTTCTGGACTTTTCCTGTTGTTGGGAACGTATCTGACACGTTCAATCTCCTGCTGCGTTCTTTTTATGTGAAAGACAAACTCCACGCTCAGTTCCCTCCACTTTTTTGAGCGTTCATGCCTGAAATCGGCTCATGTTTACCCCTCTGCCATTTTTAAGATGTTGGGTGTTTGATTTCATTTTCAAAATGACTGTCGATCATTTCCATGTATTTGTACAGTAGATTGTTATTAATCTTTCCGGCTATTCATTACATGTTCTTCTTTTGTGTCGTAGGATGTTGAGAGGCTGAGGAGTACTGGCGGCTGCACCGAGGCTGCGTGCCGAGCTAGCCCGTGGAGAACTGACAGGAACAGTACTGGATGGAGGCCAAGACATTGGATGGCGAATGCGAGGAAGCACACAGTACTCAGGCTCACTTGTGTTATTTGTTCTCTTTCTTAGCTGATCCAAAGTAGATGCAAAGTGTTGTGCGATGTGCCTCCTTTGTTCACCCTGTCACGCACGGAGAGATGGCAAAAAGAATCAGGATAGTCATTCGAGGCTAAAGAAACTTTTTTTTCTGCATGTGGGATTTGCACACGTATTTCAGAAAATTTGAAGGTGATAACAAAAGAAGTGTGGACTCTAGAAAACAGTTTCATCCACACAGCTGTGTTGGATCAGAGACAATAAGGAAGCCAGTAGTTTTTGATAGTATTCATCATGGGCTGGTGTCCAGGAAAGGCTTCCTGGCTACTCTTGTTAGCTGGGTTGGTGCTGACAGGAATAGCTTTGGAGTATGAAGGGGTTCCTGGTCAGTGGACACGCTACGGCCAGTGGGACGCCAAGACAACAGGCGAGCTCAGCTTTATACTGAAAAGCAACGCCAGCAAAGCCCTGGTGCTCTATCTGGATGACGGAGGGAACTGCGACTTCCTGGAGCTCCTCATCGCAGACGGGAGGCTCCAGGTGCGCTTCACCATCCACTGTGCCGAACCAGCCTCCCTGCACACTGAGACACGCATCAACGACCAGCGGTGGCACCGAGTCCTCCTCTCCCGCAATTTCAGAGAGACCAGGCTGGTGGTGGACAACGAGGAGAAAGTGTCCGAGGTGAAGTCCAAGAGGAAAGAGATGGTTGTGGCCAGCGACCTCTACGTGGGCGGGATTCCACCGGACGTCCGTCTCTCCGCCCTGACGTCCAGCACGGTTAAATATGAGCCGCCGTTCCAGGGCCTCATTGTCAATTTGAAACTGGGGGAGGCGCTTCCGCTGCTGCTGGACGGTCAGGCTGTTCTCGGTGATTTGGAGTACATATGTGCCGCACACTCTCCCTGCAGCAATGGCCTGTGCTCCGTCAGCCAGGGAGAGGTCCTCTGTGACTGCATCAATAGCAGCAGCAGGGGAAGGTACTGCCATGAAGGTGAGAGAGATACCATCCTTCTATTTCAGACAAAATGTATTTTTAATGACACATTTCTGTTTTGTGTGTTTGTTTAACATTAAGTAGTTGAATATGCAGCTATGAAATATTGTTTTGCTGATCTGTGGCTTTGTGCTAAAGTTAAGAGATTGAAGATAACACATAACGCTCTTTACGTACCTTTGTAAATACAAAATAGCGTTTATGCAGCTTTCATGGTGGTTTATTCACTTATTATTGTCAAAGTTTAATTCCAATTGAACACCATAGTCTATTGAGCATTATATGAAAGTTCAGAGCAGAAACTCACCTTGCCCCTGATCCCTGCTCTCCCATCTCCTTAGCTCCTTAACTCCTTAACTCGCTCAATCTCAAAGTCCAGTCACTGACCAAGTTTCTGTGGGTCCCTCCATTCAGGACCAAGACACACAGTGGACTTTTCCCTTTTTATAGCCATACACAGATCAGCTGTTCTTCCGATGTGAGACTCTTTAACCAAGGGCAAAAGGAAAAATGATTGTTTTCCCACCTTTTTATTTACCACGACAGCACTGGTTAACACTTAATGGAATTCTAAATGATACACCAAATGAGGGAACGCGTTATGGAGTCAGTGAGTTGACTCATTTGTAAGAGATGCTTGGGTGGGGGAGGCCAGCTCTCTAATTATCCTCAAATGTCACAGAGGATAACATCTTCACAATGTGAAAGCTATTAGTATGTTTTGTCGACAAAACAGAAGGCTAATTGATGCGGGTAGTTTGTTTCACAGTGCAATGTCGGGAGCAGACTAAAGACTTTTATAAGACATACACACGTCATGTCATCATCACCTACAAAGGTTCCATCTTTCGATTTGATTGGTTCGTGGCTGGTGTGTTTGGCTTTTTTAATTGTCGCAAATTTTAGAGAACAAAAGTAGTCTTTCTTTTTTAATGGAGACTGTTATGTCATTATGGTATTACTCCCAGAAAAATCAACGTCTTTGTCATTCAAACAATATATCATCAGAAGTGAAGACGACAAAAAAGGGCTGCAAGCTTCTTTATTCTTATACTTTCTGAGCTTCCTGCAATTTGTCCAAACATTTTTCACACTGTGCACACCTGAACCATGGTTCGTTTCATCCAAGACCAACTGTTTTGGTCAGACAAAACTGAAAACTAACCAAAGTATCGATGTGAAAGTGTCATCAAAGTCAACTCAAGTTTCTCACTCCAGAAACCAGACCAATCAATGGCTTCATGTTAATTTGCTGTCACTGATGGTTCTACCAAATGGGCTTGGTTTGGTATGATGACTGACATAGTAAAAGCCAAGATGGCTGCCACTTAACAAACTGGATGATTTGTTTTTTCTAAAAGAAAAACAAACAACTGCTGTACTCTTTGTTGATGCCAAATTTCCTTACTCTGGCTGTTTGTCGTTCTGTTCTATGACCATTGATACGTTGGGAGAACAAAAATGAACTGAGGTGACGCCTGGCTACAAGATTCCCTCTCAGTAAATTTGAGTCATTAATACACATTTGGCTTTGAAGCTCTGCAGCCATCTTTCTCAAGGTCAGGGGTCATGGGTGGAGACGCTTCTGATTATAAAGCCAGAGGTTCCCTCATTTAAACAGTGGAGTCACAACCTTGAAGCCATATGTTCTTTTCTTTTTTGCATTCATTATAAGTACTTTCTGCTGAACGTCACTATATTAGCTTATAATACAGTCTTGAATGACAACCTGCCTTTTTATATGCATGCCTTATTTAAGTGATTTCATAATACTGGAGTGAATAATGGATATAGATTTTAAACATTACAAAACGTTACAATAAGTAATTATTCCATAACTACTACCTGTCTACCTGTGATTGTAAGTCAAAGATATACTATTTATAGTTTTTATTGCCAGTATTTATGTCAGTAATATAGATTTGAATATGCTGATAGAATAAATTACCAGGCTAACAGCCTCTGGTATAACATCTGTCACCATGCAAGGAAAACAGAAGAAAACATGACATATCCATCATTTGCATCAGTTGTACTGGACTGCGGACGTCGTTCTGTGAGCATTAAACATGTCTGTTTTCTCTTTATTCTCCAGCAGCTGTCCAGAAAGAAGTGGAAGGTAAGACAGTGTATTATGTAAGGAGGATAATGATGAGTATAATTTGTGTGCTGTGATGCTCTTATTTGCAGAGGCTATAACCACAGCCTCCCTGTGTGTGTTTGTGTGTGTGTGTGTGTTTGCGAGAGAGAGAGAGATTGTGCCTGGTTATTATCAGGTTGTTATTGTCAGTTTGGACTGCAGTTCTGACATCCGACAAATTAAGCTAAAGGGAGACTCTGTATCATTGGTCACAAGGTCACTAAGGAAGTGCTTAATGTGCCGAATGCTCATTGTTTGTATAATCAGTTGGCTCAAGGTGACTGGAGAGGCCTGCAGTGCAGGGTGTCTCAGAGTACGGGGAGCGTTCATATACAGAGAAACTGACTGTACAGAAATACTTTGTTCTATTATTTATAACTTCTGTATTTTTCCTCTCTCTCCAGAGCTTTTTTTTAATGTAAACTACTGTTTGCTGTACAGATTAAGTATTATATTCTCTAAGATCAGTATGTGGACATGATGGCAGGAATTCTGGTAACAACTGATTTTATATTATTACAAATATTTATGTTTGTAATAATAAATAATTTTTCATAGGTGCATATCAAATTAAGAGGAAAAGAGACGTTATTGTCAGCATTTAAACTGACCACACTCACACAGGATTGGTTTCTAATGAGGTGCACCCAACGGACGTGAGATGAAGATTGAAAGTGAGGCGGAGGATTTGTTTAGTTGGCATCAGGGTGATACATCCATCTCCTCTGTAAGGACGGCTGGCTCCTGTGAAAGGGCAGCCAACAGGCTCAGGAGACGAGCACAAGGTGCACTGAACCACTGCACATTATAAATCACTGTTACCGGCTCAAAATGCACAGACCTGTGCACACCTGCTCCCCAAAATCCTGCCTCTGACACACAAATGGACTCAACTAAAGTTCGCAAAATGTTACTGTCTGTTAAATGTTAATATTACTGCAAGTACAGAGGATTTAATGACAGCACAAACATATATATTCTAAGACTCAGTGACTGTGATTTGCAGTTGTTTGCATCAGTTAATAGGTCTCATTTTTGCACTTTTTCACAACAAGCGGTAATCAGTGTTAAATATGAGCAGAGATGGTATGGATCTGCTCACAGCCAAAAGGCAGGCATTATTAAATGACATGCTGCAAAGAGAGCACATCAGAATGTTTATTGGATTAACGCTTGACATGGAGATAATTCCCAGTGCAGAAAGCATGAAAACAACAATGACAACAGCAAAATCACACTCACCAGATGCCTTATTTTCTGTCCTTCAAACCACTCCATGCGCCATTCAGCTGCAAGTCTATCTTTTCCTTGCACTGACGGAAAAAGACAAATGTATGCAATAGCAAAAATCACCTTCTCCCTTCAGAGATGGCCACGATGGTAACCCATATGCTATATTTGGTCTTGGCTGTGGGTTTTAAGCGGTGCGTGAATTATCTGCATTTGTCTGAGGAACTGCTCTAAGGCCGTGAAACCCTGGGCCGCAGCAGGTGAGTCTCCAGAGTTGTTCCTCTACAGTACGCAGCACGTGGGTTCCCGTCGACCCGAGTGGACAAAGACCAGGTGGGACACACTCTAGTGCTGCAAGAGCGCAGCAACCTTTGAAAAAAAAGAGAGAGAAAAAAACAGGTCTGTAAAGAAGAGATAAGGGCAGCCACGTCACATGGCAGATACCAAACTGAGAAATCTCTCAAACGTACCAGACAACCTCACACCACACGCACATGCCAAGTGCACACACATGTTCATTGTTTCATGTGTAAGAACTTTATCACTCTAAGAATACAGGGATGACTCATAAAGCTGGGTAATCTTTGAAAGAAGGGAGGCTGGGTCCTGGTGGGCTCCCGTCTTTCAGCAGCAGTGACCTTGGTCTAATCCCTCATTACAGCAGGCTCCACAATACTGTACTTTTCTAGGAAAACAACTACGGCAAATCTTAATCCTCATGCAGCCTTTCTTTCTTCTTAGATTTCTGCTAATTAATGTCCCAATAATGACTGAGAGGTCTTTCAACATCTGCTTTTCAGATATTTCACTATATTTATTCATTTAAGCAATTAAAATAGCAGCGCTTTACTTGTTAGAAGTCAAGGTTCATGCTGTAATAAGCAGTTAGGGAAAAAAGAAATCAAGATTTAT
Organism: Platichthys flesus; assembly: GCF_949316205.1. NCBI lineage: Eukaryota > Metazoa > Chordata > Actinopteri > Pleuronectiformes > Pleuronectidae > Platichthys > Platichthys flesus. Next base: position 11,972,402 of record NC_084959.1, on the reverse strand, counting down.
ATAGCTTTTAAGCAGCCAATCTGGCATTAATTATCTACCCTATTTCTTTAATTAAAGATTTCAAACCCTTTGTTAATATAGTATGCACTTTGTCCATATATGCTCTTAAAATGTGTTGGCACACCCATATAAGTAATGTTTTATGTTCTAAAGCAATATTTATTATGGCCAATATTCTAAACTACGGAAAACCTACCCAACATGGCAGCCCTCTGTGGCATACCTCATTGTATCTGTCATCTTCTCAATAGCTAACTTGTTTTCCTGGTAAACCAACACTGAATCACACCGTCAGAAAACTGTGTGTAGGTTCAAACCTCCGTCCTTCAGTGTTCAAACCAGCGCTAACATAATCAGCTGGGGTGTGGCCGGAGGTTTGACTACACAAAGCATCATTCAGCTTCAGAGGTTCTTTGGTATCTTACAATTAAAATGGATTTACTCCAGGTCAGCACATGCATACAAGAAAACAAATGTATTAACATCAAAAATGTTAGTCATAGATGGATGCTGTTCACAATGTTTCAATGTGTGAAGTCAACAACGTCAGATCCAGAAACAAAATTAGCCAATTAACAGATTGAAACAGACGACCGGAGTGGGCTTTTGACAGTTTAAAAAAATAACATAAATATTGTTGTGAAGTGAGACCAAGTCAATTGGATCCTAAAAGCAACATGTATACATTTTTATAAAATAATTATCCATCACGTCATTATAAATTATTCTTCACCCGGGTATTCAACCTGGACCGCTATAGGTGGCTCGTATTTAAAAATAACAACCAGAAGATTACTGGAAGCAGAGGTAGTTTATTTTCAAGCTGGCTTTCCTCTCTAATGGGATTCTACAGGCATCTCTGCATTTCCTCACAGTGGGCTTTGGATGTAGGGCTCAACCGGATGAGCATATTCAATTGGTGGCTGCTCAAGTACAGCGGCGGCAATGGCACAACTCCTCATCCACGTTTCTGTCTAACTAAAGCCAAAGTCAAAGATTGCTTTGTTGGCTGTAGCTCTTTTCAAGTGTTTCCCACCCTGACCCATTTTCGATCACCAGCATCAGTGCCCATTAGTCAGAGGTGCTTGAGTCAGGGATGCAGGTCAGTTTTCCTCCCCCCACAATGTTTGACGAAAATCAAAAGTGTTTGGTGTCATTTTTGCTAAAAATTCTCCAGGTCAAAGCTCCTTTTTTCCAGCTACACAGAAATCACTGGAGTGAAGGATTCGACTGGGGCATTCTCAACTTGACAAAGCAATGGCTTCTGGCTTTGTGGCTGGTTCTGGTCATTAGTTGGACAATGGGCTGCTTACCCACCTACCGTTTTGTAGAAAAGACAGATGGAAAGAGCTGTTACCTGATATCCCTCCTGATCTCTTTATCAGAGAAGGCTCACAATCGTGCGCTGTCCTCTTAGCCATTCTATTGCAATTCGCTTTTAAAAGCATAGGAAGGAAGAAACAGACGCTAGAAGAAGATGATGCACCAGCTCATGTCCAGTCAGATCTTAGTACATCTAGGGAGAATGACATCACCAGAGGGCTGGTGAGGGGAAGAGGAAGTTGCATAATTTACATGAAGTTGGCTTGTCATGTGGAAGGCACAGCCACAGTGGGGGTGCACACTGCGGCTCTTTGGTATGTCGACAGGATCGTGGGCGAATCTCTTCTAAGTAGAGGCTCAGTCACTGACTTTGCAATGGGACACTGTAACAGAAGCCTACGTGTTGGCAGATAAAAGACCTTCCCAGGGGTAATCATGTCCATTCCACATCAGGAGCTGCAGCCTTGTTCAGAAGTGTGAAGGAGATTTGCGCAGCAGTGACTTGCCCCTCTATAAAGTTTTGGCTAATGAATGAACTGGGACCTGCTGTATGAGAATCTCCGAGTGCTAATGCACTGATGAGAGGTGTTTGTGTTGGCTGGCTGCGTGAGGCTCATGTGCTCAGCAGAGACGCTGCATTGTGTCATCCCCATCTCCCCTTTGGCAACAGGAACAGGTGAGGTGTGCCGATTGAGAGCTTTGTCTGTGTTTCTCTTACTGCTTGACATTCACTGAACTCTGGAGATCCTCCTGAAATTACAAGGAAGTGGCTGTAATTGACCAAGCAAATCAGCAGAGGCCCTGGAGTATTTTCCTGCCATCCCCCAAATAAAACTCAAGAGAATGTCCGAGTGAGGCCAAGTGAGGATACAGCAGGATTATGTCCAGTGAGGTCGCCCGAGTGAGTGGGAACGTTGATGTAGTACTAAAAGATAAAAAATAATACAAATATCTCAGAATGAAAAAGAGGTGCCAAGCACGTAGAACAAGCCAACATAGATGTCAACCCTCGAAAGACAACGAGAATTGAGAACTTTTGGTAGTAGGGGTTGATGCTGATGCCAGACGCCTCCCCTCACCTCAACTGAATGTTTTGGACATTTTCCGTGTAAGGCCGGACCCCATTCTCCTGACATTTTTTCGGGAGTTCATGTCTGAAAGCAGGACATAGGGGTGAGAAACTCAGGCTGGAGGTGCACAAAGCTGGCTCAACTGTCATATGCTGTAACCTTTAAGAGCTCAGCAGCATAATGTGGTCGATGGGTTTCAGCGCATGTTCGGTTTACTTCCTTAAGTTGGTGCTAGTTGTACTCCAACTGCATAAAGTGTCATGTTACATCTAATTTGGATTTACTGTCCTAGAGTTTTAAAAGGTTAGACAATTAAGTCCTGTAAGTGTTGGCCAGTGCAGTCTGACCTTTGCATCGAGCTAAACCCTGCACTGTGACACAGTTAGGAGGTGGGGGCTGTTTTTTTCCTTGGCTGAATCTGTTTATGATGTTTTATTGTCAGTGCAGCTTCATGGTCACAGCTTTCTTCTGCTTTTTCTCCAGAATGTCAGGTGGGGCCGGTCATTGCTGGCTGATTTGTTGCATGACGTTCATTATGTCCTTCTGTGACAGGGCCACACACCCTGCTTTCCTCTCCCCAAATCTATCGAGGTCTATTAGATGGTAAATCCTCGGTGAGATAGTTGGAGTCTGTGGATAAAGAGCAGTGTCACTTGTGCCCTTTCATAAAATGCTGCCGTCTAGAAGCTTAAATGGGCTCATTGTGTGGAGAAGTGGAGATGACGGACCGAACCCTGTGGAGCCCCATTAGAGATCAGAGGTCAACACAACTTTTTAAAACATCGGGTGTAAAAGCAGGTTTTATGCAAACCTTGGTACATCTCAAACGCTGTCTGCATCAAGTAAACATACAGTATGTGTTCCATTTAGAAAAAAGCATCTGTGTGAGCAACTACCTTTTAAGGGTTGCACCGATCAAGATGTTTTTTTCTTTCCTTGCCTTCCCTCTCCTCCCTTGAGATGTTTGTCTGTTTTTGGTTTGATTTCCCCTTTTCTATTTTTGAGTTTGAACTTTGACATCCGTACCTTCCCCAGGATGTCTGTCACAAACTGCAGTCCAACATTGTGACAATGCTTTTGTTCTCCCAAACCTCTTTATGAACTTCCTGTTTTCGTATCCTTTTTTCTGTTCTTTCCCTCAAGGTCTGGCGCACCTGATGTTAAACCGCCAAGGTATGGGGTCTATTGGTTTGCTTTTCCTTCCCAGCCACCTGATCACAACATTCCCCCTTCCCCTGAAATCATTTGAGTTAAATGTGCTGCACTAATAATTCCTCTCCTCTTTTCTCATATACTTGCCTCTTCGTTTTTTGCTTCCTGTCATGTTATGCTCACTACTCACTCAATTTTTGTCCGTCAAACCCTTGTCCTGACCACTGACTGAACTACTGGAACATCACCTTTGACCTCTGCAGTTTTTCGCCAAGGTAATTCATCTACGCTCAAAAAATCTCTTCGGTTTGGTTTCATGATGTTTTCAGAGGAAGTAAACAGGTGTCAACAATAAAGAACAAAGGGATTCAACTGCAAATACAGGACCACACACAAAGAAATGTAATTGCCTCTTCCTTTTAAAATAATCAGACATATAAAGAAAAACATATCAAGGTAATTGGTTCATTCTTGGGGCATTTGTGCACATCATTTGAATACAGTTATACCAAATAGAGCTGTTTTCTCAAATGTGTGATCGTTGGGTTGTGTATAATCATTGATCAATGGGTTGTAAATAGCACTGGCTTTAAATCATTGTTAGATTGCGGTAGTGTTTATGTATTGAAGTTGCGTATAATTACAGATTCAAGACAAGAGATGTCAAACCACGTAGCTGGCAGGATCGTACATCACTAAAGCGATGATTAACTGGAGTGTTGAATGATATCTGAATTATAGCCAAGCACTCCAATTGAAAATCTCAGAAGAGAAAAACACTCTCATCCAGTTCAATGTAGGTAAAAGACTTTGAGAGAAAGTCAACGCTCTTACTGCTTCATGTCGGGAGCTCTGACCTACATTAAGTCTACTTACTTGTGCTTTGGGTTTCTACCACATGTTGTGAGATTGAGATAAAAGCCTCCATCCTGTCTCCATGGTAATCATTTTTTTTCTCTAAACATAGAGAGTGGCTTTGATGACCCACTGACAGTATAATACTCTGCTCAAGTCTCCATTTTCCTCATCACCGAAATGTTCCTTTTCTCTGTTATCTCGACCGAGAATTTCCTTGGCATGAATTTTGACAAAACAAACCTCTTACAAAGGTTTTCCACATATTAGTTTTTTTATCGTAACAGCGCCAGACTTCTTTTTACAGGTCCACATAAAGGACAATCATTCATTAGCAGATTCTGTTTTGTTTTCAATAACACATCATTATATAGGCTGCTTTGTGGCTGTAAATAACAATAGCTCTTGATATTGTGTTTGAATAATGTTTTTCCCACTCCCTTGAAACACAAATATGCACAGATAAAAAAAAGTGTGGCAGTAGCCTGGGTGTTCTCATGTACATTTTCCGGTGGAGGACTGATTAACACTAATATTAAGGTCATTTACAGTATGAAAAGGCGTAAGCGAATACTTAACATTTTGATAACACCAGTTTGGCAGCGACTCTAAATGGTGCAGCTTGAGGCCGTCCTTGACTGTGAAATTAAAGATTAAAGTCTGGGTTCCTTACAGGCTTTGGGACAAACTCGTTTGTGCTCAGAAGAAGTAATCAGTCTATTTAAGGCCAAAAGATAATGTTGGAGTTAAGCTCATTCTTAAATTAATGTCTATACTGACAGAACAATGCACTTGAATGTACTTGATTTTACCACTGCCTCAAATATTTAGTCAATTGTACAGCAACTGTGTATGAAGAGCAGACCACTATGTGGTTTGTTGTGAAATGAGGCCTGAATGTAATTGCTCCATTTCATGCATCAATAATTATAAGTTAGTAAATGAGTGTAGAAACACCTCACCAAGCAATACTCACTTTCTTTAATACTTTAGTGACTTGATTGCATATGACTCATTAAAGTTATATTCTCCCATATAATAAACCCTTGCCTGAGGGTGTATTCAAGACTGTGTTTAGTTTTGGTTCCTGTTTATTTGGCCACAAAATAATTTCATCTCAATTATACAACACAGGCACCCCTCTCTAAAAGGAGTTCTGTACTTTCTCAATGAATTAAACGCTTCTAGCAAACTGCAGTGAATCCAGGAGTGGCTTCCGACTTTGCTTGTGCATACTGAGAAATCCAGATTTGCTGTCAGTGTTAAGATTATTCAGCAACAGGTGCCTATTGAGCAACTAAAGTGTTTGCACGTTCACACCTCGGCCTCCAGACCAGAAGGGCAAACTGCTTTCCCACTGTTCCACATGCCCACACTGGCCGACTTAGGTTTGGGTGCAACCAGCCGATAATTGATTCCCTGTCCCCTGAGCAAGGGACAAAGTCAACAACTGCCATCTGTGCCCCGGGCTTTTGTAACAGTTTTAAATTAATCAGCCGTAAAACTTAATATGAAAGAGCAATCCACATGTTGGCCTTTATTCATGTGGTATGGCCACTGCAGCAGAGTATATAACTGTAACAGAGGCAGGGACAGGTGGGCTAATATGAATCTGTTGCGGATAATGTCTTCCCACCTTATGGCAAGACATTTTCTTTACAGTTTGATGGGCCTTATACCGTGACAGCTAGGAGTTAATTTGTAGCTCTGGGCTGAACATTCACAGATACTACATTTTGGACATGGGCAAAGGGGCAATACCGTCTGCTGTTAACTGTCTCAAAGTATAACTTGTATAATGTTAAGGTGGCACACAAGACGCTTTATGTCCACCTTTATTTTGTAGCTGTGCACTTCATTGAATTGGCCGTGAACAGGGCCTTCAGGACTGACTAGCATTGTATCCTGAATTTAGAAAGGATGCAGATAAGGTGGGTGATGTAGAGAGAAGACAATCTGAGGAGAAGCAGCAGAGTCATGTAGAGATTGTTAGCGCTGCCATCTTATTCTGCTGAGCCTTCCCTTTCCGTTCATATGGCGATCCATCTGCATGGAGAGATGGTGCAGTGCAATGATCATATAGCTGCAGCCAAGGTAGAAGGTTGATGGCTCTGTCCCCCGCTGATAGCTGTCTGCTGCAGCATGCAAACAGTGCAAAAGTGCTCCATGCAGCATCTCTCAGCTGGTGCACAGACTCCAGTCAGTAACTCTAATGCCATTCCTTTGCAGTTGGGGCCAAAGTAGGTCCAGGAGCAAACACAGGCAATATTGCCTCACTCACAAGCTGGTTAATATTGTTGCTGCAGACAATGGCTGACTACAGTCAGCAAGGTAAGCAGGAAAGCAGAGATATGGCCTGCTACCAATCTAATAGCCTCCCACACACGTCTGATCCCTCAACGACCTTCAAGGGGACTTCAGGGTCATATGCTAGTGGAATCTTACTTATATATAGCTGGGAATGATAGGATGTACACAGGTTATAGTGTTAATGCTCTTGTTAAATGGATAATCTCATATCCTTTCTTAAATATTAGGTTAAATGTTAACAATGCCTTTGGGGAAGCACTTTCATTTCAATAATATTATCGCTTTTTTCAATCAGTGTTTGTTACCATCAGTGTCCTCCACTAAAGGTTAAGTTTAACATGTGGAACTCCACATTTAAACTGAACAACAACAGCATAAGAAGCTGCTGTCTGCTCAAAAGTTGAGTAACTACACTGTTCAAACAACAGAGACTAATGGCACCACTGATCCATCTGGCTTAAATTGGCCCTGGAGTTCAGAAGCCGACATTTACTCTACACACGAACACAGGCTTAAGAGACAGCCTATCCCTCCTGCTTGAAACAGCTTGCTCAGTGGCTCGCAGGCTGCCTCATATAAACATGGAGAGAAATGGTCTATGCTGACCTAAAACAGCCCACTCATGATTTAAAGAATTGTTTATGCAATAGTCAGCATAATTTCTGTGGTTCAATGTAAAAATGTAAATACCAAAAGTTAGCGCAATGGAATAGCAAATTATACTGTAGATTGAAATATTGTGAATACTACGAGTGAATGTCAGAATGGGTTAATGCTGTAAGGTACTGCTGCAGGGTACTGTATGTATGGGCAAGGTAAACTACATTTGTTTTGCTCATATGGGGGGAAATATATGTGCTGTCCGAATTGTACTAAACATTTAACACACTCACTGTCAATTGTATTTGAATTGTTGGTTGAATTAGATGTCTCATGAAGCCTGACACATTTGTATTGATATTTTTTTAAGATGGCCCCCTCTGAAATTCTTCCATTTGTGTAAAATGGACCCAGGCATTTTCTTTGATTAGCTGGACATTCTAGTTTTTATTAAACTACGCTTGAATAAGCGTCAACAGTTCATCTTTTTAGGGCAGTTGGGTAAACATAAGAGTATTTACAGAACTAAAGCCGTATATGTGGGATCAACTAAAGTATAATATCATTCATCGTAATGAAGTAAGCATGTTACCCAGTGTAGCACTATGACTCATCACAGTTTCTATGGCGGTCTCTGAAACAGGATAAAGCTACCGTTTATGCTGGTTGCACAGAAAACGCTTTTGTTGGGATCAGTTGTTGCTGGATGTATTGGCTTTGTTGACAATTAGAAAAAATAGAGAATATCACCAGTTTATACTACAATATGTAAACAATACACAGATCTCCCGCTGACATCATATTCATCTATTATAATGTAGAGGGATCCTGTTGCGTTTATGAGAACAACTCTACAAGGGTGCGTTCAAATTTGAATTGATATTAATCAACTCGTTTTAGCCTCATTTCCCCAACTAAAGCCCCCGCTCTGGGAGTGGATCTATAGATAAGATAAGTCTAATGACACTGCATCAGCAATCTAAGATGTTTTTCCTCCCGACACAGGACAGGAGGAGTCAGTTGCTACGTTCAAAGGCAATGAGTTCTTCAGCTACAACCTGTCCCAGACTCCCATTCAGAGCAGCTTGGACGAGATCACGCTGTCCTTCCGAACCCTCCAGAGGAACGGCCTGCTGCTTCACACGGGGAAATCCGCTGACTATGTCAACCTGTCCCTGAGGAACGGAGCTCTGTGGCTGGTCATCAATCTGGGCTCCGGTGCTTTTGAGGCCCTGGTGGAACCTGCCAGTGGGAAGTTTAATGACAACGTCTGGCATGACGTTCGAGTGACACGCAACCTCCGCCAGGTGTGTATACCATGTATATCTTCCATGCTTCTAGAAAGAGATACAGTTTGCGGGTTTTATTGATCCTGTCAAAAAGTCAGCAGCTGATAGAAAAGGTTTTTAAAAATCACATATGTCTGATATACCTTATCTTGAACATTTTGATCAGATCCGGGTAATACCAGTTTGATGGAACGAGTGATAAAGTCCTAAGGCGACTACCAGTGTACTGTATTGGTTAATGTTTAATATTTCTGCTGTGCTGGATTGCCACTCTCCCGTTTTTCCACATTCTGATAGATATTACAAGCTCACGTTAGGTCATGGCCCTCGTTCTCGTGAAATAGATTGCTTTGTTGGAAGTCTGTCCTTTTATAATCACCGAATCGCTTTTTTCTGCACTCGCAAGATTGCTATAAAGGTCATTTTAACTTATTGAAAGAAAGACTCTTTTTAGAGCAGTATCCATCATTTTCATTTATCCTGCATGCCTGATGAAGTCTCTGGAGCCTGTTCATTCGCTATCTTTACAGATCAATAATGTCTCCCACAGATTTTAAGATTTTTAGTAAATTAACTTCACCAACATTCCCCGAAACTAATTTGTGTGGCTTTAGGCAGTTATTCACCACTGCAGGAGCAGGTCATGCAAGTAAAAAGTGAATTCAGCCAGTGCATGTGTCAGACCTTGTACTTCTCTTTTTTTTACATTCTATAAGCGAAAGGAAATATAACAAATTATACACTGATATTTTCAATGTTTCAAATTACCATTTTCCACTTACATGAATACATGCTCATGCAGCGTGAAGTAGTCATACCCCAGTCACTAGGAATTATTTTACTCTAAATCTTCAATCTTCACTCAGCTGAGTACATGTTAATTTGTTAATTATCTTAATTACTTGCAAGTTTCATTTCTCCATTCAGTATGCAGCTTTTACATTTCACTTACTGCTTATTCTACATTGTTCTTCTGTACTCCAGCTAAGTACAACTTGGCCATAAGGTTTCATACTCATTAAAGTTAAAGGGCACAGGGCACAGCGCTGGAATCCCAAACTAATTCACGTCGAGGATGTGTCTGTTGCGTTAAATGTTCCCTTTTGGAAGGGTTTTCAGTCGTTAAACAGTAAGAAGTCTTGCTACGATACCTTGAAGCTTCACTAATTAATGCTTTTTAATTTTAACACTGAATTAATAACATAGTTTCAGTGAAAACCTACCGACAATTACCCATTAATGCAGGTCTATGGAGTGTTTTTAATTTGCAAATTTGTATCATCCGTCTTGTTGCGTGGACGAGTGGCTGACAAGCAGCAAAGCAGTTTTGATAAAGAGGCTTCTTGAGCTGCACAGCAGGACAAACTGTGGACACACAGAATTAACTGCCTGGTAAAAAAAACATAAAGACAAGTTCCTCGTGAGTTGGTAGAGACCAAAAAAGAGAGTAAATATCAGAATTACATCCACCGAAACTCTGAATGTTAATTTAGCAGTCTTCCAATTTGCCAACAGCTTTGTTCATACAACTTATACTCGTTTATTTAATTTTTTGGACACTTTACTCTTTACCAAGTAGAATGGCTCTCATATACCTCAAGGCCCAACAGTCAAGCTGCACTAAATTGCACAGCTATGCTCCAGTATGTTCACCAGTTACTCACTGACAGTTTCTCATTGGACGGGTTGTGTGCGATGTATTTTTGCCAACATTTTTGCCACTAAAATCAGCTCCAGAAAAAAGTGCAGCCACTGTAAGTTGCAGTGTTCTCAACATATTTGGAACACAGCTAATAATATTGTAATGTATACGTTTAACATATTCATCAGATGGACCTGATGACACGGGTAATAAAATGCCAGAGCTGTGCTTAATTAATATTTTTGCAGCATTAACGCAGTGGGTCAGCACATTGTTAACTCTTTGTGTTCAGTCTGACAATGCACTTGGCACATATTGGGAAGCGGATGCAGAACGCTGAGGGACACAAATGGCATCAGTTCAAACAGAACTCCATTGAGCCAAGATGTAATTTAATATTCTCACCTCAAAAATTTGCCTCTGGTCACTTACTGTAACGAGTGTATCTAAGCCACGGCGACAACATGTTTCTCTGCACAGTGCGATGCATTTAAATGATTAATTGCTTTGCGAAAGCAGGACTCATTTCGTATCTAACTCTCTAATCATCCCCACCAATATATTCTGAACTTGTCGTATTAACCTGCATATAAGCTTCCATCTTCCTGCACATCTATTTCCTCACCCTGGCTTCCAGAGGAGCGGAAATCCAATGCTTAACCCTTAATATGCTTTCAGCCATGCATTTGATCCCTGTGTAAATTGCTTTCCCCCTCAGATAAGTTACGTCCCTGACACGTTGATAGGAGGAACTGTAACTCTCAAGAGAGTTCTGGTGGAAACATTTTATTAGATCCGGTGGAGCTTTTCAGGCTAGAATTCCACCTATTTCCATCTCCCCTTCCATCTTCTGCTGTCATGGTCAAACTGATTGGGGCTTTATCTCTCTCCTCTTCTGACCTTTATTAATGATCTATGCATATATTTACAGGACTGTAGAGTAGGCTACACACAATTTGCCAACATACACCCGCTATATCTTTTGTTCCCTTTAATTACATCACTCTCGTCTCAGTGGAACTATTGGCTCCACTTACATATCAGTGTTTTGCTCTCAGACATGCACTGAAGTCTGGACATTCTCCTGACACAACACAGAGGGACTGTATGTGACATGGCAAATGTCATTTGAGTCATTTGCTCCGGATATTTTACGGAACTTCTGCCAGGCCCTCGTAAACATGTCGGAAGAATGTCTGAGTGAGCCCATCAGAGAATACATCAGGAAAATGTCAAACATGTAGAGGAAGCAGACAAAGTGACAAGAGATATGAGAGTTTTTGGTGATTAGAACCGATGCCGGTATTGATGGGCTCCACTGGTTACTTGTTGGGATTGATTTTAAGACTTTACTGATCACCATTAAGACTTGCCTCGGCTGACAGGCTTAGACCCCTCTGCTTTTGAAAGACCTGCTTGAGGAGACAAGGCTTGCATATTCAGTGACTTTTTTTTAATTCACTTTTTTAAAACCCATTTGCCAGACTTGCCCTCATTCGTATTCATATTCATTGTGTTAATAATAACATTACTGCAATGGGTACAAATTATTTTCATTGATAACATAAAATGAAAAACCCTAAAACAAACCCCATTAAAGATTAAACTGTTCAACACTAAACTAATGTGTAGTGAAGCTGCAGCGGCTGTTTTACCCGACAACAAAAGGAGCAGGTCCCTCATCTTACGTATAAATTGCTCTCTGATATTTAGTTTTCTTTGATACTGCCCTGATTTTGACTTTGAATTGTGTTAATGTCTTTTCTCCACTCACGCCCTGCCGTTTTAAAAATGATGGTCAATGGCTTGAGACCAATTAGCTGAATATTTGAACAAGCGTGTCTTGTAAGAGCTGTTAGTTCTCATTTTAAAATAAAATACAATTCATCACAGGCAATGCAATTAAAAAATTATTTTACAGTAGATTATTCTGAATATCTCCCCCCCCAACACACACACAAATAATCATCCTTTTTCACTCATTATTCCAAAGTGGGAGCTGTTACGTTTTTACAGCAATACTCGATAACTGTAGGCTCATTGTCATGGCAACAGGCGTATCATTTTTTACCTATATAGCCCTGCTCATTCCCATTGTCTCTGTGTGCTAATGTCTTCCTTTCCTTTGTTCCTTTGTGGTAATGAGACTCATTCTACATAATCGTCTTTTATTGCTGCAAATATAAGTAATGTAGATTGCCATCTTCATATCTCTAATCTTAAATAAATTGAGAAACTCGAAGCATTGATATTGCTCTGGAGCCATTTGAAGTCATTTTCATGATACACTGCCTCGCCTGTAACCCTGCTTGTACATCAGAAACCCGGTTCTGCAGAGAATATTGAACTAAAGCACGAAATAATTAGGGCAGTTATTTCTGTTTGACTTCAGGTCTCTTCATGTCTCGCTTTTTGTTTTCCTCGCACTCCCCACATGGATCCTCTAGGTGACGATCTTGGTGGACGGCATTCTCACCACCACGGGCTACACCCAGGAGGACTACACCATGCTGGGCTCCGATGATCTCTTCTACATAGGGGGCAGCCAAAACACAGCTGACCTGCCAGGCTCCCCAGTCAGCAACAACTTCATGGGCTGTCTGAAAGACGTGAGTACAGATTTGACCTCGGTCTCGCTGGAAATACTATCCTGCCCTCCCCTAACCCTTTCCTCTTTGCAGAGCATGCTCTGCTCATTGAAATTCCCCCCCTCACATTCATATTGATTCCCCTGTTGTAGGTTGTTTGAAGGAGAAACATTTAGCTGAGAGGCTGAGCGTATGCATTTATGGGTTCCTGTGGGAATCCCTTTGAGAGTGTAGCACCTAATATATGTTAGAAACAGATATATCCTCTCAGGTTCATCCCTGAAACACAGTCTGAACTGAGTTTCCATCTCCACTTTCACATTTTAGAAGCTTTGCAGCTGCGGCCTGTTCCTGTCACATTGATTATCTTGAGCAAGCAAGTTAAGATCATGTACTTTGCAATAAAGTTAGTGTAGGCAAAGCAATGAATTATGGGTTAATGCCCAATTTCAGCCCGGTCTCACAAATTTTTAATGAAGTGAGCAATCTCATAAAAAGCAAATGATGTGCTGTGTGCATTAAAAAGTAAGACATTCTTTCCCCTTCCTGAAGAGGGATTTGGAGGAGACATCACTAAAAAAGGCTGTAGTTTGATGTTTCAATGAGGTGCAAATTAAGTGCACGGACATCACAGTGTATATCATTTTTTTGGGCCAATACCCGACTTAAACAAATAACTTTTCTTCCCACGGAGACACTTGCGACAAAAAGAGTTAAAGCCATTCATTCCGTAAACACTTTTAAACCGGTATTAAGCTCTGCACTTGAAGCCCATTGGCCGGCTGCATGGGATTCAGCCGTGAGCACAAAGCACCAAGGACAGAACGGACGCATCCCTTAGAAACGGGATACACAAAATGCTCAATGCACAGAGTAGAAATAACCTGAGTAAGCTAGTAACAGCATCGGCTTGTAGAGCGAAGCACAGCGAACAGCGATTGTGATATGTGTGAGAGTCGGAGCTTGACGCATTACGAGGACACGGTCATGTTGCCCGGTTAAATGATTGATGACACATTTGAATATCATTGAATGAGACAGAATGTGTTTAGAGTGGTGAATCTTATCCACAACAAGTAATGTCTGTTTCAAAGTTCAGACACATGATGATGCATTAATAGAAAGTTTTAATGTCCACTTCAGCCCAGACCGAAATGTCTAGGCCATTATCGCATGGATCGTCATGACATTTGGACAAATGTTTGTAGTGCCCTAGGGATGAATAATGCAGACTTTTATCCCTTAATAATTCCTCTAGCGCCACCATGAGGTTGACATTTGTCGTTTTAAATACAATGGCTCAACAACAGTTTTATTATTAAAGATAATATTTTAAGGACTTTTTTACCTGGAATTTTACTCCATCATCTTCAGGTTAAAACTTAAATTTGGCCCATAACCAATAATGTGTAGATCACATCTACCAGTGAGGTTATGTTTTAGGCTGCGTTTGTTTGTCTGTTATCATTAATTTAGCAAGATTATACAAGCAGTACTGGACAGATTACCCGGACACCTGGTGGAAAGATGTGGTAGGGGTCCAAAAAATGCATAAAACTTTGGTTCGTATCCCGATGACAGGACGCTTCCAGAATATTTTGTCACTTACTTTAACATTGTGAGATAAAATCGTTTTTCAACCATTTCATTTATGTCTCAGATAATAAGTCATGGCTTTTGATGAAGACTGCTATTTGAAAAAAAAAATAATTCAGATCCCAATAAGAATCTGGATCTAGTGAATTTAAATGTGGTTTTATAAGGGGACTGTTGGGCCTTGGTGGAGGAATGTGCTCTACTCTAGTTAACATGCTCTAACAGACTTAAAGTTGAGTGGTGAGGTTCTATAAACATGAGCTAGATAGCATTATGGAAATGTGTAGCATATAGTGAGCATGGAAGTTTGCAGCCATATAATTGTGTCCATTAAACTCTCCAGTAAATGCATAGAGGTAATTAGTATTGTGTGCTACACTTTCAGCAGAATTTGTTAATTAAGCACATTAACATATGAAAGCACTCAAGCATTTGCTCGATGATTCTTACATGGAGAGGCTGCATAATTACTCTGCAGCGTGAATACACTGAAATGAAAATGAGTTGTTATTTACGGACAGGTTATTGTTAGTCTCCACGCTGCAACCTCCGCTCTGTGGGCGGCGGTGCTGGTGGTGGTGGTGGTGTTCAGACTTACTACTACGGTGTCACACAGATTTTGCTGTGGGCACGCGGAGTATGACAGGATATGGAGTCACGATGACGGGATGACAAACCGGAGGAGTCCCGCCACAGAGGGTGAGCGGCGGCAGGGGCAGAGATGATCAGATGTGATCCGCCCGGCAGCTAAAATCCAGGAGCCCGGTTGAAAGGCGGGTCAGTCCCAGCCCTATCCGTGAGTGCGCTGGTTAACCAGGGGAACAAAACTCTAAAGACATACATATTCATTTAAAATAGAGAAGTGAGAAGCGCCCTAACATGTGAATTGTATAAGCAGTGGATATATTTCGGGGGATAACTGACGTATCTTATTGCACGCAGAGAGCTTGGGCCATGACCAATCTCTTTAGACGTCACATGATAATAGATGTGAGTGCTGCTGGGTGGAGGCCATCAGGTTCATCAGGTACATAAAAAACAATGGCCTCTTTCAGACAAATGTCAAGACTACGAATACGAGCGGGGAGAGATGAATTGGTCTCTGAAGTCGTCCTGGTCTGCAGTGCAGTGTGCCCACAGGATATCCCACACACAACATCATTAGGTTCCTCTGCTTTAAGGCTTCAGAGCTGGTTCTCAATTTGGCTAAGAAGAATGTGTTAGCAGCAGAGAAGGTCACGCGTTCTCCAGGCTGCTGTTATTCTTCACTTCTTGAGCACTTACGACTCTTTGGGACTTTGTCAGTCGACATTGGACGTGTTTTTTCCTCGTGGTCCTGAGCCAACTGAAGTGGTGAAATAGGATTCCACTTCCTGTATTGTCCTTTTGGATTATAGAATATGCTTGTGGAGGTCACAGCTTGCAGTTCTGTAGCCATCGATGCATTTTTTTGTTAGACGCGATGTTCCTGTAGTTGTAAACAATGCCTGTGCTGCTTTGAGTGGCCGTCTTCCCGTTTGAAAACGGCATGTTACACCCTTTTCTCGATGGTCCGTTTCACCATCTGATTTCACTGCTTAATTAGTCACACTGAGCCAGTGTGAAGTGTGATATTGGCTCAAATTGCCTCACGGCTCCGCTGTTAGTCCTCCGTGCAGTGTGGTGCGTCACCTCGGGCAGTGGCTGGTCGCAGAGTGATGTGGCAGATAACAGTGGGCTCGGGGTGACTTACCACTGATAGAAAATGAGACAAGGATTGCTGTCTCCTGCTGTGCATATTGATGAGTTCGGAATATAGGAAGTGGGAAATAACAAGACGTCGGCACAGAGGAGCCGGGCCGGGCGTTGTATTGAAGTATGCTTTGAGTATCAACAGGGTATTATGCATCATGTATTTGGTTTAAGTATGTATATTTAAATGGGGGTGGGGGCTTTCTGCGCTTCCTGTGATTGATCTCGACTATCAAATCAATAGCCACAACAGACACTGTGGCAGTGGGAGGTCTGCTGTTCAGCCGCTGCAGTTAAATCCAATTTTTCCTCCACTGTTGAGCTGCTTCTGCATCACGAGCTCCAAAATAAAAACACACAAGAGTGAAAACGGGTGCCCTCTTACATTAACCTCTTTAAATAACGACCATAAATAATTGTGTGACGCTTGTCGAGTCCACCTTTCTTCCTTCCACATGACTCAAACAGAAGTGAGTCAGCTAAAGCCCTTCAATGTTTGCGTCTTAATCTAAATGCATTTTCTGATGCATGACAGTTTTGAAGTATTGTGTGATAAAGCAGAAATGTCCAGAAGAAACAACCAACCCAGATGCGGAGAAGAAGAATGTCTGGACTTTGAGTAGCCGTTAAATACAAAGTGTTCAGTTTTACAAGCTTCCTCTTTATAATTAAAGGTGCCTGTTTATGTAACACAACTCTGGGAATTAAAGCCTCGGGACATTTCTGTCACAGCTCTGAGTGAGAGGAGGATTCGACGTGTTTGCAGCTGCTCGTCCCTGTGGACGTTACTGTGTCCTATCAATCCTGGTTTACATTAATGAGCCATATTCAACCTTTGCACTGAATCAATTGCTCTTTCCAGCTGTCTTCTCACTGTGACATCTCTCTCATTTATTAGGTGGTCTACAAGAACAATGAGTTTAGGCTGGAACTGTCACGGCTGGCGGAGCAGCAGGACTCCAGGATCAGCCTCCACGGGGACCTGATATTCAGCTGCGAGAACGTGGAGGCCCTGGAGCCGGTCACCTTCGACACGCCGTCGGCCTACTTGACATTGCCCAGGTGGAACACGAAGAAGACGGGCGCCATATCTTTCGACTTCCGCACCACAGAGCCCAGCGGCCTGCTGCTGTTCAGTCACGGCAGCCTGCAGGGAACGCAGCCCGACAAGAAGCCCAGGGCCGACTTCTTCGCCATAGAGCTGCTGGATGGATTGCTCTACCTGGTCATGGACATGGGCTCTGGCAGCATCAAGATGAAAGCCAGTAACGTGAGGCTCAGTGGTGGCGAGTGGTGCCACGTGGAGTTCCACAGGAAAGGGCGCAACGGTGAGATAATCCAGCCTGTTTGTGGAGGCAGAAGGAGCCTCCTGTCCGCTTCTGTTACTGGTCTCCAGTTTCAGCTGTGGTGCAGAAAAGATTCCAAACTGTGAAATCCCCATATGCTAACACGGATACAGTCACATCAGCACATCCTCGCAAAAATCTGGTTGCATATTAGGATTTAAAAAGAACAATATTTTAGTTGCTATAATATATGTATGACATTTTTAAATCCGTGTTAACCTATTTCACAAGTGGCCAATTACGCGGTCACACAACTCAACTTAGGAAATGTCTGCCTTATTAGTGCAATCCAAATGTCTGCCTTATTAGTCTGAGGCAAAAAATGATTACACACAGTGTCTTCGCCTGCTTCCTTCACAATTCTATAAATAAGGTTCCCTCCTTCTCAGGCGGATATGACAATGCACATTTGTCATTTAATTCTTCAACTTTCCAGAGAGAGTTTTAGTTGCAGTGTCAGTTCCCAGAGACTGGCAGTGCAGTTTCTTTGTCTTTTTCAAGAAGCGGAGGCCGGTGCCCACTTCCTCATTCTCACAGTGTGCTCTCACTTTTCACTTAGCACAACCCACACACACCTGTCTTCATTTTCAGCTACAAAAATGTTGTATCAGTCCAGGTTGACTCACTGCTAATGCCCGCCCTACAGGCTTTATCTCCGTGAACAGCCAGAGCATCCCCTTCGCCACTAATGAAGGCAGCGAGATCCTCGACCTAGATGGGGACATGTATCTCGGAGGATTACCCGAGGACCGCCAAGCTCTCATGCTGCCCCCTGAGGTGTGGACCGCCTCCCTCGGCCTCGGCTACGTTGGCTGCGTGAGGGACCTCTTCATTGACGGGCAGAGCCGCAACCTGTGGAGGCTGGCGGAAGTTCAGAGCGCCACAGGTGTCAGCAGCTTCTGCACCAGAGAGACTCACACGCGGTGTGCCAAAGACACGTGTCCCAACGGCGGTCACTGCAGAGAAGGCTGGAACCGCCATATTTGTGACTGCAATGGCACTGGGTACCTCGGTCTGAGCTGTGATAAGGGTGAGATGTCGTGAGAAGGATGGTGCTGGTGGTGGTGGTGGTGGTGGTGGTGATGGTGGAGGGGGATGATAGGTGATGGTGAATTGCTGCTGCAAACCTTTTAACACACCTTCGCCAGTGTTTTATTTATCAACCCAGCAGCATAGTGGCTTTAAAGTGCCGGCACAGATGAAAAGATGTGGACATTTCATTATCAAACCTTAATGCTGAAACCTGGCAACAATTATCATTTTATTTGCAACTGCAGCACGATCATCCACATGCTGTATGATGTCATATCGATTCAAATGAGAACCATGATATCAGGACAAAACAACCTCTTCTTTCCTCTGCTAAGCAGTCGAGGAGACATGAAACATACAATAGAAAATTCAGCAGTGTTAGATTTGAGCCATTCAAAAATAAATTACAGTATTTTCGTACAGTGCAGTGATTCATTAATGAAGTGTCAGTATCATGAGGTTAGGAGTGTGATGTGTGTTTCTTCAGAAATGCTGTGCCGCTCCGGCAGAGTGATTCAGGCCGAAATCACTCTGCATTTACCATGCAGATGGTTTTCTCACAGTGAGGCCAAATTATGCAGATCTATTGGCAGCTAATAGCATGAGGGATATATGGAAATCCCTCTTGTATTGCGCTATGATGGGTATAAATCCTTCAGAAATTTGATTGCTGCTGCAATCTTGCCGCTGTCTTTGCATGCTCCAGGCTGTTTCTGCCATCTGGTGCGGCTGATGAAAACTGCAATCTGAAATTATATCACGGTGTACCTGAGATAAGCTCTAAGAGAAATTAGGTTTCACACCATAAATGCCACTTTGTGGTTTTCATTTGCTGTTGTGATTCCCTCTGGTGTTCACTGTGTGCTAATGCCTCGTGTTTTCTGAAACCTGCAGAGGCCACCACGGTGAGCTATGACGGCAGCATGTATCTGAAGGTGGTGCTGCCAAGGACGCTGCACACGGAGGCCGAGGACGTGTCCCTGCGCTTCATGTCCCAGAGGGCCTTTGGGTTGCTGATGGCCACCACGTCTCACCAGTCAGCGGACACCCTGCGTTTGGAGCTGGATGGAGGCAGAGTCAAACTCACTGTGAACCTGGGTAATGCTGCTGCTGCTGAACAGGCCAGCAGATAATTCTACTTGACCTTTCAGGACGTGTGACCCAGCAAGAGTTCCCATCCTATTCGTTTCTGACTCAGACTCTCTCATACCCATACACACATATACAATAACTACAGTTGCTTAAAAAAATAAAAGCAAAGCAAATATCTTAAATAAAAGACCCCAGGGTTTTTCCAATGTATCCCATTTAAATCTATAGAACTGGAAATGAGTCAATTAGGTTGTTATTGTATAACAAAGATTTGCATTTTCATTTTCAACATTATTGCTGTCAGCTACTTGTTTGTTATTTAATTATAAGAAATAAGATAATTAAAAATTTTAAAACTAAATCTAAAATCTGACTATTTCCCTCGATAGCATATTCTGCTCCCAACAGATCTCTTTTTTAAAGTAAATACAGCTTCCGTATTAATTAATTTAATAATTTCCATACAAAATTAAATACAGCAAACGGTAGATGAAAAAATTTTAGCAATTAAAACTTGAACTTACATTTAAATTAATATTTTTTTTCAACTGATATTTTGATTTCACAAGTGCTTCATTTATGGATGGGATTGAGAGATATAATTAGTCCTTTTGGGACACACACTTTTTCCCTGGCAGCTGACTGGGTTTTATCATGATGCTTGCAGAGTATCAACAATTAAAATGATTGATTAAAGAATGAACTTTTTTGATATCTTCTGGATTCAATCCCTAAACTAAATATTACTCTTAAATGACAAATTCAAGGACAGTGCGTGATTGTCTTTGTAGGGAAACAAGTTATGTTTATATGCAGTGTTAATTAATACCCAAATTTCCCCCAGGGGGATCAATAAAGGATTTCCTTATTTTAATCACCACAACACACTGAGGTCCGATGTGCATCATGCATAAGAAAAACAGATACAAAATAATCATATTGATATTTTATATTTATGTTTATTGATATTATTATAACGTTAAGTAGAATTATTTTTATGTAGGACGGTTTTGTCTTTATTGGAAATATGACCATATAGAGAAAGACAGGAACTGACAGGGACTGAGAGGGAGGAGGATGAGATGTAGCAAAGATTCTCAACCGGAATACAAATGAAGACATCCGTTGTTATATGTTATGCACTTTAAACATTTATCTACTGTGGTGTGTCAAAATGTGGATTAGAACCTGTTCTCTTTTTAGGTTGGTAACATGGAGGAGGCAGGGGTTAATGACCTATAGTATAGCAAGCCACCAGGTGTTGATCAGGACATTTTGGCTTCACTTTTCAGGACCAGTCATGTCGTCCATCTTTATTGACAGTCCGTGCTTTCTCTAATGAAAATAAAAAACATGTAGGTACCATACAAAACTCACCATATCAAGAAAACATTAATCTTTAAAAACAATTTATATGGAGGTGTATTAAAACTCAAGTACCCTTTTAAGCAACTGTAGGTGTGTATATATATTCTGCCTTTTCTCTATGTCCCACCTCTCTCTCTCGCTCTATCTCTCTCAGTTCATCCACTGGTCAGGTCCCACCTGACCGTCTCAGCTCTTTCAGCCCTTCAATGGCTTGTCTGCAGTTCAAGGAGAAGGCAGTCAGGGACCAGATCCACCATTATGCTGAGACATAACCACTTAGGCTGCTCGTGCCGTGGATGTGGCCATTGTAGTTCCCTCACCTCGCATTCACGGCCCTGTCCACTTTAAAGTTGCTTCCCTGAACATAGGACACACATGGACGCACACACATGGACGCACACACACACACAAACACGTGAAGTAGAAAGTCACTCTGGTCTCTGGCTGTCTGTATCCACTGCTCTGTGATGGTTGACAGTTCGAGAGCACTCCTCAGCCACACGACTTACACCAATATATTCATGTACAGCTGAATAAATTGATTGCATTATTCAGATACATGGATGTGATGGATAGAGGAATCCATTTTAAGGCTTAAATAATTAAATACTGCAGATGGGTTTGGAAAATATTATCTGTTGTAGACACGAGAAAACGCTAGCGGCTGTTGTCATGTGTTTCATGGTGTAAGGCTCATTGTGGCTGCAGGTTGTGCAAATCGCCTCTTTCCTCTGTATTTAACGTGGGAAATATGTTAACATCAGGCCTGCAGCACAAGCAGGAGACTTCAGTTAACAGTGGTTTGAGTTCAAGAGGGATTAACAAGGTTCGGCCATTTGAGTAGAGGTTCTCCACTAAAGTAGATCAGACGTATTAAATCACACATTCTACACTTTCTCCGTAGATCTGAGTGAAATTAATCACCCACATGAATCTGTGCATCTCTAATGATGTTATGGAGGCAATCCGACATGTTGGGTGAGTGAGAGCTCAGCTGCCACTACGACCCTGTGAATACGCTGCTATTCAGAGAGATTTAACATCTCTTTCATTGATACAAAGTTGTATTTAGATCAAGTTCATATATATAGTGAAATAAATGAGTTTTATATTGAGAAATCTCGAATATCAGCCATTTGGAGATGACGCCTAAACATATCTCAACTAAAAACTATGTAACTTTGCACTTCTTCACTTTAGTAAAATAAAATTCTGCACCGATAATGTTTACATGTTGTGCTATGGATTGCCAGAGGTACTTGGGGCTACAACTGTGCGATTTCATAGAGGATATTAAATCAATTGTAAACCCTGCGAAAACAAAATCTTTCCTTTATGAGACTTATGATACACTCTATTCATTTCGAGAATTTCATGTTTGAGTCAACAAGACGTCAACACAATATTGAAAGAAAACACACTAAGAAAATGATCTGTCTCGAAGCTGAGATGATTATATCTCTTGAGAAACCGTTTATTGCAGATTGTGCATAATTCCTGTAATTGCCGTGTTGTTCAGTCGCCACTCGCACCTGCTCTTTGCAGTAACATCAATGTGCTGCTTCTTATTCTATTTCAGATGTTAAAATTTTCATCATTACCTCGCTCAGAGCCAGCAGAGGTTTCCTTTTTTTTCATACCCGTTATCTGTGTCAGACGATTTTCCTCACGGCAGTGCACGCTTGCCGAATTACTCCAAAGCACATATCAGAAAAACTATCAGAAACAGTCAAATCCATTTGCTCCTGTTGAAACGTATGCAGCCGTGTCAAGAGTCGATACCGACGCTAAAATACGTTTACTGGTGCACCTCTACTTTTATGGCCAACCAAACTCTTATTGATCCAAACTTTGATCCGCTCTATTGTCCTTCCAGCAGTGCCAGCAGGACCACATGCTGAGGTTTTTTCTTTCACTCGACGTTCCCTCGGTTTCTCTAATGTTATGTGCGCTGCGGGGAGGAAAGTGGCGGTTTAGACTCTCGAGGCTGTCCCCGGATGGTGGGCTCTCAAAAGCACTGAAGTGTCTGCAGAATGTACCTTGAAGGATGTGAAATATTCTCCTCTTTTTGTGCTGTTTCTTTCTTTTTTCCTTTAATCTCACCATCTCACTCTCTCTCTCACCAGATTGTATCAGGATAGACTGTAATCTCAGTAAGTGTCTCCTCTGATTATTTACTCTAACATGATTTCGAGAACATGCTCTGTGGTGTTACCATGTGCCTCTTGCTCTATTCCCTTATGAAACAGAACATAATTAATTTACTCTGCCCCACAATTCTCCTTGTTTACTGTTGCTGCTCCTCTGCTCATCTCAAAGATAAGAACAAGAATAAGCCTTTACTGTTGTACGCCGCAGTATAATTGCATACTTCCGCACTGTGCTCGTCGAAAGCACATTTTAGCAACAATCTAAATTCCACATTGTCTCATAATTGCAATGTAAATATGTTCTAATCAAATCTGACATGCTGTAGTGCTGACAATAACACCATCATTCATTTGCCTTTGACGAACATCTGATAATTTGGTTCAATCCAGTTCAAGTGCAATCAACAATAATTTGTAGGCAGAGAGGCAACGCTTGGTCTCAGTTTGGAGGGAAAAAATGGATTTCATTAGTAGTTAATCACAGTGCGGTGGCAGAGCGGAGATCCATTTAAAGGTTAGCCTGATATCTGATCGATAGGTAAGTACGAGACAAGTGTGTTGAAAAGTGTGAGAGCAAATAGTTTGTTGCAGACGACTCGTTCTATTTTAGGAGAGCGACTATGTGAGGGTATGTTCTAATCAAGAAGAGCCAGAACCTCAGATGTTTTAAATGAGGAATCTTTGAAGTCAGTCGCTGTTATCTGTCCTTCTTATGCACTAAAGGGTTTAATCAAAGAACCAGAGGATTTTTCTGAATCGGGGCCATAAAGGTACCACCATTTACAAAGAGAAGACAATTATATTTCTGACATCCATGTACAATTCCTGTTATGAGATGCCCATTTACTGTTAATCATTCCCTGTCATAGGAAATAACAATTCTGAAAAAATCCATATATTACTGTTAGTACTGTAACTGCTCTTTATTATTATTAAAAAGAAAGACAGGACAGGGGCCTAGCAGACCCCTTGCTCCACCTCTGCATCCGCCCCTATACCAGCTCAGATATAAAATGCAGAGGAAACGCAGATCGACTACACTGTGTAAATGTATGAAATGTATAAAATCCTTCAACATGAAAAATGGCTTAGTTCAAGAACAGTCCGGGAAACCTGACCATAAAGTGAAAAGCGTCCATCAAATGCATTTTCATGAATTTAAATGAGCGAACATAATTCGATTGATTAAAAGGCAGATGAACGCCAGCGGCAGATCTTCCTCCGTGTTAGCGGGATGGATTTTTACTGGTTTCCTACGCTCTGGTGAAATGGAGAGGTACTTTGGGGTCGCGGCGTGATGATGTGGGAATTTATGATGCAGATTGTTGCTCTCACCTGATAGCGAGCGACAGGCAATTTGAGTTTAGGTTCGGGGTGAGAAACAGATAAAAAGCTGCTGCCAGTGGAGAGGTGAGCGGCTCTCTGATACAGATCATCCAATACAGAGGAGGCTTATGAAAAGTTATCGCTATAATCGAGTGCTGGCTGAAAGCTTGTTTCCACTCCTCATGAATGAATAATATTTCCTGGCTTCTCTAAAATAAAACATTTAACTGCTCATTTTTCCAGCCGCTTGAATATTGGAGCCGTTAGATCGTATTTATGATCGCTGCAGCAACTGTTTCTCTCACACATATTTTGACTTTACACCTGTGATAAAATCTATAACCAACAGTCTACACTGTAAATTTGTCTCATCTCAATCTATTGATCCGAAGGTTTAGAGGCTGCAAAGCAAAAAGGGACACTTTAGCTGTTACTAGAGATTTACAACACATGTATGAGCCCAAGCAAGCGTCCATTAAATTTAATGGATGACACTGTTTTTCTCTGATCAAGGTGAGTAGTGCGTGTGGGGTCATGCGTGTGTATGGATGGTTTGAAAGAAGAGTGTTGTCTCTGTAAATTCAATGTCCAACCTGCAGTTTATAGCATTGTTTCATTGATTAGAAAATAGAATATGCCGATAAATAAGTGAATTAATAGCAAAGATAAAAAATATATTGGAAGAAAGGCTTTGTATCCTTTATCTCCTCAAATATCTGACAACTCATTGCCTCCTCTGCCACCAGATGGCATTGTACCATCATGCACAGTGCAGAAAAGGCCAACTGTATCTCCACTTTCCTGTGTCAAAATGAATCACCTTCCTGATCAATTACACTATACGTGGTGCGTCAGTGGCCTCTGAAGAGCTTAATACTGCAGATGTGATGATGGATGGCTTGTTAATGGATTTTATAACGGTTAACAGCAAATGGAGCCAAATTTAAAATTGCAGGATTATCGGCCTAAACGATTCAGACAGTCACTATTTAGTGAGCGCTGTCATTGGGGAGACTTACACTTTGCACCATAGACTCATTATGAGTATCAGGATTAGTTTTCAACTCGAGTGTAGGATCAAGTCTTCAGGTTTCACGATGACGTTTCCTGTACAGGTACAGTAGCAGATCTCATGAAGGTAAGAAGTAGAGCGTCTGCAGCAGCTGCATCGGAAGTCGTCCACTGCTGGATCCGCCGTGGGAGGGTAATAGCTGCAAGAACAAATGTTGCTGCAGTGCTCATGAGTAATTCTCTGGAATCTGGGGAATAATGGTACACGGCACACTTTCTGGAAATGAGGCGTACGCTGTGCAAAATTAACACAATTACCATATCATGCTTAGATTACCACGCATATTCTGCATTCAAAGGCTCGGCTCACCCGTACTGCTGACCTGTTTGAGCACCGGGCCCCTTGAAGTTCTCCTTGTTTGAAAAAATTAATTTGTTTCAATAATAATGTGAGATCAAACTGGACAAAATAGATCCTTAAAAGGCAAAGCTCGCTCTCCGGCAAACATGAAAAGTGCACATACTTTGAATGGAGCCCACATTTCAAAAGGTTTACAGTCAGGTGTCTGTGTGAATACATATTATATTCCACCATTTTACTGCCGACTACACTGCGCCAATGTGAACACAGCACGCAGTCAGCTTTACTATGTGAACTTCTAAGGGACCAAACTATAATGTTTCTCAAAGACACTTTACATAGGATTAAAAAAAGAATGGAGAAAATAAGAAAAAAAAAAAACTATAATGTATAAATATGAAATACACGATCAAATAATTACGAATGTTTTATTTTAATAAGTCCTGAACCCCGATTGATATCATTTGGCCTCAGTACAGAGGCATTTTTAGGGGCTATTCATATTTCCACCCCTGCAAATAAGGCTCACTAGACCAGATCGGATATAAAATGCAGATGAAACCCTGATTGGATAAAACTGCATAAATGTATTGTTAGGAAGTGACTTGTTTCTGTTCATAAAAACAGAACAAGGGCACTTCAGGGGTTTCTTAATTCCGCTGGGGCCAGTGCCCCCCTTACTCCACCATTAGATCTGCCCCTGTTGTTTTTTTTGCCCGAGCCCCCTCAGGAGACACAAAATGCAGATTTTTTAAATGGGCTTCAGTTCTCCATGAGAGTTGTTAACATATTTTCATGTGAGGAATGTGATATATGTACATACCACAAACAAGAAATCCCTCACTTTCCTTAGAAATTTCACTTTCCTCACTCTGTTTTCATCTGGGTGTTTGGGTTTAGACGCTGACAGTAAGTAGCTCCCCCGGAAACACAGATAACAAGCAGTGATCCCACAGTCTCCTCTTTCATTGGAGTAAATCTTGTCCGTACCTGTGTTTTTGTGATGTTTACAAGCTAAACATTTCTGTCTTACTGTCGGACATGATTCCAGCGACTGGTTCGTTTTTTTTCCATTACCCAAGTAAAACCCATCAAATGTGGAGGGGATTGGCTGTCATTGATCTGTCTGGTGTGCGTAGTCGATATTCAGCAGGTGGATGGTGGTGTCATGCGGTGCTCTGTAAAGACGCTTGAAATGCAGCCCAGTGCAAAGCCCCCCGTCCCCAGTCGCCGCGTTATTTCCCCGAGGAAGAAACAGTGAAGTGTTTCGGAAACCCGTTGATGTTTTCCATTTATTGCCCTCTGTACGTCCCCTGTAATTCTCCCGCACCCTGAGCTCAATTAGACAGACAAACCCCTAAAGGCGAAGTCAGCTTAGGCATGGCCAATTAGTTTCCCAAGCGATGTCAGAACTCCTTTGAACTGCCGTGTCGGCCTGTTGCATAGCCACTGATTCGGGATGACGGTGCAGCAGTGGCAAGCCTCTGCACTGTGACCTATTTTGAAACCGGCAGGAAAATGCAGAGGATGGTGCAGAAAAGCTGTATGTAGGGGCCAAGCCTCAAGATAAGACTTAATATAATCCCCCCAGCAGACATCAATGAAACGCCACCGCAAGGAGAAGCATGTATCATACGATTTGACAACAAAAATCATTTTGAAATAGGAGCTACCCGTCTAATTTATTTGTCTCATTTCTCATTTAAGTGTGTATTGAACGAATGCAAATTAATAGCTGCATACAAATCCTGATGGCTGTGTGTGTGTTTGTGTGTGTGTGTGTATGATTCTGAAAGCAGGTGAATGTAGGCTGTGCACCCTGGGGAGAGACTGCGGCTCATGTTGAGAGCCTCGTGTGGAAACAGTGCACTGAGCTGATTTAGCTACGATTCTCACTTGATGCTGTTTACGCCTCAGGCAAGGGACCAGAGGTGCTCCTGGTTGGCGACAAGCTGAACGACAACGAGTGGCACGCGGTCAAGGTGGCGCGGCGTGGGAAGAGTCTGCAGCTCTCTGTGGACAATGTCACAGTGGAAGGTACTTGGGGAATGAAGGGGCTGTGGTAGCAGGAGTTAAGATGTTGAAACTTTCAACTTGAAAGGTATTTGTGATTTAACCTTCATGTTTTGCTCCGCAGGCCACATGACCGGCGCCCACACTCGCCTGGAGTTCAACAACATCGAGACGGGGATCATGTCGGAGCGGCGTTTCATCTCGGTGGTGCCCTCCAACTTCATCGGCCATCTGCAGGCCCTCTCCTTCAACGGGATGCTGTACCTGGACCAGTGCAAGAACGGAGACATCTCCTTCTGCGAGCTGAATGCTCGATTCGGCATGAGGCACATTGTGGCCAATCCTGTAACTTTTGTGACCCAGGCCAGCTACTTGGCCTTCTCGACGTTGCAGGCCTACGCTTCCATGCATCTTTTCTTCCAGTTCAGGACCACCAGCCCTGACGGCCTCATCCTCTACAACACTGGAGATGGCAGTGACTTCATCATGGTGGAGATGGTGAAAGGGTAAGGGCTGGTTATAATGTGCATACAGTGCAACCAGGCTGGGGCTGAGGAAAGATACAAGGGACTTATAGCTGCAAAAACAATTATACCTCGTTTTGTACTTGTATAATCTTATTTCAGTGCAATACTCGAGCCACTTGAAAATGAGCTTATCCTCTTTCTTGGGCTTTAAATTACATAATCATGATTTATATCTTGAATTCGTCAGCCCGCAGCACTGAAGAGAAACACAAAAAAAACATTTGTCCATCGTGAATTAATTTGTTGAAGGGAGAGAAGCCTGCGTGCACAGTAGACGCTGTTACAACTGAACCAGTGTCGCTCTCACACTCAGACCGACTCGAGCACATTTGGCAACTTGACGCAGTCACAAATAAATGTGAGCGTCCCACAGTCAACCCTCGTTGTCCTCTCAGTAACTAGTCAGCGGCGGGCCTCATTCAGCTCGGGAGCTCTGCTTCACGAGAAGCTCTCACACAGCACAGACTAAACAATGATGCTTCTTCAAACACTTGTGTCATAGTGTTGAGGCTGTGCAATGCTTCGATCTGTGTGGTGTAGCAGGTTTTCCACGGACGTTGCCTCTGAATCCAGAACAACAACATGCTATTGAAGTACACACAGAGCGGAGACATGCCAGCTCTGATCCAGTGTGAACAAGCAAATGTGGTCTCAACAGGACTTTGGCTAGATCTGTGTCTATAGGGGGGGATATTGATTCAAGTGCTTGGAAATGTGTGACGTCTCTCACTACATCCTGTTTTTTATGTGGATTTGCACCAAATTACCCACACTCCTAAATATCAGTCCCCTAAACATGCATGCTTCTTTTCATCAAGATCCATAAATTAATCGCAGAGAAATCAACTAAAATGTGGAAAAACGGTCTCTGTTAAAGAAAATACAAAAATAACTCGGATCTGACCCAATTTAATGGGCTCTTCCCTGACCCATAATGCATCCTTCCTCAAAATTTTGTGGTAATGTGTCCTTTCGTTTTTGCGTGATCCTGCGAAAAATGTAACAAACAAAGCCAGTGAAAATGTAGCCATCTTGTCGGAGGTAATAATCATGCATATCACGACAGAAGTTTTCTTTTTCTATCCTCATGACATTATGTCATCAATCATCCTTAATGCTGTGTTGTAAATGTCATGTTAAATATGGAGAAATGACACTAGGTGAGAAATACTGAATGTTTACATCTGTATTGTCCTGTTCTCCAGGTACATTCATTACGTTTTTGACTTGGGAAATGGGCCGTCACTAATGAAGGGAAACTCAGACAAGCCTCTCAACGACAACCTGTGGCACAATGTGGTGATATCCCGTGACAACAACAATATGCACATCCTGAAGATTGATGCCCGCACTGTCACACAACACACCAACGGAGCACGCAACCTGGATTTAAAAGGTAACTCATCTGAACAAACCAATTCATTAGAGGATATAATGATTAATTGACATAGTTGTGGAGTTTTGATTTTATATTAGTGTCCTAATATCGCTCTAAAAGGAATACACACACAGACTGACGTTTAACTTTGTGAAGGTTTAAACTCCTTTTAATATGCACCAACATTTAGTGGGATATTGGCTCTGGAATTTATAATGTTCAGTTTTTCTGACTCTTTAACTGTTTATTATTGAGGTCACTGGACCATATATTAAATTAATGAGTGTTCCTAAATTATTTGTCCTTACATACATGAGGAGGACCGAATATTAGGAACACCTCTGAATGTAATGCCGGCCATTACAACACCATCACTATAACTATGACCTTGATATTTTAACCATATCATTATATTAACTCTGGAGCCCAGTTGATTTATCGGTTGGCTGATAAGAGATCAGCTGATATGAGCCTTTAACAGACAAATCTGTATCAGCGTTTGCAGATACCACTTTTATTTTACAGATTAAAAAAGGCATAGGGCTAACACTTGTGCATTTATGTTTCCATATTACGTAAAGCAATGTTGTTTATTTCCTAATTTTAAGTTTTAAGTATTTGGTTTTATATTTGTGTTTTCTTTTTATTTAGAATAAAAATGTATGGCTAAATTGTTAAATATCAAGTCTCAATTACATTTCCTTTTCATAAGGGTTTGATAAGGACATGTTAGGAATCATTGCCAAAAAATGTATGTATATATGTATTGTATATATATTGGAAGTTCTTGACTACGTACTAATAGTATTAGCACCCTCCTCCCAAAAACACATGTGGGTTAGACTATATTTACCCATCGATGACTTTCAGGCAGCACAGTTAAAGTAATCTGTATAAATGTATTCAGGTCTACCTAATAAACTAGTTTCTGAGTATTAATGCTAGAATTTGCATATTACCAAGACACATCTTCAGTTTAGTCATTAACTGGTTATTTTATCCCTTTACTATGTGAACCGGCCTGTGTTTTAGAACATTCACCAACATGTGATTTTTCCTGTGTCTCACAGGGGAGCTGTATGTTGGTGGTCTTGGGAAGAGCATGTACAGCAGCCTGCCCAGGTTGATAGCATCACGGGAAGGATACAAGGGCTGCCTGGCATCTGTGGACTTGAACGGAAGACTCCCCGACCTGCTGGCAGACGCCCTCTACAAGGTGGGGGAGGTGGAGCGCGGCTGCGGAGGTGAGGAAGTGTGAAACACCCGTTTATCATCCCTTTAATCTGATTTCGTAATATACCCAGTATCCAGGGCAGAGATGGAACCAGATTCACTGAAAACTAATAACCTCTCATGAAATGAAACTACTTTGCTGAATACTCCACCATGATTGGCCAGTAAACACATTTTGTAGTTTATTTTTTTCTCTCATTACACAGGCTTACATGCAACAATATTACTCTGCAGTCAAGAAATCCAGCTGCTTTTGTTGAGTCGTAATCAAACAACAAAAGACATCAGTGAAGCACTGAGTTCTGCCAAATCCTAATAATCTCAAATAATCTCTGCGGGTCGCCGCTCATTCAACAGTAAACAGAAACAACAGTTCCATGAGGGCACCCAAAGGTCTGACTCACGGAGTCTCCAAAATTAAAAGGCTTCTTCTACATTGTAATAGGAATGAGCAAAGTCAATTTTATACCAGTATCAGTGAGGACATTTGATAAGTGGAAAATAACTGTGGCCCTATGGTGCTTTCAGGCTCTCTACCACGAGTAGAGTTTTCCCAATGCTCCTCCTGAGAGTGTGACTGTGCATCAATAATTATCAGACAACCTGGTTCTCTGTCTTTACCTCCTGATCTACTGTGCTTTGCTGCCTAGTAGATGTCGCATGTTAATCCTGCTGCCCACACTCTGCAGGTCCTAGCACCACCTGCACAGAGGACTCCTGCCACCACCAGGGAGTGTGTCTGCAGCTGTGGGAGGGCTTCTCCTGCGACTGCACCATGACCACCTACGGGGGGCCGTTCTGCAGTGACCGTAAGTGCAGCTTTATTACCTCTGAGCGGTTGGACCTATGGGGACTCTTAACTCTTTAATAGGAAACATATCAACACAATGTGAGGAATGATAATGATCAGATCGCACTTTTAAATAAGTGGTCGACAATTGAATATATTAAGGCTGTAGTATTGAGAGATTAATATCTAGGTTACATCAAACTATTTAAGTTTCTCCAACTTTGGTTTTACCAAGTTTTTGCAAGGGAAATCTTTACTTATGGCAAGGGTACATTATCATCTGTGATTATTACTGTTATGAAGAACTGACCGTATGTAGTGTCTCAAAAGCAAAAGGAACTTTTCAGGAACTGACTGCTGCATTTCTTTTTTCTTCATTACTCCTGTAACATATGTGGCCCTTCAGATTTTATTCAGGACCCTTTTGGCACGCCCCAAACACCAGGTTGGAGACACTGATATGACTGATTGCAGTTAAGCAACATTCAAGATTAATCTGCTCTCACAAAACTGACGTAACTCAGACAGCAGGAGAACATGATCACCCTTTTTTATACTCAAATGCAAAAGAACCCCAAAAAATAATACTAGTGTATGATAATAATTAAATCAACATCAATGACTGACCGCTCTTTTGCTGTATTTGATTGATTTTTATTCCAATAACAATAACTTGTACGTTATAAGTGACACTCTAACTTTGTTATATAGTTTAAAATAATCTTCTACTCAAAAGGAGAGTGTGAGAGGAAACATGTCTTGGCCTTACACACACACACACGCACACACACACACACACACACAAAGACACACACACACTGACACACACACACTGACATAAACTGTTCACCTCATGCATTAGACCACAGGGTGATGTACTGTCTTTCTAGCTCGAGGAACTGAGTGGATACTTCACACCAATTGCCTCACGACCCATAGACAACACCACATTTCAAAAAGAAAATCTCAAATCTGATTGCTCTGCTTTCTTCCACTATGAAGTGTCCTCTATGTCCAGCATAATGGAGCCTGACTTTTACCAGAAGCTTTTCATACTTATAATAGCAAGAGATTAACATTAAGCTCATTGGTCCAGTGGTCACGGCGAGTTAAGCTTCATTTGCTGCAGAGTCATTTAGAATAACTGCAACAATTGTGCCTTTGTGGTAATCATTATTGAAATGTGCTGCTTTCGCAGTAGTGTTTTTAGAGGGGAAAGGACATTACACTGTGTAAACTCTGCAGGGGGGTTATTTGAGGATAATTTGTGGATAAGTGCCAGAAAGTTGCGTTCCCCCAGAAGGAGACATCTTGTAATTCCTGCACACTAAAGACATTTTCCTCACTGATCGGTGTCATTATTCTTGCTGGACAGTTTTAAGTAGTGGTCTAATTATAACCTTCACCCCTGTCCTTTTTATTGGTTGGTTGGTTTTAAAGCAACGTTGCACAAAAACTACTGGACAGAGTTCCACATTAGAGAGAACCCATTAAATGTTTGTGATGATCGAGGAATTATTTATTACTTTCTTTAAGAGTATGAGATGAGGCCTTTTTCACAGTTTTCATCATCTTTATGGGAAAAAATCAAGGCCTATGAACATCAAGAAAAAAAACATTATTGTGTCTTATTTGGTGATTTGTTGTTTCTTACCTGGTTTGTTTGGGTTTTTTGTAAGTAAGATTACACAAAAACGACTCAACGGTTTACCAGGAGGCTTGGTGGAAGGTCTGTACTTTAGTCTGAAATCCATCCGTCTTCCTTCTAGCGTCATGTACTCACATGGCCAAATCAGTTCACTGCTATCGATCTAACCCGCAGTTCAATAGTTCGTCCTCTGCGCTGCACTGTCCAAGGACCCAGATAGAACATATACCGCAGGACGCTGCTCGAGCTGATTTTTGCTGTCTGCATGACCAAGGAGTCAACCAAGGTCTAACACAGTTATTAATACGTTCTGTTTAAGTAAAAAATAAATGCTCTGTGTTGTCTGATGACCGCAGGACTTCTGTGTATTGATTTTCCTACTCACTTCGGTATCTCTTAAAATTGACTTTCTACACTTTTTACAACTAAGTGCTGTAGACAGTGCAGCTTTTTTTAAACTCTTCATGTCTATTTCCAGGCAGATAGCGGTTGTCGGCAGCCGCGGTTTGACAAAGCAAAAAGAGGGACGAGGAGCATGTTGATCCTTATTAAACCTGATACAGATTCCCGGTGAGATGCTGGTGTGCAGTTGTTTAATAATGCATTCAAAGGCCTCGCCATTAAAATCAGTTCCCAGCAGCCCTTGATAACCATCCTGGAGTCTTTCACACATCTTCTGAGTGAGAGTTTCAAACAGCCGCCTAAGGCTAAACCTCTACAAGACTATTTCTAACAGGGGTTTTTGACATGAAGGCATTTACAGTAAAACTTGGTGTTCACAGAGAGAGGCTGTTTAAAGAACATTGAACACAGACAGGATTCATGTGGTAGTATCTGTATTTTGAGTTAAATCAAAATGTGCTTTAAGAACCACAGGAGCTGCACACATGTAGTGTAAAAGTGTGCGATCCCTTTGAGAATGGCTCGGGTTCCAGTAATAAAATTCCCAGTTATTTTTTCCATTGACGTTCCAGAAAATTCGTATTAAAAGAGATTTAATTCCGGAAAAAAGGCCGACAAGCTCCGAGATGAGTTGTGGGCAAAAAACAATTTATTCAGAACAAAATAGAAAACATTCTAAACTGAAAAAAAAGGCAAAGGTACAACACTGTGTGCAAAATTACTTCGAGACTGAAGGAACTGAACATCCCATCAACCAACAAAGACTTCCAGCGCGCTGCTAACCTTGTTGTTAACATAGTGTTGCAATACATTTTGGTTTGTATAGCGTTTTATATAGTGTGAAGTGTGTTGACCTTGTGAAGTAACTCTGAACTATCTGATCCTAGTCCAATGTAGACGACAGGATCTTTGTGGTTTTGGTCCACGTTTCCATGGTAACAGTGAGATCCACCAATCAGAGATGTCACTATTAACCCTGAGGATTGTGGGTAGAGCAGTGAATCTCCTTCTCTTTACTTTGCAAATAAAACACGTTGAAATCATATACAGACTTGTGACTTCTACGGGAGCCTATAAACTTGTATCACAATCCTGTGGCTGAGGGAAGTTTGCCTTGGATGGTTTCTATATTATGTCTGATATTGAAAATCTCTATTAAGATATGTTTTACGTCTGGAATCACAATGAAGGTTTAACCCAAATTATATCCCTGCATTAACAAGCCTATTGTTACGCAATTGACAGCCAAAACAACAGTTTTCAAAGAAAATACAAGTCATTGCAGCATTTTCCATTTTAATCTAGTAGTGTTTAGAGAGGACTCTCAATCATGTGGGTGGTAAATGGCACGGCTGGCCGATATCAAAGGTCAAACCAATACATCAGTCTGACTGGAAAGGAAATAACAAGCCCCATGCCTCACATTGAGACATCATCAGAGTCATTAAAATAAATGGGAAAAGTGACTATAAAAAATAAAACACAGACAAATTTATAGACAGGACAAAGGGTTCGCGGCCGTCAGTGTTTGCTGGTAAAGTCTGTCGGGCTCATGCACAATCTGCTGCCTCGCTTATCTCGCCTCACAAATAATCCAGCCCATGTCTGTCTGCCGCTCCAGAAAACTCCCAGAAACCAGCATGAAAAAGAAAAGCAATCGCTGCGTGTTCCTGGTGTTCGACCATCATTCAATATTATAACCTCATAAAAGTGCATAGGAGCTTGTTTAACAACGAATATTCCTTTGTTGGCCTATGCCCCACTACATTTATATTCATTTACAGAAAGCAATTTAGCCAGTGTGCTACAGACATCTGTGTAATTTACCTCGAGGTCACCGTTTCATCACCAAAGTCACCAATAATGTTCTGTGCTCAATTTTCAGCTCTGCTTTCTGTAAACATATGGAGAGTGTAATTATCGGTTAACCTCTGCCGTTTATAGATGATGGTTTTGGCAAATTAATTTCCTGGCTCTGTCTCTGTGTGTGTGTGTGTGTGTGTGTGTGTGTGTGTGTGTGTGTGGATTTAGGTTACAGCTAGGCAGGATCTGGTTCTGGTCAAGATTAGTGGTCATATATGAATTGTGTTTAGGTAAGGGTTAGGTATGAATTGTTCCCAGTTAAGGTTCTATTGGTCGTCTATAACCTGAAGGTTTGAACCGGCAACCTTCTTGTTTGAGAACCACCACTCTAACCACTAGGCCACAACCCCCTAGTCTTGGACTAGTCATATGATTTGATCATTCCAGCGTAATCGGTGCCTCCTGAGAGTTAAGATTTATGGTTAGTGTATATATGTATATATATATATATATATATACGTGTATATATATATATGTGTATGTGTTTGTGTGTAAAACACATGGCATTCCACCTGACATGGCTTTACGTAACTACACTAGCATCATCTATCTGCTGAGTGGAACTCACCTCCCCCATTAATTTATAAGTCAACATTTCCTTCGAATTCCCAGGGAAGCGAGGCAGACTGGAGCTGATAGCTTGCAGGCATGCAGGCAAGATACAGTAACATGGCGCTAGACAGCAGCTGTCTTCCTTTCCTGTTTCAAATGCCAGTTAGCAAGCATTGTATTCAGACTCCATTTCATTTGTCAAAACAAATTGATCTCCGTTTCCTCAGGAGAGCTGGCTGAGGTTTAGCGTTATCTAGCAGAACCTATATTTATCCTCCTCTAAATATAAATATATATATATATGTGTATATATATATGAGTACATGTATAATTTTAAGATCAAAGAAACTGTCATTTAGATTTCTCGTCTCCAACTTTTGGGAGAGGTTTGGTTTAGAGCTTTGTGTAAAACACTTGTGTGCAGGAAGTGGCATGTACTGTGTTGTAATGTCGTATAAACTGTGACAAAAGTTGTATAAAAAGTGCTCGATCAAATCCCAATTTTTCTTCGACCTTCACGTCAGGTGGAGTCATCCTAAATTATGAGTGTGTCCCAAAGGCCACAAGGATAATCCAGGATAGAGGTTCAGACTTAATCTTGTGCCCCGGGACCGAGGCTCAAGAAAACATATTGCTGTTCATAACATGGTGACCTACCCGAAATAGACCCGTGAGCCACTTCTCGGTCTGAACTATATAAAGTCAATGGTATGGATTGTGTTTGGAGAAGCTGGGATCAGACAGACATGACGGGCACTTTACACAGGGATTACGTGAAGTACAGCATAACTAATTATTTATAACCGATATATAGACTTGTAATAAAAAGATTTCCAGCAGGATGAATGTAGTTTTATTGATTATATTTCAATGATTATATTTGTTTATAAAACTACAACTCCCCCGCAAACACGAAAGGATTTCTGGATTCCCTTATTAGCGACAGAATCATAAAGGATATGTTTGGGAAATTTTGGAGTTGGAGAAAAAAGGGGTACGTTGCCTTTATATGAATGAACACTTATAGACATCTTTAGATTTTCTTACTGACTGTAAATAAACTATTTAATACAAATGTTACCAAAGTACAATATTAAATCATAAATGATCTCAAGATTAACATTTCTCTGTAATATTATGTCCACTTTATGACTCATTTTATTAAGACTGACATATCCAACAGATTGCATTTTAATAGATATATACTCACTCTATGAATTGTTAGCATACAAGAGGCCATTTCATGGAGGTACGTAGGAGTAGAGGAGTGGAGGAGGAGGCCGGCACCTCCCACAGGGACATTCATTTCACATTGCCAACCACTAAAACATCAAGTTCAGTGCAGCTCGCACAGCGTTGCATTGATTGAGCCTTTGTAAAATGAGAGGGCCGTCTGTAGAAATAATCATGCAAATTATTAGGGCCGAGCACATTGGTCACATTACATCTTGAACAAGTCAGGCCAACAGTATTTCACCGTTCTCATTGGCATGTAGGCGTTGAAAGTGAAAGGGAGTCTGACCTTCCATTGTTTCCCCACAATAACCTTTAGGGGGTCGAGTCTGCGTCCCAACTGAGCCCTGCCTCCTGCTTGCTTCAACAACAAAAATCCCACCCACCCTTTTACACAACATCCTACATGATCCGCTGTGTGTAGAATTGAGAAAACATCCGTCGACCATGCAGTGCAGTTCAGGTGGAGAGATGTTATCATTGTGAAAAGGTCTCAACCTCCTCAGGGCAAACGTCTGCGCTGCTGCTTGTGCAGAGCTCGGCCGCCGGTGGCCTCGTTCACCTTGTTACCTGCCGCTCTGAGGTAACGGCGCTGTGTGTCTGCAGCAGCATCCGCGAGACCTCGGAGAGCAATTAACAGATCTCTGAGTCCACTGGCTGCAGAGACGCATTAGTCGCTGCTGCTTTTCAACTTTCAAACAAGTCATTTCTAGGATCACAGGCAATCGTCCTCCTCAGGAAGCAACCGCCAACTGATTCTCTGGATAAGTGGAAATTGCACTCAAGCGCGGAGGCTTTATTCACTCTGCATCCGTTACAGTAGTGGACTCCATTAAAGTTAACTTCTCATAAAATTCGCCCAGATTCTTTTCCGCTCGTGCTGATTCACCCTGCCTGTGGGACGAATGCGTGAGAACCGCTGCTACCGCCACAGATTGAATGGATTTGGTTGGAAACGCTGCAGAAAAAGTGAAACAAGAGTCCTCGATCCGCCCATTACTTTGAATCTGCACCAAAATGTAAAGAGTTCTTTGCTGTCCCATTATGCATCCTTCCACCCAATTTTGCAACAATCCGTCCAGGAGTTTTTGCAGAATCCTGCTGACTAACAGACAGTGGAAACATAACCTCTACTGCAAAAGGCAATAACTTGATTGAACATTCACATAGACGTGCGTGATTCATTTTTCTATATAGCAATCCTCCTTGCTAAAGTACTATTTCCCAGACATCCCAAGATGTTTAGATTTATCCCGCAGTCGACATAGCCCTCATATCAGCCTCCCGACTTCAGCTGTGTTCAACATTAAGACGAGTGTATCCCCACAGATGATCGTCTCCGCCACATCCCTGCTC
The DNA here is from genome assembly GCF_949316205.1 of Platichthys flesus. Classification (NCBI taxonomy): domain Eukaryota; kingdom Metazoa; phylum Chordata; class Actinopteri; order Pleuronectiformes; family Pleuronectidae; genus Platichthys; species Platichthys flesus. Next base: position 11,933,565 of record NC_084959.1, on the reverse strand, counting down.
GCTGTGACTCATATGGAACCTGAGCTCCAGACTGCCGGCGCAGCTCCTCACAGCTGCAATACAGAGGTAGAAAAGCTTGAGCAACCTGTCAGACACTGGCAGAGCATAGAAGAAGTTATAAGAGTTAACCTGGAACTTACAGGAAGCTAAAATATCAGGCAAAAACCATCCCTGCACTGAAACACACCACAGGTCGTTGTCTCACCACTCACAGCATATTTACAGCTTTTTAGCCTTTCAGGCATGAGTGGGGGACGTTTGACATTTACATAGATGTGAAACGAAGTCGAGCACCTGAGGGAATAATGTCCCGTTTGGCTTATTTGTGTTTCTCTGTCGTCGCAGTTTCTCACATTAAATAAAAAAACGTCTTTGTTGTCTTATGTGTTGTATTTTCAGAGGGGTTTTCTCCAAAGGGCAATATTTTGTCATCAGAGTTAGGATGCAGATACCAAAGGAATTATTGTGTTTACAAAAACACAAAGCTACTGAATTAATTGACATACTCTGTATTATAACTATTAATTTTATTGACCAGGGTGTAGATGTGCTAACGGGGTGAAAGAGAGTTGAGGCGGAAAAAGAAAACAAATCAGGTCGCATGCTTTTGAGAATTACATCCCTACAAATATCAGGGAGGATGGCACTAAAAGAACTGAAAGATTGTTAAATTATACAATCATCACTTTATTAGATAAAGGACAGAGGAACCTCAAAAGTTCAGTTCATTTAACACACAGATAAGAAACCAGGGAAATGCGTCTGGAAGAAAGAGAGAAATGGCTGAACTTTTCTGTTAATCTAATTTGTTCCCTTCCTCATTCTGATTTTAATGAAATGAGTTTTCGTTTGTATGTGAGCAAAATGGACAGTTTAGTTATCACAAAGTGTACAGCCTATTATGAGAAGGATATCTAAACTTTATTTAAAATAAATGAAACTAAGTCAACATTTGGACTTTTTTTGATTACCTTGACCCAATCCTGCTGTCCTGTCAAGTCTTACTTGACTACTGGTAATGTTTTAGGTTTGGTATAGTTTCTCACCTCTGCCGGGAAGATCTGTTTCAGCTCCTGTCCGTTTTTAACTTTGGTGGATGGATGGGACTTAGACCAACAAAGAACCCATAACATTTAGACCTGGATCTGGACAAAGATTTACTTTCTTTAACATTGCGAAATTGGGAGTTTTTTCACCAGTTTCCCAAGGCAGCAATGTGTAAATCTTGATGGTAAAAAAACAGACAATTTACTGCAGATCCAAATAAAGATCCAGATCGAGTGGATTTAAATAAAGTTTCCTCAGGGGACAGTTGGGTCTCGGTGGAGGAATTCACTCTTCTGATTGCCTTTCTCGTTTGACATGAGAAAGTTTCCAAAAATATTTCCAAGGGGCAGAAATTTGCCTCCAGCTTCCTCGGTTCCATTTGTGTGTCTGCAGAAGACCAAAGTTATTGTCTTAACTGTGGTGTGATTCAAAACACCCCCACTAACAGACTCAATGGAATGTCAAAGTCATCCATTTCCGCTGTCTACTGCTTTAACATAACACCATGTAACAGCGGAAGACCGCAGGGTAGAGGAAATACACAGTTTCCCTGCTCAAACCTGCGTGAGGCTACGCTACAAAGACGCAATTACAGCCTTTCACAACATGTATTACTAATACAGCACTCACAAAGTTACTCACAGTGAAAACCACGGTCTAATCATCTCCTCTCTGCCCGCTGATGTGTGCTGTTTGGATCGCAATGTTCTCCACTGCGGCTGAAGCGAAGGGTTTTTAAACTGAATGGATTTCTGTTAGACTGGAAATTGCTTGGGAGTGCTCACTTTTTCGTGCGCCCAAATGTACTTGTGTTTCTTTTAATACAGTACGCAGAAACATCTCGTGCTCGTTAATTAAACATACATCCCTCCGTGTAATGTGCAGCAAGATAAACGGAGCAGCAAAGCCCTGATTTCCAGGATCTGTTGTTTTTTTACTCTCTTTGCAGCTTAATCTGTGTTTCAGTTTTGTAACGTTCTGCTGATAGGATGAAAGCAGGTGACGGCTGAGCACAGAGGTGTTGATTCACTCTGGGATCAACTGAGTTTGTAACCCATTCACATATAACAGTGATTGGTTTGAGTCAGTTGTATTTATCAAAAACCATTTCATGATGGAGCTTCTAGTTCTATTGCTCGTTTCAGTATTTTTGATTTGGGTTTGTTTACCTGTTAAGCCGGTTAAAAAGACACATTCAAACAGAACAAACTGAAGTTAATAACGCTGTCACCAGAGATTTATGTCTTTGCACAGAATAGTAATGTGTTTTTCCTCCTATTTTACAGTCTTCATATTCTTGTTGCATTGCCTGGAAATGATCATATTAAATATCAGTGGCACTATATCATTATTCTCAACTCTTCTTTTACCTCAGTACATTTCTATCTAATAATAACTTATTCTCTGCCTTCTCCTAACCATCATGTTGCGCAGTGGTTAGCAAACTAGGTGTCAGGAACCCCTGTGAGACAGAAGGAGGCTCACAAGATGATTCCCAGTAATCCAATCAAATCAGACACAATTCTCATGATCATACTGAGCCACAAAGCTTAAACATACTAGTTCAATTTAAGACAATTAATCAATTAATTCATTTTCTTAAAGATGGGTTATTGACAGCATCAAGTACAGCAGGTGGATTTACAGCACCAAAGGAAACATTTCAATATTTGAATGTAGATGAATTATAAGTGAGCACCGACGTATTTAATGGATACCAATGTTCAGACTATTGACCTTATTTGGAACAAGAGCATAGCCCTGATTATGACAGACATCATTACGTCCACTAAGCCGTTATGTCCGATGTTATTCTGCCAGTTTAAAAAACATAATCTGAAATAGTTTAATGTGGGATGCTACCGTTAAACATTGTAAGTGTTTTCTTTCTAATTCTGAAAAAGCTCCTTTGGACATTTTCCATCTGGTTTACGACCATGTTGGTAACTGCCGTATTTCTATGTTGCAAAATGCTGTTAAAACTCTAATAGGCTTTTATTAATGCGATTAAGAGGTGTACATGTTTACATAATGTGACTGAGGTCAGAAAACTCCACATGTCCTAATAGGAGGACATGTTGCTGTTAACATGTCCTCCTATTAGTGTCTTATTCAGACTATTGTCTTACTCTAGTTAATATCAGAGTATTGGTGTCCATGTAAGCAGGTCAGGATCCTTTGGGATAATGGGGGGTCAAGTTTTTTGGGGGGTCGTGGGCTGAAAGCTTGGGAACCGCTGATGTCGTGAATGTGCTTTTTAAACAACGTGAGTCACCCGGCGCTATGGCTCTGTCTGTCTGGTCCACCACTTTGTCTGAGTCTGAAATAATCTACTAGATGGATTGCCATGGAAATGTGGTGCAGACCACTCATTTCTATTTGTCCTGTTCATGTTGCTGCAGGCTCGCTGTTGTTTTCAGGGTAACGATTGAAACAGTATTTCTCACTGAAAACAGTCCAATCGCACCCAGTAGGCTACTTCCACTCTCTCATTAGACCAGTATTGACATCGTCAGTAATCAGTAATTTGTTCTTTACAAATAAACCTGCTCATTATTTAAAGCCACCACACTTCCTCCCTGACCTCTCGTAACCGCTGGGCGAAGGGTCACGTATCGGGGATAATTTAATGCGAGTTGATAGCTCATTAGGATGCAAACAGACGCGGGTTGTGCTCAGCTATGTTTAACAGATTGGAAAATACAAGCCGCGCTGCCAGCTTCACTCAGATATGCGACAGGTTATTTCATGATTAGTCATGGTCTCTTATGACTCACCCGGCATAGACTGACTGCTGGAGAGGGAGTTCAATCTGCTGCCAATGTCACACTGACTTACAGAGTTAGGAGAAATATCCAAACCTCCATAACACACACTTCACTCACTCGTCCACCAAGGATTTCAAAACACGGTTACAGTGTATGAGACTGCAAGACACAGGAGGCAATCTAACATCGCCCTGCAGACGCTGGAGCTGTTGACTGTGTGAGACGTACTCTCATACCTTTTATGAGTTATGATGGCTTTTATACCATGTCCGTATGTGCCAAATATGATTTGTGAACTTAATGGGAGTTTTGCTGAGCTTACCGTAAATAATAATTACATTGACCCCAGAGCCATTCCATTATATATACCATCTCAGAGATTCAACTGTCAGCAGGCTGGAGACCGGACATGCATCGACCTAATCTAACAAACCTAACAACCGACCATCTCTCAGCTTCTGTGCAGCTGATTTGTTCTAAGATCTCTCTACAGTTAGACTTTGCAGTTTATCATCACTGCTCGTGTCCTATTTAATTAGCCATGTCACGACTCACATGTGAAGCCCATTCATAATCCTTATTCTTTATTATAATGGGAACCCAGATTCTCTTAAGCCGGTACACACTGGATGATTTAACTGAGGTAGTTCTTGAAATAACGGTAATGCCAGTGCACAGCTAAATCAGATATGTTAGATTGTGCAGGAAAATCATTCCTCTCCTTGGTCTCATATGGAGTTCATTCAATAACATTAAAATACTTCACAGAGGAGAATTCACTGCTGCTGAGCTGACGTGTTATTGCCACGAAGCCAACAGGCACTGACTGAGAGTATCTGTGAGAGACTTCCTCCATTTGTGGCTGCATCTGTTACCATCACACGTCGCATGTAAACAGCTGCATCGTTGAAACTCAATCCAACTCATTGTGGCGCTCGTCTGGCTTGTGTCAACATCCTGGACATCTTGTTTAAGCAGAAAGTATGAGCTTATTTGATGATAGAGCTGCTTCCTCTCTCCCTCCAAATGGTTTAACAGACCTAAAACTACATCAGTGTTATGATTCTTATATATAATATGTAATTATTATTCAGTGTAATGTCTAAAAACAACCAGACCCATGTTATATATTTTGTTGACTTGTGTTCCCAAATCATCCAATCCCCAAGGACGTTTCATTTTGGTTTAATTGGGTCATGTTTACTTTATTCATCTCTGCTCAAACATCTCAAGCTGCCAGTTAGCCAGTCTACTTTTGCGTCCTTCCTCTGTTTGTGTTGGTCACTGCTTAACATGAATTACACTTTAATATATTACTTCATCCATGAACAGGATTTGTGCATGATTCTTGTCAGGTAGATTTAAATTGGCAGTGGCATTGAAGACAAACCCCGGTGAACCCATGCTGCTTAACGACATCATCAAACTAGCTGTTTTGTTATTTCTTTGATTTAGAGACACCTAGTGGCTGAAGTTTCATATTGTACATAGGCTTGAGAATTATCAATAACAATCATATTATACTGTAAAACTCCCTTCTTCTCTTTTAAATGTAACTGTGTTTTAAACGTACTGTACCTTTGATCACCACCTTGTGGCTGGCTGCAGTATGGGAAATACATGTTTCCCATAGATGGGCTCTGTCATTTTAGGTAGTTCTTATCACACTGAGGTTTGTGTTTTCTGTTTTGTTTTTATTTAGTCATTAGATGCATAAAGATGCTGTGAAAGGTCTTGATTGACAGCTGACACTCACTCACAATTGATTGAGCACATATTGGTTGGACCTCGCTACTGCAGCTCAATCCACAGAGTGCTACTGCACAGGCTGTGGCTTCAAATACACAAGATGGCAACGTCCGCATCCAGGATATTTTGCCTTTATTTCTTGATAGTGGGAGGAAGCATAAACATGTCCTCCATCTTTATGGTTTGAAACAACAATAAATGCAAAGGTGCCTTGAGTGCAACATCTGTTCAGCAGCTCACAGTTAAGTGAAGAGCCTCTCTGTCTCTGAATTCATTTTCTAATTCTAACCAAAAAATAATTAAAAGGAAATTATGCTAGCAACAGCAAGTTCATAGCAGGGCCTGGTAATTTAGGCTACTGGCTCAGAGATACCCGAGACAATATGTGATTGTGATTGGAAAAGGTTTTTAATTATTTAATAGCTGAGATCATGTGATGTAGAACTTGAGTAATGGTTTAAGACAGAGTTATATCAAGTCTTTGTTAACCTACATGGTGTATTTTACTATTTGTATCCACTAGTGTTTGCAGTAGCTATCCATCCATCTACATACAGTTTATATTTTTATATTTCTGGTCATAACGGATGCTTGAGGGCATGGCTGGGTGAAAATGTCAAATAATACACTAACACTTCATATAGAAACTGGGAAAAAAGATCTCAAGCTACTTCAGTTTTGTCCTAGAAGAAAAATAATGTAAAAGAAAAGGAATACAGGCATAGCTATATTGCCCCTGCTTCATCCCACTATGTCTGTCAGAGGTAGACTGAGGGGAAGGCCTCTATTGCGGCATTATAAGTGAACAATAAAACTGAAATATTCCCTTAAAAGAGCTACCAGACGGCTGTAAATCAGCCTGAACCAGCCTCTGTGTGATGACCGATTTAAACACCCATAGGCAGTTTGCAGACAGAGATAAGAGGCGGCCAGGAGGCTGCATCTGCAGCTCGAGCGCAGGGCTGTGACCGCAGAGGCTCTATTTGCATCAGAGAGGAGCGTTTTCTTTTTATAATAACGGGCAATTTGTTAAAGAGGATATTTGGAAACAATAATCATATGAAGGCTATTTATTAAAACAATGCATTTTCAAAATGGATTGTTCACTAACCGAGGAAGTAACAGCAATCATAATATGCCTGCAGGTGAAGTAACCAGGAGCACATATAATTACGGCAATAAGCGGTGTAAGAGTGGGGTCAGCGGCTCGCCAAGAGGCTCGGTGCTTCTGCACACGGTGAGTGCTGTGGGTGTGTGGAGATACAAGATGAAGTATAAATTGTCTCACTTTGGCAGTTAGTGCCTCTGTTCATTTTGCAATTTTCCAGGACGAAATTCCCTAAAGTGTCTCCTGGGCACTGTCCAGTTTGGGGCCTGACATTATGCAAGGCTCGATTTCTAAAATGGTGAATCCCCACCCTGCTCTGACTGTCCCTCTGTGCCCCGCTCTGTATGGGAACACGGTGGGTTTCACTTCACACCCAGACCACGCAGCAGCTGAGCCTCAGATGAATGGTAGTCTATGCTGGCTTCTGGTGGAGAGGGGGGCTTCCGAGTCCCTACTGCAGGGGCTGCGAGAGTGAAGAAAGGTTACATTCAGTTTACATCATAAAGGCTAGACACATGCACACGCACACGTATACACACACACACACACACAAAGAGGCCTTCACATTCAGAGCCTGCCTCTCTCTGCCTTCTTTTCTGTCTTTGTCATCCTGGCTAACACTCACCAGCACACACTACCAAACTTATACATCATTCACTCACTGTTCCTCTCGCAGGGTCGGAGCTCTCAGTCTGTTTGGTGGGAGACAAAATTATAAAAAACCTAATGAAGAATTGAAGAAGACAGAGTGCATGCAATGATGTGATGTCATTGTGGGCGTCTTCACTGTGGCAAGCTTGCGTCTACACAACATCACCTCATTCTGAAAATGTGCAGAGTACTGAGTCCGGACATTTTCTGGAGGTAGCTGTTTGCCTTTCTGAGAAGAGTCAATAAAGAAGCAGGACATGATGTCAACATTCTGCGGCGGAAATCATGTATTTGTTTACATTAAATTAACGGGGGGGGGGGGCCTGATGGGAAAAGCTCTGGAATATGTCAAGAGCAAATAACATTGTGTTCTCACATACACTCCCTCCAGTGTGTCTGGACTTTAGTGCACAACATCAGCAACAACTTGTAGTAAATGCATATGAATGCATTCATCAACGTTATAACCATCATTATTGTTTAGATCTGATTAAATATTTAGTACAGCCCCAATCAAAAATCAAGATGTGGTTCTGCAGCTATAAAACGAAGCTGTCACTCAGCACTGCTTTTAAGGCAACATGACAGGATGTACGGGCCTTTGAAGCCAGACCATATGTGCTCAGTTTACAAATGCATTGAAACTGCAGAACTATTTAATGTGATATCAGGAAGAAAGTCACCAAACTGCATCACTTACAAGGATCATAATAAACAGAAACACATCCAACACGTCCAACACATACAGAACAGGAAAAGTGAATATTCAGCCAGTTCCAGCTCACATTTAATGGGTTATTATCTCAAAGTTTTCTCTATATATTCAGGGAAAAGCACCGGGGTAATTTATGTAAATGAAAATATAATTTAAATTGCTCATTAAATTATGATACATGGTGATATTTAGTGTCATAATGTGTTACTCGTTTCCAAAGAGATTTCACATTGGATTATCTGTACATACTGACGCAAACGGTACAAGCTCAAAACAGGCTCACATGCAGTGGCTGAAGGGACTGTGGCAAACTGTGCAGACTATACATCACTCGTGATATGATTCAACATAAGATGGATTTTATACAGTTGAGGTCACGACTGCCGTCTCCCCCACTCAGCCTGAGCAACTGGCTGCTGTCTTCAGCTGCTGGAGCTTCCTCTGTGGCCTGATAAAGAGCCATGTACTAATCCTTCACTTTCCCCAGCCCACGTCTGTAACCTATTAAAACTCACCATCCATATAAGATTGGCATTGGGCAGATTAGTTAATTGAAACGGGGCATAACAAGGCAAGTCCTACAGCTGCGGCGTTCTGCGCAGCGTTAATGGTAAAAGTAATTGTAACTAACCCATGTTATTAGAGGAATTATAGATAAATGGAGGGTTTGACTTGAATGTCAACTTCTGTTCTGTGAAAACCTACCTCAAGGAACGAGGAGTTATGCGATCCACATTCAGCCTCAATTGACCTCGGCTAAAACTTGATTTTTACGGAATTCTTGAATTTACTCGGGGTGCGAGATCATTATTGTTCTTTTATCTATTTCATTATTGTTATCGTTATTATCAATGTACTTTCTCCTCCATTTTTACCAAGGTTTTCGTCTAGTGTGTTCCTTCATTACGATGTTGTTATTAAAAGTTTTCACCTGGATTTGTTAGTTTGCAGGATTTTGTGTTGTCCACGTTGTCCTTGTCACAGCTGCTGATAGAGATTCCTTCATGTTGGTGGAGTTCAAAATGTGAAGCAGATAGTTGATCAAAAATATCTTTACACAGTCTTCTCCATCTTAAATGTACAATGACAATTATTGATGTCATGTTCAGCAAGTTAATTGATATTATACACCACATTTTAATGTGAGTGAACTCAGGGTGGGTTGCATTGCAGCGCTTGTGCAAATAACGACACACCCAAAGGCTTAATGAGGCAATTTGGCCTATGATTACCCCCTATTTGTTGTGATTTATCATCAGCATTCTAGCCATTTTAAAGACAAAATTGTAGTGTGATGGTGTTGTCAGTTGGTTCATTATTCTCTGGTGTGTAGTGGAGAATGCAGTGTCCAATGGTGCGACTTCATCTAGGAACTCGTAACCCCACAAAATTTGTCTGCACATACATTAGATGGAGCTAATTTACAGCCGACTAATACTGTGCGTGAGCTGGATCATATTTGGCTGCAGGTCACAGAATCCTGCCTTTGATATAAACTGTGTGTCGTGCAAATGTAGTAGTGATCTCTCTGTTCCCATCTCTCTCTCTCTCTCTCTTTCTCTCGCTCTCTCTCTCTCAGATGGAAACAAACCCTCAATTCCCCGCCTCTTTTTTCATTTCTCTCTATCTCCCCCTTCTCTTTGTCACCTCGTCTCTATTCCTGGCTCCCTCTCTGGTCATTGTACAACAAAGCGGCAGCCTCTGCTCGCTCAGCAAAAGAAAACCTTTATATTTTCTTCTTTGCTCCCAATACATTTTGATAGATTGTTCTCTCACTTTCCACTATGCTCAGTGAATAACAAAAAGATCTGCTCAGCTCTGTTCCTATGGTGGCGTTATGAAGCGTCCCTTATACAATTTATCCTATGATTCGACTGTAATGCCGATAAATGTTATATTCATCACACGTCTCTTATTTGATTTGATTCCATACAGTACTGTATTCAATGCATGACGGGCACCATTGTTGAATCATGACAATAATTTACAGCTATGTTTCGACGCCTGAAGGAGTGCCATGCATCTTTCACACACCTATCAATACAACAGTATGCTGATCTGTGCCTATTGCAACGAGAGTCATTTCCCAGCAGGACGTCTCACATCTTTACAACAGTCGTAGACGCGTTTGTCGTTTTTCTGTCATGTGGGCTTTCACGGTAAGAATTCAACTTAGTGTTCAGACGCTCTGAAAAAGCAAATTGCTATCTTGAAAAACTTTCTGTCGAGGGATGATACGTTCTCTATTGAAAAGAAGCACAACTGTGACCGTTTCCAGTGACTGTGATGGAACATCCTTTTGTTTTCTTTGTTACGTTACTTAGGTTTATTAGCCATGCATCTGAATGTTACTTCTGTCGATTTTTGGTCCGCTACATATAAAAGCAAATATCTGCTCCACTAAATTTTATGATGCATTCCATAACATTGGTGTTTTTGTACAAATACAAATCACAGGAGGGGAACTGGTTCACTGATCCAATCTGAGTGTGCCGGTTACATTAGACTCCGCCTCCTGCAGCAGCCGCACTGACCCCATTCAGGACCTGGTATGGCCAACCATCCTGAGTGAACAAATAGTCAGTACTGAGTTTAGGTCTGAACCGCCGAAAAATGCATCCTGACTGTTTCATGAGAGCTGATCACTCAGACCGCGCTCAAATGGTCCAGGACACATTGTGGACACATTTGTTCTGTTGTGTAAAGGGAAACTCGTCCTGGGGCCACAAATGAAGGACGTCTGTTCAGCTGACATCTCGGAACCGCTACAGTTTAAACTGATTTCATGCTCCTTGGCTGACTTGTATTGATTTGCTTGTGGCCGCCAACACAATATCAACACCACATAATGTTTGATACTTTTCCTAGATTGGTAAAAATCTTTCTTCATAGCTGCGCACTTTCATTCATTCATTCACACCTCCCTCTCCATCTCTCTTGTGCGCCCTGACATACCGACACACACTCACAAACATTTTCATCGGGCACATCATGTGGTCCTCATATGTCCTATAGGTCCTCCTTCAATAGAAATGACAGTGGTGTTTATTTGCATATATAGGGCGAGAATGGGAGATCCAATCACAAAGGGTCAAAGGAGACACATGCATGACTAATTGTAATGTCAGGTGTGAACAGACCTACTTAGCGCCGACCTCTCGTGATTAGATCTCTCAGGACAGATGTTACTAACACGTTCAGATCCGCATGAGAGCTTTCTGCTACGGTCTGGTGGCTGTTTGGTGAGTTGTGGTGAGATGGTTGCTAGCAAATCTAGACTATTGAATTTAAAGTATCACCACTTGTTTCAGGTAGCTAAGGTGCCATTGGAGAGATTTAAAGTTCACTTTCTCTGCCACCAATATCAGAATTCGCCTTAGCGAACCCTTTAGTAAAATATATTACTAAAAAGATGATTGTTGGACCAACCTCTAACAAAAATCACTTTAATTGGTAACACACAACAAGATTTATTCACACAATTTCTAACTTAAATTCGAAAGAACTAGGGTTAGGGTTAGGGTTATGGTTAAAACATTTTTAGTTAACTGTTAGGTTAATTATTTTTTTTAATTTTCATTTCAAAGTCAGAAACAAATGTTCCCTTTCAGTGTTGGAGACTATATCGTTGTATTTTACTGCAAGAAGAGTTTAACAAGCACTCTTGCTTTTCTACAACAGAACATAAACTATCACTGCTTCATAACTCAGCTGCTCCAGTGTTGACTAAGACCAGTAAGAGATCAAGCATCACACCCAGTCTGTGCTCTTACTGTCTATCTGATTTACAATTGATTTTAAAATCCTTGTACTGGTGTATAAAGGTCTTATCAGTCTTGATCCTACCTGTTTATTAGACACTAATTTCATCCAGACCAAGGACAAAAAAAACACAGTTAGGCTTCTTTATATTACCTGGGTTATGCCATGGAATTCATTTATTTTTTCCCTTTTGAATTTTATTCTGTTTTCCACTCAGTATGTACACTTATTCTATTTTTGGACTCTTCTCATTCTAATACCATAATTTTTAGATCTGGTTTTGCAGCGTCTCTATTGAAGCAGTTCTATATTATTATATATCAGTATGATTACATTTTTTATTTGATTTTATAACACATTTAACATCTATGCTTTGCTTCTAGGTTTACTAACTTTAAAACATCTCCATTCTTGTTACTTAATTTTTTCCACATCTCACTTTTTAATAATTTTTCTATTCTTTGTGTTTTTTCTCTCTACACCTTGTTTTTCTCCATAATAATGACTCAGTTCCTCAGTTGCTTCTTGTATTCATTTAAGTTTATAACATATTGTTTATACATATTGGGTAATCTCCAAATAATGCTGCATTCATGTCATCTTCTTTTTACTAAATGCAGCCATATAGGAAAAACTCTTCACATAATCAGAATTACTGACAACAACGATATCTCCCCCTGAAATAAAACACAACGAACATGTCAACAAATTGAACCGTTAACACCTTTGCTCCAAATGTACTACTGCTCATAGGTCCAAATGAAATCCAACATTAGCGCTCATACAGTTGAATTTATAGGCGCTCTACACGGTTCCCTTGTATCTCGGTACAGAACGGCTACAAATACATCTGAGGTACGTGAGACTATCTTGCATTGGGATCTCACAGCAAACAATAGCATGAATAATAAATAACAAGGTGTTAAATAAAAGGCAGGTTTTCTGCTCTTAGATAAAAAGCGCTGCTGAATTTTGAACGAGATTTTTTCACTGTGACTCATAGACTTTATGTTATCAGAAACGAGAAACACAAAATGAATGGTTCTAAACTCTGTTTATTACAGAGAAGAGCGGAGTACATTTTGTCCTTGGTTGCTTTACAGTGATTTAAACAAACCATTACAGTTTTTTCACTGCCAGCCGCTGCTTTATCAAGATGTGACGGCAGCGCAGCTTTTCTCAACTATGGCTGACCTACTGATTGTTGAGATATCTAGACTTGGAATACCACACATTTTCATTACTGAAGAGAATCATCAATGCCTGAGATACCATTGTGTAGTTACCATAGGAAACTTGATACTACAAGGACACGAAAAAAGGCAAGAACTCGATGCACAGTTTCCCACTAGATGATTTGAGAAAGAAGCCAAGCCTCACCAGAGTGGATCGTGTACACGAGTCCCAACAGGGAGTCCTCTGTGCAAAATAAACCTCTTCCAACTGGAACAACTCTTAATATGTTCAAGACACATTAAACTACAAGGCCTAAATGTGCAATAAAATGAATAAATTAAATAAATCTTATCATGAATATAAAGAGGCCGGCCTGCAAATGTTCATAATTGAGGCTGTTACATCCCTCTCCACATCTCATAGATCTCCTAAAGGGGTTACAATATTGGACACAACTCAAGCCTCCATTAAAGATTTGCAGCCATGGCAACTGTGAAATCAGCCATGCATTTCTGCTAGTGCTTTCATTAAAGTTAATATTGTGACCAACATGCCAATCAGCAGTGATGCAAACCTATATCAGGCAAATGACAGAGGCCGGACCACATCTATGGCAAAGTGTCCTGCTAATGTGTTTTTAGAGTCAAAATGAATATTAGTGCTGAGAGTCGAGCGGAACAACGACTCGGCCAAGCAAATTCATATTTATCTTTCTTCAGTGGCGACAGCTGATAGCTTTAGTTGGCACTTGATTTTTTTATTTGTGAAGGCCAAAGCTAAAATGTGGACGAGGGACAACGTTTGAAACAGCTCCTCTTGCTCTATGGCATCAGTTCATAGCAAAACATTTAGGAACGTATCTGCCTGATCGAAGGGAATAGACTTCTGCCTTTTGTCCCCCTTGTTGGGGATACTTGCATTAATAATGCATTGCAAGGAATCCTGCAGCTCTCCTCCTTTCAATGGAGACATGCTGAAGCAAACAGGCAAACAGAATCTATTTTTTGCCCGGCGCAATGTGCAGCCAACAATGTGCAACCCACTGTCACATGCAGTGTCATCACAGAGGAGACTGCACAGAGCCCGCCAAGATGCTTAAGTTGGTTAAGACAATGAGGAAGATCGTGTTTGATTTAGACGTGAATCAAGAGGAGAAAATTCTGTGAGAGTAACTCTGTTCATCGAGGCCCCCCCCCTGTTGTATAGTCACCCGACGCCCTTTAGTATTTGTGTCTCGCTTTTTGTTTAAAATTGCACAACTGAAACCTCCAAGTGTTTGCAATTGTTATCAGAGAATCATTCAGGCCTTTTTATACGCGACTGCAGATATTTTCCACTTCATCTACATGACCTAATTTTTCTAAATATCTCCAACCCAGACAAGAACACACAAACAAACACTCAACAAACTCACAAACAAGCAAGCTGGGCCAGTAGGTAGCGATGAGGTCTACGCCAACTATCCATCAAAATATTAATGTTGGATAGAAGCCACCAGTAATGTGCTTCAGTCCGGCTAGATTTGGCTGCACATTTTGAATCAGACCTAGCACTGCTAACCCAACAAAGAGAAACTGTTGATATTGTTGTTTCTGGCGAATCCTCGTTTCACAGAGCAACAGCAGGCAGAAGTAATCTGTCCGAGTTTTGGAAATCTGCACTTTGGAAGGTGTCTCCGTTTTAGTGGCCTCAGAAATGCTCTCTGCTTGTGCACATGAGGCCTTAAAGTAGAGAAAAAGGTTTGTTTAGCAGAATGTCTGCATTCATGTTGACAGGGTGTAATTAATAATCTTAAAAAATTGGCATCAGTGAGTGGTTCGGGTTCTGTTTTGTTCCACCTGGCAATACAAATGACTTCTCTTATCATTTCCTCTGTCAAGAATTCACCCAACAACCCTCTCCTCCCACTTTGATATTTTTCACTCTCTCTCCTTTCCTTGCACCATCTAAGGCCAGGCTTATTTTAGGTGTTGGTGCTTTGAGCCTAATGAAATCAACCAAACATCAGAACTGCAGGCCATGCCTTTCAGGGGATGCTCGCATTATGAGTAATTAATCTGAAAGTGCTATGATTAATCCTGCTACTTTGCCCCCTGGGGCGAGACTGGATGTCTGTGAAAAATCTTCTCTCACAAATCCTCCTGAGAACAAACAGTGCACATTTAGGTTTCTTAGGTCTTTCAAATGCTGTGCACGTCTTCTCACATCATGTCATTTTCAAGTTTGCAAAAATCTCTCGTGTTTTTCCTACAAAGGAATCTAAACATCACCAGTTTGTACTTCGAAGGCTATACGTTGTTCCATATAGGCAACAATAATGTGATTATGTAAATGCAGAGAGATCTGCCAAACTGATCTATAAGTGGGGGGAAGAAAGGTTTCAAATAGCCTGTAGGAAGATATGAAAATGCAAATCAAAGGTTTATTGAACTGAAGCTGCAGGAAGCGCTGATATAGGAGAGTCGTTCCTTTTTCAAAATCCAAGAGAAATCAATTTGATTTAATTTAAGAATAAAGCCCATCATACATCAAACGTGCATTTGATGTATGCTCTATGAGGTGTTTGTTGATAGGACGAGCTGCGTGGGATGCCCAACTTATGAAGTAACCAAGGACAACACAAGGTTACAGTGGCCCAGCCTCCCCCTTGTTGTCCAGATAGGGCGGCTTTCATCATGTCGAGCAACCCTCAAGCACGTCAGCTGATTAATGCAACTCTTTCATTCTCGACAGCTCTCACCGAGATATCGAGATATCCTCTGCCTCCAAAGATGCGCTCATGCCAGAGATTCTGACTGAACAATTCACTGGTCATAAATCATCACCCTTCTGATTCCTCATATACAGAGACTATGAGTGTATTAGCTAAAAAGGCTGAAACTTTACAGGTAAAAATGAAACACATATTTCCATTGTTAATGTTCAAGTTTATTTATTTAAAAGTCCAAAGACAGGCTGATTCTATCTGACTCTAAAAATGAACGCGAGTGTGAGTGGTTGTTTTCTCCCTGCGCCCTGTGATTGGCTGGCGACCTGTCCAGGGTGTGCCCCGCGTCTCGCCTAATGTCAGCAGTGAGCGGCTCCATCTCGCCTCGCGAACCACAAGGGATAAGCAATATAGATGATGGATGGATGGAAATTGAAAGGAGAGAATGCAATTAATGCCATTAACTAACATTCATTATTAAGACCAACATGTAAATGTCCCGGATTTAGCCATGCAGGCTAATGTTCAACTGCGGTCCCTGACAGGTTGGTGGTAAAAAAGAAATACATACATTTAACACATGTACACATGTCTGCTGAGCCCCCTTTTGAGCCCACATTAAATTCCCGACTTGATTGTTATTACATAGTCATAAATATCAGTCCCTAAATTATGCCAGATTCTTTTTTTCATCAAGATCCAGGAATTTATTATCTGAAAAATCCACAAATATGTCAAAAGTACCCTGTGTCGAAATCCTGCATCTGGAAGTTCCGGTGAAATTCCGTTGAAATTCGTTTGGTTGCTTTTGTGTCACCCTGCACAAAGAAACAAACCAACCATCAAACTAACAAAGGGATTTGTTGTGAAAACGAAATCAGAAGTACACACACAGACAATCAGCATAGATGATTAACAAATCAACGACATACAGTAACTGTTTGACACAAGAACACTGAAGTACAGGCGTGCAGCACATCGAAGGCACAGAAGTACAAGTCATTGGTAAAACTAAATAAAGACGTGTATCAGGACAAAGCACACAAACACAACCACGAGCAGAGGATTATTGTGTGTAATTGTGTCAGCTCTGTGAATGTGTCTGCATGTGATCTGCATCTACACAGTTTATTTAAGCTGGCGTCCAGCACATACAGAATAGACGAGGTTCTAGGAGGGAAATCTCCCTCTGACTCTGATTCTTCAATTTATTGCTGATCATAATTCCAGCAGACGAATGTCTACGTGTGGTCGGGACACTTGCCATTCCGGAGTGTTATGCACTCAACCCTCCTCTGTTCTCTTTGGTTCAATCAGCTGTGCTGCCCCCCATACACACACCCCATCCTCCTCCAGTGCTTGAGTAATGGCCTGCGTCGACTTCTTGTCACTATGAGAGGTGCTGCTGCATGGGTCGCCTCTGTCCTCCTGTTTCCACGCGTGTCCTTTCAACCGACTCGGCAATCCCAGCTGATATCTCTATCGACCGTGATTTAGCTGATACAGATGCAGTCCCTCTTCCTCTACCTCTCCCTCCGCCGCTCCCCTGCAATCTCTCTCCTCTCTCGTTTCTTTCGCTCCACCTCCTCCGCACCTCCACTTTGTCTCCCCGTTTCTGATAACGTGCTCATCCTCTCAAGTGTCAATACATTCAGATTCATCTTCACGTTTCCACCCCACCCCAATAGGCGGTAAACTGTCAGGATACCTCCGAACTCGTATCACTCACAGCAGAGGAATAAGTTCTGCATGGTTAGGCAGCATGAGAGCAGAGAGCTGCTGAGCTCCCTGACAGGGGGGTGACTTGTATACTGATATAAGGTGAACACGTCAGGCGCACGGATTAGAGGAAAGTGATTTGGAGTGTTAAAACAGCAAAGGTATCGCAGAGCAAGGCTTGGAAAAGAGAAGCTTTAGATTGAATTTGAATGCAAGCTCTCGATATCCTCAAAATGGATTTCATACCACGGCCTGCGTGGCTTTCCTCATCCTGGGTTAGTGAGCTGTATGATATCAATTTGACAGGAGTTTGTGTTTCTGCCATTCATGCCTATTGTAGCTTGCCATGTTAAAGGAGCACGTCCATACCAATAACCCCTTGTGTGGATTCTGTAACAGCTCCGACAGCTCACCTAAATCAGGCTCCTCCTCTGCAGTATGATTCCTGCGTGTTACTACCAGGACCCTGCAAGCCCGTGTGCTGTGAATCCGTAGCATGTATTTATTCACACAGCCCATTTTCTTGCCTCGCCGTTTCCCCTGCGTGCCTGCTCCGTGGCTGCCTGTTTTCTCTTTTTTCGGCGTCTCTTCCTGTCTCCCCCCCTTCCTCCCTCCCTGCTGCGATCGCTCAAACCCCCCCCCCCTCTACCCCCACACTCATTTGCTCAGACTCTCTCTCTCAGACGCACACACGCGGGCACGCGCACACAAACACACGCTGGAGGCGCATGCTGTGCATCGCTGGATCAGAGCCTCTGACTACAGTATGCCTTTATAGAAGACCTCCTTTATCTGGCCTGCATTAGACCACACCCCCAAGCCAAGGTTATTTTTTTGTTGTGTTGGGATCCACCACTCTTCTGGAATTTCATCCATCCGGGATTTCATAATGGAGCGGTAGTCCTTTTCTGATTAGCATAATTTTTTTTTTTTTGGTGCAGCAGTCCAAGGCAACATCTCGGTCTCTGGCAGAGCTGAGGAGAATCACCTGCCCTCCTCCAGAGACACGGGCAACTGTCACGTCCACCGCGCTCGGTCTGGGGCGGCACAGCAGATCTGGAGGAGAGGAGACAGGAGAGGAGAAGAGAAAGGGATGGAAAAAAAGGAGCAGCAGTGAGGGGGATGCAGCAGCAGTCTTTTTACTGCATGAGACTGAGCAGGTGGAGCGGTGAGGGGAGGATCATTTGAAATAGAGAGACTCGTGTCACGGCTGCATTGTGGTGGGATCTCTGCCTTCACCAGAGGTTACCGTTCGCCGGATTTGCTGCGCCTGTGAGAGAGTGACTGAGGCGCTGCTGAGAAATTATTTATTTATTTTCTGGATTTTCTCCTTTACTGCGCTGCTGCAGATACCCGCTCCCTCTCTCTCTCTCTCTCCCTCTCTCTCTTTTTCTCTCTCTGTTTCTCTCTCTTCTCCCCCCACCTTCCTATCTCTGTTCTCTTCCATTACCCTGGCTAAAGGGGAACAAAAGAGCAGCTTCCTGCATCACCCTTCATCGCTGAAAATCTTCCCTCGTGCGTATTTTTATCTCCTTGTCCTTTTTGCTTAATGAAATGATCCGGTTTCCCACAGCAGCGTGTGATGATGTCTTCTGCTGTTGCGGTGGAGCGGCACTCTTCTTCTTAGTGGGCAGGCTCAGCTGTCCTCAAGCTCTACCTGTGGGCGATGGAGACTCCTATCAGAATTCTTGTCACATGAAGCCCCGTCCTGCCACTTTTCACGCCTGAATACCATGGTCCAGCAACATGCCGGTTTGAAATTAGCTGTGGATTCGTCTCCGTTCCTCGTCTGGATGTGTATCTGTCCTGCGTTTTCGGAAAACAGTTTCTGAAGAATGTGATCTGGAATGGTCTTCAGTCAGTTCTTAACACTGGCTTCTCTGTGCAGTAGTCATTTCGTCATGGCAAAACGTTAGACTAGATAAGCTGGTGGCTCTTTAGCTTCGTCTTGAAAATACATTTTTGCTGATTTTTTTCTCACCACTTTGAATGGATATTCCTGCAGCATCGTCGACCAAACCAGAGGGATTATGAAAGAAATGGGCCCAGATTATCTCTGAGATGCCCTGTGGTCTGCACGTTGAGCTATCAGAGGCCAAAGCTTGGCCAAGTTGTCTGTCCTGGGCCAACGAGGATCTAATATACATGGGTCGACTCTTTGCAGCCGCCCCTGTGCTCGGACAGCGGAGGAGCTGTTCACACTTTAGCATAGGCATGGGCCTGAGTTATTGTTCCAGGCTAGTACTCTGGTTTGCCTTGCTCACTCTACTGCCCATCCAGACTGGAACAGCACGTGTGTCTTCTAGTCTCAGCACCACGCACCATGTCCACCATTTCCACAATAAGCACGGCACCGTTCCTATTGCCATCAACAGGATGCCTTTTCTTACCAGAGGAGGACATGGTAAGAATTTTCCCTCTAACATCCTCAACTTCTGTTTGCTGCCTCACTACTGCATCATTGGAAATGTCAGGGGTGAAGAATATGCTTTACCTGGTTTTATCTGTTGTTTGTGGCATTATAGCGATAGACAGGTTTTATGTTGGTGGCCCCATTGGAGGTCTAGAGTGGCTTGATAGATTCTTCACCAGCTGTGAATGTGCTACAGCCTCAGTGCATCATTAATCCCTTTATCACTCCATCAGTATCAGTAGTGGTTGGCCCTTTCCCCATGTTTCCTTTGAAGATGCTACATCATCAGAAGACCTGCTTTTTTTTTACGCTGCAAACACACATCAATGGTGTGATGAATCATTGTAGCAAATCTCTTTATCTCTCCGTGCAAGGGTCTTGTTTGTTAGAGCAGCGTGATGCACTCATTGTCAGGGAGCTGATTTGTTTCAAAGGTGATTTGTGCTATATTTAGTGGGACATAGCAGCAGGCACTAACCATGTTAAGAGTTAGAGAGAGACGCTTCTCTTTCTTGTGTTCAGGGATATAGGGTATTTACAGTTGAGAGTCATCACTTGACGTTAAATTGGCTACGCTACCTAAATTGGCTCCGTCAAAGCACAGACACCCGAACCCATACATATCGCATTTTGAAATTTCTGACCCAAGACTCTCTTTTCTGCCCTATAAAAAGGGGCCCCAATTGGATTTGTAGTGTCTTCTCCAGCGCCGCAGTTTTGTCAGGGAGCAAAGGGTCTAAAATGTGATGAATTACTGCTGCGCTATTAAAGCCATATCATTCTGGACCAGGCATTTTTACAGGCACAGCAAAGCCTGTGATCAAACGGGCCCGTTAAAAAGAAAACCCTTCAAAGAAGCCACTGATAAATTTCCAATAACCTCCGTTGTGGATGTTGTACTGTAGGTTGTTCTGGAGTGTGTGCTTCCGAGCAGCTAATCTAATTTACTGCAACATGCGGACAGTACTTATGATTTACAAGTCGTGTCTATAATGCAGAGTGAAGAGTGCATGCAGATTAACATTGATTGGCTTAATGTTCACAATGGTACTCTGTTATGTAACCGTCATCACAGAAGCAGGAAAGCATTTGAAAAAAAAAAACTTTAAATTCCTAAACTGTCACAAATGCAACAATTGCATTCGCTGAAGTAGGATCATTTTGGGGGGTCTTACAATAATCTAAACAGATACGTCTGTGTTTGTGTCAAGGCTAGTCAAAGACTTCTAGAGGTCCCTGAGCTATGGCTATTTATAGGCCACCTACCATGCTGCAATGCCTCACTATCCTCATCCTAAACACAGGTTATATTACATGTATTGTCTCAGTGCACTGGTTACAGTTTGTGACAGGCTCTTACAAACAGCATTACTGTGTTTAAAGAAATCACGATGATGGCAATATGACTATGAGGAGTCATCCAGGGCATAAAAAAGTAGAACGTGAAATAATGGGATTGGATGGCGTTCAATTAGTACTGAATCCGAGGTGATTTTTTAGCACTGGAACAATATAAAAAAATTCAAACTATAAGTTACTATAATTTTGCCTCAGTGACATTCTCTGATTCTAACTTCTCCAGTGTTTAAATTAAATCAATGCTCATTAGAGAACTTGAAACCATCATCATGGTCTATTAAGTTTTTGCTACATCTTTTCTGTGATCTTTCTATATTATCAGTAATTGATAAGACTATTTGCCATTTTACGATAAAGTGTAATACAAATTTAGGATTTCAGTACCTCTATTACCATATTACCACCATGAGAACTCTACCTTGAAGGACAAGTCACTGCTTGGCTAAGTAGCCATTGATAAGAATTTAATATACTTTGAATTATATTCAACATAATTATATTTGAAACTTAATGACTTAATCACTTTATAAAACATCTGATGATATAAAATGATATAAACTCCATATTCACAACAAGCCATCTCATGAAAAAGCATCCTCCTCATTTGTTTGGCAGTATGATGGAAACATACCTACAGTAAAAACATGCATCAAGATAATGAATTCAGAAGGCCACACTGATGCATTGGTGTAATTTCTCTTTCCACCCTTTCTGTGTAGTCCTAAAATGAAGTCTTCAAAAAACACATCCAGCAACTTTAACTCAGTGTTGTATTGTGTTTTTCGTTAATATGGATTTATGAAAGTTCAGGCGCTGTATCTAAATAATAAATTATTTCTCCAGGAAACAGAAATGCTGCCTGAGTGCACCAGATATTAAAATCACATAATTGTTAACAAATTGATTTTCCAACTTGTAATATTATACAACTAACATCCACACATTTCATATTCTGACTCTGCAGTGATTTTTTTTTTTTTTTTCATTTTTCCACCCATCCTTAACTAGTTGCAGCCCTGCATCTTAAATGCAGTGCAGTTTCAGACTGTTGTCTTGTTCAATCCCTCTGACCACTGAAGTAGTAAGCTCGTTCGCTAATGCTATGATCATCAGTGCCAAAAACCTTGTATGCTCTCAAGTGGAATGCTAGAAAAATTGCAATGTAGCTGACCCCTCGTGATGCTCCCGAAAAAAACGGGCGAAAATAATCTGCCACGCTCCGTCCTCCGGGGCCCCCATGTTGGTGTAAGAACTGTCCGACTGTAGCGATGCAAACAGCAGCTAATGCTTCCAGAGAGATGTCTCAAGTGGAAAAAAATTTCAGTGATGATATCGTCGAGCAACATGCAGTATTTAAAGACAGAATTAAACAGAATGCATGGTATCAAATGAGTGACAGAAAGGGAAAGCAAAGGAACCAGGGCATCAGAAGGTCTATCAGAGAAAGTTCAATTTCCTCCAGGTCACATTTTACATTACCCTCAAGGATGATAGTAAGGCAGGCCTACATTCACTTGCACCGCATGTACTATCATGAACATAAAAACTACCAATCTCTCCCAGTGCATGTACTAATGCTATAGGTATGATTATATCATTATTATTATTATCATCACCATCTTCATCATATCTGTTTGTTTTGTTGAGGGTGAAACGAGTGGATTAGGCGGAGGACGACATGTAAGAACAGAAACGAGGGACCAAGGTTAACACTGCTCTGCTCCAGATCTGCAGCAAAGCAGAATAAACACGAGAATGGAAACTGAACTGAGGAGCAGAAAGCATTCGCTGTAATGGATAAACCAAGTCAGAGAAGAGATGCAAGGGCTAAATTCTCTGCAAAATAATCTTATCACATATATTTATGTGTGTAATAATTGAATTGCTCTGTACTCTAAATGCAATTGCAGAGGTGTAAATTATTTTTCTAAAATACATAGTGGCACAAATCAGATGTTGGAAGGTTTAAAAAACAGGAAATGATGTGATGACTGCATCTGTGAATTGCGTTTAAAACAAGCAGCAGATATAGGGAAATAGAAATAGGGCATCACCAGTCCCCATCATAGCCAGCAGTGGTTTGAGTTTCCAATTTTTTTCGTTTGTTAGTTTTTTCCCAAACCTATTAAGTAGCATAGCCTTGAGTGTGCTGGCAGATGGGAATGGGGAATGAGAGATCAGCATGGTCTTGTAAACCTGCACATACGCAAAATGCTAACAAGCATGAATACTGTTCACAAATGCAGTAACAATAAGAATGAAGGACAGACTCAAGGTTTTTGCATAAAGAATACTTACACACAAGCAGTGCAGGCAGTAACAGTAGTCTATTCAAAGAATAACCGACATGTTAGAGTCACGTGTTTGCATTTCACCAGATTCAAGAGATTTTTATTTTGATTGATTATTTATTTAAGCCTCGGAAAACCCATTGAGGAATAAGACCCTCATTTACAATGGTGCCGAGGGTACAATAAAGAGTAAAACATTGAGAAATAAATAAATTGGAATAAAATAAATAAATAAATATGCATATATACATACAGCAATACAAATTAAAAGGTCACAAATCAACCCTGACGATTCAATACATACTATAAAATACTATGGTTAAGCTTAACCCAACTAACAGTTACAATCACTGCAGGAGAAGCCAGCCCTACATGAAACAAGACTTGAGAACTCCATTGTGTTAAAAAACCTAATGCCTACACTACCCATAATGCAGCAGCAATGTGGAAGCAACTTGAATCAAGCGTTGGAATTGTGACTGCAACTACCAATTGAAACTTCAACAGAATCAGCCCATTACTGCCGGAATACACTAAAAGCAGAAAAAACGCCATTCATTAACAATTAGAATTTGGTTTGATTTTGTTAAAAATCTTTAAGTCTGTAACTTCAAATGTAATAAACATTCGATATACAAGTGTTTGAGCGAATACAATTACAGATCTCATGGGGCAATATAGGAAAACCCTGTTTAATTTGTGAAAACTAAAGGCCACAATAACATTGTCATGGAAATCTGTGGGTGTATTCATTACAAATGATTGTGCAATTAAGTGTCTTTTCATTAGACTGATACAGGTATACTTGTACATTTCTAGGCCACGCAGAAGTTAGCATCCGCCTGATTACATTGATAAACAGCCAAAGGGGTTTTTCCATTGGCTTTTAATTTACTGCAGAAAATCATCTCTGACAAAGGTTTACGAAGTTTTAGAGCCTATTAAAATCACCAGAGCTAAAAAGCTAACCTTAGTCTATAAATTAACTACACCATGGTTGCAAGAATTCAGCGTCAGCCACACAACGCTTCCAACTTCCGACTCTTCTGCAAGAGCCCTTCTGCTAAGATAGTCAGTCTGCAAGCATGTGAGTACAAACACCGGGCTGTACAGACAGACCAGGGAGTCGATTGGTTTTCGTGTTCAGCCTGTTGATCTTTAATGTTCTTGACAACCACAGTGGTTTTATTGAGCCACTTGCTCACAACCGCCTCTTTAAAAACATGTATAAGCCGAAAAACTCTGTATTAACTGACAAACTGTATGTCGTACAATAAAACATGAACAAATCTTGAACTTCTGTCGACCGCAGACCTGATTTCTGGTCTCTAACCAAATCCCCCCCCCCCCCCCCCCCCTTTAAAAACCCATCAACTTCAGGATGAGGGAACCAGAAGTGTGAATATGCTAACTTACTTCCAGGTTGTAGGACTGGAAGCCTGCAGCGCTCTGATGGAGATGAAGCATTAATGCAATATTTCAGAGACTCATCTGATTCGAAACAGTTGCTCTGTGACCCAACTCATCTGGAAATTGAATGAGAGAAAAACCTTAACATTATTACGGAGGAAAAAGGTGGTTCGAGGCGCTGGGAGCTGAAGACATTCAATTTTAAAACCGACAGTCTAGATACATGCTGCTGATAGGTGCAGAAACAGCAATTCAACCATTATATAGCTGACACCTACGTGTGCCAGCTGCAGCATTTTTTTTTTTTCAATTGCTTTTCAATATGGCTCTGAATTCATCCAATGTAATTGATTTGATTCCGGGCTCTGTGTTCACCGTGCTAAGTGTGTGATGCCACTTTCTAACTCAAACACCATGTTTTAACCCGAAGACCATATGTCCTCTCTGTCAGGATTTACTGTTCATTTTCATAATTTCACTGAGCCGTATTTGATAGACTGCTGGAGATGGTGCCTCAGTCAACATAAGTCAGAAGGCAAATTCAGAACTTAATATCTCTCCGTAACTCTCCATTCCTGCAGCGCTGCAAAGATTACGTTCTCTATCTATCGCCTTAGTTTTCCTAAAGGGCCCCTAATACAAACATGAACTTTACACAGCAGATCAGACTTTACTGTGCTGCACTCAAACACTTTTGTCCTTTTACTGGAGGCTGGCACGGCGTCCAGAAAAGCGCAGTGAATATCCTCGTCCATACACAGCCTAACTGTGGCAATCATACACCCTGCCAGTGGGAATCATAATCGCCACAAATGGTCGAAATGGCGATCGTGAGTAATTCAACTTTACACCTCTTATTTATAAGGTAGCAGCCGATACCAGTTGCCATTTGTTTGATTCAAGATTATTGTTCAGCCTCTTAGAAGTCCTGATTAGTAATATAATGAGAGGTAATAGTCGCCGCAAGCAGCTCAGGGCTGCAGGAATTTCCCACTTTCCTCCCTAGTGCAATCTCATGAAATGTGTTCTTCCACACAACTTTTTCACATCTGAGCGGTTGTGTGCGATGCAAATTTTCACCAGCTTCTCTGTGTATTTGCAAGTCCTATGAGCAGCTGGCTGAGAGCACAAATGAAGGACGGGAAGTTTGAGTGGGTTGCATGCATCTTGGTGCAAACAAACAATCCATGCTGTTGATACTATTTATTGTGCAGGGATATATTAAGACTCGACAACCAATCAATCAATCCGAGCGCGTCACTGACACAATTGTGGCGCCTTCGAAAAGCAGATGAATGTGTTAATATCACTTAACAACAAAAAGGCCTCACAACTAAACGTTTGCAGGGCATATGCGATCACACCCCCAATACAATATTAATAAATAATAGGAGTATTTCTATGCCTGTTTACATTGTAATTAATGATCAAGGCTCCTTACTAATAATGATGTGATGTTCAGCACACCCTTTGCAGTTGAGAATCTCCAAGGGAGGCCTATTATTCATGCACAGATGCATTGAACAGCCATGAGAGAAGAGCCGAGCGCTCCCGAGAGAGAGAGACGGCAGAGCTGCAGAGCTGCTCCACGAGAACAGGGATGTTTATAGAAATAATCATAACAAGACCGATTTACCGCCCGCCTTATTTGCAAATCCACCATCACACAGAGAACACAGGAAACGGAATGAGACAGAACAGGAAGGCAGAAAGGTGTAATGACATGCTTTAATGCTGACATATGACTAATGCAGGACTTACTGCTGTCTCCAGACAGCTGCGTCCATGTTTTCCTGCAAGTGCCTTGGTATTCCATATTTCATGATGTACATCACAGCGGTGTACGTTACACCTGCAGTCAGTGTTCCGTCTTCTGGGGGCATGAGGGTTCGCCGACAATGGGCGGAAGCGAAGCTCTGGGAGAATGTCGATGTGTTCACCAATTTCTTGTGTCCGCACGGCTGGTACCGACTGTGTGCGTCAGATGGGAACAAAAATGGACTCCATTTGAAAAGACGACAGCACACAAAGAAGCTATTCTTCGTTTGTGTGGATGCTGCCATTTTGATGTGATTCATAGTGCACATCAGGGGATATGTATCGCGGATGCCCTTATTCAATATGTTATATATAACAACATTTTTCTAAAAGTTATATGTTTGACTTGTAATCTACCAAAATCTGCTTAAAGATAAAAATGTAACAATGTTATTAAAATCAAATGTATTCTATATGTTGTTATATTAGCATTGCACATTGTTTTTATTTCTCACATGAAGATCTCTGTATTCATACAGCTTAACATGATCACTCACAAACCAGTGGAATCAACCACATCAGTTTTCATCCATCTTTCCATTAGCTGATGTTTTTAAACAACATTCCCCATTACTCGTCATTCCGTTTTACACATGTATGTTTCATTCGGTTTTACATTGTTGAATGTAAAGTGTGCAATGATCTACCAAGACACCTGAAAGTGGGTGAATAAGGTTCATCAGGTTTGAGTCTCTTGGGTACCTTTTTAATTGGTGTTCAAGGATATATTGCACAGTGAAACTTAGATAAATAAGACCCGCTGTGAAAGTCGTTCTCAGACTATATTGATTAACCACAGCATGGTTTACGTGCTTGTTTATTTGGCTTTACAAGAACAAACAAGCCATAGGCTATATAGGCCATAAATAATGAAGCGTTTTAGGGTATAATGAAAAGCCGGGAGCAGCCCTTCAGCAAAGACCACCAGAGTGTGAAGTGTGAAGTTAGATCGCTGCAGTTTGAGGTGTTTATGAACTGTAATGTGGAAATTCATATAATATATACATACACAATCAGTGGAATTTATGCAGGTCTGGTATAACTATATTACAGTTTATTAGCTTGTGTCTTCATTATGTTGTATATTTCCACTATAGTATAGACTATTGTTACAGAGGCAAATACAGACGTAACACCAACCACCCAGTATTTTGTGTCAAAAGCAAACACTAAAAATAATTATTTTTAGTTAACCTACAAATGAAATATATTAATCGATTGCTGCCTTTAAAATTTAAAGGCAAAATTTAAAGTTAGCCCATCTTTAAGATTAGATTTGTTTCATATCCGAAAATATATGTTTCGTCTAATTTATTGTTTGAAATTGATAGTATGAGTTAAAACAACCAACTTACATCATCCATTCAAAGAAACTGGCTTTTCTTCATCAAAAATTTTTTTTTTTCACACAATTTTCTCCACTTTCGAGTTAAGATGTCAGCACCCATTTCAAGTTTACTCCCATTTTTACCGAAGCAAATTGCACTGAAGTTTTCAAATGAAGCGTTTTGAGAGTCATTACGGATTCGTTCCTTCTCACATCGCCTCATGAGAGAGAGAGAGTAAAAGAGTCCGTTGTTCATTTGATTCAACAAACCTACAATTGAAACTGCTGAGTCTAATTTGTAAGAGAGTCATTACCGAGACAAAAGCCAACACTGGCTTTTAACAATAACTGTGTTCATAGGGACTGAATTCAAAACAAACATTGTTTGTATTATCATGAAAAGAAACAGCCACGATCCATCTTCACAGGAAGCTTACATCATGTGTGTTTTCTTCAAACTTCAAGAGGGAAAAGTCACTGATGAGTTTGCTTGGAAGTCAAGTTTCATTTTATTGAGAATAGTGAACTCATTCATCGAATTCACTATTTCAAGTCAAAGCCCTTAGGAACAATTTGTGCTTATAAGTTCTGCCGTGGTCTGAAAATTAAAACATTACATTTTAAGTTAAATTAATGTGAAATTATGAAAATAATGTCTTCCCAGTTTCAACAATGTGTCCTTGTGGTAATTATCTCTTGATATATGCGAAATATGTAAAAAAACAAAAAACAATATCATCATATCTTATATCAATATCAGTCTTTTTTCTACCTGTTAAACAGTCAAAACTCTTTTATGACTCATCCTGCACTTTTTGGATTTTGCAACCAGTGCTTTCTCATGCGAGATTTAAAGTGCGCTGACATTCGTTTCACTGGGTCTGTAAGTTAACAGGAAAAGATTAGTTTCTCCCTCCAAATTCCTGTTTGATGAGGTCCACACTATAAGATCGTCAAACAGAGCAAAAAGTGATTTAATTTAGCAGAAACGAGGGCAGATAAGAGGCCAAACACAGATAACACTCGCTGAAAGGAGGAATCCAATAAACCCACTCACTGAGGCTCCTTGAGGTAACTAATGTCACAGAGTCACATTTGAATGCAAATCCCAGACATTAAGATTACTCCAGGAAGGGGAAAAAATAGCTTTGAAACAAACCTGCCCTTTTAATTAAATTCAAAGTCGGGGCAAGGTGGTTTCAACTCCAAGCAGTGAGTGCTCAGCGATAAGAATGCACCCGGGCAGCAGCGAGCTCCTGTCAATATCGTGGGAGCAGCCATTATGCCAAGCGCAGCAGTACTCAAGTCTTGGTGCGTGGTTGATATTGAGGCTACAATTTTGTTTCAAGTGCTCCTCTCCTTCACTTAAGAGATCTGAGCGCTGAAAAGGGCCAGTTGTAAAAGCAACAATCGGGTTTCAGGCGTTAAAAGAAACCCAGAACAGCATGTTGTGGCTGAACAATCACAGATTACTGTCAACTTTCCCTCCCCTACTCGCGGTCAACACCTGCAATCCTAAATCTTTCGAAAAGAACAGCGTCCCTCTGAGAAAGCCTAGATTGAAACTATTCATTTGCTCGCATTATACAAAATTGAATTACTTTTCAGATTCAACTGTCGTCAGAAATTACAAGTTTATTTTTTGTAAGTAAATTTAATAAACTGTCTGAGCTGTCTGAGCGGCTCAGAATAAATCGCATCATATCAAGAAGAGGAGTTTGATTTACCCGCTAATCAGCAAATAGATTTAAGCCCAAGTCTTCATGGATTTTCTCAGGTATCCTCATTCCAGCAAGACTTGTAAATTATAAATCCACACCAATGTGCCTCATTCATCTGAAGCAGACAGGAGTCTCTCTGAGTGCAGATGAATAACTTACATGATAAAAGTTTAACCAGACACTATTGATTTGCAGTGCAGCCGAGACACTATATGAGAAGGTGGAAGAATTTGTATCAGATTTAAATCAATGTTTTTTTTAACAGTCCCTTCACATTGTTTCATATTAAATTGAACAGGACGGCGAAGGCCATCTCTATTATTCATGCATTATGAATATCAGCAGGTCTGCAAACCTGCAAAAAATATTAAAATTGTGAATTGAATACCCAGACAAGAACACAAATGTATCAGCGACTTGAGGCCTAAAACAAGTCTTTGGAACCAGAATAAATGTTTATTATAAACATATTAGATTGATAAGTTCTGCGATCAGTGTAGATTTATGTGAAATAGACAGCAAATTAAAAATAATCGTACAAAGCTGCAGAAATCCTGGATTATGTTTTGTTTTAATAAGATAAATAGAGTTTAATGATGCCTAATGAAATTACTGTGCAAACTCGCCCTAAGATTAGCAGCACAATATGCAATAGAGCACAATAAAATGAAAGAGTATAAAGTATATACTGTATATATATATATATATATATATATATACTATATATATATGAAAAATACAATTTAATAAAATAAGTGAAAATAAAAATATCAAGTGGATACAGACTAATTGCAGAACCAGTGCCTATAGAAATAACCATAGAAATGAGAATAGGTTACGTGAGACAGTAGTAAAACATAGTAGCATAGTAATACTCCACATGAGTAGTTGGTTATAAATATTTTGAAATCATTGCATTAAAAACCTCTTCCCCTCACATAGTGTTGGACCCATACTCAGGATTTGCAGTGCAAACATGAAAATAAAAGATACAAGCTTTCAATGTAAATATTAATCGAAATCTGTAAATTACAGTGTTTAAGAATGAAGCAAACCTTTGCTTCATAAATCTTTGCTCCTTCCCTCCTGGTTTAAGATACCCACTGCATGATTTTGGAATAAAGATAGTGTCGATCAGGGCTTTGGAGGGTTTGAGTCCACTGTGAGCTGGTGAGAGGACCAATGAAAACCTTGTCTCATCTCATGTTACTTTAAAAACTAAAAATAACAAGTGATATTGGAACGCTTGCCCTTGAAGACGTCGATATCTCCAAATGAACAACACATAATCATTTTAACAGCAAAACCACAGACTAACATGGGATTTAATCAGAAAGCATCGATAGTACCCGGTTACAGATAAACATAAGTTGGTCTTTAATGTCTAATGTCTAATCCTCTTGTTTCTCTTCCTGTCTCTGTTCTCAGCTGGGACCACGTACATCTTTGGGAAAGGGGGCGCTCTCATCACCTTCACCTGGGCTCCCAATGAGCGGCCGAGCACCCGAGCCGACCGGTTGGCTGTGGGCTTCAGCTCCCAGCAGAAGGACGCCATCTTGGTGCGAGTGGAGAGCACCCATGGGCTCGGAGACTATCTTCAGCTGCATATAGTAAGGAGGGGAAGCACAGTCGGGGGCTTTAAGCGTGAATGTAACACCGGAAGATGGGTGGAGTATCACGGAACAGTTTGGAATAAAATGTAAAGAAGATTAAAAATCTAAATTTACAGATCATTTTCATATAGATTATAGTTTCATTTACATGTATCAAAAAAAACAAAACAGACTCACACAAACTGCATGCTGTATCCACAAGCTTCAAATCAACCTCATCTGTAGGATGAGGCACACATTGGCAATTTTTTAATTGGAGTAGTAGCATTTTACTCTGTGAATAAAGACTTCATAGTCAAGATCAGGGCAATTTAAAATGGGTGTCTAACTGAAATGAGTCCACTCAGACATAGAAAGAAGCTGCAAGGAAACATTGTTTTTAAGTGAAAAAAAAAAAAAAAAGCTCATCATCAAAAAAGACATACACTTCTTCACTGGATATTAAAGTGGCTCCGCAGCAGACAAGCGGAAAAGTATTTCTGGGAGCAATTAAGAAGACGCCGTATAACCTGAGAAAGGGGGGAGGAAAATGCAACGGTGACAAAAAGCTGCCTCATCAGTAACGATGAGGATATCACCGCCTCTTCCCTTGATCTGTTGATGAAGGCACAAAAAATGATCTCACTTGAGCAAAAGAGAAAAGACCGTCTGGTTGACTGCTGCTGCCACAATCTTTTATTTAACGAAGTGGAACATAAATGAATATAAATCAACATCTAATGGTCGATGTTTAAATTCACGTTTTCACAGCTTGTTCGCTGATTTGAATCCAAATGCGAAGATAACATGGTAACAGGAAACTAATGACCTGGAGGAGCAGCTACGATAGGGCAGAAGTCAGTGGAGTCAGACATGAGAGAGGTTTGTGCATGCGTGCGTGCGTCCGTGTGTGTGTGTGTGTGTGTGTGTGTGTGTTTTGGTGGAACACACTGGCTCCTCAGCAGCTGTCAGCGGCCGTCTTTCCTGGAGGGAAATCAGTCTTTTCAGCTCGTAGCCACAGGACAGATGTGGCGCGATGAGAAGCTGAGGCGAGATCTGTCAAACGTCTGCGAGCGGTGTAATAATTAAAATCCCACCTGTTGTCAAAGCAAGGGACCAGGATCCGAAGTGGGAGTGGGAGACTCTTACGCAGGACTCACACGTACGCATCCAATCACGTTAATCAATCAAAGCAAACTTTCTTTGTATAGCACCTTTCATACAGGTTAGTGCAGTGTTTTACTATTGACTGATCTCATAACAATAAACGAAACAAATAAACAGAAACAATTAGATTCCACTGAATAGATTTTAAAATAAATGATAAATTAGTTGACTATGTTGTGTGTCCCAAGCATTAAATTACACATTCTAGTCATCAAGAGTGTTGGGTTCTCCAATGTGTTAGTGCGATTCAAAGGTGTGGGTCCAGTGTTGTCAGCACACACTTTGTTGTACCACATAAGAATGTTTCTGAAATTAGATGAATCTGTCCTAAAAACAAAACTTTTGAGATTTCATCAGGCCAGATTTTGAGTTTTTCTTCATATGATACTGATAAATAATTTTCAGTATTAGGTACTGTATTTATAAATGACAGCTAAAATATGTAATAATGCTATTGATAAAAGAGAGAGAGATAAAAGAACAATATTACTACGGCACCCCAGTATTTCAGAGTGGTGCCTTCGCGAAAAGACAAAAAATCATCTTAGAAGAAGAAAGGTACAAATAGGTACAAAGAGTGAAAACAACCTTTTACACAAAATCTGACATCAAGTATTTGTAATTGAAGTATTATGTATTTGTGTGTGTGTGTTTTGAGAGTTTACACTTACTCCACGTGTCGGCTACAAACATCCTCCCCCGGATGATTTTCAGAATCATCTCATGTAAATTGCGTTTCCATTTTTAAACGTGTGAAACTGACCTCACCAGCCGTGGCCTGTTACTAGTAAATGCAAAGACTGCTGCCTGAGTGCAGAGCCAGCTGAAAATATTTTTTTTCTCCAGGAGCTGCCAAGTCCTTGCACCCTGACAGATTGCTTACTCTGACACCTTATTACTGCTCAGTGGAGGGGAATCAGAAGGAGTTCAGAGGGTGTTGAGGGTTGTCTTTTTCTTTCCTTTTGTCTAACTAAGCCTGATAATCACACCTTCTTGTTTTATATAGACCTTCGCTGCCAGTTCACATCATTTATTTGGATCTGTCATTAATACCACATTTTTACCAGATTCTGTTTTCCAATGTTTGCCCATTGAAGAAGATGAGGCAGAGAGGAGCAGCACAAGAAAAAACAGTCTGAAAAAACACCGGCCGCAAGGGATAGTTGAAAATAGTAAAGGAAAAAAACTATATGACCTTTATCTTCTTCAGTACGACTGAGTATTTGGGCCATTTAAAGGGAAAAGAAATCTTAGACGTCAACAAAATCATACTTTTAGGCGATGTGCAACGTTGGAGGTCAAAAGATCATTCTGTCGCCTCGCCTTGAATTTAGGAATATGGAGCATCTTGTTTAGTTTCACAGATAATGAAATACTTCATATTTGGGCTCATCAGTGTGCTACGTTATCATGCAAGAAACAGAGACTATTTCGAAGAAACACAAAGTCAAACAAAAATGTACTCTTTTGTGGAGGAGGAAATGTTTGGTAGCGGTCAACTGTGAGGTTGCCGTTGGTCCACCTGCATAATATTTAAAGTGGATTGGTTGTTTCTCAAGAAGAGTTTCGTACTCAGGATTTTGGATCCAGAAGGACTCCAGCTTATTTCCTTAAAAAAATCTTCGTTCTCTCACTAAATTACAACCACTTTGTCAAGAAATTAAGATTTATTCTTGTGATACTATGACTTTCTTTTCAATTACCACTTTATTCCCATGATATTACAACTTACTTTTCGATTATGACTTCATTCAAGTGATATTATGACTTTATTCTCGAAATGTCAGGATTATTTTCCCTTCAATATGGCCCTAAAACCCTCTTGTACCAGGGATTTGGGGGGTTTTAAGATGCGGTAGCTTCCAACAGAATTCCCTTTTCATCATCTTCCAATAACATGAAAGCTTTCTATTCAAAACTAAAATACGAAATGGTAAAAACTTTCCATGCATTTGTAATAATCTCAATTAACAGGTGCAAATGAAGCATACATAGTCAGTGCTCGATATTATTAAAACATTTCAAATCCAGATAACTCCACACATGACTCCATTCTGCATTAAAGTGGTGACATGGTCATTTGAAACTGCACAGTTAACTGAGGATTGCGCACACAGACTTCAAAGTCCAATTACGCTGTACAAAAGAGACCAAGCATCACCAAAGTCACCAGGGAGTATATTAGAGAGACTGATTCTACTTTCAAATGGTCATGTTTTTAATGAGTGACTAAAAGATAAAACAAAACCAGAGGATTCATTGTGCGGAGTGATTAGAAATGCGGGAGAGGTGTCGCTGCACGGCCGAGATTTAAATTACAGAGGAACGGAGGAAGATGTTGAGTTTTGAACGTGTATCTTGCCAGGTTCCATGAGTTGATTTCTTATGCATTTACATAATGCATCAGTCGGGCAAAATTATATTCTGAATAGGTCGTTGTTCATAAATATTCTGCCTTAATCTATGCAGGGAGGGTAATGCTTCACAAAAAACTCATGTATGTGTATATTTTAGTGCACGTTGAAAGGCAGAGCTCAAACTGACTTCTTACTCTTCTTCTCTGTGAGTTTTCTCTAGAAATGTAATAATAAGTTTGGGAAAAAATCTGATGATGCGTGTGCACCTTTGTCACTAAATATTGCAGGGATCAAATAGATTTTATCTAGATATTTTCACGTAGAAGCTGAGGACTATGAGGAGGGGAAATATTTTGTCACTGTTATATTAAGAGGGATAGTAAGTATAATATCTGAGGCTATTGATGCAAACTCCCATCTGCCTCTGAGAAGAAGGCCTCAGCAAAGAGTCTCAAGGTTTCTAATACAGAGACAGATATGCTTACCCTCTTAAAAGAATCTGATCTGTCCAATCTAAGCACTGCTTGTTTAAAAATGTATCAGGGGGCAGCAGAGCTGTATCACAGAGGAATCATCAGCTTTATAGTCCTCTCGTCTTTTCACCCCATCAAAGATAACTCCTTATAATACCATGTCCTTATAATAATCAATCCATTGCCTCTCAGATGAATTGGAGTAGGCTGCAGCTGAGACGAGATCTGAGATCCCACTGCAAAGCTCCAGCGAGCAGGGAGTACTTAAAGGAAACGCTGTTTCCGACAGAGCTGATGTCAACATAGTAGGTGGGAGACTGCGCCGCCTTTCATGAGGTTATGCCTGACTGGCTTTATACTGAAACACGTGAGCCCTAAGCAGCTTCTTGCGGAGGGAACATGGAGAGTGAAAGGCCAAACTTTACTGAAACTAAAACGTAGGAGTGATGTTGTGTCAGCTGTCAAATACAGCTTTGGGGCTGTTCTGTAATTGCACTCAAAGACCCGAGTTAGCAAAATAGAAATGCCTGTGTCGGAGCCACACACAGCCGCTGGCTGACTCGGCCGGCCCCGGAGATGTTAATTGTTGTCTAGAGGACATCGGCTGAATTTGACCTGAGGCCACACAACCCTGTAGTTACTTAATGAATTCTCATCACTTCTGCTTCTTGGGCAGCATGATTAAAATTTGGACATGTTAATAGCTCTGCATGTACAGAATATAAGTAAACAAGGAATGGGAGAGATCCTTCTTATAGATAGTACAAGGGTTGTGGACAAAATGGTGATAACTTGGTGTCTTGACATAATTTGGTAAAATGCTTCTTGTGTCTTTTATAGCAGAACACCCTGTAGATTCCTACTAACCTAACACTGACTGTAATTAGCTCCCAGGATCACAGTGAGTAGCAGTGAGTGGGCAGACGTTGTTTCACAAAGGAGTCTTTATAAAAGTCTTTTTGACTTGTGTGAATTTAATAATCAGCTGTAGTTCAAGCGTGATGAATCAGTCCTGGGTTCATGACAACTTGCAAGTGAATGGAGGATGATAAGAATCCAATGACCCTTTGACGGCTGCGACTGAAGGCTTTACAGCTTTACAGTGAAGGCTTTATAGAGCTCCTTTATACCATAAAGTGACTTGAAACTTGATTTGTCAAGCTTAATATTATATTATTAACGGGACGTTCAAGGTCTCTGGGGATACTTAACACTTCGGCACTTAATGCCAACCATCTCAGCATTAATACATTTTGAAATTTAAAAGGTTCCTGGAATGATTTTACGTGATGTAATTATGGGGGGGGGGGGGGCAGGTTTTATACACAATGGCCAACATCAAGCAGGCAAGAAAAAAGGTGTATTTCTTTATACATATAGAATTCATGGTCTTTGAGTAAATGCAATATTGGAGGTACGAGAAAGAGAACAATCTTTACTGATGTTAAATGGAGAATGACAAGGAGTACACTCTGATAGTGAAGACAGAAAATTCAAAAGCAATACAAATCCAGGGCGGAAGATATTTAGATTATGTTTGAATGGCCGGAAATTTATAATATGCATGTGTGTCGTGCAGGAGCAGCACACTGCAGAATTGTATTTTTCTACCTTCTCTCTCCTCTCTCTGGTTGAAGGTGTGATGTAGTGCCGCCAGCTGCTGGGGCCGAGGTAGTTTGATTTAAAACCTGCAGACTCTTGGTGCTTGATGGTTCACGGCTGAGAGACAAATGATACGAGGAGGAACTACACAGCTTGAGAGTCATTAATGTTCCGTAATGATAATAAACATGCTCTTGAGCACACGTGACATACTATGCAACAGGTACTCGTTGCATAAGCACTCAACTGCCTGTCACGTCCATCCGTCTTTTATCAACACCGCTTATCCGCTGAGGGTCGCTGGAGGGAGCTTGAGCCAATCACGGCTGACATTGGGTAAGAGGCGGGGGACACCCTTGACAGACAGGCTGTCCATCACAGTGCTGATACATGGAGACCAACCGTTGACATGCACATGGGCAATTTAGAGTCGGTAATTAACCTAACCTGCATTGAGCCGTGGTACCCAGAGAAACACACATAGACGCAGGGAGAATATGCAAACTCCACACAGAACAAAACTGATCCATCTATCCATCCATTATCTACACGTCTAGCCTTTGAGGGTTGCAGGGGAGCTGGAGCCATTGTCTGTCACATGAGGAACAAAAACAAATTATCATTCAGTTTCAAAACTTTACTTCTACTCCTACCCTTAAGGATGACAGAATCTGTTCCTCTCTATATTTTAAGATATTTTTTAATGATTTATAACCACTGTAAATATGGCTATTGCAGTCTAAACGTAAAATCTAAACTGTGTCTTCCTGCAGAGCCATGTGCCGTGCCTCACAAATGTCTATTTCATCCATATTAGCATTGACAGATGGCAGCAAATGCACTGAGGCCATGCAGACACTGAGACCCACGCAGTTTGTTTCCAGTGTTTCTTATCAGTGCCACCTAAAGGCTGTCTCGAGAAGCAGCTTTGACCTTTGGGGAAGGTTGGCAGGAGCGAGGAAAGGCTGACAGGGAGAGAAGTTGGTCAACCAAAAGGGAAACAGCAGGATTCTGTCAAGAGTGATTCACATCAGGAAACCTGGCTTGCCTCTGAGGGCGAGTGGAGCTGAATCCTAAAGAAAGAGCTAAACACACTGTTGGTGTCACAAAGGATTTGCTTTTACTGCTTAAATAAAAGGTGTCTGACTCAACATGTATGACACTGGTGCAAATACGCTTTGTACACATTTTAAGCGTTTATGATGACACATTTGTCATTTTCTTCTCCGTGTCACATTTAGTCATTTTTTGTCACCCACAGGATCAAGGGAAAATCTGTGTCATCTTCAATGTGGGGACAGATGACATCACCATCGACGAGCCTGCTGTCATAGTAAATGACGGCAAGTACCATGTTGTGCGCTTCACACGCAGTGGTGGCAATGCCACTCTCCAGGTGGACAACCATCCAGTCATTGAGCGATATCCGCCAGGTAAGACTAATGGAACAATGACGTGTAGACAGATGGCATTGAGCATCTGGATCAGTGTGAGAGGATTGCATGTCTGCCAACAAGCAGAAATCTTCCAATGTGCAGCTGTGAAATGTATTGTTTACAAAAAAAACAACCGGATGTGCCATGTTGCCAAAACAATTTAATAATCTGATGTTAATACATCTGCCTCAGTTGATATCTAATTCTCATCAGCCTCTAAAGGAAAAGAAAGGAAAGCAATATTCTTCTTTCATGCATACGTTTTGAGGATATGCATACGTGGTCAGAGTGTGATTCTTTTTTTTTACATTTCCACTTTTGTCCTAATTCTAATATATTAGTTATTTATTTCTCTTTGATGCTAGTTAAGAGAGTGTATTTTTTATTCAGCTGAGGAATTCTTGTTGACATTGAGAACTTGGCAGTGATCTTGCACAGCCCACATTTACATTCATCTCCTGACTGAACACTCACAACCCATTAAAGGTCGTATTTTTTCCATAAACAAATGAATGGATTTGGATAAATTTATACAGAAAAGCTCAGTTCTATAATGTCCACATCATATATGTTTTCCTTTTTCGATAGAATGTTGTCCAGATAACTACTGCAATGTAAAGTACTGCATCATCAACACACACACACACACACATTTTTATAAAGTCATGCCCTCTTAAATGTTGACTAAATCTGCATATGCAGGAAGGCGAACATCCAAAGAGAGGGTTACACAAACACATCCCGTTCGCAATCTGATAACGACCAGCTTTGCTTAGACCTGAAGCAATCAACCACTTCACCTCGGTTAGAGCAGGTGCACCAGCTGCCATCAAACCCAGTCCTCTGCCTCCAGCTGGTGCTGCAGGCTCACATTCACACGCCACCGTCGTGCATACATCTGAACTGTGTGACAGTGATGGACATTCTGGTGCACAGACTTCTCACTCAGGTGTCAGTGGTGACAATGAAGAGTATGAGGAAACTGACTTTTTTTGTTATTGCATTGAATATATATTCATTAAAAGAGAAAATATTTCTATTAAAACCAGTTCTATATTAAAGCTTAAAGTAAAAACATTGTGTAGGTTAGCGTCACTCTAGCTGCCATGCACTTCCACTTACCATGGCACCTCCTCCATGGTGTTCTTTAATCCTAATCCTTTTTATCCATTCACACAATCCCATGTCCTCGAACATGGTTTAACACATATTTACATTTGTATTGATGTGTGGATTAAACATGTTTACAGATTAACTGTCTGTAACAAACTATGCATGGGCCGAGGTGCCTGTCCGCATGACGTCCTTTATAAAAAAGTGTCAACAAGAAGTCCGAAGCTCGTGGAAACGTTGTGGCTGGTGATTATTAGAAACGATTTTCTACGCAAGAATGATTAAAGAGTATTCATGGCACTTATATGTTCTGGGCTGTTATCTTCCAGAAGCTGATAATTCAAACTGTTGTAGTTTATATGATGTATGTTCTGTAAAAGTTCACACTGGACAAATTACTCCTCTGTGTTTGCATGAGTTAAATAAAGAGCTTAAGTCCCGTCCCACTTGGGAGCAGCTTTTGTCCTATTAGCCCTGATTCCACAATGTAGTTTTGCATATTAAAGATTTATTCATTCTCATTCATATGCCCCCCCCCCCCCCCCCCAAAGAAAATTGCAATTAGGTATTGGGGTTAGAGCTAAATGTTTATTTACTATTTCATTCACCTTTTTATAAAGTCCTTCTCCCATTAGTTTTTGAGAAGGACATTTTATCAATATCTTGTTGGAGCTGCAGTAAAAACCAAAGAAATTGCATTTCATGCATATTTAAAACAAAATACATTGTGGATCAACAGTGAAACGGATAATAAACTGCTGTGACTTGTTTATAATGTTTATGATGTTTAAATGAAACCACTGTTTTAATCATTGTATTCGACTTTTGATGCTTTTGTTAACCTGAATTAACCTTTATTTTATATAGTGCATAAAATATTTTAGATCTTACTTTAATTGGTTTGTTTTGCTTAAAATCGCTAAATAACACTAACTAGTGTAGCACATTATAAATAGCCTAAACGTAACTCTAATAAGCATTAACTCTGTTACTATGAATAACTAGATACGTAAAGCACAAGTTTCTTTTAACTCGCAGCAGGGTTAAAATTGACAACTTGTTAAACCTGTTAGCCATTCTAACACTGTTTCTAACCATGTGATCTTTCAGCTTGCAGACTTTAACCTTTAATCTGTCTCTCCAAATTCTTTGAAGGACACTATGATAATGAACGACTGGCTATTGCTAGACAAAGAATCCCATACAGACTTGGTCGGGTAGTTGACGAGTGGCTACTCGATAAAGGTAAAAATTAATTGATTAATAATTAACCCTTGAGATAACTAGTGAATAACCATTCCCCATGAGAGGTGCAGTCCCAGAAGACAAGTGTGACAAGTAACCCTGATGTATGCCTCCATTTTAATTGGCGCTTGGCTGCACTGTGGATTTCAACGACCACAGATGTAATTTAAACTGGAATTCAAAGCAAAGGGGTATGGCAGACTTGCCGTTTATTCTTTGTCATCCTTGCACCTTGTGGTAAAGCTGCACCTTAACAACCTTTTAAACCAATCGACTAAAAACACATAACCCTTGTCTAACCCTACATCGTCCCTCTTAACCACTGTGTGTAATTAGTTGCTGTGTGTAATGATTCTACCAAAAAATCCTTAAAATGCTGTGTCACATTTACTTTAATGCCTTAAGCTGACCATGTCTTGTTTTCTTAAACTGAACATTTTAAATCATGAACTAAATTCTGTCCCCTTTCCGTCTCCCCTCCAACCTTGTACTGTGTTACCTTGCACTACAACGACGACATCAGAATCCCCACACTTAAGTCTTCTGCTGCGACAAAACGGCGCTGACAGGCTGTTTAAGTAGATCCCTGTTTGGATCCATTAACTTTGCTAATAAGTATTCTCCGGAAATGGGCCCATTACCAGGGGCCTCCTCCTCCGGCGTAACACCACTTATCGGGGGAAGCTGCTGACAGTAGTGCTGTTAAATATCATTGCCCCTTTAAGGAGGTGAAACAAAAGGAGCTGGCTGAACCCAGAGCAGAGCATTTTGGAATGGCTTAATGGTTGATGAAGTCAAGGGAGGGTGGAGTGTTTAGCTCTGATTGACTGTTAGCGTTACACAGATTGTAAACTTCCTTTTTAATAATTTGCCCATCCCTGTCAAAAGTATGAGATGCATTTGCTAACTTGATGATATTACAAAAGATTACTGTCAAAACATTTAAATAGAAACCTAAATCGATTTTTAAATCTCCTATGATGATTTTAACCTGCATGTGTAAATACTAAATTATAGACTTGCTACTAATTAACATTGACACTTTAAAGTTCATATCTAAATCAAGTTAATTTACAAACTATTAATGCTATAATTAATAAAGTCCACTTGGTTCAAATGATGTGAAATCTCTCCCATATGACTTCTCCATGTCTTCTCTATCGTTCTCTCCTTTTTTTTCTCCCACCTATCTCTCTCTATGTCTCTGTCTAACTTTAGGGAGACAGTTGACAATCTTTAACAGCCAGGCGGCCATTAAAATTGGCGGCAACGACAAGGGTCGGCCCTTCCAGGGTCAGATTTCAGGGCTGTATTACAATGGTCTCCAGGTGCTCAAACTGGCAGCAGAAAATGATCCCAGCATTCAGGTGGATGGGAACCTGCGTCTGGTCGGGGACTCACTCTCTGTGCTAACCACCGACACAACGTCCGCCACCCCGCTGGCAGTCTCCGATATGTCCACCACCATCATGGAAACCACCACCACTATGGCCACCACCACCACCCGCAGGCAGCGTTCACCCAGCTTGAGGGAGAGCATCTCAAAGGTCAGAAACTATAAAGGGATATTTGTGTTATATATAGTACATATTTGTGTGTGTGTGTTTGTGTGAGAGAGTCTCAACAGAAAACACAGTGTCCCATCTGGATTTGCAACAAACGTCTATGGACTCAATTACTTTATATATTTCTAACCACAACATCATCTGTAAGAATATATATATATTTAAAGAAATAACGTTAAATGACCTAACAGTCTCCTAATGAAACCTCATTTAAATTCACTATCCTGATTTTTATTTGGATCTGCACTAAATGACATAACCTCACAAATATCAGTTCCCCAAACATGCCTGATTTCCATGACTTTTTTACTGAGATATCAACAAAAATGTTGAAAAGCTAAAAACATCTAACAATGTTAAAGAAAGTGGGATAAAAAATCCTGTTCTGGATCCGCATAAAAGTTTTTTGAAGACCTAACAGAAAAAAACTAAGAAACACAGACGAAACATAACCTCCTTGACGGAAGAGAACATTCTTGGCAATAAAAAGTCGAAGAAATGAATATTGCATATTCCACAACATAATAATAAAATGATAATAAATGTTTTCGTACGTCTTACATCATTAATATTCATAACTGGTTTGGTCTATCATGTGGTTTTGAAAATGATCGCATACTTGACTTCAAGTGTGTTGGATTCATGCTGCAATATATTTTTGAACTCATATAGTATAGTCACAAACCTGCATTCAGAGTGGTGAGTGTTACCGACCACCATTTCAAATGAGAGGATTTTAATCCAAATGCAGCAGACCTGCCAAATTGGAAGGATTTCAGCAGAACTTGGAGTCCTACGGTTTTAAACAAAACCACTGCCTCTCCTAATAAAAATACATAGTGCATTTTCATTACATTTCTCTTGTCCAGTTTCCCTGAAATTGGCATCTCGCTATTTTCAATTTAACCAAGTAATCCATTAGTGGACCATCTATTCCCCGCTCTGCTTCGATATTCTGCGTCACTGTGCGCCCTTAAATCAAATGTAGACATATTGAAGTCCTGATGCAGCGTGTGAGAATTTGTCTTGCAAATTTACATGGAAATAGATAAAATAAAAACATGTACAACATTTAGCCCACTGAGACTATTCCCCTCCATCAGTGGTGTTCTCTTGCTTTTCTTTTTGTCAACACATGAAGTCGGCCACAGGGGTAAAGAAGAACTGCATATAGACACATTTCAGATGTGTAGTCTCACTAGTGTTGCTCCGAGCCAAAGCACTAAAGTGATACAGTGCGGCAGCTATTCCTCAGATGGGATGCAAAAAGTCTGCTTGTAAACATGCTCATAAACGAGTGAGAACGAAGCTCGATTTGTGTAAAAAAAACTAAAGCACAACATTTCCTCTGTTTTTCCTTTCAGCCCCAGAACTCTGATGATATTTTGGTGGCTTCAGCCGAGTGTCCAAGTGACGATGAGGACCTGGAGGAGTGTGAACCTGGAACAGGTGGGTCAGCCAGGACAAAAAAGATGGGAATATACAGCTCTTATCCCACTAAAGGCGTTTTCAGACATTAACTCTCTGGAGAATATCCGCAATATCCGGACTTTCTCCGGAGTTTACCTTTCACACATGAACAACCCAGCAGGAGATTCTCTGCTCAGACATGTTCACAACAACACAGGAGGGTTCAGGTGAGGGATGGCACTGCAAGCAGAGGCATAACATAAGATGTTAATTCAGCTGCTGAGAACGCGTGTTTTTGTGTTCAGCACATCAACACCAGTGTCGGTCTTCTTTTAGTTTTTTTCAGTTTAGCGTCTGTCGCGTGCTAGACACATGATTAACTCACGCACTTGCTCGTGTTGAATCCTGCGGAGAATCTCCTGCTGGGCACATGGAGCACATTCAGACATTATCCTGAGATTTTAGAAAGTCCAGATCCTCTCCCTTGGACATTTGGGTTCTCACATGCAGCCCCTCCAGAGAACGTCAGGAGATTATTGAGGGTTCAGTGAATGACTGAAAGGGGCGTAATAGTTTTACCCGGAATTTTTGATAAAGGCATCAACATCAGACAGCCTTCGTTGTTTCAAAATTCTCAGTGGCTTCCCAGCGTCGTGTTTCCACAGCTGCCGTCATTTGAATTGTCGTAACAGACTCAAGAAGCATCAATTCAAACTGTGTATCAGCTTCTGAGTCATGTCTGGAACTCATTAGATTGGATTTGAGGACATCTTAATGAGGTGCGTGGCAGTCATTTGGAGGGGAAGACAGTAGAAGGCACATCAGGCCTGTGCCAGAAACCAGCTGTGAAACTTAAGGAGGACTCTGCCCTTATCGGGGGTGCCTCAATTATTAATT
Organism: Platichthys flesus; assembly: GCF_949316205.1. Lineage (NCBI taxonomy): Eukaryota > Metazoa > Chordata > Actinopteri > Pleuronectiformes > Pleuronectidae > Platichthys > Platichthys flesus. The sequence goes on along the minus strand of NC_084959.1, from coordinate 11,888,967 downwards.
TGACCTTATCAGAATTGTGTGTTGTTGACTGGCCCTAAGAAGTGTGCCTCAAATAATGATGAAAGAGAACCTTGCAGCCGTAAATAGCCAAACTCTGCAGACTGGAGAACCAGAGGACTCTGAATCAAAGTCAATCGCCAATGCATGATGTTAGAGCACATATAAAGTAATATATACGAGTGGATTTAGTGAGGAATCATCCATGTGGTGATATACAGGTTGCACTCATTGCTTTCAATAAGCCACAATATTCCATGTGTGACTCCTAAATGAAATAACCTGTCTCGTGATCTCTCTTGTCAACCCCTGAACCCCTGCCTGCAGATGTGCATTCAGTAGCATGGAAATTTAATGTACTGCTTTTTGCTTGTTATGTGCTCTTCATTCAGCTGCCGCCTTTCATGGGTCACCTTGTGTGTTTGTGTCTACATGTGAGCTCTTCTTTGTTTCCACTAACTTAAATTCTGTATTGAAGAATCAAGAACTGCTTTTAACATTCAGCATCATGGTGGTTTATTTTGTTCCCCTGCGTTTGCCAAATGTTTATGTAAATAACTTTGTTTTAAAGGAATTTGCTTATTATGTGCAATCATAATAAATAATATCAGTGATAAGCCAGCTAATATTAGATTCATTCCGTAGTAATATTTTCGACATAATGAGCCGATTATGGCTCCACGTTTATGAGCACAGTTTGTTCAGCCAGGATTTCAGTTTTTATTCTGTTCTAATTTAGGATCCCCTACCTTTTCTGTTTCCTTTCTAGGAGGTGAATTAGTGTTGCCTATTATAACAGTGGATTCCCTTGAGCCCCCATCCATCGCCACCCGTTACCCTGTCATCCCTCCTCCCCCCACCCTCCTCTCCCCACTTGATACCACCAAAGAGTCCCTCATGCTCCCCCCTCATCCTTCCTGCCCCCCGGACCAGGAGGACTGTGGTGACCCTGTGGAGGTCTCGGCCTTCGGCTCTGGGGAGATGACGGAATCTGATGACGAGGACTTTTACAAAAATAACTCCCCCATGGTCACTGACAGGACAGTCCTTCCTCCACCTCCCGCCGTTGGTGAGGGTGGAGTCCAGAAACCCCGCCCCCTACCTCCTTATGTTCCCACCACCAACCCTGACCAGCTCCACATCCCCGCAGGCAAAATGAACACCCGTGACCAGGTGCTTCTGCCCCCTGCTCCTCCCTCCTCCCGAAACACACCAGGACTAACTTACCCTCCCAATTTTCCCCATGTGCCCACAGCCAATCCCACAGTCTCTGATGAAAAGAGCCAACCCGGTGCCGTGGAGGTGATCAGGGAGTCCAGTAGCACCACAGGGATGGTGGTGGGTATCGTGGCTGCTGCTGCTCTCTGCATTCTTATCCTCCTCTATGCCATGTACAAGTACCGCAACCGGGATGAGGGCTCCTACCAGACGGACCAGGGCCACAGTTTTGCCAACAATTCCACTGTGGATGGCAACGGAGCGGTCAAAGACAAAAGCACAGCGACGGCCTCTGTGGCCAAGGCAATCACAAAGGGCAAAAAGAACAAAGACAAAGAATACTACGTCTGAGAGCGCAGAGGAGGGCGAGTAGTTTGGACTGAGACAAGAGGAAGAGAGAGAGAGTGCTTTCGTTTCGCTCCCTGATTTTGTCAGGTCGACCATCAGTGGAATTTCATGGGCCACATAAAAACAGCTGCAGCCTATTACCGATGAAATCTTCATCCAGAACACGAGATCTGACTCATCCTCCGTGCTCCAAGGTGTGCTCCAATCTGCATTCACAGATTCTTTGTTAATGTATCATTTTTTTATGTTTTTAACAAGCTGGGAGATGCATATCCACTTTGGCTTTGTATATAGCATGGATATGGTACAGTGGAGAAAGTGCTGAGAAATGGACAGGTTTGCCTAAATGTTTTCTTTGTTCTTTGTAATGCTCTATCTCAACAAGTGTCCCCATTATGATATATGAGGCAGAACAGGCCAATTATTGAGTTTTTATGGTAGATGAGCAGAGAGAAGCCCAGGATTTCTGACAACAGTAAAAAAGAAAGCCTTTTTTTGGATAAGACATCATCTGTGCAGCCTCCATCTTATGTTATGTGGTTTTTAAAACTCCCCAGTCACCCTGCCTCTGATCACAGAAGATGGTATTATGTTGCCGGTGCAGTATCATAAATGAAGCATGTCAAGCGCTCTAGTAAAAAAAAATACAGCAAATTTAGATGAATTACTAAATCACTCAACACACTCCTGTCAATGAAGCATATATCATGATGGAATCCGATTTTTTTTATTTTTTATGTGAGACATCCCAGTCATTGAGCCATGTCATTCCAAGTAGGGGTAATTGTGAACAAGTCTGACTACACCAGTGAAGGTATTTCTCTGTAAACATTGTTTGTATGTACATATAAAGGCTGGTGGATTGAAAAAGCATTGTGTACGCAGGGGGAGTAGGTGTGGATAAACCAGCCCCCTTCAACAGCTTTCACAGAAAGATGAAAAACCGCTGCAGCCCCCCCCCCCCCCCCTCCAAAAAAAAACAACTTCACAGGAGGTGGGAACACAGAATCACGTTTTGAGGAAGGTTTTCTCATCGCTTCCTGGAAAGGGAGAACCGACCCTCCTCAACAGTCTGGCTCACTCTTGATCTTCTCCTTTCCTCCAAACTGTCATGGGAAAATTCAAAAGCACACATGAAATGTAAACATATCTCGGAGACATAGATATTCCTTGTTAAGCAGCCAAAACTGTATTGTTTTTTTTATTCTATCGGTTACTAAAAGACTATTCTATGAGATGACTAATTGAAGGTTTGTGAATTGTATTGATATTTCTCTGATATTTCGATGTATCTTGTTACCACTCTTCTTAAAATGTTACATTTTAGATTGCCTTTTACTTCAATCCAGAGAAGAAGCACACTTTACTCTGATAGCTGCAAATATATCTTTGTGTTTGCATTATTTACAGTTGGGATTATGCAGAGACAACACAAGGACGGAACAAATCGTTTGATTTCGTTGCATTGTGCATTTTATATATGTGCTGAATCTGTTACTCAATGGATCTGATAATATAAAGCCATTTTCTCTGTTGAGTTATGTCTACATTTACTTATTCATGCTGTGATTTCCAGTTATTCTTTTTTTTATGAAAGTGCCATTCAACGTGAGCTGCTCAGCACTCAGAAAATATACCATTCCTCACTCATTGCTATTGTATAGTGTTCCTGTGAAATTGATCTTAATATGTGTACATAACGTGGAGATGAAAATACACTTGATTATATACTTTGTACACACCCGTGTTGTGTGTTGCTTTTTGTGGACGCACAAAGACAATTCGCTTGAATTGCCGTTCTTCATTGGACAAAGACATTGTTGACGTATATTGGTGAACAAATGCAGAGGTGAATTCGAATTCCAGGCCAAAGTTCTGGTATAAATCAGCACAAGTGGCACTCTATTGGCCACAAACTTTGAATATAAATGTTATGCACTGTCTGCATTTTGGGGTGATTCAGCAATTGAGGTTTCCAAGTCTTTTGAGATCGAAATTAACTCACAATCCTACCAAGGTGACATTTTGCAAAAACAAGATAAGTTAACATGTTTAACGTGAAGAAACAGCATTTCATATAAATTGCAGTATGTTTTAAAAATGTGTCTTGCGATGAGTTTCATCATCTCTATCTCACTCTCTCTCTGTCTCTCTCTTCCCCCTTTCTCTTTGTCTTTCTGAATCTCTCTCTCTCATTCTGGCAGTACATAGCTCTGGTGTGTCACTGTATCATGTCCATTATTCATTAATGAACTGTTGAAAGTTTTTTTTCTGCGCCGTACACAATGTCAGTTATGAGTTTTTTTTTTTACTTGAAGCTCATATCAAACGGAATATTACACCAGCTGAACTCCTGTTGGGGTCAGTGGGGATTCACAACACACAGAAATAGGTTCAATCTTAAGGTCATGAACTCGGATTAAAGTTATCAGTGCTGAACTTGGCCTGGACTTGAAATCTACAGAAAATGCTAAACACAGAGCCTGCATTATGAATCTTGAGCAACGTGTGAAGGTTGGGGGGGCCCACCAGGCAGCGTCACTAACACATTTCATCATCTCACCCTCTGCACCACTGACTTTCTTACTTTGCCATTTGTTTCTATATGGCGAAATGGAGATGCACCTCACAGCGAGAGGGTTCCTGGTTCGAATCCCATTTCGGGATTTGATGGCCCTTTTGACCCTACGATACACACGTGACATGGCCATGGTGTACCAAATGTGAGCCCCCCCCCCCCCCCCCCCCCCCCCGCAACCCTCAAAGGATCAGTAGTAAGGATAAAAGATGGATGGTTGTAACTGGCAGCCAAATATGATTATACAAGGATAGTATGTGAGGCACAGATAATGGATGAAGTGCTCCTTTAAAAACTCAGCTTAATATAACGGTATTGAATTTGAGCTATTACATTCATGTATAATACCAATAAAGACAGAATTTATAACTTCAAATTGAAATTGATTTAGTTGACCCCCACATGCTACACTATTAACACATGCGTTCTTTACAGTAAAGAAATGCCATATGCACAAGGGCTAATAATGCAAAAATATTAATATTATTTCATAAGTCCTGTCATGTACTTTGTTTCCTGACTTGAAGATTATTTCGACAAAAAGGTTCCCCCAATGTGAACAATATTTGCTGTGCGCAGTTACAGGGTTTGTGTTGTTTGACTACCCCCTGCTGAGAACATAAGGAACTGGAGGATAGAGAGAGAGGACAATACAGTGTTGAGATATGCAGGCTTTAATTGCGCTCACTAAAGCAGCCGTACATTATTCTATGACGTAAATACAAATACAAGAATTGGGAGGCGTTGTATTTCAAATCCAGCAGAGAATACTCGTGTGGGCTAGGTCAGGTGCGGAGTAGGTGATGTCTGAACTGTGTCGACATCAGGCATCAGGGAGGGTGGCTCCAGGGTGTGATACGCTGCTGCTGAGCATTGCTGAGATAGCACAAGTCTAATTCAACAAAAACCACCACGTCATATCTGCTTTGACCTGCCCCTGTTCCTCCAAGCCAGGTTTTCTTCATCCTGTCAGTACTTGCCTTATAGATTATCCGTAAATTCACTTTTATATAATGCTCTTCATTACCCTGCTCACACCACAGGAGCAGTATTGAGGAGTTTTGTATTTTTTCCTGTTGTTTTTATATACATGAAGAAATAGTCACTAGTTACTTCAATTGTGTTGGATCTGGCTGCAACTCTGTGTTTTTCTGGACTCAAACACTTCAGCCACCCTTCCGGCGGTAGAGTGGTGGGTAGATAACAAGTGAATTTTTGGATGAACTTTAAAGCCCAGAGAATTGGGACAAAATGATCAATGTGTTTGTTTATCTGGCTCACAGTGATTACACTGTTCAACGAACAGGAGAGAAGGTGATAACATACAAAAGGAGGACAAACAACAGGAACTCTACTGTAGATCACAAAACTGTGTTTTTTTCATCAGCCTTCCTTTGAGTTTTTCTAAGCCACTCATTTTCAGTAATAGTTAAACTTCAAGAGGTTGGAACTGTACAGTATTTACTATATAAAATAATTTGTTTTTCACAAAGGCCGGGGTCACTTACCTTCATAAAATCTGCTAGTGGTGGACATCTGGCATTATGTATTCAAGAGCACTTTTTTTCAATTTCGTTCATTAAGAAACACTTTAGTGTTAGACTCAATCCGGGCTAACTGTGCTTGCACAATGCATTCGTCTTATTTTGATTTTTTTTTTTTCTGTTGTTTTTTACGTTTGAAGATGTGTTCACCGTTTACTTCAATTGTATTAAATTTGGATGCAAATAGTTTTACCCCTAAACTCCTAAAGTGTTTTTTGGACTTAAACACTTCACCCACCCCTCCACCTGCATAGTGGCGAGTAGATGGTGAGTGAGTTTTCATTTTTGGGCGAACTATCCCTTTAAAGAAGACATATCCTCAACCAGAAGGACAAGGAGTCCTGCAGCAGGTGGTTCGGTCCCTTCAGAGCCCTGGTCTCAACCATAGAGGTCTCGACGTGATGGAGCCAGTCTGAGGTGACTCAGGGAATCATGTGACCACTTCCCCCTGGTGCATGGAACAACCTGCCAGGTGACATGTGTGCACTGAGGAGAACTGCTTTTATTGATTGCACTTTGTATGAAGTTAATTGATCAATTAAAAGCTAAGCAATTCTCCACAGGACTGAATGTGATGATGTTCTGGATAAATTTGAAATTAAAAAGAGAAAAGTGCCCTCCCCATGACGTCAGCGCATTCGGCCAATCGGCGTCATGGGAATCTCTCTCTACCCCTCTCTCTCTCTCTAAATATAAATATGTCTCTCTCTCGCTTTATTGCGCTCCGTGCGTGTGCGCGTGCCAACTAGTTGTTAGCTAGCGCTAGCTGCCCGGTCACAGTGAGCTAGCTCAGTGAAACATGGTCTTCTTGGCACCGCTTGTGCCAACACACGGCGGCTGTTCACTATGAGCGAGGAGCCCCGGTGCCGCTGCATGTCTGCCCGCAGCCCCTGATGCCAGAGAGGACGAGGGGCAGTGAGAGAACGATGAGAAGTTAGCCAAAGCCCACACGGAGGGACGCGAGAGGTTCTCTGGACACAGGCGGCTGCTGCTTTCCTGCGAAGGAAGGAAGGCTCTGAGATTTTTTTTTTCCGCTAATGACTGGATGCGGAAGGAGGATATGAGACAAGCTGGACAGCTAATGCTAACTGTAAGCGATGCTTCACAGTGAGCACCATTGTCAAATCTAATGAGCTAACCTCCGCTAACGTTAGCCAGTGACAGGCTGAACTAATGCTCACTTAGCGACCCTCGGCGAAGCTAGTTTGTTGTCGGCAGGCTGCTGTTAGTCACCCAGCTAGCGACAGGGACATCACCGCGGCTCAAGTGCTGATATGTGCGGCCTAGCATTAGCTGACGACTAGCATCACGCTATCTGAAGGAGTTAAACATATGTCAGCCGGTTTGGAGAAGTGTACCGCTGCTGTAGGTCATGTTTTCATATTGACGGGGGTGACCGAAGGTGTTAATGGTTTAAACGGGGCACATTTCACCGATTAGATAAGCACAGACATGTTCGCAAGCTAGGCTAAACTGTGTGTTAGCTTGCTAATGTCAGCCAGAAAACTTAATCTAGCTGGCACAGATCTGGCCTGGACATTAAAAGGAGGCTGTTTTAAGCTCTGTCATCCTCCCTGAAATCTGTGGAAATTTAGGAACGATGTTTATCTTCTATGTTGCGTTGTTTTGGTATAGAAGGTGTTATAGTGACTGTAGTGCCTGCCTGTGTTATTTCATCTGAATCTCACCTTTCCTTTTGAGTGCTCAGCTGTAATATTTTACAGCTCTGTTGATTAAATAATTATTTCTCTGAACTCTGATCAAGTTATCAAGTTAAAGTTTGACTCAACACGCTTGTTATCTTAAGCTAACGGGCGCAAGTGGAAATTGGGATATATGGTTTCATAATCATGGGATTTAAGGAAAAGCTAAAAGTGACACAGACTAGAAATCCACTGAAAGATGCACAGCTCCATAACTAGTATGTTCGTATAGCCTGATATTCTAAGCTTTTCAAATTACTTTGGGATTTCCTGTGTAGTTTTACAAGTGGGTTGTTATCTAGCATGTTATTCCCCTACTGAATGCAATGTTTGAAGTCTAGCTTCATATAAGGAACTTATCCAGGTTTGATCTTTCTTGCAGATGAATGTTTTTTCTTGCATTCAGTGGGTTACCAATGTGCCAAAAAGTCACTCTCCAGATTACCCAACAGGGATTAGGCTAGAGTGTGGCAACGTTGGCGCAAGGAGGGAGAACACACCGGCCCCAGAATGTGCAAGGATTCTTGACCTCATCTGAAGTATACATATCCAAGACCCAGAACTATTGTCCTTGATGAAACAGTCTTGGTTAACCAGCCATCCCCAATGGAAGTGCCATCGTAGACACAAGACACTGTGGCTTGAATTGCTGCACAGTTTTTTGAGCTACAGCCTTGAAAGAAGCATTTCAGCTTTTGGTGGAACCTGAAGGCGGAGATGGGTTCCCAGGCTCTTCAGATACTGCGGCAGGGGGTGTGGGCTTCGCTCAGTGGAGGCTGGTATGTGGACCCCCATCAGAGCACGTTCTCCAACTGCTTCCACCTCTACCTTTGGATATTTCTTCTGGCCTTCCCCTTTCTGTTGTTCATGGTAAGCACATTTACACAGCAGGTTACATTCAATAATAAATGATGGCCCTACTACAGACACACACTCTCATAAACATTTTTCCCAGCTTCATTAGAACTGACAGTGAAAGTGGATGCATCAAAATGTACATTTCACTGATCCATTGCAACTGTAAAAGTGTGCACATGTAAAACAGCAGCAAGTGAGTTAGATCGTTATTAGAAATAAGAGTTTGTAGGATCTCATACATTCATACCTCACAGTGGGGGTAAACGGTTAAACATGTACCTCCTTAGTTCAGTAACAGAGTTTGAAACTGGGGAAAACTGTTTGTTTAAAATCAGTCTGAATATTTGTGGTTTCTCTGTGCACATCCTCGTTTAAAAAGAAGAAAAAATAATATCTAAAATACCTTTTTAAATTGAACTGATTCAGTCTAATGTTTGAATGTCTAATTGTGGTAAACATCTCTTTCCTACCATCTTTAATAAGTAATTGTTTTATAGCACAGGTGCCTGTAAACTGTTGATTTGCATTCATTACGATAAGTACATAACAGATTTTCTCAGTGCCTTTTAGAATTGACTATTTGCCAGCCATTATCATTATTCCTTGCACTCATTCCCTGAAATGGATTTCATTGCCACATTATTATGAATAGTTTCAGTTTCTGATATTGTTTTCGTTTCTTTTTCAGGCTCTTCCTCCAAGCTTGATAGTAGCAGGCGTCTACTCAGCTGTGGTGGCAGTTTTCTTCACCGCCATTAAAGTGGTGAACTACCGGCTCCACGCTATGTTCGACCTTGGGGAGATTATAGAGAAGAAGCAGGCCTCACTCACAGCTGAAGCCCCAAGAACAGAAGAGGGAGATGAAGGTTCAGGTGTCCATGATGGGAATCATCGCAGGTAAGAAGGTGTTTTCTGACTAATTTAATGAAATCAGACAGTTTTATAGTTGCGTTTTGTCTGATTTATTATGTTTTGTACTTTTCTTAAGTGTTTATTTTTAGTGCTTTAAAGTGCTTTAAATTTCGGTTTGTATAACTTTTCTACAGGGATAGTCATGTTGGTGTGGAGATGACTGTGTTTCGTAAGGTTAACTCAACACCCCCGGTGCGCTGTAGCTCCCAGCATTCGCTGTTTGGGTTGAACCAAGTGTCGGTGAGATTAACTGTATTTCATTGCAGCATGCAGTGTTGTTTCATTTCCATTTTCCCCTTCTTTATCATTTTCCCAACTCTACATGTTTAAAATGTTTTTTCTCTTTATATTCATGTATTGTGATGGTGTTGTTACAATGCATATTGATGTGAATTTGCTATTTTTGTTAACTGACTCCATTATTTGTGATTGTCCTTATTTTCAGGAGTTCTTGCCCCAGCTGGAGGATACAGGGGGCACTAAGGGTGAGTGTTTCCTTAATTCCTTTTTTTTATATACCATATTGCTTTTCGAAATTGAGGGGTATTTATTTTAAACAGGGGTTAATGTTTAATTTCAAATGTTTCCGCACAATGTCATTACACAATCAAGTCTGTGTGCCACATCACTATGAGTTGAATATGCATTCTTGCTTTTGAATTTTGACCTCAGATATCAAAGAACTAATGCGGGAACAAGGAAGCAATAATGTGATTGTTACGTCAGCTCACCGGGATATCCTACGCCAGAGCTCCCAGGACACCATTCGTAAGTCTTTTATTAATCACTGACCAGAAAGAGCATTGCTCAAACTGAACGCCTAATTGTGCCTGTATGTAAATGAGTCACACTATAGAGTCCAGTCAATTAGCATAAAACTATTGTACACATTCTATTGTAAGCATTTCTCTTAATTCTTTCTGTTGGGATTAAGGTTAGTGCATTGATTAACATGAAAGAATGAAAAAAGCATTGGGTCTTCATAAGCACAATATGAAACCTCTGTGTTAAGCCTAAAAGTAATTATCAATATCGTTCTGGTCTTTTCTACTGTACAGGAGCTCCTTGTGTCATCCAGTCCTGCATTGCTGCTGGTCTGGGAGGTGATTTCTCTGGTCTTGTGGGAGTATCTGGAGTCTCTGCTGTATTTGGAGAACATGGAGACTGCTTGTCTATCCCCCCTTCACCCTCCAGTCAAGAAGATGGGGGTGAGAAAGAACAGTTGCAGGAAGTGGAGGAACAACGGAGTCCAGAGGACAATGGGCTGGGGGCTTATTATCCCCTTGGCCCCTCTGCTGAATCTGAAAGCCTGGGGGATACTCCCCTCAGCCCCCTTATAAAGAGCAGCTTAAGCGAGGAGCTGAGTGAAAACCTCCTGGGTTTGGGCCTTGACCCGGTGGCTTTTGCACCTGGGACTGAGCACCCAGGCAGCCGCAGCGGGGTGGCACTAGCTGCCGGATCCACGGACAGCTGTTTCAGTGCAGGTGGCACCACCACAGACCGTGAAACGCTGAGCACTGTTAGTAGTTACCGCAGTGAAAAAACTGATTCTACTCAGCTGGAAAGCCCTTCGTTCAGCCAGTCACGACCTGCGGACGGACAGCTGTCTGCCTCAGCAAAAGCAATAGGCTCCTACATCCCTGGGCCTAGGGAAGATGCAGCAGGACAGGGTGGCAGTGACACAGACAACCTGTCGGACAGTGTGCTACTGCGTTCACCTTCCAAAGAGTTTTCCCTTAGCCAGGGGCTAGACAGGACACTTGTTGAAGGAGAGGATTTGACCCCTGCACCCTCTGATATTGCACAGCCCCCTCCTCTCCAGAACTCTTCCCCTTCAAGTAGTGGCCAATCAGAGGTTTGCGATTTAGACAGAAATTTCCCAGTTCCTCCTTTACCCCCACCTCGGCAGGCCAATTCAGTGCCCTCAGGGCTGGCCCTGGGTCTAGTGTGCTCTGAGCCTGCTTTGCCCATATCCTCTACCCCTTTCTTGCTGTCTGACCAGCCTGCTCTGCAAGCACAGCAGGTTGTGCGCCCGAAAGACTTAAAGCTGCTGCGGGCCAGCGGCAGTAGTGTAGGGCACAGGCCGGGCCGAAGGAAAGCTCCACGAAGGCGAGCTGGAGCAGGAAGCAGTAGTTTTGACTGTGGCTCTTACAGGCGTCACCACAATCATAGACAACATAGAGATTACATCCCTGTGCGCAGCAGACTGGGCGCCAAGGCGTACAGTGAAAGTCTGTTTGAAGATTCCAGCGATGAGGATGATGGCAGTGACATGAGCGCTGGTTCTAGTCTGGGCTCCCAGCGTCGATATAGCTCAGATGACGATGATGACGACGACGATGATTCAAGTTCCTCTACCTCCTGCTACTCCCCAGACCTCGCTAACACTGGCATGACATCCCCACTCTCCCCTACTGCTCAACTGCCCACTCCAAGGGAAGGGGATTTACCTGAAACTGCTGGCCCCTCTCATTCTCGTGCCGCTCAACGCTCTTCTAGCACGGCTAGTGCTAAAACTCATGCAAGAGTGCTAAGTATGGATGGTGCCGGTGGTGGCCAGAGCAACACGGCAGCTCAACCCTCTACTCTGATTACAATGCCCTCCACCTCCACCCCTGCACCCCGGACTCTAACCATCTCCAAGTCTGATCTGGAAGCCCGCACTATTCATACCGATGGCTTCCCTGGAACGCTTCACCATCGACTTGATTCTCTGGGCGGCTCTTGGACTGGCAACCAGATGGGATGGAGGGTAGGAGAGCTGCTTGAAGAGGGCGCTGTGGGAGGAGGTGAGTTATATAATCATCAATGGTGCAGAGTTGTGTTTTAGAGATGTCCCATTCTTAATGAAGAAAAATAGACAACCTGGAGAGTCTCTCATATGAAACAAATAAGCCAAAATTATGTGGATATTCTTTTCTTAAACTAATTTATTGAACTTTTAAATTTGGTTTGATATCAAATATAGTAGATTGATAAAAAAGCTTCTAAATTAAGCATACTATGAATAGCCAATGAAGGTTGGCCATCGTCGCTTTAGTTTAGAGCTTTATGAAATATTTGATAGAAAAAGAGACAGAAAACAGGATGAGAAAATAGTAGAATGATAATTAATAAATGGTCAGTGCAGCAGAGAGCTGAACTGGGGACCTGCTTCTCAGGGAATATACGCCCATATGGTTTGTGCTTTAACAATTTGGCTACCCGGTTGCTCCCACATACAACTTTTACACAGAATCTTTTAAAATGTTTACACATGGTAACGTGACCCATACTCTCACTGTGTTGGCAAGAAGACTGGCAGATTTTCTCCCTTGTGAATTTATTTAGTGAAGACGTGAGGAGATGCTAGTAGCTGGTTTGTACTAGTCGTGAATTTATTTCCTTTGTGGCAGCAGGACTGACCAAACACTTTTAAGGCTGATATGAATGACTCTATTGATGGGCTCACAAAGGCTACTTGTATGCTACAAAATGCTCAGTACTAGCCATTAGCCTAGTAATATGATATGGCTACAAACAGCCCATACTGCAACATTATTCCCAAATATCTAACAACCCAAACTTTTTTAAACAGAAGTTTTTTTGAAAAAAATATGTTCCAGTAGAAAACCTTCAGCATGTTTTTCTCTGTTAAGTCAGTTTAGGATTTGCCCAAAAATGCTCAGGCACTGTCAGATCTTAACCCTGCATAATCTGACAGTATGAAATTTGCTGCATGACGCAGACCTTGATCCTCCACAAATGTAGTTCTTTGTAAGAGGGTGATATTTTGTTGCCATCTTTTCAAAGCTCATCTGAGTCACTAATGCAAAAGTAAACTTAATTTACTGACCTTAGATCAGTAATGACCTCTATATCTGTGACTCGGCCTTGTCATTTACAAACCATGAAGTAAATATAAAGTGGATTTAGAGATGAAGATAAAGACCTGCCTTATTACTTTAAAATATTGCTCATAGCTTGTGATGTGCCTCATTTACTGTAACCTCTAATTATTTGAGGAAAACGCTTATGGAGCTTATTTGTTTTACACCACAGATGACCATGAACAGTAATGCATCATTAAGCTTTGTTTTAGTTGTCAACATGGACTGAGGTTTTTTTATGACTGCAGAAAGGCAGAGGGATCAGCTTGGTTGATCGTCCATCAATAAGTAATTCAGGGTATTTGACATGCATAAATCTAAATGCATATTTTACAATGGCAAAAGGAAAATCAAACGGGTTAATTTGAATATTGTGTCCAATTTTGATGCAAATGAGTTGTTGTATGGTGAACATTAACACTATAAACCAATGTAACTAATAACCCTTCTACAGCCATGGTTCCAGAGGACGGGAACAAACACGACCCGGTCAGCAGTGTAAAGAGGACCCAGGCCATCCGCAGGAGACACAATGCTGGAAGCAACCCTACACCGCCCCCGTCAACTATGGGATCCCCTCCCAGGTCAGTCCACTAAGTAAACCTGAGTAAAGGTTTATAGCTGGATAATTTTCTCCGCTGTGAATTACAATTTCTCTAATCAAGCCTTTTGGGGATATATTTCTTGGGATTTGCCACAAAATAAAAAATTAGAAATTTAAGGAGAAATGAATGATAACGAGTTAATTAATTCAAACTGCCAATAACAACATGTAAGCTTTAACACTTAGGCTTTAGACTGCCAAAATGATATCCTAAAGCTAAAATTAGACAACATTGTTGAACAGATTCTTTTTTTGTTTTCCCCCCCTGTAGTCTGCAAGATCTCCAGCGGGTTCGTACCTCCTCTCATTCGCGGACTCGCACACTCCCCTCAGCCTTACAGTTTGCCTCATCGCTCCTACTGCCTCGTGGTGGCATCCATGAGGCCTCCACCTTCGACGACACAACAGAGGGAGCAGTGCACTATTTCTTTGACGAGAGTGGTGAGCCAGTCCATTTAAATGACTAGTTCTGAATTTTTGGGAAATAGACTTACTAGATTTCTTTTCTCCAATAAAAATTTTCCCTTTTATTTAGATATGTATTGAATGAATGCAATTTAAAAAAAAAAATAGATTAATCTTTTATGCCATGTTGGTTCCTACAGTATTTCATTTCAGTCGTCTATCTGTTTAACAGGGGTGAAGAGGTCCTACACGTTTGGCACTGGTGGAGGTGGTTATGAAGACCCAGTGCAGTAAGTTAAAGTTTTTATTTGCTTTTATAAAACCAAGTGAAAAATTACAAATAATACCATACACATATTTGTCTTTGCAGGGAAAGGGAAAGGGAAAGAGAGCGAGAGAGAGAAAGAGAACGGGAAAGGCAGTCCCAGTCATCAAGCTTCACCTCCACTGAGGTCCAGGAAGGAGCACCAGTTCTGTCCATGCTGCAGCCCAGACCAGTGGTTCTACAGGGCATGCAGGTGCGCAGGGTGCCTCTGGAAATGCCTGAGGTTAGCAGAGTTTGATGTTTGAAAGGGTAGATTATCTTAGGCAGAATGTCACATAAATCAGTCTAGTCCCTATTGCAAAATGAAACTACCCCAGGTTGTCCATGTAGTTCCCACTGAATTCATCACTTATTTCTCCTCATCTCTAGTTTGATCTGGATCACGAGTCTCTACAGGAGTCCCAGGAAAACACTCTGATGATTGAGGAGAAAGCCAAACCCAAACAGTACTATCGCTTTTGGGTGCTCCCTGGGAAGTGGCTGAGGGTTCGATATGATCGATTGGCTCTCCTTGCCTTATTGGACAGGTAAGACAGACTCTGAGTAGGGGAAGAATGATTAATTTGATTAAAAAAAAATTTGTTAAACTGTAACATTTCAATTAAATATTTGAAGTTTAAGCAAAGCGAATCATTTTATTTGTGGAGCACAAAGACTATTCCAGACCCAAAACAGCCACAGAGACATGCACAGCCATTTGTATATTTTTTGACTTTTGTCAAACCCCAGTCTGTCTGTGAACAGGCAGCTGCTCTATGATGAGACAATGTTTGGGAGCTCAGAGATAAGGAATAATGACAGTAGATCTACATCCCACCTATGTATCTTGGATCTTCTTTGTTTTTGCTAGAGTAGTATTTTATTGATGGCTGACAACAGCTCAACATTAACATTGCAGCCAACAACATTTTCTATGTGAAGCTATGGTGGAGTAATGGTGACCTGAGCAGAGAATGAAGTCAAACTTCCTTTGAGTATGTTGGGATTTGAGCTTCTCTGTTCTTTGTTTTGGTAGAGTCTGTGTTGATGGTGCCACTGTTGCATGTTTTGACCTATTTAAGTTCAGACATGAATGCATTCAAATAGAATATCGCTCTCTCTGTCTGTCATTGGCATAAGAAAAAAAAATGTTCTCAGAAATAATTTCTTTCCCCATCATCACTAATGTCCCACTGGGTCTGGTGTCTGTATTTATCTAAAGACACACTTCCCTCTGTTTCCATTTTCTTCTGGGCTGCAACACAACTGTAGTGAAACGATTGGAATATAACATTTTCTTTCTCTGATTTTCTGCTTTGTTGTCAACGTCCCTCTCGCACTCTAACTGTGAGCAAATTGTAATAGTCTGACTACAAATAGCATTAGACATTATCAGCAAAGTAAACTGTTAATACTGCTGTCACTGTGCAATGCCATCGCTAACAGTTTAACACTGTGAATAAAAGGGGCAGCCCTGCCTATTGCAGAGTGGGAGATGGTGTAAATTTGGACAGCCAGTAGTGAGTAAGAAATTGAGCAGCCTTATGCAAGACACAAATCTCAAATAGTTTAAGGGTACATAAAAGATAATCCCACTCCATCGGAACTCTCTGCATCAAGGGATATTAATATTTCTGGTATATCGGGTCTGTATCTGTGTCTCTCAGTCCTGAAGGCAAAACTACATTCTTCAACGTGGGTGTAACCTAAATATACAGTTTTAACACCACCTCCTAAATAAGAAGATACTATATTTTTATATCCGACTAAAAGCCACTGAGTGACGGTGGTTTTCTCCTCAGTGTGACTTGAGGGATTTTATCTACCGGAAGCTGCACACACCACCACAAGCTCATGCAAAATACAATCATAACCTTCTTAACCTCATCACTTCCTGGATCTTAAGTTTCACAGGGGAAAAAAGCTAAAACCTAAACATGATCGAAACAATTATTAGCCTTGTATATATAACTTATTCTCCTACCGAATGTATTGTACTACTCTGCAGCCATTTTCAGACATGAAATCTAGACAATGGCAAGAATTTTGGGTCTAGACTTTTGCATTTTACATATGAAGAATGCCTCACCAGATTTGGCGGGGCAGATGTGTTCACAACAACAGGAAAGGAGGCAGGACATAATATGTGGACTGTCTTTCCAACTTAACTATTCATTGCGTTGTATTCTGTGATACGTCTGCTCTGGATAAATTCAGGAAAATGTCTGGAGTTCAGTGCATGGCTGAAAACAGCTTTGTGTGTGGCTTGATGCTCCTACAGTAGATTATGTTAATGCAGCATGATTGTTTTAGTATTTAAAGAAAACCCTTTGTGTCTGATGTACAAGAGCATTGTAACTTACTTTAATCATTATCATATTACATTTAGGATATGATATTTATGTAAAAAGATGACAGTGAAAATATTATTGTTGAGTTTTCTCTGAATTCTGTTGCCAGGAACCGTCGTGTGGGTGAGAACGTGTTTGCTGTGGTGCTGGCCAGTCTGGTGGCCTTCCTGGGGTTCATACTGCTGCTTCACGGCTATTTCAGGGACATCTGGGTCTTCCAGTTCTGCCTGGTCATTGCAAGCTGCCAGTACTCCTTACTGAAGGTAGATATCCGCTGAAGTACATTATTTATATGGATCTTCTTCGCATTACATATGTCATTATCTTGGCAGAGACTGAATGATTGTATTGATGGTAGGACATTTGAGTCACATCTCTGCCAGTAATGACATGGGTGCTGTAGAAAGAGCCCATGACAATGAAAAATTATTTTTTATTCCAAACAGATGCATCGTCAAATAATGTCAGAAAAGAAAAAGCTGGTGCTACTTTGTGCAGTTTAACACAAAATCGACCCACAGATGGTTGTGAAGATGTCTGAAGATATCATGCTCTGTCCGTTCTGTCATGAAGTTCTGCTTTATTGGTATCACAGCCTCTGTGAAGACACAAGATGCAAAATACTTGTTGATGTCTCTGACAAATCAGTCAGGCGTCGACCGCCACCCAACAATCAAACCGTGGTTCTTGTTGGAGAGATCGATTTCCAATAATAATCCATGTGTACATAATTCATAGTCTGCACAGCTTAATAGGCGTAAGTATTTTTCCTCCACTATTTAAGGCATCGTTTTTCTACTTTAGTTGGCAATATGCTACACAATGTAAGTATCACATTATCTTGAGGTTGATTTCCCCGTCATCTCTATGTTGCTCCTCCCCTCTTCTTTTTTTTTTTTTTTTTTTTTTGAATGGAAAAAGTTAGTGGAAACTTAAATTGCCTGCCTGCCTTTCATTTATTTTTTAGAGCGTACAACCAGATGCAGCTTCTCCCATGCACGTGAGTATTGTTTTGTATGTTAACATTTCTCAAAGCTCAAACCCATAGTAAGTTATGATTGTGTTATTGTGAATCATTTGTGACTGTGGTTTGTTGTGTATTACCTAACAGGGCCATAACTGGATCATCGTGTACAGTCGGCCGGTTTACTTCTGCCTATGCTGTGTGATGATCTGGATCTTTGACCTATCTGGGCGCTCTGGAAGTCTTCAACCCTTCTCCCTCTACGGCATCACCTTCTTCTCTGGACACTTCCTGCTCTGTGTCAGGGACATGCTAATTGGTTAGTTCTTACACATGACTAGTAATTATACAACAAAGATTTGGAACAATTTCCCACTACTTATATTAGAGATGCATCCTCTGGTAACACTTGATCCTTAATTAATTCAACCATATATTTTCTTTTATTATAAACTTAACCTGGCTTTAAACCATTTTCATACGTTTTATTATTTTGACGTTTTTGTTAATGTGGTTATTCTGTTTCATGTAAAGAGTTCATTATCGTTCTTTACACCTGTGCTTTTCCTACTGTGATATGTTGAAACATCCTTTGAGTTGTACTTTAGTAAGGGAACACCCATACATAGTTTTACATGCATGGGATAGATTAATGATTTTAAACTTGTTGGAGAGTTTTAGTTGGAAGAAAACTGCAGAGTTTTTCAAATGTTGGTCTCTACCAGAATAACATTTAAAGAATTATAAATATTTCCTTCTTTTTCCCTACAGTCTTTGCCTTGTGTTTTCCGGTCATTTTCCTCTTTGGGTTGCTACCTCAGGTCAATACTTTTGTGATGTGTCTGCTGGAGCAGATAGACATGCACATTTTTGGTGGAACTGGTAAGAACATTTCTACATGGACAGGAGGAGGATGATGATGATGATGATGTAATTCCTTGTAGGGAAATAGGGGGAAGTGTAAATCATCAGAACACTGCGGCTTTAGAAACTGCATGTTATTACTCGTGTTTAGGTTCTTCCTAATTTTTCTCTCCATGTCTCCTTCGTCAGCCACTACCAGCCCCCTCTCATCTCTCTTCAGCCTCACACGCAGCGTGTTGGTGGCTGCTCTGCTGTATGGATTTTGCCTCGGTGCTATCAATGTAAGTGGAACTAAGACACTGCATGAACGTGTCTCTGTTTCAGAGTAGGAATTCATAGAAGATTCCTTAATATTTGTTTGTTTGTTTCTTGATCAGGCACCGTGGGGGGACGCCCATGTGCCAGTACTGTTCTCTGTGTTTTGTGGCCTACTCCTGGCCTTATCCTACCACCTCAGCCGCCAGAGCAGTGATCCCACCATTGTGTGGTCAGTATATTGTTCCATATTATTCTCTTTTATTGATGTCCACACATATATATTGCTCCTCTTACTTTTGAAGTAGTGTCTTAAGGTCTGATTACTCAGACAGCATTTCAGCTAAGGTGACGAAACAACATTTTGAATCAATACTGCATAGGATGTGTTACGTATTGCCTTATTTGTGCTTTTACGCATTAAACTGACCTTTAGTGTTTTAAATCTGATCGATGCTCTTCTGCTGCTGACTTGCTGCTTTCACTACACTGACGTTGTAGACTTTGATGTTGGACCTGAGCTTTTTGCCGTAGCTCTCATGGTTATTTTCTTTTTTCCCCCCCTTACGTCTTACATCAGGTCACTGGTCCGATCTAAATTATTCCCTGAGCTGGAGAACCGAACACCAGAAGACCCCCCTGTGGAGATCAAGGACCCTCTCCCTGAGAAGCTGCGTAACTCTGTGGTAAATATCACCTCCTCTCTCGCAGCCTGCACAGACTTAAATTTTTACTTGTGATGTTGTAGCGTCTTCAAATTTAAAATCATACCCTTGATCTCTCTCACTTTCTCTTTGCAGAACGAGATCCTTCACTCTGACCTCGTCATGTGTCCCCTCATGGCTGTGATTACCTTTGCCATCAGTGCCAGCACAGTTTTCATCGCTTTACAAGTTAGTTGGAGCAGAGTTTTACGATCCTATTCTTCCAACACATTTCTCACAGGATTTCAGTGACAAATGGCATAAGACCTATTATGTTAATCTCCTCTCTTTGCTCTTGATCAACAGCCTGCTCTTAGCTTTGTCTTGTACATCCTGGCTGGAGTTATAGGCTTCATTACACACTATCTCCTGCCGCAGCTCCGCAAACAGCTGCCGTGGTTCTGCCTGGCTCACCCCGTGCTCCGCTCCAGAGAGTACAGTCAGTTTGAGGTCCGAGGTGAGTGTCTGATTGCTGTTTTATCTTCTCACGCAAACACGCATGTGGAAGTGAGAAGAAAAGCTATTATATGAACACGTGGAACATTGTGAGTATCCCCGCTGGAAAAAGCTGCATGGAGTAAATGAAAAACACTACAATCTCGCATTGAAGTGCTCTAGAGAAAAACACAAATCTCGGTCATCTCTTTGGAAGCTTTACAGAGGCAGCATCAAGTGGTGTCGTTTTTTTTTTACAAGCATGCATAGTCGGAGTATCACTTGTACAATAAGAATCAATAAATAATGTGGAAGAGCTTCAATATAACTTTTTATTCATGCAATTTAAAGTTTATTTTAGAAGAGTAAAATATCTTCCCTCTGCGTACATGATGATGCAGCCTGTGCCCTCTCGTGCATCTTCCTCCCAGGCATCATATATCATCCTGAACATATCCATTTTCAGTACTTGATAACAGCTATGCAAGTCAGGAATAGAATAGCAATAGAATACCATACCACTCATTATTTAAACTTTTTCCAAATCTTTTGGTTGAATAAGTTTCTGCAACATTAATTTCACATGTGGTAAAAGCTGTAGAGTGAACATTTGACTTTAGAATCTGGAAGTCCTTGAGAAGTATGATACATGTTCTTTCTTCTTTCCCCCAGATGCTGCTCAGCTGATGTGGTTTGAGAAGCTTTATGCTTGGCTGCAGTGTGTGGAGAAGTATTTCATCTACCCAGCCGTGGTGCTCAACTCCCTGACGACTGAAGCTCGAACTGTGGGTCAGAACCACAAGGAGCTGGACATCTAGTAAGCCTTTCCTCATTCTGTCTGCATAGTATCTTACATCCATATTTCACACTCCCATCTCTGCTCCCTGGGGATATGTTCTGTTTAGCTTTGTGTCTTGGAACCGTAGAACATAAAATTAATGGATATGCTTAACCACACCCCAGGTGCACAAGATGCAGAAAGTATATCCTCTCAGTTGTTTCCCTTTGTTCTCCCCCTAAACCAGGCAGTCTGGAGAGTAGTCTATGTCAAGGAATACATTTTCATTTAAGATCTCATGTTTCTAATTTCTCCGTAGGTTAAGCTTTTAGTGACATGTGAACCCTTTCATACCCCCGGGTTTTCTGTTTTAATTCGTCATAAAATGTAATCTGTCTATTACTTTGACTCTGACAAAGATCAGACAGCAATGTGCTCAAGCTGATTTAAAAAAAGAAAAAAAAGTATTTAATCTTTAGTCCCTTTTATTGAAGACAACCACTAAACAGTCACATCGTTGATTGAATACTTAAGTGTATTCTTGGATATAATTTCTGATTGAACTCACTTTGGCAATGATAACCTCCAACAAATATGCACACCAGAACTCTCAGGAAGAATATTACATATTTCTTCCTACTTTACTTCTGTCTGTTCTTCAACAATTCAACTTTAATTTCATCAGTCCACTAAACATTTCTCTGCAGTGCTGTGAAGTGTCAGTGCTGTTCAGCAAACCTCAAGCATGCAGTGATGTTTTTTCCCTAGATGATTGAGTGTAGATAACTTGCACAGAGACGTAAACCGGCTCCAGTGAAGCCTCAGATGTTACTATGGGTTTCTCCTCTCTGACTATTCTGCATTTTTGTCTGCATTTTTTTGTGTGACTCCCACTTCAAATGAGTGTTGCCAAAGTGCTGAACCATTTCAGTTTGTCTTACTGCTACCATTTGAAATCTTTTCCAGGTTTCACGAAAGTGAACAAATTCTTGTGTGTCATATTTCTGAGATCCATTTCCTGAGGCATGTTTCATATTAGGAGATGCTTCATGTGAAAACACTTCCAATCTAGTTTCATTTGCTATCCAACCTACAATGTGAATGTTTGAATGATAATATGCATAAAAACAATACTCTGATTTGTTTTGTCGTCACGAAAAAAAAAACTGTTTATTCATAAATGTGACTTGGATCAAGATATTACCGTATTTTAAGACAAATCTAAACATATTGTAGAAACACTTACTGTAGGTCATTGTGTGACGCTGATTAGCTGTCTCTTTCTCTGTCTTTCTCATCACCTCCAGCAGCCGAGCTCTCTTCATCTCAGTAGCAGGCATGAAGCTGCTGCGTTCGTCCTTCTGTGCGCCGTCGCAGCAGTACGTCACGCTGTGCTTCACCACGCTCTTCTTCCAATTTGACTATCCACACTTCTCAGAGACCTTCCTGATCGACTACTACTTCATGTCCATTCTCTTCAGCAAGGTTAGAACGCACACTATATCAGCCTTAATAAGATTAATCTGTGTTCTACCTTTTAGAAGCGGTTCCACAGTAAACGTGCGTGCGTGTGTGAACACAGCTGGTTTTCTCTGTGATTTTGATTTATCCTTTGAATCCTCAGATGTGGGACTTGCTGTACAAACTTCGATTTGTGTTGACGTACATCGCCCCCTGGCAGATCACGTGGGGGTCAGCGTTCCACGCATTCGCCCAACCCTTTGCTGTGCCCCGTATCCTTCAGGATCTTTAATGTTTTGACAGCCATAATACACAAGTTCCCATTTCCCATAATTTAGCAGCAAAATGATAAAAATTATAACCTATTTTTTGTTGCAGGGTATTGTACTACATGACTTTATTAGGCATGTTTCTCTTAAGTTCTTCTGGTATGTAAAGTATTTCCCCCTTGTCTGGTTTCAGGACATCTCACAAGATTATTTTTTGTTGTATGAAATGTCCTTAACTCTTGTTACTTCAGACTCTGCTGTGCTCTTCGTCCAGGCCGTTTTCTCTGCTGTATTTTCCACCCCTCTCAATCCCGTCCTAGGCAGCGCTGTATTTGTCACCTCGTACACCAGACCTGTGAAATTCTGGGAGCGCGACTACAAGTATGTTTTTGATAACATTATTTGTGTAACTGTCACCCTACAGCTCGTGCAATCCAGTATTTCCTTCGAGTTCTAACAAATTTTTTAATGACGAATCTTGCCACTTGGCAGCCCTCTTGACTATGCTCCCTGTGAATTATTTTAAAAAGACAAGGCCCATGTCTGAATGAATTAACTTTTCGACATATAGAGTAAAACATTGTATTATTAGGGGAATGAGTTCAGTATGTGTCATCTCTGGCATTAAGCACATTTTCTGTTTTAGGATTCTTTTCAAGTTTTGTCTCTTTCTTAAAACATCTGTTGTGTCGTGTTTGCAGCACCAAGCGGGTCGATCACTCAAACACCAGACTTGCCACTCAATTAGACCGCAACCCAGGTAACGCTATAATGTTCTCTCACAATCGAATCATCTCAATTTGACCTACTTTTACTCTTGCTCTGTAGCTATGGTGATGTATGGTCTTTTCTTTCCCTGAAGGTGCGGACGACAACAATCTGAATTCGATTTTCTACGAGCACCTGACGCGCTCGCTGCAACACAGTCTGTGCGGAGATCTGCTACTCGGTCGCTGGGGTAACTACAGCACGGGCGACTGCTTCATCCTCGCGTCAGACTACCTCAACGCCCTGGTGCACATCATCGAGATCGGCAATGGCCTGGTCACCTTCCAGCTGAGGGGTCTCGAGTTCAGAGGTAAGCAGCAAGGGATGATGGGGCCAGAACATTTTACAGAGTATTTATTTTAGAGATCAGGCTATTAAAGCTCATTCAGTCATGTAAAGACTGGCAGCTGATGAGGTCAAGCTACTGTGAACCAATGAAAAATATGACAGAATCTCACCAACAACCTCTAATGTAAATGGCTCTCATCTGTTGCCATAATCATTGTTTATTTATTTTGTAAGTTAGTTTTCTTTTGCCTGTTATATTATCTTTTTATTCTGTGTTTATGGCTGCAGGTTTATTTGTGTTCAGGGCATAGTAAAACCGACATGTGTCACACTCTGCAGAGGTTACCACCTTATTTTATTATTTATGCACACACGGAAGGTGTTTATAAATTATTTACATTATTTTGTCAGTGATCCACACTTTACAACCACATAAAGGAAAGTGCTTATGGAGCTGATCTCATGTGCATCACATGTATCCAGGTACCTACTGTCAGCAGAGGGAGGTAGAGGCCATCACCGAGGGAGTGGAGGAGGACGAGGGATGCTGCTGTTGTGAGCCAGGTCACCTGCCTCACATGTTGTCATTCAACGCTGCCTTCGGACAGCGCTGGCTGGCGTGGGAAGTGGCCGCCACCAAGTATGTACTAGAGGGCTACAGCATCAGCGACAACAACGCAGCCTCCATGTTGCAAGTGTTCGACCTTCGAAAGATCCTGATCACATATTATGTCAAAGTGAGTAACTGATCACAGAGGTTCCCCTTTTTTTCAGTTACCAAAGACTTTTTTTGTCTTAATTCATTTGGATCATATTTGTTTCTTCGTACAGAGCATCATCTACTACGTGAGTCGATCTTCTAAGCTGGAAGAGTGGCTGACTAACGAGACGGTTCAGGAGGCTCTGCTGCCTTGTCTCAGTCCGAACTATGTGGACAGTGACCCCACCTTCAACCTGAACATCGATGAGGACTATGACCACAGGGCCTCAGGCATTACCCTCTCCTCATTCTGCATGATTTACCTGGACTGGATTCAGTATTGCAACAGCAGGCGTCAAACGGTTAGACCCTCTTCAAATTTGTATCCTACTTTTATTCCTCTGCTAGCTGCCAACTTTCTAAACTTTGGCTGGGTTTTAACCAAATGTTAAACAACATGCAGCATTGCTCTGCAAGAAACAATAAATTATAAGATGGGGGTTCTACATTTACCTACAACTGGTTATACTAAATGAACCAAAAGCTCATTGTTTTCTTTTCTAATATTAACAGCTTGTATCGTCCATTTTCATACTTCTCCTTAGGGGCTTTTGTCTTTACTATTTAAAATAAAACACAGAAAATACATTTAACGTATAATTTGTGTAATTCTTAAATTCTCTATGTTGTAGTCGGTTACTTGTGAAAGAGATTCTCCACTCGTCAACCTTTGCTTTGGCCTGTGTATCCTGGGAAGAAGAGCTCTGGGCACAGCCTCTCACAGCATGTCTGCAAGGTAAGGCCACCAGGCAACAATCTCCAATTGTGGCTAACAGCACCTATCATTACCCAAATATGTGCCAGCAGGATACAAGGGTTATATTTGTTTGTCTATGTGACAGCTTGGAGCCGTTTCTCTATGGCCTCCACGCACTCTTCAAGGGAGATTTTCGCATCACGTCTCCTCGGGATGAGTGGGTGTTTGCAGATATGGACCTGCTGAATCGAGTGGTTGCACCTGGAGTGCGCATGTCCCTCAAGCTGCATCAGGTAGAATTTCTAACACACCATAATGATTCTTCTTTATGTCACTGAATTGAAACTGACCCTGTGATTTGCATTTCCCTCCAGGACCACTTTACATCACCGGATGAGTATGAGGATCCGATGGTTCTGTATGACGCCATCACTGCCAACGAGGAGAAGATGTTGATTTCACACGAGGGTGACCCGGTGTGGCGCAGCGCCATTCTAGCAAATATGCCTTCACTGCTGGCACTGCGCCACATCATGGATGACGGCAGCGACGAGTACAAGATCATCATGCTTAACAAGAGGTTCCTCAGCTTCAGAGTCATCAAGGTATCAGTTCTTTCTGTTTATTACTCTGGCTCCTGTTATCTTGGGTCTGTTTGAATCACATCTTATTTAAAGGTGAATTGCAGTATCTTTCAACCTGGGCTCTATGTTTGCGGATGTGATAGTAAGCAATGCACACAATCAGCATAAATCGGTCGAGTAGATCATCTCCGCTGGTAACATAGTGGCAGAAGCTACAAAGCAATCTTATGGGGAAACTGCCACAATCTACAAATTGTCCACTAGAAGTTTTCCCCCACTGATAAATGGCTCAAATTGTTAGTCTGGCTCTTTGCTTACAGTGTGTAAACATCACACTTGTCTTGCTCGACAGTTTGTCCAGCTTGTCCATCTTTGCACTCCTGACCCCTCATTGTGTCGCCCCTCACAGGTCAACAGAGAGTGTGTTCGTGGGCTGTGGGCAGGGCAACAGCAAGAGCTGGTTTTCCTACGCAATCGTAACCCAGAGCGTGGCAGCATTCAAAACGCCAAGCAGGCACTGAGGAATATGATTAACTCCTCATGCGACCAGCCCATTGGTTACCCCATCTATGTGTCCCCCCTCACCACCTCATACGCTGGGGGCCACAGCCAGCTCCGGTCTGTGTGGGGAGGACCCATCAGCCCCCACAACATTTACACGTGGCTCATCAGCAGCTGGGACAGGTACGGGATCTTGACTTCATCTGTGTATACTTACAAACCTTTCAGTGACAGTGGTCTATCTGAACATCTAAACTCTAATGTATATAATGTGTCTCCTGCAGGTTACAGAAAGGTTGTGGTGCAGGCTGCAACAGCGGAGGAAACATCGAAGACTCTGACTGTGGAGGCGGCTCCACCTCCATCTCCACCAACCCAGCCATTCACACCACGCAGAGTACACCTGCCTCCAGCCTTCCTCAGCCACACATCACCACTATCCAGCCCTCCATGGGTACGACCTCAAAGAAACCATTGCTTTCCTGATCCTGTAGTTCATTTTTAACTACATTTTGTATTTAGAGCCTGTATGAGGTACTCGTGTGTAAATAAAGAGGCTTTTTTTGCATTTCAGGCACAGACAACCCTGTAGGTCCAACACAGAACTGGCCTCACCACCCCCAGCCTCTTCCACTAGCTCTGCTAAGCCAATCAGAAGGCAGGATGGAGGCGGGCCTGCTCACATCCCTACAGCGTACATCCTCCATCCAGGGGCTCTTGGGACAGCAGCTGTCCAGCTCCCAGCTCTCGTTCAGCAGCTCCATGATGCCGACTCCTCTGCAAGGCTCAGAGCGCTTCTGCCCGGCGAGCCTCTTGGAGAACTCGGGGCACAGAGCGGGCCAGCGGGCTGGCCTCGGTCATGGCAGCGCACTACACTACGAGAGCCACTTTGGCAAGTGGAGTTTTTCAGGCAGAAAGGGCTTCAATGGACCAGCTGCAGTGGAGGGAGAAGGAGGAACAGTACAGACCATACGCACACAGGTGAGAAGACTGACAGTGTGTTAACCCTTGACTCCACCCCAGAGAATAATGTGGTCAAGTAAATTAAAAAAGATAAAATATAATGAAAGAGCCATGAAATGGGACATGTAAATGTTATTCATCACACACATTTGTTGTTAGTGCTCGTTTTTAGTTCATTTTGATTTTAATTGGCTTTTTTGAATGGGGTGAAATGTCATGAAACTGATTCATTATTGGTCAAGTGCATGTATAGGTGTGACTTCTGTCCTGCGGCTCAATCCCATGATCTCTATTGCACAGACTCTGGCTCAAAGCATGTTATAGACCAACGACGACAATGTTCATGACTAGCATATTTTGAATTCATTTATGAAGGGGGGGAGGAAGTGGAGATATGTTCTTAATCTTTATTTACAGTCTTTGGTTAGTGATGTTTTTTAAATGGCACTGTTGATTTTCTGTGATAAATATTTGTTTTATCTGTCTGGTATTTCACAGCCTACTCCTCCTGCTCCCCTACAAGAGCTCAGTTCAATACAAGATCCTCTGGGCGCCACTCAGACATTGGACCCCACCCTGCAGAGTGCCGGCGACCCCCCCACCCCCCGGGAGGAATCCACAGAGCTGCCTTTACTTGAGCATCTGCGATGAGTCTGCGCTGGGAGACCCTGAGTGACATTTTTTGCAGTGAAAGCACACAGTGGTTGAACCTGGTCCGGCGCCGCCCAGACTGGACTCATTCCAGCCTTCTGCACTCATTCCATCAACTCCTTGTTTAAGTGACTAAAATCCTGTAATGTAATGGCCCTCTACAGTACTGGATTGGTCTGGCTCTATACACATCACCCCTATCCTCCGCAGCCAAAGGAGTCAAACGTTTAATAGAGTGCTGAGCTGATGCTCGTCAGATAATGAAATGATTTCAGCCAAAGTCAGCTTTCATCGAGACTCACAAGTTCCAATGATGAACTCACTCTTAACTTTTGGTTTTCCAAACAAAGGCACTCCGTGTCTCTATGGACAACCTTTGGGTTGGAAATGGCAGGCCAGAAAGACCAGTGCAATTAAAAGGGAATTTTTTGCTTGAGGATTGTTTATTTTTTATACTGGACAACAGAGGATCAACTCTGACTTTCTCTCACTTGACATTTGAACCAGCAGGGTTATTTTATTCTTCCTTTTTTGCATAACCAATCAAATCAAAAAAGGACCAGTATGTCGCTGTGTGTGCAGGTGAAGAAATAATATTTATTAATACATATTGAACAATTTCAACAGGCTCCACTTGTTCCCCCGTGCACATCAAACATTCAACAAGGAAAGGAAGGGGGAAAAAAGATTCCCACCCAAATGTTATCTCTGGCCTGTTTCCTACAGAGGTGCCTGACAACATCAACGCTCAGAAGCTCTGTCACCGAGCAGGTTTCAGGTGGGATCAAAATTTTAAAAAAAAAACTCCCTTCCATCCCAGCCAGCACGTGTTACTTTCACCTCAGTTTACAATGTGCGAGTCCTGAATCTGATGAGCGACACAAAGATGTGGGACAACGTCGGACGGAGCTGGCGCCGCTGGATCAGGAAGGAGTGGAGGGTGACTGTGTTGATCACAAACCGACAAACTGGGAGTGTGAGAAACATACAGCCTTTTTTTGTTTTCGTGAGTGGAATGTCCTTTTTATTGTTTTTACTTGAAGAACCACGAGTTCCTCTGTGTTTAAGGGGCAATGAGTTTGTTTTCTTGATTTAAAAAAAAAAACTCCTCGATCAGATTCAGTCAGCTTATGACTTTCTCAACCGCAGGGATCCAGGCCGCTCTGTGTGGGGAGCTCTGTTTTCTTTGCCTGCAGTACGGCACCTCCCGTTACTATACTACTGCTTCTGCATCTCCTGCTACTACTAATATACCCACTACTACTGCTCCTCCCACAGTTAAATCCAGCGTTTTAGTTGGAAATAGACAAAAGCTGAATAAATACTGAAAAGCAAAGGTGGAATATTTATTTGTTTAATATTGTCTTACAGATATCTTTAACGGGGTTTGTCTATATGGTGTGCTGATTATATCGAGTTGGAACTCTGCCTTCTGTCGACTGTATACCCCCCCACCCCCTCCCTCAATTTGTTTGGTGTCATCACATTTGTATCATCTCAACGATAGCTGAGTCTTTTTTTTTTTTTTTACACGTGTAGTAGAACTGGAAGTATCCCTGAGAAGTCACTTTAGGTTGGTTTCTTTCCCACTCGTGCACTCTCTAATCCACCACTGTGAAAAGCAAAGGAAAACACTGATGGTTGAAGTACATCATGCAACAGAAGGAAGAAGCCGGCAGTTCAATCCATTTGACCCTAAACGTTTCCCCAGCTCCTGAGGCTTTGTGCCCAGTTGTCTGCGGCAAGATTTGGAAACAACCTGATGCCATAGGGTAACCTGACAGCAGGCCAGCGTTCTCAGGGTCTGTAACGGGAAAGAAATCAACTTTTTCTGCGGGAAGACTTTTTGTCCAAAGGGAGAGAACTGAAAGGGGGATTTAAAAAAAAAGTGTGACACATGCATTGAATACTGGGTCATGCTAATGTTAACAAAAGATGCCACTTTTACAGTGTTTTATTCTCTCTGGGTTAAAGTACGTTCTACACACTGCATGCTGTTCAGTCACTCTGTCCTTCTTTCCACCTTCTCTGCTTAGATTTGAACAAGGGACACAAAGCTTCTTTCTTTTCACCCCGGGTGAAAGGTGCGTCGCCTTCCCTCTTGAAACAAAACCAATTGTAACTTCCTCGACTCAGGAAAAACAGACTTTGATCAGTGCTGTTTTCTGTTTTTCTCTACTCATCCATCTTGTATCCAAGGGAGTTAAGGTTGTTTTAATTATTATGATTTTTACTTTGCTGGCAGCGAGGTAAGCACAAGTTAACGGACAGACCTGGGTCTTAATAAAAAAGGGATTTCTTATCTCTGAAATTCTGTACAGCATGTTTCGTATATAAATCTATATTTAAAATATAAATCTATTTTATTATTATTGGATTTTGGGTTCTTTAAATTGAAAACACTATGTTGAGGTTCAGGGGAGGGACTCCTGTGTTTACCCATCAGAGGGCAGAGCTGAGCAGTGGAGAGAAACTTCACATCAAAATGTGCAGTTTGGGAAGAATCAATTATAACTTCTTTTGCACAAAAAGTATCATACAACATCCCACTTTGATATTGTTTTGTTATTTTAGCAATACTTTTTGGAGGGGGGTCTTTTATTTAAGAACTTTAAGTCAATGTAAAATGTCCTGTACAGTTTTTTTTTATGTGACTTCTTTTTTTCTTTTTTTTTCATCTTTTTTTTCTCTCCTATTTAAATTAAAGGTTTTTGTGTCTGTTTGCAAATCAGCTGCTCAGAGTCATTTTTCTTTTTGACTTTGTCCCGGTGGTTTCTGTGAGATGATCTTTAGTTCTAATTGTTATAGGAGTAAAGGCAAAAAATGTCCCCATTAGGGTGTATTGTTGCCTGGCCTTATTGGCACACATCTCGGATTGCTGAGAATTTAATATATTTCCTCAACTAGGATTTCCTAGGACTTTAAGTATGTTGTTCTGGACACCTCATAGAAATGATCTATGCTGAAAAAAAATTATTTTACAATTAGTCTGTCGTAAAACGCTACTTTGCCTGGACTATAAACTATCTGACCCTAAATATAATTTGTTGTTCCACTCTCATTTTTATCTTCAGCAGCCAGAAAAAACCATAGTCCACTACCTTGAAAATGGCCAATCACAGACAAAGTTAATAGGGGGTGGTTAAAAAGCCAAATATTTTCCTCAGGAGTTGATGGAAACAAAAAGCAGACAACACAAAGGCCCAACAGTCCCCTTCAATTCAGTCAAGCTGCACCAAATCGTTCACATTGATTCTCAGAAATCAACAGTGTGTGACACATTTAATTTAATATAATTCTGAAAATTCATGCGAAACCTTCTAGTTTATATTTGGTGATCAAATAAATTACATATTGTTATCAACTAGCACAAGGAGTAAGGGTCACTCGTTACTCATTAATCAAATCAAACCTCCGGCCTCCTGGACTTTGAAGGTGAGCTGTCTCTCTGTCCCCCTCTGGATGTCCTCCTTCAAGTTTAGCTTCTCAGGTCAGGCACGTGCACAGATAGACCCCTAGTGGTGCTCAAGCACTGGCCCTTTTGCCCTGGATCCCAATTTTTTCTTCATTCATCAATATTTAAGAATTAAAATGACTCTGTCATCAATTCCCAAAATGTGTTTTGATATCTGACAGGGCATTTATGTGCGCACTGGGCTTCTGCGCAGGATGTACGCCTGCAGTTTTTTTTTCCTATTTAATTTATTAAAAAAAAAAAAAAAAATGTATCAGAATTTGTCCGTGCTGGTAAATGATGCTGGTCTTCACAGTTGACTGACCTATGCAAGCCCGTAGCCGCCACCCCCCACAGGAGATTATGTGTTTGTGTGTGTGTGCCCTCAGCGCTTCCCGTTTCTTCCCGGCACTACGCTGCCGGTGCGAACAGCCCAAGTATTTAACAAGGGCGAGGAAAGGAGGCGGACCGCGTCCCAGAGGTTAGAGGATGATGGTGTGACTTCATGTATTGTTTTACATTGCATGTGTCACGTCATGATAAATCAGTCTCCTTATCGCCTGTAGCAGGAGCCGCCCCTGTCACTGGTTGTCTTGGCTCGCTGTCTGGCCGGTAACCAGCCGTCCGGACCGCTCCGTGAAGAAGGAGGAGGACATGTTTCTTTACTTGGAATGTGGCCACTTTATTTCTCGGATATACAGCAGGAGCAACACTCGCATCACCTCTAGGTGGTCCGTCACTTCTCGTTATAAACACACTTTCAGCGTATTTTCCCACAATACCCAGGTGCACTACGTCACACACTACAAACTTTCCTTAAAGGGGCAGGCCATACCTGCAACACAACAGCTCTCGGTCTCATATACAGATGGCAAGAGAAAGCAGAGAGGGATTTTTACACACTGTCTGAAAAAGATTCCGACAGTAAAGGTTTTCTTTAACAAGTTAAGTCTTTCATTCTCACTTTCCACCTTAAAACTATGACATGAACTGAACTATGAACTAGTTCAGAATTTAAATGGTGAACTATGAACGTGAACTATTCATGTTTACTTGTATGAACTGAACTTTGAACTAGTTCATGAGAGGTGTAAACTTGCACAACACTGCCCGCAGCATCAGACAAAGATAAGATAGATAAGATACATTTATTATCACTAACTGTAGAGCCCTGACCCATCACTGTGAATTGTATTCTCGAGTGGGTTGGCCCTCTTTGTCCACCAGGAGGCTGGGACATTGGTGCACTTTTATTTGTAAGGCCATGCTTGGGCTACTGCCAGGGGCGGACTGGGGGAAAAAAGTGGCCCGGGAGTTTCTGTCAGACCGGCCCACTCAATACACGGCGGTGCGCATGCGTATAACTGGGTGCCGCGTTGCGTGTATGTATGCAAATCCAAATTCTCTACACTTCGGCTGTGTAAGAACCAATTTAGAGGTGTTTATTAATAAGGTGGAGATCTTTTCTTACTTTGGACTTCCGAAGTCTGTAAAACACATATTAAAAGACACTTAAAAAAAAATCGAAAAATAGTCACCATGAGTGTGAAGACCGATTGCGAGTAGCAGTATAAAAGCAGTCAGTGCAAACAGATAGGTATAGCTCTTGGAGAAAATTACGCTTGTGCCGCTGTTTCAACCATTGTAGGGCTGATGCGATGATGGGCGTGGGCCAGTACATCATAGTGATGGGCCGTTGGATTTATATTTTCGGCCATCGGCCCACCGGGGATGTCCCCGGTATTCCCGATGGCCAGTCCGCCCCTGGCTACTGCCATCATATATTTGTAATTTAATCACACAGAAAAGTGTTGCTTCTTACAGTCTGCGCTCAAACAATCAGATGCTTTTGTTAGTTCCATTGGCCCGCACTGAATAAGGAAAAAGGGCATTCGTCCACTCTGCTCCCACCACATGGAACTGGCTGCAAAAAGATTTTAAATTAACCGAAATGATTTCTTTGAACGCTTTTAAATCTACGATGAGAGCATTTCAGACCACTTCTTTTACTTGTAGATGTTTTTTATGAATTTTGATTTACTTGTAACTGTTTTTTTATCATTTTAATTTCTGTTTATATGTTGTGAGTGTAATATTGTGAGTGTACATATGTTATTTGTTGCTGCCTCTTGGCCAGGACTCCCTCGAAAAAGAGGTTTTTAATCTCAATGGGACTTTCCTGGTGAAATAAAGGTCAAATAAAAAATAAAAAATTAATCCCACACAGACACACTCATGCAAATTGGAGTGGAGTCCATTCTAGTCCACCGCCTTTCCATGAACAAACAGATAATGACGGTGTTTGTGCAATCCTCCGACGTTGTCTGGTGATTAATGAACCACAACATTAGCGCCGATGAAAACACTACGTCGCAACTGGTCCGACGTTTCCTAAAAAATAAACAAACAAAAAACTCAGTGATTTCAAAGCCTTTTCCAGCTGTTTACTGGCGTTTGTCATGTTTAATGAAAAGAGAGAGAGAGAGAGATCCAGACAGACAGACAGACAGACAGATAATTTAAAGGCAGTTTTACTGTTCTACAAATTAGACAGGTTCACTAGATTTGTTTCATTTAAAATCGTAATTATTGAAATGAAAGGTAGGTCTTAAGTTGAGCTACATGACAGTCTTGTGAGGTATGTTGTGGTAAATTATAGTGTAATGCTGCTTATGCTTCAACTCTGTCAGAAAACAGTAAAAACAATGTCTGTGCACTGTGTTGTCAGCTTTATAGAGATTATGTAAGTCACTCTTGATAATTATGCACAACATTGATTTATTTCATTTAAAAAATTTGCAGCTTAATGCCAAGAAAAGAGAGACTCCAAAAGCAGAAGGACAGGGAACTGCAGCAAGCAGCTCAGGGTAGCAGCTCTCTTTTATCTTGGATCAGGCCATCAACTTGTAAAACAGATGAGGGAGAATCAGTAACCCTACCTGGTCCAGAGGAGCCCATCACATCACTAACCCTAACATTAACATATTATTTGGTTACTCAATATGGCCTTGTTTTGTCTGTTTTTGCCTGTTATTCATTTATTTATTCAAATTGATAATTTTAGTTAGTTTGTTAAAAAAATATATATTTATAAGTTGAAAATATCCTACTGTGTTTTTTATTTATTTATTATTATTATTTTTAATTTCATAAATAATTTTGTCCGTGCACGGGCCTGTCTCAGGTTGACTTCCACTTCATGCCCAGACCAGGCGAGGCCTCACTACTGCACCCTAACCCAACAACAACAAATCCCTGGATCTTTGCTGCTTAATTTCCAAGCAGTCTGCTGCTGCTTGTTTCCATGTGATGTCCCGAGGCTGCCCCCTGCTGGCTGCTGGGTTCCTCTGCTGATCTTGCGTGGTTTGTGCAGCTTGTGATTAACTAAAGTTGTCCATAAAAGAAATTCTTTATTATCCTTTAAGGGCAATTTGATGTACAACCAGCAATCAGTGCACGACAAAAATGAACCAATATATATATATTATATATATAAAACACAATATAAAAATAGACTAGACTAAGTAGCAGGAGAAAATTAGCGTTTATTTAATATTGTTATCATATACTACTGATTTTATTGACTTTATAACAATGCATCATATTTTGTATTGTGTTTTCAAATTCTGAATTGGCAAATTAAGCAGTGGCCTAACTGAAGCTATGAAATACATTTATAATATAATATTTATGTAAGTTTCTTGTCCATTTGTCAGTGGTTTGTTCTCTGTCTCCGTGTTTGTATGTAATGTGCATTGCCCCTTTTAAATAAATAAAAGTAATATAATATAGTATAATGAATAAATATCTGAAGCAGATAATGGAAATACTCAAGAAAAGTACACCTCAGAATTGTTGAGCACAATATTTGAGGGTGTGACTTGGTTAATTTTCAATACAGACCAATCAAGATTTATAAAAGAAAAATGCAAATGCACTCAACAAGCCACTCTCCGCAAATGATTTTAATATTATGTTTAAATTAGAATTTTGTAATGGAAAATCGTTTGATCATACTCTTCTATGTATTATCTCTTCTTATGCGTGCTTACTCGACAAGATGACCGTTGGTGCCTCATGGCAGATTTATCATTTCACTTTGACGCGTAAGGATTTTAAAGTTAATGACAAGGTTTTGGGGTTTGATTTAAGATATTAGAACCAACAGCTAAAAGGGAAGGAAATACCACACCTCTCAGAACCAGTGCATTTATTTCAGAATTGGTGATGCTATACAGAAATGCTTATCAGGCTGTAAAAACCCACGATCAACAGGAAACAAAGACTCCTGGCAGTCGTTTGCTTGACACCTGCGTTTGAACTTTTTCTCTTTGTTTTGAAAGTCCTGTAGACGATAAGAAATCAAACAAACGAGCGCTTCATCAGTGACGGCGTGTAGCGTATCTCGTTGTACTCCTCGTCCTCCTCTTCTTTGCCCTCCCTCCACCTCCCATCCTGCCCCGTGCGGTGGAGCCACATCACGAGCAGCAGCAGCGCCAGCAGCACCAGGCTCATGGACAAGGTCAGCAGCACGCCCTGCAGGATGCCAGACGGTCTCTCCGGGGCTGCAGGAGGAAAGACAACCAGGAATGAAGAAATGAAAGCGTTGGGTCGGATGCAGTGAGAGGGACGACGGATGGACTCACGGCTGTAGATGGACAGGTTGACGTAGCAGTTCTCTGTTCCCAGGACGTTGGTGGCCGAGCAGCGGTACAGGCCGGACGTCTGAGAGGACACGTTG
The DNA here is from genome assembly GCF_949316205.1 of Platichthys flesus. Taxonomy (NCBI): domain Eukaryota; kingdom Metazoa; phylum Chordata; class Actinopteri; order Pleuronectiformes; family Pleuronectidae; genus Platichthys; species Platichthys flesus. The sequence continues at coordinate 11,853,139 of NC_084959.1, read as the reverse complement.
ATGATCTGGACGGAGCCTGACAGATCCCCTGAGAGAGACAGAGTCACATTAGTGACACTGAACGGATCACAGGGTTAGATATCTATAATGGTAAATGAAGAATCCTGCTTTTATTAGTTTTTATGTTCATCCGAACACGGGACTAAAGATCTGACTTCAAATACATCCCCTCTGACTTTTCCAGCTAAAATGTTGCACTTAAACTTTAACACTCTATAAAATACTTACTCTCTAAATATACTCCTTCAATCATTTTGTAGCTCCATGTTTCAATGTCTTTTGTGGGATGACAACTTCTTATCAACACTACTCTACTTCTTCTAGTTCCTGCCTGTGTGTGTGTGTGTGTGTGTGTGTGTGTGTGTGTGTGTGTGTGCGTGTGTCTGTGTGTGTGTGTGTGTGTGTGTGGCACAGACCCTCCATGTTGATGGGCAGCGAGATTTCCTCCGGGCTCAGTTTATCCCAGTGGATCTCAGGAGTGGGGACGCCCTCTGTCACGGAGCAGGTCAGCGTGACAGTTCCTCCCAGGTCGATGTCTCCGTCCCACTGGCACATGGGCAGAGACGGAGGCTCTGCAGAGGTCAATTAGCAGGTGAATTGTTTTCCTTTAAGGATGAAATGCACTGGAGCTTAGGGTTAGGGTTAGGGTTAACCCTTCTTTTTAGTTTTTTTTCAGGAATGATTCTTGGTAATGTTCCACAGTCAGATATTAGACCTGAAATGACATATTTGTTTAGCTCATTGTTTCTCTATTACAAACATAGTTGTATTTCTTGACGGAGAGAAAACAAGAAGTTTTAAAATGAGCCTGATGATTATTTACTAATTAGGGCCCGAGCACCAAATGGTGGGAGGCCCTAGGGAAATTGTAAGGATTTTTATGGGTGCCTGCACCACTAGGCGTTACTTTAAGTTAATGTTACTTTAAGTTACTTTAAGTTACTCTATGTTACTTTAAGTTGTTGATGTTACAGTTAGTTTCAGTTATTTATCTGGTACTGCAGCATTTCACTGTTAAGTTAACAGAACAATATTTACAAATGGAGGTTTGGTAAATATCTGTACAACATTTCATGGCGATAAATCTGACAGTTCATGAACTATTAAAATGTTGCTGCTATGGCTAAATGAAGTCCTTGATTATATCAACCAGCTTGGATGCAACAGAGAAATGAGTATCAAACTCAAATACTACATGGATTCTGTACCCTCCTTTAGTCTCAGTACCTTACCCAGAACACTGAGCACCAGCTCTCCTATGCCAGCAGCTGCTGCCTCGGGGGGGTTGTTGACCATGCAGCGGTAAACACCAGCGTCTGATACTCGTGTGTCGTTCAGGACAATATCTGCACTCCAGGGGATTCCTGCGGCACGGGAGGAGAATGTACATGCAAAACACAAGCTGTCATATGTTTTTAAATGAGAAAAACTTAACAATTTGGTTAAAGAAAGGAGATAATACCTGTAAAACCCACCCTGCCAGTGAGGGCGGGGTCTTCAATCACCTGACCATGGTCGTACCCAATCACCTGGAAGAGAGTCAGTAGGTTTCAAAATAAATACAAAATAACATTTATTTTGCTGTGGGTTTAAGGAGGATGTTTTCCTTAGAATAAAGTTTTTATCTGGATAGTTGTTTTTATAGCGACCGAATAACTGCAGTGAAGTCTAGGTTGGAGAAAAGATTTTAGAAATACAGAGAGGACAGAACAACAGCAGGTCTCAGCAAAACGTTCACTTCTCAGGACAAAGTATTTCACCTCTTAATGTGGGGATAATGAAATACCTGCTGTCTATCGTGTGAGTGTGTGTGAGTCTGTGTAGGTAGGTGTGTATGTGTGTGTGTGTGTGTGTGTGTGTGTGTGTGTGTGTGTGTGTGTGTGTGTGTGTTGCCATTCTGACCTGTATTGGTGTTTCTGGGCTGGAGACGGGGGCCAGGGTCCAGATGATGTTGAGTCTGGAGAGGGGGCTGGAGGTGAAGAAGGAGCAGGGCAGGACGACAAAATCTCCCCGAACCACCTCCACACTCTCCTCCCTCATGGTCACCCTGAGTGCAGCTGTTACAATTATAAAGTAAAGGAGCTTCAATCAGGAATTTTTCTCTGCAACTCCCTCATGTTTACTGTCTAAATATTCACTTCCCCCAGTGTCAATGCTGACGTGCAGACTGCACCGCCTCCCCCTCCTTCATTACTAATGATGCTGTCCCCCTCCTCTCGGTCATCCCCAGGCCTTTTGTGTGTGTGTGTGAGTGTGTGTTTGTGTGTGTGTGTGTGTGTGTGGGAACTCAGCGTGCATATTAGTTGTTAATTACACTTGACAGCTCTGAGGTTGAGCCAAACCGATCACAGACTGGAAGTGGAACAACAGCTCATTTCACTGGGAGCCGTTCGTGAAACTATTCTGTCGATTCACTGCATCGTTACCTTGTCACCGCTTTCTAAACTTTCAGTGCATCAAAAAAGTTTACTTGTGTATAATATAAAAAAAAAGGGTTTGATCGATCGAGCAATTGAGAAATAAGTTCAGTAAACACAAATGAAATCTCTTCAGCTCAAAATGGTTTCTTTTTAATTCTTACAAATTGAAATGAAACCATTTTTTCATTTGTAGTTAAAAGAAACTGAATACTTTACAACACATTTTACAGTCTCTGTTTTCAAAGAAATCTGCAACCTCACAGTCAAACCTGTGTCTGATCGTTTGGAGCCGACACTGAGGGCTTGAGATTCAACTCACACTCCACACTGTCGACTTAAAGGATCTATGATCCCTGTTTTCACAAGAGCACTGAAATAAACAAAAACAAAAACTACAATCCATGTGAGAAAGTTGAGACAATTCTCACTGATCCCTCAAAACTCTGCGTGCAGAACTAATTCGACGGGCCCACTCACCGGTCTCCAGAGCAGTGAAGCTCGCACACAGGGTCCACAGCATCCATCCTCCACAAGAACCCATCTCTGAGAGGACGTACCGCGGCAGCCCTGCTCCCCTGCTCCCCTCGGCCGTGGCCAAAAAAACTAGGCATGCGTGATTAATCTATTGAGCGACGCAACCAACCCCACCCTCCTTTATTTTCAATCTCCCTTCATTATCTCTGTCTCATTGTCTGTTTGAATCACATGGCTGTGGAACTCTAATTGATGAGGATATGTGTGAAGGAGTCAGATTGTGGCCTATTTAGTCAGCTTGACGTAAAGATCCGCTGCTGCTGCTGGTCTGTTGAAAACATCCCCTATAACAGGTCCACGGCCCGCGGTTTGGGGACCACTGCCCTAGAAGACGTTAATGTGATGTACAGCAGCTTTATAGCTTTGTTGCCATGGCCACAGACATCCTTTCTGCAGGTTTGCCCTCCAAACAAACGCTGCACCGAGCGACTGCAGATTCCTTCCTGCGTCTGACTACTGATCCCATCTGCTCCAAATATCTCATCCTGCCAAGATATTGACAAAATGAAACCTCAAAGTTCATATCCACAGTTGTGTAAATAAAGCGAGCAAGGGAAAGATCTTAGACTGTAAATAAAGCGGGACGACTCCAATTCCTCACAAAAATAAAGCCGAAATATCTTTGATGCCGGTGCCGCCAACTTGTGCTTTGGATTTTATTTCGAGCCTGATTCTGCAGTGGACTGGACTCAACCCTGAGTCTGTTTCAGCTGTCAATCACAATGTGTCTGCACAATTTTTATAGCGTCAAATAACTTAATAAAAACTTGATTTATCAGGAACACTAACACTTTAACATTCACCAGTGTGATAAGAACGATCTTAAATGACAGAAACCAACATTGGGAAAGAAATGTACTTAATGTGGACTTTTAAGTTTGGTCCATGTCCCCTCTGCTAACATGGAGGAGGCTGGTTTGGTTTATGACCAACACTGCAGCCAGCCACAGTGTCTTGCTTCTGTGAGTGTAATGTTGCTATTGATTCCATCTTTAATTTTTATGGAACTTCTGGTTTCACATTGATGAAGGGTTAAATATTAATTTAAAGAAAACCAGACATGCAACAATTGTAGCAGTTTTTTAATCGATTTATTGATTAAATTTAACAAATAATTAATCAATCGAGTTATTTTTTAAGCATAAATATAAAAGATTTGAATGATTACAGCATCGCAGTGGAAGAACCTGCTGTTTTTCTCGGTCAGCACAGGAAAACTATGAACATAGGATTAGTAAACCAGGATTTAAAGTGAGTGTCTGGTGCCTCCGACTACGTGAAGGGCCCGGCAGCGGGCTCGGGGATGTTGGTGGCGTGCATATCGCGCGTCATGTTGGACTTCTCTTTGAGTTTGGCCTGCAGCAGCGTGTGCTGGACGACGCCGATCCTCACGTCCATTTGAACGATCTCCTGCTTCAGCTTTGTCAAACTCTGCTTGATCTTCACCACTGGCGCTGCGGGACCGAAACAGAGGAAGGGAACGTGAGAACAGAGTAATTATGCACGAGCGCTCGTACGTGATGTGACAGTTCAGGTCCTGAGTCTCACCCCCATCAGACATGCTGCTGCCTTTCTCCTCCATCTCCTGCTTCACCTTCTCCAGCTCCTCGCTGATCTGAAACACAGGCACAACAAAACAGGACGAGGTCACAGCCGGTCTGCGTCGTCTGCAGGTGACAGCTCGACCATTTCCAGAAACTTGTCTGTAGGGAGTCGTGGATTTTAATGAATCCCTGACGACTCCTACTCCTACTGCATTTAACTCTCAGTTTGTTATTCAGCTGTTTTCTTTCAACCTTAACTCTTTATTATTCCTCTACATGTGCTATTATATAAAGTTGTTTTGATTTACTGACGCTATTCTTCTTGCTGTGTGGTGTGTTCACTGACCTCAGCCAGGACTCTGGTTCGTTCTGTCACCCCTCCGCTGGCCTGCTGGTATTGCTCCTTGGCCTGGAGGAGAGAAGAAGGTCAAAATAATAATACAAAATAAAAATAACAACGTTCTTCAACATGCTTGTGTTTCTGAGTCGAGTGGCTTCCTGTTCAGATACAGGTGTTAAGGGTCTGGTGTTTACCTCGCTGAGTTTGGCCTGAGCGCTGCGGTACTCCTGAATCAGATTTTCAAGCTGGTTGTTGATGTACTTTTCTCTGCTGCTCACTTTCTCCAGAGTTTTACCGATATCCTCCTGCAGTTTGTCCAGGTAGCTCTGCAGACGAGGACACAAAACTGGATGAAACCTCTTGTCATTTTTAAAGGAGACATATTCTGCTAATACTCTTGGTCAGTGAACATACCTTGGCCTCTTTGAGTGAAGACTTGATTCCGTCTCTGTGTTGATGCATCTGGTCCACGTGGATCCTCCAGTCCTGCCGACCAGCACACAGACAGGGGTCCAGTTAAAATACAACCAAAAGAAGAACCAAGCTGGGAATGTGCTGAGAAACTACAGCATCAATTCAGTTTGTCATTGATAGTTTTATACATACATAGAAAGGCTTTTCCATTACACAAACTAAGATATGCCTCATAATATGTATTTCTACAATGTCTAAATATTCTTGCATTATTTCATCTTAACTCAATTCTCTTTTGTACATTTTGTTTTTATGGGTTTTGATATTATTTTCTTTTTAGTTACTCATCTTTTGTTACTGATACACAACATACCCAATTTCTAGTTTGAGTTAAAACAAACAAACAAACAAAGACTGTAGCTCTTCAGCAGATCATCCACTGAAAAATTGTAGATATATGTCAATTATTATTTTATTTCATTTGAATCTATACTAAATTTGAGTGACTGTAACTTTCTGCAAAGGCTTTACAGCCTCTACATAAAGGAATGCTTTTATTGTGAAACACTGAAAATAATTACATTATTTAATCTCCAGAGAAAAGGTGGAGAAGAGGCAGAGCTTAGGTGAGTTTGTACCTTGTTGTCGGTCCTGACTGTGACTTTGAGCTGAGGCAGGACTCTCTCCACCTCTAGGTTCCACTCCGCTGCATCATCCGTCGACTCCAGAATCTCGTCCGGTTTCGAGGACAGCTCCGCATCCTGTCGGAGAACCAACAGCAGAACAGAGTTTGAAAAAACACTTAAAGGTTTCAACTGAAAATGACGGCATCACTAAAATGTGCAGCGGTCAGAATCTAAATTGTCACATTTTCAGGTGAACTCACGGTGTGTGTCGTCCGTAACTTCAGAGCCTCCAGATCCATCATGTTCTCCTCATCATCATCATCATCAGGCTCCTCCTGCAATGTCAATCAAGTTCACTCAACAAGTTCTGAACAAACACACAACAAATCAAACATCGAGTCAACGAAAGCATTTTTAAATAATTCTTATTTTAGATGGCCTCAGTTTGACAAGGATCTTTCTGAACGAATCATTTCTGGATAACATCAAAATGCACAACCAGTTCATTTTTAACTGTCATCACTTAAAAGAATCTGATGAATCACAGGTTAAGTTGTAAAAGCACTGTCATGAAAACAAAACTTGCAGCCAACACTGAACTCTGAGCTAGTTAAAACCAGATAAATAAACATGCGAAAGTCGGGACGCCTACGATCATCTCCTCCACTTTGCTGAGTGTGAGCTCTGCATCATCCTCCATCACAGACTCTTCTTCTGTGGTTTCTGTCGGATAGGTCGGTCTGAAAGAAACAAAGTCAGGAGGTCAAAACAGTTAACAGAGGTCTCCCTCTATGTACTGTTCAGTCGGATTTAACAAGAATCACATCAATAAGTGTTTTAACATAGTATTTTACAGAACAAGAGTTTTGCATAAATAACACAAATCAAAAACATGGAGGAGGGTAGATACAACAAAGGTATAAATGATTCACAGAGTTAGTAAACAAATTTTAACAGTTGAGTGTGTAAGATTTAGGTGAAATGGATATTTTGCAGCAAAAGAAACCTATTTCTAAGCTCTGGTGAAAAAAAGAGGAAACAGGGATTTGCAAATCAAGGACATCAAAATGATGAACACACTGAAGACGAGAGGCGGCTTTTGGCCAAAATGTGGAACACCAATCCAGACGGGATGGAATAAAAGCATAGTTGACTTTTTCAAGGTTGGCTTGTTTTACAGATATAAGATTAGAGGAGGAAGGTCGCGAGTACTTTTTGAAGGAGAATCCCTTCCTCCTCAGAGCCTCCTCCGCCAGTCGGTCCAGCACAAAGCAGACGAACTCGCCAGAACCTGATTTCAGTTTGGAGGGCGGGAAATCCACCTTCACACCCTGATGAACACAGACGAGACAGATAAATCTCACAGTTTAACAGAGACTGACAATAAGGGATCAATGTCAGGCTCAAAAGCACACTGGAATATGAATTATTATTAATTGTTATATTTTTCATTCATATATTATATATTCGTTTCTATCACAATTCATATGTCAAGTTAAAGAGCTTTTTGAGAGCCCTGCTTATCGTTGAGTGTCTGCAAATAAGACTTTTGTAACCGTTCTAAAAACCACGGAAATATGAGAAAGGTTCACAGGTGCAGAATGATAGCAACTGTGTGCTTGTAATGATCACAAGGTGGAATCTACTTTGACATTTAATAGCCTTGATTTTAAATCCACCAGCACTTACGAAAGCCCTGAGCTCTGCCAGGATGTTGGACACGGTGGCGTTGGGTTCGTCGTACTCCTGAGGCTCGGTGAACGGCCGCCCTGCCTCGTTGATCAGCCAGGCTGCGATGATGGTGAACATGTAGAACTGCTCGCCAGGGTTGGAATCCAGATATGGACTGGAGACAAAATAATGTCTGTGGGGACAGAGATGAGATGAAAAGAAAGCAACAGCCAGGAAGATTCTCCTTTCTCTGATGCTGCTCAGCAGACACAGGAGGACGTCTCTGAAGGGCTAGAATCTCTCATCTGGTCAAAATATATAATATATATATATAGTGACATTAAAGTAAAAATGTGACTTCAAACTTGATAAAACGTCATTTTGATTCTCCTGGAAGACAAACACAAAACCGACACATGCACTCAGGGGATATGATGCCACTGAGTGTTACCTTGAAGGAACTACAGATTTGTTCAGGTTCTAAAATGACTGGAGACATTTGGGAAAATTGCAAATACACAACCCAGTGACATCAATCCTCCTTCATGACAGCAGCCATTTTGACAGGATAAAGAACATAAACAAAGGTGCCACATGACCCAATGGAGGCTCTGCTCCCTGTGCTTACTCACTAGTTTGTGTCCAAATGACTCATGTGTCTTAAATGTCCAACATCTGATGTGATGTTCTTCATAATCAGTGGTCCAGAGTCCAGACCTTTTCAGATCACGTGTCGACATTTACACTTTAAAAAATAGTTATATTTGGCCTGTAAACATGTGATCTCCTCTCCTGGTGTTAAATGAGAGCCGTGACGAAGTGTCAGTGTCACGAGGACATGATCGTGGAAACTACTTCCACTCCTGCACAGTTTGTGGTCAAACGAAAGGTGACAGGTTTAAATGTTGACACCTGACGAACCAGTTGACTTTACTCCCACGTCACGTGGATAACCTGGGACCTGCTTCTCCCACCTGCCTTCTTACCTGGTCAGACTCTTCATGTTGTGTTTGGCCAGAACTTCCTCCTCGTAACTCAACAGCTTCAGCTTCTCCAGTAAACACTCCATCACCACGAACACCTGGTGAGCGGCTCCGGGGCCGCGCTCATCCTCCTCTCCCCGCCGGCCGTATTCCGCCATGTGTGCTCCTCTTCACCAGCCGCTCGGCAGCCTCCACACTGAAGAGACACCGGGGTTCAGCTCGACTCTCATCCAGCTAGCTCGTTAGCCTGTGTTAGCTAGCCCCAGTTTGTTTGGCTTCCTCTTCGTTGTCAGGCAACCGGGAGCTAACGCTAGCTGGCTAACGCTAGCTCACGGAGTAGCTTCCGTGAGCGGCGAGAGAACTCATATTTAAAACTGTGATACAAACTCAGATGTCCCTATTGATCTGAGGGACAGAAACACGTCAACATGTCGGACAGGCATTCACAGTGGAAGGTAAAGAAGTGAATCAGAGACAAGCTCGACATCACCGTCAAGGGACCTCTGCTAACACCTTCAGAATAAAAGGTTTCCTGTTCAACCGTGGAGCCTTCCTGTTTGAAGTTTTCCGATTCAAATGGGCAAATTTCCTTTGCACAAACATTAGCTCTGTTTAAAAAATATATCTAGTTTGAAAATATTATTTTTCACGAAAACGCATTAAGTTTTTGCTTCCGGCATTTGAAAATCCACCTTTCAACCAATTACTTTGATCTGATTCATTAATCTAAATTAAATTCGACAAGTACTTTCTTAATGGAAATGTCAAAAGCCTGAATACAAAAAAGTCTGAAGTAGATACACAGCCTACTTGAATCAGTTGACATTTATAGATAGACAGAGATGAACAAAATGATCCTCATTCAAGGGACCTGCAGACCCTGGAAAACCCTCAGAGCATTTTCTGCCTTTTATAGAGAATGTTAGAAGTAAAGAGGACTCATGAAGCTTTAGAGCCAAAGCTGCTTCACTATTCTAGAGGAATGCCTATTTTTCTATAACACACTGACAACATAACATGTAAATACAGATTTTGGAGGAAACATTTTTGGAAAAAAATGTAATTTGTCATCAGAAGCCTTTCACCTCAGTAGAGTCCCAAGATTGTCAGTGGTGCAAGAAAACATTCAGTCTGGTTTCTTACAGCTGAAATCATCTGGTGATCAAGGTATCATTTAGTGGTTGGATGGATTTGTCTGCCTGCCAAGCTCTAATCTGATGATCCAAGAGTTGAGTGCAGCCACAGCCAAATGTCCCATGCTGCTCCAGTCAGGCCACTAGGGCTGAAATTCACACCAGTCAAAACATTTGTCAGATGTAATGCCATGTCATGTCACAACATGAGTAAACACACACAAATAGACTTGGATGATTTTGGTTTCTTGATGAGTTAAGGAACTAAACTAGAGAATGTTAAGAAGCTGATCTAGAAAAAGTGATGTTGGTTGTTGAAGTTTACAGTAATGTTATGGTTCATGGTGTTATTCACCGAACCAAAGTAAGTTCAAATGAACAAACACACACACACAAGATGAAGGTTCATGTTATGTTAAACCAAAACCTGGTTCATAAACAAAATGTAGCATGTGATCTTTTCCAGTTCTTCAATTTCACCTTTTATTGTGTTGCCTCAATGACGTCCGTATCCTCCTGGTACCGATACAATCTGGTTTCCTTCTCCACCTTACCATGGTGATTATAAATTATTAATGCGGGAAAAAAGTATAGACAGAAATCCCCCCAAAAAAAGATGCACAAGGAGGCTGACTGCACCTTTTTGGTTTGCAGCACTTATAATACAAGTCAGTCAGTAGATTCTTGGACTTTTAGTTTCCACTTTCTTTTTTTATTCCCACAAACCTTTAACATTTTTGTGATCACATTATAAATACTGTTTCTATCCAGGTCTGCTTTAACTAGGGCTCTTATAATAATTATTGTTTTAAAAACTGAAAAGCCTCTGGCACACGGTTGACTTCTCCCACTTTATTCAAAGGACAAATAATATCCAGCACCAGCTTTGTGCGTTTAAGCTGTTAAGTACACAATATTGTGTTTTACTCTGAGATGAGGAAATAAAACATCCCCACTGAAGAGAGAGAATGGGCAAAACCGTTGAGTTTCTCTTTTAAGATGGTTTGTTTTCATTCAGGTCTGTACAGATATTAACTACATGGTGAGGCCTCATCAGAAGCTCACCACCATATACATATATATATACAGAACTGTGTTCTTCCCACAGTGAAGGATATACACACACTGTAGCATCAACTCAGAAAAAGCCTACTTAAACATTTCATGTACGTGTGAGTGGGACTACTGAATGCGTGTGTGTGTGTGTGTGTGTGTGTGTGTACATCTGGACTCTAACAAACTTACATTTAGCTCGGTTTTCTTGCTTCCAGACAAAAACCACTATCATTTACTTAAATAACTGGAGTCCAGATATTACTGCACCTCCTGTACTCTTTATCACATCCACACAAAATCAAAGATAAATGTGTGTAGAAACACACAGACACACACACTCACAAAAGTTTTGGGATAACTGTGGTCGCTGGTTGTTCATGTAACACTTCCCTTTAAAAAAATATTATAGATGTTTTAGTGACATGTGGCCAGTCTCTATATTCGAGGATAAATTAAACCTAATTCTGGTCTCTCATGAGATGCGGCCTCAATAAATAGAATGAGTGAGACAGCGAGAGGAGAGAAAGACAGAGAGGAGAGACAGACAGCGAGTCAGACAGATAAGTGGAGTGAGCTCTGCCTCTTCCTCTTCAGGGTAACTGGGAGTGACCTGGTGGCAGGCTGGCCAATCACAGGAGGATCGCAGGAGGTTCAGACAAATCGAATCACTTCGGCGAGAGGCGTCAGCCTGTGGCTGCAGTTTTGAATGACAGAACAGTCCGATCACAACAGCATCGTGACAGGTCTCTCCAGGAACTTGCGGAACTCTGCGAGCCACTGAGCGCCGACTGCGCCGTCCACCACCCGGTGGTCACAGCTCAGTGTCACTGACATCATGCTGGCTACGTCGAACCTGCGAAACCCAAACATACAACGTCAGATTAGAGTTCTTAAATGCAGCATGTCCAGTTTGTTGTAACACTGTTGTCAAGACACTGACCCTTTCTCGTTATCAGCAGGCATCAATCGTTTCTCTGAGCCTCCCACAGCGAGGATACAGGCCTGAGGAGGGTTGATTATCGCTGAGAAGTTCTTTACGCCGAACATCCCCAAGTTAGAGATTGTGAACGTGCCTCCCTGGTGTGAAAAACACAGTCAAGAGGAACATTTCAGTTTGCTGGTGTACACCTGGTAGATGAACACAATAACAATGACACAATCAAAACACCAGAACCACTACATACACCCTCTTGTGCTCTACCTGGAACTCGTGTGGCTGCAGTTTGCCTTCTCTGGCTTTGGCAGCAAGGGCAGAAACATCGGAGCAGATGGAGGCCAGTCCTTTGGTGTGGGCATTAAACACGATGGGTGTGATCAGACCATTGGCTGTGCTCACTGCTACACTCACGTCCACCACATGGTTCCTGGGGGAAAGAAAAACAAACTGCTATAAGTAGTGGAATAAGTTGACAAGTTTGGTCAATGTGACTTTACCTCTTAACAGAGAGGAGTTGAAAAATTTATTCAGAGTGCCCCCTAGTGGTATAATAGTGCAGTTACACTTATGGGGACCGATATCTAATATCCTTCTTCAAATGACTCTGGGTGCTGCCATGAATATGTGAAGATTGTGAAGGTTTCAAAAGAAAAGTTGATCTCCATACCTAGAGAACAAGTTTCCTGTTCACTGGAGCCAAACAACATGTATCTCTGTTAAGATGATATTGTTTAAATAAATGTACTTACTGGCGAATGACTGTGTCCATCCAGGAAGAGTTACACTCGGGAACCTTGAGGCAGGCCAGAGCGCTGGCTTTGATGATGAAGTCATTCACACTAAGTTTGATATTCTGGGCGTGTACTTCCTGCACAGACATAGAGGAAATAATTAATAAATAGTTCAGGAAAAGAAAACTTTACTATATTATAGTATAAACTCACAACATTGAGCTCTTTCCGAAGCTCGATCACTTGGTCCATGTTGACGTCTACAGACAGATAATAGTGTGGGATGGTTTGCTTGGACTGCATCAACCTCTGAGCAATGACCTGCAGGACAGACAAATATATGAACTCCAGCTTTGACCCCAAAATGATTGTAGTGAGAGATGAGGAGTGTTACTTCAGTTCATGGCTTCGAGGGAAAAAACGTGGAAGCACAGCTCAGAGATAACGAGTGACGCTTGACTGCTGTCAGAGGAGTTTGAGCAGGAGAGGAAGCTAGGACGTGTGTTGGCTCTTACCTTTCGGATGTTGCTGATGGGGACGTCTGTGAAGGTTCCAGCTGGGGACATAGGAGCAGCAGCAGGTGCAGGAGCAGGAGCAGGAGCAGGAGCGGCAGCAGCTGGACTAGGAGCAGCAGCTTCAACCTGCAAACGCAAATTATTCAATTTGCATTGAAACGCATCACAACAAAACAAAATGTGCAACTCAGAGGTTTTGAGACCGGGATGGTGTATTTCAGGAGAGTGAAGGATTTAAAGATCAAACCTTTTAACTTTGTGTAACACGTGTAAGTCATTAAAAATAGATGAATGAAATTAAGTGTTTAAAAGTTGTGACAATTGTTTTTCACTATTTCACACAAATCAAGGTTTTTAGATTTTTTCCACTATTAAAAGTAATTTGATTGTAGAACAGAAGAGAAAACAGTGAAAATCTTTTAAGGCATTTTAGATACTAAAGTGAAAGAGAACATCTTACATTTAATGTTAAATACAAATATTTTCAACACTATTGCAAAAATTGTCTTTCTTCCATAAGATTTAATAGATTAAATTGAACAAAGTAGGATCTTCACTTACAGCTGCAGGCTTTGGTGGAACAAAACTCTCAATGTCTTTCCTGGTGACACGTCCATCAGGACCAGAACCTGAATGGAAAATACTTCAATGTAAGGAACATATTTACAGTACTCTATATAGACACAGCTTCTTTTTTTAAATAACTTTATATTTAGTATTTAACCAATCACAAATCTTTGTAATCTCGGCACTTACCGCCAACCTGTGCCAGGTCAATTCCTTTCTCAGAGGCCAGTTTCCTGGCGAGCGGGCTGGCGAACACACGCCCCTTCCTGGAGGCTGCTGGGGCAGCGACTGCAGGAGTGGCTGCTGCAGTTACTGGAGCTGCCACCTACAAAATAAAACTAAATGTTCACAAATCAGGTAGAAACTGTACGAGCAGTTTTAAAGCTGAGTAGAGACCATATTCCCTAAGTGTCTGTTGAGTATTCGAACACAAAGAACACTTATGAAAGTAGAAGCTTTTTTGTTTCTCACAGGCGCTGGAGCTGGGGGGGGTGTGGAAACCTCTGCCACTCCAGTTTCTACGTAATCCTTGAAGGCAGCGATGTCGCTTTCTTTCTCTACAATGATGCAGAGCGGCGTTCCCAAGGGGACGTCCCGAGTTCCCTCTTTCACCATTATTTTGGCCAAATATCCCTCCTCCTGCACCTCAAAGCCTGGACACAGACACATGAGAAGAACCATGTTGAGCTTAAGCTGTAATGACTCAATTCAGGATAGATTCAATTTTCAGTTTTGTCTCATGCGATTGACACTACAATAACACATGGCATTATCAAATAAAAACAAGAATTCTATATTTCAGGACTAAGATGATTGAGTTTACCGATGGTCGCCTTGTCAGTCTCGATCTCAGCCAGCAGATCTCCTTCACTGAGCTTCTCTCCGACCTTCTTCTCCCAGCGCTGCACTGTTCCCATCGTCATGGTGGGAGAGAGGGCGGGGAGTGTGACCTGTAACACACACGTCAGACACACAAACATTTATTCAAAGAAGATAGACATCATCACTGTAGCTTCCGGGCTGACCACGTTGTACAGGAAACTAGTTAGACACACTTGCGGTTGGAGGATATCTAAGATCTTGAGAACTCAAAGATGTCTAAATCCTGATAGTGTGATATTCCTGATCGGGGACTTCGCTTTGAGCAACGTCTGAGAAAATAAAGCTATTAAATCAAATTACCACCCAAAATTAATAATGACCTGATTGTCATTATTGCAGTGAGTAAAAACCAAAGTGGACATCTGCATCTGTGACGATACTCGTGCTCTCAGGTAGAAGTGCTAAATACAGCAGAAAACTGATAAACGATGATCCTGTTTCTACACAACGAGCTAACAATCCGAGTGAACAACCCCTGATAATACTTCAGCTACACTAAGGCTGTAAACAGACCTTCATGTGTGTGGGATATGAGCTGCCGGGGGCTGCAGGAGGAGCAGCAGCAGCAGGAGGAGGTGGAGGAGGAGCAGAGGCAGCTGGGGAAGGAGCGGCACCGGCTGCTTTAAGTGAGTCCAACGTTACGTCCTTAAAGGCTGGGATGAGGTCAGGGCTGGGGGGAAACACACACAAATGTACCCAAAACACAATCCCATCTAGACTAAAGAAGCAGAAAAGGTTTGACAAATCGTATTTGAAGTCGTGACAGAAACTTACTCCTCAACCGTGATGCAGATTACTGAACCAACAAGAACATCTCTTGTCCCCTCAGCCACCAGGATTTTTGCCAGATAGCACTCCTCCAGCATCTCAAAGCCCACAGTGGCCTTGTCAGTCTCCACCTGCACAGATATTAACATAACAACATTTGTAATTGATTCCTTCTTAAAATAATAATCTGGTAACACACACACACACAAACATGTGGCTTCTCCTCACCTCAGCTATGAGTTCGCCCTCGCTGATTTTTTCTCCCTCCTTCTTCTCCCAGCGAGCTATCGTTCCGGTCTGCATGGTGGGTGACAGTGCAGGGAGCTCCACCTGTGGAACAAGAGTTGAAGGATGAAGGAGGCATGAGAAAAGTGCCATATTTAAACCGAAAAACCAAAGTCATTTGGCCTTTAGGGCAGAGCAAACAAGACCGATCATCAGGTGTAGTCTCTACAGTTGCTGAGTCATCATCACCTCATTTTCTTGCTCAATACAAACCCACACAGCTGTATTACACACGTCTGGGATGTTTGAGGGTCGCTTTCAAGGTTATGCAACATGTAGCAGACGTAGACAAGTGCTAGCAGTGGAGGGATATGCGTCGACAAAGAGTGAATCTCAGACAGATCTACATCCGACCGGAGGAGGGGGAGAGATCACAGCTGGGACAGTGAACCCTCTAGTGTCCCCTGAGTTAAAAGAGGGTGCTTGATGATTGCAACAGCTTGTACATCTTTTTGTGGAATGCCTTTGAATTTAGTAAACACGAAATAAATGTGTGCCTTCTATATGTCAGCTCCTCCGTTTTTAACAGGTTTACATCAAATTCCGAATTGTGATAGGTATGCTGCCACATTCATGCAAGTGAGTACAATTTAACTTGAGTATAACCTTATTTATACTTCTAGTATGCAGTATAGACATTATACACAGCATCATATATCTCATTTACAACAGTGGAAAATTACCTCCTATTTTTACTATAGGATTTCCATTTTATGCTATATTTCCTCTCCACTGCATTTCAGAGGGAAATGTTGTACAATACTTCCTACTTCACTACAATTATTGTACAGCCTTATTTACTAGTTAGTATCAGGATGATGATTTGACACTGAATGAAAAACAAAATTGTAAAACATGCTTTTAAAATAGAATATATTCTTTAAGATGAACTCAGAGGTTTCCATCCTACAAATTGTGATTTGTGAATGTGGGCTTTACAGATAAAACTTGATTGATTCCAAACATCAGACCTTTAAGGTGTCTGTGTTGAGTTGATGATGAAAATTATTTTTCCCTCTGTATACCTCACACGGTGTCTTTTCAATATCTCACCAGGAGTTTAGGTTTAAAGAAAAAGTGGAAACAGTAAAACAGATTAATTTTTTTTCTCTTCTTTCCTGTCCCAGTGCATATAAACTGTGTATAGATAGAAAGTAGCTCAAGCAGCTAAAACAGCAAAAAGCTGCTCACACACTGATGCTCCAGTATTTATGATCTAATTATGTCACGTTTAATGAGATCTATCTTAACCAGTTCTTTCATTAGATTTACCGAATAACACTTTTTAAGTGTTTATGCAGGAGTTTTCCATTTCCACATTGTTTCTTATACTTTAATAAAGGATCATACTATTTCCTCACTCATTGAGATGACGTCTCAGAAAGTATAAATATGAAATATGCCTGATTTACATTCATGGGACCCCCCCCCCCCAGTCATTTGGATGCAAGAGATAAGTCTCCTGGCACATCTCCATTTCCCAGAGGTCACTGGATCCAGTGGTTTGAACGACTGAACGCTTTAATTCACAGAAATGGGATTTCCCTTTAACTTTAGCTCAAAAGTTAAAAGTCTGACACCTGATGACACCAACTTAAATCTGTGACTTCCGGCTGCGAACAAAATCACTGACAGTTGAAACCTTTGTCAACACACCCTTGACTTGATCCTGGTTCGAACATTAAGAAGCAGAGGCACCAGCTGCTCTGCTCGCACCGGGGCTACCTCATGCTAGCTGGGGGAGGTCATGCTAGCTGTAACCGCAGGTGCTGTAGTGACAGCCGGAGCCCGGTGAGGGGACGTTACCTTCTGGTGGGGCGGGAGGCAGTAGAACCTCTTGGCCTGATAGGAGCCTGACAGCGGGGGACACCGCAGCACCGTCGCTCTGTGGCCGAGGCCGGAGCTCAGGGAGGCGGCCCGGTACGCTGCTCCACGGTGGAGCCGCCGCAGACCTCCGGTTCCGGGCACGGAGCGGGAGCTGAGCGCAGCAGGCCCGTTGGGGAGGGCACGGGGACATGGCAGCCCGGAGGACGGCCGGAGCCGCAGGATGAGACGGAGCATTGTGCAGCGGGTGGAACACTTGACAGAGCCGATGACCTGTGTGTTATCCTCACATCAGAGATAAGCTGGAAGTCGGAGTCTCTGAGGAGGTGCTGATCCTTCTCCTCACTTTCTAATGACCTCCTCCTGTCCAAAACACTGCGGTTTACGGCACTGCTCCCTCTGTTGCCGGCTGTCGCACCGAGCTGTCGTAAACTGTGGTTATTCAAACGTACTCCTCAAATAAACGCCGCCCTGAATTAAACTGAACAAATCAAAAGGTAGTGAAATTATAATACGTGATAATATAAAGACCCTTTTTTTTTTTTTTAACAATGAAAGTCAACAGGGGAAAAGCTATATTTTATAGCAAATGTATTAGTGACCACAGGATAGCAGTACAACATTTCATACTACATTTCAATCTGTGCAGCAGCTCCTTCTACTAGATGCATATTACCGTTGAAATAAATTTGATATATATATGAATCCCAAAAATAAACATATATAAATGTTATCTTTGTGTTATTCTATTTGTATTCATAGTTTTTTACAGTAAAGTTTATGGGTAATTTCAAAAATATCCAGCCTCGATTAGATTTCAGAGTTCGATAACGATATTTTAGGAACAATTGCGAAATGTGGAATATGGTCTGGTCATGATACACATGTTTGTTGATTTTCGGTCAACATCGGTCAATGTGAACACGTTCCGGGGGTCTCGGGGGGCACCGTTGAGCCATTTTGCCACACACATTCAAAATTAATTTAATTTCATTCTCCAGAATACGTGAATTTTAACCACAAATTTTGGTAAGAATTTGAGCATGTTAAAGCCCCTCAAAAAGCCAATTAATTTACCTGAAAAAAAAAGAAACTTATAATACAAGGTTTACATGACCACATGATGTATAATAATGAATGATTTTAAAACAGGTAGTGGTCTATCAGAAGAAGCATGTAAGATTTCTAAGATATAATCAATAGTACTTCAACCATTAATTAAGCAGATCAAGGATGTTTGAAAAATTATTACAATTATTTTTTGTTATTTATTGTCATCACAGTCTTCAAACAACCATAACAACTGGAGCAAGGACATTTCATCTTTAAAAAAACTCATGTTTTATTACAAAATATGTCTTTCTAACATTGAAACAAGTACTTTAAACAGACAGTATCCATATTCTGTTAAGTAAACAAACAAATGTTAAACAACCATCTCATCAGCAAATTGTACATGTTACAGTACAGGCAGTTATGGCATTCAAATGGGTTAAGTTTGAAAGAAGATGAAGGTGCATATTTCAGCTGGCTTGTGAGTGAAGGCAAACAAATTGCTCCCCAACGGGAAGAAAGAGACAGATTGAAAGAAAATGCGAATGTCCACACACACCTACACACACACTCCCACACACACCATAAATACTTGTAAGGTCCATGTTTCCGGACCAAAGTCCCCTTTAAACCTCACATCCACTGCATCTTTGTAACAAGAGCATTCATATCACAAGAATCTCTCTCATATTCTTAAAGTATATAAGGAGACAGTGAAAAGATTTTTACACAAATGTACAAAACAAGTAAAAAAAAGTAACAGTGCTGATCATCTGCATTTCCAATAAACGTCAACATTCCAGCATCATTGCTATTCACTGACAGCAGTTCAGTAAGAGCCTTTTCTGTGCATAAGTCTGCTGCTGTCCCACAGAAATATATTCAAGTGTGTTTTAACATGACCATCATCCTATTTTTTAACCTCTGTGTGTAATTAATTAATAAAAAACGTAATACTCAGTAATGTAGCTGCTGGTATGTAGTCAATGTGTTTTCCGCTGTTGTATCTTTTTGAAACATTGTGGAGTACAAGAACAAAATGAATTGTTTACACAGTTTGTCCTTTTTCTCTTCTTGTCACATTTATGTTACAATAGTGGAGTTTTTCTTTCTAACTCAGTATTTCTCTATTTCTTACTAAGCTAGAAAATATCCCATTCACAGTGTAGACTGAAGTGTAACTGGGCTAAAGTATATTCAATAATACATATCTGATGTTTCTTTAACTACAACCTTGCTTCACAATGAACAAAAATGTGACAGTGAACACTGAAAAACTTTGAAAGGTGAAACAACAACACTACTGGGGTTTTAGAAAGTTTCTTCTGCATGAGGTTTTTTCTTTGAGTCTAGTATTCATGCCGCGGATGCAGCCTGGCAATAAGATGGAAATAGCTTTCCTTTGTTAGGCACTGAGTTTTATGATATTGTAGAGATCTCCCACATTCTCTAGAGCAGGTCGGGCTCAGAACGGTTAAACTAAATCTTATACTGACAAGTATTACAGTATTTAGCTAAAAGGTCAAATCTAAATAAACAACATTGTCCACTTGTGCCTCTTTTCTAAAGTGTTGTGCTGATGAGCCTCTGGGATCACAGTAACCAGGTGCACAGACAGTCAATTCGCCTCAGCCCGAACCTACAATGGCCTGAGACAGAAAAGAGGATAAGTGGTTTAAAACGGAGAATCAGGTAAATAAAGAGAATGACACTTATTTGATCAAGTAGTTGTTACCGGTCGTCCCCATGGTCCTCTTCTACCCACGCCACGATTTTACCTTCCCAGCCGGGAACAACTGCTGTATCCAGAAACACCTGCACACAGAAACAAGATGTTAAGGTATGGCCACTCTGCTCTATTAATGATTTAGAGTGTAGCACAAAATAGGTAGAATTTCTTTCAAATTCAATTTAAGACCTTTTTAAAAATTTATGAATATCTAGTAGAGAGCACTCTTATATATTTTTGTGTATTATCATACCAGTAAAACAAATACAGAAACATGGCGCAGACAATAGAGATTAAAAACATTTGATCAAATACATTAATATCCAAATTTTTTCAGTATTCCCCAGCTATTAACAGCATATAATAACTCCACAAAAAGCAGTTAAAGAGTAATTCCTGCATGCACAATCTATTGCCTTATCAGTCTCACTTGTAGTTATTGGAGCTATAATGTTTCCCAACAGCCTGCATTAATATACATGAAAAGTTATAACTAATGTTTTGAGTACAGCAGGCAGAGATATAACACAGACATTTATAAATGAGATGTAAGCCTTTTAAATACCTTGTAAACCTTTTAAGAAGGAACTGAACTCAGTGCTGTTTATGACTATTTAACACCCGCAGATTTTCTGACCAAAACTCGGATAATTAAGTGTTATAACTATTAAGTAAATAAAACTATTGTCACCAAAAAACAAAACATTCTTTCATTTGGACTGGTGTATTTCCTGTTACTCTCCTATTA
Source organism: Platichthys flesus (assembly GCF_949316205.1). Taxonomy (NCBI): domain Eukaryota; kingdom Metazoa; phylum Chordata; class Actinopteri; order Pleuronectiformes; family Pleuronectidae; genus Platichthys; species Platichthys flesus. The sequence continues at coordinate 11,832,379 of NC_084959.1, read as the reverse complement.
TACTGTCATTGTCTTTTCTTACCTCCTCCTTCACTGTGCCAAACTCTGGGTCAAGGGCCTTGAAGTGATACTTGTAGTTTCCCTCTTGATCCACAGCTGCTTTAACGTCCTTCAGAGTTACTTCACCCAACCTGTAGGATGATTACAAAGTTGATGATTCATCTTGACATCTTGTGAAATTTAACATTTTTATAGTTTTAGCCTTTCACCAAATATCTTAAAACTATGTATTGGAATCATCAGCGTCTGTGGCCAAATACAAAATATTAAGGCCAATTTAGCTAAATAACTGCAATATTTTTAAATATTTGAGAAAGAAAACACCCCAACAAACAGACACCAACCTTTTCTGAATATTGATCATGGAAGGCGTTGGGGATTTTCCAGTGAAATAAAGGATTTTAGTCGAGGCAGAGGAGCCACTGTGGGACTGACCAATCTCTGTAATGAACATTAGAAACATTTGTAAAAACATAAATTTTCCCTGTGTGCATAAGTGAGGAGTAGGTGGGTGGATGGTGAACAACTTACTTGTGCAGGACCAAGGGTCAGAGTCTGTGTGTTGACCTTTGCGTCTTGGAGACTTCCCTCTTCCCTACAGTTTTTGGACAAAAACCTCTCGTTATCTTACATCTATGCATTTTGTCATAGGTAACTCTAACTAAGAAGATTTTAAAAATAAATATTGTAGGACACTCTTTCATTGGTGCTCACTCTCTGATCAAATCTGGGAATTAGTTCATTGTCCAAAAAGTCAGTAGTTATCAAATCAGTCTCCATGATGGCCTCAACCATGACACTCAGGTGTGTTTATGCTTGTAAAACATGTGTACCCTGTGTGTGTGGACAACATGCAGTCTGTCGATGAGTGACACTATGCCCTGCTCCAGGGTGTCCAGTGTATGGTGCTGCGGGTCGTGGTCCCTGAAGTTGTTCCTCAAACTCCGGAGTGCGTCTCTGAGCAGCTGAACCTCATCTGCCTGCTGTCAGAGCACAACAAAACAACCCTGTTAAACACGGGAAGCTCGTTTGATCACCCTCCACCTCCTTCAAGTCTCACACCATGCTTTGTAACTATTAAACCCTCACCTGTCCTAAAACCATATTTTAAAAGTCAACGTACAACTCATTACAGTCCCAGCACAATCATTTCACAAGCTTGATTCTTTATAGTTAGTATAGTGTTGCTAGTGATTCATGTGGTCAAATTATACTGTGTAGCCTTAATGTTGTAACACAATATAATGCATTGTGGCTGTGTTATGCTTTTTTTTAAACCTGAACACGTAGAAATGTAAACATACACAGAACAGACATATCCACAGAAACAATACTTACGCCTGACACAGAGGGAGCTGGATTTCCAGAGTAAGAACATCCATTGTTCTCTGTGCCGCAGGGAATCTTAAACAAGCAACAAGAAAAAAGTATCAGCTATGTAATGTATACTTGAATGTATGAACGTGTGGAGCAAACTGAAAACAAAACCTTAACTTAAAAAAAAGAGTAAAGACCGAGCACATCTGTACCTGTTGCAGATCTCTGCCCATTAGCTCCTGCATCAAGTTGTTTTTATGCTCCAACTCTCTTTGCAACTCATTCTGTCAAAAAGACGCAGTGAAAGTTGAAAGAAAACTTTTTAATTTAATGATTAAACGTTTGGTCTGATATTTTGACACCATGCATGAAAGTGGACAGAACATGTTGTGGCCACTCCAACAAAAATCCTGAGACTGACAGACCTGCTGTGTCTGGCTTTCTTCGAGCATGTGTTTAAGTTGCTGCAGTAGTCTGTCCTTCTGTCCAATCTCTTTCTGCACCAGTGAGAACAGGAAAACATTATTATTGACTGTAGTTACATTAAACACATGCTGTGCCACATAACGCATATGATTAGACTAAGTTACAACAGCCCACTAACAGAGAGGGATTGAAGTTCCTCACCTTGCATTCGCCCCACAGTCTGTTATTTTCCTCCATCTTCCACTGTAGCTCCGCCTGCAACACATTTCAATACAAGTGGGGAATTTACAAAACATCCAATTTGTAACACAGTTTACATTCACTTTAATAAAAGCCAATATTATATATTTTATACATTCCGGTTGTTGAGCTCATCCTTTGTCATGCTGGCTCGCAGAAGCTCCTGCTTCATCTGCAGGATTGAAGCCTCCTGAGTGCAAAGCCTCTGCTGTTGGGCGCCCTGAACATTTACAAACCAACAGAACGTCAGTAAACAGCCAGAAAGGTTTCTACCAAGCAGTTACAATCGTATTCTTTGTCTTACTTTGACTCCCTGGAGGTTTCTGATCTCTTGCTTACAGTGCAGCAGTTCCCTCTAAAGCAAACAGCATAACAACACAGTCCGAATTAAATATTAATCACAGCGTAGATGGCAGAAGATTTTTTCCCTGTAATAAGAGACTTTGAGTAATAACAACAGAGATAATGTTTTTCCTGAAGTTTGAAAAGAGATAAAGGATAAGTGACTTTTTTACCTTTAACTCCAGTGCCTCCTCCATACTCTGATCCAAGCGACTTCGAATGACTACCTTGAAAGAGAGCGGAATAAGAGGATACGTGTAAAAACCACAATGGCCTGAGAAGGAAGAGAAACTGATACCCGTGTCCCCTCTTGACACACACACGCGCGCACACACAAACACACACAGTATAGAAAAAGAAATGTGATCTGATCTGAACACAAAGAGCTTCTGTAACCGAGCAGAGAAGACAGGGACACAGTAAAGAGAGAGAGAGCCGGCAAGCACAGAAAGTAAAATCAAGAATAAATGTAGGGGTTAAAACTGAAAAATGAAAGGAGAGGATTTCTGTACCAGCTGCTGTTCCGAGTTGCACTGGTCCAAAGTCAAAGACACGTCCGTCTCATCCTCAGGCAGAGAACCATGAAGCAGTAGAGCCTGAATGACACAAACATGTGAGACCAGGGTTTAATTTTGAAGTGAAGTTGCCGCGTTCAGAAAAGCTCTGACCAGATGAGGCAGTAGCTGATAGGTTGTCTGATGCATATAGAGTGGGCGTGTGCATGATGAACTGTCTGTCACAAATGGAACACTGGTCTCTACTGTGTTGTTTGACCAATGTAGTTTTCTTTTTTTTGTATAACCTTGATGCAACATTAGCACCATTCAGACTTCTGAGATCCCAATTCTATTATGTTGGGGGAAAATATAGAAAGCACAACCAGGAATCTATCTTTAACATGGAGGTCATCTAAAAGCGACTCATGAAAACAAAGAAAACCCTCTGAATTTATACATAGAACGTTACCAGAATTAAATTAGAACCACAGTTATCATATACCTGCAGGGCCGACACCATTTTTCTTGTCTCCTGTACGTCATTCTCCAAAGTTTCATTGAGAGAATCCTCCCACGTCGTCTCCACTACAGCATGAGATGACTCCACTGAATGCACACAGATGTACACACATAGCCCGTTATTGCACATGTCCCACTAGATGTTTCGGGGCTTGCTAACGAAATGCTTTGTCGGCTTGTGGTGCGAGACAGAACTCACCGCTGCTCTGCTGTTGTTGGCGGTCATCTTCCGATCTGTCTGGGTGGCTGCTGGTTGGAGCTTTTGGATACGACACTGGACTGACGGAGCTAAGACACGAGAAGAACAAGACACTGATTATTCCAGAGAGGCACAGGGGTGTATGCATGTGTGAGAAAAACCTTCATAACATAGAGGCCTTGCTGGCACGTGTTCAACGAGTAACCACCATAAGGGATGAGAAAGTAAGCCCGACGATTTATCAGTTGGAAAATAAACTTGGCCGATTTGAGCCTTTCACAGAAATATCATAAACAGTGTTTATGTTTCTGGACATGGAAAGTTTTATTTTACTGAAAAAACAATGCAGACAATATTTGACATAAAAAACCTCTTAACTCAAGTTTTACATATTTGATTGTATTTGTTTTGTTTTCTTTATAATAATTTATAATAAAGTGTATGCAGCCTCGATTGCATTGCTTTGCCAAAAGGATTGAAAACAACATCTTAAGAATCATTGCCAATACATATTAGCCAATGTATTGGTACTTAGAATGTTTTACTCCACTATATTATATTGGCATCAACCCACATTAATCCATATTGATCGCACTCTTGTGAGAAGTAAAGCAAACATGCCTGCAGGGAGCTCGTGTGATTTTGGATTCATTCACTAAGAGCAGAAATTTAAGCGCAAGGAGGCAGGCAAAGTGTGAGGAGGTGGACTCAAACCGAAGCACTGGAAATTTGTGCTGCACAGAATAAGAAAATCTGAATGTGAAATAAATAACTAATGTATTTTTTTATAAAAGACCATGCTCTTGAATAAAGATAGGAAAGAAACTCTTATTTGCGGAAACTCTGACTCAAGTTTGGACGGATGGGCTGTCAGAAAAAATGGAAAAGAGAGGGGACACACAAATTCAACCTATCATCATGACCCACTTTCTGAAACTCGGCATGAAAAGCCCAAATCGTTGGGCATGCCTTTTGTAAACCAAGCACTTACATGCTGCACGGTGAACACATTCACTGCACTTCATTTAGCATCTTTCACACTGTAGCACTGTAGAGTTGTTACGTGCATAGTGAACAGAGCATTAACTCACACACTTACACATCGATCCACACACTTGCACACACTCAAGCTGCCAAACAGCATCGTATCTTACCATTTCATCTGCGTCCCCCCCATCACAAGCTTAAGTGCATATTATTTCCAAGGTTTCTAACTTTCACACCCGCATGTGGGTCTCTGGCCTCAGCGCCTCGGCAAGCTCGGGACAGTTTATGATTTTCCTCTTTCTGACACTCCCCCATCCCTTGCCCTCCAGCTAACCTACATATTAACACGCCAACCGACTCAGCGACACTGCTCAGCAACTCTCACTTTATTAAGCTACATGTGTGATTGAAGCATCAGGCAGTTCTGTCTAATATGTCTTAGAGAGAAAACCCCATCTTCTTTCTATAAATAATGAATGCATGTACTTCTCTCTGTTACTATAAACACACAAACATGTAACTGTGGTGAACGAACACGACAAAAGCTAACTATAAATGGGACATGTGATTGGAGAAGATAAAGAGTGATTGTGTTATTTTCTATCATCCACATAATCAGCCTCCACACACACACACACACACACACACACACAGAAACCAAGGTCATATGCTCACAGACACACAGAATGTACTCTACTGTTTGCAAAGTGCGGGAAAGAAAGTGTTAAAGATGGCAGATAACAGAAAGAAAAAATATCTGAACTGAATCAACTGTAACAGTATAAATAGCAACAAAATTTAGTTTGTTTTCTGCCAGAAAGTTGCATAATTTGATGAAAAAATACAAATTTTTGTTTACAAAAAGCAGCGTTTATAACATTATTGTAGTGTTTGTCCTCCGGCCGAAAAACAGTGTCGTAATCTCCTTGATGTATTTAGACCAGAATGTGGTTGGTTTTATACTTTTGTGACTATATAACCATTTCTTAAAATGATGCAACCTTTTGACAGGATCAAGCCCATATGATGTCTGAGAATATAGAACTCTATATAAGGATGGAGGGAATTACATCTCCCCCCAAAGTAAAGCCAATAAGTCTCAATCGCCTCATGTACAAGCTGATGATTGGTTATAAATTAGTTTTTTGATGCTATAAAAATGGGGTGAAACGTCATGATAGACAGCTTGCAAATTGTTAATATTGCAGCAAGCTTATTATATGTTTATATGTTGCATTTAAGAGCAAGATATCTACAGAGAGGTACACAAAACCAATCATGTATGGGCGGTATGTATGTTTGTATGCTGTTTAATCTCACTATCCAAGCAATGTACCGGAACTGCTGCTGCAATAGATCAACAAATACCAACTTCTAAATTCAAAGAGTCATGGCTGGACTTGTTCTGGACTTGCTATGAGAGGCTTGAGATGATGTAAAAGCAGATTACCTGGTGGGCTGAGGATTGTCCTGCTCTCTTTCATACTGCTTGACCAGTGCACGGACACACACAATCTTTTCCTTGTCCAACCCCCAGTCACTGAGAGATGGCAGACAAAGCAGATGCTACTCATTTGTTTTCTACAGCTTCTACAACTGTGACAAATACACAGAGACAGGTCATATTTCAAAAGTATGCAAGTCCTTTGCTGTATTCTGTTTGTCCACTAGAGGCCAGCAAAGACCACACATATATGAAAAGAATTGCTGCAGAACATTTGAATATAACGGAAATGGTTTTGCGGTGGACAAAGGTGTGTATAGCTGTTTAAGGTTGTAGCAACCAGATGTACCTGTGGATACGTGTGACTCGTGCAGGCTGTGAGGCATCAAAATGTGCGGTCGCCAGTGCAGCGGCGGCCCCTTGTGCCAATGCCACAGGGGAGAGAGGGTTGTGGCTGGCATGGCCTCTTGTCAAGGTCCTTCCAGTAGCAGCCCTGTGGTTGGCTGAAGGTTTGAAGTGAGCAGCCAGCGCCAGAATTATCCTCATAACAGATTTCAGGTTACCATCAACAATGTCTGCAGACAGAAAAGGAACATACGAAAAAAAAACTTAGAGCAACCCTTCTCAAAATGTAAGGAGAAGGAGCGTGAAACTGTTGTGCGTGATTTACCTCTTGCGGATATGTGTGGCATGCGTATGTGTCGGGAGGAAATGAACTGCAAGACCTGCTCCACATTCTTCCGGCTTTCATCTTTGCTTTGAGGAGTCACAAATACTCCCTCCAGCACTTCTCCAGCTGCCAGTTTAATGGATTAAAAATGATTATAGAGTAATTAGTAAGGTATTGTTATAGTACCACATGGGCAATGCCACAACGTAAACCATTCTACATTTAAAAATTGTGAAGTGTATAAAGTTTTGAAGGAAATACAAACTGGTAACAAATAAAGGTTTTACACATGCAAATAAATGATACATTTATTAATTAAGAAAAAAATATTTCTAACACAAATGTTTCCTTACTCTGTTACTAAGTCCAACCAACTTAACTTTAGGATGAACACATTTTTTAAGGTTAGGTTTAGGTTTAGTCAAACCAGACCTTAGGCAACCAGTGATTATGGTGCAGATTAGTATCTGGAAAATCAATGAAAGTCAAGGTAATGTCCTCTGAAATCATGGAGACAGAACTGTGCTGTTGTGAGTGTGTGAATGTTCCAAGTATTTCTGGGGACGTAAATCTGTTTACAGCTACATAATGGGGGCTTGTCTTTTTCATGGGGACAACAATGAAGTCCCCATGATTTAAACCCTTACATTTTAAGGTAAAGACATGTTTTCAGTGTTTGTGTGTGTGTGTGTGTGTGTGTGTGCCTGAGTTTATTTACCAACAATCTCTATGAGTTGTGTGAGCACCACCCCATCGTGCAGGTCCTGCCTGAGGTTAGTGATAGGCTTCAGGCCCGGCTTCCTCTTCAGCTGACAGTTCACCCAGGATATATAAGCTGCCAGCTGCTGCTGCAATTCACCAAATCAGACACAGGCACAAATCAAGCAAACCACAAACACACACACACAACAGACACACAGCTTAGAGCAGGGGCCCACATCCAGGCTGACAGACCACGGCATGACAAACGAGTCCCTTTGTTTATTATGTTGGGACAGGAGGGGGGGGGGGGGTGCAGGGTCAGCCCATTGTCCCGCTGCTCATTACATTTCACTTGAACTAAAGCAGTTCTAACATCTCATGTCATGTTCAGTACGCGCACGGATTTCACACCGTGCACCCACCTTCACCTCCCGGTCACGTGACGGCCCGTCGTCCGGGATACGTTACACAGAACGCGCCCCGTTCCACACAACAGAACACGTCGCTTAACGCTTAACTCAAGGTGATGGCGACAATAGTACAGCTTTAAAAAACTCACAGTACAACCAGTCGGTGGTCACATTCCAACATGAAGGTCGCTCTTAACGTGGTAGTTCAGTTATGAAAACACTACAGTCAAAATCCATGTGAGTTTCTCTGGTTCAAAATGCACATTGACGTGTGCTAGCGGGAGAAAACACCACCAACGGATGTGGAGAAAGTGACTTATTACTGCATGGAACCCTGGTGCGAAGAAGTTTGCCCGTTTTACCGGTAGTTTGCTCGCAGGTTTGACAGGCGGAGTAGTTTCTAGCTAACCTGCCGTAGTGAACGGGGACATTAGTAACGTTACCTCGTTGGAGCTCCCGTGAAGAACCTCGTCCAGCAAACTTCCTCTTGAGAGTGAGGCGATCATCTTTTCACTCGCGCACCCATTTAAGCTAGCGAGCCGGTTAGCCTCAACCGAAACAACAGTCTCCTCCGCCCCCGCTACAAACTACCGCTGCAACAAACGTCAACACACCGGGTTCACCGGCGGGCAGCTACCGTTACTCTGAAAACCGGAGTCAAGTCACCGTCACACAGACTTACACCACTTCCGGTTTCAATTTCATAATGCAAATACCACACAGGAAGACTTCCGGGATTGATATTGCCATATTTCCTTTTGTAAGAACAATGTTATCTTTATATAATGTTATATTTGTTTTGTTTTATCAATGTATTGTGAATAAATTATGCCACTTTTCCTTTTTTGGGGTACCCATATTGTTTATTATTAAAACCAGCAGCTGAAAGGATTAAGAAAGAGGCAGAATGTGTTAAATGACATTAGCTGTACCATGAGTCTTACTTGATGGTTCCTGTGGGTCCTGGGGCTTCATCCGCTACCATTTATCAGGTATATTCTAGACAATAACTTACAGTAACTGAGAACAACCATAACAGAACATAAGTATCATTGCTCTGCTGATCAAGCTGTCTGCATGTCCAGATATAATATGCATTTAAATGCTCATGATGATAAAATAAATGGACACGTAATGCCCGCTTAACAAATTCAGTACATTCGATTTCATAGCTCTTGATCTCCAGCAAAACAATCTTTCCCAGGAACAGAAACAGTCACCTGAATGTGGCCTTCAGATCAGGCTATCTAACAGCAACATCTTATGAGTGCTTTGGTTGCTAAGAGATCACACTGGTGCTTTGGAGTCACTTTCAAATTGCTGGACTTGAAGTGGATCGTAATGATTGTGCACAGACTGGAATCTCCATGGCACTGGGATCCTGGATGAGAGCTGTCACACCAGTGCAGGATACAGCACAGCAACAAGAACAGGGTGTTGACTTTGCATGTATGCATGGCAACTTACAAAGTCCTTTCCTGCCTGAGTGGTTGGTCATGCTATTTGTTTCAGAATCAAAAGGCCAAAGGTTCAGTTATTGCAGCTTCTAAAAGGAGGACAACATGCTGATTTTCTTGGTCTTTAATGACAGTTTAATGAATTAAGAGTCAGACAAAAAACAAGCAATTTCAAGTCATCACCCTTGACATATGCAAGATCACATACTTGAGAGAATAAGACCTATTAATATTCAAATAATTGTTAACAGACAACCATAGATGTTCTCATCTGGCGTTTTCTTGTTCCCACCAAAACTAATGAAAAAATATCAAGTTATACATTTAGTGATTTGCAAAGTGATTTGTTCCAAGATGCTACGGTACGGGAGGTAGATGTTGCAGGGTCCGGAAGGAGGGAAACACAAATTTCCATCTTCCAACACCACATTCTCACCAAAAACACACAGCTGTAAGAAAAAATCAAACATTAGATGATCATTTTTTTGCATGAATATATGTATATAAGAATATGTATGTGTATGTTTCTTTGTGTACCTGGTTTTGCAGTAGTTTCTGCGCCACTTTTAGAAGTGTGGTGCTCTCTGCACTTTTCAGGTCAGAGAAAAGCAAAGTAGCCCGAGACAGAGTCACACAAGACCTTGGGGGTATACTTGGTCGTCCTGACAGCAGACTCACCACTTCCTACATGCATGCATGAAAACACAGAAGACAAAGCATGTCAAAAAAAAAATAACATTATCTGAAACTATATAGTATAACTGACACAGGCATATTAATAGAATATGTTCGAACCCCTGTTCGAATCCGGGTCACGGCAGAACTACAAAACCAGCCGTATTCGTAGATGTTGGTACTCTACGTTGTGGCTGTAGCAACCGTGGTTCGAATCCGGGTCACGGCAAATCTACATACAGGGCTAGTGGCGCAATGGATAACGCGTCTGACTACGGATCAGAAGATTCTAGGTTCGACTCCTGGCTAGCTCGGAACAAACTTTAATTTCGTACTTGTCTCTGTTCAGTCACTTTCAAATTGTACTGGGTATTTGAGTCATCTCTCAAAATAATGATAGTTTAAAGGTCTGTTGCCATAAGATAAAACGACAAATAACCCTTATGTCACAGCTATCATTCACACAATCTTGTTATTGGGCTTTCATTTTCATTCATTGGAAAAATAAAAGTGTGATAACATATATCTCAAACAGGCAAAATAATAGAATTTGTGCAATTCAAAGTAGTTAGTTTACTACATCAATAAAGAGCTCCTCCTGATCAAGCCAACCTGCCGTGATCGTATAGAGGTTAGTACTCTGCGTTGTGGCCGCAGCAACCCCGGTTCGAATCCGGGTCACGGCAAAACTACTGACAGGGGTTCCATATTTATTTTGATGCTAAAGGCACTCTGGGTCCTACTTCAGTCTCAAACCCCTTCAACTCAACAGATGAGTCACTTTCAAATTGTACTGGGTATTTGAGTCATCTCTCAAAATAATGATAGTTTAAAGGTCTGTTGCCATAAGATAAAAACGACAAAGCACCCTTATGTCACAGCTATCATTCACTCAATCTTGTTATTGGGCTTTCATTTTCATTCATTGGAAAAAATAAAAGTGTGATAACATATATCTCAAACAGGCAAAATAATAGAATTTGTGCAATTCAAAGTAGTTAGTTTACTACATCAATAAAGAGCTCCTCCTCATCAAGCCAACCTGCCGTGATCGTATAGAGGTTAGTACTCTGTGTTGTTGCCGCAGCAACCCCGGTTCGAATCCGGGTCACGGCAAAACTACTGACAGGGGTTCCATTTTTATTTTGATGCTTAAGGCACTCTAGGTCCTACTTCAATCTCAAACCCCTTCAACTCAACAGATCCAACATAGCTTTCTGAATGAATTTCTGTATTGAACTTGACAGGTCAGTCGACCAGCGTTTTCCTCCTTTTTTCGAAAAGTACAGGACGACAACATTTTCCATGCAACTCTTTGTCATGTCCTGTGTTCCCAAACCTGACTTATCAACAAGGGCTAGTGGCGCAATGGATAACGCGTCTGACTACGGATCAGAAGATTCTAGGTTCGACTCCTGGCTAGCTCGGAACAAACTTTAATTTCTCACTTGTCTCTGTTCAGTCACTTTCAAATTGTACTGGGTATTTCAGTCATCTCTCAAAATAATGATAGTTTAAACGTCTGTTGCCATAAGATGAAAACGACAAAGCACCCTTATGTCACAGCTATCATTCACTCAATCTTGTTATTGGGCTTTCATTTTCATTCATTGGAAAAAAATAAAAGTGTGATAACATATATCTCAAGGCAAAATAATAGAATTTGTGCAATTCAAAGTAGTTAGTTTACTACATCAATAAAGAGCTCCTCCTGATCAAGCCAACCTGCCGTGATCGTTTAGAGGTTAGTAGTCTGCGTTGTGGCCGCAGCAACCCCGGTTCGAATCCGGGTCACGGCAAAACTACTGACAGGGGTTCCATTTTTATTTTGATGCTAAAGGCACTCTGGGTCCTACTTCAGTCTCAAACCCCTTCAACTCAACAGATGAGTCACTTTCAAATTGTACTGGGTATTTGAGTCATCTCTCAAAATAATGATAGTTTAAAGGTCTGTTGCCATAAGATAAAAACGACAAAGCACCCTTATGTCACAGCTATCATTCACTCAATCTTGTTATTGGGCTTTCATTTTCATTCATTGGAAAAAATAAAAGTGTGATAACATATATCTCAAACAGGCAAAATAATAGAATTTGTGCATTTCAAAGTAGTTAGTTTACTACATCAATAAAGAGCTCCTCCTCATCAAGCCAACCTGCCGTGATCGTATAGAGGTTAGTACTCTGCGTTGTGGCCGCAGCAACCCCGGTTCGAATCCGGGTCACGGCAAAACTACTGACAGGGGTTCCATTTTTATTTTGATGCTTAAGGCACTCTAGGTCCTACTTCAGTCTCAAACCCCTTCAACTCAACAGATCCAACATAGCTTTCTGAATGAATTTCTGTATTGAACTTGACAGGTCAGTCGACCAGCGTTTTCCTCCTTTTTTCGAAAAGTACAGGACGACAACATTTTCCATGCAACTCTTTGTCATGTCCTGTGTTCCCAAACCTGACTTATCAACAAGGGCTAGTGGCGCAATGGATAACGCGTCTGACTACGGATCAGAAGATTCTAGGTTCGACTCCTGGCTAGCTCGGAACAAACTTTAATTTCTCACTTGTCCAAATCTCAGTCTCTGCTCTGTCACTTTCAAATTGTACTGGGTATTTCAGTCATCTCTCAAAATAATGATAGTTTAAACGTCTGTTGCCATAAGATAAAAACGACAAAGCACCCTTATGTCACAGCTATCATTCACTCAATCTTGTTATTGGGCTTTCATTTTCATTCATTGGAAAAAAATAAAAGTGTGATAACATATATCTCAAACAGGCAAAATAATAGAATTTGTGCAATTCAAAGTAGTTAGTTTACTACATCAATAAAGAGCTCCTCCTCATCAAGCCAACCTGCCGTGATCGTATAGAGGTTAGTACTCTGCGTTGTGGCCGCAGCAACCCCGGTTCGAATCCGGGTCACGGCAAAACTACTGACTGGGGTTCCATTTTTATTTTGATGCTTAAGGCACTCTAGGTCCTACTTCAATCTCAAACCCCTTCAACTCAACAGATCCAACATAGCTTTCTGAATGAAATTCTGTATTGAACTTGACAGGTCAGTCGACCAGCGTTTTCCTCCTTTTTTCGAAAAGTACAGGACGACAACATTTTCCATGCAACTCTTTGTCATGTCCTGTGTTCCCAACCCTGACTTATCAACAAGGGCTAGTGGCGCAATGGATAACGCGTCTGACTACGGATCAGAAGATTCTAGGTTCGACTCCTGGCTAGCTCGGAACAAACTTTAATTTCTCACTTGTACAAATCTCATTCTCTGTTCAGTCACTTTCAAATTGTACTGGGTATTTCAGTCATCTCTCAAAATAATGATAGTTTAAAGGTCTGTTGCCATAAGATAAAAACGACAAAGCAACATTATGTCACAGCTATCATTCACTCAATCTTGTTATTGGGCTTTCATATTCATTCATTGGAAAAAATAAAAGTGTGATAACATATATCTCAAACAGGCAAAATAATAGAATTTGTGCAATTCAAAGTAGTTATTTACTACATCAATAAAGAGCTCCTCCTCATCAAGCCAACCTGCCGTGATCGTATAGAGGTTAGTACTCTGCGTTGTGGCCGCAGCAACCCCGGTTTGAATCCGGGTCATGGCAAAACTACTGACAGGGGTTCCATTTTTATTTTGATGCTTAAGGCACTCTAGGTCCTACTTCAGTCTCAAACCCCTTCAACTCAACAGATCCAACATAGCTTTCTGAATGAATTTCTGTATTGAACTTGACAGGTCAGTCGACCAGCGTTTTCCTCCTTTTTTCAAAAAGTACAGGACGACAACATTTTCCATGCAACTCTTTGTCATGTCCTGTGTTCCCAAACCTGATTTATCAAGAAGGGCTAGTGGCGCAATGGATAACGCGTCTGACTACGGATCAGAAGATTCTAGGTTCGACTCCTGGCTAGCTCGGAACAAACTTTAATTTCTCACTTGTCCAAATCTCAGTCTCTGTTCTGTCACTTTCAAATTGTACTGGGTATTTCAGTCATCTCTCAAAATAATGATAGTTTAAACGTCTGTTGCCATAAGATGAAAACGACAAAGCACCCTTATGTCACAGCTATCATTCACTAAATCTTGTTATTGGGCTTTCATTTTCATTCATTGGAAAAAAATAAAAGTGTGATAACATATATCTCAAGGCAAAATAATAGAATTTGTGCAATTCAAAGTAGTTAGTTTACTACATCAATAAAGAGCTCCTCCTGATCAAGCCAACCTGCCGTGATCGTATAGAGGTTAGTACTCTGCGTTGTGGCCGCAGCAACCCCGGTTCAAATCCGGGTCACGGCAAAACTACTGACAGGGGTTCCATTTTTATTTTGATGCTAAAGGCACTCTGGGTCCTACTTCAGTCTCAAACCCCTTCAACTCAACAGATGAGTCACTTTCAAATTGTACTGGGTATTTGAGTCATCTCTCAAAATAATGATAGTTTAAAGGTCTGTTGCCATAAGATAAAAACGACAAAGCACCCTTATGTCACAGCTATCATTCACTCAATCTTGTTATTGGGCTTTCATTTTCATTCATTGGAAAAAATAAAAGTGTGATAACATATATCTCAAACAGGCAAAATAATAGAATTTGTGCAATTCAAAGTAGTTAGTTTACTACATCAATAAAGAGCTCCTCCTCATCAAGCCAACCTGCCGTGATCGTATAGAGGTTAGTACTCTGCGTTGTGGCCACAGCAACCCCGGTTCGAATCCGGGTCACGGCAAAACTACTGACAGGGGTTCCATTTTTATTTTGATGCTTAAGGCACTCTAGGTCCTACTTCAGTCTCAAACCCCTTCAACTCAACAGATCCAACATAGCTTTCTGAATGAATTTCTGTATTGAACTTGACAGGTCAGTCGACCAGCGTTTTCCTCCTTTTTTCGAAAAGTACAGGACGACAACATTTTCCATGCAACTCTTTGTCATGTCCTGTGTTCCCAAACCTGACTTATCAACAAGGGCTAGTGGCGCAATGGATAACGCGTCTGACTACGGATCAGAAGATTCTAGGTTCGACTCCTGGCTAGCTCGGAACAAACTTTAATTTCTCACTTGTCCAAATCTCAGTCTCTGTTCAGTCACTTTCAAATTGTACTGGGTATTTCAGTCATCTCTCAAAATAATGATAGTTTAAAGCTCTGTTGCCATAGATAAAAACGACAAAGCAACATTATGTCACAGCTATCATTCACTCAATCTTGTTATTGGGCTTTCATTTTCATTCATTGGAAAAAATAAAAGTGTGATAACATATATCTCAAACAGGCAAAATAATAGAATTTGTGCAATTCAAAGTAGTTATTTACTACATCAATAAAGAGCTCCTCCTCATCAAGCCAACCTGCCGTGATCGTATAGAGGTTAGTACTCTGCGTTGTGGCCGCAGCAACCCCGGTTTGAATCCGGGTCACGGCAAAACTACTGACAGGGGTTCCATTTTTATTTTGATGCTTAAGGCACTCTAGGTCCTACTTCAGTCTCAAACCCCTTCAACTCAACAGATCCAACATAGCTTTCTGAATGAATTTCTGTATTGAACTTGACAGGTCAGTCGACCAGCGTTTTCCTCCTTTTTTCGAAAAGTACAGGACGACAACATTTTCCATGCAACTCTTTGTCATGTCCTGTGTTCCCAAACCTGACTTATCAACAAGGGCTAGTGGCGCAATGGATAACGCGTCTGACTACGGATCAGAAGATTCTAGGTTCGACTCCTGGCTAGCTCGGAACAAACTTTAATTTCTCACTTGTCCAAATCTCAGTCTCTGTTCTGTCACTTTCAAATTGTACTGGGTATTTGAGTCATCTCTCAAAATAATGATAGTTTAAACGTCTGTTGCCATAAGATAAAAACGACAAAGCACCCTTATGTCACAGCTATCATTCACTCAATCTTGTTATTGGGCTTTCATTTTCATTCATTGGAAAAAAATAAAAGTGTGATAACATATATCTCAAGGCAAAATAATAGAATTTGTGCAATTCAAAGTAGTTAGTTTACTACATCAATAAAGAGCTCCTCCTGATCAAGCCAACCTGCCGTGATCGTATAGAGGTTAGTACTCTGCGTTGTGGCCGCAGCAACCCCGGTTCCAATCCGGGTCACGGCAAAACTACTGACAGGGGTTCCATTTTTATTTTGATGCTAAAGGCACTCTGGGTCCTACTTCAGTCTCAAACCCCTTCAACTCAACAGATGAGTCACTTTCAAATTGTACTGGGTATTTGAGTCATCTCTCAAAATAATGATAGTTTAAAGGTCTGTTGCCATAAGATAAAAACGACAAAGCACCCTTATGTCACAGCTATCATTCACTCAATCTTGTTATTGGGCTTTCATTTTCATTCATTGGAAAAAATAAAAGTGTGATAACATATATCTCAAACAGGCAAAATAATAGAATTTGTGCCATTCAAAGTAGTTAGTTTACTACATCAATAAAGAGCTCCTCCTCATCAAGCCAACCTGCCGTGATCGTATAGAGGTTAGTACTCTGCGTTGTGGCCGCAGCAACCCCGGTTCGAATCCGGGTCACGGCAAAACTACTGACAGGGGTTCCATTTTTATTTTGATGCTTAAGGCACTCTAGGTCCTACTTCAATCTCAAACCCCTTCAACTCAACAGATCCAACATAGCTTTCTGAATGAAATTCTGTATTGAACTTGACAGGTCAGTCGACCAGCGTTTTCCTCCTTTTTTCGAAAAGTACAGGACGACAACATTTTCCATGCAACTCTTTGTCATGTCCTGTGTTCCCAACCCTGACTTATCAACAAGGGCTAGTGGCGCAATGGATAACGCGTCTGACTACGGATCAGAAGATTCTAGGTTCGACTCCTGGCTAGCTCGGAACAAACTTTAATTTCTCACTTGTCCAAATCTCAGTCTCTGTTCAGTCACTTTCAAATTGTACTGGGTATTTCAGTCATCTCTCAAAATAATGATAGTTTAAAGGTCTGTTGCCATAAGATAAAAACGACAAAGCAACATTATGTCACAGCTATCATTCACTCAATCTTGTTATTGGGCTTTCATATTCATTCATTGGAAAAAATAAAAGTGTGATAACATATATCTCAAACAGGCAAAATAATAGAATTTGTGCAATTCAAAATAGTTATTTACTACATCAATAAAGAGCTCCTCCTCATCAAGCCAACCTGCCGTGATCGTATAGAGGTTAGTACTCTGCGTTGTGGCCGCAGCAACCCCGGTTCGAATCCGGGTCACGACAAAACTACTGACAGGGGTTCCATTTTTATTTTGATGCTTAAGGCACTCTAGGTCCTACTTCAGTCTCAAACCCCTTCAACTCAACAGATCCAACATAGCTTTCTGAATGAATTTCTGTATTGAACTTGACAGGTCAGTCGACAAGCGTTTTCCACCTTTTTTCGAAAAGTACAGGACGACAACATTTTCCATGCAACTCTTTGTCATGTCCTGTGTTCCCAAACCTTACTTATCAACAAGGGCTAGTGGCGCAATGGATAACGCGTCTGACTACGGATCAGAAGATTCTAGGTTCGACTCCTGGCTAGCTCGGAACAAACTTTAATTTCTCACTTGTCCAAATCTCAGTCTCTGTTCAGTCACTTTCAAATTGTACTGGGTATTTCAGTCATCTCTCAAAATAATGATAGTTTAAAGGTCTGTTGCCATAATAAAAAATCGACAAAGCAACATTATGTCACAGCTATCATTCACTCAATCTTGTTATTGTGCTTTCATTTTCATTCATTGGAAAAAATAAAAGTGTGATAACATATATCTCAAACAGGCAAAATAATAGAATTTGTGCAATTCAAAGTAGTTATTTACTACATCAATAAAGAGCTCCTCCTCATCAAGCCAACCTGCCGTGATCGTATAGAGGTTAGTACTCTGCGTTGTGGCCGCAGCAACCCCGGTTCGAATCCGGGTCACGGCAAAACTACTGACAGGGGTTCCATTTTTATTTTGATGCTTAAGGCACTCTAGGTCCTACTTCAATCTCAAACCCCTTCAACTCAACAGATCCAACATAGCTTTCTGAATGAATTTCTGTATTGAACTTGATAGGTCAGTCGACCAGCGTTTTCCTCCTTTTTTCGAAAAGTACAGGACGACAACATTTTCCATGCAACTCTTTGTCATGTCCTGTGTTCCCAAACCTGACTTATCAACAAGGGCTAGTGGCGCAATGGATAACGCGTCTGACTACGGATCAGAAGATTCTAGGTTCGACTCCTGGCTAGCTCGGATCAAACTTTAATTTCTCACTTGTCTCTGTTCAGTCACTTTCAAATTGTACTGGGTATTTGAGTCATCTCTCAAAATAATGATAGTTTAAAGCTCTGTTGCCATAAGATAAAAACGACAAAGCACCCTTATGTCACAGCTATCATTCACTCAATCTTGTTATTGGGCTTTCATTTTCATTCATTGGAAAAAATAAAAGTGTGATAACATATATCTCAAACAGGCAAAATAATAGAATTTGTGCAATTCAAAGTAGTTAGTTTACTACATCAATAAAGAGCTCCTCCTCATCAAGCCAACCTGCCGTGATCGTATAGAGGTTAGTACTCTGCGTTGTGGCCGCAGCAACCCCGGTTCGAATCCGGGTCACGGCAAAACTACTGACAGGGGTTCCATTTTTATTTTGATGCTTAAGGCACTCTAGGTCCTACTTCAGTCTCAAACCCCTTCAACTCAACAGATCCAACATAGCTTTCTGAATGAATTTCTGTATTGAACTTGACAGGTCAGTCGACCAGCGTTTTCCTCCTTTTTTCGAAAAGTACAGGACGACAACATTTTCCATGCAACTCTTTGTCATGTCCTGTGTTCCCAAACCTGACTTATCAACAAGGGCTAGTGGCGCAATGGATAACGCGTCTGACTACTGATCAGAAGATTCTAGGTTCGACTCCTGGCTAGCTCGGAACAAACTTTAATTTCTCACTTGTCCAAATCTCAGTCTCTGTTCAGTCACTTTCAAATTGTACTGGGTATTTCAGTCATCTCTCAAAATAATGATAGTTTAAAGGTCTGTTGCCATAGATAAAAACGACAAAGCAACATTATGTCACAGCTATCATTCACTCAATCTTGTTATTGGGCTTTCATTTTCATTCATTGGAAAAAATAAAAGTGTGATAACATATATCTCAAACAGGCAAAATAATAGAATTTGTGCCATTCAAAGTAGTTAGTTTACTACATCAATAAAGAGCTCCTCCTCATCAAGCCAACCTGCCGTGATCGTATAGAGGTTAGTACTCTGCGTTGTGGCCGCAGCAACCCCGGTTCGAATCCGGGTCACGGCAAAACTACTGACAGGGGTTCCATTTTTATTTTGATGCTTAAGGCACTCTAGGTCCTACTTCAATCTCAAACCCCTTCAACTCAACAGATCCAACATAGCTTTCTGAATGAAATTCTGTATTGAACTTGACAGGTCAGTCGACCAGCGTTTTCCTCCTTTTTTCGAAAAGTACAGGACGACAACATTTTCCATGCAACTCTTTGTCATGTCCTGTGTTCCCAACCCTGACTTATCAACAAGGGCTAGTGGCGCAATGGATAACGCGTCTGACTACGGATCAGAAGATTCTAGGTTCGACTCCTGGCTAGCTCGGAACAAACTTTAATTTCTCACTTGTCCAAATCTCAGTCTCTGTTCAGTCACTTTCAAATTGTACTGGGTATTTCAGTCATCTCTCAAAATAATGATAGTTTAAAGGTCTGTTGCCATAATAAAAAATCGACAAAGCAACATTATGTCACAGCTATCATTCACTCAATCTTGTTATTGGGCTTTCATTTTCATTCATTGGAAAAAATAAAAGTGTGATAACATATATCTCAAACAGGCAAAATAATAGAATTTGTGCAATTCAAAGTAGTTATTTAGTACATCAATAAAGAGCTCCTCCTCATCAAGCCAACCTGCCGTGATCGTATAGAGGTTAGTACTCTGCGTTGTGGCCGCAGCAACCCCGGTTCGAATCCGGGTCACGGCAAAACTACTGACAGGGGTTCCATTTTTATTTTGATGCTTAAGGCACTCTAGGTCCTACTTCAATCTCAAACCCCTTCAACTCAACAGATCCAACATAGCTTTCTGAATGAATTTCTGTATTGAACTTGATAGGTCAGTCGACCAGCGTTTTCCTCCTTTTTTCGAAAAGTACAGGACGACAACATTTTCCATGCAACTCTTTGTCATGTCCTGTGTTCCCAAACCTGACCTATAAACAAGGGCTAGTGTTGAATGGATAACGCTTCTGACTATGGATCAGAAGATTCTAGGTTCGACTCCTTGCTAGCTCGGAACAAACTTTAATTTCTCACTTGTCCAAATCTCAGTCTCTGTTCAGTCACTTTCAAATTGTACTGGGTATTTCAGTCATCTCTCAAAATAATGATAGTTTAAAGGTCTGTTGCCATAAGATAAAAACGACAAAGCAACATTATGTCACAGCTATCATTCACTCAATCTTGTTATTGGGCTTTCATTTTCATTCATTGGAAAAAATAAAAGTGTGATAACATATATCTCAAACAGGCAAAATAATAGAATTTGTGCAATTCAAAGTAGTTATTTACTACATCAATAAAGAGCTCCTCCTCATCAAGCCAACCTGCCGTGATCGTATAGAGGTTAGCTTTCTGATCCAACATAGCTTTCTGAATGAATTTCTGTATTGAACTTGATAGGTCAGTCGACCAGCGTTTTCCTCCTTTTTTCGAAAAGTACAGGACGACAACATTTTCCATGCAACTCTTTGTCATGTCCTGTGTTCCCAAACCTGACTTATCAACAAGGGCTAGTGGCGCAATGGATAACGCGTCTGACTACGGATCAGAAGATTCTAGGTTCGACTCCTGGCTAACTCTCAAAATAATGATAGTTTAAAGGTCTGTTGCCATAAGATAAAAACGACAAAGCAACATTATGTCACAGCTATCATTCACTCAATCTTGTTATTGGGCTTTCATTTTCATTCATTGGAAAAAATAAAAGTGTGATAACATATATCTCAAACAGGCAAAATAATAGAATTTGTGCAATTCAAAGTAGTTATTTACTACATCAATAAAGAGCTCCTCCTCATCAAGCCAACCTGCCGTGATCGTATAGAGGTTAGTACTCTGCGTTGTGGCCGCAGCAACCCCGGTTCGAATCCGGGTCACGGCAAAACTACTGACAGGGGTTCCATTTTTATTTTGATGCTTAAGGCACTCTAGGTCCTACTTCAATCTCAAACCCCTTCAACTCAACAGATCCAATATAGCTTTCTGAATGAATTTCTGTATCGAACTTGATAGGTCAGTCGACCAGCGTTTTCCTCCTTTTTTCGAAAAGTACAGGACGACAACATTTTCCATGCAACTCTTTGTCATGTCCTGTGTTCCCAAACCTGACTTATCAACAAGGGCTAGTGGCGCAATGGATAACGCGTCTGACTACGTATCAGAAGATTCTAGGTTCGACTCCTGGCTAGCTCGGAACAAACTTTAATTTCTCACTTGTCCAAATCTCAGTCTCTGTTCAGTCACTTTCAAATTGTACTGGGTATTTCAGTCATCTCTCAAAATAATGATAGTTTAAAGGTCTGTTGCCATAGATAAAAACGACAAAGCAACATTATGTCACAGCTATCATTCACTCAATCTTGTTATTGGGCTTTCATTTTCATTCATTAGAAAAAATAAAAGTGTGATAACATATATCTCAAACAGGCAAAATAATAGAATTTGTGCCATTCAAAGTAGTTAGTTTACTACATCAATAAAGAGCTCCTCCTCATCAAGCCAACCTGCCGTGATCGTATAGAGGTTAGTACTCTGCGTTGTGGCCGCAGCAACCCCGGTTCGAATCCGGGTCACGGCAAAACTACTGACAGGGGTTCCATTTTTATTTTGATGCTTAAGGCACTCTAGGTCCTACTTCAATCTCAAACCCCTTCAACTCAACAGATCCAACATAGCTTTCTGAATGAAATTCTGTATTGAACTTGACAGGTCAGTCGACCAGCGTTTTCCTCCTTTTTTCGAAAAGTACAGGACGACAACATTTTCCATGCAACTCTTTGTCATGTCCTGTGTTCCCAACCCTGACTTATCAACAAGGGCTAGTGGCGCAATGGATAACGCGTCTGACTACGGATCAGAAGATTCTAGGTTCGACTCCTGGCTAGCTCGGAACAAACTTTAATTTCTCACTTGTCCAAATCTCAGTCTCTGTTCAGTCACTTTCAAATTGTACTGGGTATTTCAGTCATCTCTCAAAATAATGATAGTTTAAAGGTCTGTTGCCATAAGATAAAAACGACAAAGCAACATTATGTCACAGCTATCATTCACTCAATCTTGTTATTGGGCTTTCATATTCATTCATTGGAAAAAATAAAAGTGTGATAACATATATCTCAAACAGGCAAAATAATAGAATTTGTGCAATTCAAAGTAGTTATTTACTACATCATTAAAGAGCTCCTCCTCATCAGGCCAACCTGCCGTGATCGTATAGAGGTTAGTACTCTGCGTTGTGGCCGCAGCAACCCCGGTTCGAATCCGGGTCACGACAAAACTACTGACAGGGGTTCCATTTTTATTTTGATGCTTAAGGCACTCTAGGTCCTACTTCAGTCTCAAACCCCTTCAACTCAACAGATCCAACATAGCTTTCTGAATGAATTTCTGTACTGAACTTGACAGGTCAGTCGACAAGCGTTTTCCACCTTTTTTCGAAAAGTACAGGACGACAACATTTTCCATGCAACTCTTTGTCATGTCCTGTGTTCCCAAACCTTACTTATCAACAAGGGCTAGTGGCGCAATGGATAACGCGTCTGACTACGGATCAGAAGATTCTAGGTTCGACTCCTGGCTAGCTCGGAACAAACTTTAATTTCTCACTTGTCCAAATCTCAGTCTCTGTTCAGTCACTTTCAAATTGTACTGGGTATTTCAGTCATCTCTCAAAATAATGATAGTTTAAAGGTCTGTTGCCATAATAAAAAATCGACAAAGCAACATTATGTCACAGCTATCATTCACTCAATCTTGTTATTGGGCTTTCATTTTCATTCATTGGAAAAAATAAAAGTGTGATAACATATATCTCAAACAGGCAAAATAATAGAATTTGTGCAATTCAAAGTAGTTAATTAGTACATCAATAAAGAGCTCCTCCTCATCAAGCCAACCTGCCGTGATCGTATAGAGGTTAGTACTCTGCGTTGTGGCCGCAGCAACCCCGGTTCGAATCCGGGTCACGGCAAAACTACTGACAGGGGTTCCATTTTTATTTTGATGCTTAAGGCACTCTAGGTCCTACTTCAATCTCAAACCCCTTCAACTCAACAGATCCAACATAGCTTTCTGAATGAATTTCTGTATTGAACTTGATAGGTCAGTCGACCAGCGTTTTCCTCCTTTTTTCGAAAAGTACAGGACGACAACATTTTCCATGCAACTCTTTGTCATGTCCTGTGTTCCCAAACCTGACTTATCAACAAGGGCTAGTGGCGCAATGGATAACGCGTCTGACTATGGATCAGAAGATTCTAGGTTCGACTCCTGGCTAGCTCGGATCAAACTTTAATTTCTCACTTGTCTCTGTTCAGTCACTTTCAAATTGTACTGGGTATTTGAGTCATCTCTCAAAATAATGATAGTTTAAAGCTCTGTTGCCATAAGATAAAAACGACAAAGCACCCTTATGTCACAGCTATCATTCACTCAATCTTGTTATTGGGCTTTCATTTTCATTCATTGGAAAAAATAAAAGTGTGATAACATATATCTCAAACAGGCAAAATAATAGAATTTGTGCAATTCAAAGTAGTTAGTTTACTACATCAATAAAGAGCTCCTCCTCATCAAGCCAACCTGCCGTGATCGTATAGAGGTTAGTACTCTGCGTTGTGGCCGCAGCAACCCCGGTTCGAATCCGGGTCACGGCAAAACTACTGACAGGGGTTCCATTTTTATTTTGATGCTTAAGGCACTCTAGGTCCTACTTCAGTCTCAAACCCCTTCAACTCAACAGATCCAACATAGCTTTCTGAATGAATTTCTGTATTGAACTTGACAGGTCAGTCGACCAGCGTTTTCCTGCTTTTTTCGAAAAGTACAGGACGACAACATTTTCCATGCAACTCTTTGTCATGTCCTGTGTTCCCAAACCTGACCTATCAACAAGGGCTAGTGTTGAATGGATAACGCTTCTGACTATGGATCAGAAGATTCTAGGTTCGACTCCTTGCTAGCTCGGAACAAACTTTAATTTCTCACTTGTCCAAATCTCAGTCTCTGTTCAGTCACTTTCAAATTGTACTGGGTATTTCAGTCATCTCTCAAAATAATGATAGTTTAAAGGTCTGTTGCCATAAGATAAAAACGACAAAGCAACATTATGTCACAGCTATCATTCACTCAATCTTGTTATTGGGCTTTCATTTTCATTCATTGGAAAAAATAAAAGTGTGATAACATATATCTCAAACAGGCAAAATAATAGAATTTGTGCAATTCAAAGTAGTTATTTACTACATCAATAAAGAGCTCCTCCTCATCAAGCCAACCTGCCGTGATCGTATAGAGGTTAGCTTTCTGATCCAACATAGCTTTCTGAATGAATTTCTGTATTGAACTTGATAGGTCAGTCGACCAGCGTTTTCCTCCTTTTTTCGAAAAGTACAGGACGACAACATTTTCCATGCAACTCTTTGTCATGTCCTGTGTTCCCAAACCTGACTTATCAACAAGGGTTAGTGGCGCAATGGATAACGCGTCTGACTACGGATCAGAAGATTCTAGGTTCGACTCCTGGCTAACTCTCAAAATAATGATAGTTTAAAGGTCTGTTGCCATAAGATAAAAACGACAAAGCAACATTATGTCACAGCTATCATTCACTCAATCTTGTTATTGGGCTTTCATTTTCATTCATTGGAAAAAATAAAAGTGTGATAACATATATCTCAAACAGGCAAAATAATAGAATTTGTGCAATTCAAAGTAGTTATTTACTACATCAATAAAGAGCTCCTCCTCATCAAGCCAACCTGCCGTGATCGTATAGAGGTTAGTACTCTGCGTTGTGGCCGCAGCAACCCCGGTTCGAATCCGGGTCACGGCAAAACTACTGACAGGGGTTCCATTTTTATTTTGATGCTTAAGGCACTCTAGGTCCTACTTCAATCTCAAACCCCTTCAACTCAACAGATCCAATATAGCTTTCTGAATGAATTTCTGTATTGAACTTGATAGGTCAGTCGACCAGCGTTTTCCTCCTTTTTTCGAAAAGTACAGGACGACAACATTTTCCATGCAACTCTTTGTCATGTCCTGTGTTCCCAAACCTGACTTATCAACAAGGGCTAGTGGCGCAATGGATAACGCGTCTGACTACGGATCAGAAGATTCTAGGTTCGACTCCTGGCTAGCTCGGAACAAACTTTAATTTCTCACTTGTCCAAATCTCAGTCTCTGTTCAGTCACTTTCAAATTGTACTGGGTATTTCAGTCATCTCTCAAAATAATGATAGTTTAAACGTCTGTTGCCATAAGATGAAAACGACAAAGCACCCTTATGTCACAGCTATCATTCACTCAATCTTGTTATTGGGCTTTCATTTTCATTCATTGGAAAAAAATAAAAGTGTGATAACATATATCTCAAGGCAAAATAATAGAATTTGTGCAATTCAAAGTAGTTAGTTTACTACATCAATAAAGAGCTCCTCCTCATCAAGCCAACCTGCCGTGATCGTATAGAGGTTAGTACTCTGCGTTGTGGCCGCAGCAACCCCGGTTCAAATCCGGGTCACGGCAAAACTACTGACAGGGGTTCCATTTTTATTTTGATGCTAAAGGCACTCTGGGTCCTACTTCAGTCTCAAACCCCTTCAACTCAACAGATGAGTCACTTTCAAATTGTACTGGGTATTTGAGTCATCTCTCAAAATAATGATAGTTTAAAGGTCTGTTGCCATAAGATAAAAACGACAAAGCACCCTTATGTCACAGCTATCATTCACTCAATCTTGTTATTGGGCTTTCATTTTCATTCATTGGAAAAAATAAAAGTGTGATAACATATATCTCAAACAGGCAAAATAATAGAATTTGTGCAATTCAAAGTAGTTAGTTTACTACATCAATAAAGAGCTCCTCCTCATCAAGCCAACCTGCCGTGATCGTATAGAGGTTAGTACTCTGCGTTGTGGCCGCAGCAACCCCGGTTCGAATCCGGGTCACGGCAAAACTACTGACAGGGGTTCCATTTTTATTTTGATGCTTAAGGCACTCTAGGTCCTACTTCAGTCTCAAACCCCTTCAACTCAACAGATCCAACATAGCTTTCTGAATGAATTTCTGTATTGAACTTGACAGGTCAGTCGACCAGCGTTTTCCTCCTTTTTTCGAAAAGTACAGGACGACAACATTTTCCATGCAACTCTTTGTCATGTCCTGTGTTCCCAAACCTGACTTATCAACAAGGGCTAGTGGCGCAATGGATAACGCGTCTGACTACGGATCAGAAGATTCTAGGTTCGACTCCTGGCTAGCTCGGAACAAACTTTAATTTCTCACTTGTCCAAATCTCAGTCTCTGTTCAGTCACTTTCAAATTGTACTGGGTATTTCAGTCATCTCTCAAAATAATGATAGTTTAAAGCTCTGTTGCCATAGATAAAAACGACAAAGCAACATTATGTCACAGCTATCATTCACTCAATCTTGTTATTGGGCTTTCATTTTCATTCATTGGAAAAAATAAAAGTGTGATAACATATATCTCAAACAGGCAAAATAATAGAATTTGTGCAATTCAAAGTAGTTATTTACTACATCAATAAAGAGCTCCTCCTCATCAAGCCAACCTGCCGTGATCGTATAGAGGTTAGTACTCTGCGTTGTGGCCGCAGCAACCCCGGTTTGAATCCGGGTCACGGCAAAACTACTGACAGGGGTTCCATTTTTATTTTGATGCTTAAGGCACTCTAGGTCCTACTTCAGTCTCAAACCCCTTCAACTCAACAGATCCAACATAGCTTTCTGAATGAATTTCTGTATTGAACTTGACAGGTCAGTCGACCAGCGTTTTCCTCCTTTTTTCGAAAAGTACAGGACGACAACATTTTCCATGCAACTCTTTGTCATGTCCTGTGTTCCCAAACCTGACTTATCAACAAGGGCTAGTGGCGCAATGGATAACGCGTCTGACTACGGATCAGAAGATTCTAGGTTCGACTCCTGGCTAGCTCGGAACAAACTTTAATTTCTCACTTGTCCAAATCTCAGTCTCTGTTCTGTCACTTTCAAATTGTACTGGGTATTTCAGTCATCTCTCAAAATAATGATAGTTTAAACGTCTGTTGCCATAAGATAAAAACGACAAAGCACCCTTATGTCACAGCTATCATTCACTCAATCTTGTTATTGGGCTTTCATTTTCATTCATTGGAAAAAAATAAAAGTGTGATAACATATATCTCAAGGCAAAATAATAGAATTTGTGCAATTCAAAGTAGTTAGTTTACTACATCAATAAAGAGCTCCTCCTGATCAAGCCAACCTGCCGTGATCGTATAGAGGTTAGTACTCTGCGTTGTGGCCGCAGCAACCCCGGTTCGAATCCGGGTCACGGCAAAACTACTGACAGGGGTTCCATTTTTATTTTGATGCTAAAGGCACTCTGGGTCCTACTTCAGTCTCAAACCCCTTCAACTCAACAGATGAGTCACTTTCAAATTGTACTGGGTATTTGAGTCATCTCTCAAAATAATGATAGTTTAAAGGTCTGTTGCCATAAGATAAAAACGACAAAGCACCCTTATGTCACAGCTATCATTCACTCAATCTTGTTATTGGGCTTTCATTTTCATTCATTGGAAAAAATAAAAGTGTGATAACATATATCTCAAACAGGCAAAATAATAGAATTTGTGCCATTCAAAGTAGTTAGTTTACTACATCAATAAAGAGCTCCTCCTCATCAAGCCAACCTGCCGTGATCGTATAGAGGTTAGTACTCTGCGTTGTGGCCGCAGCAACCCCGGTTCGAATCCGGGTCACGGCAAAACTACTGACAGGGGTTCCATTTTTATTTTGATGCTTAAGGCACTCTAGGTCCTACTTCAATCTCAAACCCCTTCAACTCAACAGATCCAACATAGCTTTCTGAATGAAATTCTGTATTGAACTTGACAGGTCAGTCGACCAGCGTTTTCCTCCTTTTTTCGAAAAGTACAGGACGACAACATTTTCCATGCAACTCTTTGTCATGTCCTGTGTTCCCAACCCTGACTTATCAACAAGGGCTAGTGGCGCAATGGATAACGCGTCTGACTACGGATCAGAAGATTCTAGGTTCGACTCCTGGCTAGCTCGGAACAAACTTTAATTTCTCACTTGTCCAAATCTCAGTCTCTGTTCAGTCACTTTCAAATTGTACTGGGTATTTCAGTCATCTCTCAAAATAATGATAGTTTAAAGGTCTGTTGCCATAAGATAAAAACGACAAAGCAACATTATGTCACAGCTATCATTCACTCAATCTTGTTATTGGGCTTTCATATTCATTCATTGGAAAAAATAAAAGTGTGATAACATATATCTCAAACAGGCAAAATAATAGAATTTGTGCAATTCAAAGTAGTTATTTACTACATCAATAAAGAGCTCCTCCTCATCAAGCCAACCTGCCGTGATCGTATAGAGGTTAGTACTCTGCGTTGTGGCCGCAGCAACCCCGGTTCGAATCCGGGTCACGACAAAACTACTGACAGGGGTTCCATTTTTATTTTGATGCTTAAGGCACTCTAGGTCCTACTTCAGTCTCAAACCCCTTCAACTCAACAGATCCAACATAGCTTTCTGAATGAATTTCTGTATTGAACTTGACAGGTCAGTCGACAAGCGTTTTCCACCTTTTTTCGAAAAGTACAGGACGACAACATTTTCCATGCAACTCTTTGTCATGTCCTGTGTTCCCAAACCTTACTTATCAACAAGGGCTAGTGGCGCAATGGATAACGCGTCTGACTACGGATCAGAAGATTCTAGGTTCGACTCCTGGCTAGCTCGGAACAAACTTTAATTTCTCACTTGTCCAAATCTCAGTCTCTGTTCAGTCACTTTCAAATTGTACTGGGTATTTCAGTCATCTCTCAAAATAATGATAGTTTAAAGGTCTGTTGCCATAATAAAAAATCGACAAAGCAACATTATGTCACAGCTATCATTCACTCAATCTTGTTATTGGGCTTTCATTTTCATTCATTGGAAAAAATAAAAGTGTGATAACATATATCTCAAACAGGCAAAATAATAGAATTTGTGCAATTCAAAGTAGTTATTTACTACATCAATAAAGAGCTCCTCCTCATCAAGCCAACCTGCCGTGATCGTATAGAGGTTAGTACTCTGCGTTGTGGCCGCAGCAACCCCGGTTCGAATCCGGGTCACGGCAAAACTACTGACAGGGGTTCCATTTTTATTTTGATGCTTAAGGCACTCTAGGTCCTACTTCAATCTCAAACCCCTTCAACTCAACAGATCCAACATAGCTTTCTGAATGAATTTCTGTATTGAACCCTATAGGTCAGTCGACCAGCGTTTTCCTCCTTTTTTCGAAAAGTACAGGACGACAACATTTTCCATGCAACTCTTTGTCATGTGCTGTGTTCCCAAACCTGACTTATCAACAAGGGCTAGTGCCGCAATGGATAACGCGTCTGACTACGGATCAGAAGATTCTAGGTTCGACTCCTGGCTAGCTCGGATCAAACTTTAATTTCTCACTTGTCTCTGTTCAGTCACTTTCAAATTGTACTGGGTATTTGAGTCATCTCTCAAAATAATGATAGTTTAAAGCTCTGTTGCCATAAGATAAAAACGACAAAGCACCCTTATGTCACAGCTATCATTCACTCAATCTTGTTATTGGGCTTTCATTTTCATTCATTGGAAAAAATAAAAGTGTGATAACATATATCTCAAACAGGCAAAATAATAGAATTTGTGCAATTCAAAGTAGTTAGTTTACTACATCAATAAAGAGCTCCTCCTCATCAAGCCAACCTGCCGTGATCGTATAGAGGTTAGTACTCTGCGTTGTGGCCGCAGCAACCCCGGTTCGAATCCGGGTCACGGCAAAACTACTGACAGGGGTTCCATTTTTATTTTGATGCTTAAGGCACTCTAGGTCCTACTTCAGTCTCAAACCCCTTCAACTCAACAGATCCAACATAGCTTTCTGAATGAATTTCTGTATTGAACTTGACAGGTCAGTCGACCAGCGTTTTCCTCCTTTTTTCGAAAAGTACAGGACGACAACATTTTCCATGCAACTCTTTGTCATGTCCTGTGTTCCCAAACCTGACTTATCAACAAGGGCTAGTGGCGCAATGGATAACGCGTCTGACTACGGATCAGAAGATTCTAGGTTCGACTCCTGGCTAGCTCGGAACAAACTTTAATTTCTCACTTGTCCAAATCTCAGTCTCTGTTCAGTCACTTTCAAATTGTACTGGGTATTTCAGTCATCTCTCAAAATAATGATAGTTTAAAGGTCTGTTGCCATAGATAAAAACGACAAAGCAACATTATGTCACAGCTATCATTCACTCAATCTTGTTATTGGGCTTTCATTTTCATTCATTGGAAAAAATAAAAGTGTGATAACATATATCTCAAACAGGCAAAATAATAGAATTTGTGCCATTCAAAGTAGTTAGTTTACTACATCAATAAAGAGCTCCTCCTCATCAAGCCAACCTGCCGTGATCGTATAGAGGTTAGTACTCTGCGTTGTGGCCGCAGCAACCCCGGTTCGAATCCGGGTCACGGCAAAACTACTGACAGGGGTTCCTTTTTTATTTTGATGCTTAAGGCACTCTAGGTCCTACTTCAATCTCAAACCCCTTCAACTCAACAGATCCAACATAGCTTTCTGAATGAAATTCTGTATTGAACTTGACAGGTCAGTCGACCAGCGTTTTCCTCCTTTTTTCGAAAAGTACAGGACGACAACATTTTCCATGCAACTCTTTGTCATGTCCTGTGTTCCCAACCCTGACTTATCAACAAGGGCTAGTGGCGCAATGGATAACGCGTCTGACTACGGATCAGAAGATTCTAGGTTCGACTCCTGGCTAGCTCGGATCAAACTTTAATTTCTCACTTGTCTCTGTTCAGTCACTTTCAAATTGTACTGGGTATTTGAGTCATCTCTCAAAATAATGATAGTTTAAAGCTCTGTTGCCATAAGATAAAAACGACAAAGCACCCTTATGTCACAGCTATCATTCACTCAATCTTGTTATTGGGCTTTCATTTTCATTCATTGGAAAAAATAAAAGTGTGATAACATATATCTCAAACAGGCAAAATAATAGAATTTGTGCAATTCAAAGTAGTTAGTTTACTACATCAATAAAGAGCTCCACCTCATCAAGCCAACCTGCCGTGATCGTATAGAGGTTAGTACTCTGCGTTGTGGCCGCAGCAACCCCGGTTCGAATCCGGGTCACGGCAAAACTACTGACAGGGGTTCCATTTTTATTTTGATGCTTAAGGCACTCTAGGTCCTACTTCAGTCTCAAACCCCTTCAACTCAACAGATCCAACATAGCTTTCTGAATGAATTTCTGTATTGAACTTGACAGGTCAGTCGACCAGCGTTTTCCTCCTTTTTTCGAAAAGTACAGGACGACAACATTTTCCATGCAACTCTTTGTCATGTCCTGTGTTCCCAAACCTGACTTATCAACAAGGGCTAGTGGCGCAATGGATAACGCGTCTGACTACGGATCAGAAGATTCTAGGTTCGACTCCTGGCTAGCTCGGAACAAACTTTAATTTCTCACTTGTCCAAATCTCAGTCTCTGTTCAGTCACTTTCAAATTGTACTGGGTATTTCAGTCATCTCTCAAAATAATGATAGTTTAAAGCTCTGTTGCCATAAGATAAAAACGACAAAGCACCCTTATGTCACAGCTATCATTCCCTCAATCTTGTTATTGGGCTTTCATTTTCATTCATTGGAAAAAATAAAAGTGTGATAACATATATCTCAAACAGGCAAAATAATAGAATTTGTGCAATTCAAAGTAGTTAGTTTACTACATCAATAAAGAGCTCCTCCTCATCAAGCCAACCTGCCGTGATCGTATAGAGGTTAGTACTCTGCGTTGTGGCCGCAGCAACCCCGGTTCGAATCCGGGTCACGGCAAAACTACTGACAGGGGTTCCATTTTTATTTTGATGCTTAAGGCACTCTAGGTCCTACTTCAGTCTCAAACCCCTTCAACTCAACAGATCCAACATAGCTTTCTGAATGAATTTCTGTATTGAACTTGACAGGTCAGTCGACCAGCGTTTTCCTCCTTTTTTCGAAAAGTACAGGACGACAACATTTTCCATGCAACTCTTTGTCATGTCCTGTGTTCCCAAACCTGACTTATCAACAAGGGCTAGTGGCGCAATGGATAACGCGTCTGACTACGAATCAGAAGATTCTAGGTTCGACTCCTGGCTAGCTCGGAACAAACTTTAATTTCTCACTTGTCCAAATCTCAGTCTCTGTTCAGTCACTTTCAAATTGTACTGGGTATTTCAGTCATCTCTCAAAATAATGATAGTTTAAAGCTCTGTTGCCATAGATAAAAACGACAAAGCAACATTATGTCACAGCTATCATTCACTCAATCTTGTTATTGGGCTTTCATTTTCATTCATTGGAAAAAATAAAAGTGTGATAACATATATCTCAAACAGGCAAAATAATAGAATTTGTGCAATTCAAAGTAGTTATTTACTACATCAATAAAGAGCTCCTCCTCATCAAGCCAACCTGCCGTGATCGTATAGAGGTTAGTACTCTGCGTTGTGGCCGCAGCAACCCCGGTTTGAATCCGGGTCACGGCAAAACTACTGACAGGGGTTCCATTTTTATTTTGATGCTTAAGGCACTCTAGGTCCTACTTCAGTCTCAAACCCCTTCAACTCAACAGATCCAACATAGCTTTCTGAATGAATTTCTGTATTGAACTTGACAGGTCAGTCGACCAGCGTTTTCCTCCTTTTTTCGAAAAGTACAGGACGACAACATTTTCCATGCAACTCTTTGTCATGTCCTGTGTTCCCAAACCTGACTTATCAACAAGGGCTAGTGGCGCAATGGATAACGCGTCTGACTACGGATCAGAAGATTCTAGGTTCGACTCCTGGCTAGCTCGGAACAAACTTTAATTTCTCATTTGTCCAAATCTCAGTCTCTGTTCTGTCACTTTCAAATTGTACTGGGTATTTCAGTCATCTCTCAAAATAATGATAGTTTAAACGTCTGTTGCCATAAGATAAAAACGACAAAGCACCCTTATGTCACAGCTATCATTCACTCAATCTTGTTATTGGGCTTTCATTTTCATTCATTGGAAAAAAATAAAAGTGTGATAACATATATCTCAAGGCAAAATAATAGAATTTGTGCAATTCAAAGTAGTTAGTTTACTACATCAATAAAGAGCTCCTCCTGATCAAGCCAACCTGCCGTGATCGTATAGAGGTTAGTACTCTGCGTTGTGGCCGCAGCAACCCCGGTTCGAATCCGGGTCACGGCAAAACTACTGACAGGGGTTCCATTTTTATTTTGATGCTAAAGGCACTCTGGGTCCTACTTCAGTCTCAAACCCCTTCAACTCAACAGATGAGTCACTTTCAAATTGTACTGGGTATTTGAGTCATCTCTCAAAATAATGATAGTTTAAAGGTCTGTTGCCATAAGATAAAAACGACAAAGCACCCTTATGTCACAGCTATCATTCACTCAATCTTGTTATTGGGCTTTCATTTTCATTCATTGGAAAAAATAAAAGTGTGATAACATATATCTCAAACAGGCAAAATAATAGAATTTGTGCCATTCAAAGTAGTTAGTTTACTACATCAATAAAGAGCTCCTCCTCATCAAGCCAACCTGCCGTGATCGTATAGAGGTTAGTACTCTGCGTTGTGGCCGCAGCAACCCCGGTTCGAATCCGGGTCACGGCAAAACTACTGACAGGGGTTCCATTTTTATTTTGATGCTTAAGGCACTCTAGGTCCTACTTCAATCTCAAACCCCTTCAACTCAACAGATCCAACATAGCTTTCTGAATGAAATTCTGTATTGAACTTGACAGGTCAGTCGACCAGCGTTTTCCTCCTTTTTTCGAAAAGTACAGGACGACAACATTTTCCATGCAACTCTTTGTCATGTCCTGTGTTCCCAACCCTGACTTATCAACAAGGGCTAGTGGCGCAATGGATAACGCGTCTGACTACGGATCAGAAGATTCTAGGTTCGACTCCTGGCTAGCTCGGAACAAACTTTAATTTCTCACTTGTCCAAATCTCAGTCTCTGTTCAGTCACTTTCAAATTGTACTGGGTATTTCAGTCATCTCTCAAAATAATGATAGTTTAAAGGTCTGTTGCCATAAGATAAAAACGACAAAGCAACATTATGTCACAGCTATCATTCACTCAATCTTGTTATTGGGCTTTCATATTCATTCATTGGAAAAAATAAAAGTGTGATAACATA
The DNA here is from genome assembly GCF_949316205.1 of Platichthys flesus. Classification (NCBI taxonomy): domain Eukaryota; kingdom Metazoa; phylum Chordata; class Actinopteri; order Pleuronectiformes; family Pleuronectidae; genus Platichthys; species Platichthys flesus. Next base: position 11,797,874 of record NC_084959.1, on the reverse strand, counting down.
TATCTCAAACAGGCAAAATAATAGAATTTGTGCAATTCAAAGTAGTTATTTACTACATCAATAAAGAGCTCCTCCTCATCAAGCCAACCTGCCGTGATCGTATAGAGGTTAGTACTCTGCGTTGTGGCCGCAAAAACCCCGGTTCGAATCCGGGTCACGACAAAACTACTGACAGGGGTTCCATTTTTATTTTGATGCTTAAGGCACTCTAGGTCCTACTTCAGTCTCAAACCCCTTCAACTCAACAGATCCAACATAGCTTTCTGAATGAATTTCTGTATTGAACTTGACAGGTCAGTCGACAAGCGTTTTCCACCTTTTTTCGAAAAGTACAGGACGACAACATTTTCCATGCAACTCTTTGTCATGTCCTGTGTTCCCAAACCTTACTTATCAACAAGGGCTAGTGGCGCAATGGATAACGCGTCTGACTACGGATCAGAAGATTCTAGGTTCGACTCCTGGCTAGCTCGGAACAAACTTTAATTTCTCACTTGTCCAAATCTCAGTCTCTGTTCAGTCACTTTCAAATTGTACTGGGTATTTCAGTCATCTCTCAAAATAATGATAGTTTAAAGGTCTGTTGCCATAATAAAAAATCGACAAAGCAACATTATGTCACAGCTATCATTCACTCAATCTTGTTATTGGGCTTTCATTTTCATTCATTGGAAAAAATAAAAGTGTGATAACATATATCTCAAACAGGCAAAATAATAGAATTTGTGCAATTCAAAGTAGTTATTTACTACATCAATAAAGAGCTCCTCCTCATCAAGCCAACCTGCCGTGATCGTATAGAGGTTAGTACTCTGCGTTGTGGCCGCAGCAACCCCGGTTCGAATCCGGGTCACGGCAAAACTACTGACAGGGGTTCCATTTTTATTTTGATGCTTAAGGCACTCTAGGTCCTACTTCAATCTCAAACCCCTTCAACTCAACAGATCCAACATAGCTTTCTGAATGAATTTCTGTATTGAACCCTATAGGTCAGTCGACCAGCGTTTTCCTCCTTTTTTCGAAAAGTACAGGACGACAACATTTTCCATGCAACTCTTTGTCATGTGCTGTGTTCCCAAACCTGACTTATCAACAAGGGCTAGTGCCGCAATGGATAACGCGTCTGACTACGGATCAGAAGATTCTAGGTTCGACTCCTGGCTAGCTCGGATCAAACTTTAATTTCTCACTTGTCTCTGTTCAGTCACTTTCAAATTGTACTGGGTATTTGAGTCATCTCTCAAAATAATGATAGTTTAAAGCTCTGTTGCCATAAGATAAAAACGACAAAGCACCCTTATGTCACAGCTATCATTCACTCAATCTTGTTATTGGGCTTTCATTTTCATTCATTGGAAAAAATAAAAGTGTGATAACATATATCTCAAACAGGCAAAATAATAGAATTTGTGCAATTCAAAGTAGTTAGTTTACTACATCAATAAAGAGCTCCTCCTCATCAAGCCAACCTGCCGTGATCGTATAGAGGTTAGTACTCTGCGTTGTGGCCGCAGCAACCCCGGTTCGAATCCGGGTCACGGCAAAACTACTGACAGGGGTTCCATTTTTATTTTGATGCTTAAGGCACTCTAGGTCCTACTTCAGTCTCAAACCCCTTCAACTCAACAGATCCAACATAGCTTTCTGAATGAATTTCTGTATTGAACTTGACAGGTCAGTCGACCAGCGTTTTCCTCCTTTTTTCGAAAAGTACAGGACGACAACATTTTCCATGCAACTCTTTGTCATGTCCTGTGTTCCCAAACCTGACTTATCAACAAGGGCTAGTGGCGCAATGGATAACGCGTCTGACTACGGATCAGAAGATTCTAGGTTCGACTCCTGGCTAGCTCGGAACAAACTTTAATTTCTCACTTGTCCAAATCTCAGTCTCTGTTCAGTCACTTTCAAATTGTACTGGGTATTTCAGTCATCTCTCAAAATAATGATAGTTTAAAGGTCTGTTGCCATAGATAAAAACGACAAAGCAACATTATGTCACAGCTATCATTCACTCAATCTTGTTATTGGGCTTTCATTTTCATTCATTGGAAAAAATAAAAGTGTGATAACATATATCTCAAACAGGCAAAATAATAGAATTTGTGCCATTCAAAGTAGTTAGTTTACTACATCAATAAAGAGCTCCTCCTCATCAAGCCAACCTGCCGTGATCGTATAGAGGTTAGTACTCTGCGTTGTGGCCGCAGCAACCCCGGTTCGAATCCGGGTCACGGCAAAACTACTGACAGGGGTTCCATTTTTATTTTGATGCTTAAGGCACTCTAGGTCCTACTTCAATCTCAAACCCCTTCAACTCAACAGATCCAACATAGCTTTCTGAATGAAATTCTGTATTGAACTTGACAGGTCAGTCGACCAGCGTTTTCCTCCTTTTTTCGAAAAGTACAGGACGACAACATTTTCCATGCAACTCTTTGTCATGTCCTGTGTTCCCAACCCTGACTTATCAACAAGGGCTAGTGGCGCAATGGATAACGCGTCTGACTACGGATCAGAAGATTCTAGGTTCGACTCCTGGCTAGCTCGGATCAAACTTTAATTTCTCACTTGTCTCTGTTCAGTCACTTTCAAATTGTACTGGGTATTTGAGTCATCTCTCAAAATAATGATAGTTTAAAGCTCTGTTGCCATAAGATAAAAACGACAAAGCACCCTTATGTCACAGCTATCATTCACTCAATCTTGTTATTGGGCTTTCATTTTCATTCATTGGAAAAAATAAAAGTGTGATAACATATATCTCAAACAGGCAAAATAATAGAATTTGTGCAATTCAAAGTAGTTAGTTTACTACATCAATAAAGAGCTCCACCTCATCAAGCCAACCTGCCGTGATCGTATAGAGGTTAGTACTCTGCGTTGTGGCCGCAGCAACCCCGGTTCGAATCCGGGTCACGGCAAAACTACTGACAGGGGTTCCATTTTTATTTTGATGCTTAAGGCACTCTAGGTCCTACTTCAGTCTCAAACCCCTTCAACTCAACAGATCCAACATAGCTTTCTGAATGAATTTCTGTATTGAACTTGACAGGTCAGTCGACCAGCGTTTTCCTCCTTTTTTCGAAAAGTACAGGACGACAACATTTTCCATGCAACTCTTTGTCATGTCCTGTGTTCCCAAACCTGACTTATCAACAAGGGCTAGTGGCGCAATGGATAACGCGTCTGACTACGAATCAGAAGATTCTAGGTTCGACTCCTGGCTAGCTCGGAACAAACTTTAATTTCTCACTTGTCCAAATCTCAGTCTCTGTTCAGTCACTTTCAAATTGTACTGGGTATTTCAGTCATCTCTCAAAATAATGATAGTTTAAAGGTCTGTTGCCATAGATAAAAACGACAAAGCAACATTATGTCACAGCTATCATTCACTCAATCTTGTTATTGGGCTTTCATTTTCATTCATTGGAAAAAATAAAAGTGTGATAACATATATCTCAAACAGGCAAAATAATAGAATTTGTGCCATTCAAAGTAGTTAGTTTACTACATCAATAAAGAGCTCCTCCTCATCAAGCCAACCTGCCGTGATCGTATAGAGGTTAGTACTCTGCGTTGTGGCCGCAGCAACCCCGGTTCGAATCCGGGTCACGGCAAAACTACTGACAGGGGTTCCATTTTTATTTTGATGCTTAAGGCACTCTAGGTCCTACTTCAATCTCAAACCCCTTCAACTCAACAGATCCAACATAGCTTTCTGAATGAATTTCTGTATTGAACTTGATAGGTCAGTCGACCAGCGTTTTCCTCCTTTTTTCGAAAAGTACAGGACGACAACATTTTCCATGCAACTCTTTGTCATGTCCTGTGTTCCCAAACCTGACTTATCAACAAGGGCTAGTGGCGCAATGGATAACGCGTCTGACTACGGATCAGAAGATTCTAGGTTCGACTCCTGGCTAGCTCGGATCAAACTTTAATTTCTCACTTGTCTCTGTTCAGTCACTTTCAAATTGTACTGGGTATTTGAGTCATCTCTCAAAATAATGATAGTTTAAAGCTCTGTTGCCATAAGATAAAAACGACAAAGCACCCTTATGTCACAGCTATCATTCACTCTACTTGTTATTGGGCTTTCATTTTCATTCATTGGAAAAAATAAAAGTGTGATAACATATATCTCAAACAGGCAAAATAATAGAATTTGTGCAATTCAAAGTAGTTAGTTTACTACATCAATAAAGAGCTCCTCCTCATCAAGCCAACCTGCCGTGATCGTATAGAGGTTAGTACTCTGCGTTGTGGCCGCAGCAACCCCGGTTCGAATCCGGGTCACGGCAAAACTACTGACAGGGGTTCCATTTTTATTTTGATGCTTAAGGCACTCTAGGTCCTACTTCAGTCTCAAACCCCTTCAACTCAACAGATCCAACATAGCTTTCTGAATGAATTTCTGTATTGAACTTGACAGGTCAGTCGACCAGCGTTTTCCTCCTTTTTTCGAAAAGTACAGGACGACAACATTTTCCATGCAACTCTTTGTCATGTCCTGTGTTCCCAAACCTGACTTATCAACAAGGGCTAGTGGCGCAATGGATAACGCGTCTGACTACGGATCAGAAGATTCTAGGTTCGACTCCTGGCTAGCTCGGAACAAACTTTAATTTCTCACTTGTCCAAATCTCAGTCTCTGTTCAGTCACTTTCAAATTGTACTGGGTATTTCAGTCATCTCTCAAAATAATGATAGTTTAAAGCTCTGTTGCCATAAGATAAAAACGACAAAGCACCCTTATGTCACAGCTATCATTCACTCAATCTTGTTATTGGGCTTTCATTTTCATTCATTGGAAAAAATAAAAGTGTGATAACATATATCTCAAACAGGCAAAATAATAGAATTTGTGCAATTCAAAGTAGTTAGTTTACTACATCAATAAAGAGCTCCTCCTCATCAAGCCAACCTGCCGTGATCGTATAGAGGTTAGTACTCTGCGTTGTGGCCGCAGCAACCCCGGTTCGAATCCGGGTCACGGCAAAACTACTGACAGGGGTTCCATTTTTATTTTGATGCTTAAGGCACTCTAGGTCCTACTTCAGTCTCAAACCCCTTCAACTCAACAGATCCAACATAGCTTTCTGAATGAATTTCTGTATTGAACTTGACAGGTCAGTCGACCAGCGTTTTCCTCCTTTTTTCGAAAAGTACAGGACGACAACATTTTCCATGCAACTCTTTGTCATGTCCTGTGTTCCCAAACCTGACTTATCAACAAGGGCTAGTGGCGCAATGGATAACGCGTCTGACTACGAATCAGAAGATTCTAGGTTCGACTCCTGGCTAGCTCGGAACAAACTTTAATTTCTCACTTGTCCAAATCTCAGTCTCTGTTCAGTCACTTTCAAATTGTACTGGGTATTTCAGTCATCTCTCAAAATAATGATAGTTTAAAGGTCTGTTGCCATAGATAAAAACGACAAAGCAACATTATGTCACAGCTATCATTCACTCAATCTTGTTATTGGGCTTTCATTTTCATTCATTGGAAAAAATAAAAGTGTGATAACATATATCTCAAACAGGCAAAATAATAGAATTTGTGCCATTCAAAGTAGTTAGTTTACTACATCAATAAAGAGCTCCTCCTCATCAAGCCAACCTGCCGTGATCGTATAGAGGTTAGTACTCTGCGTTGTGGCCGCAGCAACCCCGGTTCGAATCCGGGTCACGGCAAAACTACTGACAGGGGTTCCATTTTTATTTTGATGCTTAAGGCACTCTAGGTCCTACTTCAATCTCAAACCCCTTCAACTCAACAGATCCAACATAGCTTTCTGAATGAATTTCTGTATTGAACTTGATAGGTCAGTCGACCAGCGTTTTCCTCCTTTTTTCGAAAAGTACAGGACGACAACATTTTCCATGCAACTCTTTGTCATGTCCTGTGTTCCCAAACCTGACTTATCAACAAGGGCTAGTGGCGCAATGGATAACGCGTCTGACTACGGATCAGAAGATTCTAGGTTCGACTCCTGGCTAGCTCGGATCAAACTTTAATTTCTCACTTGTCTCTGTTCAGTCACTTTCAAATTGTACTGGGTATTTGAGTCATCTCTCAAAATAATGATAGTTTAAAGCTCTGTTGCCATAAGATAAAAACGACAAAGCACCCTTATGTCACAGCTATCATTCACTCAATCTTGTTATTGGGCTTTCATTTTCATTCATTGGAAAAAATAAAAGTGTGATAACATATATCTCAAACAGGCAAAATAATAGAATTTGTGCAATTCAAAGTAGTTAGTTTACTACATCAATAAAGAGCTCCTCCTCATCAAGCCAACCTGCCGTGATCGTATAGAGGTTAGTACTCTGCGTTGTGGCCGCAGCAACCCCGGTTCGAATCCGGGTCACGGCAAAACTACTGACAGGGGTTCCATTTTTATTTTGATGCTTAAGGCACTCTAGGTCCTACTTCAGTCTCAAACCCCTTCAACTCAACAGATCCAACATAGCTTTCTGAATGAATTTCTGTATTGAACTTGACAGGTCAGTCGACCAGCGTTTTCCTCCTTTTTTCGAAAAGTACAGGACGACAACATTTTCCATGCAACTCTTTGTCATGTCCTGTGTTCCCAAACCTGACTTATCAACAAGGGCTAGTGGCGCAATGGATAACGCGTCTGACTACGGATCAGAAGATTCTAGGTTCGACTCCTGGCTAGCTCGGAACAAACTTTAATTTCTCACTTGTCCAAATCTCAGTCTCTGTTCAGTCACTTTCAAATTGTACTGGGTATTTCAGTCATCTCTCAAAATAATGATAGTTTAAAGCTCTGTTGCCATAAGATAAAAACGACAAAGCACCCTTATGTCACAGCTATCATTCACTCAATCTTGTTATTGGGCTTTCATTTTCATTCATTGGAAAAAATAAAAGTGTGATAACATATATCTCAAACAGGCAAAATAATAGAATTTGTGCAATTCAAAGTAGTTAGTTTACTACATCAATAAAGAGCTCCTCCTCATCAAGCCAACCTGCCGTGATCGTATAGAGGTTAGTACTCTGCGTTGTGGCCGCAGCAACCCCGGTTCGAATCCGGGTCACGGCAAAACTACTGACAGGGGTTCCATTTTTATTTTGATGCTTAAGGCACTCTAGGTCCTACTTCAGTCTCAAACCCCTTCAACTCAACAGATCCAACATAGCTTTCTGAATGAATTTCTGTATTGAACTTGACAGGTCAGTCGACCAGCGTTTTCCTCCTTTTTTCGAAAAGTACAGGACGACAACATTTTCCATGCAACTCTTTGTCATGTCCTGTGTTCCCAAACCTGACTTATCAACAAGGGCTAGTGGCGCAATGGATAACGCGTCTGACTACGAATCAGAAGATTCTAGGTTCGACTCCTGGCTAGCTCGGAACAAACTTTAATTTCTCACTTGTCCAAATCTCAGTCTCTGTTCAGTCACTTTCAAATTGTACTGGGTATTTCAGTCATCTCTCAAAATAATGATAGTTTAAAGGTCTGTTGCCATAGATAAAAACGACAAAGCAACATTATGTCACAGCTATCATTCACTCAATCTTGTTATTGGGCTTTCATTTTCATTCATTGGAAAAAATAAAAGTGTGATAACATATATCTCAAACAGGCAAAATAATAGAATTTGTGCCATTCAAAGTAGTTAGTTTACTACATCAATAAAGAGCTCCTCCTCATCAAGCCAACCTGCCGTGATCGTATAGAGGTTAGTACTCTGCGTTGTGGCCGCAGCAACCCCGGTTCGAATCCGGGTCACGGCAAAACTACTGACAGGGGTTCCATTTTTATTTTGATGCTTAAGGCACTCTAGGTCCTACTTCAATCTCAAACCCCTTCAACTCAACAGATCCAACATAGCTTTCTGAATGAATTTCTGTATTGAACTTGATAGGTCAGTCGACCAGCGTTTTCCTCCTTTTTTCGAAAAGTACAGGACGACAACATTTTCCATGCAACTCTTTGTCATGTCCTGTGTTCCCAAACCTGACTTATCAACAAGGGCTAGTGGCGCAATGGATAACGCGTCTGACTACGGATCAGAAGATTCTAGGTTCGACTCCTGGCTAGCTCGGATCAAACTTTAATTTCTCACTTGTCTCTGTTCAGTCACTTTCAAATTGTACTGGGTATTTGAGTCATCTCTCAAAATAATGATAGTTTAAAGCTCTGTTGCCATAAGATAAAAACGACAAAGCACCCTTATGTCACAGCTATCATTCACTCAATCTTGTTATTGGGCTTTCATTTTCATTCATTGGAAAAAATAAAAGTGTGATAACATATATCTCAAACAGGCAAAATAATAGAATTTGTGCAATTCAAAGTAGTTAGTTTACTACATCAATAAAGAGCTCCTCCTCATCAAGCCAACCTGCCGTGATCGTATAGAGGTTAGTACTCTGCGTTGTGGCCGCAGCAACCCCGGTTCGAATCCGGGTCACGGCAAAACTACTGACAGGGGTTCCATTTTTATTTTGATGCTTAAGGCACTCTAGGTCCTACTTCAGTCTCAAACCCCTTCAACTCAACAGATCCAACATAGCTTTCTGAATGAATTTCTGTATTGAACTTGACAGGTCAGTCGACCAGCGTTTTCCTCCTTTTTTCGAAAAGTACAGGACGACAACATTTTCCATGCAACTCTTTGTCATGTCCTGTGTTCCCAAACCTGACTTATCAACAAGGGCTAGTGGCGCAATGGATAACGCGTCTGACTACGGATCAGAAGATTCTAGGTTCGACTCCTGGCTAGCTCGGAACAAACTTTAATTTCTCACTTGTCCAAATCTCAGTCTCTGTTCAGTCACTTTCAAATTGTACTGGGTATTTCAGTCATCTCTCAAAATAATGATAGTTTAAAGGTCTGTTGCCATAGATAAAAACGACAAAGCAACATTATGTCACAGCTATCATTCACTCAATCTTGTTATTGGGCTTTCATTTTCATTCATTGGAAAAAATAAAAGTGTGATAACATATATCTCAAACAGGCAAAATAATAGAATTTGTGCCATTCAAAGTAGTTAGTTTACTACATCAATAAAGAGCTCCTCCTCATCAAGCCAACCTGCCGTGATCGTATAGAGGTTAGTACTCTGCGTTGTGGCCGCAGCAACCCCGGTTCGAATCCGGGTCACGGCAAAACTACTGACAGGGGTTCCATTTTTATTTTGATGCTTAAGGCACTCTAGGTCCTACTTCAATCTCAAACCCCTTCAACTCAACAGATCCAACATAGCTTTCTGAATGAATTTCTGTATTGAACTTGACAGGTCAGTCGACCAGCGGTTTCCTCCTTTTTTCGAAAAGTACAGGACGACAACATTTTCCATGCAACTCTTTGTCATGTCCTGTGTTCCCAACCCTGACTTATCAACAAGGGCTAGTGGCGCAATGGATAACGCGTCTGACTACGGATCAGAAGATTCTAGGTTCGACTCCTGGCTAGCTCGGAACAAACTTTAATTTCTCACTTGTCCAAATCTCAGTCTCTGTTCAGTCACTTTCAAATTGTACTGGGTATTTCAGTCATCTCTCAAAATAATGATAGTTTAAAGGTCTGTTGCCATAAGATAAAAACGACAAAGCAACATTATGTCACAGCTATCATTCACTCAATCTTGTTATTGGGCTTTCATATTCATTCATTGGAAAAAATAAAAGTGTGATAACATATATCTCAAACAGGCAAAATAATAGAATTTGTGCAATTCAAAGTAGTTATTTACTACATCAATAAAGAGCTCCTCCTCATCAAGCCAACCTGCCGTGATCGTATAGAGGTTAGTACTCTGCGTTGTGGCCGCAGCAACCCCGGTTCGAATCCGGGTCACGGCAAAACTACTGACAGGGGTTCCATTTTTATTTTGATGCTTAAGGCACTCTAGGTCCTACTTCAGTCTCAAACCCCTTCAACTCAACAGATCCAACATAGCTTTCTGAATGAATTTCTGTATTGAACTTGACAGGTCAGTCGACAAGCGTTTTCCACCTTTTTTCGAAAAGTACAGGACGACAACATTTTCCATGCAACTCTTTGTCATGTCCTGTGTTCCCAAACCTTACTTATCAACAAGGGCTAGTGGCGCAATGGATAACGCGTCTGACTACGGATCAGAAGATTCTAGGTTCAACTCCTGGCTAGCTCGGAACAAACTTTAATTTCTCACTTGTCCAAATCTCAGTCTCTGTTCAGTCACTTTCAAATTGTACTGGGTATTTCAGTCATCTCTCAAAATAATGATAGTTTAAAGGTCTGTTGCCATAAGATAAAAACGACAAAGCAACATTATGTCACAGCTATCATTCACTCAATCTTGTTATTGGGCTTTCATTTTCATTCATTGGAAAAAATAAAAGTGTGATAACATATATCTCAAACAGGCAAAATAATAGAATTTGTGCAATTCAAAGTAGTTATTTACTACATCAATAAAGAGCTCCTCCTGATCAAGCCAACCTGCCGTGATCGTATAGAGGTTAGTACTCTGCGTTGTGGCCGCAGCAACCCCGGTTCGAATCCGGGTCACGGCAAAACTACTGACAGGGGTTCCATTTTTATTTTGATGCTTAAGGCACTCTAGGTCCTACTTCAATCTCAAACCCCTTCAACTCAACAGATCCAACATAGCTTTCTGAATGAATTTCTGTATTGAACTTGATAGGTCAGTCGACCAGCGTTTTCCTCCTTTTTTCGAAAAGTACAGGACGACAACATTTTCCATGCAACTCTTTGTCATGTCCTGTGTTCCTAAACCTGACTTATCAACAAGGGCTAGTGGCGCAATGGATAACGCGTCTGACTACGGATCAGAAGATTCTAGGTTCGACTCCTGGCTAGCTCGGAACAAGCTTTAATTTCTCACTTGTCCAAATCTCAGTCTCTGTTCAGTCACTTTCAAATTGTACTGGGTATTTCAGTCATCTCTCAAAATAATGATAGTTTAAAGGTCTGTTGCCATGAGATAAAAACGACAAAATAACATTATGTCACAACTATCATTCACTCAATCTTGTTATTGGGCTTTCATTTTCATTCATTGGAAAAAATAAAAGTGTGATAACATATATCTCAAACAGGCAAAATAATAGAATTTGTGCATTTCAAAGTAGTTAGTTTACTACATCAATAAAGAGCTCCTCCTCATCAAGCCAACCTGCCGTGATCGTATAGAGGTTAGTACTCTGCGTTGTGGCCGCAGCAACCCCGATTCGAATCCGGGTCACGGCAAAACTACTGACAGGGGTTCCATTTTTATTTTGATGCTTAAGGCACTCTAGGTCCTACTTCAGTCTCAAACCCCTTCAACTCAACAGATCCAACATAGCTTTCTGAATGAATTTCTGTATTGAACTTGACAGGTCAGTCGACCAGCGTTTTCCTCCTTTTTTCGAAAAGTACAGGACGACAACATTTTCCATGCAACTCTTTGTCATGTCCTGTGTTCCCAAACCTGATTTATCAAGAAGGGCTAGTGGCGCAATGGATAACGCGTCTGACTACGGATCAGAAGATTCTAGGTTCGACTCCTGGCTAGCTCGGAACAAACTTTAATTTCTCACTTGTCCAAATCTCAGTCTCTGTTCTGTCACTTTCAAATTGTACTGGGTATTTCAGTCATCTCTCAAAATAATGATAGTTTAAACGTCTGTTGCCATAAGATAAAAACGACAAAGCACCCTTATGTCACAGCTATCATTCACTCAATCTTGTTATTGGGCTTTCATTTTCATTCATTGGAAAAAAATAAAAGTGTGATAACATATATCTCAAGGCAAAATAATAGAATTTGTGCAATTCAAAGTAGTTAGTTTACTACATCAATAAAGAGCTCCTCCTGATCAAGCCAACCTGCCGTGATCGTATAGAGGTTAGTACTCTGCGTTGTGGCCGCAGCAACCCCGGTTCGAATCCGGGTCACGGCAAAACTACTGACAGGGGTTCCATTTTTTTATTTTGATGCTAAAGGCACTCTGGGTCCTACTTCAGTCTCAAACCCCTTCAACTCAACAGATGAGTCACTTTCAAATTGTACTGGGTATTTGAGTCATCTCTCAAAATAATGATAGTTTAAAGGTCTGTTGCCATAAGATAAAAACGACAAAGCACCCTTATGTCACAGCTATCATTCACTCAATCTTGTTATTGGGCTTTCATTTTCATTCATTGGAAAAAATAAAAGTGTGATAACATATATCTCAAACAGGCAAAATAATAGAATTTGTGCAATTCAAAGTAGTTAGTTTACTACATGAATAAAGAGCTCCTCCTCATCAAGCCAACCTGCCGTGTTCGTATATAGAGGTTAGTACTCTGCGTTGTGGCCGCAGCAACCCCGGTTCGAATCCGGGTCACGGCAAAACTACTGACAGGGGTTCCATTTTTATTTTGATGCTTAAGGCACTCTAGGTCCTACTTCAGTCTCAAACCCCTTCAACTCAACAGATCCAACATAGCTTTCTGAATGAATTTCTGTATTGAACTTGACAGGTCAGTCGACCAGCGTTTTCCTCCTTTTTTCGAAAAGTACAGGACGACAACATTTTCCATGCAACTCTTTGTCATGTCCTGTGTTCCCAAACCTTACTTATCAACAAGGGCTAGTGGCGCAATGGATAACGCGTCTGACTACGGATCAGAAGATTCTAGGTTCAACTCCTGGCTAGCTCGGAACAAACTTTAATTTCTCACTTGTCCAAATCTCAGTCTCTGTTCAGTCACTTTCAAATTGTACTGGGTATTTCAGTCATCTCTCAAAATAATGATAGTTTAAAGGTCTGTTGCCATAAGATAAAAACGACAAAGCAACATTATGTCACAGCTATCATTCACTCAATCTTGTTATTGGGCTTTCATTTTCATTCATTGGAAAAAATAAAAGTGTGATAACATATATCTCAAACAGGCAAAATAATAGAATTTGTGCAATTCAAAGTAGTTATTTACTACATCAATAAAGAGCTCCTCCTGATCAAGCAAACCTGCCGTGATCGTATAGAGGTTAGTACTCTGCGTTGTGGCCGCAGCAACCCCGGTTCGAATCCGGGTCACGGCAAAACTACTGACAGGGGTTCCATTTTTATTTTGATGCTTAAGGCACTCTAGGTCCTACTTCAATCTCAAACCCCTTCAACTCAACAGATCCAACATAGCTTTCTGAATGAATTTCTGTATTGAACTTGATAGGTCAGTCGACCAGCGTTTTCCTCCTTTTTTCGAAAAGTACAGGACGACAACATTTTCCATGCAACTCTTTGTCATGTCCTGTGTTCCTAAACCTGACTTATCAACAAGGGCTAGTGGCGCAATGGATAACGCGTCTGACTACGGATCAGAAGATTCTAGGTTCGACTCCTGGCTAGCTCGGAACAAGCTTTAATTTCTCACTTGTCCAAATCTCAGTCTCTGTTCAGTCACTTTCAAATTGTACTGGGTATTTCAGTCATCTCTCAAAATAATGATAGTTTAAAGGTCTGTTGCCATGAGATAAAAACGACAAAATAACATTATGTCACAACTATCATTCACTCAATCTTGTTATTGGGCTTTCATTTTCATTCATTGGAAAAAATAAAAGTGTGATAACATATATCTCAAACAGGCAAAATAATAGAATTTGTGCATTTCAAAGTAGTTAGTTTACTACATCAATAAAGAGCTCCTCCTCATCAAGCCAACCTGCCGTGATCGTATAGAGGTTAGTACTCTGCGTTGTGGCCGCAGCAACCCCGATTCGAATCCGGGTCACGGCAAAACTACTGACAGGGGTTCCATTTTTATTTTGATGCTTAAGGCACTCTAGGTCCTACTTCAGTCTCAAACCCCTTCAACTCAACAGATCCAACATAGCTTTCTGAATGAATTTCTGTATTGAACTTGACAGGTCAGTCGACCAGCGTTTTCCTCCTTTTTTCGAAAAGTACAGGACGACAACATTTTCCATGCAACTCTTTGTCATGTCCTGTGTTCCCAAACCTGATTTATCAAGAAGGGCTAGTGGCGCAATGGATAACGCGTCTGACTACGGATCAGAAGATTCTAGGTTCGACTCCTGGCTAGCTCGGAACAAACTTTAATTTCTCATTTGTCCAAATCTCAGTCTCTGTTCTGTCACTTTCAAATTGTACTGGGTATTTCAGTCATCTCTCAAAATAATGATAGTTTAAACGTCTGTTGCCATAAGATAAAAACGACAAAGCACCCTTATGTCACAGCTATCATTCACTCAATCTTGTTATTGGGCTTTCATTTTCATTCATTGGAAAAAAATAAAAGTGTGATAACATATATCTCAAGGCAAAATAATAGAATTTGTGCAATTCAAAGTAGTTAGTTTACTACATCAATAAAGAGCTCCTCCTGATCAAGCCAACCTGCCGTGATCGTATAGAGGTTAGTACTCTGCGTTGTGGCCGCAGCAACCCCGGTTCGAATCCGGGTCACGGCAAAACTACTGACAGGGGTTCCATTTTTTTATTTTGATGCTAAAGGCACTCTGGGTCCTACTTCAGTCTCAAACCCCTTCAACTCAACAGATGAGTCACTTTCAAATTGTACTGGGTATTTGAGTCATCTCTCAAAATAATGATAGTTTAAAGGTCTGTTGCCATAAGATAAAAACGACAAAGCACCCTTATGTCACAGCTATCATTCACTCAATCTTGTTATTGGGCTTTCATTTTCATTCATTGGAAAAAATAAAAGTGTGATAACATATATCTCAAACAGGCAAAATAATAGAATTTGTGCAATTCAAAGTAGTTAGTTTACTACATGAATAAAGAGCTCCTCCTCATCAAGCCAACCTGCCGTGTTCGTATATAGAGGTTAGTACTCTGCGTTGTGGCCGCAGCAACCCCGGTTCGAATCCGGGTCACGGCAAAACTACTGACAGGGGTTCCATTTTTATTTTGATGCTTAAGGCACTCTAGGTCCTACTTCAGTCTCAAACCCCTTCAACTCAACAGATCCAACATAGCTTTCTGAATGAATTTCTGTATTGAACTTGACAGGTCAGTCGACCAGCGTTTTCCTCCTTTTTTCGAAAAGTACAGGACGACAACGTTTTCCATGCAACTCTTTGTCATGTCCTGTGTTCCCAAACCTGTCTTATCAACAAGGGCTAGTGGCGCAATGGATAACGCGTCTGACTACGGATCAGAAGATTCTAGGTTCGACTCCTGGCTAGCTCGGAACAAACTTTAATTTCTCACTTGTCCAAATCTCAGTCTCTGTTCAGTCACTTTCAAATTGTACTGGGTATTTCAGTCATCTCTCAAAATAATGATAGTTTAAACGTCTGTTGCCATAAGATAAAAACGACAAAGCACCCTTATGTCACAGCTATCATTCACTCAATCTTGTTATTGGGCTTTCATTTTCATTCATTGGAAAAAAATAAAAGTGTGATAACATATATCTCAAGGCAAAATAATAGAATTTGTGCAATTCAAAGTAGTTAGTTTACTACATCAATAAAGAGCTCCTCCTGATCAAGCCAACCTGCCGTGATCGTTTAGAGGTTAGTACTCTGCGTTGTGGCCGCAGCAACCCCGGTTCGAATCCGGGTCACGGCAAAACTACTGACAGGGGTTCCATTTTTATTTTGATGCTAAAGGCACTCTGGGTCCTACTTCAGTCTCAAACCCCTTCAACTCAACAGATGAGTCACTTTCAAATTGTACTGGGTATTTGAGTCATCTCTCAAAATAATGATAGTTTAAAGGTCTGTTGCCATAAGATAAAAACGACAAAGCACCCTTATGTCACAGCTATCATTCACTCAATCTTGTTATTGGGCTTTCATTTTCATTCATTGGAAAAAATAAAAGTGTGATAACATATATCTCAAACAGGCAAAATAATAGAATTTGTGCAATTCAAAGTAGTTAGTTTACTACATCAATAAAGAGCTCCTCCTCATCAAGCCAACCTGCCGTGATCGTATAGAGGTTAGTACTCTGCGTTGTGGCCGCAGCAACCCCGGTTCGAATCTGGGTCACGGCAAAACTACTGACAGGGGTTCCATTTTTATTTTGATGCTTAAGGCACTCTAGGTCCTACTTCAGTCTCAAACCCCTTCAACTCAACAGATCCAACATAGCTTTCTGAATGAATTCCTGTATTGAACTTGACAGGTCAGTCGACCAGCGTTTTCCTCCTTTTTTCGAAAAGTACAGGACGACAACATTTTCCATGCAACTCTTTGTCATGTCCTGTGTTCCCAAACCTGACTTATCAACAAGGGCTAGTGGCGCAATGGATAACGCGTCTGACTACGGATCAGAAGATTCTAGGTTCGACTCCTGGCTAGCTCGGAACAAACTTTAATTTCTCACTTGTCCAAATCTCAGTCTCTGTTCAGTCACTTTCAAATTGTACTGGGTATATGAGTCATCTCTCAAAATAATGATAGTTTAAAGGTCTGTTGCCATAAGATAAAAACGACAAAGCACCCTTATGTCACAGCTATCATTCACTCAATCTTGTTATTGGGCTTTCATTTTCATTCATTGGAAAATAAAAGTGTGATAACATATATCTCAAACAGGCAAAATAATAGAATTTGTGCAATTCAAAGTAGTTAGTTTACTAACTTTGAACAAACCTTAATTTCTCACTTGTCTAAATCACTGTCTCTATACAGTCACTTTCAAATTGTACTGGGTATTTGAGTCACCTCTCCAAATGATAGTTTAAAGGTCTTTTGCCATAAGATAAAAATGACAAAGAACCCTTATGTCACAGCTATCATTCACTCAATCTTGTTCTTGGGCTCTCTTCCTACTCCTACAAACTTTAATTTGTCAATTTTCACAATCTCTGTCTCAACTCAGTCACTTTAAAAATTTTACTTTTCCATTTCTGTTACAGCTTTCATTAAACCAATGTTGTTCTTTGCCATTCTTGCCACACTCATCTTGTTTCCCCAGACAAACTTTGTCTTTGAATCTAATGGCCAATCACCATCTGCTTAAAACCAGTGTTTGTGTGTGTATCTTTGCTTGTGTATGTCTGTGATTACTGTTACCTGAAGTAGTGCCATGCTGTCATCAGTGTTGCCTCTCTTTGCTTCCAGCTTTGCAGCTTCGACCATCAAAAGGGCTTGATTTTCAGTGTCTCCCCATTGAGCACATTCATTAAGACCCTCATTTAACAGCCGAGCTGCCTCCTCATTCACGTTCTTACCTTAAAAAACACAAGCACACATTACATTACATTGCATGTTTTTTTAGCTGACGCTTTTATCAAAAGCGAATTATAATTGGTGCATTCAACATCTAGAAATATTTGTATGCACATATACCTGCAAAAAAACACACAGAGGTTAAATATACTTCATTATTCTTTCAGAAAACTATATGGGCATAATATACCAAGCCTTCTTATGTCATATAATTCAAAGGAGCATTGTAAAGAAATCTTCCACATGTGCATCTCATACTACATTGTGCACCAGGGAAAATTTATCATTTGTTTTGATATTTGAGATGTTTATTACATTGGTCATACTATTGTAGCCCCAAATATATCCCTGAGAAAAAAATGAAAGAGCAAAACAGCACGTGACCAGACCTGAAAAAAGGGTTGCAGTGCCACAGCTTTGTGCAGTGAGGCTGCAGACAAGAGCCAGGCGGCAACGCAGCCACAGAG
Organism: Platichthys flesus; assembly: GCF_949316205.1. Taxonomy (NCBI): domain Eukaryota; kingdom Metazoa; phylum Chordata; class Actinopteri; order Pleuronectiformes; family Pleuronectidae; genus Platichthys; species Platichthys flesus. The sequence continues at coordinate 11,780,206 of NC_084959.1, read as the reverse complement.
AAACTCCTATTTTCTCACTAGCCTCTATTGTTCTTGGACAGTCTCCTTGCAGGGTATTTGACACACTGCAATCTTTAATCCCCTGTAGACAGGAATATAACACACAAGTAAAAACACACAAACCATGTGCATATTAGAAAAAAGAGTCTTACTTAGAAAAAACCACTTTTACAGTATGTTGGTGTTGTCAGTAGTTTCACTTCATGTGGGTCTGATGGTTGTAATGTTAAACATTCTACCTGTTCACTTCCAGTCCTGGGATGTGGGAGCTGAGGCTCTGCATTTTTAGAGTCAAATATGGATCTTCCAGGAGATGTTTGCAGCAATGCCAAGGATGACATTGCCATCTGAGAACTGAAGGAAGATGTTACAATTATTAAGATAGTCAGGAAATACAAACACAAACACACGCAAAGATTACATACAGAATTCCAATGTACCTTAGTTCAACATGTCCTTGCTGCAGGTAGTGGTTAGCTTTCAGAAGATTAGTCTCTATTGCCAGTTCCAGGTTCTCTGTTTCACTACGGCCCTGTGCTGTGAGCTGCTGTGATATGGACTGCAACAAGGAGGATACTCCTTCTAACAAAAGGAACTGAAACAGATGATATTATATATAAGCAAGAGTTACACAAAAATAGGTTGGAGTCAATGCAATACATAAAATAGTTTAATGCAGAAATTCGAGGTTGCAAACATCTGATCTAATGAAATATCCCCACCTTCATGCTTACTGGAGTGAGCATCTTATCTGTATCAAGATCCAGCACTTTAGTCTCTTCCGTCTTCGGACAGTGGCTCTCAGCGTCTCCACTCTCACTGCTTTTTGAGTTAATTGAAATACTTGTTCCACTGGCACAAGTTTCGCTTTCAGCAGTATCTGAAAGAAATTCCCAATACATTCATACAAACTTGTATCCAAAGTGAATCCTTTAGAATTAAATCCAATGGGTTGTATTTAAAGTTAATGTGAATGCTTTAGTTCACAATTACAGCAAAATATAATATAAGTTATGAATATAATGCAATAGTTAGTCAGGCCAATATGCAGATGTGACTGACTCTCATTTTGAATTATGAAACTAAAGTTAATTGAAACTGACCGACTGAATAAACAAACACGAAGATACATTTCTCTATATTTTAAGTGTATCAAGGCATGTTTATCTCAATAAGACATAGATCTTTCTCACAGACCTGAGACAGACGGCCCAGGTACGGTGTTAGTGAGAGCCAGGACTAGTTGAACTCGAGCCAGGTTGAATCGCAGGCATAATGTGGATCCATACAATTTTCGGACCACTGGTGCACAATGGCTGTTCATTAGTTCTTCCAAAGCCTAACCACAAAGCACATTCATAAAATCAAAAAGTAAGCAAGTTTAGAAAGCATCCTTTGGGGAAAAAATGTCTTGATTTTTAATTTATGAAACGGTGCCACGGACACAGAGATGACTTCAAATTAGAATACAAACAAAATATTTTCTTCAGAAACCTAAAGCAATCTGATATAGAACGTACCTCAGCATTTTCCATTACAGACTTGTTGCTGTAGAATGTCTTCATAGGCTGCAGAATAATCACCACATTTAGAACTATGTAGATGGTGACATGTATAAACAAACTTATGTTTTTCTAAAGTCAAACTGACAGAGTTTCTGAAATCACAAGTACTTGGTTGTCCAATGGACAACACACAAAAATTCCCTAAAAGAGTCAAATTCATTGCATTGATTATTTTACTAAAAGTCTAAAGATGTGCAAACAACAGTGAGATGCTACACCTTTCCATACCAGTTAACAAAGGCTACGAGGGAAAAACAGGGAACATGTGTGTGTGAACTCATACTTGGTGATCCTCATCTTTGGCAATGTGGCGTCCATCAGGCAGAAGGATGCCTATTCCCTGTGTAAGCTGTCCGGCCTCTTTTACAGCTTCAGTGTAAAGACATAGTTCAGTCAGGGCATGTATCTGCAGAAAACACCCATCCAGATTAAAAACTCAGTTAGGACCATAACAAGAAAAACATTAACATGTGCGTATAGAAGACAGCACAAAATGTCTAACCTTGAGTATTTTGCCCTCAACAAAACGTTGGACATCTCTGCAAACGGTCCCCACAAAATGTAGGTAAATTGCAAGCATGGGCAATAGCTGAAATTACAAACATAATTAAACACTAAGTAATAACGTATCCTGAGTATTTCAGTTCAAAATGAGGAGAGATAGACAGTGTTTATTTGCATACCGTCATCCAGTAGCCTGTGGTGAAAAGCCAGTGGCAGACAAAGTTAAGGCTGGTTACAGTGGTAGCAAGGTGAACTCTGTGAGGTTCAGAGAAAAGGTCAACCCCAGGGAGCAGTTCATCTCTGATGCTGTAGGAGGCATACAGGAGGTCATCTTGGGGTTGGGTCAGGGAGCAGCACAGCACACACTTAGGAAGCATCAAACACACAGGCATTTTAGAATAAGTGCAGATGCAGACAGTTATTGAAGCAAAAACAACTCCTTTCCCCTTTCCTTAAAGGAATAATCTGCTATTCAAATTTACTTTTTTGGCAAATTCAGCAAATATTTCGTCACAGTCACTTGCTGTCCGCTCTGTGTATGCATGTGCATTAGTAACAGTGGCTACAGGTGGTTAACTCTAAAACTAGGAGACATTAGTTACAATGCATGCTGTACTGTTATTTGCTCTACAATATGGTATTTGTTCGTGCATCATTGAGGTGTTTGTGAGGAGATGGATCAATATCCGAAGTATTACCTTGAAGAGGTGAGCTGAAATAAGACAGTATTTGGTTCGCTGGCGGATATCAGAGGTCAAGATATGCCTGTGGATCAAAGCACAAGCCTCATAAGCAAGTACATTTAGGCATGTTTATAATGAACATAAGAGCCTATCAAATCAAAAATATAAATTTACTGAGACTTACTGAGCAATCTTAGCAGTGAGCGCAGCAGCCTGTAGACATCCCCAGATGCCAGCCTGTTTCAGGGTTTCTTGCAGGGAGCAACCCCCAAACGACAAACCATCCCATTTCTCTACTGCCCCTGAGCTTTGCAAGGCACAATCTACAGCTTTACTCCAGGACAAGTGTGCTGCCCTGGAGATGAAACAAAGACAGGAATTCATTTATTAGAAAAATCATGAAAAGCTCAAAATGTTTGCTATATAATTGCAGAAGAATGCATACAATTCAAGGCACACATACACACTCTGGGGGGGTGGGGGTGGTAAAACAGATTTCTAACCGTATGTTTCCATTGTAGAAATGTATGTTTCCCATTTCATGCAGCGCCTGAATTCTGAGGGAGTCTTGACTGTTGGCCTGGAGATACTCTGAAGACAAGTTGGATGGTATGGAAAGAAAAGTAAGACCTTTTTGACCTTGAGAGCCTGACACACATTTATCCAGATATACCATATTATTATCAGATCATACACATTTTAAAGTACCAGGGTGTTGTTCATACAACACAGTCGGTTCTCAGCTATCAATACAATTCGCCTCCACATAATTCTGTGTCCAGTGACCAGCTATGATTGGTACATCATTACTGTTTGCAAAGACCAAATGCAATGCTGTTTATAGCCAATGATGACATATGAGTATATTCTCGTGACCTAGGTAGTCCTTCATTGTGGCCCAGGACACATTTGTGTTCACACATTCAGAAAATTGTTGCCACATGTGGCCCAGACCGCCTCTGGATGTGGTCTGAGTGATTGGCTCTCAAATGCAACCTCAATACCTCAATCCATTTCTGGTGCATTCACATTTATACCTGGACCTGTCCACTTGTGATTGCATCACCCAAGACCTAAGTTATTGAAAGGTCTGAACAGGGCCTTACTAATGGAAGAGGAGTATGCAGCAGTGACAGTTGGCAAGTGATCAGCGCTGATAGGGAGGCCGTAGAGAGCATCTGGATTACTGTAGTTCTCCTCTGTCAATTCACAGGGTTGGATACTTGGAGTGGGCATGACATTGGGATTGAAATCCACCTGGTTTTCAGAATGACCCTGCAGCTGTGATGCAAAGCCTGGGAAGAAATGATGAGGGGTAAGAAACAGATGTCGTATGAGTTTGTGTCCACTCAATCAGAACTGAACTCACAGGATTGTGTATTTGCCAGAAGCCTCATCAGTAAGGAGCGACTGCGCTGAAAGACGCGAAGACAATCTGGTCTTCTCTCAAAAGCCTGATGGTAACAGCTCAGTGTGTCTTCTATATCCAGTGGAACACACACCAGGGACATGGAGCTCTGCATTTCTGCATCTTAGATATAAAACATATATGCATGAAAACAATGTTTTGTTTAATCACTGCACCTCACCCTTCCACCGTTTCTGCTATTTTGTCAAATTTGAAGCATTTCAATTATATAGCATGCTGAATTGTTTAAGACACGTAACTGTTTGTGTGAGTAAAATATGCTGAAATGACATGAAGATGGATGTTCAAACCTTTAAGCTCAACTGCCTCTTGACGAGATGTGTTTGCGGGTTCTGAATTTATGTTACTGGGCGGTTGCTGTGCATGGTGAGGAGTCCACCCACAGAGAAGCTGGCAGCCTACATAGCTCCTGTAAGTCACCTGAAATATAATTCAGAAAGCACCACACTAGTTACTATACTGTCATCATGACAAATCCACATAATGTGAGAATATTTTAAGATTCTATGATACTAAATTACCCTTTTACTTTAGTTTTAGAGTTTTTCTGCATGTATTTATGGTATTTTAGAACAAAGGACAACTTGTATGTTTGAAGGTCTACCGCACTAATTAAAATTAGCAACCACCAGCGGATGTAAGGAGCATATCAGTTGTGTATCTATTTTATCTTACAAGGTAATCAATCAATGTAATACCATTCTGTTTTTATCATAGAGTTTTATTTGGTTTGATTCCCAATGGTATCATACGGAGCTTGAACATGTTTTTGTGTGTGATGTGTACTACCTCCTTTCCAGTGACCTTCTGTGTCCTGGCATGATGTGGTTGTGGAGCTTCAGGTCCTCCAAAACAGCTGATCCTTTTAAGCAGCCTTCTCTGAGCATGAACGAGCAAAGGAGTTGTGATCGTCACATAGCGTTCCCTGAAACACATGCATATTCACATATAGTCATGTTCAGACAAAATTACATTGTATTACGCACATTTCCTGACGACCTAGCGTTTACGGAACTTAATCTTTGTCCCCAAAATGTAAGTCGAGTCCCAACAGTGTAACTGTTTAACAGATTCATGTCCACTCAACATAAAACCATGGGCATATACTCTCGGATTGACTCATTATAACGGAATTATAACTGTTTCTCAATACTATAACCTCTCTGTCTATAATTGTCGCTATACGAACCAATTAATAATCAAATTTTTCTGTAATCTGTAATCTATGTGTTTTACAAATAAGAGATCTGTATTATTTACCGTGTGTATGAGTTGAAAAGTAAGGCAAAATGGGCCAGGCTTTCCCATTTGCCACAATCATGGAGCCGCTCCAGAGTGTGCAACACCAAGGTGCAGACCCAACGCAGGTCCACATGGGTGCTGTCATCCATTGTGGCAGAGAAGTGATGGCTGGACTTGAGTTCCTCCTCAGTCAAGTCACTGTCATACAAACTCCACAGCTGGTAGAGAAAAAGATGAAGATTAAAAACCAAAGTCACAAACAGGACAGTGTTCCCTTGATAAGATGCACATTGACGCAGCAAATGAAATCTAGAGGTTTTGCTCTTTGTTTTTATACATAAGAAAGTTGTGAGTTTTTAAACAAGTAGCTAGATGTGTGTATAAATAGCAGCATGGGATACACACCCCTAGGCTGTTCAGCATGTCCATGATTAAGTCAGTAGCCAGTGACAGTAGCTGGGTGATGGTGGTATGCAGCTGTTCTGCTGTTAAAGGGGAGTCAGGTTCAAGGTGCGAAGCTGTCTGAGCTAGGGAAGCTATTCTGCAGCTTTGGTCCCAAACAGTATGACACACATGCTGCAGAGTGGTCCAGTGGCTGCCACGATGCGCCAACACCTGCAAAACAACAAATGCAAAATCCAGTCTTGAGTTACAACGTATTGTGAAATGTATTCAACTGTGAATGTATGTGTGTGTGTATGTGTTAACAGCACCATGGCCCTTTTGAGATGTAAAGCAGATTTGCTAATTGAGTCCAGCATCATGGAAGCAGTGCGTCTTTTCCTCTCAATCTGCTGTTCTGCAGTTTTAGAGGAGGTCTCTTGCTCCTCACAGTTCTCCTCTTTGGCAATTGTATCAACTCTAACAGCTGAAAGATATGACAGGGACAAGTGATGATCTCAGTACATTTTGTTTTTTCTTCCAATTTTCTAGCGTGCCATTTTTCTCACCCTCGTCTTTCTCTGTGCGAGCAGCCGCATGGACCCGCACAACAGGATGCGATGAGTCTCTCTCTGAGACGATCCCATATTCAGTAAACGGTTGTTGCTGTGAGTTCCTCCGCAGCAGGACACCAGAGTAGGCCAGAGAGAAATACAGCGGATTTAACTGACTGAACCTAAGCAAAGCACAAACAGCACACAATATTAAAGCCATACAAACATGAGTATACAATATATACATAATAATTTCGGTTGTTTATGCACTAAGTATTAACAATATTGGCTACAAATTAAAAAATACGACTTCAGATAACAAAAGCAACATCTTCCAGTCCTGCTTAGCAGCAATGAGCAACAGAATCTCTGTTGACAAATAATTGTGGGAACCACTTGGGCCAGTTCATGCAACTGACGAAGCTGATGAGGAATTACCAGAAAAACACAGAAATAGTGAAGTGTAGTAGCTGCTATATTTTGTGTAAACCTTTGTTGCAGGGTGCTTCCATGCAGCTGATCCAGGCCCTGATAAAACAGAGCCAGATGTGCCTTTGCCATGCTGTAGTTAATATGTGACCTCCACACTCTCTCCTCACAGTACAGGTTCCTCAGCTTAAGCTGCTTCCTGCGGCGTTGTACCAGAGACGACATTGTTGTTAGCAGGTTCTCCACAGACTGTAACTCCCTACACAGATGTACAAAAAGGGTGATGAAAATGCAGTTACATGAACCCACACATACAGTTACAATAACACAAAGCCACAGACACACAAATATACACACACACAGTACCTGTTAGTTATGACTCTTTGAAACATGCTGTGTAGCTTTTTCTGCTTTAATTTATTTCTTGTGTCATCTTTAGTTGTGCTCTTTATCTGTTTCAAAAAGCAGGGCAAAGTATTTCTCGCAAGTTTTATAATAAAACAACACAACAAACAGCCAAACAGACAAAAATGTCCTTCTGTACCTATATGTACATATATATGTGCAAATGCGTATTTTTACCTGGGGAGATTCATTTCCTTTTGGAACCTGATCACTTTTATGGTGACCATTTCCTTCCAAAGCTTCCAAAATCACTTTGTCACGTCTGAGAAGGAGGGAACCATTCACAAACTGTATTATTAGCAAAACACCAAATATCCTAAGCTCAATAACTTACTGCAGAATCTAAAGCAGGGAGTTGTATGTTGAACATTTACCTGGCAAGGTATTCAAATATGCTTTGCCCCCATTTTAATACAAGGTCTGGGCAGCCTTCTTTCAGGGTTCTCTGTAGCAGTAACGCTGCATACTCAGGGAAGTACGCCTTGCGTCTGACCCTCATCACTGTCGAGGAATCACACAAACAGAAACATGTGTATTAACAACATTCATTATTTATTTAAAGAGATATGTATGCACACATGTGATGACATGGTACTTACCATTCTCATAGGCATCTCTTAATGGGTTATAGAAGATCACCTCGTAGAAAATGGTGGGATCCTCAGAGCTTGTCAGTGGGCTTGAAATCTCTACAGAAAAAACACTATTTTGATCACGACACATTATCAGCAAGCATATGTTATAGATTTAATATCATTCAATAGTAACTAATATAGAAATAATTTACAATATAGAAATATATATTATAGATATACAGTATATCTTTAATATATACGTATATTTAAAATAAAAGAGCGTACCATATTATTTAGTTTCCCAAAGCTTTGAAATAGAATAATGTTTACACGTTTTCAACAAATACAGCTTTAATTACAAAAAAATGAATTAGTTTAAGTCAGCGACTGCAAACTTCTCGCTATGCACAGCAGGATCTCTTCCACATTGTCACATTTAAAACAAAAATGAATTACTGCACTACTCATGTGTGTCTGTGTGTTACCATTGTCTGTGCTGGTAACTGCTTGAGACGGGATTCTTTTCTGGTTCTTTACATGTAGTGCCTTTAACTGAAGACTTGACTTTCTTTCAAACTTGACTGTAGCACGATCTCCTCTCCTGATCTGCAGCTGTACATCATAAACCTCCTTGAGCAGCCTGCGACCACTGTCTATCATGGAACCGGCCATGGGAGGCTCCCTGAGAGCACGACATGCCTTTTCAGGAAGGATGCAGAAAGATAAATTATTTTGTGCAAAGCTCCCAGTATAATATCAAAAGTCACTGTCGATGAGATGGAAATGTAAATCAAGTAAGTACTGGTAATACTGGTAAAAATTGATTGATTGATTGATTGATTGAATTTGAAAGAGTGGCTTAATGCAGAGCAAGAGTTATGTTGACTGATTAAACTGTTTATAAATGAGAAAGTGCTTCAATGGAATGGATTTTTTTATCATGATCATGACCAGATTCAGCAGTGACGAATAACATGTTTAAGGCCAAAGGAACTATTATTTTAACACAATGTCATAAATAGAATAAATAACAAATATCTATACACATGCAAAACACACCTTTGAAAGATAGTAGGTAATGCAGGCTATCATGTGCATTAGTGCCTCTGAGATGTTTCTTGTCCATTTCTGCTTGAGACGATCTGAATTCTCCAAAACTATCAAGCATTTTTTCAGCACCTGAACATCAGAACACAGATACAGGCATCAACACATATAGTTGTGAATTATTTGTAATTTGTTATATGTAGATTATAAACACAGTATGGATGTAGTTTTTGCATACTTGTACGACAGGTTTGCAAGGAATCTGATGGAAGATTAGAGGTGCCAAAAGGCCATAGCAGCTTACTACAGCTTGCACGGCAGCAAGCCCGTCTTCCAGATACATTGCTATGTCCATCGCCACCAGCACTCGCTCACACTCTGCCAGTCTGACCTCCTGCGTATACACGTAAGCACATACCACTTATGTACAGCATGTTATTGAAGTTCTCCTTATTCACATCAACACAGGGTACAACAGTATAATGCCGGTATCAACAATAACTTTGAAACTATCTCTTAAATGTTTTGCTGATTAAATCTGGCAAATGTACAGATACTTCTCAATTTAGATCGAACTGTTACCTGTTCCCAGATGAAAGGTCCATTTTTACAGCCATAGTAGAGCGATCCCTGCTGAATGTTGATCTCTGTTTCAATGAAGATGGAAATCAGGAACAACTTACGCAGGTGGGGTGATGAGAGCTCAAGGGTCTGTTCACGCAGCCTTTACCATGAAAATTTGGAACAGAGTAGAAGAAGAAAAGTGGATGCGACGAAATTCAGACTCTTTTACATGAACTGTGAATGTCTTTCTCTTCTTTTACCTTGTGGTGGCCAGGCTATCATGTGAACTGTGGGACCCAGGGTCAGGTAAGGTGAAGTGGCTCCAAAGTTCCCTGCAGGCTCTCTTGGCTATGCTGTACTGCTCTGTTTGAAAAGCCACCTGAAGAGGGAGTCACAAAAGATACACCCATAATTATTTTCACTGGTTCTGTGGGCGTCAGTATTAAGGTGTCTGTCAGTTTCCCATTCGACCAAATCCCCAAGATCAACATACAGCTGTCAATGTGAATCAATACTCTGTTGACATTGTGTTTGAGCAAAAGTGTCTAACAAAGGTTCTCCTCTGAGTTTGTAAACAGCAATGGGTGTGGTGAGGTGACAAACTAGTATCAAGACACTTCTTGGGACGAGTTTTGACTTGGTGTACCTGAGCCAGGTGAGCCCATGTAGAAAGCAGTGGAACAGGCATAGCTGCTAGCAGTGGGAATGTTGCCCTCCCAATGCTGTTGCCCAGTAGCTTGCCCTGGCTGTCGTAGGCTGCAACAGCAAATATATATTTCTGGTTGGGCACCAGTCCCTCCACTCTCAGCACGCACTCACAAGATACTGCTGGTACCTGGAAACAGACAGTGTCAGGGTGACACATCAGGTTATAGAGGTTTGATAAAAATGTGAATCCACCAGTCTTTTCTGCAAAATATATTTTTTTACCAAAATTCCAGTTCCTGGCAGGAAGCAGTCTCTGAGGCGGACTTTCCTGTTAATGCCATCAGCTGCAAGACCACAGAGCTGGTACCAGCACACCTGGTGGGGGAAAAGTAAAAGATGAATAATGTGTCAATTGTGTTGAATGATTTAATACTTGTTAGATTACTAAATTATCAACATAATTAAAGGCAAATCTCACTTGTCCCTTCAAGTTATAAGGTGCTGGGGCAAAGGTCAAGGCGTGGTCGGTCCGTGAGAGAAGGATGGGGGGAGGAGGAGGGTTTTCCTCTTCTTCATTAAGTCCTTTGTCAAAATCTTCAGCTGGAGTCTTAGAGATGGTGGAGATATAAAGTCTTCTCTCCTCTACTTCTGCTTTCTCTATCAAGGAGGACGCGTCCTGGCAAAAGCAAACAGACCAAACAAATTATATTTTAATTACAAGCTCACCTCAGTCTCCAGTCCTTAGTAAAAGTAGCTGGCCTGCCCTAACAGGATGTCAAGAAATACAAAATCTAGAATTGAAGCCACTAGGAAAAGTTTAAAAAAAAAAATTGACATGTTTTAGTTTTACTATTTAGGAACCTGAAGCTTTTCAACAATTACCAGGATAATGGCTATATATATATCTAATCAATATATGTCATGCGGTATATAAGCTTCCTTTGTGAGTGTGTCTGAGAACCCATGAATGTTTGTCTGTGTGAGTGTGTCACCTCTAGAAGATTCTTTGTTTTTCTGCTCTTATCTATTTCCATGCTTTTGTACAGTAGCAAGGCTTTCTGGATCAGGAGAAGAGCTTTGGACACTTTGTTCTTTTTGATCCGATCCATCAGTTCCGACTCTGCAACTAAACACAACAATCGATACAAGCCACCTTATTTAGACCCAAAAAATAAGCGTGAATTATTGGTACACATCACATAGGGAAATCAAATATTTAAGCTAACAAACCATTACTCTAACTTCTGTTTATACATCAGTATGAACATACACCAGCATTAAGAGTTTTCACCATTTCTATTAATATAAAATTCAATAGAAACTCAATGTTGCCAAATCAATCTCAAAGAAATAAACTGTTAGTAATATTGTCAGTGCAGCAGTGAGTCTGACCTGCATTAAGCTGCAGTAACTTGAGGGAGGCTCGGTGGTAGATGATGTCTAGCTTTTGATGAAGGTCTTTGGCCAGCAGTAGCACACTTGTGGAACTAATGTCTCGAGAGTCTTTAATATCTGATTCTGTCTTGGTCTCCATCTGCTCTTTTTCCTTCTCGCTAATTTCATCATCCTCGTTTCCCTTTTCTGACCATGTCTCAGAAGATAGGCGGGAAGACAATGGAGGGAGGGGACAACATTTCTGTCAGAAGAAGAAAAAAATTGGTTTCAGGACCATTTCCCAGTTCTCAATCTGCATTATTTAAACTTTTCTCTTCCTATACGCCATTACAACGACAACAAAGATTAAAGCTCAAGACAACACCTGGTGTAGAATCAGTAAATTACCCATTGAACATTTATCAAACTCTTTTACATAAGTGTTGGACCAATTGACTGCCTACCTGCATGAAGACAGAATCTGTGATAGCTGAGGAGTCTGGGGGCATCAGTGTAGCTATACCCTTTGCTAGAGCTGTAAGACCTCTCCTCGCCATCTCACACACCTTCTGGAGCAACTCTGTAATCGAAGTCTGTGAGCACACACAAACCCACACACTTAACAAAAATTATTTATGTTTGCAGCCTGAGACAGAACATGTCCTTGTTTTTAACCAAAATATAATTTGACGGTTGGGTATACATATTAATTAATTTAAATACCTCAGACAGAGAGAAGGAGCACGTCGTCACACCACCGCAGACTGCTTCAGGAGCTTCTGCACAGAAAAGTTGAGAATTATCTTACTTTCGTAGCTATGGTGTGTGTGCATGTGTATATGCATGTGTGTTCCCTAATGCCTCACCTGGACGTGGGGTTTTATTACTGCGTTCAGCTGCACTCTCCAGCAATATGACCAAAGTGTGGATCATCTCGGTCATCGTTATGCAGTCCACAGTTGCCAGGTCATGGACCAAAGCCACCTCACACAGTCTAGACAGAGACCACAGCCACTGCAAAAATAATAGCACACACAAATTAACAGAAATAAGTGGGACATGTGCTTTAAACATACAGTAAAACTTTAAGGTAAATACAAAGTCACACTCAGTCTTATACTGTAAATACTGCATTTATACGAAAATGTATACTCATGAACCATTTTAAGAAATGTTTTCTTTTAAATAATTTAAATTAGTACCTTGTTGTCCTTATCTGCCTTCTCAAGGTAGCTAGCTAAATCTGGGTTTTCAATGATATCCCTCTGCATCACCACCTTCACTCTACCCCAGAGAAATAACATGACCTCCAAAACAAGATCCTCATCTGGCTGCACCTCCTACAAAAACACACACATACAGTATAAACATGAAGACATGAAAAAGTCATAATTCTAATCTAAACCCTCATCCTTAGCAGATCAATACACACACAAACACACACAAAATGGGAACTTACCAGAGCAGAGCCACAAGCCGACTTGTGCAGGGTGTCTACCAGGCAAACAAACTCATCACTCATTGACAATGAAGCCATGTATCTGTCTGTTGGAAACATTAAACACAAAAATCACGTATAATTTCAGGGATTGTTCATTTCTCTTAGATTATTTGTGAACAAGTTATTATATTCCAATGTTGAAACCGCACTAGAACCTTAACAATGCTTAGTTACGACCATGGAAACCCATTTCAATGTTTTTCAGCTAATAATCAGCAGGCAATAAGTAGGGTAGAAACCTAGCCTAGCAACACAGTAAAGCATTGTTCCTCATAATTTGAGGACTTCATTTTAGGAAGTAACGTCAAGCAATCAAGAAAAGAAGCCAGCAGTAACAGGTCCATTTGTGGCACAATTCCAAACGTTCGCTACCATCGGTCATGTTGCTGTCTTTATGACGACTCCTCTCGGAAGACATCAGACTGTTGAAACTGTCAAGTAAAGCAAGCTCAATCTCTGCTTTCCTGAAGGACACACCTTCCACACCCTGACACAGAGACACAAAGAGATACTCATATTCAAGACCATTCAGAGAAACATACTAAACTTAACCTGAAAACACAAGAATGCAAAAGTGAGAACCGACAGAGATGGAATAAACCCCCCCTTTTCTGAATAATGACAGTTACAGTGGATTGTTTGTTTGCTACTCACAGACAAAACCTGCAGCATCTCTCTGGAAAGTTCAGTGAATGCATCTGGCTGCTTGTAGAGAAATAACAGCTTGATAAACCTCAACGCAGACATGACAGGAACTTTATTTTCTCCTGTTAACACAACAGATCATATCATTGTAGCACAGTATTTCCAGAGCACTGCACACATCAAACGTCTTGCATGACAACATAAAGTGGTGTATAACATGCCGATTGTGATGTAAGAAAAAAAGACCCAGAACTTACCTGTAATGGCTAAATCCATTAGAGTTGATGTTGGTGTCAGTGCACTGAGACGGCCACGTGGTTGGCTATCACTCCTTTGCTCTTTAGTTGTTGCAACTCCTTAGCACATAGGAATACACACATGACACAAGCTCAACATTCAATATAAAGTGAGGATTCCACACCATCCACAATTAAACCCACAATTACATTTTTTGCATTCATTTCCTGCATCTGTATATTTGCTCTTGATGATGAACTCACTGAAATAACAGCAGTGTTTTTAGCTATGTGTTTGTTTTACAAACCAGATAAGATACTGATGCCAGCAGACAGAAGTTCCACAATCACTTCCTGAAGCTCTGGTTCTTCCGGCATTCTTTTTTGCAGCAGGTGAGTGGTGCTGTCCCAAAGTGCTTCTAAGATGCAAAAAAACTGTGCTGCGCTGCTGTCAAACTGGGCCATTAGCAGGCGCTCTGTTGGATCTCGGGGCCATGGTACCTACAGTTGATGCGGAGTTTAGAATTTGTTAAGAAGGTCTTAACTACGCAATGCCCTTTAAAGTAGCATTTAAGTATGACATTTAACATTGAATATGATGACACAGAATTTAAGCAGATCTTATTACATTAGGGATGTCTTTGAGGCTGCTTTTAGGTTTGACTTTGACCCCAAATTTGGGTTTCCTTTTGGACTCATGCACTGCTCGCTTGAACATCATGGCACCCAGCTGCAAAACAAGCATGATGAAAATAATGTTATTTTGGCCTTAGATTTTCCTGAATGTGTAACACACAGTAAGAGAGAAGAGTGAAAAATGTACATCATAGCAACAGTAATGTGAGTATATGTGGATGAGAGGATCCTCCTGCCTTGATTGAGGCTTCTTTATAGGCTCTCTGAGTCTCTCTAGTGGCAGGAACTTCACTCTGCCCCTCGAACTCTGCTAGCCCATTGATTTTTCCGAGGGCTCTCCTTGCAAATTTCTGAAAGCATTAAGAGACACACAAATAAGAATAAAAAAGGGGAATGGGACTTTCAGAAAATGTTTGAAATTTGATCCTATGAAAACCTTCTATGTCACATCAATATATATTTATACATGAATATGTGCCAACAAGTTACAAGCATTTTATTTTAGCAAATTAAAAGCGATACAGCAAATATCAAAACACTCACGCCAAATTGTATGATATAGTCATAGATAATTTAGTATTGATAGATTAGATCTTGGACCAGCAAGTCAGCTAACAGAACCCTAGAGGCAGATTGAGTGCAGATGACAGTTAGATATTTAAAACTTGTTTCATTGGCCTGTGACGAGTTGGTTGACATTTGGATGATTGCGTTTGTAAGTGTCTGAATGTTGATGACGTGCGTCTCTCACCTCTGCCTGCACTGCAGCCTGGTTGTCATAGTAACAGTGACAGACAGCACTGTAGAGTGTGACAATCCACGACAGATACTTAACAGTCATCAGAGGGACGGACAGCTCTAAACTGATGCTCGCCCACAGAAGATACTCCAGAGCCTGAATAGGATCACACATTGTGACAGTTACAACTCACATTCATTTCAGACATGACAAAAACAATCTTTGGAAAAGACTCTTTGTAAGATGTCTGTAACAGCTGCATCAAGAAATACAGTCACAAGCTTCATCTCAGTACCTGTGAGCTATAGTTCATGGTCATCAGATAACGACAGAAGGTGTAAATCTGTATTGAACCTGGAAAAGATTAGAGAGAATAATACAGATGGACAGTGTGACGTTAGTTCAACAATATGAAATTAAATACAGCAGAATTGATAAAACTTCTGGGAATACTAATATATCCTTTAAACATTTGTGTTATTTTAATTTGTGCGCCTTATTGACTTAGTGAATATAACTTAGTGAATATTACTCCTCATTTTTCTATGGGGAAAATCATATAAGTTAAAATACTTAATAATAATACCATTATATATATGCCAGCAGAGGTGCTCATGTTGCTGAAGAGCCTGCATCATGATCCGGGTGAAGTTCAGCACACGCAGTAGTTTACTGAGTCCATCCTGCCTGAGAACGCCTTGGCTTTTCTCCAGCTCAAATAAACACAGCGCACAACCCTGCATTGCACGAATCTACACAAACACAGGCACAAATACACACATCAGGATTCAGGTTAAAACAACTCAGAATAGCAAAGACCTTTCCACAGATGACCAAATTTCTTAGTATCAACAATCACCCTTTTACTTTAGTCAGCAGTCAAACATATCACAAACAGAGAAACTGACAAATCACAGCTTACCTTCATTGCAAAGACATCTTGGTCTGTATCAAAACCTTCAGGGAAGAAGGAGGCCATGAAGTGGTCCACACTTGTAATGTCAGTTATTGTCACTGAGTTGAACTGTTGCAAGTGGTGACTGTAGCCCTGCCAAAGAGCTAACTGGTATAACTAAAGAAGAAGTGGAGAGAGAAGAAAGACTTAGTGGAAAGTAAGGATGTTTGCTGGGCAGAACACTCCTTAGAATGGCTGCAGTCAGTTGGGCCAATAAAGGGACCAACACTCTTACCAGCAGTTATCTATACATGGACTCTAAGGAGAGCTAAGACCTGAGCAACAGCAGACAAATATATATAGAGAGAGTCTTTATATAGTGTTTTTGGGTGTATATATGGATATAAATATAGACACACATATACACTATGCATACTGTGTACTTTGTACAATACTGACTGGGTTCCTTTCACCAACCTGAACGTGTTAGGTGTTGAAATAACAAAGCAAAGTTTGAATTAGTTTTTGATTAAATTTAAAAGTTGTATCAACTTGTGTGCAAACAAAATCTTGGCAAGAATAGAATCAGGTGAAATTACCTTTATTCCAAAGAGAAAGTCGGCAACCTGCAACATACGCTCCTCATACATCTTCCAAGGCAGTCGATGTTTGAACTTTCTCCATATATCCACTAAGAATTTAATCCTGCAAAATGAAAATCTAATTAAAGACAAGTCAAAGTTATAACTGATTTTGCTAGACTGGAAAGAGAACACTTCACTGCATTGTAAAAATGTAATATCCAACTTTATAAAAAGTTGGAGGACCTTTTCCAGTCACTGTCTATTGGGTGAAAGTACAATAGGTATTTCATATTAAATGTAACTAAGTAGAAATAATAAGCAGCATTTAAATACAAATTTAAATTGAAGTACTCCAGAATATTGCACTTGACGGATCACTCTAGTCATATGAGCCATTATCAAATTTTGTTAAAAAGCTGTGTTATTTACTTGTGGCCCATAATTTATATGAGTTGTGGTACGTGCTCTCAAGGCTGAAACCGAGATAAAACCGCTTTGCACCATACTGATGTTAGAAACGACAGTAACGTTAAAACTGAATGAACCCGACGGTAACTAGAGTGAACATTAACCAGTCAGTAGAGTAGCTAACTGAATGAACCTGACGGTAACTAGAGTGAACATTAACCAGTCAGTAGAGTAGCTAACCGAATGAACCTGACGGTAACTAGAGTGAACATTAACCAGTCAGTAGAGTAGCTAACTGAATGAACCTGACGGTAACTAGAGTTAACATTAACCAGTCAGTAGAGTAGCTAACTGAATGAACCTGATGGGAACTAGAGTTAACATTAACCAGTCAGTAGAGTAGCTAACTGAATGAACCTGACGGTAACTAGAGTGAACATTAACCAGTCAGTAGAGTAGCTAACTGAATGAACCTGACGGTAACTAGAGTTAACATTAACCAGTCAGTAGAGTAGCTAACTAAATGAACCTGATGGGAACTAGAGTTAACATTAACCAGTCAGTAGAGTAGCTAACTGAATGAACATGACGGTAACTAGAGTTAACTTTAACCAGTCAGTAGAGTAACTGAATGAACCTGACGGTAACTAGAGTTAACTTTAACCAGTCAGTAGAGTAACTGAATGAACCTGACGGTAACTAGAGTTAACTTTAACCAGTCAGTAGAGTAACTAACTGAATGAACCTGTTGGTAACTAGAGTTAACTTTAACCAGTCAGTAGAGTAACTAACTGAATGAACCTGAGGGTAACTAGAGTTAACATTAACCAGTCAGTAGAGTAATTAACTGAATTAAGCTAATGGTAACTAGAGTTAACATTAACCAGTCAGTAGAGTAACTAACTGAATGAACCTGACGGGAACTAGAGTTAACATTAACCAGTCAGTAGAGTAGCTAACTGAATGAACCTGACGGTAACTAGAGTTAACTTTAACCAGTCAGTAGAGTAACTAACTGAATGAACCTGACGGTAACTAAAGTTTACATTAACCAGTCAGTAGAGTAACTAACTGAATGAACCTGACGGTAACCAGAGTTAACTTTAACCAGTCAGTAGAGTAACTGAATGAACCTGACGGTAACTAGAGTTAACTTTAACCAGTCAGTAGAGTAACTAACTGAATGAACCTGACGGTAACTAGAGTTAACTTTAACTAGTCAGTAGAGTAACTAACTGAATGAACCTGACGGTAACTAGAGTTAACATTAACCAGTCAGTAGAGTAACTAACTGAATGAACCTGGCGGTAACTAGAGTTAACATTAACCAGTCAGTAGAGTAATTAACTGAATTAAGCTAATGGTAACTAGAGTTAACATTAACCAGTCAGTAGAGTAATTAACTGAATTAAGCTAACGGTAACTAGAGTTAACAATAACCAGTCAGTAGAGTTACTAACTGAATGAACCTGTCTGTAACTAGAGTTAACATTAACCAGTCAGTAGAGTAATTAACTGAATTAAGCTAACGGTAACTAGAGTTAACATTAACCAGTCAGTAGAGTTACTAACTGAATGAACCTGTCGGTAGCTCTGCCTCTAGCGTCTTACCCTCTAACATACGAGTCGCTGCTGTCTTTGCTGCTGGAAGAGGCGACTCGTTTCATCAGAGTCATAAACGAATTAATGTCCCGTTCAAACGCTGAGACCACTGGGTTTCTTTTATCAAGTTTCCCGTAATATGAAGCCGGAAACTCCATCTCTGTAGCCGAGAAGTTAACTTGAACCGGCTAACGTGTTTATGCTAGCTCCCGTGTCCAACAACAAACTGAGGCTGGGCCTGTTACCATGGAAACGACGCACAGGAACTGGCAGGTATTTTATATTTTGTATTTTAACGGGCGATTATATGTATTTTATATTTTAATATGTGATTATTATGATGTGTATTTTATATTTAGTATTTATTTATTATGTGCATTTTATATTTCGATGTGTGATTATATCATTATGTGTACTCTTGTTAATTACCTTTGTTTTAACCGTTTTATCCTATGTGTCATAGAGCTTTATTAAAAGTGTACGCAGGAATACAGGACAACTTTTAGTTTTCACAACTTCCACTTCATGACAGTTGCGGTTTGTCACAACTAGTTACAACTATAAATAGATAGATGCAATTTAGGCTTTTGACTACTCCCGCTATTATCATGTAATAGTAATTGCTGGCTTTTTGTAACATAACTGAACTGCTTTGTCATGATGAATCATCTTTTGCCTGTCCAAATGACGGCCCATTTATAATAGGTTCCATTGCATGGTAACCTGGCTCAGCACGGAAAGTAAAATGATATGCGTTAATAGAATAAGTCACATAAACTAACACTTGGTGGTTGAGAACACGACTGGGAGAACGAAGCAGTCGTTGAAAGATGTTTGGTTGGCACAACTGAACCATGGTAGGAAGGGACTTCATATTTTTCATCTGAGCTCATGGCAAAATGATGCTCAGTGTCACGTAATGCTGCCCCTTACAAACTCATCAATTCCCATTCAACCCACACTGCCACTCTGCTCACAAACCTAAAGCTTCTGGCACTCGGAGCACAGCAAGCTAATGCTCTGGCAGCTATTCCTTAAACAAATCACACCCACACCAGACAGGCGCATTTCCTGGGGAACGAGTATGGGGGCATCAGCAGTACTCTGAGCCAGTGTCACCTCATGACCTGGAGAAGGGAGAGACAACCAGTCACAGGCGGTCAGATGAAACAATAAGGGCGATTGAGGGATAAATAGTTGACATCATTGTTCCAGAAAAGTCAGACTGTTGGCAGAGTCACTGTGCAAGAGTGGATGGGAGGTTGTGGAGGGGAGGGGACATGCAGAGGATGTGACCACAGACAGAGGCTCGGGCAAAGTCCTATAAATGAGGTGCCGCAGCACCCATGTCAAACCAAATCAAACCAAGACTCAGCCTCGCTCAGATCCATTGTTTTTTTTCACCTCTACTGAAATCTCATCATGGATATCCCCATCCAGTATCCTTGGTACCGTCGGGCCTTCCCTCATCGGCTCTCTGACCTCCCCCCGGCAGAGCCTTTTGTTGACTGGCCCCACATGTGGCCCTTTTCCTGGTCCTTGCCCTGGATGCGCCCGTCGGCCATGCGCTGGCTCAACTGGCCTGACAATGGACACAGTGAGGTAAAGTAAAATTCATGTGTCTCTAATGCAATCTGGTGAAATTACTGCTTGCTGAAAATGTATTGCCAACATAACTTCTTATCCCATATATACTATGGAACATGATGTAACAGACCATTGATGATGACTGATTCAAAATACAGCAGACTGACTCATCGTGCTGTCTCTACAGATGCGCATAGAAAAGGATCGCTTTGTCATATATCTGGATATGAAGCACTTCTCCCCTGACGAGCTTTCTATCAACGTCAGTGACGAGTTCATCACAATACATGGCAAACACGAGGATAGACAGGTCAGAGGGACTGCACGGCTCTGCAGAAATAATCCTACAGATTTGGTGACACCTTACTGATGCACTGACTCTAAATCTGTTTCCAGGACGACCATGGCTTTGTGTCGAGAGAGTTTATCAGGAAGTACAGGCTTCCTGCAGGCGTGTCGGGTGCTGATGTCAACGCCAGTCTGTCATCGGATGGTTTGCTGACAATCACTGCACCTCGGTCATCTTCTGGACAAGAACGCAATATTCCCATCTCCTGTGAGGATGGGACACCAAAACAGAAAATGTAGAGCAAAGCCTGACGCTGCCGATGCTGTTTCAGTTCTAACCAAAAGTGCTGCCTGTTGTACGGTTTAACCTGTCTCAGTTTAGACACGTGTAAGTGGGACATGCATGTCTAGATGTCTGCAGGTGTGTGGCTTCTAATAAACCAGTAACTCCTGATGGTGTCACAGCGAGACAAATTGTTGCCTTAATAAAAGACTAACATGTTGAGTTTAGATGACACCATATTGAAGTTTTCCAGAGACACACTGTGGTGACTTTCACCAAAATAACTTTTAGACTAAAAATCACATCAACCATGCATGTAAGGCAAGGCAAGATTATTTTTACAGCACATTTCAACAACAAGGCAATTTAAAGTGTTTTACATAAAAAACACATGCCATGTCTCAGCCGGTCCTGCACTTTGGTGACAAAATTATAAGTAAATGTTTTTATTCCAACCTAACACATCTTGCAGCATTTATCAGTTGTACTGGAAATGCTAAACAGTCAATTTAAAGGAGATGAAATGTAAATTCCTGTCAAAATTGTCAACTATA
Source organism: Platichthys flesus (assembly GCF_949316205.1). NCBI lineage: Eukaryota > Metazoa > Chordata > Actinopteri > Pleuronectiformes > Pleuronectidae > Platichthys > Platichthys flesus. Next base: position 11,758,848 of record NC_084959.1, on the reverse strand, counting down.
GATGATAACAGACTGAAATTCTTAGAATGAATTGTTTTTACAATAGTGTCAGTGTGGGTATGAGTAAGATGCCAACTTGATCGTTGTATGAGATCAGTGTTGGTTTCAGTGCGTGTCAGGAGGAAGGAGTTCTCTGGAGGCATATTCAGTGATATTATGGTTGTTCAGTAGGAACATAAAACGTCACCAAAGGACTTGGGACCAGGTGTGTTCTCTGTAGAGAGGAAGGAAAAGTGTGAATGAGCCGGAGGGAAAGTAGAGGACAGTGAAAGAATCAGCTAATGTTTGGAACTGATCACTGGGTTCCTTTTCCAGAGAGCGAGGACTGGAGCATGGACTCTGAGCTGCTAACGAAAGTGTGTGTATGTGTTTGTGTAGGTGTGTGCGCATATTTGTTTGTAGATGCAGAAATGATTTGCTCTATCGCCCCTTTATATCGGCAAAAACCCTTTGGCATATTATTACAGAATATATCAAAAAGAATAAACGTTGAAACTTAAATTAACAGGCCTGCTGTGTTTTTCGTCTGTTTCATTGACAAAAGAAAAAAGGTTTTTCTATAAAGCTGTTTCATGTGAATAACCATCACGTTATTCATTCAGTTTTTATTTGTTTTTGTCAGGTCTAGACTTCCAATTTCTGAATTAATATACTGTATAAGCACAAGCCCAATACCATTGTGGCTTGTCTTGAAAATATCCCTATCCCATAATTCCTTCATTCAGTACTGGGGGATTAACGCAGACTACCACTTCTTTGATGAGAACATTATGAGTTGGATTCAGATTTTCTGTGATACACAATCAAGAAAAGACAAGGACTGTAGTGGTGGAGAAAAAATATACACAATTTCAAATTTTTAAAACACATTTAATATTTGCAAAACAGACATAAACAGTATGAGGGAGTATTACAAAGAATGCAGGCTGTGAGTATTTTCTATGAATTCAATAAGGAGGAGGAATACAAAGCATTTAACAGAAATGGTTCATAATTCAGCACTGATAACTGAATGAAGCTAATGGTAACTAGAGTTAACATAAAAATGCGTTCTGCAATTATTTATTTTTAAATTAAGCTGCTGCCCATGTTTCCCTACAGATAATCCGCTGTGGACCTATACTGTACATCAACTGTATCATCAACCCTGTGTGTAAGATCATGTGACAAAGCCATTCTGTATTTGAAGGTTGACCTCTCCATCCATCATCAGTTACAGTAGAAGTCCCATTTCTGGAAACAAAAAGAGAATTAGATGAAAATATCGTGTGTGTGTGTGTGTGTGTGTGTGTGTGTGTGTGTGTGTGTGTGTGTGTGTGTGTGTGTGTGTGTGTCCACCTACAGTAGTTCTGACTTCAGTGCTGGCTGGCATGAGAGGATGCGTCTCCTCCACAACGCTGCTGGGGAAGTGGCCAATGCGAGCCTCCTGTTGTCCGTAATAAGAGTCTTGAACCTGCATACAGGCAAACAACCATTGTTGACAGCACCACTAGATGTTATTGCTCCACATGGGTGTTTTATGTACTCTACTTATTATCCCATATAAACCATCTTTGCTGTACTCACACTGCCAGCCCAGAAGAGGTTCCCTCTGTCTTTTAGCATTGCATATACATACACCAGCTGGCCCTGTCTGATGGGGATGAACCTGCAGTCTCCAGGATAGTAGTCCTGCACTGCACGAGCTATCAAGATGGGATCTGAGCAGAAACGATGCAAGAGAGTGATATATGTTACGAAAGAAGGCATCATAGAAAGATCTTTTGCATGTCATGATATTCAAGTGCAACTTTAGGTCTGCATGCAACAGTGGCTGCAGCATTGTTGCATGCAACATGTGAAGTAAAAGCAAGTTGTGCTACTTACGGCTGCAGTCAGTATCAGTGCAGAGTTTCTTCTCAGAGAGTTTTGGCATCTGCCTTCCAGCTTCACATGTTGCCAGCAAAAGCCAGATGGAAAAAGCGACCAAGAGTTTGCAAGTCATGACTGTACGTGAACGCAGCGACTGATCCTGTGGTCTCTGAGCTTGTTCACCCCTTTTTTTCTGTTCGCCGTCTCTGAGCGAGAGGTGTAATGACAGCAGTCCCCTCTTCTGCTCTCCCTACCCCCTACATTAACACACACACACGCACACACACATGCAGACACACAGAGCTCCTTTCAAAACTTACAAGCAGGTAAACAGGATGGGGGGGATGGCGAGGAGGAGTAGGAGGGCCAGATTACACAGACTCTGGTTTGTCTCCTATCCTCCCCCTCACCCCACCTCACTCTGTTTTATCCCCCTCTGCATCATGTCGGACTTTCCAACAACACATTCCTCAGAGTTAATTTACTGTATGTTTCCCCCGACCTTATTCAGCCACTAGATGTCAGAGCAATGGCTAATTTACTCTGTTCCACTTCTTCCCTGCTCACTGATTATTCCTCCCTCTGCTCGCTCCCTTTACCTTTACTTTAGAGGTGGAGCCACTGGCTGTATTTACATGCTGTATGTTTCCACTGCCAAGGAAACTAGCTGAGCCTCTCTTGTACAAACACACCCACACTCACAGACACACACACAGACGCACACTCACCAAACAGGAAGACTGTACCTGTTTACTGCGCGTTGGCTGGGAACTGGCAGGTAAGACAGCTTTAACATTTGTTCTTTAATCATGTGAGTTACAATTTATTATTTCATTTCAGATGATGAAAACATGCTAATTATAATTGGAGTGAGAACAAGTTCATTATTTTGTTTTCATAATGATTTTAAATTGGTTGACAGCACGGTTTCATGGGGTGTTACCATAACAGGTGAGGCCACATATGAGGACATCAGGCGTCAAGACAGAAATGACTGAGGTGAAACTGAGGAGACTTCAAAATGAAATTCTGTTTATTTAAACAGGATAATGACAGGAAACTATACAACGTGGTACTAACTTCTCATGGAGACTTACTATTGACTTAGAAGGTGGATGTGGTGGTGATCACATCTAAGTGATTTGGCTAATATTTACTATTTTAGAGACTGTAATGAGAAGAGTTAATTAGTTTGTTGTATTTGTAGGAAACTGTGGAGCACAATGCCTTTGCAATTTAGGGAGGGGGCCAAACACAACAGAGGAGCTGGTATTTCGGTCAAAGTAACAAAAGCGCCCCTCAGACAAAAGACCTCGTTAAAAGCGTGTGATTGTGTTACTAGAAAACCACTCGTATGGTTTTCACATCACCCTGGTACATGTCCTGGTTTTCACTGTTAAATTTGACAAATATGTCTATTGTGCTGTTCCGTGTCACTGAAGGTCTTTCCTTTGCCCACAGAGTTATCTGTGAAGACAGAGATTTGATTGCCACCAGCAACAGGACAATTGGCATCACTGTGAGGGAGTTTGGCTGAGACATATTGGACTACACAATTGGATTCCTGACTGTACACAAACAAAGATCATGGCTGCCTTCTTGCCACCTGTATGAGTGGATTACAAGACCTGGGATGATGCTTTTCTAACCGAGACCTACAAACCTGCAACTGTTAACAATGTTCACCCCGCGGAAAAGCAGTCTGCCCTCCCCCAGCATGGAGGACTCCTTCTTCCCTCTGTCCTCATCTTCCTCGATGTCTCTCTCCTTTGCTCTCCCTTCGTCTACCTCCTCTCCTGGCTGTCTCGATGGCACAGGTGAGATAGAGACAGATCTGATCCTGGCTGCGGAGCTGGGACAGGCCTTGCTGGAGAAGAATGAGGAGCTGGCTGCCTCTCTGGAGCAGAGGGAGAGGGAGATGGAGGTAAGGATGAGGCGGCTATAAATCATGTTTGGATTTTGAAGTTTTCTAACGTAAAAAAAACTGTAAGGAGGTGTTAACTGCAAACTTTTACCAACAAGCAAATCACACCTCAGTGATTCGAGCCTGCAGTGTGTGGAATTTATTTTATTCTTCTTTTATTTAATTCCATCTAATGCACTCAAAAAGGTTTAAAAAACATGAATATAAAACCAAGATAAAAACAACATTAAATCTTCCAAATGCATTTTACCTTACTTTATTTCACACTACTTTTGTTTTTGCAGATACACAGAAAACATATCGGAATAAGGAATATAGCTAATGAGGAGAAACATGCAGAGAAATGTTATCCACAATATTTAGAGCTGTTATTGCAATAGTTTTGAACGCTTGTTTATTCTTTAAGTGTTTTTCTGTGTAAATGACTGACATATTCATATACATTCATTGCTTTGTCAGTGTTAAGCTGCCACTATGATACGCCTATTAAAATGAGTCAATATAACATGTGAGGGAACCAGATATCAATTATAACATTATTGTTGGCTGGATTCCATTGAACTGTCTCAGTTTCAGGGACATGTCATTGTGTTTTCAGACTCACTGTCATAGCTTCCTGTAATGCAGAGTAGATCAGAGCCTTGGGCACTCAAAATCTAATACCTGTGTTTTCCCTATGCCAAGAGAAACCTGCCTATAGAAACCAGCATATATTACCCTTTTACTTCATATTCAAAGCAACAAGAAGGCAGAAATAAAATGATCCATCTATTTCAGTATCTGATATTTTCATGGTGCCTAAAAGTCACTTCATGTTGCGTTCACTGTCTCAGGTTTTACAGCAGGAGAAGCATGTTCTTCAGAGGAGGCTGGAGATGAATGAAATGGACTCTGGACAGAAAGAGGCAGAGCTGACGGCGGATTTGTTCTCCCTGAGGGCCGAGGTGGAGCGCCATCACAGCAATGGAAGAGACCGCAGGAGGGACGAGAGCGAGCAACTGACTCAGTTGGCCAATCACAACCAGCGATTGGTGGAGCAGCTGGCAGAGGTCAGCCTTGATACCTGCCAAAGAGAGACGTCATGATTCTGTTGTAATGCAGTTAGAATGAAGAGAATCTAGGTGTATATGTGTGGTGTGGCTGTGTGTGGGAAGTGTCTGCGTCACTGTGGTGTCACGTCACACTCTCACAGGCGAGAAAAATGCAGACAAGCAGGTTTTGGGAGTCCTATCTTTGTCACTCCTTGAATAACAGCCTTTTTTAAAACCTTTCCAACTCCCTCCCACCCAGGCTGTAACACTGGAGCATTCCTTGCGGATCGAGCTTCGTTCCCTCAGGGAAGAGATGGAAGAATCGTCTTTCAGCAGAAATATCAGTTTCTCACAGATACAGAATATTCAAGCAGAGGTAAACTTGACATTTCAAACTAGCAGCGTTTTGTGGGACCATGCACCTGTTTGCAATACATGGCTTTTTATGAAAGAAAAACAAGTGCTATTATCAAAGTCTGTCTCTAAAATTGTAAAGATTTTTTCTTTGACGTCTCAAGCTGATTGATGTTTTGGGTGGCTTCATTCTGACGTGAGTGCATACCTCTGCCAGAGCCTAACAGTCCCTTCAAATTCAATCAAGCTGCATCAAACTCCCAGATATCAGTCTTCTAAATGTGCTGTTTTATTTCCTCATGACCCATGAATTATTCCCTGATGGGAAACCAATGAAAATCTCAAAGAACGCACCATGTCGCAATGTTAAAGAAAGTGATCTGCAGCCTTGTGCCAAAATGTAATGGGCTGTTTCTTTGCCAAAGTCCCATCCATCCACAAAGTTTCATCGAAATCCGTTAAGTATTACTTGCAAAAAGCACCCCTATCAAAAAAAAGAAAACGGGCGAGGATATAAAAGCACAATATGGAGTAAATGCATTAAGATTTAACAGACACATTACTTACTTTGAAACTGTGTTTATGTCAATGCTTTGAATCTGTTTACAAATGAATTGTAATTCTATTTAAATGTGGATCAGAAGCACAATCCTACAACCAGTGCCTGTCTCATGAGTGCCAAGTCTCTTATCTTCATCCATGTTTCCCTTCCTCCTGCACAGAATCGAGTTTTGCTGGAGCGGCTGTCGTACATGGAGGCACAACTCAAAGCCTCGCAGGAGGACGGCGACAGACTCCGAGTGGAGAGAGAGGGACAGAGAGAGAGAGTATCTGACCTGCAGATGAAACTGAAGGACAAAGAATCAGAGGTGAGAAGATGTTGCACTGAAACACTCCGCCGAGGAAGCAGGGAGAGAACCGTGTGTTGCAGGAGGTGTCACTCACCACTAACAGAATAAGACACTAACACGACTAGCTGTCAGCTCTTGATTCGTCTGTCTGTGTCTCACTGCATGTGTGTTTGTGTGTCTACATGTAGATAGAGCAGGAGCAGGGAGTGGTGTTTGAGTTGCGTACATTGAATCGCTCTCTGCAGCAAAAAGCTCTGGGCCTGGAGAAGGACAGCTTCCTGGACAGTGCTCACACACAACCTCTGTCTCTGCTTAGTGAGATTCAGCAATCACAGGTACTCACAAAAGAGAGACACACACAAACAACACACCGGCATCTGCACAATAACTGCATCGTCTTACTTGTGCACTAACTCTGACCCTGTACTCACATCCGCTCTTAACTACTTTGATACTAAACTGCTTTTCTGTCATTGCATCATTACATGTCTTTTTTTTTTATCGTAGCATCAAAAGCACAAAAAGCTGCTAATATATGTTGTGACCGCTGTGAACCTTCTGTCTGTTTCTCCTGTTGTTCAGGCTAAAGATGCTCTTCTAGCTCATTCCACAGTCCTGCAAGCAAGAGACGAAGAGATACAGACACTCAAAGAGGAGGTCTGTCGAACTGTACACACACACACACACACACACAATGTAAAATGGTGATTGACTGAGTGGAGGAAACACAATGAGTTGTTGCTGGTTTCCATTTCACTACCAAATGTAACAATAGAAACTAGAAGGCAGTCAGTAGAGCGGTATACAGGCCCAACAGTGACCTAATATTCAAACAAGTTTTTAGCTAAGGCCACATTTCGTTATCTTAAAGCTCGGATTCATTATCAAACTGGGGATTTGCAGCATATTGCACAAACTCAAACATATTAGTCCCTTATATATTCTTTATTTTCTTCATAAAGATACATGAAATATTTTCTGGTCCACTATCAAGTGCGATGTGGGAACTTACAAATACTGATAATAGACTTTTCAGTTCTAGTGTCCAGTACTCAAGAAGATATACGCATGTTTGTAGATTTTGGAGCAGCGAATAAGAAGTTAACTGTCTTCATCAAACAACAAAGCAGTTTTCAAAGGACTATTGTAAAGGGTGTCTTGGATCTCAGGAGCTGAAAAAGGAAAAATATAATATTATGATGACTTTTTTATCCCTTTTTCTTTCCCACTCTGCAGCTACACTCCCAACGAGAAGAGCTGGAGACTTTGAGGGAAGAAGTCAAGCAGTTCGGAGGCAGTAAAGAAAAGCCGAGCTATAGGTGATGATACAGAGAATCACGTGTTGATGTGATATTAACTGATTGCATTAGAAACCACAGTGACGTATGTTTAACTAATTTCCATGGTCATCAATGTTCAGTTCCTTGGAGAGTGAGTTGGCCACAGTGCGACAGGAGAAAGAATCGCTTACTCAGCAGCTTCTCAACACCATCAAACAAAAGGTGGCGCTGTCTCAGGAGCTGGAAGCCTGGCAGGTGTGTCTTTGTTCATGGATCCAAAGTTCTAATTGATGATTTTTTGGCAAACACATTGAGGTTGATTTTCTTTTCTGCCTTGTTGCAGGAGGACATGCGGTTGGTGATCAGTCAGCAGGTGCAGCAACAGGAGGAGACGAGAGAGAAGGACAAAGAGCAGGAGAGAGAAAAGACAGTGGGACTCCAACGAAGCAAATCTCTGAGAGTGAAGGGAGAGGCAGGGAAGAGATTCTTCTCCTTTTTCAAAGACAAATAACTGTCAGCAGTTTAAACGGACTGAGAATCAGCTTTTATCTCTGCCACTGGGAGCTGATGTCGCCACATGTGCTGTTATCAGAATCAACAAGTCAAATGTTTACAGACCTTACATATGAATATATTTGTATTTACAGTAGATGGATGTACAGTAATATCACTTTTTTTATCATTTTTGTATTAAAAGGTTTTAAAAGCCACTTACGAATAATGGGTTTTACAATATTGTGGTTGCTTTGCAGTTTTAATGATGTATTTTCTAAATGACTGGTTTAGTTCTAAAAGAGAAAAATGAATATCATATTTGTATGTAAAGCACGGGGAAGCACAAGTTTGAAAAAAAATCCATCCATCCATTATCTACCGGGAGTCAATCCCGGCTGTGATGGAGAAAGAGGCGGGGAACACCCTGGGCAGGTCGCCAGCATATCACAGGGACAGTCTTCAGATTACCCAACCCCAATCTGCATGTCTTTAGATTTTATGAGGGTAGCAGTCCCTGGCAAAACCCATGCAGAAGAGTGGAGAACATGCCAACTCCAAAGTAGAATTCAAACCAAGGACAAAACAATAGGTTGAAGGCAGCTAAGAAGTTAAGAATTATGTCTTAATTATGTTAAGAAAGTTTTCTGTTAGTTTGTCACTAAGAACAAACCCCATCAAGACACATTTATTGGTCCAGTTAATACAGTATAAAGAGCTGCTGATAGCGGCTTTATAACTCAATGAATGTGCAGCACTATACGTACAGAACTACAACATGTTGAAGAAAAAACAGTTTAGCTTTAATATAAATAACATCTTTATTAAATGAAGCCCAAAAATACAGTCATTCCCCTCCAACTCTCTCTGTGCCTATAATACATAATGTATAAACGATACATTAAAAACATTGAATTTGTTAAATAGGAATGGAAATGCCCAGAAGCAGCGTGGGTAGTGCAGGTTGCATACAGGTCAGTGTTTCCACATGACCTTCATCTATACACATACAGTAGAGTTCTGGTTCAATGGAGTCACAGAGCACAGCTGCCCCTCACCTGGGGCTAACATTACGCGCAGCACAACGGTCCATTTGCTCCTGTGGGGAGCACTCACACACTTTTATACCCTGGTGGAGATGGAAGATTGGCAATTGCACAGAATCGAACGCATGGATGATGGGGAAGATTATGTATTGCTCTTACATACCACAATAATTTGCTGGAGAAAATTGTTAACATCCAGGTCGGGTATACACAAACCATAGTTAATGGTCTTAGACATAAAACCATACATAGCTTTGAATGCAATCTTTAAACATATATTTTCTTTATGTCTAGCTACAGTATAAAATTTTATTTTATTTTCAGTTGAAAGTAAAGAATGTCTCTATTCCATTGTCCAGAGGGTGGTGTCCAGTCTGGTTTCAGGGAGAGATGAAAACGCATCTCAAGTCACTATGTGGAGCCTCTCAAATGTTAATCCAGTGTAATCCTCTTGTCGCGATCAGAGAACATCATCACCATTCAAGAGGTAGGTTGCAAGATTAGATGCATCGTTTTATGGAAACATTTTGGGCTTCAACGGTCTAAAAACAATCCACAATACTCTGCTGGTTCCAAGTGTTTTACCGAAGCAGATCAAATTTGAAAGGTTGGGTTATTGAGAAGCCTCTCGAACTGGTCCCTGGACGGTCCTCCCCATGTTGGGCTGTATGAACAGCAGGGGTTAGTGGAGGATTATCCCACATTGACGCCAAGCCCCACTTGCAGCTTGTCACCTCTGTGATTTACAAAGGCACCCATGATCAAGGTGGCAGGGAGCGGAGTCAGGCGCTTCTCCAACACGCCTCCTATTATACACCGACTGTTTATCATACCTGGATACACACACACAGGAAAAATGTCTGTGTATGTTTTCAGAATTATTTTCATAAACATGATATTAGAAAGAAAGTTACCTCGAAACACCATGTTGGCCTCTGGGAGTTCCATCTGATACCCAAACGAGGCTGTGGTCTCTTGTGTCCTGGTACTGGCTTCAAACTCCACTCCCACTTGGATCTGGTGAACATGCAAAATCATTTTTGCAAAATGCAGCATAGGTTGTATTTATACACTCTGGTGGTAATTGCTGTACCTGTTTGTTAGCTCTGTGATAGTAGCTGGCATGGGCACCTCCTTTTCCCGCATTCAGTGTCGCCACCCAGTTTGGTCCTGCGTCAAGAGGAAGAAACATGCTGCTGCTCGATGAATCAGAACAGTTCAGAGAATGAGCCATCTAAATGAAGTCAGACACCTTAAAGTGGATTCACAAATAAAAATAAATTCTCACTAGAGTACTGTCCAGCCAAAGTGAGAATTCCTCCTTCCTCCGATCTGCCGCGATGGTAGACCAGCTCTCCTCCTAACACCAGCCCAGAAGACACACTCTGCAGGAAGTGTGCCACAAGGATAACTGTAGCAGAGTAACACACAGATACATCGCAGACACAGAGAAGATTAGATTTGGTAAAGTGGTACCATAAATCAGTTTGAAGGCAGATAGGAAGGACTAGAGCCCAACTGATCTGGATTTCTGGGGACCAATACCAAGATTAGGGTGTAAAAAGATTTCATTATCGATATATCAGCTGATGATTTTATACATTTTTTAAATGTTGCCAATGATTCCTTAGATGTGATTATCAAACCCTCATGAGAGAGAAATGTAATTGAGGTTTGGATATTTCATAGTCTAACCATATACTTTATTATAAAGGATTCTAAATATAACGAAAACACCAGTACAACCAAAAATGTAGAACTTGAATTAAGAAAATAAATGTACTTTTCTTGTAAAATTTAAATGATAAGTGCACATCTTTTCTGCATTGTTTGTTTGTGCAAGTTTTCATAATTCATATCTGCCAACTAATAAATCCATCAGGCTCCACTGAGTTTTAGAAGCTAATATCAACATATCATATCAGGAGAAACAATTTCATTTCCTCAAACCTATCAGCCAACATTGATATGCAAATGTTTGTCTTCAAACAAATGCAGGTGCAAAATAATTGAGCAATTACTGTAATGCTCAGGTGAGGCTCTAAATGTTCCATGTGTCATTTATCACCTGACTCTCTGAGGACGTCCGGGTTAGCTACTGTCACAGCGGCAGTGAAGTCATTCCCTCTGTACTCGGTCTCAAACTGCCACGTTACAAATTGGGACTGCTGAGTCTATAACACAAGAGTTTAACTGTTGAGAAATTTTCAGCAAAGCGCGTGAACTTAGTGTAAAATAACAGACTTTTATAGACATGGAGAGTGAATGTGGTCTGTGATAGATACATAAGTGGAAAGAGTTGGACATTTGGACCTCACCTGGAAGACGGACCTGGCTCGTACGCGCTCAGTGAGATGCACGAGAGCGTGAGCGTTCAGGCTACCTGAAGAGTCCACCTCACCGATCAGTGCTGGGGCATCCTGAAATGTGAGGAGGTATCAGTGTGCAACCCGACAACTCATAAAGGCAGAAGTTCTTTCTTCTCCAATATAGCAGACAAAAACATGACTGATAAAGTAACAGTAAAATATGTATCATCTGATGACCCGTGCTTGACCTTGTCTTTGCTGTAATCATCAGACTGCAGATGCTCCACGTGGAACCGATAGTGCGAAGGACTAACAGCACTGAGATGCAGAGTGTGACTGGCCTGGACACACACATACACAAAGCAAACATCGGGTATTACAACATTCATACTCGTTAAGTCTTTACCAGCAACAAATGGTTTGCATGTAAATGAATGTCAGAGGCTGAAGAGTCACCTTGAAGAAGCTGCTCAGAGTTTTATTGATGATCATCTTAACGCCTTCAATTTGTTGAGGAAAAACATCTGAGAAGAAAAAGGAGAATGATTTTATTCATTCGATTTTGAACTGGGTTAAGGGTTTTAATCATGGAATTGTTGTACAAATACATACAGGTACAGGTAATGTTATCTTCTGATTATTCTGCACTTATAATGGTGATTGATTTCAGTAAGACTTTTGTGTAGTATTTCTTTGGCTGGTGCAGCGTTATTATAACAAAACTGACATTTACACAGCTACAGCTGAATTTCTTTTATTTTTTACACATTATTTTAGGAGCATAAAGTGCATGTAAACTTTTGCGATAGATGTAAATATATTCTATATTAAATGACAATTATATTTGAATAGCTTTTGACACATCTGGCAGCCTATGAACCATCAATAAAGATGTTGACCTTCTGCATCGAGTGTTCAGTTTTGGGACTCTGTTTTCAAGTGTACATATCACACATCATGCAGTTTATCCAAGACGTACCTTTGCAGCTCCTATGGAGAGAGTGAAAGCTGCCTGGGTTGGGCAGGCGGCCATCTCTCTTTTCCCAGCGCGGTGGACTGTCCCAGTGAGCAGGATGTGTGTCCCAGCGAGGAGGAGGGGGGTCCGTGGAGAAAGGCCAGTTCTGATGGCCCGGACCACAGGTCAAAGCCAGGACGCTGCCCATGTGGGTGTAACACTTCCTACATCACACAAAATATACACAAAGGACAGTTTTAAGATGACCATCTGCAATTGGATCTTCCAGACTTTGTCCCTGCATGAAGAGAACAGAGGTCGAGCATAAAGCATGAAAAACAGAACAGAAAATCCAGTTTATCCTTGGCTAGTTGTGGTTTTCCTCAAGCCTGACATCTTACACAAAATTTATTTATTGAACGCAGACAGTGTAATATATATAAATAACCTGGGTATATAGGTATAGATATGAATAGTATGTGTACAGGTATGTTGCTGCACCAACATATACACCTACAGACAGTTAATGACATCCTCAAGGGTGCAAAGAAAATGTAATATGCAAACTTAATATTTTGAATTGGTCTGCATTAGATTTGAACCTTGAATAACACAGATAGTCGCTACACTGTGCATCATGTCAGGCTGTCTGATGTTTTCATGTGCAGGTGCAGCAACATCCGTTAGCTAGCATGACCTTAGCAACAGCAAAAACACATGCATGTACGCACACGTTGCTACCTACGTCCGATGCGATCAAAACGCCTCAGAATTCCGGGAGGAACTGATCGCTGCACATCAGATAAACTGTCAGCCGCACGTTCTTCTTCAATAAACCCTTAAGCAAACGATGGCAGGTGATGCTGGGATGAAGTGATGCTGTGAGTGGGGCTCCCTCCTCCAGATGTGACGCTCCACCCTGCATCACGTCCCCCCGGAAACACGAGTTAAAAAACATATTTTCATGCCTTTATTTATCAACTCATTTATAATATGATAAAGAGATGCGTATAATACACATTCACTCACGTGGCTTTTAACATTAAATGCGTTTGTATGTTTGTTGGCACAGGTGCACGTTTGTGAACCCGGGTGCGCGTCGCAACGTTCCTCGCGTTTTGTTTCATACCGGACGAGTGAGTGTGCGACACAGCGACCAACGCCAGCGTCTCCAGGTGAGAGTTACGTCTCATGATCCGCAGCGGAGCAGAGGAGAGGCTCAACAGCTCTAATCGACCTCACACTCCATTTAATCCGTGTCTGTGAGCCTAGACAGTCACTGACTGCGTCGGTGAGGGGGATTGACGGTCGCTGTCCCAACTTTCCTCAATTCTCTCTCAGAGCCGCTGAAGGAGAAGCACGTTTTTGGTTTGTTTTTATTATTTCAGTTTTCTCCCCATCTCTATTCGCAGTGGACATGTCTCCTTCACGGTCCATTCTTCTGGTGGGAGAAGGGAACTTCTCGTTCTCTGCGTCCATGAGTCAGAGCCTCGCTGACACGGACACCGGCATCACGGCCACTTGTCTGCAGCGTGAGGACGAGGCACTGCGGCAAGAAGGGGCAGCCGCTAACGTCCGGATCATTGAGGACTCCGGTACACGCCTGTCGCTGCTTGGACGCGTTCGTTCATTCCACTGGCTGCACCTCTTGTCTTTTCTTACTCGAGTGGTGTGATTGTGTTGCTCAGGTGGAACCGTGCTCTTCGGGGTGGACTGCACGAAGCTGGGGGAATGCGCCTCCCTGCAGTGCCGGGTGTTTGACCGTGTGCTCTTCAACTTCCCCCACAGAGGCAGAAAGAGCGGGGTCAAAAAGAACCGAGAACTCCTGAGAAACTTCTTCCTCAGGTATAACTGCATCATGCCTCAGGACTCAGTCCTTTCACAGGACCTTTAAACTGTCAATTTAAAAAAAACAATATATAAGTTCTATTGCTTTTTCTGATTGAAAAGTATCAATACCAAGTTTTGACAACTATTAGGATTCAAGACTTTACTGTCCAATAATACAGGCATAAAGGAAATGTGTCTTTCACTAGAGTATGGCACGCCAAAGAAAAGAAAATGTCAGGAATAACGTTTCAGAACAATGCTTAATACTGTATAGTAAGAAGAGTAGACATTTTTAATTATTTAAAAAGTTACCTGTGTTTAATATTAGGTAATAAATATGAAGTACTGTATGCCTGCTTAGCTGAAAGTAAAACATATGTGTAATATAGATAGATAAATAGATTAATTGAAAAAAGAATGATTGATCATGACTAAGGGCTGATGAATTGTCTCCGTACTTTTATGAACTGATAAAAGTTGTGTGTTCATTTTTACGTTCCTCCAGTTGTGTTCAGGTGTTGGCTGAAGACGGCGAGGTTCATGTTGCCCTGTGTAACGGACAGGGCGGCACACCAGCGGACCAGCCGAGGCGGGAGTGGCACAACAGTTGGCAGGTGGCTGCCATGGCAGCAGAAGCACACCTAATCCTTAGTGACGTCCGTCCTTTTGACAGTGAGAAACACCAGAGCTACAAATGCACCGGATACAGGTAAGCAGTAAAGTTGAGTGTTGCAGTGTACAAATAGAAACAGCCCTTTGTGTGTGTGCGCGTGTGTTTGTGTGTGCACGCGCATTTTTGATGTGTGTTTGCATACTCAGATCATCTAATGAGGATGTTGGTGTCGTGCAGGAGCCAGGATAAAGGCTTTCATGTGGCGAAAGCTTTGCTGCATGTGTTTACTCGCAGCCTCCCTTACGTCTCTGCTGGGATGCTAAAGGTGGAGGAGGTGGTTGACGGGGATAAAGTCAACTACAACATGCCAGCTGAGCTCAGTGATTATATGTCCAGGTAAAGTATAGCAAAAGCACTCATGCTGTTTGCCTATAAAACCACCAACGCAAAGAAAGTGACATAACACATGCTTACTCTCTTCTCCCTTTCATCAGAGGATTTCTCTGCTCAGGTTCTGTCCACCCGGTCAGATTGGTGCAAGATTTTCTTCTCGAAGGACTGACGGAGAAGTGGCCGGTCTCCATGATGACAGAGACGGTTCCTTTCCTCATCCAGGCCAAACAGCTGCAGAAGTGCTGCCGTGATATAGACGGTTCACACTGCTACTCGATCCACCTACTTCAGAAAGACACCGACATTCCTATCTCTGCAGACAAGGAAAAAGATCCGTTGACGTGTTCCGACAGTCAAGGAGGCACAGACACACAAGATACTCTAGTGTCCGCCCCCTCTGTCACCTCAGAGAAGAAGAGGAGTAAAGGTGCTGAGTGTTTAAGGTCTGCATGTGATCATGATGTGGATCTTGAAGGCGAAAATGGTCCTTATATGCTGCGCCCATCCCTGCTCCCTCACGTAGAGGAGATTCTGACTAAAAAAGAAAAGTTGATTAACAACGCAGGGAATGATAGGAAAACAGAGTCGAACAGTAAAAGTGTTGAAGGAAATAAGCAGGAGGAGCCCTGTGGTGTCTCTAATTGTGTAAATAGCTTGTTATTTGGCATTAGCGGCCTGGTGTTCAGGAGCGTCCCCATCAACCTCTGGGCCCTGCCTGTTTTTCACGAGCTTCTCTTCAGAGGCGTTTTCCCCTCGGATTGTGAGCCAATCAGATCTCTTGGACAATGGCTGGAAACACTGCTTGCACCATATGGGGTCTCTCTGATAACAGAGGAGGGAGGTCTGCGCCTGATGGCACAGCCAATGGGCTTGGTTGGTAAGGCATTTGCATGCAATGCAGATGACAACACGAGCCATGTCAGCTTTACTTTGTCCCTAAATTTGGACCTTCTGGCCGTGCTTCTGTTTTCCCTTCCCGACTGGCGGCTGCTGTGGTCACATGACCAACGCTTCATGAAACAATTTGGACCTCGCACGCCACCTGGGACATCCTTCCAGACATTTTCCCTTTTCCCCGAGCACTACAACTTTGACATCAGCTTCTGGACGGGGCCGACATGGGAAGAGAAGAAGTTCCACGCCCTGGTCAGAGAGGCCAGTCAGGGAACCGTGGAGCAAGTTAAACTCATCGACACGTTCTCTCATCCCGACCTGAGCCAGACCAGTTACTGCTACAGACTCATCTACCACTCACACACACACGCTCTATCTCACACACAAGCCCTAACGTTTCACAAACACTTGGAGTCTTTACTTTTATCTCGGCTGCAAGTCACCATCAGGTAGTTACATATCAATAGGATGAGCAGGGATTTGAGCTCTTATTTTTATTAGTAGTAGAGATATTATCATTACTGGTCCATGTCTGTCTATGACTGCTACTACAAATATAAACATCTAATCCGCAAAACTGTCATTAAATGGTGTTTACAATAGCTGAGGCATTGATGATGGTATTTGAGAGTGATTGGAATTCTACATCTCTGTGTTTGTGTAAATGATCGTACAATAAACCAGTAATTTAACATGAACGTGTGGTCCGTCAAGAATCATTTTTAAAATATGTCATTTATTTGATCACCGAATATAAAATACAAGGTTTTGCATGAATTTTCATAATTATATTAAAATGAAATGTGTCCCACACTGTGATTATTGTAAGGTGTCAGAAGCCAAGGTTTGAAACTACTGGGTTATTCTCTAACAATAGGTTTTTAAAGCATATTAAATCATCCAATAACTAAAATCCAAAATATAAAAGTAACTTTTAAGTAAGGCTTTCAGTATATGTAGTTAAGTAGAAATTATAATGGTTTTCTCTGAAATGTGTATCAAAAGCAGCATAGAATGACACAGACCCACACACACACACAATGTGTCCATCTTCTTAATGTGCATAGTTTCGCAGTCCGCTTCGGCGCAGAAAGTCTGCCACTTTTGCGCAACAAAATTATGAATAAATAAATAAAGGAAAAGTACATTTTCACCACTTTCTAATTTACTGCAAATTTGGTAAGAATTTGAGCATGTTTAAGCCATCAAAAAGCCAATTAATTTGCCTTAAAAATTATAATAATCCTTACAATTTCAATAGGGCCTCACTGTCTGTCAGTGCTCGGCCCTAATAATCATAATCATATATGTTGTAAAAGTTGTGACGAAGAATAAAAGTAGTTTTGCATTGAAGCCGCTCTGTTTAACATAATCAGAAACAAGCAAACCCAGTTAATTTAATGATGTTATGTACTTGACGGTGACTTAATACCCTAGCATTTAATTAACTTTCCTGGAATGATGAGAAAAATAAAGACGAAGTAATGAAATTGTTAATGTTGTTTAATTGTGCCTTATTTACAAGAAGAATTTTTGCAATTAAAAGAACAACTGCTTTTTTTTAACCCTAGTGAATTTTTTATTTGTGATCCAACATTTCTTTATATATGTTGAATTGTAGCTGGTTAAATATATGTTTGATACTTATTAATACAGAAAATATATATGACCAGAGCTTCATGCCTTCTGCCAAACAATACAGACAGAAATGTCCCTCAGAGACTGGTGCGCTGTCAGTGCCCGGACAGAGACGAAAATGAACGAAGTACGCCTCGGGAGCATCGTCGGTGAACATGGCGGCCAAGGCGCTCCGGCAGCGCAGCAGGCGAGGCGGCAGACAGGACGCGAACAGCGTGCATGTCTCCGCCGAAGCCCGGACACCGAAAGAGGAGAAAGGCGGCGACGACCCTAAAACCACAGAGACCCGGCAAGAGTGAGTACCACCCCGGGGGAGAGGCGCGAGACTTCCCGACGCGACAGGCTCCGTTGCCCGGTCTGGCTGACAGCCTGAGCCGGTTGCAGCTAGCTAGCTAGCTACGGTGAAGTTGTGGCTCTAAAACCCCGAAAACAAAGACTGGAAACGTTCAGCTGACAACCTGCAGGGATGTGTTTGCACAGCGCATTCGCCTGTAATGGCTGCTCCGTTGGGTTTCCTCCTCAATACTAATATTCAGCTGCATCGCTTATGTTTTGATAAAGCGACACATCGCAGCTAAGTTACCATGTCATTCATTCTCCCACCCGTCCACAGCCAGACTCCCCACAGCTGACCCGAGTTCAGCCTGACCTCGGACACACTCAGGTTCACTCCTCAGCAGGGATCTCTTTTGTTGATTCGCTCCAGTGTTTGCAGGGACATGTTCACAGTGTGTAAGGTGACGTGTCTTAGTGACAGGGAGTGTGAGGCTCAACGCTGAGCTGCAGCTCATCGAACTAATCAGATGGTGGCTGTGAACCGGAGGAAACACTGGCAGACACAGAGACCAGTGGAGATTATCACAGTATTTATAAAGACGAAGGGAATTGGCTCTGAAAGACCGAGCTCACAGCTGTCGACATCTGGGAGGAGATTATAATGATTATCGATAAATAATACTATTGTGGTATTATTTTAAATGATTATCTTCAGCAAACTGCTCATGCAAACACATCTCTATGTTTATGTATGTGTGTGTGTGTGTATGTATAGCTTACAATGAGCACATCCACCCTCTGCATATTTATACAGTATTTAATATTTATTTCATCATCGTTTCTTTGCATAACTTCCCATCATATAGAATCATGTGACTTGTGTTCATACTTTACCTTTATGGTGTTAGTCATGAGTGTTTCCAATATAGAGCTTATTCTCCTTGTGTATTTCACATGCTATTGTACTGTGCAGCCCGGACCATCCATCACTATAGTTTTACTATAACGATTTAAGTACCATTGTCTAAGTTATTTGTTCTCATTCGTTCCGTTATATTATGCACCACAGCATTTATGTACTTTCAGGTGTCTCGTAAAACCAGATTATTTTGATGTTTTTATTACATTTGATACTGAAATAGATTTTCATTACAATGCATTTGTTATTGTGGTCTGATTGTGCTTTGTGTGTATTTCTGTGACAGGTCAATAAGTCGCGGGGGGCAGGTCTGGGCTCCGGAGGGTTCCACTGCTTTTAAGTGTCTGCTCTCTGCACGTTTCTGTGCAGCTCTGCTCAGCAACATCTCGGACTGCGATGAAACCTTCAACTACTGGGAGCCTGTGAGTACAACCCACTAGTATAAGAAGTCCACAATATGGCATCATACATGTCCCTTCCTGGGATTTTCAAATATCTGTCTATAGTTTTCATCTCATTACTTCTCTTTCTTCAACTGCTCATGTCTGTAACTGTTGTGTTCACTGTTTTTGGCAGATGCACTACCTGCTGTACGGCACAGGGATGCAAACGTGGGAATATTCTCCATTGTACGCCATCAGATCTTATGCTTACTTATGGCTACATGCTCTCCCTGCTTGTTTGCATGCCCATGTTCTACAGACAAACAAGGTAACAATTCCAAACTTCCTATCATTTCAACATTTGTTGTTCTATGAATCTGCCTTATATTTGTAACAGTATATAGTCTTTGTAAAGAGTAAAATATTTGTATCAGTAAAAATCTTGTCAAATGATTTTACACCAGGTGACTGAAAACAATATCTGAATCCCACTTGCATTATTCTGGAACTTGTGCAATGGTTTCAAGCTTGTGGTATAATTGTGTTGTAGGTGCTGGTGTTCTACTTTGTACGATGTGTGTTGGCCTTCACCTGCTGTGTCTGTGAACTCTATTTCTACAAGTGAGTTTTATCTTCCTCTAATATGGAAGTTGACGTCCTACTCACTTCCTGGGCGGTCTGAGACAGTATACAAAGACAAAGTGAACCATTTGACCCGTGTGTGTGTGTGTGTATGTGACACAGGGCAGTTTGTAAGAAGTTCGGCTTGCACGTGGGCCGTCTGATGTTGGCGTTCCTTGTCCTCGGCACAGGAATGTTCTGCTCATCTGCAGGTTGGTCACATATATTCACACAGTTTAGCGATACTGTCTTTCTCTGTATGTTGTGTATCTTGTGCCTCTATTCCAGCCCTTTGTGGTTCTTAACATTAACCTTTACCATAGAGGCATACCGGCCTGTGATGGTATTTGCAGTACAAGGAAAGAGGATTTCCTGTTTGCATTCTTGTTTACAATTTGTCCCCCTTGTCTTTTGCTCTTTTGCCTCAGCCTTCCTACCTTCCTCTTTCTGTATGTATACAACGCTGGTAGCCATGACGGGGTGGTTTCAGGACTCAACGCCGTTAGCCATTGCAGGTGTGGCTGCCGGTGCCATTGTCGGATGGCCGTTCTCTGCTCTGATCGGGTAGGGTTGTAAACTAAAATACAGAGTTGTCCGCAATGCTTTTTCCAGATAGAGCTGTCAAAATGTATTGCTCCTAAATTGGTTCTGGTTTATTTGATCTGCAGGATTCCAATTGCCTTTGACCTGCTGGTGATAAAGAGGGAGTGGAAAGGTTTTATCACCTGGTCGCTCATTGCTCTGACTCTACTGCTGGTGAGAGAATTTAAGAAATGTTTCATAACAAATTAGTAAAGCTTATTTTTTTACTCCCTAATATCGATATTGGCATAAGCCCCCCCCCCCCAAAAAAAAAACAGCAGTTCGGCCACACTAAATCTGTATACCTCATTCATCATTCATTTTTTTATATTATGCCAAATGTAAATGTTTACAACAAAACTGGCTCAGCCACCTTCCCCTCTGTTTATCCTGTGTGTCTTTCTAAGGTTCCACTGGTGGTAGTCGACTCTTTCTTCTATGGAAAACTGGTCATTGCTCCACTCAACATTCTATTGTACAATGTCTTCACATCACATGGACCTGATCTTTATGGTAATTATACACAAGAGCACAGATGTAATTAAAGGGTTTATTTATATCACGTTGGCAAAAAAATGTTCCTTCTAATTTGTTTTTGAGTTTAGTGTTTAAGTTTTCATTCATTCAATAACTTCTCATTCATTTAATCAGTCTCACAAAATATCTAAATTACTGAATACAGGACACTTTGTCTCTTCCACCAGTATTCAGCGTTTTATCTTAATAAAATCTATGGTTATATGTTTTAAGTAAATCATGCAGTAACTATTCACTTCTTATTTGGTTTTTATTGTGCTAGCCTTTACACCAGTTGTGACTTTTTTCATGTTGTGTCTTGTTTCATTTTCAGGTACAGAGCCGTGGCATTTCTACTTTGTAAATGGGATCCTGAACTTCAATCTGGTGTTTGCTCTGGCGCTGTTTTCACTTCCACTCACCGCTCTCATGGAGACACTGTTACATAGGTTCAATGGTGAGAACTCAGGGAGCAAAACTATGAATGCATGTTAGTATACCTGGGAAATAGACTGCGTTTTTATGAGAATTGATTAGAAGTACTCTGTTCATTATTTCCTGTCACTAACTGTGAACAGATGCCAACTGTTATATTAAAATGATCCACATCCCAATTGATGCTTTTCTGTACCCAAGTCCTCTTCAATACTGTTTCATATAATGTACATTGAAAAAACAAGAAATTAATCAAATCTAATTCAGAGTTAAGAGATTATTTTGGCTGAGATCTTAATTTTCAAAGCAGCATCTCTTGTGATCACATGTTCATGTGGACTTATGTGTTTTCTACAGTGCAGAACCTGGGCCGTCCTTACTGGCTGACTCTGTCTCCCATGTATCTCTGGATGTTGGTTTTCTTCACCAGATCTCATAAAGAAGAACGTTTCCTCTTCCCCATCTACCCTCTCATCTGTCTCAGCGGGGCAGTAGCCCTCTCCTCTCTACAGGTGTGGTTTGACATTTTCATATTTAAGCTTAAACCAATTTGTTTTAGTCATAGATGTGCCTTTAAAGTCAGTTTACATTTTTTTTTTTTATTCCCTGTAGAAATGCTACCACTTCCTGTTCCAGCGATACCGGCTGGAGCATTACACGGTCTCCTCCAACTGGCTGGCTCTGAGTTCTGTTCTGGTCTTTGCAGTGTTGTCGCTGTCTCGCTCCGTCGCTCTCTTCAAAGGTGCGTGTGCACAAAAGCTCTGCTCTCCTGAGACCCAGTGTCGGACAACAGAAACAACAGTTTAAGATGGATGAAATGAGATATTGCCTTCTATGTCTACAGGTTACCATGCCCCTCTGGACCTGTACCCAGAGTTTCACCGCATTGCCAAGGATCCGACTCTTCACTCAGTCCCTGAAGGCAGACCAGTCACTGTGTGTGTGGGCAAAGAGTGGCACCGCTTCCCGAGCAGCTTCCTACTGCCACACAAGTCAGTATCCAGGATATTGCATTTGCGCAGAATCTTGAAATCCTTCTCAGTCCTTTTTCTTCTGCTGGGACTTGAAATATAAATGCTTTTCAAACACATCCAAGCAGAGATTACCTTTTTTTATCCCAGATTTAAATGTATACTGATAGTTACTGTTTCTAATCTCCAGCTGGCAACTGCATTTCATTCAGTCTGAGTTTAAGGGGCAGCTGCCTCAGCCATACGCCTCTGGTCCTCAGGCCACGCAGCTCATCCCAGATAATATGAATGACCAGAACCTGGAGGAGCCTAGTAGATATGTAAGTCACTCTGAAACGCCCACGTTTGTTGATGCCTGGACGATGTATTTAAGAGCATTTGCATGATATTTTTGAATGGGTGCTTTGTGCAGGTGGATATACGGCAGTGCCACTACCTAGTAGACCTGGACTTGGAAGAAGAGACACCGCTCGAGCCACGTTATTCAGCCAACAAAGAGGAGTGGAACGTCATCGCCTTTAAGCCCTTTCTTCAAGCATCAAGGTGTTTTCCAAAACACAACATTTACACTGAGAAGTTTAAAGATTAGTGTCGAGCACATTAACTGACAACAATGAATATAAAACCAATTCTGATTCAGCATCCCCACTATTGTTTTTCGTTTTCGCTTGCTTTTCTCCTCAGACTGACACTGTTTTATTCTCTCTCAGGTCTTCTCCTCTCATCAGGGCCTTCTACATTCCATTTATATCAAACCATCACACCACCTACAGGCGCTACGTCATCTTGAAACCCCGGCGACAAAAGCAGCCTCGTAAGCGTACGCACGGCTGACCTTTGAACCTCAGCCCCGCCCCAAGTCCTGACCACTGAAATCAATGACTTCCCCTGCGACAAAACTGGTATTTGTGTGTGATTGATGGACGTGTTTGGAAGTATTTGTCTCGTGACACAATCGAAGATATCGGACCCTTTAAGGACATTACGTCTGTGTGTGTAATTGAATGTATTATAGTTGACGCAAACTACAAGATTTTTGCCCAGGACGTTACACACAAATGTCCTTTTTTTATACATCACTTGAAAACGTGGCCTGGAAGAATTTTTCTGAACAATGTGTATGTGAAATATTGTAGTGTTTGCTCATCTGCAGTTGAACAGTGTTTTCCTGTGTGTGCTGTTGAGTGTGAGCGTTTAGATGAACAGAGACAAAAGTATGTTCTTAATTTAAGTTGACATGAATAAAACACGACTGACTGTGAATACGATCCTCGTTTCCACCGTAGTCTCATTTTATTTGAAGTTGTAACAAACATACAAAGCACTCTCACTTACAGGAGAGATGTCAAGGCATTAGACATTCAGAATAAATAATATCAGTATGATGATATATTTGATCATTCTCCTCGATACCATGCCATTACTGTGGTCGCGCTGCAGACGCTCAAGCTGAATTCACTGCATGACCAACTTTACTCTCAAAAGCATTGTTTGATTTACTTTAAAAGAGATACAAGACCATTAAAAATGAAGGAATGCGTGAATTTAACAATGTTACTTCCGGACATCTTTCAGTTTAAGGCCATGTCACACACTTCTGTCTCATTCTGTACGAGGTAGCCTGTTTATATCAGACAAACAAGGGTGTGATTAACACAGTATCTTCAGGCACAAGTAACATAATGGTCCAAGACATCCATAGATATTCACTAGAACAAGGGCAGCATGACAAGGCCATGCAAAGAGGCTGCTTTACACTCTCACACACACACACACACACACACACACACTCATTCACGCACTCATTTCAAATGATACAGCCTCAAAATGTAATTTGAACACCTTGTACGGGACCTAAACATTTTTAGAAACATACCAAACAAACAATGATAACCAAGAACATGCAGTTTTTTATCTCATGTCCCAGTCCACAACTTTACATACACACACAATGAAGGCCTTGGAGAGAATCAGTAGCTTTCTCTATTGATCCATTCTTGTTCATTGAAGTATCTTCTCCCACCGTCAAGATTCAGGCCATTCCTATAGGAATCCGGATTAGCTTGGAAGGACTTTCGGTTTCCGTACGTACCGAGGCAGGTCTGGTAACTATCTTCCTTGCCGTTGCTGATGTACGTCTGATAGAGGTCAGCCTTCACTGTTTGACTTCCAGGCCTCAGTTTGGGATCATAGAGGTCACTCCCTCCTCTGATGCTGCTGTCATACAGTCCGTGGTCCCCGTACGAACTGCTGCCGTAATGCTCGCTCTTTGTCGTACGACGACCCAAACTCCTGTCATAAAGCTCTCTGTGCCCGGTGCGGCCCAGGCTGCCGTCGTTCAATTCCCTCTTTCCTGAGCGGCCCAGGCTGGTGTTGTAGAAGTCGCGGGTGCCACGGCGTCCGAGGCTGAGGTCATTGATGTCGAAGTTGAGGAAGCAGCTCTCCGTGCTGGCAAGAGTCACAAAGCCGCTCTCTGTGTCCCGACCCCCCAGGTTGTCGTAGTCGCCCGTGGGTGTATCAGGAGAGGAGCAGAGAAAGGAGGTGTTTTTGGTTTGCGGGCGAGTTGAAACTAGGTCATCGTCCTTCTGTGAGCGAATGACCTTGTAGACGTCAGTCGGGTTTGGGCTGGGGCAGAGGCCCGGGTCCGTCTGGCAAACCTCTGATTTCTGCTGTTTTCTCCTTCTGTGTCACACAGAGAGAAGCACAAGGTTAACAGAAGATGTTTACTAACACTTTTCCTGATGTGAATCCAAACAGATGGATTTCATGATCTGAGACAGAGTTGTCTATTTTAACTTCACAAGGTTTTGGGTCAGAAAATATTGTGTGTGTGTATTTTTTTCTACTGCAAATATGACCTAGTGTTTATAAATCCGCAGTTTTTAGATCAGGAAAATCTCTATTTGGGGTTATTCAAATATTGAATAACCCCAGACTGATCCTTTAAGTTTAACATGAGGTCACAATATTTGTGACTTTTGTTTCCTAACAAAATAATCACATGACAACTGCATTACACATATGATAACATAATGCCTGCAGCTGATCTGTTCACTGATGAATGGATTCATATTTGAATTATGATTGAACAGAGATCACCGAAGCTCATGTTTCAATTAGTGATGTTGGAATTGTTTTCAACTTATGTTGAATTAAAACTTGTGTCTGTCTGTAGTCCTTTGCCTTGTTTCGGACCCTCACCGTGTGCCAAGCAGTTTGAAGCAGCAGACTCCAGTCACTGTCAGTAACAGCAGTATCAGGGGGATGGTGGGAATGATGATGTAAACCAAGTTCATAGCTTAAACAAAGAGATGGAGAACAGAGATGGAGATTTAGTGACCGACGTGGTGTTTGGATCATCTCTCCTCTGCAGAAAAATTCATCAATAGCAATCAACCTGTTCTTCTGTCCTGGTCTTGGTCACTTGGATTCAATGGCAGCACAGATGCAGGGAAGACATCTGTAACGAGAGTCATCCTGATGGTCAGACTGTGTCACTCTATATTCAGCAAGTATCTAAAACCTCTACTGAGCAGTTTTACCTGTTTGAGTGGAGTTAGGAGAGGGTGATGGGTCCAGTGGATTCTCTGAGAAGAACATGAATCCCAGTCAACTAAGTTCAAGCATTTTCGAAGTAACATAATTCTGAACAAGTACTACCAGTAGTACCTGCAGTGTATTTACAGATGAAGTTGTTCTTGGTTTCGCAGTTGTCGTCGTTCCACTGGAACATGTAGAGTCCGCCCAGACCCGGGGGTGCAGACGGCTGGTGATACATCACCACACACACTTCGTAGCCGCATGAAGGCTCGTCCCAGTGCCAGTGCCTACAACGATCACACACATGAACATGAACAGAGTCCCTTTGTTTCAAAGCTTCCTCAATGGACAACTGTACAGAGTTTACATTTTCAAATGTCGAAATGTCAAAAATTCTATTTAATTTCAATAAAGTAAAAACATAATATTTACGTGATATCGGTAAATAGATCTGCAGCACCTAGTGTCAAAAGCCGGAACTAATAATATTAATAATGATTTGGATTTATATAGAGCCTCATGAATACATTTTACAAACAAAGAACAGAAAATAAGAATAAGAGTACTTGCTCATCATGTACTGAAGAGCTGAAAGCTGGTCTTGAACCTGGTCAGATTTTGTATTCAAATATTCTTGATCAAATGGTTCCTCATTTCAATCCATTCCCACTGTGTAATGAAGGCCAAGTCGTAAGGAAGCTTGTGTTTACAAAGCATTAGAGGAAGTCTGCATCAGAGTCAAATTAGCTTATTACAGAAACACATCTACATCTGAACAAAAGTTGGCCATTAAGAAAAAGACAAGTACTAACTCATCCAAGGAATCCTAATCCAACATGTTTATTTACATTATGCATTTAATTAAGAAAAGAAAGTCAGCCAAATTTAGATTTTTTTTTAACCTCTCAAAAGCAATATAAGTGCAGGTCTAAACAATTCTTCAGACCAGTGGTTGTCAAATGGTGTCTGCAGACCAATTAAAATGATCATGCTATATTGGTATTCAATATATGGGGTATATATGAAATACATGTCTACTATCTTCCTTAGACATTTCTCTTGTGTTGCTATTTTAACTAAGTAGAAGTGTAAAGAAATATGTTATGTCAAATTGTTCAAAGGGATTTATATGAGGGGGCCCCCGGAATATGTTCTATCTTGTAAGGGCTCCTTGGCTAAGAAGAATTGGAGAACCTCTGGTATAGACAACAATTACTGTCTAAAAACTAGATTTTTGTTGAATAATATATTCAGAATCTATCTCAAATTTGCTGGTAATGAGACACTTCATTATACCCTTCATGGGTCCACACAAATGAGGAGAATCCTCTCCTCAACACAATTCGTCATTGGTCAAGTAAATTTGACATTTTACTTTATTGTTTAAAAGATCTCTCATTTTGACCCCTTTCAATTTCTTTGACCCTCTAGTCTATACACACCTAAATGTGGACTTGCTGCCGTCCAGCCAGTAGTACTGCGAGGAGCAATCCGAGTTGCTGTCCTCGCCTCCTCCGTTGCGCCGCAGACCAATCCAGAAGTCTCCATCCGTCGGGCGCAGCTCTGTGATGAGCTGCTCTATGATCTTCTGCTCGGACGCCGACTCTACGCTGAGCAGCTGCCCTCCGTCCCGTTTGCAGGCGAGCTCGGCCTCGACAAAGTTCAGCCTCCGCCGGAGCTCGGAGAAATAGGCCAGCTTGTAACAGGGCTTACCTTTTCCTGCCTTGCACACACGCTGACCTACACACATACACACACTTTGTAACACATGATGTGCACTGATCTATTGGACTTCATACACACGACTAAAGATACAGGATAAGTTCTGGAAGTCGTATTAATATATTATTTGTAGCAGTGTGTCTCCTACCTCTAGCTTCAAATATATCGGCTTCATGGGCAGAAATCCAGTGTAGAGTCAGGAAGGCAGCATGTCCATCAGGAGACCAAAGACAGATCCACGAGTCAATCAAGAGTTGTGTTTTTCTGCTGGGTTTTGTGTCTTTTTGTGTGTTTTGTGCGTGCAAACGTACCTGTGATGAGGCTTGTGGCTGCAGATGGATCAAAAAACAAAAGCAGCAAGTGACAGATGACGATTGTGAGCAGATCCATTGGTAGGATGGAGGGATCTGTCGTAGTCACCAGTTCATCACCACCTCTTGTATTTCAGTTTAGTCTTTCTCATGCCTCTGTCTGTTCATCTGTGGAGCTCAGGGGACGTAAACTCTGCTGCTGCTGCTGCTGCTGTTGCTTCAGGTGTAAGAAAAATGCTCCCAAAAAAAGGTGGAAATTCAGAGAGAAAGCAAAAGAAGTGCAAAAGATGCAAGTCTCCTTGTGTGCCTGCTGGGGGAAGGAGTCTACGAGACAGAAGGAGGAGCATGAGGAGGAGGAGGCGAGCCGACTGTGCGTGTTTGGGAGGGGGCTGTAATCTGTTAAGAGCAGTCTTAATGATTGGGAGAAGAGGCTGCATCGATTGGGAGACATCTAATCATGCAAGTGCTTCTCATCGTAAATGCTGACAAGAGGCAGATTTCACTCCTTCTTTTATTACTTAAGCTCCGGGTATTATCGTTACCAAAGTGTTACATGAAAATGATCCCCTCTAACTCGATCAGGGATGTTTTAAAAATATTTTCCCTCGTTTGGTAGCTTATTGGGTTTCAGGACAAAGCACGAGAGGGATAGCTGACAATGAGGAGGAGTGCTGGATCTTCCTTTACGTTAATATTGAAGCTTGATTTTGAATCTTAAATGTTTCTCTGCATCAAACGATTGTTTGATTGAAGTTCAGTTATTAATATCTTACCTTCCATCTGATCTGGACTGTGTAGGTGTGGTTTCATCGGCTTTGATTAGCAGAGACATTGAAACAAAACAAACATCCTCACAACTGTCATGACATCACCCTCCTACCAATCAATTTACATTCACTTCAAACTGCATAAAATAGGGCAGACGGAAACACAAATGGAGAAATTGAGCTTGTCACAAAAACCAAGACGGTGTTGTTTGTTTTCAAGGATGTGTTTGTGTTGGATTTTTCTTCAGGGCCTGAAGTGGTTAATGTATATATGCATTAGACAATACTTAAATATGCATTGCTCTGGTGCAAATTACAATCATATAAGTCCTTGGGTTAGGATTAGCTTGCCTGTTACCTCCGCCATGCAACAAGGTTAGGTTTCACCCTGTCAATTTGCCTGTTTGTTTTTTCTTTTTTCTGTTCAGTGAAACATGGTGGAAGAAGGAGACATGGCGCTATAAATGTCCCATTACATTTGACGTGGATGTGGACAAAGGGGTGGATCAAGGCATTTTTGTATCACTTTGTTAGGTAAGTGTGGTCTTTTTCGGTTATTTGAAATATTTTCCAGATTTCTCAGGGAATAAATCATGGATCTGGATTAAAAACATCTGATATATTTAGAGGACTCATGACTATTAATGTGTGTAATTAAGTGCTGCCTCAATCTAATTTAAGGGGATTGTTAATCTAATGAATGTCAATTTGCCATTTTTGTCAACATTTAAAAAATGTTGCTTACAAAACTTGAATAATATAATTTCACCATTTAGGGGAAATACTCTTATTTGCTTTCTTGCTGATAATTTGATGAACACCACATGTCTCTACAACAATTAGACATATCACAGTATATGCATTATCTTAGAATAATGATTTGAGAGGGGGAAAACAGTGAATTAGCTAAATCTTAAGCAAATACTTAATATGCTTTAATTCAGATTAAACCATAGACTTTATATAAAGATGGACACCCACTATCTAGAGAAGAAGCTGAAATATCCTGAATATGAACGCCGCCATCCTTCACATTTGGAGTAAGAGTCAGCACAATAGCAATCTATACAAACAATTTTTTAGTTGGTCCATGTCTCATCCACTAACTTGATGGAGGCAGGATTCATGACCTATCCTGCAGCCATCCACCAGGGGGGCTTTGTTGACAAGTTTGATGTATTTCATAAACTCAGTTTTGACAAATTACCCGTGATGGATGTTTGACGTTACAGTTTAATAACAAGGAAAACCTCCGTCTGTAATTTGATAGCGGAGCTTCAGGATCAGCAGAAACCTTGCATGTCAGCGTGACCTGCTTTTCTGAGCACAAATTGCCGGAAAAGTGTATGTATGCAGTTCCTAATGGTAGTAATTTCTAAAATGGCCCATAAGGTTGATTTAGGGATTGCAGAGAGACGGATCAGCCAGAGTTTAAACAGTAGGATGCTTCATCAGGAATATGCTGCGTGTGCTTGCGTTGAATAGGGAGTGAGGAAGACGGGGGAGAGGGGAGGGGGGGTGCGGTCAGTGAGGCTACCCTGAATATATATATATATATTTACACTGTCTCCATTAATGATGCTTTATCCAAACACTAATCCGTTTAGGTGTAGATTGATTCCAGTCGAAAGGGTTTCAGCTTTGTGTAAATTGAAGGCCCGGGACAGGACGTTTGCATTATCAGCTGATGCTCCAAACAATAAAAAGACAGAGCGGCTCCTGAGTCCCCCCGGTGGGATTTAATAAGGAGTGGTCCTCGTTTTACAGCATCTGAGACCAGGAGAAGGTTTCATTCAATTATGCCTCTCCCATTCGTCCCTCCTCTCACACAGTCTGTCTTCTTCTGTCTCTGCCTCCCTTCCTCATTCCGTCCACCCCCTCTTCCCTCTCTCCCAATTAGTTAAAGGGAAACCAAATGAATGCTCCCATGGGAGGCCGCTACATCACTGACCCGACGCACCACCACAACACACACACACAGACACACACACACACACAACCAGGACCCATCCTCATACACAAGGTTCACCATGTCAGAAATTTAATGTTGAAAATTTCCCACTGTTCTGACATTTAGCCAATATGCCTTGGTAAAGAAAATTTCTAAATGTAAATTTTCACTGAGGCAAATGCGTAATGGTCAAACCGATCCCAGTTACAGAGTAAGATAACACGATTTGAAGCCATAAACTGGCTCGCAGCAAAATGAATCATTCCGTGGACAGTTATTTGTGGGCTGTAAAAACAGGGCCATGAACGTCAAACTCAGTTCATCCCCATCTGAAGGCCAGAGAGGGGAAGAAAAAAACCTAATCACCCACCAAAACAAGAACTTAACTTTCCACTAAATCTAATTTGAATGATCTGACTCGGCCCACTGCCAGGCCGAGTGTCCGCATTGCGTAGGGCGGTGAGGAGAGCTGGAAATGGTCCCTGAGTCACTGACCTGAGGGGGATCTGGACGGCTCCCTCAGCAGAGCAGCGTCCATAAAAGAGTTTTAATGAAACCTTTTTAAGTGCTGTAGTAATTCTTTTTCCCTTTTTTAATGCATGTGTGGAAAAGGCCTGACAGAAGAAAACTGTAAAACAAGCTGTGGTTGTACTTCATGTAAATTATGATAATAACAAATTCTACTTCAAATCATATTCTGAGTGTCCCCCTGCATAGAGAGAATGATCAATGTGCAACTTACGAAATACTGAGGTTTGGTTTATTTTATCTCGCTCATGCAAGGTTTTGAGGGACTTTTAAGTTTGGTCACTGTTATTTTAGGCTGCTGTTTTCTTTATACCTCCGACATGGAGTTTAGGTTTTTGGTTCGAAGGATCGGACAAAAAAATTACGTTTTGATACGCATCCGGATGAAGGGGCTGATCCAACAATTTTGTTTATCCACTTTCTTTAAAGTTGTGAATTCGGGCTCGTTTAGAAGACTAATATCTAGAGTGATAGAAATTTGGTGCAGCTTGATTGAATTTAAGGTGCCACTCCGGTTTTAACTCTGATTATTGCCAATTAATTTAATAGCAGATTTGAAACCCCATGAAGTAGAACAAGGCAGAAGTGTAAATATGAAATGAAACCTCAATCATGCAGATCCGGATATGGAGAAACCAGAATAATTCATGGATCTTGATATTTAAATCTCTCATTTTAGGGACTAATCTCATCTCTTGATCTAATCTGTGTGAATTTTGGTGCTGGCTGTTGGGCTTTCGTTGAGGTATGCTGTGTACTTTGCTCAGGGCCATTCTAGGCCATTGATTTGTTTGTTTAATAAATTGGGACTTGTGGCTGACTTGGTCAAAATGAAACTTTAAACCAGACACAAAGCATTTGTACTAAGAGATAACGACATGGATGAATTCAGTGTTTCATTAGACAGTAAATACAATGATTCATGATAATATGTACAATGTACCTGACAAAACAAAATGAAATGATCACAAGCAACACATCATAAAGTCAGTCAGTGACATTAAAAAGACAAGTGAAGACCCAGGTTAACACAGATTTATTGAGTTGTTTACAAACTGGTTAACCACTGAAAACGGTGAATAAATGAATGTGCAGAAAAGATACAGCTCTGATAAACATAACTGACAATGATGGGTCCTTTTGAGAAGTAGTGATGCCAAAAACTATTTAAAACATGATGTAGATTTGTGAACATGTATTTATTTGATAAGAACATTTATAATTTGCCTCTTTCCATTCTAGCCCACTGTCTGAAAATACTGATTGAATGAGTGTTGGATGAATTCAATCATCCTCAATCATCCAGCTAAATATTAACCAATGTTATTGAAAAATAAATCATATAAATTAAATGGTGAACCAAACTGCAGCAAATAAATTAATTTAGTTTTCCAAAAACTGAAGTGGTGCAAAATCGTCCTGCGTGTCATTAGCCAGGACAGATTTAAGAAAAGGAACGACTCTGAAAAGATTCATGTGGAAATCTCTGGAGATGTCAGTCGACTCACGGACGTCCATCCCCGTGCAAAGATTATCGGTTCCCCAGCTTACCACGCCAACCTGTGGAAGAGGTCGTTGGTTACTTTACATCTTCAGCAAGAACTCACACGGTCAAACTGTTACCTCAGCATAACATTCGGTGCGTGGGTAATAACAGCTGTTCACCTGTATCGTACGATGCTCGTAGTTTTTGAATACAGCTCCTCCAGAGTCGCCTGTCCAGAAAAAAGTACACACACACATATGGTCACAATAAGAATAATAGACTTCGGATTCTGGCCATTCTTTAGTGTATAAACTGCTTCTTCTGTCATTTCCCCCTTATATGTGTCGATGAAATTATCTTAGCTAATTTCAAGGATGTCTATTGGATAACTACCTGCTCCTTGTGAGGTAGAGCAATAACATTAACACAAACCTGGGCATGCAATGTGATCTCTAAAAGGAGTCCGACCACCAGTGCACAGGAAGTTGTCAGTCACAGCGACTTTTGGATTCTCCGTGGTTATGCCTTTTGCATGTAGTGCATGTCCGATACATTCTTCCCTCTGCATGGGAGAAGAACCCCAGCTTTAAGATTTGAGTTGAACAAACCAGACGCACATCACAGATCAAGGATTTTAAACTCACATTATCGCCAAGTTTAGCGTGGACATCTTTTTCCTTGAGTGAGCTTCCGTGGTTCGTCAGGAAACTGAGTTTTTCCAGATGATTTTTCAGCACATGCTGCTCTGCAGAGACACACAAAAAGACAGAGGCTCAACAGATGCAAGCCACTGAAATGACAGGGGAAATTATGTCGCATGACATTACACTCACTGAAGGGTCTTTGGACTGAGGATATTTACAAGTGAGACATTATGATGTACAAGAAAAATTAGAAACTTAAGCATTTTGATTTGAAGACCGCTTCAACATCTCATTATAGCTTTGTTGCCCTGACTCCTGCGGCCTGTCAAGCTTTGGATTCATTGAAGCCAAAGTATGAATAATACTTATAATTAAAATAAAAACAATAATATTAACATTACTACTACTACTTATAATAATAATAATACTTATATTATAGTAACTTTAAACCCATAGCACGTATCTAAACAAGGTTACTTTACAAAATACATGGGAATAAAAGAACAACCAAAATCAGAAAGATAACATTAAAGAGAACCGAGTCGTGAGCTGCTCCATTCATTTTGCTTCACCCTGTGTAAACACGGCAGATACATGACATAAGGTCGAGCAATACATAATTTAAGTGTAATGGGGACAGGGCCCTCTCCATTGCCGGCTCCCCTACCATTATCCGATTTTTCCCCTCGATAGAGGGTTTAAAAAATCATCTGAGAACACATTTTTATTCATAACCTTTCAATGTGTTGCAGATTGTTGTTAGTATTATTATTGTTGTTTGTATTGTTATTATTGTTATTACTCTAATTGGTGATGGTAGTGATAACAATGACTATATCTTTTGTCCTGTTTTAAATTTGACTGTTATTTTGGTATTCTAAAGCACTTTGGAAAGCTGGAAATTAAAGTGCTATATTAACGAAGTTGAAGTTAAAGTTGAATTTAGTGCTATTAAACCTCGTCCACACATGAAAAAATAAACTGTTAGGATGCCAATGCTCAAAGAGAAGCAGAAACAAAAGAGACAAATTCCCCATCACTTTAAACTAGTGAACTGGAAACATTAAAATTAATTCAGATACCGTGTTCTCCAACTGATGAACCATGAGCCTAATCAGCTAGTCAGCAAAACCTAATCAAAATTCGCCAAAGACTGACTGACTGCGAAAAATAAGAGTACTCCTTATGTGTCTGATATCAAGGACCCACTGCTTTTGAATAAATCGTCCATCGATGTTATAAATAAAACTGCATATAAGTGGTGTGAGAATTGACAGGTGAGTGACTTGCAGCTCAGGAATGGGCTGATAAAGGTCACAAAAAGTCACCCTATTCTAAATGAGGATGATCATCTTTATAAGCTTTTAATCACAAATGAGCTGTGTGACAGTGTGACATTGTGTGGGTGGAAGTAGCACACCTTGTTGCTTGAGGGTGGATTCACCCACCAGTTGCAGAGCGTCACTGGTCTCCTGGGTGCCAGGAATGCAAATACGTCTGATGGAGACAGCAAAAACAATATATGACAGGAAAGAACTCATTTAGCAATAAAGAACAAGTGCAGTAGTCTATTCCACTCATGATTTTTGTTTATGTGTGAGATGGTAAGAAGAATTTTTTGACCAATATATCTCCAGGCAGGACTAAGAATGAAGTTTAAGCACAAACAACAGCACAAGTTGTTACCTGACGGAGGAGGAGATTTGAACGTATTCCTTCAGTTGGATGAGAGCGACATCGTAGTCATAGAACTCCTCCACGCCTTCCTTCGCCTTAGCATTAATATTGTACTCTGGGTGTAATACGAAGGTTTTTACTCTTTTTACTGCAAAAGAGATGAGGTCACATGTTAGTAATGGTTTTACTGTCTTCATGCAGAGAGCAGCAAACTTAGTCAAAATCATCAAAATTATTAATTCTAATTTTAATTCATATAATTGCTACAATGATGATAACCTGTAGATGAGAGGCAGAATTATGCATTCAGACATTAAATAAAAATGCATTACCTTTGCCCTTTCCATCATCAATCTCAACTGTAACGTGCTCTGGTAAATCACCAAATTTGAAGCAGTGAGCAGCGGTCAGAATGAATTTGGGGGTCACCAGAGCGCCAAGGCATTTCCTTGTTCCTTGATTCTTGAGTTTTAAATGATAAATAAATAAAGATCAGTTGTTATAGCAGGAGGCAATTTCTAATGTGTCCTACTCTGTTTTCATTACATCAAATATTTCTATTTGATGTAAGTAACCAGTAGAATCCTCTAAATTTGAATAATTAAAAACACTCATTGGGAGAAGGGTTGTAAATATTCATGTTTTCATCCCTGCAAACATTTCTCACACTCGTATGAAGTTAAATAAAATACTGAAACATGCACCTGGACCACGATGTACGCCCACCATGGATACATTTTCCTCTGGCTCTCTTTGGAATCTTCTAAGTTATATTCCTTGTGAAGACCACATAGGCCCTTAACGTCGCCTTCATCTGCATTAAAGAAATCCATATTGAATAAATTAAATGGAGATAATGTTCCTGAATACAAAAACATTCTTGGTTATATCAGACTCAACAATTAGATTAAACATTGCAGTCAATTGTCAAAAGGTTTTTATTCCAACGTGACGTTTTTCCACATACGTTAGGGACCATTTGGGTTTCAGTGTCTTGAACCCATTTCATCATTAAATTACATTACATTCATTTGGCAGATGGTCTCATCCAAAGCAACCTTAAGTAAAATGCATTTAACCTCTGAAACTGCATTCGTTTTCAATTGCAACAAAAACTGTAAGTGCAAGACACATTTTCAGACACATGAGCCGCGAATAAATTGTTCAATGGCCGAAATGCTCAGGATTTGCACCAGATGTGTGAACAGAATCTGTACAGGGTAAGTGCAAACTGAGCCGTATGACCACATCTTTGAGAAATAAGATCTGCCCATCAAGTTGAAAGGTGACTTGTCCCCGTCATCCTGTCAGTTTAAAGCAAGCACAACTAAAGTTACAGTTCTTAGCAGTAACAAGGAAATCCTGATTTAGAAAGAAATTATGTATCCGAGGCAAATAGATAACGAGCATTTCAATATTATATTTAGATTCAAAGATGTGTGGATCTTATGGCGTTATCGCAGACATTTATTTAAAGCATCAAATAACCAAAATAGAAATAGTTTGGTTACGAACAAAGATCAGAGTCATCGGAAACTGACAGAAAACGCCTTTGAGAAAATATATTTGGGTGTTTTCATTGTGAGTGCAATTCCTCTTTCCTGTGAAAATTGTGTATAGTTTTTAATGGTCCATGCTCTTGATGGATAGAGACATGAGGCCTGTGTAAAGTTTAAATATGATCCAGAGAGATTTGATCACATCTGTCCATGCAGTGGTGTCAGGCTGTGTATCATAGAGAGACACGACAAGATCAAGAGTGATGACTGCGCCTGCTCCTAAGCACTTTAGGAAACAAGTCAGAGCTGTCTTGTTTCCTAACAAGAAAGCTGTTCCCCCTACCACCAGCTATGATCATATATCTCCTGCGGTTCAAAATGGAGAATGGGGATGAATGCTGGGGTGTGTGTTTGAACGCAAAAGCATCATTGAACTGAAAATGGAAACGTGTAACAGGATTCATTTAGCCTTCTGACATCACTCACCAATTATTTCATCGAAGGTCTCCTGCAAATTCTGAATGTCCTTCAGTCTGAAGTAATGCTGGCCACCGAGGCCTGCTGTGAGCGGCTGCAGGTCGTCATCATAGATCTCAGCTCCAATGGCAAAAATGTAAATGTCTGTAGCAGGAGGGCGCATGGCATGAAAAGTTCAAACAAAAACATCAGCACAGCAACAGAAATTTAAAAGCAGCAACACATAAATAAAACTCACCAAGGAATTCCTCTCTTGATTGAGTCCCTGGTTCACTGGTGTGGTTCATATAAATCATTTGCTTTATTCTTTCCACATTGGGCAAAGGTGAGCCGCCCATATTATAAGCACCTGCAATGAAAGAAGACAATATGTTTAAATGATGTTCAACAGGTCTATGTGTACCCGAGGACAATTAAAGGTTCAGTGTGTAAGATTTAGGTGAAAGGGATCTATCGGCAGAGCTGGGCCCTTTATATTTAAATACTTTATATTTACATTGGTAGAGGGTCCTCACTGTGTAGGCTGCCAAATTGTTGTTTTTAATTTAACTGAAGAAAGTAAAGTTACATCAATTCCTTAATG
This sequence comes from Platichthys flesus, assembly GCF_949316205.1. NCBI lineage: Eukaryota > Metazoa > Chordata > Actinopteri > Pleuronectiformes > Pleuronectidae > Platichthys > Platichthys flesus. The sequence goes on along the minus strand of NC_084959.1, from coordinate 11,721,499 downwards.
GCGGATAGGCATTTAGGACATTCACACAGCTGACATTGTCTGGCTTGAAGGACAAGTATATTTGGGTGTCATCAGCTTAGGAATGATATGATATCCCATTAAAATGCCTGGTGACGTTTCCTAATGGGAGCATGTAGAGCAAAAAATAGTATGGGTCTAAGAATAGAACCTTGTGGCACTCCGCACATCAGTGGGGCCAAGGATCAGGTGTTATTTCCAATGGAAATGAGATTTGTCTATCTGAGAGATATGACTTGAACTATCTAAGGGCAGTTCCAGATATGCCGACTTATTGCGTTACTCTATTGATCAGAATGTTACGATCATTGGTGTGAAATGTGGCAGTAAGGTCAAGGAGCAGTTATACGGCGCCATCACCAGCATTGATAAAAGATAAAAGCCCCTATAATTCAGCTCTATGTATAGCATTTTAGCAACAAAACAAATATTGTGCTTTTTTATTAAGACAACTTGCTAAAGAGGAAGTGATTCTATAAATCTAGAATGTTACCATCAGTAAAAAGGATGATGACATGGCGATGTTCCTTAAAAGCTTCCTCTTTCACTCGTGTCTTTATCATTGCCATTTGCTCCAGGAAGGTCTTGAAGACGAGATTCAGATCAGTTCCAGCAGTGTTTCTGTCTGGGAATCCAAGCACATAGTAAAACACAACATCAGGCTCAAGCTGTGTTTGATTAAACAATACTCCCAACAACATCTCTGATCTGTTTTACTCACCGCCTACTTTAAACTTATCCAGCTCTTGCTTGACGCTGTCCTTTTGCTTCATTTTGCCGTCAAAGAAGTCAATTATGTCGACAACTTTGTATATCTCAGAGGAGAAAAAGAGGACTTCATAATTCGGAGTCACAGTAAAAGAGGAAATCTGAGGAGACATAAGTGAAACCGTTGAATATCAGGTGTGTGAAGTTTAGTGTTATCTGAGTTTTGTGAGCACATGCGAACTCGTGGTACATTCTGTGAAATATTTTGTCAATGCAACACCTCCATATGTATCAAACTGCTTATGTTTTTTTTTTTTGTTGAGTAATTGACTCATTTATCAGCACAAAGATTTTCACATAGTGTGCATTGACTTCGAGCCAGGGGACTCTCGCCAAGAGGCATCAATCAAGATTATGATGTGTAATTCATAATGAAATTTCATTCTAATGGGCTGTTGTCCTGGCAGTCTAATGGGATGAGATTATGTTTGTACATGTTGAGTGTTCAGCGGGCCAAATGTGATTCTAAAAGTGTGTCAGGCTTCGTATGTCAGCTTACACCAAACATATGGTCATTCATATAACTACAGATAGTGAAATCGACTCTTCTCGTCCTCTTAATGGGATCAGTGTTATGAGAGTCATATCCATAGACAATATAAACACTTGGACGTACATCAGTGTGATAATAACTACCCTCAGTCCAACATTATACAAATGCTCTGCTTTATACAGTTAAAGGTCAAGCTGGAATCAAGGTAGCGGTGGTAATCCCCTGTTTACAGCCATTGTGCTAAGCTACGATAACAAGCAGCTGCCTCAAATTCATATATAAAGATGAACAATGAATCTATACGTCCTTCAGCTATTCATAAATGAATCCAAAATACCCTGCATACGAATGCTGCCATCTTGAGCCTTTGGAGCCATAGTCGGTGCATTGGCGAACCAAGGTAGCCAATTACCGATGATACATGCATTTGACCACTTCCTCTCATTTATATGGCATAACTAACTAAAAACTAACTGACTGGGAAAATTAACACTTGAACATACTGTACATAAAATGACAGGAACAATCTTTGACAAAAAATATTAATATTTACTATGATCCACGTCTCATCTACTAACATGGAGCAGACAGGGCTTATGACCTTTATTACAGCCAGCCAACAGGGGACCATCAATTTTGGTGAGGGATTGGTGGGGGTGGGGGTACCTTTACTCATAGGACAGCATTAGTGTGAAATGGCAAGAGAGAATGGGGTAGACACACTAAGTTATCGACTCTTTAAATAGACCAAAAATGTACGTTAAAAAATTTTTTTACAAAAAAGTTGTATCAAAACTTTCACTGCAGATATGGCGGCCTGTTGAGTACAACATTAATAACAAAATAAAAAGGACAGTAAGAAATATTCAATGATATAAATCAATCTAGATAAAAATATACACAATATTGATAAAAATTGACTAATCCAATCCACTTGTAAAATGTATACTGAAATGTTCATTCATTTAGCCTCTTTTCACAACCTTTATTGCAAACCTTTTGATTGATTTTTCCTTTCAGCAGTTTTTGTTTCATCACAATCACTGCCAAAGTAACGCAAAGGAACATATTTTCATTTCAACATAAAAATCTATTTCTGTTTTTACAAAACAGTTTTTCCTTAATTATCCTTTTAGTTCAAAATGCAACATAGCAAAAAGTCTCTCTCCGTCAATTAAGAGGAACAGACAAATCAAATGAAGCGATTGTTGATTTGATGTGAATGTGCAGGCGTTTTATAGCTACATGACATTCTGACCCATAACTAATAGGCTAATGGCTTCCTGTGTCATGCACAATATGAGCTGTAACATTTTCATTTTATTCCTCACGAGAGCAAGTGATTGATTAAATGTCCAGACGGCTCACACTAACTGCTGTATTGTGACATGTTTTAACAACTCAGCAAATGTATTGCCAACATCCATCAACAGCAGCTCGTAGTTTCACCCCATGTGCATCTTTTAAACTGAGCCCACGACTCAGGTCCCTACTTCCAGCACCATGTTACTGACTGCAAATTCAGCATTTAAAAACAACACAAAAACTTTAACATAAAACCTACGTTGTTTCGTTTTAACTTTGTTTGTTTCTTACCTTTGAAATAAGTTTGGTGACAGCAGATTTTGCTTCCATCAATTGTTTCTCCTCAATGCTCTCAGAAATGTCCAGAGCAATATAGATGTTGAGAGTCCCATTTTTTAAAATCCTGATTTTCTTCTCCTCCTGTGTGTCATCTGAACAAGCCAAAGCAAATTTTATTTATTTGTTCCTAAACATGTCATTACGTTTTCATTTTTTATTTTGTCAGAGAACAGAGAATAAAGCCTCACAGAAGACAGAACTGTGTCTTCTTTATTTTTACAGAGAGAAAATATTCTACGATTTATATATTGAGAGCTTCTACAGTATAATCATTCTACAAATAGGTGGGTTTTGATTGAGTGAATGAAAAAGTCATGTATTGAATATATCGTTAGGCTTAGGAATACAGCGTCTGCACAAGAGAGCTCCACGCACTGCACATTTTGTATACACGCAAATAAAAATGCAGCGCATGTGTCGGAAAATTGATGAAGATGTTTTCTTAATTTGCAGTGCGCTGAGTCCACCGTAAACATCACTATGGCATGGAACTAACAACGAGACTGTTGACGAGATGTTTCAGGAGCTTCAGGAGCAGTGTTTTCAGTGGGAGAGAGACCTCTCTCTGCTGGTTCTTACCTTTGAATACCTATTACCAACACAAAAGACCTATATAGCACACTAGAGTAATGGGAAATACTGAAAAACCATAATATGTCCCCTTTGTATAATTCAAATATTCACATTACATCCTGAGACTTACCGAGGGGATCTAAAGTGGCGAGGCTTTGTTCGATCGCACTGCCAAATGCCTCTGAAACCTCCAGAGGAGTGTCATAGGTGTGTTTGTCTGGAAGAAGCAAAATGAACAGAAGTTTCCAGTCACCGTGACGAGTTGGATTGACACAAAAAAAGAATCTCTCCCATCACTGCAGGGACCAGAGCTCAGCTCTCAGCAGTTGATGTTTTTACATTCATAGATGGCGGGCAGGTGAGGGATCAGGTGCATGTAACTGGAATAGTGATTCCTACCTGTTGCTCAGCATGCAACGTGAGCAGACCCAACCCAAATCCCAACGGGTCTTGGACTGTGTATCTACATTATTCATATTTTGTATTTGTAGTCTATGACTCCCTCACTGACTTTATAATAGTTTTTACAAAATGTTACAAATGATGTTCTGTATTATGCAGTAACATGAATGTACGCAGTAACATGTACTGTATGTAGGTGTCTTACAGTAACATGCTGGCTCTTTGCCTGTCCACTGGCCACTCTCCTGACACACTCTTTCTTTCGACCCAACCAGAAACAGTTTGCCATTGCAGCTGTATTTCACTGTGTCATCAATTCCAAACACGTTTCCGATCCTTGAGGCTCCAGCTGGGACTCCAGGATTAGCACAGTTAGCTCCTGCTGCGGAAACACAAACAACAAAAGACCCCTCACACAACTGTTATGAATGTGAATGTGTGTATATGTGAAGAGTGAGTGGGGAAGCAGGTTGGTGTTCAGGACTCACAGTCACGGCTACAGATGGGAGTGGAGCCACTCCATTTCCCGTTTGGTAGGCACACACGCCTGCTTGAGCCTCGCATTGTGTATCCAGTGTAGCACTCATATGTGGTCTCATTGTCCACAAAGTACTTCTCCTGAGGAGGCCAGACGTTCCCCTCGTCCAGCACGTTGGGGTCTGGACATTCAACCACTGCAAAACAACACAAAACCCCCTGAGTTCTCGTGTTGAGCAGGAGGCCTTAGGAAAAGAGACACAACTTCATCATCTTCATCATTATCATCATCATCATCATTACTCACTCCTGCATCTCTGAGGTCTAAATCTTTGGGGTCTGGGTTTCCAGCTGCCGTCTAGCTGGCACAGACGGGTCAGGGCAGGAAATGGATAAAAGTTCTCAGGACAGTGGTAGATCATCATGCTGCCCCTCCTCAACTGCTTGGTCAGTGTGTAGTGACCTCCTTCTATCTGCATGCCCTCCTCTGTGCAATCGCACCAAACCCCACATCCTGAGAAGAAGAGAAACGTTTTGTTGAAAGGAAATTTACCATACAAGTAACGTTTACATTGAGCTAAATGCTAATTGAAGTTTAAATAGATAAATAAAAGAATGTATTACAAGGACAATGAGAATCGACTTTATCGAAAATGTGGGAGATAAAGAAGGAAATATAATTTTTACACCATTCCTCCTCGAAGAGATTATTAGACTTTTCGCAAGTCTTTTTTTTTTTTTCTATCTTCTTCCGAAATAAGCTTATGACATTCGGGGTAATTTTGGCTAACTTCATCTCATCTCATCTCATTTTCGTCCGCTTATCCGGGGTCGGGTGGCGGGGGGAGCAGCTCAAGCAGGGGGCCCCAGACTTCCCTTTCCCGGGCCACATTGACCAACTCTGACGGGGGGATCCCGAGGAGTTCCCAGGCCAGTGTTGAGATATAATCTCTCCACCTAGTCCTGGGTCTTCCCCTAGGTCTCCTCCCCACTGGACGTGCCTGAAACACCTCCCAAGGAAGGCGCCCATAAGGCATCCTTACCAGATGCCAGAACCACCTCAGCTGACTCCTTTCTAAGTAAAGGAGCAGCGGCTCTAATCCGAGTTCCTCACGGATGGCTGAGCTTCTCACCCTATCCCTAAGGGAGACGCCAGCCACCCTTCTGAGAAAACTCATCTCGGCCGCTTGTACCCGCGATCTCGTCCTTTCGGTCATCACACAGCCCTCATGACCATAGGTGAGGATAGGAACGAAGATCGACCGGTAGATCGAGAGCTTTGCCTTGCGGCTCAGCTCTCTTTTCGTTACAACGGTGCGGTAAAGCGAACGCAATACCGCCCCCGCTGCTCCGATTCTCCGGCCAATCTCACGCTCCATAGTACCCTCACTCGCGAACAAGACCCCAAGGTACTTGAACTCCTTCACTTGTGCTAAGGACTCATTTCCTACCCGGAGTAACCATCGGTTTCCTGCTAAGAGTCTTAGCAGGAAACCGATGGTTAACTTTGATGTAAATTAAATTTACCATAGAAGATTAACAACAAAAACAAAGTCGTTACTGTCCGTATTAAAACATACAAGTACATTCTCACTGTTGATATTATTATTTGTGTCACGCAATATCTTATTTTCTAAATAAGACCAAAAGGATTTTCGAAATGAGCAATGTTAAAAAAAATGAGTCAAAGGTTCAGGTTCTATTTTACAAGAAAATGTCACTTGTCTTCTCTATGTCTAAGAAGTATAACTTGGTCACACATAATTTGTGTACTTTTTTATCTCTAAAATACCATCAAACAAGTTGTTCTACAAAGCTGTTCCTCTTGGGTCAATCATTTACATGGTTCTACTATTTTAGGAAGCTGCCTCCAGAACCTGATATTATGTAGATGTTAATTTTGTGTTTTAAATATAAGTCCTTCCACACAATGAATACATTCCTTTTCAGTTGAAACAATCAGATTTCAGAAAGCAAACGTTCTGACTACTGAAGAAATATCCAAAGGTTTTTATTCACTGGAATCTTAATGTCAGCATTCTCATTTCTATTAAAAATAGTATTGTAACAGCATTGGAAATCATTAATTTACACGGTTGTGACTTAAAAATAACATATAACTGTTTTGAAAAAAAATCTAATTGAAAGTTTACTATAATCTATGTTCCAAAGTAATCTACTTGACTTACAGTAAATATAAATACATGCACATTTTTGTTCAATACTTTTTTTTAAATTACATATAATATTGTGCCTTTCACGTCTATATGTGTGTTTGAAGTTACTGGATGCCTATATTTCCTTCAATCTTTCTATCTATTTATCCATATATAATATTCTAAGGTAATAATAAACGTACCCATGCAGAGGAGACATGAAAAAACAGCAAACCAGCTCCAGTGGAGAGGAATTCCCATGTTGAAGCCTGAACTGGGGAAAGGTATTAAAATGAGGTTTTTTTTCATGGGATGCACATTTATTTCACAGAGAGGAGGCTGTACAAACACAGATTGTCCGGCTACTTATTAACTTCCAGACAAATAAAAGGAGATCATTAGTGAATGTCAAAGAAAACTTTTTTCCACTAAAAGTTTTAACCATTTCATTATAGATAGAATCAGATAAGAAGTCCTCTATTATTCCCGCAATGGAGAGAATTGCATTTTATAGCAGCAAAAGACAACACATGAGGAGCATGCAGTACTTAGCTGAAGGAATATAAAGAAAGAAAAATATACATTCTATATCGAAAAAAATATATAAATGTGATTAAACTAGTATATACAGTGTAAAGAAATATGTAGAGTAAATGGAATTGCACTTCACGGTTTATATTGCAGAGATTTTTTTTATAAACGAGTATAGACCTCAATAACACACAATATAAATAATAGTAATAAGAGTTATAATCAATAAGACAAACATGTATAATTAAGTGTGTATCTTATTAAATATATTACTGTAACTTGACGTAGATACTCAATATTAAAACTCATGAAAAAGAAAACGAAAAAATCTTAATTCTCCTACTCCAAACAGTGAGAAGATTTAACAAAATTCAGTACAATTTGGGATTTGTTTATTTCAGTCCAAACACTATTCTGATTATTAGTGTGTGTGTGTGTGTGTGTGTGTGTGTGTGTGTGTGTGTGTGTGTGTGTGTGTGTGTGTGTGTGTGTGTGTTTGTTTGTGTGACCATAAATAGGACACAGATCCAGGTTTTTCCACCATGTGTACACACACAGTCACATGCTGCATGAAAAAACAAAGAAATTGTGAAACCAAGACAAAGTACAAATATTTGCTTCATCATTTCCCAAAATCCAGAGGCACTGTCGAGCATCACACACCAACATATCGATTCATCAATTTAAATGACGTCATATATTTTGGAAACAGAAACATCAGGAACACTAACACTCCTTAACAAGGGATTGAAATACTGTATAACAACCAAAGGTGGACTGAATTTGTTTTGTGCTATTCGGGCTGTATTCACAATTTACCACATGGGCCACTTTAGCTTCACATCCAGATTACATGTTGCCTGGAGCACCGATTGTTTGATAAAGAAGTCCCACATCTGTTTTGGGATAATTGGTCCACATTAGCTCTTTTACAAATGGGCCACTTCAAGCTCACATCCATTCTGAACAAGCCACAAAATGGACAGAAGATCTGCATCATTGCTTGAAGTGGCCCACATCCATATCTGTGTGTTTTGCTAGAAAAATCTGTAAATAGTGGTAAGGATTTCACAGTTCATGTGAGGTGTGTCTCCAGCTTCTCACAGAACTGACGTCACATCTGATAGAGACCAGACAGTTTGGATTTGTCACTGTGTTGATGCAGAGATATTACACAAAGACACTATTGTTGTTATTTCTTTTAATACACCTTGTGACTCACACATGTTGAATGTTCCACGTGGAAGGAATTGACTCAGATAGGCTGATTTGAACGTCTACTTTTGTTTTGTCTTGTGGTATGGAAGATTTCTAATTCCATTGTAATTATTCAGATTTATAATACAATCATTCTCCATAGGGATTTCATTTCCCACTTGCATTTAACTGCTTTCTGTTCATGAGTTATTGCTTTGATTTTTTCATGCCTCTAAGATCAATAACATTGTCTCTCCTCTAGCGCCTCCTATTGGATTAACTACACCACTGGTAAGAGAGTATTCAAAATGGTAATTATTTGTTGCATCCAACATTTTGTGCCATGTATTAATATAGAATATAAGGCCTGTTTAAGCTTGATATATTAAAAATCTTCACTTAATAGTAGATAGTTTCCATCTGTAGACCAAGGAAAAGTATTTCTTACTTGGTATTATATGACATAAGAAAAATGTCCACTTCTGCGCACTTAATTTAATTCAATTTAATTTAATTTATTAGGGCCTGTTCACTGACAGGGACTGACAGACAGTGAGGCCCTATTGCAATTGTAAGAATTATTATTATTCAGGCAAATTAATTGGCTTTTTGAAGGCTTTAATTTAATTAATTTTCTTAATTTAATTAAATTTAATATTTTTTGATTGTAGATACTGTTTTTTTTTGTTGTTTAAAGATTTCGTTGAAGCAAAATGACAAAAAATGTGTACGCGAACGTTGTAAAAACCTGTCGGAGTAGGAGTCACCTTTAGGTGGCGGTAGAGCGGCGGTGAGGAGGGCAGCTGCCGTTAAACCTCATAGAAGAAGAAGAACAACCGGAAGTGTCGAATATGTCGGAAGTCATCAACAGGGCAAAAACAAGGCGCCAACTTTGTTGCAGATTCTTGAGAGTCGCTGCCTCAGACTCATGAGAAAGTTCTACTGACACAACAGGTGAGTCGCTTATTTAACTCTGAGTGGATTCGTCCGGGACATTTAACGCATTGACTGAGGAAACGGTGAATTTCTATTAAGCTTACAGGTCCGCAGGAAGTGAAATAAGAGGAAAATACATGAGTGTGTGTTTGTGTTTGTAGCATGGCGGTGCCTTTTGTGCAGGACTGGGACCTGGTGCAGACACTGGGAGAAGGAGCCTACGGAGAGTATGACTCCTCCTCTGTTATTATCACTAACAACATTATTTACTCTTCCACTGTTCATAGCAGCACACCTTCAGATGTGAGATAGAGGCAATGTGTTTTATTTGATGTGTAGGATTATTACATAAATAAATCCCTGGAGCATCTTACTCCTGCAGCTCGCTCCACAGGAATTTTGAGAGAGTTGTCAAGTTGAAAGAGCAACAAAATACAATTTCAGTTTGGTGCCTGCAATTATCTCTGACAGAAATAGGAAATAATTAATCTGATATATATATATAATCACAAATTAAAGTGAGAATAAATCTGCATTTTGTCTAACATAACACTGATTTTGTTTACCAAAAACCATGTTTGGGCAATAAAACAATATTAATCACAAAGTTTCATCCACATCTATTGCTATCTTGTTTAAGAAAGTGAAAATAATTTCCTGGATCTTGTTTTTTATTTGGATCCTCACAAAATTGAAAAGATTCTTCCTTGACCCATGTATATGGAAATCTGTTTTGTAGTTTTTGCGTAATCCTGCTCACAGACAACCAAACAGAAGGTGTGCAAACATACCCTACTTGGTGGACATAAACAAATACACAGTTTAGTTAGTCAGTTAACAAATTGAGCTGCTGACACTCACTCACCCTGTTCAATCAAAGGTAACTTTAACTCTCCACCGCTGCCTTTATCTGTCTCCTTTTCCGCCTGGTCCTCTGTGATGGAACCCGTCTTGTCTCTTTGTGTTCCTGCATCTCAGAGTGAAGCTGCTGGTGAACCGGCAGACGGAGGAGGCGGTTGCAGTGAAGGTGATCGATACCTCTCAGGCTAAAGATTGCGCTGAAAATGTCAAGAAGGAGGTGTGCGTGCATAAGGTAGGTCAGTGCAGTCTGTGGTTACTGGCTGCAGTGGGAACATGTAATGTGTGTTGACCAGTTACTGTGTTTTTTAAGTGGTTAAAAAGCTTTAAAAAAATTCATTCAACTTTTAAAACTAATTGATTTTAGCTAGAAACATTGGCTGAAAGCACCTATTTATGCAAACTGTTTGTGCACCTAACGCTATTTCCTGCTGTTTGGTAGATCCTCACCCACCCCAACATTGTGCGGTTTTTTGGCCATCGGAAGGAAGGGCCAACGGTCTACCTCTTCCTGGAGTACTGCACCGGAGGGGAGCTGTTCGACCGAATCGGTGAGACAGATGGGGGCAAACATAGGACTACTTTCATTTAGGTTTAACCAAATCTCTGAAAGATTGAAGTCTTCTCTTAAAACATTACAGATAATTCAAAGAATCGCAGGATTATAAAGCTACATAAAATATCTATTTATTATCATACCTGACTCCCAACTAATTAAAGTCATTTTTTTCTTTGAACTGATTTAATCTAAACTTTACCCGTCACATGGGTGGAAATACAATCGTTGCCTCTCCTTTTTTATATAATATAATAAATGCACATGACCCACATATAAAAACTACACAGCGGCAGTTGATATTTGATAGCCAATACTTCATAAACAATATCAGCCTGAGCACCAGTCTGTTGCTGTTATCTATTAATGCTCTAATTGATTCATGTTATTGAAATGTCCTCCTGCTCTCACTGTAGAGCCTGACGTGGGGATGGCAGAGAACGACGCTCATAAGTTTTTCCAGCAGCTAATGGCAGCTGTGGTGAGTGAAACAAATCTGTGCCATGATGTGATCTCCTGCATGGTTCTGCTGTTATTAAACTCACAGTCACCTCCCTGCAGGAATACCTCCACAGTATTGGCATCACCCACAGAGACATAAAGCCAGAGAACATCTTGCTGGATGACAAAGGTGAGAAAACACAATGTCTACACAATGAGAAATATCACATTACATAGAAATAACTGCTGCTCTTCTTTACCTTTTAGATAACCTGAAGCTGACAGACTTTGGTCTGGCCACCATGTTTCGATTCAAAGGACGAGAGCGTCCTCTGAATCGACTCTGTGGGACGCTTCCCTACGTGGCCCCAGAGCTTCTCAGCCGACCAGAGTACAAAGCTCAGCCCGCGGATATTTGGGCTTGTGGGATAGTCCTCACTGCCATGCTGGCTGGAGGTAAAACCACAAAGTCTTTGTTTACAGGGGGTCGACACAGTATCATACCCACTTCTATGCTCTGATAGTAAGAACCTTGAATCTGTCCATCCTGTTCTTCCCTCTTCAAATTGCACTCCAAGATAATCTAGTCAACGACATTGTCAAACTATCTATACCTTTTGATAAATTATATTTGTATACCAAACTACAGAAGGGAGAATTTTGTGGATGTGAAATAAGTTTTGTCGCTTCTTTGATAGAGTTACCATGGGACCAGCCCTCTGAGAGCTGTCAAGAGTTTTCAGACTGGGTTCAAAAGAAAACGTATCTGTCTCCATGGAAGAAAATACAACCAATGCCACTTAGTAAGTAAATCTTGTAAAATCATTTTTTTTTTTTTTTTTTTTTTGTATTACAATTTAATTTAATTAACATGTATCCGCTCTGCACAGGTTTGTTGTCCAAATTACTGCTGGTGAGTCCAGATGCACGCATCACCATCACAGACATAATGAAAGATCGCTGGTTTACACAAGGCAAGTTTTAGTATCAGGACAAACAGAATCCACTGCATTTTGAAGTTTGTTGTTCAATCGTCTGATTTCTGTGTGTGGTTCTCTGCAGGTGTGAAGCACCCGCCAGCTTCTCTGGGTTCAGGAGGGAAAAAACTTCTCCGAACAGATGTGGGACTAAAATCCAGAACCAATAGGTCAGGAGCTTTCACAAAAAAAAAAATCTTAACTCAAGGTTGTATTTACTTTTGTTTGCATCATCTCAACACCACGTTCCTTCCTCTGCAGTGATGACAGGATGCAGTTTTCCAGCTCTCAGCCTGATCTCGCAGCAGGTGGCTGGGAAGCCATGTTGTTAATCAGTCAGGCCGACGGACAAGTCAGCTTCTCCCAGCCGACCAAGCCGGAGCACATGCTGCTGGGTAGTCAGCTACTGGGCACACCGGGAGCCAGTCAGGTAAATCACATGCTCAGTGCTATATCAGTTTGTGTTTTGTTTTTCAACAAGTGTGATGATCTATGTCAACAACACAGGCTCGGGATCTTTTTCCCCCCCAATTATTTCATGCCCTAACTACTTGTCTTATTTTTATTGTGTAGTCTCCTTGGCAGAGATTAGTGCGGAGAATGACGCGTTTCTTCACCGCTGTGAATGCCGACGCCTCATTATCTGCTCTGAAAGAGGCCTGTGAAAGCCTGGCACTTGGCTTCAAACTCACCTGCACCAAACAGGTACATCTGCCCTCACAGGATTTAGATAATTGTAGAATCATTGCATGCTTTGAAATTGAGTAAAAAAACACCTTGTGCACCACACGAGCAGAATATCTGTTTCAGTTGGGAACAATATTAACCCACACACACATCCTACAGCTCCTTAGGACCATCAAGCACAGTTTAATCTACCTGAACGACTGTTTTCTGTCCTGGCTCCTAAATGGTGGAATGAGCTCCCCATTGACATCCGTACATCAGAAAGTTTATACATCTTCCACCGAAAACTAAAAACACATCTCTTCCGACTATACCTTGAATAGATTAAGAAGAAAAAAAAAAAAAATTCACTAAAAATTTTTGAAACTAATAGTTTAGTAGCACTTTGATGGCACATACTTATAGCACTTTGTAGTTTTGCTTTATTTTGAAGAAATTGTACTTTCTTGATTCTTATTGTCCTGGGTCTGTACCCTTGGGGTTTTATGCACTTATTGTAAGTCGCTTTGGATAAAAGCGTCAGCTAAATGAAATGTAATGTAATGTCTCTCCTCCTCAGGTGACGGTGAGCACACTCGACAAGCGCAATAACAAACTCATCTTCAAAGTCCATTTGCTAGAGATGAATAACAAAGTGCTTCTGGACTTCAGGCTGTCTAAGGTTGGTTTTTAGCATTTCAAAGTGTTTTTAATGTGAATTCTCCATTCGACATAAAGGTTGAGACACAAAATGTGCTATTAAACCACAAATAACTCAGAAAAGAATCAGTGAAGACACAGCAACGTCCTGTATGAAAAGTTTTTTGTTGTTGTTAACTAGCATCAACACAACAACACCCCAGCACTTGTTATTACCAGTTTGACGTGTGTCTGTGTCTTTCCAGGGCGACGGTCTTGAGTTTAAACGACTCTTTGTGAAGATAAAACAGAAGCTCGGTGACATCATCAGCACTCAGAAGATTTTACTCACATGAGTAGGTTCAGCCTCAAAGTTTCCGGAGACTACAAACAAACTGCCATGGACGTTACAGAGAACCTGTACATATTTAGCCGTTGTGTCGTTTTTAAACGTGTCCTGCTTGTGTCTTTGTCGTACTTCCTTTCTTGTAGAAGTATTATGTCATATTAGCCAGGTTTCACTTGTTTTGGAGAAGAAGCTATGGGTGGATGCACAGGGGTGTCTGTCTGTCTCTCCACTCTCTGCCTTTGAGAAGACTAAGTTGTTCTGGTTATGTTTGACATGATACAGTCCAAGGTCTTGAATAAATTATTAAACAATGAGCTTCTACACACTAAAGGTTCTGTGATAAATGGTAAATGTGCACAATGAGCATGACCAGTGACAAAGTATAGAATAATTTTAAGGATAGATATGTGAAGATCTCAAACTGTATTCATGTGAATATAAAAGCCCCAGTGTTAAATAAGGAAACAGCAGAAGTTGTTCACCTCATGCAGGACATTTCTGTTTGCTATGCGGTATATATATTTTTTAATGCAGAAATTAATTGATGCTTCAAATGATGGTGGGACCAATTGTTGTAGTTACAGATATGGTATTCTAGTGGAGATCAGATGGGTCTCAAACTAACCATCAACAAAAAAATAATTTCTCAACTGGGGGAGTATGTGATAAATGATTATGAGCCTGTGGCGTTGACGGTGATGGTGACGCTGACAGGTTCGTTATCGTCTCCGGGGGGAGGGCCTTGGCTCGCAGAGGGGGTGGCACTCATGGGCGAGGTGGTGAGGGGAGAAGACGCCCGGGGTAAAGCCATGGTTGGACCTTGAAGAGATGACAGGATGACTTGCATTACTCTGAAATAGTGGACAGCTAAAAGAATGGTTCTTTATTAAAGGTTGTGCGTAACAAAAGTACACTCCTTCCTTTGTTTGGCTGATCCAAGCTACTCTGGGTGTTATTTGCGAATCTTGCATCTCACTCCTTTAAAGCCATGACCACATTACCTGGTTATCTACCTACCCCAACAGTAATATTTCACTTTCAAAGTTTTGAAAAAAATATTGAAGTCCAAATCACATTGATTAATAGTCTTTAAATTATTACAAAGATGGAAAAGGTCTTGGGCCTTTTTTTTTGCATCTCTTGCAGTTGTAGGCCCATGAGCTGTAAATGGACAAGGGAAAAAGTATTTCTAAAGCCGACAAAAATTACTTGAATCTCTTTGTCCAAATGGGGGGGGGGGGGGGCATTTATATGAATGTGTGATGGATGGGGGTTAATCTACCTGGACTGGAAAATCCACCAATCTCCTCTATTCCTCCCTCCGACCCGCCAACAACGTCATCCTCTGGGAAGTTGATGTTTTCCCTCGACTGGCTGTGCTGCCTGTACACACAGAAACAAACACCTATTACGGCATATCTACACATAGTAAGCTGTCAACATCAGTACAATATGCTTAATATCCATACAGTACACAGACAGATACACAGTTACTCACAAGCCAAACAGCATATCATGAAGCCCTGTTGGAGAAGAAAAACACAGAAGATCAATGCCACATTCAGGGACAAATGCTTCATTATAGAAGCCATTAGGATGCGGGTGTCTGTGTGCAGGACTCACGAGGATTGTTGTTGCGGTTGCGGATTACGTACACGAGCAGCAGAGCCGTGAGGAGGGCTGCAAAGAGCATTCCGCCGATAGCTGCTCCGATCACAGCAGGGTACATGTTGGAGCGCGGCTCCGCTGCAACACATCACAGCTACACATTGCAAAACAGTACACCTCTGACATAACGCACAGTGTGTTTGATATATCACATTTCAGCTCCTTCAAGTGGTTCTCAACCCATGTCTGTTTGTCTTAAGGCACAAAATGTACTTAATTCACAATTGTTTGAAAATGTTACATCCGCTCAAGCTTTGAGTGACCCATGGTCAGTTCTATTCTCTATGGGTTTGACGCAGCCTCACTTGGCCTGGTTGATGGACTGGACTGTTTTCCTGCAGGGTTGAAAACCACTGACCTATCCCACCCTAAACCTGACTTACAAGCCTTTCTGCATCCGAAATAATCATTTGGCCTGAATTAATCAGATCCTTCTATACATGGTAAAATTTTCACAAAGCAATTACAGGAAGAAGCACACAGGGCCAGTTTGAGGAAAGTTAAGGAAGTAGGTAAAGGAGGGAGTGAAGAGGTCAAGTGTGATTGTGTTTAGTGTGCTTTTTTGTTTGTGTATGAGTCTTTCACCTACGTGGATAACACAAAGAGAAAACAAAAAAGGTTAGACTGTCATCAAAGTCAAAGTAACAGCAATCAGAGCATCATTGATGCTTAAATCATTGATTTGTAAAGGAATCCCCAACCACGGCACCTGTCTTTCCTCAGTTCACTACATTTCTTCACAATGTTTACGTACTATACCTGGAGTCTTTGGTGCCGAAGGGTGTCCAATGGTGCGATGGTTGACAGGTGTGACACGGAACTGGTAGGTGGTGGTGGGAGTAAGTCTTGGTACTGTGTGACTTCTGACATCGGGGTCCTGGATGAGGTTACGGTACCAGGCTGGTGGACCAATCCTATCCTCGGCTTCGTCTTTGGAGTCGTTGCTGCTGCCTCTCCTCCCGGGTTGCTCTGACACCCATCTGTGCTCCAGGACAAAACCCGTCCACCCTCCGGGTTCCTCGCTCTGCACCTGCCACTCCAGCTCCACCTCGGTACGCTGACGGCTGTTGTACATCGCATTGATAAGGGTTGCATTGGGTGGCATGGGGTGCCCTGAGGGAGAGCAAAAATGTAACCAAACAGAAATTCGCACTTCTGTATGGCCTGTCAGTTTGTGCATGTTGATATGGTCTGTCAAAATTTACATTAGATGGATGGCAGCAAACATCATTATTAGATGGACTTTGGTGTCCTCATTTTTATTATAGCACCACCATCAGGTCAAACATAAAAGTTTAAACCTTTGTGAGCTTTTATGGGTGTGAATACAGCTGGATTGTGACAGACAGTGCTCAGACTCCAACCTTCACTGTAAGCTCTGTATCTTTTTTGAGAAAATGCTTTTTGAAGTTTAAGCTAAAATTTAGATTAGAAGAGTGATTGATAATGTTTGTGCAGTATACAGTGGCGCTAATAGTAGCTGGTTAGCTTAGTTTACCATAAAGGCTGTACAGCCTTGCTCCTTGCAAACAAATCGACCTACCAGCACCTTTAAAGCTCATTCATTAGCATATTAAATATTATACACCAAAACTTGCCATTGGTACAATCAAGGTTTGTATGCCAGTGTTCCTCTTGTCTTATATGCTAAACTGAGCTAATCAATATGCGGTCTCAATCCTCTAATCTAACTTCCCAGAAGACAGCAGATAATGCATAAGTGCATTTCCCAGACTGTCAAACTTTGTGGTGAAGTGATTGATTGACAAATATAAGGATTTCTTACTCTTGACCACTAAAGTGACATTGATTTCAGTTCCTCCCACTGCGTTGGAGGTGGTGCATCTGTACTCGCCACTGTCTCCAGTCTCATCCGTGTCTCTCACAGTCAGATTGGCCCATGCAGATGTTCGCAGGAGATTGTACTTGGAGGTGTCCATGGTGTCCGCACCCTGATTGTTGAACCAGGTGATTTCACTGACCGGGAGATAGTTGGCTCTCAGGTTGCAGGTGAGCTGCACATCACTCCCCTCATACACAGACACAACCCTGCGCTGTGTCAGCAACACAGGAGCCTCTGCATGTGATGAATGAATATTAAATGAATCAATGATCAAGCCATGTCTCCAATTTGTTGTGAGGTGATATTCAAAATGTTTACTGACCCAGTGTGAGCCTGCAGGTCTTGGTTTGCCCCAGGAGAGGATGTTTAGCATGGCAGGTGTAGGGCTTCTCGCTGCGAGCGGTGCCATAGCGAAGGATCAGGATGTTGGAGTTTTCTTCTCCGCCTTTGCCTTGATCACCTGGGCCCTCCCACCACACCAAGGCCTTTGGGGCCCCTCCATCCCAGGAGCAGGACAGCATCAGATACTGCTTGTTGTTGGTCACATAGGCAAAACACACTGGCTCTGCAGGGGGAACATCTGATGGAGGAAAAGAGTTGAGAGTTGTCACAGGTTTGGTGATCAGGGAGCTTTAAAAAAAACTGCTTGTCACTTTTCCTCTGTGTTTCTTACATGAGCGCGTGCTGCACGCTATCGACTGCTTGAGAGCTGGGTGGGAACCCATGCATGAAAACAAGCTATTGTTGGAAGTCAGGCCTTCAGCTGGCAGCAAGAGGGCAGTGTTGGTCAGTGGATTTGGTTGCTGCCTCGTGTCTGCCTCCTCCTGTCCCAGTCGTTTCAGGTCTTCGCTCCAGTCGAGGGAGGCGGAGGGGAAACCACCGGGCCAGGAGCAGAGCAGTCTCAGCGAGGTGTGATTCAGAGCCGGCTGCACAGAACAGGAGGGGGAGCCATCGGGCGGGTCTGTGGAGATAAAGTGCAGCATGACAGGCTAGTGATGTGCAGAGCGGGGGTGCATCGGGGCAAAAGACAGGGCAAGTGGGGCTAAAGAAGTTAGGATATTTGGTACCGTATGAACCTCAGCTATAGAAGAGCAATGGGCTTTTCATTCCAGAACTTGTCTTTTCGGTTGCGAAAGATGCATATGAATAGGCAATGTACTCTGACTCTCTTGGGTGATGTTAAATCAGATACATCATCTGAGTAACTGACAGAACAGCAGAAACTCAGCAAAAATCAAACATTAGTGAAAAATGGCAAGCACCGGCTTTCTAGCCAACCAGCGCTTGCCATGGCTGTGACATCACAGCGTGGTACCTGACAGAGAATCCCGTCAACATCCCAGACAGCCCGATCAGGAGAATAGGTCTGCAGTACCTCCACACTCTGCTGCGCGTTTGTTGTGTAAGTGTACGAGTGTGTGTACATTTGCAAGATATTTGGGAGTGTTTGGAAAACTTGTGAGAACAGAGCTTGAAATAAGAGAATTGACAAAGGTGAATGTTTAAAACAGAAAAACAGAGGAAGCAAAGGAGGTTTCTAGTTAACAGGATAGGTGTCATTACTCTTTTACACTCCTTGGCATTTGCAGTACAGAGACAGAAGAACACAGGTTAGGACTGAGTAGAGAGATCAGCGGTGGAGTCAAAGTGTTGACAGCATGGACCAAGGTTAGATATCAGACTCACAGTAGACAGTCAGGCTGATGGTTTTTCTGGAGCGGGTGTTAAGGTACGTGTTCTGTGCCAAGCAGGCATAGTCGCCAGTGTGCATGCGGAGGATCTTGGTGATGGTTAACTGCGGCCCGGTGTAGACCTGGGAGTTGTTGTAGAACCAGACGTACTGACTGGCCGGGTTGGACTGGGCTTGACAGAGTAAAGCAACAGTCTCTCTCTCCAGGGCTGAGTATCCCCGCTCTGTCATACTGTATGGAGTCACGTCTATTTGAGGAATGTCTGGGCCAACTGAGAAGAAAAGATATTAGCACGACACATTAATGATGGACACGGACATGTAAGATACGGGTGTTTTTGGTCTTCACCTACTCCTAGAAAAATATATTTTGCTCAGTAGTCTATTTATATTACTTATGAACATGTGCTGTGTTTTTAAAAGCTTAGAATGCAACTATTTTGTGAAGTTGGCAAACCCCAAAGCATCCAAAGAAAACTCACAAATTGTGTCTAGCCATAGCCGGTTAGAGCTCTCGCTGTTGACGTTGTTGCTGGCCACACAGCGGAACCAGCCAGTGTGGTTTCGGTTGACATCGGTCACGTTGATCAAGCTGGTGTTCCCCTGTGCAAAGGTGGATATGTTGCCTGTGCGGGTTTCGTGTTGCCACACATACTGGATCGGTCCAGTTCCGTTTTCCAGATTGCAGCGCATCCACATGGTCGATCCTTCCACCGGAGACACATCACTCATCAGGAGGTAAGGCTTACTGACTGGAACTGAATTCCCGACAAAGACACACAACATGGAGGTGTGAGTAGATTACCATTAACCAGTAAATGTATTGGCAAATGTATTTGTATTGTGTATGTATTTAGCAGATCGCGTTAGATGTTACATTTTCTACTGTAGCCTGTTGGACTACAAGCTGACAGAGGAAGAAAGTTTTTTATCTGTCCAGGATGTTTACTCTTTTGATTCAAAGTTGTTTTGGTTTTATTACTTAAGGATGTAGTTGTTTGTAAAATCCAAAATGGCCGACAATAATTAGTTGAACTTTAGATTTGGAAACATGCAGATATTAATAAAAGATGGAATAACTAATTTATAGGGATATTGGGGTAGAAGAGTTGAGAACTTCCTAGCTACACCCCTACGTCTGAAGAAGTGAAGTCTTACCTCGGACAGTGAGGTGCACGTAGTGGTAGACTACTTTGGGGTCCGTTTCTATATCATAGAAGGCCTGGCAGGTGAACAGGCCGTGTGCAGCCACAGGCAGATTCTCGATGCTCACAGCTGCACTGTTTGAGATGACTGTCAACTGTCCCAGAGTCAGGGCCAGCTGCTGGATCCTGGTTCCTTTCCCCAAATCGTACACCACAGCTTGTATAGCTTCAGTGCCCGGCTTGGTGAAGCTCCATATGTACATGTCGGGTAAGGTGGTGCCGCACTCCAGGATCACCGCTTTTCCCACCACGCCATACACACTGATGTCCTGATACACCACCTCCCAGTTGGAATTGATTTGCACTGTTGGAGGAGGAAGAGGAGACACACAATCATGCAGCCAAATGTGTGTGTGTGTGATGGAAAAGGAGATGGTCGGGTCATGTGCCCTGTCAGTGTTCAATTACAGGGTTGATTACACAGCAAGTTACTCTGAAGGTTTAATAAGGGATTAGTCCAATTATTTTTTCCAGACATATTCAGTCTATAAACCATCTTTTGCTTTCATAGCTGTTATCTTTCTCTTTTAACATTTCACCAAGCGGTCAGCAGAAATAGGTTTGGGTGATATGATTTAAATAAATGTCACAATATTCAATATTTATGTAGGTAAGTATGACAAATTTACAGAATGGCTTAAAACAATAAATAATGACTTTGAGGGAAATGTCCCACTGTTGTTGATTACATCAGAAACAACTCATCACATGTCAAACAATCAATACCACAATTCTTTTCAGTGTTTAATTGTTGATGCTCAGAATTTTTGCATGTCCATAAAATTGACCATGCTGATAAAGCTGTCGGTTTGAGTCCAGCTATAGATATGTAGGTATCAGTGCATGTGTTGAAAAAGAAACAAGAAATGTGTTGTCCAGAAAGTGAAGAGACTTCGAAACAGTGTTGTCATTTTTGCCTCCAAGGAGACAATGTTTTTGTTACATTTTCTCCTCAGTATAAATAATGATAACAAACTTAAGTTATCTTTATCAAAAGTTTTAGTTTATTATCTATTTACTTACATGAAAAGAATATTGGAGGATGAATTGTTCTGAAACGAGTTTGAAATACCAAAACCTGCCTCCACTGTCCAGTGTCATACTGTAGGTTACTTCAAATCTTCAATTTGTTCAACAAAACGACAACATATTCCTCTGAAGCCAATCAAATCAGGTTATAAAACCAGTTAGTTGCTGCCTCTCTGCAAACTACAAATTAATCTTAAGACTGTAAAACACTTACCTTGAGTTGCACAGGTGACCAAGCTGACAGGTAGAAACAGAAAAGCCAGCCCTAGCAGTTGGGCCACCATGGTATCATGATCATCCTGAGTCTAACAACCTCTTCAATCCCAAAATGTAGAAGAGACGATCAAAAGTTTTCACCACAAAAAAGGTTCCCCTTAGATGGCCTAGGTCATATATTTCTGTCTCTGCACTGCAGGAGTTTGTTGGAGAATCCAGTTGCCGGCACTGACTTCATTAGACTGAGAGTAGGAAGGGACGGACGGTCACTAAACTGATTTGGGCTCAATTATTCACGTGTTGTTCCTTTCTCTCCGTCCCTCCATCCCTCTTTTTTTCTCCCGCAGGGTTAGAATAACACGGTCGTACTGAGCTCATCTATTTTACATGAGAGACTCATGAGTGGCCAGGTTAGTCTTTCGCTCACACTCAGGCAAACACTGGTGATATCCAGGATCTCAACATGAACATTCCTCCACACAGGACTTCAATTTGAGTTATTTTCATATGTGTGGTGGGGAATTTTGTTTTGTCATCCTTCTGATCTTGTTGAAGCTATTATGTGTGAAACTTAAAAACACTGATGAATCCCTCATGGAGATATAAAGCCAGCCATACAGTAGAAGCACACATTAAAAATAGGGATTAAAAAGATTTATATCTTCTTACTTTCTTTGCCCTTTGGTTGTTTCAGTACCATTTTAAGGACAAAAAAAAAAAAACTTTGAATGCTTCACATACTGTTTCAAACTCATTCTGGTGGTGAGGAGACTGCAAAGAAATTCTTTTGTGCAGCCAAAGCGAGATAAGAAGATATTTCCCTCTGCTTCTAGTCGTCTTGGGCGAGTTGTAAAATTACAAGCTCCAGATTTTAATTTCAGAGGTCATGTGGGGACCAGAGAGCAGAGTGAACTCTACTGATGAGATTAGGATTAAAATAGATTTAGAATTCTGGCATCTTGTAGCGATGCTCTGGGTTTCCTCAGAACATGCTGTGATCCCAGCCCCTTTTGCAGGCCGCAATTAAAAGACATAAAAAAAAAAAAACTGCAGTGTTCAGTTAATGAGATGCTGATCCTGCACTTGCACACAATCTCATCTCTGGAACGCACATTCTGTGTTTTTTAAAGACGAGGGGTAATTTTATGTTTGAGAAGCAGTTTCTCAAGGGAGAAAGAGAAGGAGGAGAGACCGTGTGAGTGGAACCGTGAGGGTGTAATGTGAGAGGTTCGTCATGAATGAATGAACAAAGGACGGAGATCAGTTTCCCTCGACTGGCAGAGATGACGACTGGGGGCCACAGTGCAAGAAGGTTTTAGCCTCTCCTCCATGTCCATACACAAACAAACAATCAATTGAAACTACATGGAGAACCTTGATCATTCAGTAGAGCACACATCTCCACTAACTGTCCCCCTTATGAAACCACATTTAACTTCATGAGAGCTTTTTCTCTTTAAAGCCTTTAATGGAGTCAAGGAGGATTTTGTTCCTCTCTAATTAGTGGTTTGTAAGTTGTAACCATCAGTTATATTTTACCTCCATATTCTAGTTAGTCCAAGAGTCAAACTTCCCTTGGCTTGTCTCCAGCAGTGATCAGCCGTCCTGTCGTCTCTGATTGTTTTTACAGTGAAGACTGTCAGCTGACACTTGATCCTGTTATTGTTGAGACAGAACTAAACAGAAGTAATTCGCTAAAGCTGTAAGGGTTAAGGCCAGTGATCGTACTTGTGTAGCGGGGGAAGGGGACATATCAATCAAACTGAAAATGGCCACTCGCCTATTTTACTTCAACCTCCAATGTTTTTATATACACTATGTGTGTCATTTTCTCATGAGGTTGTTCAATAGTTATCTGATCTGGTCTTTACGTGCACTTAAAAAGTGAACTGGTCCTACAATGTATCCCAGCACTGCAGAGAGGGAAGCTTATTATGTCAGGGGTGATGACTTCAGGTCTGTGCCAATAACCATTGTGTTATTAGCAAATGGTTTAAGCGATTTCCATTATTTGCCCAAGTGACTGCAAGAGTGAACAAGATTGTCAGAGCTGACCTGGGTTAATATACAGAGATAGTGTCACAGCTTAGATGATTTGTTAGAACATATAAGTCATATCAATAATCATACATTATTGAAAAAAAACATTTTCAGAAGAAATGCAATTGATTTAACTAATTACATCCAGTAATCCAGAATCACATTTTGATGGATTTTGTATCTTGCCATTTTTAAGTATCAAACATATAAGTATTTGATAAGAACAACGTACCCGGTATTTATTTTCAAAGTGTCCTACTTCCTACATGTGCTTGAGGTGGTTGACCAATCATAACAGAGGGGGTCAGTTGGCCAATCAGAGCAGACTGGGGCCTTAAAGAGACAGTAAACCAAGTGTTTCAGACAAAGGCTGAGAAGAGGAGCTGCAGCAATGGACAGTCTGATGTGTTTTCTGAACCTTAGAGCCCTCAACCCTTTCAAGTTACAGCCTAAATTCTCAGTCCAGTGTACACCACTGATACAAGTTCACATGATAACTTTTATTCATAGCAAATGCTAAAAAGTAACGGTTCATCCAACAGCCAGTGTCAATGAATACTAAATTCCACAGATACCACAAACAAAAACATTAACGTCATAGATCACAAAAATGTCTTCTGTAAATAAAAAATGTTGTTTTCTTTGCAAAGAAAAACATAAATCATACAAAATACAAGCACAGTAAAAGTACAACATGAGGACAGAAGGTACAACCAGAAGATCAGATCTGGGATTGTCAGAGTGCACAACACAGCTAGGATACAGAGAATGTTGACTTTAGAGATAGAGAATTAAACTATTATAGGTTTTTGTTATTTGTTGTTTTTTTTTAGTTTTTTTACAAAATGATACAAAGGAGGATAAAGTACAGAGTCAGTCACATCAAGAGTTAATCCCATACATTCTGTTTAAAGTTTTTTTTCATTCATAAATAATACATCCACGCAATATATTGCATAATCATTCCACAGAAAAATCAAATCCACTTTCTCTAACCTAAAACATGGTTCAACAATCTTCCCTTTTCAAAGATCAGATGCCACAATAAAAGACAGGACAAAAGAGAAAATGCTTCAAAACAAAAGCATCAATGTCTTTTTGAGTTCCAGAGCCGTCCACAAAGGTGCAGACAAGTGCAGAGACAGCTCCTGACAGTCCAGGGTTCAACGTACATCTCCAGCCTCCTCCTCCTTGGCAAGGCTTGTGACGGGGCGCCGGTTCAGACGTACTGCTCTTTAGGAAAAGTGTATGCCGCCACTCCCGGGGGAGGAGATGACAGGCCCGGGACTGGGGGGTATTTAAAGATGGCCATGGTGTGTGAGGGAGGAGAGAAGGTGTTTTTCGACGTGTCGGTGCTGCTGCTGCTAGTTGCGGTGGTTGGTAGTGAGGAGTGGTAGGGGTGTTGGGGCAGAAACGACAGTGGGGGGTTGATGGGAGGGGAGTAGGGCTCGGGGTAGTCCTCCTTGTTACATGCCAGTCTGTAGCTCACATAATCTGCTGTGTTAGGAAGCTCTTCATAAAACCTTCCTGAATGCTGTGGAGACATGAGAGTTGTACGTTAAAGCTGAAAATTAATACAAAACATTTACACATATAGCTGTTCACAGGCCTCCCTGCATCACCCTCAGTCGGCACAACATGCTGCAAAAATTATCACTGGTATAAGAAAACTGATTGTTGCCTCGCTGCATTCGCTTCTTGTTTGTTCTCGCTTTAATCCTAAAACATTATTGATGACTTTTATCGCTTTACACAACCAAGCATCTGTGAATATCAAGGATTTACTAACTCCTTATGAGCCTGCACGCCTTCTTAGATCAACTGATTGTCTTCTGGTAAATCCCAATTGGTGACTTAAGGATAAAGTACAGAGCCCCAAACTCTGAAATCCACTTCCCAGCTGAGATCAGAAATGTTACAGCTATTACTGATTTTAAATCCCTTATAAGAATGTTCTACTATTTCGTTTCTGGATGAATTTCATTATATTCTATTTACTTACTCATTGTTCGGTTGTTTATGTTTATTTATATGTTTATGCTTCTGAGCTTGTAGCAGTTTTACAGAGGGATGTTTCATCCCTTAGTGTGTTTTCTCATCATGCTCATGAGGATGTGCTCATCTGTGACACAATAAACTTTTCTGCCAAAGGTATTAAGGCTTTTTCACTGACCTACGGTTTGCTGTTTCTTTTTCAGGAAACACAGCAATTTGCCGACAAAGATAAAGAAGTAAAACTACATACAAGTAAACATAGTTGTATGAAGCAACGGTTTCTAAATAGTGCATTCGACACAATTAACACATTGACACATGATGCATTTTAATGAGGAAACTAGATATAACAGAAACTTCACACTGTGATATTATAGATGAGGACTGATGTAGAGTAGAGACTACTTGCAATTTGTGAAGTGATGCATTGTAATAGCTTCTTTTGTTTGTGACAAAACTTTTGAGAAGAGCTGAAGGGAGAGGGTGAAGTGTTTTCTGTAGCAGCTGCTTCATGTATTATTCAGCATCAGCTGACAATTAATCTACTATTACCAGCCAGCATTAATTCAATTGAAAACTACATTATTATAAGACCATTATAATTCACACTCAAATATAACAATAGGTAGTGTGGAACTGCTGTCACAAATTATACAAATCTGAGGGAAAATATTTTTCAGAGCTGTATATGAATTATAGATACAAGTCACTGTACCTGGATATCGTCTCCTGGTCTTTTCCTTATTGGCTGGGATGGTTTTCCTGACTGCGAATCATTTCTGATCAGGGAATCAAACAGAATAAAAGATGGATGATGAGGATGGTAGTAAAGGACACAAACCATAATGGGACAAAGAGCAGAGGAAACAAAGGGAAGAAAAGATAATGTGGTGTTTACATACGAGGAGTTGTCCTTTCTACTTCTGATTTTGAGCACCAGGACTGTGACAGTGATGCCCATGAGCACTCCGGCAGCCAGCAACAAGGCGATTACACTGATGACATCACCTGATGCTATCTGCGGTAGAGGCTTTTCTGCAGAGAAAGACACAATAATACAAATTCAAACATACATGGGAGCGCAAAGAAAAGTATAACACAAAGCAACAGCAGGATCAGATGCAATAATATTGTCAGCAATACTTGTTCACTTATCCTCAAAACAAATGACCCCAGAGCATAAGTGAACGTACCTATGACGCTGACCTCCACAGAGCCCGATCGTGTGCCGATGCTGTTGGTGGCGTCACACACGTATGTACCTTGCAGGTCGTATGTGACCGGCCCCTTAAAGCTGAGGACATTGTCACGGATCTCAGCACTGTTCGGTATGGAGCCATTATTCCTGCAGAACACAAAATATTACACCAAAGCAATCTGGAAACACATTGAGAAACAAATTCTTTACCTGCACACATCGTTAACAGCCTCAGACACCAACGTGGTGAAGGTAAGAAACATTGTGTTTGGCAGGTTTGTGCAGGTGAAACGTGTGACACGTCTCCATTTCCCTGTGTGTTCTTAAAGTAAGAAATAGCAAATGAGTTACACAGAGTTGTACTCACAATTTCCACTGATACAGAGAGACGGTTGGGTTGGCATCAGCTTGGCAGCTCAGCTGGACGTTCTCTCGGTTTAGATACCAGTTTCCATCAAACCCATCCACTGAAACATCTGGCTCATCTGGTAAACACACAAATGTAAAATTCATTTTGATTCAGAGACTGTGTAGTTATGAGGTTGTTGTTACGAATGATCGAGACTCACACTGGATATCGAGGGTGACACTGTCAGTATAGACTTCCTCGTTGTAGCTGGTGACACAGGTGAGCGTCTCCTTGTGTGTTTCTTTGCTTGGCACCAGAATGTAGTCACTCTGGACAGTGAATGTCCCGTCCGAGTTCCTGTACTCTCGAGTGGTCGCCTCTCCCGGCACCTTTGTCTCCCAACTGCACACCCACGAGGAACCAATCAAACACAGATGTAGATAGATATTGTAAATGTAAGTCAAGGGTTAAATAAAAGGCTAGGGTTTCCTTAATGGGCTAGTAGGAGAAGAAGAAGCAGAGGTTTTAAAATTCAATAAGACAAAAGCGTAGTAGTGGTAAAAAAACGTCTATGACAGTGTAGCTATGCTAACCATGATAAAGGGAGGGCTAAACACTCCTCACCTCTAAATCACACACACACACACACACACACACACCTAATGATACCCGCTGGTTTTCCATTGGCAGAGATGCAGGTGGCCACAGGTGTTTTCAGATTGGACGAACGAGCCACCAGCGTCGGGGTGGACAGACTCATCTGAGTTGTCGGGCGAACTGAGGGAATTAAAATGAACAGAGATGATCAGACACGAGAAGGAGTATTGATGTTTAATTTACAGCCCGTCCAGGGTGCGGACAGGTTAAAGCTTTCACTGCACTGGCTTGCCCAGTCCTTATTGCTGCTGCCTAGCAACAGACATGAAGTTGGACATGTCGAAAGAGTATGAATGTCTCCTGGTTTGTGTAACATTTGTTGTGCAGTTGAGTTTAAGCGTGATACTCATGCGTTGGTCGTGTCCTTGCTTGCTGGCACAATTACCCCATTATTATTGTAGCCTTTGTTGCTAGGAGATGGAAGGATGCATTTATAGACCACATTTAAAGGAGCCTTCGAAATGGCACAGTCTTGACACGCCACTGTGACGCAATCGGTCTTCAAATATAGGCTCTGAAAGATATGGCCCTGAATTGAGATACAGCTTTTGTGTTTTGTGTTGTTTCCTATTATGTATTTTAAAAGTCCATGAATTGCCAGACATTGAAAAGGAGCTTAGCCAATGAATCCTGTTGTATGTAGCAATAGTTCATATATTTAGATGTGTGGCAAATGACGATGTCTCAGCACAGCAGCCAGAGCCAAACCAGTTGTGTTTATTTCTTTAGGCTTTGTAGCTCAGGTTAGCTCAGTCCTTCTCCCTCAGTCTCTTCTCGTGTTTGTCTCTCAAGTTCCTGCTGCTGCCTTTTGAATCCAGAGAGAGCTAATTGGCCAACTACACTCAAATCTCCCTGGTTTACCTAGAGGTGCTTACTGAGGCACATCCACAATATGCTATACTAATCAACACAACAAATCCAAATAATCATCAACCTCTGCTCAGATTGTCACCCATGTGTGTCTTACCGTAGACTGTGAGGTTCACAGTGTTCTCTCTGTTCCCTGCGGGAAACGTGGTGTATTCGCAAATGTAGCTGGACTCGTCAGTGAGGCGGAGCGAGGAGAAGGTGATGGTGGTGTCTTCAAGGGTCGGAGTTCGTCGTCTCACTGCCGCATTTTTGAAGGTGACGCGGTCCCTGTAGGGCGGGGCCACGGACACGCCCAGGGAGGGGTTGGCGATTGCCACGTTCTGCTTGGTGCCATTCACCAGTTTCTGCCATGTTACCTAAGATGGACCCAAAGTAGGTTAAGGATGGGCTAAGACAAAATGTGACTTTATCCTAAAAAAAAAAAAATCAACCTTTACTCCTATTAAATTGATCGAAACAGGAGCTCACTAAGGCTTGAAATGTTGAGTAGAGACTAATTTTAGATTGAGGACTGTCTTAAAAAACAGCGAAAATGTGCATGTTAGAATCGAAAAGTATTTAAAACTTATTTATATTCATATGTTTTAGTCATAGGACCATTACAGGATCACTGTCACTTTCAGAACAAATTCCCGAAGCCTTTTTCACACAGTGACACAGTGAAACCACCATTAATAATCCAGTTTAATACGCAATGCAAAATCCGGTTTCTGATGCAAAAATATGGCTAAATTAAATGGATCACTGGATGTATAAGAACGTAGGTTCACCAGATAACTTAAGCTCAGATAAACACATGGACAGAGTTTATGCTGAAACATGGAATCTGTGCTCCGAGTGTCTATGGTATCATCGGATTTGGGAGTTTTTGTATTTAATGTAAAGTAATCCATATGTTAAAGAGGACAACTGAATACCTGTGAGATTTTGACAGGGGGGAAACTGTTGATGAACCGACAGCGGAGATCCACTTTCGACCCGACATACCCGGCCTTCCCATCATCCATCTCCACAGTCTGGGTTTTTATTCCTGAGGGAGAAACCTGAGTTTTAATGACCTAAAAACGTGCTCGCCTAAACCTGGCACGCATACAAATACGCATACACATACGTTGGCAGCATCAGACTGGCACGCTCTAAACTGTTCACAGTCAGCGCAGCACGTTGAGCCTATAAAGTGAGCTAAGCTGTCAAAGATGGTACATTTTAGCAGCGTGAGAGGTGAGCTGAGGTCAAAGGTCGTGGATTAGAGTGAGGTATAAATAAGCACGATTTGTTTGGTTACTGCTCCCACTGACTTACTGATCTCCTTCAACCAATCCAACGCAGAGCTACAACTGCTTCCTGAATGTACACGAGTCACGTGTGTGTCTGTCAGCTGAAGTAGGATCATATTCAATCTGACAGGTTCTCAATATCCCTCATTCAACATCAGTCAATGACAATCAAACATCTTTGCGTAAATCTCATCTTTTCATTAATATATTTTACAAACTTTAAAAAATAAAAAATGGTGGATTTATTGGTTTATCTCTTTGAAAACCCTTTACCTCTATAAAGAGGCAGCAGGCATCAGTTTAAAATAAGTGCTGATAAAGGGGAAACGCTCAAGGGACAGTTCAACGATTTCAAATTTTTATAAGACGTATAACTTTGCCTGAAAGTATTATCCCATAAGTATTAGTATAAAGGACACCCTAGGATTTGTTATGAAAATTAAACTTAATAAGGTTTCATTTCCTGCCACAAATTATTTCGGTTACTTCTCTCAAACATATAAGACCACAACCCAGATAACCAGAACATGAATACAGATTTTATGCTGCTAAATTATAAAGTGGGAATGTAACTCATATGTTGAAATATTGTGCTTGAAAAAACAACGGATTCGATAAATCCGAGTTCATCCTGCGGCCAAATAGTTCATCAATGTTATTGATGGAGTATTGATCAGTCCATTAGTGTTCTAGTCTCTGACATCAAAACTACAGCTGACCACTCTGACCAGATTGTTCACCATGAAGTAGGCTCAGCTTTGTTACAGCTTCCTCTAGAAATATGCACATATCTTCTTACATCTGGCTTTATATTAGCATTAGATTAAATTATTTAAAGTCAGGACAAAACAATATCTTACAATCTTCTTTACAAGACAGAGACAGAAGAGAAGTCTGCAAAAACAAACTTTGTTATGATAGAAAGAGCAAGAGTTCATCTAGTGACAGATCTGTAGACTGTGGGGGTGTGGAAAGGGTGTTAGCATTTAATGTAAGAAATTGCATCATCATACTGGATGACATTTAAAGAACTCTTCAACAATAACGGTCAAGCACAGGATGTCTCTGTACGAGAATAGAGAGGCAATCGGCCCTGAAATAAAGTGAAGAATCAAGGTCATATGCCTGTAGAGAGATGATTTGATCTTAATTTAAATTAACAAAAATTA
This sequence comes from Platichthys flesus, assembly GCF_949316205.1. Classification (NCBI taxonomy): domain Eukaryota; kingdom Metazoa; phylum Chordata; class Actinopteri; order Pleuronectiformes; family Pleuronectidae; genus Platichthys; species Platichthys flesus. The sequence goes on along the minus strand of NC_084959.1, from coordinate 11,690,612 downwards.
CCTCTACATAAAAATTAAGACTGTACATAAGGCTTATTAAGTTCAATGAAAGGTATAACTTCTTATACTTGTAGCTGTTTTAAAGTGTGGGTGAGAGTACAGTTTATATATTCAATTTAATTCAATTTGTATAGTGCCAAATCATAATATACATTATCTCAAGGCACTTTACATAGGAGGTCAAGTCCTTGAGAATCATAGAGAAAACCAACAGTTCCCACAATGACCAAGCACTTTGGTGATTGTGGAGAGAAAAAACTCCCTCATTGACTTGAAGAAACCTCTAGCAGGACCAGACTAGACCGGATGGGGTGAGCGGAGAAACCGTTGAGTGGAGGAGAGATGGGTGGAAAAGAGGGGAGAGAAGAGAGAGAGATATATGTAAATAAAATAAATACGTATATTTTATATACATATATATAAAATAGTATAGACAATACCGTATTCTTTGAAGCTAAAGTGTCACTGCACTTTTAAAACTGCACAAGGTCACTTAAGACCTGCACAATTTTAGAGAATGTTTTGACTATAACATTGGTTAAATTGTGGTACAAAATCAGTGTCTCATTTGAAATCACAAAAACATAAATATTGACTGATGAAAGACAGAATCTTGTGCTCTGTTTAAAGTTGATTTATGATACACTGATAGAGCATGGATTCACATTCGAAACAAACAGCATGTTACATTATAAGTACGTAACTTTTTACCTGCAAGCTGAAGATAAAAACACAAAAGCCTCAATTAGATGAAGATCATCAGAGATAGAGAATATTATTCCTACATTTGTTTGGTCTTGTTCATCAATATAAATCCTAGAAAAAATAATTCAATATGCAAATATTTGGTATATGCTGTGTTTGTGCCTGTTCTATAAATATAAACATACATGTATAAGCTTGGAAACACCTTTATCTTCCTCCACCTGCATTGCTGACATCCACGGATTTGATAGTTTTGCACTGGAGTGGGATTTTATAACCCATTGTGTGTTTGTGTGGGTCAATGGGAGGGGAGAAGGCCAGCAGTGGGAATAGATTACAGCATTTAGGATAATAAACCGCATCCGCATCAGAAACTCTGTGGTCCATATGATGGTGTACATGTACGCTGATCACGATTGCAAAATGTTGTAGCCGGAAATATTGTGGATTCAACCATTACAAATTTGTTTGTGCATTTTTAAGCTTCTGTTACAGACGACGAACCCTTGGTTTAATGTTATGTGAATGTTCTGTGATTAACTGAGGCTCAGTTTCATCAGCTTTTACCATCTCATTTTAAGGTCAAACACAATCTGAACTCCACTGACCTTATTATGGTAGATTGAAGACAGGACTTTGATTATGGATTACGAGCAAGTCAGTTTGTTATTTCAACCCTGTCTTCTAATGGAAGTTTTGATGGTTTAGGTGGTTTTGATTTGATCATTTTTCACATCATTAGTTTATTTTTGGGGGCCTCTCTGTAACCCAGGATGACAAAACCTAGAGTAAAGTCAGAAGAGGATTATACACCACATATGTTTATACTGGGTCAGTAGACTAAGGATGCCAGCTAGATAACGGAGGACAGGAGGTCATTCACTGACTTTCTTTAAGACAGATAAAGAAGACAAAACAATGGTTTGGTGAGATGAGCCAGGGTTTACGTACATTTGTCCAACAGAGAAGCTCCACATGAAAAGTAATTTACTGGAGTTTATAATACTCCTCAGATTTGATGGCAACACAACTTTTGACCCTCTGTTAACTTTCTGTACAGCTCATCAGCCTGGTTTCCCTGATGCATCCACCTCCAGTAATGAGAAAAAATACTTCAGCTTAAGACATAATTTGTCTCCATTAAAATATGTATTCTGTCCCCCTGAAATATTTCTTTCACAATGAGGAGATAAAATACGTTTCACTGAAATAAACCAATTTCTTTGGCTTTGTTCGGACCCGGTATTAACATACTTCTCAAATGATCCAATCAGAAGCAGACAGCTCTGAGTTCATCAGTTCACGTCTGGCATTAGCATGTGTCTCCTCATGTGTTTCGAGCGACCAGAGCCAGGAATGTGGCTGTTTATGTCCCACAACCCCTCTGGATGTAGTCTCAGTGATCGGATCTCCAATCTGTCAATAACTCTTAATTGTGTTCACACCTGAATCTACAGCTGTCCACATGTGTAGTGAAAACCAAATCTAAATGGGACTTTTCTCTAAAGAGCACCCATCAAAGTCACATACACAATACTCTGAAGCTACATCCGCACAAATACATTTTAAAATCCAAATGTATTGGTGCGGATGTGGTCCTAACACAGGACCGGAGTTTACACACTAAAACGGGCCAGCAGCGTTTCGAGAACATTACATTTTAGAGACACCAAAACTCCGGAGTAGTGTGGGGCAGGTGTCATTCAAGCAAAAGTGATGTGTTTGAAAACTAAAAGGTTTTAGTGTAGATGTAGCCCGAGAGTCGTCCCCCTACTGAGCTCTGTGGCTGAGCTGATTAGGGGCTTTAGGTGGAGGCAGAGCAAAAAGAGAGCCCACAGCTGACACACACACACACACACACACACACACACACACACACACACACACACGTTTATATCTCATTGCCCACCTTCCTCTTCTCTGCTGGGTCCATTCACATTCTTCTTTTGTTTAGACTATAGGAAATGAGCTCAGCAGTTGACAGGACAATAATACATAAACAGCAGCACACAGGCAAGAGACGATCATGGGAACGTAACAAAAACAATGGCAATATTGTTTGACACTTGAATGTTCAGCATGTAGGAACAGCAAGGGCTTCACAGCATGCTGTTGGGCTTTTTGTTTATATCCTGCAAAGGATATCCTCCATCTTTCTTCATTAAGTGAATCTATTTTCAGCCTTTTCTTGTCTCTCTGTGAGGGCAATGGAGAGACAGTGGCAGATGTTTCGTGTTATTATGAAAAAATGTGGGAGAAACACTTGTGCCAAATGTAAAATGTAATGTCATTCACGTACACTCTCTGATGGCTGTTTTACATTTCAGCTCACAACGAATAAAATGTAAGCTAGATGCAGCAATACAAATATACAAAAAATAAGACAGATATCACAATATACACCGAATTAGAATGAAACAGATTTGTTATAAAATCCTAAATAATATTTTTTGTCATATAAATTATTGAATCCGAGAGATAACCTAAAAGGCACATTAAACTATCCCTGTCCGTCTTATAATACCACTTTGTACCTCATTCTGAGATTGTGTGACATGATAGCATCCAGCGTGAGAGGATGAAGAAGCAGCACGACCCAGAGGAAAAGAAGTGATATCACTTCCTCCTCAAGATTGGTGAACGAGTGTAGCTGTAAATACTAAATTTTGCTATGTCAAATCAGCAAACACACATTTAAAAGAATCCAGAAGTCACTCAAAACCATAAACATTAGCCTGTAGGATTCACTGGATGAATCCTCTGGGGACCATGAATGTATGACTCAAATTGTACAGTCCAATCTAAAATGATACAGATTTTAAGAAGTGTAAGGGCTCTATTTAAACAATCTAAATTGTTTTTTTTTTGTTGTTGTTGTTTTTTAATTACTACACCAGACGCATAGTTCAAAGGTTGTCCTTAATTATATATGGTCTTTATGTAATAAACCATTCAGAATGCCATCACCAATTCCCTTTAAACCCCAGTTGGCTTTCACCTTGGTGGATTGCCAATATAAATGGGATTAGTGTGTGTACAATGCATTTGACCACACTCATGGGATTAGGTGCATTTGCTATTTAAACAACTGGGCACTGCACAGACAATGACAACTGCATTGTTCTGACACTTTACGGCTTGATGCATCACACTGATTTGTGCTGAGTTCAAGAAAAGCTTCCTCACACATTAAGGTTCATAAAAACTACATAACATCAGCAGCCATAAGGAGGAATAACATTCACCATTACTGTTAAAATGGTACATCCTAACAGATCATTCATGCATGCAGTGTGTGTCCAGATAAAAAATAAGAAGGTGACATCATTGTCTGCAGTGATGCTAAAAATCATCACATTACACTGCAATGCTTCATGGCCCATCGAACCACATGTACCTCCAGCCTCCCTCACCAGGCTACCAGACGGCTACAGATACAGAGAACCTCTGACCTCACGCTACAGACGAGAAAATGAAAAACCCAGGGAGAAAGAGTAGAGGACAGATTAACTGTTTAATCTTTAGGCCATCAAATCTGTGATTGATCTGGGATTAAACTGTGTATTTGTGTCTTTGGCCTTGTGACTTACAATGTAGGGAAACCTTAGGCAGAATGAAGATTGAGCGAAAAAACACACAATGGTCAAACTAAAGACTCATGTGTGATATGACTACTCTACCCCACTACCTGCAACTTTACTCTTCAAATATTTTTACATTTTACATGGTATCTCTCAACAGATTGCGTAGCATCACAGCAAACAACTTAACAAAAGATGAACTCTGACATTTGGATATCCACTTTACCAAATGATATGCACTGCTGCCCATTTTTTCCTGATTGAAATTGAGAACTCTTCTTCTCCCCTCGTTTTTTTTTTCGTCCCTAAAACGATTGTAATCTCTCATTGTTTATGACTGGTATCTGTGCAGACACACACACACGAGCATGCATGCATGTAGATGTGTGCATGTTTGCGTGGGTGTGTAATCTCTGTGACACTACAGGAACCCGGAGTGTGTGTTTGGCCGGTGTTCAGCGGGCAGCTCACAGGATTACGATGACTGCTACTGCTGCATCTGGGTTCTGGGACATGAAGGGAGAATATAAAAAATGGAGAGACATTAAGAACGAAGTGTGTGGAGGACGAGAGAAGAGGAGAAGGGGGAAATGGGGGTTCAAATGAGCCGACTATGGTGCAAAAAAGTGAATGACACAAAATGGAGGCGGGGTAGAAGGGCTGTGTGTTCCTGCTGGATTATTTCTGTGGTGCAGCGTCTGTGGGTTCCAGCTGTGGACAGTGGATTATGCTAAAATTCATGAGGATGTCTGTCTGTCTGCCTTGTCTGTGTCTTTCCGCAGAGAACTTTTCTATGCAGGGGAAAAAACATATTAGTGTCTCCCCGTGACAGCCCCCTCATCAATTTGCCAGCCTCGAGGAGACACTCTGAGTAGGAGCAGACAGACACGCTGCAGCCACAGTCAGCCGGCTGATGGGACTTGGCAGCGATCACGTAGTTACACTCTTGCTGCTCCCTGTGCCGCTCTAATCCACTGGTCTGTCCTTCAACATGACAATCCTACACACATGGTGCGACCTCACACTCGCTAATAACACATACACACATGTGTTGCACGCCAGCAAATTACTGCTCAACTGGCCAACTGGGGATGAGGGGGTTACCACAGACTGAATGAAAAAAGCAATCACAGCAGATGCAGCAGCTGAACACTTCCGTATGCTGCCACAATCGCTTTTGACATGAAGTAGCTTGTGTACTACCCCTGCCCCACCCCCCTTGTAATACACAGCTACAATTCTGATGCCAGCTGCATGTTTGGCCCCCAGCTTAGTGTGATTACACCAATGCACCTGTTACTATGAGGCAAGAGTAAGACACACAGAACTCTGGAAGATGTGCCGAGGCCATCTGCAGGAGCAGCCACAGACGAGGTTGTTCATAGTAGAGTTTGGACCGACTGAAAAATACAAACCAGTCCGTTGAAGCTGTCTAATTTGCATGATCAAGAATAAAGTTGTTTAGTTTCAGAGAGTAAATCATTAAGATTCGCAGATGAAAACGATTAAAACTGACACTAACATACTCTGCATCAAATACAACATCAAACATTAGTGAAAACAAGAAAATCCCTGAAGCTACAGAATAAATCATATGAAGAATAAACTTCATTTTGAAAACTTATAATAACGCTTTTATAAGTTGTTACAAATCCCTTTAGTGGTAGTTTTATTAAACCATTTACTGCTGATGAACAGCATTTTGCTTGCTACCTAGTGGTTGCCTGCAGTATGGATCATAAATCAAGTCTCCTCCATGCTAGTGTTATGGACAGGGACCAGAGTAAGAAGTAAAATAAATACAAATATTTGTTTAAGGTTGTTCTTATCACATTGATGTTTGTTCAAATGTAGCTTTTTCTGATAAATTTGGTTTTAATAAGTCATAAAAACCAGGTTAAATGTCATGATTGACAGCTAAGACTTACAGTGATTGGATGAACGCGTGTATTGACAAGACCTCGTTACCACGACTCATCACCTAACAGCTACAGCACAGACTCTGGATCCAAATGTGCAAGATGGCGGCATTCATATCTAGCTTAAAAAATATGAATAATGGAAGAAGATGGAAACCCCTTTTTCCACATTCAGATAAGATTATCATGCAAAAGGATTTTTCACAAGCAGGTGTTATACTTATTTAAATTTAAAATGGTTTATAAATAAAACATAAATCAATCATTACCTCTGCCAAGGAGGTTAAGTTCTCAACCCTTATCCGTTTGTGTTTGTTTGTTCATTTCTGAGCAAGATTATACAAAAACAACAGAACAGAATTTCGTGAAATTGTGAAAGAATGCTTTATAGCTCAGGAAGAACCTATTAAATATTGATGATTGATGTGTACTAGTATCTGGAGGTAGATTCAGGAGAATTTAAGGAACGGTTTTCTATAAGTGTGTGAAATCTGGTCCTGCTTGATTGAATATAAGGGGACTTTTAGACCTTGGCAGAGGAATGCACTCTACTGAGTTCAGCTGTGTGGTTTAACGTATAGTAAAGTATAAAGTGGTGACCTTTTTATTTATATTTTACCACATAATGAAGATAATGAAGATATATATATTGTGAAGATGAAGATAATAGAAGTTAATAGACTCATTAATGTTTGATTCATTAAACATGCATATACTACACATTACTAATCTAAAATAGATCAAATATTTTATGAATTTCTAATCATTCATGTAATATAATCATTAAGTCGATTACCTGAATCTAAAAGTGTCAATGTTTCAGATACAGGATGGTTGTGAACATAGGAATTAAAAAGGTGATCAGGCCTTCACAATGATTAATACTTTGAATTGAATTTACCTCCTAATGTAAGAAATGTTTACTGAACAGTGAATATACAACATGCTGGAGCTGATCCTGATTCTGAATTGTTCTTTGGCACAGTTTTACTTTCAGTCTCTGCCCTGTGTCTGATCCAGGTCTGATCTCCTCGTGAGTGACCGGTAGCTATAGATTAGAAACAGATAAATCAACCATGTCCTGCTCCTGACATCCCCAGACCCATCTTCGACCCACCAGGCGCTAAGAAGAGAAGCAGTGCAGCCATACCTGGAACAACACAGGTTGTTATCAGGAATATCCACAGTCCAGTGTTTTCCATGCCCATGCCACCAGTGCCAGCTTCTCTGTGTGGTTCGATTCCCAGCGTGCACTTGTTTTTCTACCTCCTGCCTCCCGGACTGAGTGCAGGTTGCAGTTTCAGCTTCAGCACCGTGAGTCCGCCTCCCCTCAGCGCACCAAAAAGCCAAACAAGCTCCTGCTGACTCCGGATCCGCAAACTGCACAAAAAAAACAAATGTTTCTCAAACTTATCTCCGAGCCTGTTTGTGCGCGTGTGTCACTTTTTCTTTCTCCCGCTTTATGTCCGACTCCCCGCCGACTGGTGACGGGGCTGCTGCAGCAGTGTCCGGCTGAGGCTTGGCGGGGATAAAGCCGCTTAACGCGTGGGCAGATTATTTCAGAGAGAGCCTACCCCCCCAGTTCAGTCCACTGTCAGCCCTGTCAGTGTGTGAGGGCTCAGCTGGATGGTGTGCACATTTACAGAAAAACAAAAAGGCGCAGTCAACATGTTTTAAACGAGCAGACTCAATTAGGACTGCAGACAGGGCCGTACTCTACATAAAGGAATCGGATCCCGTTGACCAGTGAAGGCCCCCTGTGCTGATCCATCATCCATTGACAAAACTGAGATTTGATCCCTGAGTGGATCCGGGTATGAATTAACTAAACTAGAATGGCACTCAGTCGAGAGCAAAGCTCCACCACGGACCAACAGTCCAACCATATTTAAATTCACTAGATTTTAGATTCACACTTTATTCAGATCTGCAACCTATTGCACACATTCAATAATATCAGCTCAATAAATGTGCCAGATTCTTTCATCAAGATCATATATTTCCCCCCTGTGTAATCAGTAAACGATATTTAGGATCCACACCAATTTTTTATTTGGTCTTCAAACAAAAAACTAATGCAGATGAAAACATAGCCGCCTCGTCGGGGGAGACTAAGGCCCAACAGTCCCCTAAAATTAAATCAAGCTGCATCAAATGCTTCACACTCATAGATATCTGTCCTCTAGCTAATGTTATTCATTAAGATCCATGAATTATTCCCTGATAAAATGGAGGGTAAAAATGGATCTGGCCTTTGTCTGGAATCATGCCAAATTTGGATGGGTTCCCTCTTAGCCCATCCTTGATTATCTCATGTCCCATCCTTCAAGTCCCATGGAAATCTGTTCAGTGGTTTTAGCAAAATCTTGCTGACAAACAAACCAGCAAACCAACAGAAGTGAAAACATAACCTCCTCGTTGGAGGTCATAAATGGATGCTTAAAGGGCTTGGAAATTGTTGTGGTGGGAGAAAACAAATTAATGGACGTTGTTTCTTAATTCGTCATCTCTAAAAGCTCTAATTTGTTCTCTTATATGTTTCCTTCCATTTTAGAAAATGTTGATTTTATGAATGACATCTGCAACCAAATCAATACACATTTTGTTGTGAAATATGTGATGACTAAAGCATTTGTTGTGTGTTTTTTAGTCTAGTATGTTAGTATGTTAGTATTTTTTGAGTTATCTGTCCCAGCTTGCATTTTATGTAGAAAACTTTTTTTTTTTTGTTTGCTCCCCGAACAGGAAGTCATATTGTCTAATTTGGACCACGTTAAAAATTACATAAATCTATTAATTGAAAATAAAGACTTGTACATGTACAAGGAGCTGTATAGTATAATGTTAGAAAACTCCAAAATATCCCACATGCATTTGATATACTAACACACTGCTGAGATGACTTTTAATGGTTTGGCCTTGTCTAGATGTCCAGGATGATTTGCAGAGGAGGGAAGCTCAGGAGAGAAACCTTTTGTAGGCAGGTGAGAAATGAGTGAAACTTGAAAATGAGATCAGGAAGATGATGTAGGAGGAATCGTGACATAGAAATGAATTCACTATGGCATCAATTCAAAGGATTCAAAGAATTATTTGTCAACAACTATGGTTTGTGTAGTTGTATTCATGTGATATTAAGTTTAGAAAATTTGGAAAATCACACAGATCTTTGTTGTTAATCCATGTTTTTTTTAAAGAACACACTCTCATTTGATGTTGTTTTATTGTCAAGACAAACTGCTCAAAGTGATTAGGCCTTTAGTCAGTATTCAGTGACATGAGCTTACTGTGCTGAAACTCTTCCTTGTTCAATTTACCCTTTATGTGTATGTTTCTCTGGGGTTTCTCCCTCATTCATACACACATGGCTCATTTGGACGGCAGACTGATTATCAATCAATGTGTCCAATTATTCTCTACATGAGAAAGTGACCTTTCCAGATTCCTTCCCATTGCAGTGCATGCTGGGGACAGCACCGTCCTACTAACAAGATCATGAAATGGGTAAAAGGAGTAAAAAGGATTCACAAGCTCACCTGCAAGCTCATCCTACACTATCTAACTTCTTATTATGTTGATTATTTCCACACATTATATTTATTTGATCAGTGTGAGCATTTAAAAGTGAGCTTGATGTGAGGTGAAACTCTATACCCTCCTGTAGTTTGAAGCAATGTAGGTCATATCCATCCCTATAACAGCCTATTTAACTTCACATGGCCAAACACTGGCACCTAGTGATACAGGCTGTGAATGTGCACCCAACCCACTTTGTTCCCTTTACTGGCCTTAAGGTGGAGACACTGAGCCGTTATTGTGCATGAGTCATTTGGAATGACAGTGCTAGAATTTTTCTAGGGATGTGGAAGGGGATCTTAAATTCCCCCTGTAATGGTGTGTATTTCTACTGTGAAAGCATGTTTTCTGTAAAATCACTCTATATTCTCTTTCAAAATCATGACCCCCACAGTAAGTGTACAGATACATGCTTGTTATGTACAGCAGAAAACAAGATTAAATCATGCAAGTCATCTATAATCTATCAGAGTAACTTTCTAAATGGAAATCAGAGGGAGAACATCACTTAGAGAGACGTGATGGCAAAGCAGAACAGGGTCGTTCTGTGAAGGGAAAAAGGTGAGGAGAGTCCCAGAGAGGAAAGGAGACAAGGTCATTACACAATGATGCTGACGCTGTGTTTTCTTCCGCCAGCCTGCCCATGTGTCCTCCGTCAGACACTGCAGAGGAGAGAGACAAATCAGCGATCTCCGGTCCACCTTCAGCCCTCCCACTCTCTCGCCACCTCTCTGTGCAACGTGTCGCAACTACCTCGCCTCAGGAGTCAGATGCTCTGCAGTGCTGCACACTGAGGCACAAAATACCATCACCGGACGAGTGCACATAGGCAAGAGCTCCCGCATCATCCAGTCCTGAAAGGAGGTAAGATCCCTGAGAGATGTTCCGCTGCAGATCAGAGAAGTTGTGTGAGCCCTAGGGTTAAATCTGGACAACAAAGAATGTGCTAGATCATCTGGATTTGCATGGGGGGATAACAGAAAACAATCAAGTTCAAGAAGGAGAAGTTTTTACCTTGACATTTAAATTAACTAAGGCTCGGGATAGTGATACAAGCAAAACTGTGCCAAGGGCAGTGGGAGAATATGAGATTAAACGGAAGAGAGAAAAAAATCAATGTCATCTTTCACTTTGAATCCTGTCCAGTCATTCGATTTTCCCACAGGTGGTTCTGTAGACAATGTTTTACAAATTAGATCAGAGTATCTGAGCCTTTTCCAACCAACTGACAAACCTGTGTTTGCTGTATACTTTTTTTCCTTTTGTTCTTTTTGAATCCCTTTACTATGAATGATGTCGTGACCTCAACCAAAACTACATCACAACTTCCTGGAGAGCCTGGTTGAGAAGCAGTAATGGATTATAACTCAATTAGTCATATCCCTGTAGAGCCTTGGATTGCTTGCGTTTTAGTTTTACATGATGATCTTTGTAATGTGCTTTTCTTTCTCACATTTCCTCTCTTGTTTTCAAAGTTGGATGGGTGCTTTTCCATAATGCTCAAGTCTCTGTTTCTGTGTGGAGTGCTGGGAGGTGAGAATCCTGCTCAGATACGTAAAGGCTTCTGGTGCAATGAAAGGAAATGTACAGTAATCTAATCACTTCTGTGTTTTTCCTGTGCCCTTCTCTGCTCTGCCCCAGTGCTGCTGATCCCAGCAGAGTGCAGCGAGCAAATCTCTGTGTGTGTTGAGGATGACAGGGACCTGAGAGTGGACTGCATGATCAAGCTCAAGTCCAGCCAATACAACAGCTATGAGTTCTCCTGGTCCCCTGGAACCAAAGAGTCCGTCATTAATACCAATGTGTCCGGCTCGTCTGCAGAGAGCGTCTTCAAGGATAAGAGCTACGTGCAGGAGCTGGATTCCCAGGGCTACAGACTGACCCTGAGCGGCTTCACGGACACACTCCCACACAACACCACCTACATATGCAAAATATCGGGGGAGAATGCCAATATCAATGTGGAGGCAGGTAAGTGGATTGATTGTTTGGTGGAGAGTGCGTGAGACTAAGTGAGTGGGAGAAAACTTCAGAGAACTTTTCATCCTCTGCAGATCAACTTCTCCCGTGTTCAGCTGTAAGCCTGTTTGTGAAGAGATCCTGCTCCTGGATCGCCTGTCTGCTGCTCTTCTATCACACACAGAGCTAAAAAAACACACACATACGCCCATACTTAACCACACTTAACCATCTCTCTGCATCCTTCAACTTCCCGACAATAACACCACACATTAACAAGATGTCAACAGCTTGCAACTACTCTCCTTCCCTTGTATTCTTCCTGTGAGGCAACTGAAGTAGTATCCATCTGTTTTCATCACTCTCTTTAGAATGAATGAAGATGACTCAACAGAAATGTATCCAGATGTGCTTTTTTGCAGCAGGGACAAACTGTATTGAATGTGTATAAAATTGCACTAAGTAACGTGTCAAGTAAATATTACTTTGTGAGCTGCAGTGTTTGTTTTCAATAAAGAACATTTGCTGTTTAAAGTCAGACTTGCTATGAATTCCATTTTCATCATTGGACAGAAGGTCAAATAGGATATTACACTTTTTTTTAAGCTGAGTCATGCACGCACCCTTCATTTTGTTGGAGACTAATTTTATGGATTGACAGTAGAGCTTATAGCTCCTCTAAGGCACACAATGGGGTTATGAAACCACATACAGATTTCTATCTTAATCTGCCCCAAATTGCGCACACTCATAAATATCAGTCCCTTAAAAACATGGCAGATTTTCACGAGTGTGTGCAGATCCATTATTCTCTGAAAAATTTATGAAAATGTAGAAAAAATATCCTATCTTTAAATGTTAAAGAGAGTGGACAAAAATTCCATGTTTCAGATCTGCACCAAAATGTATTGGGTTCTTCCTTCATGCCCTACCCATCTTTAGAATTTCATGGAAATCAGTTTTTGAGTGATTCTGCTAACTACCTAACAGACAAACACAAATAAAAACATAACCACTTCCGCAGAGGCAATAATGAGGCTGTATCTGTTACAGCATTATAATTAGAACATCTAATGAAGGTTTTAAAGTAAAATGGTTACAGAGTTCTCAATCTGATCGACAGTAGGTAAATTGAGCTTTATTTCAGAGTCATGTGAAAATAAAATAAACAAAAGATCTGTGCAACAATACTGTTAGCATGGGAAATGCATAAACACTCTCTTGCATGTCTCATGTGGCTCACAAATGCCTTCTTGTTTGCACACATTCAAACACAGTAGCCTGTGCAGATACAAACCACTCTATCTAACTGGATACAACGTCTTTTATATGAGCACTTTTTATTCTGAGTTTCATGAGCTCTCATACAGATTAATATGCACCAGAGGCCAAGAAGCACCTCTGCTCTCCCAGAGGGCAAATAATGGAGCCCAGGGGCCATAACACCGGGATTATCCAACTTTTTTCAGTTCTTTTAATCTTCAACAATAAAACATGATGCACTTTTTTGAGTCATTATTACTTTATCAGCTCCAATCAGCAGGGGTTTGTAGTTGAGTAAGAGAAGACAATTGAGTGTTATTGTGAATGTGAGGGATAAGAGGGATAGCGAGGTTCCCAGGAAATGAAGATACAGGCAATAGTGGCCTGTGGAGAGGGAGAAAGGAGGATGATGGAGCGAGGGGATTGAGAATCGGAGGAGGAGGGAGCGCTTTATCAAATCCATATGCAGGCTGAATCTCCAGTATTGTTCCCAACTCAAACCGCCTGGCCGCTCTGGACTGATCCATCAAAATAAACATTTTCTTGATGGCCACGAGCAACACAGGCCTCTAAGTCATTAAAAGAGCTTACTTACACCCTGCAGCCTCACACTGACTCCATCACAGCAGCACAGGAATACATTAGGAGGTACAGGGATGCAGAAAATAAAAAATGCACATGTACAAAGAGACTTATAAAGTGAATTATGAGTTGTGGAAGGTGCTCTCATGTCCTGTTACATTTCTTTAAATCACATCGCTGTTGTAACACCAGACACTCATTAACACACACCCGCACTTTGAGAAGGGAATGTGCAAGTTAGAAGCAGACAGGAGTACGTGTGTTCCTCATGGTTTAATGAGCACTTCATGCTATTCTCTAAAGGACTGTATTAAAAAACTGGAGGGTACGTGATGTTGCTTCCAGATGTTAACAAAACAAATACAGACAATATTTGGGGCTCTGCAACAAAGTACATTTACTTAGGCGTTGTACTTTTTTGTGTGTATCTGTACTTTCCTTAAAGGGATAGTTCATCAAAAAAATGTAATATTTTAATTATCTACTAACCACTATGCTGATGGATGTGTTACCTAAGTAATAATAGGTAACATGCCAGATTTAAGTGTAAGGATATATAAAGTATAAAGTATAGAAAAACATGAATGGAATAAAACTCATATATACAATATATGTACAGACAAGTAAATATGTGCACTGTGAGAATATGTAGAGTGAATTGATTGCACATGGACCATTGTATTGCACAGACAGAATGAAGATTGCATAGTTAAGATAGAAAAAACTTGTTTGTATAAGTATTGTAAATATGAGATACATAAATCATCGCTGAAACATTTCCCCACCAGGGACTTGAACCAAACCAGCTTCCGTCTGGAGTTTGACTGAGCATCAGTAGACGTTCTTGACCCTCGGTGCTCTCCGTAGATTCTGACAACACAAAGATGGCCGCCTCCGCTGTTCGCAGTGAGGGATCAGAACTTTCGAAAGCGGAATACTTAAAACGGTATTTATCTAATGATGAAGATGCCAAGAAATCCAAAGGGAAGCTTAAAAAGAAACGAAGTAAAGTCCCGGCGAGAGGGTGAGTTCAGTGGCGCATTAAAACGAGGCGATTCCGGCTAACGTCTGTGTGTTAAGCTAGTTCGTGTGTTTGCGCTCTCATGTCTTCAACTCCACGTTCCGAATGGAATCGTGTTTGCAGCGTCACATAACTCACTTGCAAAAGTTTTGTTTCAGACTGAAAATAGTAGACGACGATATAGACTGGAAACAGATGGTGGCAGAGGAGCAGGAGGATGAAGAAGACGAAGAGGAGGCTCCAGTGGTGAGTTCACTTACTGCTAACGTTCACTAGCTGTTCAACAGGAGTCCATTCATTTCCATGATGTAGACCCGTGTTTCTGTTGTTTTCCTCTGGGATATATTTTAAGGTTTGTTGTGATAAATGAAATAAAACTTGATCAAATTTAGAAAATCATGCCAGAACAAACATTGTCTTGCGATAATAGTCCTCTGTCACATGGCAAGTGTTATTTTACATCACGATATCAACACGTTGAGATTAGGACCTTAAACTCGAGCTGCAAAGAGTACTCATTATACAATAAGTATATATAAAATAATCTGCATATTGATCAATAATGTAGATCCTGAAACTCTGGTTCTCTAATCCCTTTTATGACAGTTTTAATATTAAAACTAACATAAAATATTATTAATATTTCCTTGGCTTTTTTAAACTATTAAAAGTAACAATTGAGAAGCTAGACTAAGGGAAATTCGCCACTTTCATTCAGCCAGTTAAGAACTGATTGTTTCCGCTTTAATTGTGATAATATTTTTGGTTAATCATAAAATTGATGGAAAATCATATCCTTTACTGCCATAAGATAGTTGTGCAACCAGAGATTTAAAAAAAATATTGTTACAAATGCTATAGATTGTTTTGGCAAAATCTATCCTCTTTATTAAATTGATTCGCCATATTGACAAATGTATTCTTTAATCTTAGTCTCTTGTTTTTCTCCTCAGGTGGCTGAGATGATTGATGATCGTCCAGATGAGGTCAAACAGCTGGAAGCCTTCAGAACCGGCAATAGATGGAAGGTGATTGGAGGTAATAATTGTTTGTAAAAGTAGCAGAGAAAACATTTTCCAGTGTGGTAAAGATCATTGTTCACTTTGAGTGTCCACTTCTTATAGCTGATGAAGATAACGACTCAAGCGGGAGTCAACATGATTCTCCAGATGCATCTCCAACCAGAAGAGATCGCCACGACTCTCCGGACAAATCTCCCAGGCAAGGTCGCCACGACTCTCCGGACAAATCTCCCAGGCAAGGTCGCCACGACTCTCCGGACAAATCTCCCAGGCAAGGTCGCCACGACTCTCCGGAAAAATCTTCTCCCAGGAGAGATCGCCATGACTCACCAGACATGTCGCCTTCACGTCAACACTCAAAGAAATCAGGGAAGGTACAAAGTAAAGGTGAGAAGTAATATATTACGCTAAATCTTTTTTATTTTTGCATTGGACAATATGATATGAACAAAAATAACATCACAATAACCAGAAGACATCAGCATATGTGGTTAAGTTATTGTCGCGTTTACATCCATCTCATTTGATGAATTTGTCCAACTAAAACAGAATTTTAGAGTGCTGAAGAAATCATTTAGTAAAAACTAACTTAAAGTTCGAAATTTCTTTGGAGTAAAATTTTGTATAACAAAATTGTATATGATGCTATATAAATAAAATATCAATGAAATTTGATAACCTAGGAATCTGCATATATCTCTATATGTCCAGTCAACCGTTCACCTTCCTGTCATCCCCTAATAGTACAACAAGTGTTTAGTGATATAAACAATTATATGAACACTTGTCTAAACAAGTTATTATGTCTTTGTCAGACTCTTCACCCAGCAGAAGACAGCCTAGTAAAAAACGCTCACCTGATCCCCGTGGCTCACCAGTGACAAAAAGGGATCAGAACAGGAATGATTCAGACTCTGATCAGTCTCCTCCAAGGAAAAAGCCAGTAAAGGAGGAAGCTACAGACCTCGACCAATCTCCTCCAAGGAGGCGCTCAAAAAGAAAACCAGAACCCGATACTGATCAGTCTCCACCCAGGAGGCGGCCAAAGAGTGGAAGGGTCTCAGATGAAGATCTGTCACCTCCTCGTAGGCCTGGCCAGTCACAGGTAAGAAAAATGTGATAAATTCTAGATGAATTTTTTGATTCTCAGATAGCTGTGTTAACAGTGTGTGTCTGCTTTCATGGACTACTTTCTGGTGGACAGGCAGGTCTGCTTTCTATAGATGTTTTAAGGAAAGAGAAGGAAGAGAAGCGCCGCAGAGACGGAGTACCCCAGCCGCTGGAAGGTTGGCTCAGCTTTTCTCTTTTAATGAACTTTACCCTTCATAGCTGTTGACTACAAAGTTCCCTTGATATTTCATTCAAATGAGTCATGATAGTCCAAGAGTATACTGATTACTTTGGTCAACGCTGTGCTTTGTTCTTATAAAATGTTATTTATGTTTTACCTGTATTCCTGCTTTGAATAGATGAATCACGTAATGCCCGGACCGTGTTCCGAGACAAGGGAGGTAAAAGGAGAGATCTGGAATCGGAAAGAGAAGAACACAAGAAGAAAGCTGGAGAAAAAGCAGCAAAGGATGAGAAATACGCCAAGTGGGGGAGAGGGTGAGTTTGCAAACACTTACTACTTACACTACCACCAGAGAAAACTACAGAGAGTGTTTTTGGCCGTGTCAATTTCAATTGAAATATGTTATGCTCTGACTTGTTTTCTGTAAATTAAAGTCAACGTGTGTCTATAGGTTGGCCCAGGGCCAGATGCATCAGCAGAAACTTGAGGATGCGTTGCATGAATCCGAGAAGCCGCTGGCACGTCACTCCGATGACAAGGACCTTGATCGTATGTTGAGAGAGCAGGAGAGGGATGGAGATCCGATGGCTGCGATGCTCAGACGGAAAAAAGTTCGGAGCTCAAATATGCCAGCAAAACCTCAGTATAAAGGACCACCACCACCTCCAAACCGATTCAATCTTCCACCAGGATATCGCTGGGATGGAGTTGACAGGTACAGTGTGTGTTTCTGTAAAAGAGTGAATAATGGGATGCATTTGTAATTGGATTGATGTGACCACAACTTCAAATGAATCTCTTGCCTCTAATTGTGTTATAGTCCAGGTCACTTTTTTGGCTTTTACGTTGAACAAGATTGGGCACCATTTTGAAAGTTTGCAGGGGTGCATCAAATTAAAGATGGAGATCAGGGTTTGATTTGCATAATTAACGACAGAATTTTATTTCTCTTGCAGGTCATCTGGTTTTGAGAAGAAACGCTACTCGAGGATATCAGACAAAAAAGCTATGCAGGACGCAGCTTATAAATGGAGCGTGGAGGACATGTAATGGAAATCTGAAGCTGTTGAATTACAAGCAGCGCTGAGGTGCAGGGCTGCTGAGCTTCTATAGATCTAGTTGACACAGCAAATCTGTGCTAGTGAAAAGTTGTTATTTTAACAGCTAAAAACTGGTAAAATACAAACTTTATTGTACATAGCAGAAGGGTGACAGTATCTTTATGACTTCGTAAGAACTGATTCAATGTGGAGGAAAAAGAGATGTTTTCACAGTTTTATTAAAATTCGTTTTTGTAAAGTGATGCCCTCGAGCTTTATTTTTTAATTTTTTTATGATTTTATTTTTATAAATGTGTGAAGGTCAAATTTACCATTAGGTGTTCCATACTGTCTCAAATGTTATTGAGTGATTCAATCAAAATGGCAGATCGCACATATCAGACGAACAAGCCCCAGAATTAACTACAGGTTAAACAGGAAATGCTTCCTTGACATGTAATAACCTCAAAAGATGACATTTAAGTGTTTTCATTTGGTTTTAAGCATGCTTGCAAGGATAGGACTCCAAAGCTGGAACATTTTAATGATAGGGAACCATCATCAATATTGATAACTAATATTACTTAATAACTAATATTACTTATTAACTTAAGTCCCTGCCTTAAATCCAAATGTCTTCTCTAACAGGGGTTATTGGTCCAACATGCTATTACTTGCAGCAGTAAAGTAGACATTATTACTTCATTGGGGCCATTTAAACATCAGTTTTTTTGTTTTAAGTAACACATTTGAAAATAAATTACTTTGCCCAAAGTCAAGATTGAACCTTCACACTTCACTTTTCAGCACATGCAGATAATAAATATCAACTGTGTCGGAGATGAAACCCTTACAGCTTCTTAGCTCTCGTATGGAGGTCCATCCTCATAACTAGCAAGGGGCTTGAGTTGGGATGGTTATGGGAAATTACATTACAACTTTGTAACTCAAATAGTCATGTGCAGACCTTTGATTATATTGTATGTCTGGGTCAGAGGACGGTTTCTGGTGAAAAGGCAGGTATATATGGAGTGTATATTATTATTAGATGCAATATGAGTTCTGATTATTTAATGTGAAATAATTTTAAAGTGCCTTTATCGAGACAATTCTGGATTTGAAGTACTACGTGACAAATGTTATGTTTTTGTTGTTACTTTATATATAAGATATATCAACAAATACGGCAAATGACGAGACGTATATCTTTATTTGAGTATTATTGCGAATTTGTTACCATACAGGTATTAATTTGACGCCGTCTGTCCACAGCGTTAGTGGTTAAACTGGTTTCAACTCACGAGTGAGTAGGAACCATTATAATGCGATGGACAAGGGCTTGTTTCACCACGGGGTGTTATTGTGGACGGACGCACAGCTTCCGGGTACTCTCAGGGAACACTCTGGAACTTATGTACGAAAGGAGACGCTTGTAGCCTCGTTTCATGTAAAAATGGTTGACTGGAATCCCATAGCGAAAGTGTACGACCCGCTCAAAGCTGGCAGCATCGACGGGACGGACCTTGAGCCGCATGACCGGGCGGTGTGGAGGGCTATGAGTGCCCGATACAAGCCCAACAAGGGTGTCGTCGGAGATCCGCTTCTCATTGTTTTCGTGTCTCGTCTGAATCCCGAGACCACCGAGGAGAAGCTTCACGAGGTCTTCTCCAAGTACGGAGATATTAAGCGGCTCCGGCTGGTCCGGGACATCGTCACGGGCTTCTCCAAGAGATACGCCTTCATCGAGTACAAGGAGGAGCGCTCTGTGCTCCGGGCCCGCCGGGACGCCAACAAACTGGTGGTGGACCAGTACGAACTGTTCGTGGACTTCGAACAGGAGAGGACCCTCAAGGGCTGGGTCCCGCGGCGGCTCGGCGGCGGCCAGGGAGGGAAGAAGGAATCCGGCCAGTTGCGGTTCGGGGGCAGGGACCGGCCCTTCCGTAAACCCATCAACCTCGCCGTGGGTCTGGGGCAGGAATGGGGAGGTGGAGGCGGAGGCAGGGAGTGGGAGAGACATGGGGCCAGAGACAGGGAGGACCGGGACCGGGACCGACACAGGGAGGGCGACTCGGGCGGCAGAGGCAGGAGAGATGACCGGGAAAGAGGCAGAGAAAGGGACGACCGCAGGTACCGGGACAGGAGCAGGCACAGGGACAGAAGGTGATACCGTGACTTCCACCTTGATGGCGGTAAAACCAAACGAAGAAGAAGACTATCCTCTGGTTCATGTGCAGCCTGTCACCGATGTTCAGCCCAGCTGCTGCAGCTCCTCGAGTGTGAAGCCAAGAAGGCAGTGTAGGAAAGTTGTACTGATGAGGTTTGCACAGGTTGGGACATGTATGGCAGGTTGACAGTTTAACTTCTCTGTGTCATACAGACTTTAAACCGATGAGGACATTTGAAGGCATCATATGTGGTAGAACCCACTGATGAGGATTTGGTGCTACGCTTGTTCTATGCTCCAGAGATTGTTACTAACATTTTAGAAGCTTCTCAGTTTCCTCATTCATCTTAAGTTTAAGCTACTAAAATGTCTAATTGTTCTATTTTTCATTGTTGGCAATTCACTTTTTTGTAATCCTTTGCTATTTCTTGCACCAGCAATGTTGCTAATCATCATCAAGCTAATGTAGAGGCCACCAATACGAATTATTAATGGCAAAACTGCATTAGTTACAATTAAGGTGTTTTTGTTCTTAGCCAATGGAGGTGGTTGTTTATCGGACATGTCCCAAACCACTCATTTGAAAACGAAAACAACAACACTTATAACTAAAATACAAGAAATCATATCCAGACTGAATAAAAAGGTGGATGACAAGAAAGCTTCCTAACAGTGAAGCCAAATCCTCTTGATTGCCCCCTGGTGGCTGGCTGGACAAGGACAAAACAGCATCCATATGTGGAATATTTTGTCTTTATTTTTGTATAACATGTGGAGACGTGTCGTTTCTCTTTATTTACAGCCTGTAGTAGAGACAAAAGCTGAATAAGAACGTGTAGGAAGTCACTTTTAAAGTGTGATATAAAACTCATCAAACTCTCAGTGCTGTGGAGTTTTATTGCAGCTGTTTGATGCCTGATCCTGCCCACAGAGGCAGCTCATGTTTCAGGTATGGGTCATCAAGAGGATTGTTTTCTCTCAAGCTGACCGCAGGTATATCGGAACCCATCAATATTAACTCTAAAGGTCTTTTATCAGCATTAGGTCTTATCCAGTGACGCACACACCAGGCTGTGGAATCATTGGTCCATTAGCTCTTCAGATTGATCTCACTGCTGGGAAATTCATCATTTTTTCCCCGAAAGGAAATTGATCCTGGGAAAACAGTTTGTTCTGAGAAGAACTTATGCAACAGAGAAAACAACCCGCATACCTCATTTCTTTTTCAACCCAATCATGTCTAAGCTGAGTAAGATTACAAATCAAGAGTTACAGCATAGTTCACGAGTCTGTAACAAACTAAAAAATAGCTCGTAAGAACCCATAAAACTGTTATGCTTTTCACCTCTTAGTAAAATCCAGTTTATTGCTGTGCAAGGTATTATGTGAATATGACATCATCACCGAGACAAACTTGGATTCATGGCAATACAATGACATTTTACAATATTAATAGCAAAGAGAAAATGTAATAAGCGGTCTGGTGTGACAAGCTGATTTCTTACATATGGTAGAGACTTTCTTTCAGAAGCCATGTTGGGTTGTCAGGACGGGGCTGCTTTCAGTCCGCTGGCCCGGAATACCTGGGTTTCACGACGGGCCAACCAGCGTACGTCTGTCTTTGAACTGTGTTAAACTCGATCCTGTGAACCAAAACACACAGACTCTAATAAACTGTTCTCTTCACAATGCTAAAGTACACTGTGGTGTTAGTAAAGCTCTCTCCCACCCGAAGGCCGGGTTGATGCCAATGTTGTCCGGCTGCGGGAGGGCAGGTGTTCTCCTCCTGCGGCAGGAGGACGGAGGAGGGAAATCCTTCTGATACTGAGACTGCATCTCCTCTGTATCATGTTCATTTTTCACGGCTGTCTCTCCCTCCCCTGGTTCCCTGTCCCCGCTTCTGTTTCCTCTTCCTGTTTGTCTCGAGGCTGGGGGATGAGGACAGTGCGACTCCTGCTGTGTGCTCTGTGCGATATGGCTTCCTGAAGGTATTCGTGAACTTGTTAAAGGGTTTCCATTTCAACACAGATTTGAAATGTCCCATGAAAGTTGCAGAAATCGTTTTCTTCTTCAATGATCCTAATACCCTATTATTCATAAATATTAACATTATTATTTATCTCATATGTTTGTCTATATATCCAGTTGTTAAATGGAACACTGTCACACCATTTGAACTCACATGAACTTCTCCCAAACACCATCTCATGTATATGACACACAATACGCTGCTTAGCATGTTTACTGTCAACACTTATAGACAATAGTCGCTGTTTATCTCAAAACAGATATGATATGATAGAGTTTACACTGCGACCTTTGCCTCTGTCTGGTCGTGGGATGGGCCTGGAGCAGAACGCCTCTTGTGACGTGGTCTCCATCTTAGCAGGAGTGTCCGGGTAGAGGAGGAATCCTGGGGAGGTCAGGAGGTAACAAAGACGGTAAAAAGTTCTTTCGTAAGGGGGAAAACTGTTTTCTGTTTTTAAGTAGTGTTCATGTTTAACACAAAAAAGTATTAGGAACTTATAAGTAGTTATTTTCAAAATTGGTTATATTGAATACCATTTCCAATTTACACATTGTCCCCGCTGTATAATCTCACTTAATATTTACTGAAATTCTTCCAATCTGACTTTTTTATTTAGAATGTTAATAATATTAGTTAAACTAATAAAAGAAAAACAAAAATAATACTTTTCTCTTATTTACATTCTTTCTATATTATTTATGTTGTCTAGTTATCTTGTATTTTTGAAGTTGTGAACAAACCTGATCCACAACATATCAGATCACAATGTTTTAGGTCTGTTGACGTGATGAACAACTGATAGTTCACACAAATACAACAGCAGACTAGGAACAAGATAGATCAAACAGAAAATAATGTCCAATACAACACAATATGTACAACATGAAAGGTCATTATACATGTTTGACAAAATAAAATATTGATTGGATGCATCTTGTTTGCTGATCCCAGAACATCACCAGCAATGCAGCCGATCTTTACCTGCCACAGACGGCAGTTCTCCCCTGTAGGGTCGACCACGCAGAAGGAAATCGTGGCGACATGGTTGTTGTGGGTTGGCATTTTGGATGAACATTTTGTCTCTCGGCTCCTGAATGTCTTTTTGGCTCACTGGCATCGCCCGCAGCTCTCAATCTTTGTTGTCCGATGCAAAAATTACTGTAAAAATGACCAGAGGTTTATTGTACAGTCACAGATAGTAGTTGTATAAAAAAAATTGCTTACCTTAACAAGGTATACTTCTGCAGTTTCCCTATACCGTCTATGTGTGAACATGTGTGACAGGCATTATATAGAGTGGAAAGTTGTTTACTACAGTAGTCATGGCATCCTATTCTTCTACAGTGCACAGACAGTGGTTACCAACTGAGACAATAAAGCACCAACAGAGAGCTGAAGCTTTGCAGTGGCCACTTGCACAGCTTTAAAAAAAGGGAGACTGTACCGTAGCAAGTACAGCGCTGATAAAGTAAATCAGACTGCAGTTGTGTTAAGCCAAACACATGCCAAGTTGTCAGAAAAGAGAGAAGATATGTTTATTAAGTGGTTGCCCCGAGGCATTTGGGCAGCTCTCAGTAATGCTCTGAGATGCCTGGTTTCCAACTGGCACAAATACCAACTATAATTCTTTCTCATCGGAGGCTATGGTTGAGCCTGTTTCTTCTCAGCAGGGAACCTTATACTTGTGAAAAGGGGAGTAGTGACCTTATCTACCACAGTTTCACATTCGTGTGTGCACATAGTTATATTGTCTTGCCATGTAGTTTGTACAAGGACAGTTCACAGTCAGATAACAGTATGAAATGGTTTATATGTCTATATTTTAAACAGTTTATAAGTTATATCACTTATTTATGTCCAGTGTGTTGGATTAAGGCGAAAGGGATCTATTGGCAGACGTTTTATATACAATACTCCTAGTGATGTTTTCACTAGTGGGTTTCAATTAAATTGTACAAATTGTTGTTTTCTTTAACCTAGAATGAGCCATTTATATTTAAATATATTTACAGGGAGCGGGTCCTCAGCCAAGACTGGACAAGCTCCACACCTTTTGAGTTTGTATGACTACTGAAGGTTTCATAAGGTTCCGTTTCATGTTTGGAAAGGAAGGGAGAGGTGAGGGGTGTTCAGCTGCAACATGCAAATTTACCACAAGATGTCACCAAATGTTACACACTGAACTTTTAAAACCAATGTAAAAATTCTTTGTTACACTTTAAACTTACACACAAAATATATATATTTTGGCAATACTCAAGCTGTCACAGTTTGGGCTAAAAGCAATGAAGCAAGACCCACAATAACCATATAATCTATTTAGTTTTTTTGACCAATGAAAAGTGCAAAAGGCAAATAATCCATTTGGGACGATTAAGAATTCCAGTTGTATTCCATATGTGTAGGTGAATTTGATCTGATTAATTGTTGTGTTGCTGCATCATTTTGTATATCAAAAGAGGTACAACAGATTACTGTTGTAAGGTCAGCTGTCAGATTTCTTGATTGGCCCTCTTCTTCTTTGTAATGTGAGCAGTATCATCATCTTCCGTCATTGGATATCTTTGCAGCATATAAGGGAATCCAATTGCCTCCTGTTCAAAAAATGTCTCTGTCGAATGGTCAGTTTGTGATGATTCCCTAAATCGAACCCTTACCTCAGAAGATACTGTAAGTTTATCATAGTGTTTAAACTCACATTGTCCTATTCTTAACTGGTACGTGAACTGATGGACTTTGAGGACGTAGAGTTATCATTCAATCAGACTTCCTTTCAGCACTTTCGCTTCCTCTGTCAATAAATTGTATGTACATATAACACACACACATGTTTGTACTTCTATCTTAGTGAGGACACTCATTGACATAATGCATTCCCTAGCCCTTGACACTAAACTTTACTAACCTAGACCTATACTAACCTTAACCCTAAAACCAAGTCTTAACCCTCAAACACCCCTTTGATAAGTGAGTACCAGCCAAAATGTCCTCAATTTCCAAAAAAGTCCTCACTCTAAGGATCTATGCTTTAAATGGTCCCCACAAAAAAATCACACTCACATACAAGGTTGCAGAGCTATCCTTTTGAAGACTTTACATTGACATCCATTCATTGTAGCCAGCCCAACCAAAAGCTTATCCTTAATTATGACCAATTCATTTATAACCCTAACCACAACTCACATCTCACCCCCAACCCTCAAAAATGACATTCGATCTCATGGGGGCCTTGGTCCCCATGAGGTCTGCTGGTCCTAACAATGTCAATGTTTATACTGGAAAAGTCCTACAGGTAATAAAACGAGAACACAGACACACTATGCATATATGGATATACATATTTATATATAAATAATAAACGTGGATACATGTTTAAACGCATACACATATAAATATGTTAATAGAGAGAGAAAATGTCTTTGTTACAGTTATATAGTCCACTCTGTATAAAGTTTTTTCATTTATTTGGCAAACTTATTTTATCGCGCGCCAGCAGGAGTCTCCCGTTCCCATAGTAACAGGGCTACAGTGGGAGCCTTGTGTGGCGCCTCGGTCCACAGCTGTGTGACGTATGATCCTGGCTGCAGCTGCTTTGTTTGTGGCGGCGGAGTTTTCGCGTGTCTCCCGGGAAGTTGCTTACAAGTCAACGCGACGTTATACTTGTACACTTCATTTAAAAGGCGAGGAGAGCCGCGCGGGGGCTCGTCGTGTACGAAGCCGAGCGAAAGCGTCTGTGTCCGGGGCTCTGCTGCGATTCAGTGTCCGGAAGTTCGGAAAAAAGTGAGAGCGGCATGAAAAACAGGAGCTGGAACCAACTTCTGACCAAACGTCCCCGAGCGCAGTGAACCTCCGGCTCATCCTCCCGCGAACCCGCAGCAGAGGAGTCGGTGCTTTATTCATCGGACACCGGGGAGAGTGAGATCGAGCGATGGGTCTGCCGACGCTGGAGTTCAGCGATTCTTTCCTGGACAGTCCGGAGTTCAGGGAGCGACTGCAGTGCCACGAGATAGAGCTGGAGCGAACCAACAGGTTTATCAAAGACCTGATCAAAGACGGAAACATGCTCATATCTGCCCTGAGAAGTAAGTAGAGATCTGTTAAATCCACGCTGCATTACACTCTGCCCCCAGCCTGATAACAGAGGGCAGCCCGAGGCCATCAGTTCAGACAGGGTGGTGAGTTTAGTCTACTCACTTGTTGAGAGTCAATCACACTGACTGTGCTTCATGATGTGAACAGCACTGTTAATGACACAGTTACAGTGTTAAATATACAATCTCACAACTACACTTGGCTTTGGGGGGCATGTCTGACAAAGACCTGTTTACAAAGCTGCAGTTTAATTTCCCTACTTACTTTATAGTTTTCTTATTACCAATTATCGAGAAAGGAGTCAGGGTTGCATCCCACTTTGCCTGGATTCTTAGTTTCTTATCAATATTTACAACTATAGATTTATAACTTATACGTAGAGGCTGACTAACTGTTGGTCAACAAAGTCGTACAAAGAACAGTACATGTTAAATGTATCACTTAAAAGGTTAAAATTCAGAAGTTGCCATTTGGTTGTTTGAGTAAAGACATGTGCATCAGAGTTTCTTGGTAATAACAATTTGGTATAGCTTTATGGAATCTAAGGGCACTGTTGGGCCTTGGCAGAGGAATGCGCTGTAAGATAAATATATTAAACCAGGGATGGATCTGAAATGTATCAGAGACCATAGATTGTTCTGTACCTCCTGTAGAGCTGGCTGTTGACTGCTGCTCAACCTGATCTATTTCTTTTGATCAGGTTTAAGCGCAGACAAACAGCCTGTTGTTCCTTTGACTCACCTGCTGGTTGAATACATTAGTGTGTACCACACACACGTTGCCGTGTCACACTAATACACCATCGCCACAGAGATATGATACAACCATTATGTGGTGCTGTTGTTATTTGATAGGCCAACATTTATTACCTTTACTGACTGGAAATTCTGTTGTCATTGGAAAGTCTTTTCAAGATCTGGTGTTGTCAGTGTTTTCCTCTCACATGTGTTTGTGTTATGGCAGTAAAGGTGATTTTCAATTCGATCGAGCAACAATGATATAAAAATAACACCAACTAAACCAGTTCAGCATCTCGAAACTGAACCAAGCAAAGTGCTGTATGTAGTCTGCTGTACATTACATACATAAGAACTCCCTGCAGTGCATATTTTAGATATCAATAATAAAGGACAACAGCTCTGTTCTTATTGATAGCAATTAAGCTATTATTTAAAAGTAGTAAATAGCTATAAAAAATTATAGCTCTGCTTCCCCCTGTGTCTACTTTCATGCATCGGACTTGACTGCAGTTCTGTTTTGCTGATCTCCAGGCAGCGTTCTTATCTACACAGTAACTGAATCACATTTTAATGGTTTAAGTGTTAGTGCACAATGCAGCACTGTGATTAAAATAGTGCCTTACAGCAGCTGGCAAACGAGTTATGAGTGTGTGAGTAAGATAATGCGGCATTGTGGTGCCAAGTGTTGATGCACCACAGAGTGAAAGGGCGTGTAAAACTGTTATTGGAGTGTTGTTTGGACACATAAACACAGATTTTGGCGAGTCAGTGTAAGTGGCGTTTACTGCAGGGCGTGTCGGTTTGTTTACATGCGACTCTGACACCTCATGTCCCTGCGGTGGTGTTAGCTTATTACAGGAGGGAAAAAGTGATGTCGCCTTTAGTGTTGTAGGGAAATGGCATCGACTGAATATAGAGATGAATAACATGAGAACGCCCAAAATTTAAGCCACATCAAGTGGATCACCCTCAGGTGGCAGGCTGTGTATAGTTAATAAACCCTGCCTCCTCCATGTTAGTGGATGGGAATTGGACCAAACAATAAACTCAAACAACACATCAAATGTATTACATCAAGTTTGTTTTAAATACGTAATATGATGCTATAAAATGGGTTGAAACATAATCGACAGCTGAGACCGGCTCACTATTGTTTGATGTGTGTATTGGCAACACCTCCACAAAATCACTGCTGCACAAACTCCAAATGACGTCGAAAGTGCAAGATGGTGGCCCCCACATCTGGAACATTTTGAGTTGAATTTTGTACTGTGGGAAGAAGGGGAGACGTGTCTTCCATCTGCATACAGTCTATGCCAAATAGTAGTACTACATTGTGTTGAGCCACAATGTAGTGCAATCTCATTTAAAAATTATGAGGGAATGAGTGTTGGAAATAACTCGTACCTGCTTTTAGTGACTGATTGAAATCCTCTCTGTGTTTCTGCCAGGTCTCTCTCTTGCTGTTCAGCGGTTCTCCCAGTCTCTCCAGGAGTTCCAGTTTGAATGTACTGGGGACGCTGAGACCGATGATGAGGTCAATATTGGTGAGTTGCAAATAAAACACTAAGAGCTGAAACTGCAACATGTGTAAAATATGATCAGCCTTCCCAGATTTGAGGTGTCAAATGTCTTTTACAGCTCAGTCCTTAAAGGAGTTCTCTCAGCTCTTGAGCACCATGGAAGAGGAGAGAAAACGACTAGTAAGACTAAACCATTGTGTATTACGCGTGTGTGTGTGTGTGTGTGTGTGTGTGTGTGTGTGTGTGTGTGTGTGTGTGTGTGTGCGAGAGAGAGGTCTTTGTGTTGTACATTTTCAAGGTCTTTTTACTTCTAATACTTCTTAATTCTTCAAAACGTAATTAATTAATAATTAATCAGATTAAACTATATATTAATTTGAAAACATTTTTAGACTGTCCTCTCTACACTATTTTTATCTGTATAAAACTTTACATGGAGAAGGATTCGCCTTAGTCAAGGAATCGTATCTTGTTGATCTGAGTATACCATTAAACCAAAAACCCTTCTCACCCACATTGTTGTCAACGAACCTAACAGTTCCTTTTGTCCACCAGTAGTTGTGCACCCTCTTTAACTCTGCTTTATCGGCATGAATCTGCCTCAACTCTCAACAAGTGAAAGTAATAGTTTTTGTCAGTAGCCCTCACTCCATGAATCACACCAGCTTCCTCATGCCTGTGCCTTGAACTGGTTTTCCCACAAGTCTGATTCACGCATTTTGTAGAGAAACAACATCTTGTGCCAGCAGTGAGTCTCCATAGTGATTCTGAGAAAAACGACTTTGACTCAGAGCCACTCCAGCAACCAGAGAGGCCTTTGTGTGTGGGAGTGATTGGACTCACAGCCTTTGTGCAGGCTAACCCCCATACATGTGCAATGTATGTGCAGGTATGCTAACTGGGCTAAGTATGTGGTGCACAGTGTGTGTGTGTATGGTCTGGTTACAGAGGAACCATGTGGAACCTATTCTGCCAATTCCCCTGTGAGACTGAGTACAGCTCTGACTGCTTGGGAAAGTCCATAAAAGGGTCCTCTGTGTGTTTGTCTGCTCCCCCCCCCCCTCTCTCTCTCACTCTCTCTCTCTCTCTCTCTCTCTCTCTCTCTCTCTCTCTCTCTCTCTCTCTCTCTCTCTCTCTCTCTCTCCCTCTCTTTGTGTTTCTGCTGGAGTGGCACCACTGCTACAGCACCGCTGATACGTCTTATTAAGTTAAAGGGCAATTCCAGCAAATGGGTTCCTCTGAAAAACCTGTTTGACCTGAGAGGACTATTGTAGAGATTTGACAATGCCCCTCATTCTTTTAGTTTCAGTTTCCTCCTGCTTATTGTTATGTGCTTTAAAAAAAAACATACAAAGAAATCAAGCCTTTTTGTCGCTACTTGTGCAGCACTAAACTGAAGTAATGATGCAGGGCTGGGAAGTTATTTAGACTGTAATGCTTAAATCAACAGGACAGAACAAAGCAAGACATGACCAAGACGTGCAGTATGTAGACTCATGACTAAAGAGGACCCAGGCTAAATATAAACACCAGACTTCTGATAACAGCTCTGTCAAACCTCAACATCAACCGCATGTTTTTAATACACATTGTACAGTCCGCTCCAAAAATATTATTACAATTGCTTTGTTCTTGATATGGCTGGTTGATAATTTGATTTAAAAAATACTTAGAACATTTAACGGCATGAAGCTTGCTCCCAGTAAACTCAAATACTGGACGAGATAAATAGAATAAGTAAATCTTTGTATTAGCCTTTGTACCAATACACAACTTCATGATGGATTAAAATCTTGTTAGAGATAAAATATGTAACAATCCTTCTTTAAAATATCTTAGTGCGACCTGACTTATGTCATATATTTGTTGACTTGTGTACTTACTTTAAATCCCTAATTTTATACAAGATAATAGGATGTTTCTTTAGTTTTTTCCCTTCCACTATTTTTAGTAGCTACTCACAATGGATCTGGAGTATTTATTGCCGTTTGCTGCTTAACGTTAATAAAACCTTTATACATTACCTCATCCATAAACCCAATGGTTGAAACAACATCAACTCCCTCGATCCCAGGCTGCTTCCCAACATCATCAAACTAGGTATTTTGTTAATGTTTTGATTGAGAAACCCAGTTATAAAATTTACGTTTGAATGTCCTCATTCGAAATTGACCTTGAATTTGAGTGTTCAGTGTCAACATCTGCCCATGAAGGAAACTAATGTCAATAAAGTCATCACCTATGACTGAACTAATGTCTCTTTTTCATTGCTGGTTTTAGTATTTACTGTTTTGCCCCCCTGACCTGACTTGTTTTTTCCGGCTCAGATCCAGAACGCGGATGACGTGCTGATCTCACCGCTCGAGAGGTTTCGTAAGGAGCAGATTGGAGCTGTTAAGGTATTATATCTTCACTTGTTGGAATTAACGCTTTAAATAAAAGGAGCACATTTGATTCTCAAAGCTTCACACTGTCTCTGTTCAGCTTTTAACCGAGGCCGGTCTGCGAACATCATTATTCATTAGTTATCTAACACTGTGGGTGGTGAGCAGACAGATTATCCCACTCTGGTCTGGGCCCAGTCAGCCTCTCAGTCAGTGGTCAGAGAATCCAATTTGTTCAGATAAACGATGTATCTCAGTCCGGTGTCAGTAGCAGGGTCATGGGAACGGACGCTGGGAGACAAGACAGGGGCCGCGTTGCAGACAGACACAGTTGAACTCGGTGAGGCAGTGTAAATACAAACTGAGTCTGGTGTCTGGTTTCAGCAGCTGTCTCAGATCTAATGATTCCATTTTTCTCATTGTCTTTTCTTTGTATACCTCTGTATTATTTATACACTTACAGAAGTAGAAGTAGAGATATCAGTCTTGACTCAAAGGCAGCGTTTGGTAAATAGAACTGGTCGCAGCTCAAACTAATAAAATCAAAGGCCCCTGCTTATGCAAGCGACTCCTCAGCCTGCAGAATGTAGCAGGAGAGTGTGAGCAGTTAACCATCACACTGACGTCATTGAACAGGAAGGAAGAGTCTGGACATGTGCAGTCTTGGAAAAGAGCTGTTGTCCTAAATATTTTGTCAGAGTCACTTCATTTAGATTATTAATGGTCCCCCTGCATTAAGTCATAACTCCGGTCTGGAATGTTTGTTCAGTCCAAAATTCTAGGGAACTTGTGAAGAATCAGATACAGGACGCTGTGGGTGGATATTTGGAGGAATGCAGAGATCCCACTGCAGATATGTGGAAATGTGATATTTTGAGGCACACCAGCAGCGAGTTTCTTGGTCAGCGGTTCACACCATCGCTGTGGTCCAAACTACAAAATGTCTTAACAACCATCGGCTTAATTCACATGAAATTTGTTTGTGGCCACTGGTGTCCCAACGGGATAAATCTGGCTATGTTGCTGAGCCTGTGATGTTTCCCCTGACGTTTGTGACTCAGAGTGAAATATCTTGACAGTTATGAGATGGATATCCTGCGTGCTAATAGTTGAATTGAGATCATAGAGAATAAATCCCAAAATACTTTTTGGCGGCCAATGCCCATATTGAGTAAAAGATCTTCAATAACAATATATTGGCTGTTATATAAACAGAATAACGATTACTGCGATGTCATTATCAAAACCTTATAACCGGGAAATGTGATTCTGGCTTGATATTATACAGTTTAACAATAAAATGGATCATAAATAAGTATCAATAAAATACCTTTTATTATCAGATGTAAAAGTTCACAAGCCATTTGTTATCTGTTGCTCATGTCTGCACCAGGATGGAAAGAAGCAGTTTGACAAAGAGACAGAAAGGTACTACTCTGTCCTGGAGAAACACCTCAGTCTGTCCTCCAAGAAGAAGGAATCCCAGCTGCACGAGGTGAACTGTCCAGCTCCTACTATACACACACACCTAGTTCCTCCCGCATGTGTTAGATAACATTAAGTAGTGTATGTGTGTTGTGGCTGTTTCTGTTGCAGGCTGACACACAGATGAGTAAGGACAGGCAGGTTTTTTATGATGCATCACTGCAGTATGTGTTCAAGATCCAAGAAGTGCAGGAAAGAAAGAAGTTTGAATTTGTGGAGCCGGTAAGTTCACAGATATGCAAACAATATTATAATATCTGTTATCATTATATGTTTTTATGTTGCTTTTGTGCAGGTAAAAAGTGTATTTTCATGCTGGGATAAAGATTTAATTTGCAGTACATAATGTTTGGTCAGTATCAGCAGTTTTCCTCCTGCCGAGAGTTGTGTACATGCAGACAAGATCATGGAAAGGCAGCTACATAATACAAACAATATTTGGCCTGTGATCAAAATGTGATATTGATACATATCAGTAAAGCCCACTTCCCGTTGCTGTTGCAGCAGTTCCCGCTCTGAGACCTCTTCCGCCAGACATAGAGGGAAACTCTTTGTAGTAAAGTAAACAAGGGTAGAAAAAACAAACAATAAGCAGCGTCTGATTTTGTTTGGTCCGACGGAGACTAATTTGACTGATTGAGCCGATGACTGATGATCATTCTTTTGTAATCATCCCGGCACGTAACATTTTTTCCTGTTGATTTCTCCCTTTGCTCTTCAGCTATTAGCCTTCCTGCAGGGTTTGTTTACATTCTACCATGAGGGCTATGAGCTGGCCAGTGAGTTTGAGCCCTACAAGCAGCAGCTTCAGTTCAACCTGCAGAATGTGAGTGTGTGTTTACTGCAAACTTCAAGCTTGAATCTGGGTCATTTATCACGTGTGAGAGACATTTTTACTGAGATTACGCTTTTATTTAGTCTATCTGCTTCTTATGAGAAAGTGATAGGTCTTCATTTTTTTCTTTAACAATTTCTGGGAAATTTATTTACTTTCGCATTTAGTTTAAGCACAATCATGGTTTGGGGACTCAAGTTGTTTTGCTTTTCTGTTTGGATGAAAGCGGATGCACAGCTTGGATTTACATTATATTGTCTCAGATGGAGTAACTTACTCAGCTTGACTATATAACCATTCACTGTAACTTTTTACATTTTTTTATTAATGATTAAATTCCTGGGTTTGCCACCAAAATTTAACGCGTTCCTACCTGACCCATAACCCATCCTTCCTCCAAGTTTTGTGGGCATCCATGAAGTAGTTTTTTGCATACTCCTGCTAAATAACTGCTAGACAAACATAATCTCCTTGGGGAAGGTAAAAACTACACTGCTTGTATATTTGAAAGCCTCCATTCAATGCAGTTTTTTTATGTATATGTTTATCGTTCAGGCTCGCAATAACTTTGAAAGTACACGGGCTGAGGTTGAGAGGCTGATGAAGAGGATCCGATCTGCAGAAGAAGACTTCCAAGCCCCCAGTTGTTTCACCATAGAGGGATATCTGTATATCCAGGAGAAACGTGAGATACACAGAAGTCATTGTGTCCCCTCTCTCTCTCTGTGTTTTTTCCCGCTTACGCAAACTGAAGTGCTTCTGCGTGAAAACGTGTGTCACGTATTCCAGGTCCGTTGGGCAGTGTGTGGACCAGATACTACTGCACGTATGAGAAAAGCTCCAAGATGTTCACCATGAGCAACACAGAGACCAGACCAGCCAGCAGACAGGTGAGCTGGCGGCACAGACGAACGACTACACCAGTGATGATAAATGTTCTTAGCCCATTTTTCTAAAACCGTGTGTTCAATAGTCTTGAGCAGCCCTGAGGTATGTTATCGTCATATGTTAATGTAGCTTTAAAGACCATTCTAAAAATGTATGGGAATACAATTGGCATAAAAACCTTGGGTGTTGCAGATACTTGTAAGCGTTTGAATAGATAATTCCTATCAATGCAAGTTTTACTTAAATAAAGTAGCTAGTGTTTATATACTGTATATGTTATATTATGTTTTGACACAAATTGATAATTATGGACTAGCGTAAGTATTATTTCAGTAGCTGATGAGCTAAAACTAATGGTCCTAAAAGCATTGAGTTGCATCTATCCAGTTACTTTGCTACAATATAATCTATGAATACCAAATACCAAACACATTTTGCAAACACGTCTCTCTATAACAGAATGGCGTTATTAACGGCGCACCAGAGATGTTCCGGCTGCGCTCGTGTGTCAGGAGGAAGACAGAGTCCATTGACAAGCGCTTCTGCTTCGACATCGAGGTGGTGGAGAGGTGAGATGGGAAGATGAGAGTCTGTGTGTCTATAGCACACTTAAGTTCTCGTTACTACTGAAGTTTCTCTCTCTCTCTCTCTCTCTCACTCTCTCTCTCTCTCTCTCTCTGTCTCTTCAGACATGGCGTCATCACCCTGCAAGCTGTCTCTGAGGCCAACAGGCGGCTGTGGATGGAGGCAATGGATGGAAAAGAACCTGTATGAAAACACTATATGCATTATTAAATAATTAAGTATCAGGGAAATGTAGGCTGCACAGAAAATGTGCAACAGGCTTGCACTGCAGCTGGGCATCATAATTTAATGTTCGTCAATGAAACTTTACTGCATTGGAAAGTAGATTATTAGTTTACGTTATACATTTGTTTTAATGTTTAACACAATACAATTTGAATTTCTTTCTGCAGATCTACACTCTTCCTTCTTTACTTAGCAAAAAGGAGGAGAGTAAGTACCCTGATTTATTCTGTTCTTAAATTGTACATTTGATTCAGCACAGAAGAAATTCATACATTTATCGATTATTATTCCTTAAATGCACAGGAATGTGATGTAATGTTTGTCTGTGTTTTTAACAGCATTTCTCAATGCGGCGGGCTTCAACTTTGTTAAGAAGTGTATTGAGCTGGTGGAAAGCAGAGGTAAAACGATAGTCAATTCATGTTGGTTCCGCTTCCAGGCTGTTTATTTACCTGGTGTTTCAAAACATGTCTGTGTGTGTTTGCAGGCATCACCACGCTGGGACTGTATAGAACCGGAGGAGTCAACTCCAAAGTGCAGCGGCTGATGACGAGTGTGTTCGGTGAGAGGATTGATGAAAGGTTCCAAACTGTGAATTTAAAATGTGTCGCTGCTGGTGAATCATGACGTCTCCACTTTCCTGTAGCCTCCTCGGCTCCCTCTGACATGCAGCTGGACGCAGACGCCTGGGACAACAAGACCATCACCAGCGGCCTTAAGAATTATTTCAGGTTAAATACAGTACAGTGCTAAAATCTCTCTTTTTTTTTTAAATACCTCTACTTAATTATTAGATTTCTATTTTGTAAATCCAGGTGTCTGGCAGAACCAGTACTGACCTACAGGCTGCATAAAGAGTTCATCAAGGCTGCAAGTAAGATCTTACACTTTAAAAACACAAAGTTAATACTTAATGACAAAAGCCTTTCGCCCTTTCAGCTCTAAATCATAACCTTTTCCTTGCTTTCAGAGTATGATGATCATAAATACAGAGTGAGAGCTATTCATGCTCTTGTTCACAAATTACCAGAAAAAAACAGAGTGATGTTGGACCTCCTCACTAAACACCTCCGCAAGTAAGTAAACAATAGTCGGACAATTCAAATAAATGTTTATTGCAGCGGCAGAACATAGTTGAGTTGGACATCCAACTTCCTGACTCCCCCAGTTATGATTATATTGATATTATGGGGAGACCTCCTATCCTTTTTTGTTTATAGTACATGTGACAGCTGTTCATTTCAGACCAGTTTTAATTTACAATTTATTTTCAAATGTTTTTTCTTATTTCCCGGTGAAATGGGCTCGGACATGTAAAAATGTGTGTGTGTGCGTGTGTGTGCAGGGTTTCCTCTCATAGTGACCAGAACCTGATGACCGTGTCCAACCTGGGAATGATCTTTGGCCCCACGTTGATGAGGTCACAGGAAGAGACCGTGGCCGCCATGATGAATATCAAGTTTCAGAACATTGTGGTGGAGATAATCATTGAAAACCATGACAAGGTACGCTTGCGCTTTGACACCTTTTACTCACACGTATGCACCGATACAGTCTATGGTATGCACGTGAACACAAACCGCTTACAGACATGCATACCGTATGCTCCTGCCAGATATTTGGGGAGGCCCCGGACCTGTCGGTGCCGCTACCTCAGGCTTCGTCCTCTCGATCGACTCCTCGGAGAAACAAGGCCATCTGCCTGTCATCAGGAAAGAGGAAGGCTCGTCTCTACTCACCTGCCCTCTGCCTGGCTGACAATGACAGTGAGTCAATCAGTCGTGAATAGTAACTAAGTACATTTACTGAAGTACTGGGCTGAAATGCAATTTTTTTTGTACTTGACTTAGTGTTTCAATTGTATGTTAACTTAACTTCGATTCTGCAACTTTTCAGTGATAAATATTGTAGTTTTTACTCCTTTACATTTATTTGACATGTAAAGATTTTATATCAAGAGACATATTATACAATACAGTACTTATTAGCTCAAATGCTTGACTGTAATCAACACACAAATGTCTGAATGGGCTAGAGAGCAGAAGTTTTATAATATGATGTGTTTTCATGTCTCCCTCCAGGTGACACGTTTAGCAGCAGCCCTAGCACGACGCCAAGGGGCAGCCAAGAGTCTCTGTCCTCACACTCCTCTGAAAAGAACGGCTTGTCTCAAACCTCTCCTCTGTCCTCTCCTGCTGCAGAGGCTAGCTCATCCTCCCCAGCCCCTACATCTCCCCCTACATCTCCCCCTACATCTCCCCCTACCTCACCCCCTGCATCTCCCCCTGCAGCTCCCACCGATTCCCCCGTCCACATTTCCTCAAACGAGCAGCAGCAGAAACCTCAGGCAGACAGCGCTGCATCCCCTCACCTCCCTCCTTCCTCTTCCTGGACGTCCTCGCAGCTCACTCCTGCCCAGCAGACTTCCTCTGTGTCCTCTTCCATGTCCTCTTTAGTCTCTGCAGAGAGGACATTGTCTGTCAAAGGAAACTCCACTGCATCCTTGTCTTCTGTCAAAGAGGCGAGATCTCCCTCCCGAGCCTCCACATCCACCGCCGCCCCTCAGCACGCGTTAGTGGAGCGCGCCTCCTCTCTCAGGCCGGTTCAACCTGTGCAGAGGGCATCATCCATCTCCTCTCTGAAGAGCGTCCATTCAGTTGATGAAATAAATGCACCAAGCAACTCCTCCACCCTCACAGAAACCAAAGTGACGGACTCTACCTCACGCAGGAATGCCTACAGGATGGCCTCCTCCTCCTCTTCCTCCTCCTCTTCGTTGTTTCCCTACCAACTTTCCACTTCCTCCTCTCTCACCTCCCTGCACATCTCCGAGGGTGCGTACAATTCTGATGTAGTTGCTTAAAGGCTGCAATTAGGCAATTGTATTAAATGTGCTGACGAGGTCAACATCTATTATGTAGCTGCATGTCCAGGTCTGATTTATCCTGTTTTTTTGCAGATTACAAAAGCTGTCATGGGTCGGTTCAGAGTCTCATGTCGCTTGACCCACAAGGAGCGACACCTGCACGCAAACCCTCACACGTCCGCTATGGCTCCGATGTGACTGCCAAGCACTCTGCGACCATATCCAGCAATGGCTACCAGAGACCTGGATCCCTGTGAGTGTCAGACATTAACGTGCTCTGTTACAGTCCTGTGATTCTCTGAGAATCGACATGAATGTGTTGGACCAGGGAAAAAAAACATTGTTGGATTTTTAACTAGATTTAAACTGTGACATCATTGGTCTGATTGCAGGAGTGATTACATCTTTCTGATTAGCTCAATACCTGCCTGTACTCTCGCAGTATTTAAAGCTTTGTACTGTTTTTGTGTCATAGACTGTCAGTCAGGCTGCCACAGCGTGAGAGCTCAGTCTTCTCCTCAGCGTTAGACATTTGTTCCTCAGGAAGGTACGTTGATTTATGACGTTGTTTTTCAGTTCTGAAGTTGTTATTGATATGTGAAGTTTACACATAGTAAAACTCACTCAAAGTTCCCTTTTAACTCATGTTCAAAATGGCAGTTTTTACTCATTGTTTTTGGTTTCTCAGGGAAGCAAAGGCTCTTTACTCCTGTGAAGCAGAGCACAGCCATGAGCTCAGTTTTCCACAGGGGGCGCTGTTCTCAAACGGTAAGAAAACCACTCTTCTACATGATATATCCAGATACAGATCATGTTTTAATGCCAAGTTAAAATTACACTAGGTGTTCTTGTTGTCACATAGATATGTTTGAGACATTTCCGTGTGTTGAGACGATTGTGAGTGATTACATGCTGAGTTGTGTGTGTTTGTTGGCGCAGTGTACCCGTCTGTGGAACCAGGTTGGCTTCAGGCGACATACAATGGCAGAACAGGTCTCATACCTGAAAACTACATCACCTACTTCTGACGGAGCTGATGATGTCATCCCCACATCACAGAATAAAGACCTAGCGTAGCCTTTAGGGATCCACGGTGCGTCCAGTGACCCTGTGCTGATGATTGTAGATTATATAATATATTTATCTTGTAACTGTGACAGACTGTATGTCAGACTACTGTGGCTGTATCTGGAGGATGTGTGTATCTGACTACTATAACCTTACCTTGATATTAAGCAGCTTATAATACAGTAGATGTTAATCAGTGTCTTTTATATTATATGCTACATGTAAGGTACTGTACCTGTAAACAGTATTTTTTCCATTAATCTTTATAACTTATGTTTGTAAATAATCATATATATGTTATAACTTGAAGTGTCCACTTGTCTGTGCTGCAGCAGAAGTAATCCTGCCATAACGCCCTCCTCCGGCTGTGTGTCAGATTTCATGCCGTCTAAATAAAGGACAACTATTTTTCCTAAAAGATGCCCCTTTATGTTGGTAGATTCTGTTCATGTTAAGTCATAATGTGTGTGAGTGTGTTTATTGTTTTCAAGAAAACATGGCAAATGGTTCATTAATGGTTTTTGAGTTCCTTACAAATATGTCACTAAGGTCATAGCTTTGAGTTGAACATGAGGTTAAAGTCAAATTCTCTGGATAATTTCTATATTATCATTTCTTACCAATGAATAATCGCTTCTTATACATGAGGAAAGAAAAATCACTATTTATGTATCATAGTTGCCAGATAATACAAACTAGCTTGTAGCTAAAGCTTCTAAAAAAGAAATTGTGGTTTCTTTAGTTAATGCTGCAAATTAAATTGAAGTGACAAAATCAACAGTTTAATTATGTTTTATAACAGTCAATATTTCTCATTCAGTGTGCCGGCAGGATTATTGTGTTGTAAAGTCTGTTTTTCGATTAACGGGGGGGGGGGGGGGGGGGGGGGGGGGGGGGGGTATTATTAAATGTTAATAATACCGTTGGGCCATTCTAGTTTTGCCCTTTTGCTTACATGAAATATTGCCTGAAACTAATCTACAAATGGAGTACTTACTATACAATTTCTTAAGTACATGCGTCCATTTGTGTGAGTGTCTAAATTAAAATGATCTGTGTTTATTGTAGGTGAGTGAAAACGTCACAATCTCCTCTTTAAACAGTGTGCTCCCACTTATAATTTATCCACATAAAGTGATAAGTTACATTTTTTTAAATTTATATTCACATACATACATTCTTATATCAAAGCTTTAAAGCTATTATTATTTATCTACATCGAGGGATGCAGAACAGGCCCTTTTCGCTTGTGTGCTGCCTCCTATGAAGATGAACTGATCTCTCCCATTCTCTTCAGCAGTCCGTCCAGCGTGTCCTTGCTCTGGGATTTCTCCTCGAGCAGCTCATATCGCAGGCTGGAGATGTCCTGCTTGATCTCTTTCAGCTCACCTGAGTGAACAACAGACACAGCGCTTCATGTCAAAAAAGAAGATCCAAAATCCATGACGTGTTTCTCACATTAAAGTCAAACTGACAAGAACATTCAGAAACCTTTGTTCCCCCGAAATGAATGTTAACAATTAAAAACCGGTTCAGTCTCGGGATCGTTCTGCGGAATTTACCTTCAGTGATCTCGTCGCTCTCTCTGTCAGCTTGGGCTTTGATGATGTAACGTTTTATCAGTCGCTTCATGATCTTCTGCAAACAGTGATGGGAAAAAACAAATTAACAACATTAAGATGCTCCCAATTTAAAATGATAATTTTGATAAATAATTGGAACTTTCACAGTCCGTAAACTGTGTAGAAAGATTTAGGTCCCCACAACATGAGTAATAACTGGACACAAACACGTACCTGATACCTGGTCGAGCTGGTTGAAGCACCATATCCTGAAGATCCGAGCTGGAAGATTAAGCTGAAGTTAAATTCATTTCTTGTTATCGTCAGGTCTGGAGCTTGTAGTGCAGCAGAGAAACCACTGGGAGGTGCTCAGGCTTTTGCATCTCCAGCTCCACTGTGGTTCCATGGACTAACTGGCTGCACAGGCATTATACACACATGAGAACAGTATGTGGTACCTGATTAAGCTGTGACTCAGGTTCCTCCTCTCTGTGTCCTGCCACATAGTACAGCAGCAGGGTCTTGATACCTTTGCCCATTCCCAGCATGGACTTGGGACTGGGCACCAGGTTAAAGGGCACAGGGAGCGTCCTCCCCTCCTCAAAGTACGAGAACCAGAGTTTGGCCCGAGCGAACTTCCATTCGACATCGGCATCATCCTAAAAAGGGAAAACAAAACAGTTTGGAGATGAAAGAGAAAAACACACCGGCTGCACCTCATGATGTTGGACACACACGCTCCAGCAGATTATTATTGCCACTAAAAGTCATTGTTCCCTAAATTAGATATTCATGGCCTTCAA
Organism: Platichthys flesus; assembly: GCF_949316205.1. NCBI lineage: Eukaryota > Metazoa > Chordata > Actinopteri > Pleuronectiformes > Pleuronectidae > Platichthys > Platichthys flesus. Next base: position 11,649,401 of record NC_084959.1, on the reverse strand, counting down.
ATGGCTTAAATATAACTCTACACCCTCCTTTCTCATTTTTGACAGGGATCTATTGCCTGGATTCATTTTGAACTCCACCAAGGAGGTTTTCATGTTTTCATCAGCATTTGTTTTTTCAGCAGGATTACACCAAAACAAATTAACTGATTTCCATAAAACATTGTGAAATCCCTTCTCGGCCTTTTGGCTAAGATCAAGTGTAGTATGTGTTGCTATCAGTGTAATATATGATACTTCCCCTCGATTTTTTGAACAGGAAAATGGATTAGGGGCTTGCTCATTCCAATGTGTTGCAGTACCTCATGGAACGGTGGGCCAACTGAAGTTGTTATCAATTTTTTTATTTAAGAGAATGGCGTATGGGTCAGGGAAGAACCTTTTCATCGATTTCAAAGCGAATCCTTTTTTTTAAAAGTCTGACATGTTAAGGGTACATATATCTTTGAGTGTGGGAAATTTGGTGCAGGTTGATTGATTGACTGTTGGGCCTTAGTACTCCACTGACTCTTGTTTGGCGCCCTGCAGTATATGCATCCTGCCCATGAAGCACATGATGACATCATTATGTGGACAACATTTCTTTGACTCACCTCAATCTCCTGGAAGGAACTGTTAATCATGGCGATGAGCATGTTGAGCAGCACTATCACCATGGTCACGTTGTAGACCCCGTACAGCACGTAGCCGATGTTCTCGATGAATTTGTGTCCGTTGTTGATCACGACGGACTTGACCTCAGACAGCCCAAATATAGCCCAGAATAATGTCTTGAAGCTCTCCTCCAGGCTAGAGGGTTGACAGAGAGGGAGATGGAGAGAGATGAGATAAAAGTTATTTTGGAGTTCAGACAACCATTAATCACAATGAAGGAGACGCTGAAGACGCTCTGTGAGAAAAAGGCCACACAGTGAAATCCTTGCAGTCTTTAACACGATGTTTATTTTGCTGCACAACCGTTTCAAAGCTGTTATACATTTTTTTGACTTTCATCATAACTTTCACACAAAGAAAAATCCTACTTAAGTTATTTTTTCATGAACAATAATTAACTGTGTATAAATGCAGTAACATGCATTTTGTGAAGCAGAGGGAACTCTTGGGATCTTTTGAGAGACAGTTTTGAACTTTTTCAAAAGATTTCCTTTTTTATGGACTTTTTCTGCTGCGGATGTTCACCTAATTTTCCTTGTGATTGGAGTTCTGGATTTGTGTGCAGCGTTTGTATTTCTTTACTTCCTGTCTTTGACCTTTTTTTAGAATTTTTATAATCGTCTACATCTGTTCTGAATGTGTTACACCTGTATTCAGTATCCCTGCATATTCAGTAGGAATATGGTCTCTGTTTCCCCTTTTTCTTTTAAAATTTTTCCTCATGTTTTACTTCAGATTTCATTAATTAATATATCTAATGTTTTGGTGCCATTTTCCTGCAAAGTGGCGACCGTGGCTGTGCTTTTTTTCACATTCAACTTCAACTTCACCAACCTAACTTAACTTACCTGCATCTTGGCCCTCCCAGCTTAATGTGACAATTTCTTTCATACATACTAAACAATGATTTAGATTTATTTTTCTCGCCGCCTTTAAATATCCATCAAATCAGTTAATTTGAGAAGGACAAATAACTCCATGGTTGATTAGGTTATGTTGCTGACTACTTGTGTCCAAATTTAATCCATGACATATGAGGAGTAGTCCCTGGTTAAGTTGGAAATCACTCTTTTGAAATATCTGTGGATTCACTTTCACACACGCTCTTATTCATCTGTAAATCATGCATTTACAACCTTTTTGTGCCAGCGTGTCCCATCTGGTGTAATAATAATGGGACTCAGTTGAGTGCATACCTCCACCAAGGCCAGACAGTCCCCTTATGAAACCACATTTAAATTGACTAGGTCTGGGTTTATATTTAAATCGGCACCAAAGTACAGACACTCATAAATATCAGGCCCCTAAACATGTCAGCATTTTTTTTGTCATAAAGATCCAGGAATTATTCTCTTCCAAATGAACAAAATGTTGATGAATGCCAACAGAGTGAAAAAGAATCCTGGATCTGCAACAAAATTGAGTTTGTCCTACACTGACTCAAACCACATCGCTCAACCAAGCTTCAGGAAAATGGGCACAATAGCTTTTGTGTAAGCCTGCAAACAAACAGACAAACTCTGAGGAAAACATGAATTCCATGGTGGAGGTTAAAATTAATTAAAGCAATGGCTGGGTTCAATTTAAAGCTGGATTTTGAGACAACAGATCAGGAAATAAATTGTGTATGACCTATCTTAAGGTTGATATTGTGGTGTACAAATCTGAAGGTCTCACGTGGTGAAGGCGTCGTTCTCTTTTGCCCCCAGGTAGTAGGAGTACAGGTTGAACATGCCGATCATGAACGCCAGGAAGACCAGGAGGAAGATGACCATGAACTTGAAGATGTCCTTGACGGTCCTCCCTAAAGAGATCTGCAGTGGACCGAAGCTCTCGTTGGCTGGGAGGATGTAAGCAATCCGAGAGAAGCTCAGCACCACTGCAACTGCATACAGGCCCTCCGACACCAGCTGTGGATCTGACGGCAGCCAGTAGATACGTGCTGCAAAAACAAAGCTCGGACATGTTAGTGAACTTCAGCAAATCAACTTTGTAAAACTTTCTTCTTTTTCAGGCATGTAGTTCTGCTTACATTGCAGATTGAGGAGGGTTTCTAATACACACAATTCCATTAGGACACAGAGAAGGATATGAATAAAGCCAGTCCAAATTTCAATTCATCATGATTAGAGGGATTAAACAGAAAAAAACTACCCTAGAATAAACTTGAAATTTCAGTATTAAAAGTCAAAATTTTAAGAAGATAACAAACTAATAACGTTAGCGCTTGACTGCTTTAACAAAACACTGTGTGTAGATACATTTTTGAGATTGATCTTCAGAACCAGTTTTGGTAACAAGGAAATTCTTTCTCTTTTTGCACATTAACACATTGTCGGTTCAGAAGAGGGACGTGTGTAGAGATGGAACACTTGCAGCTCACATAGCTGTCGTACAAAATAGTCTTTGAACTTTATTAGTTCAAAAATAAATCTCCAAATACTTTCCACAAATATTTATTTCCCTAAAAAAAAATTAAAGTTAGCTTTTCATGTAAATTGGTGAATAGTATTTGGTCCTTTTGGCATCTAGTCCCTGTCAAAGACGTGTGTGCAATCTGTGACTTAGTAAGTACTAAATTATGTGTATTTTACAGGCTCTCAAGATGAAATGATGGAAACAGTTGAACTAAACAATGGCTAATTAGGGTCACCTACAAAAATGCTTTAATTCAAAATGGGATTAGTTAACGTTTCATCTGTTTTATTCTCTATTTTATTGAACTCAGTGAATCTCCTAATGCAATTCTCCTCTTGTGCCTCGGGATCGCCAGAGCCAACCCGCCTGCCTTTTCTCCAGCTCACAGGATCTTCTGCACATTCTCAGCCAGCCACCAACCTGTCGTCTGCCTGCCCCAGCTCTTCCTTAAAAGCAGTTTTTCTTTCACCTTTGTGTACAGGACCATCATGTGCTAACTTACTGCTGCTGTTTGTACTTTTATACAGGAAGTAAAGGAGGGTTGTTAATCTTTTCAGGTGTGTGAGCATGCTCACCCAGTGTGAAGTAGTGTATCTCGGGGGGCAGTGTGACATTAATCAGCGTTGTGTAGTGTGTGTGTACATAGGTCTGGGCTAAGTCAGCTTGTCTCAGAGCAGAGAAGCGGCAGAAAAACGAGGCGAGGAAGATCGCCAGCATCGCAAAGTCCAGGAAGTTCCACGGCTCGACCAGATACTCCCCCGGTCCCTGACTCCAGATCTCCTTCACCTCAGCCCAGATCATACCTGCACAAAGTACATGATGACAGAGTCATGTTCCTGCTCTCTCATCTGCAGTTCTGCAAACATCAAACCCTGAAAGACATGACATTTTAAATGATCACGATCATCTAATGCTCACCGATGACCCATGAAATGATGAGGATCTCCATGCATGTGAAGGGCGTTGTGGTCATGCGGTAGAGCAGCAGTGGGTCCGACTTGAGATGTGCTCCTCCTGGGTGCTGATGGTGAGTCATGTTTGGTAAATGGGTGGTTCCTGCGAACCGGTCGGCGGCATTCATGATGAGAAGACCCAGGAAGATTGTGAAGGACGAGGCATGGGCCACGAACCTCATGAAGGGGCTGCGCATTACTTTCCCCACCTGGATGAGAGAGAAGGAACAACGAACAATGAGAGAAAACCTCCAGTGGGGACTTAAAGTCAGGTTTGGATGTGTAGGAGTTAATATGAGGGTCCTACTCTGCTGCACGGAGCGATCCAGTAAGCCACCGCCAGTCCAGGAAGTCCAATAGCCACTGCCAGCACCACAAGCAGTTTGATAGCAGTGGTCTGTTGTCTCAGGCCGGGGAGATTCTCAAACCAGATACCAAGCAGCTGCTGCTGGCAGTTAGGATGAGCCACAAACTAAAGAGAGAAGTACACATGGACACAGTGGTTCAGACCAGAAACACCTACAGTTGTCGACAATCTAAGTCTACATGAGGTTGTTCATGGTCTTCGACCACCGAAATCGAATCTGTTCATGCAACTGAACATTTGTACCAAATATAAGGAAATTCCTTCAAGTTTTCCAGAGATATCGTTTAAAAGAAATAGGACATACCGACAACCTGAAAATATAATGCCACCTGCCACTGACTGCTGTCAGCACGGAGTCACAATACAAAGGGACATTTTTTCACTGTGTTTCTAGTCATTCCGTCCACTCTGACACGACTATAATACATTTACTTTACCTTACCTCACTGTTGTTGCCTGTTTGTGAGTATACTAACCTTTTTAAGTTCATATTTGATGGCTAATTTGAGCCTTGTAAGGGAGGGCCGACCTGGGAGACCATAGCTGTCTTCAGAGTCTTCTTCTCCGCTCAGAATGGCCTCCACCTCCTCTGTGCTGCGGCACAGATCCAGGAGGCCCACCACATAATCCTTACACTGGCTCGACAGGCGGCAGTAGTCGTTCTAACACCACAATGGGGAAATTATAGGAGTAACGAATGTGCACTGTCATCTTAGAGGACTTGTGGTGTTTGCACAATTGTTGTTGGTGATCGTGTATGATCTTTAGTATGTGTACCTTAAATTCTTTCTCTATATTGGCCAGCATGGCCAGTTCATTGCTGAGCTCCAGGGCGGCCAGCACTGGGTCCTCATTGGACAAGGAGAGGTAAGCAGGACTGGCGAGGCCTCTGTAGGCATTGATCCTTGATCGCGAGTGGCTGAAGGAGTCAAACTGCTGCTGGTAGTTACACGAGTCGCAGCTGCAGAAGTAGTCATGGGGGTGATCGATGCGAGCGCCTTTACTCAGCAGGGTGTGAACGATCTCGTATTCCTGGCAGTGTGCTGCAAGTATCACTGGAGTCACATCATGAGAAAACCTTTGGGAATCCACACAAACAGAACATTTTTACAAAGCAGCAAAAAGGTAAGTCGACAGCTAATACAATATATTCAGGACTGCCCAACATGTCAGAGAATTGAGATCTTTATGTCACTGCTGTACAATTTTTTGTCGCACATCTTTCTTCCCAATGTCTTACCTCGTCCCGTCCTCATCATAAGCATAGAAGTCATCCAACATGTCAACTTGAGCAGGGCTCGCTGTTTGACGATGGGAATCTCTGAATGCAGGGTGACTCAACAGGGTCTCTGTGATACGAACATAACCTTTACCTACAACACGGACGCACAGACAGACACAGGGCAACATGTTATTAGAATATCACCCAGCTCGGAGTATTCTGAGTATCCTTATTTTGGTCTAGGTTCCACAACTTTACTTTTTCAGTTCAGCTTAGGTTTTGAGTTGCAGCACGAAGCCGTTTGTAACAGTGAAATAGCATGTGGAGCTTTATGCAGCACAAGCGCTATTGGATACAATTAAATAGCTAAACAGTGAGGAATTGTTATACAAGTAGTATGTAAATTGTATATCGTGCTAATATACGACTGATGTACATGACAACATTATATAAGGATAAGCCAATAGAATGCAGAATGCAGTTGGACTCATTTAAATGGACACGTCTTACTGATGGCTAACAGAAGGGCGTCACCCACTCTGGCCAAATCCGCCCTCCCCAGCAGCAGCTCTGTCACCTCCAGATGCTCATTGGCCACAGCCAGCTGCAATGCATTCTGGCCCATGTAGTCCACAGCATTGACATTCAAGTTGGGCATGCCGAGCAACATGCGTCGCACCTCTGGTATGTTGCCGTACTCGGCTGCCTCCAGGAAACGCTGCTCAACCTCAGACAGGCTGACTGAAGGTGCAGAGAACATGTAGGAAGGACCACGAAGGGCCTGGCGTCGTTTAACGGCACTGAGGCGAGCCATGAGCTGCATCTCCGAGCTGCTGTAGCTGTAGAAACACACAGTAGATAATGTCCACATGGTAGCTTATAGGCCTGCACACAACCCAACCCTAACCTTAATTGAATCCAATCCTGAACCTTTATACATCCTAACCTTAGTTTTTTTTTATGATTTATGTTATTAGGACTTTTTGTCTCCACAAGGAAAACAAGTCCCCAAAATGTGACATATATATGTCCCCACAACATGAGACCTGTACACGCACACACATACACACATACCCACAAACCCACACACATGACACACACACACACACACACACTCAAGCCATTTTGGAAACCACACATCAGGAGCTTGTCTCATCTCAGTCTCCAAGTTACACATTAAACATTTTGCGAGAGAGACTACAAACTTCCACATAGTTAACCTAATCTAAATGAAAATGAAAAAAAATACACTCTATATATACAACTAGAGAGAGATTAAGTATTCAAGCAATAGAGCTTATTAAAATTGTGTGTTTTAAACCGTTATTTCATATAACACCAGGTTACATTTGTATCCTTTAGAATCATTGGATCAAGAACCATGTTCAGTTTTTTCAGTGTTAAAACAATGAAGTATGAGTCTCATACAGGGAACATGTAGTAGACATGCTGGACAAAATCCTATTCCCCATGCTTTTAAATTAATATTTAAGAATCTAACTTTCAGCTCTCTATACTGATAACAAAGCACAAAAACACACCTGACCAATACATGAACATCTGCCTCAATGGGGAAAGTAAATCAAAGAGTTACCCAAAGCTTCGTCCAGCAGTGCAGCAGTTCTCCTCTCTCAAATCATCGTAGGTCAACAGGTTATCACGGCTCCTGGCCCGCGGGCTGTTAGTGTAACCCACAGGTCGGCTGTTATAATAAGCCTCCAGTGGTTTGTGGTTCATCCTGCAAGTGGTCAACAATTGAGGGTCTGCTCCAGCTTGATACGAGCAAGTAATCAAGTGCCTGTGGAATGACACTCCCTCCGTCTCCCTCCCCCTCTGTTTTTTTTTCTATGTCCTTTTTTGAAAGAATGCTCCCTTCTGGGTCCCACTATACTTTTATTTACGTGACTCGTTGAACTGGACAGATGTGGAGGGCAGCCCAGTGCCATGAATGAACACACTGACGTCTAATCAGTAAAAAATGTACGTACATTTTCAGCAGTGGAGCATTCTCCAAATATTGGGTTTCAGCAGCTGATTCGAAGCTCAGGCTGTAAAGCGTTATTTTAAACTGCAGTGTTTAGAGTACATGTTCAATTGTTTCAGTGTGTGTGTGTGTGTGTGTGTGTGTGTGGCGTGACTGATGGCTGATGAACAGCAGATGAGATTCCCCAGGGTTCAAATTCCTAGGAGACTTTGCTTCCTGTGTGCTCCCACTCTCCACTGATCCTTGTCCACTGTGGGAAAACAACGTCTTACTCTGCACACACACACAATATGTAAACATACACATATATTTCTGTTTAAGAACAAAAACATGCATTACCTCATAAGCAGTTCAAAGGTAAGTCAAGAACATGACAAGAACACACTCTCACTCGCACACACACTTGTAAAAACCTTTAATTTAGCCTTTCTCTCCGATAGTACACTGCGGCCTGCAACACTCGTTCTTCCTTCCCAGTTTTAATATGAATATCCCCAAAAAATCTTCACATTATACGACAGGATTATCTCAACAATAATAAAAAAAACTGATAAAGCAGAGTCTCTGATTTATGTTTGTGGCCCTGAAAATTGCCTTTTAAGGCCCTCGTTGCTGAGGCTTAGTCACTTTGGACGTTTCAAGGTGTAAACGCATCATATTTGAGAATAGGGGTAAGAGGGCTAATCTCTGTTAAATGACACCAGCAATAGTTTGTTAAGACTTCCCCTTCAGAACGGAACAGACCTAAGATTTGGATGTAAACACTGTCAGCTCAAACATACACACTCTTATTTGGGGGCAGTGAGTGGACAAGCGCAACTCTGTGTGTGTGTGTGTGTGTGTGTGTGTGCGTGTGTGTGCGTGTGTTTTAGTACCACAGATTCTGGTGATAACATTGGTGGAACTCTGGCTCTTTGGGTGGTCTTCTGTCTGCGTTTTGCCAATGGATCCACACATGCACACTCACACACAGCTGTGTTTGCTACTCACACCTCAGCTACATCTCTTGGCTGAATTTTTCCTCAAAGGTAATAATGTTATTTAACTTCTGCATCACACTCGCACACTCTGGGTCTTTATCGCCAAGAAGCTGCATGGCAGGGCAGAACAGAGGTGCTGGCTCCCTCTAGTGGTGATGAATTAATACAGTCACAGTCTTATCAGTCGGATCGTTCACAGAAAATGTTTAATTCCCCCATAAGCTACTGACCAGTGACCACTATGGTGGGGTGGGCGAGTCTAAAGTGTAAAAAGTGTTGGAGGATATTTATATCTGAAATATATGTATATGAAAATGTCAAAATGTTTATTATTTTTTATAATCAGTTTTTTTTATTGTATTGCAGGAACAAGATCAACGTCGCAGGCGAAATTAATATAACAGACAGGTAGCTTCATATACCTGTATGCGGACAGTCACTGTTTAGATGGTTCTCTAATAACGCCACTTAAACATGCTTCAGCCAATTTTGATTATCATCACAACCTTCAGCCTGAGGAATAATTCAGCTAGTAAACCACTTAGTTCAAATATTTATACTCTTAAACATACTAGCCTTTTCCTGCAATATTCTGATCATTGTGGGTTACTATGGGATGCTTCCAGAATGTTGATACGAGGACCGGTTCCTTTTTTTATCACACATTTTCTTTCACCAGTTTAGCATATACGTTTAACATTCAGCAGGAAGTGCATTTTCTAGTTTTCTAGAGAGAAACAAATATTATCATTAACTTAAAAAGTGAATAAATTATTCAGTTTTTCCTTTAATTTGTCCATTGCATTTCAATTGTTGAGGCTAGGCCTTAGATCTTTTTGACAATTTTTGATCTTCCACTTTCTTCTGTATGATGTCAATGACTGAACAAAGAGATCAATGTCATCATTGATATCAAATATAACAGCGGGAATGTTTAATGGTAGGTTATTTTCAGTCAACAGCCTTTGGAAAAAACATTTACTTTCAAAAGTGTCCACAGCATTGACATTGAGAACCAGCATGGAGAAAGCCGTAAAAAAAGAGGGTGTACTCAACAGCAATAACTTCAGCTATAAAATATATGGCTTTAATGGAGAGACAATGTTTGGCAAAGTCGTCCAATGTGTCAACCTATCCAAGAAAGAACATGTGGCGATAAAAATCCACACAAAAGTACAAGTTGAAGACATTCAGAGAGAAATGGCGATGTTAAAAAAGATCAAGGCTCCTGACCCTGACCATAACAACATCGTGAAAATTCAAAAACATGTCTTGTCTGGCTTTTGAAATGCTTGACAGGAGCCTTCATGCCCTGATGAAAGAGAATAAGTCCACCCTGAAGATCCCTGAAATTGGTTACGTGACTCAACAGCTACTGGTGGCATTTGATGGCCTGAAGAATATTGGGAAACTTCATACGGACCTGAAACCTGACAACATAATGCTTGTCAATCATTCAAATCTGCCCTTCAAAATCAAGCTGATCGACTTTGGTCTGGCTCTTCCAGTGAGCCAATTGAGAGTTGGAATGACCATGAGGGCTACTGCATTCAGGGCTCCAGAAGTAGTCTGGAGATAACATTTTTAGACTTCATGAAATGCTGTCTGCATACATCAGCTGAACATAGAATCAGTCCCAAGGATGCTCTTAATCATCGTTTTATAACAGGGGCTCATCTGGTTTATGAAGAGGAAACCAAACATCTGGAAAGATCAAATGATTCACCAAACCAAGATGAATCAGTCAATAACTCCCAATGGGATGAAGAGACACGCCATAAGAGAAATGTAGGGCTCTGGTTAAAGTCCATTGAAGGTTCAGCACCCACTGACTGTGGACATCAGGAATGACCTGTTCCTGCAGTGAAGGGTCGGAACTGATGCAGATTTCAGTTGGGGAATCCTACAGACACTGGAAAAGCTTAAAGCTGTGTTTAAATGTGAAAGAAGGTTAACCTGCCCTGGCTTGGCCTGTATCAGCAATTACCTCATCCGGCAGTGAAGGGTCTGAACTGAATGAGATTTCAGTTGAGGAATTCTACGGCCTCACTGGCCTGACAAAAGAAATGAATGAAAATTCCCTCCCTGAGTGGTCCAGGCATAAACATGCTCTGAGATTCAAAATCATTACAATTCAGTACCTCAGTAGCAACGAACAAGACTGGCCCTTGTGGAGCCTGCCGGAAGAAACTATTTAAAGCAAATATTTCAGCACAATTAAGAGGAGATTGTTTTTCATCTTTAGTTGACTGAAGAACTAGTCATCATTTTTTATAAAAGTACCACATTGTGTGTACGTACACTGTTCCTTTGTATGTATGTATGTGTGTATGTATTTTACAAGTTGTGACTCCAGCAACACACACTTTAAAAGTAATGCAAATATTTAAACACGTTGTATATATTCAATAGGTGACAATGGATACATATTTAGAAAACAAATGACTGTAAACTAATACTCATATTTAATATCTTATATGATAATACAACTTTATATTAATGGGGGACAGGTTTTTTCTATCCATCTATCTATCTATCTATAAGCTCTAATATCAATGCACACACTTAAAAAAATGTGTTGAGAAATGTGAAACGTTTGGATGGCCGTAAGAGCCTATGGTGTCATTCAATATACGTTGTTTTCAAATTGTAGTAAGTTAAATTCTGTCTGAATACATATTCTTGCGGATGCAGGGTGCAGTCTAAATGTATCATGATGTGGGTCCTGAAAGAACACAGGTCACTGCGAACCAGGACACACACACTTTTATTTACAGCCAATAGCTAGTTGATTTACGCTACTAAATTTGTTTTATTTTGTTTGCTAATCTAGTTTTGGTCGAGTAGTTTTGTTTAGAGATAAACACTTTCATTTAATGATATCAGAAAATGTTTTATTAAAACTTTGTCGTGTACAAAGATGCAGTGCAACTTATACAGTTCTGAATCGGTGCCTGACAATGTGTCAGTTGTTGGTTGCAATCCTCCTGATCTTTATCGTGACAGATTTGATGGTGTGAGGGACGCCGCTCTGTCTCCAGGTGTCCCACAGAATGTTTGTCCTCTGCCCTTGGCTCTGCTCTGCATCCTCAGGAGAGCCGTTGAGGTTTGCCAGTCCGCACTGGTTGAACCACCATCCTGTGTGGTTGTGCTGAGTGCTGCAGCTCTCCACCGTGCGGTTGTCGATAGAGCAGAAAGGGTTGCAGCCGTCGTTGTCCACGTCTGAGGCGCTGAACGGAGCCGTGTCCTGGTTCTGCTCCTGTTCATAGCCACGAAACGCATCGCCTGCACAAAAACATATACTGAAATGCACTTGGGCAAGGAGAAAACACATGATTCACAGTGGGACCACATTGGTCCGAGGGTGCTTCTTGATTTATTCAGTCATACCCTACCTGCACTGCCTGCATATCGGCCCAAGTGTACACTGAAGAACTGGGTTTCACTGTCCAGGCTGAAATCATCATATGATGCATAAGAAGTCACATCATCCTGGGAGGTCAGAGCAACATGAAGCTGGAACCGAGTTTCTTTCTGGTTTACTATGTAAAACGTCTTCTTTAGGCCCAACCAGTGTTCTCCTAAATACACACAAACACACACATACATAGAAATAATCTTACAAGCAGTTGTGTTTAATTTATTCCGTAATGCACTAAAACACACATGTCTTCAGCATCCTGCTTGTTGCCAACTGTTAGACTTAGTTGTTGAGGGTTAAGGACAGAGGATGTACCACCATGTTAAAGCCCACTGAGACAAATTGTGATTTGTGAATATGGGCTATACAAATACAATTTGATTTATTGATTGATTGATTGATTTTTAAGGCACTGCTTTTTTAAGAGGGTGCAATTTTTTTTTAGCTATAGTTTATGACATACTGCTACATCCTGCTTATTAATCAAGCTTTTGCCATTCGCGCATCTCAGCAAGTGAAGTTGTTTCACTAATGTAATGTTTCAAATGTTTTTTATTTCTTTGTAATGATATTCATCGAAAATTATCAAGGTTGCACAGTCATCATTCACCCAACAGCTGTTGATGAACTTTCAGGTGGCACAGCTTGCATTGGCTGCTGTAGGTCAAATGCATGAGACAGGAAAAATGCCCTGGTTACTGTGCTGCAGTGCCCAACCTGCAAGGTTTCCAAATCCATCGGCATAGTCAGCCCACGGCCGTTTGAAGTCAGTCAAACCATCAGTCCTCCTCTGCACCACCGTCCATCCACCGCCCATATAGTCCATCTCACAGAAAACCTGCAGGACAAGCTTTGATTTAGCTACATAACGATGACCAATGAGCGAACGGCAGACTCTGAATGACTGAACGAAGCATGTACCTCAAATGAAGAGTCAGTGTTCTCTGGGTGGACGATGTAAATCCCACTGGGGATCTTGGGGACGACTGACACAAGACTGTCCTTGATGTCGCTGCAGTCTCGTCCTGATCAAAGCAAACTTGCTCAAGTTAAAAACCTAAGTCTGTATTTCAGTAAATCCATGAAGTTATTTTCCATCCCTGGAAAAGTGGTATTTATTTATAAGACCCATCTGTATGAATCTTGTACCGCTGTGTGTGTTTGTGTGTGAGTTACCATGGGACTGCACAGGTCTCACAGAGTAGATCTCACTGTTGCTCCTCTGAACCTCGAAGCTGAGCGTCTGCACTTTGGTCATCAGCTCCGTGACCTGAAAATGTGTGACACTACTGTATACGAGGCCGGCCAATCGGGCGCTTCGAAACTCATGTCGCTAACAGGAGAAATGAAGACTAAGACCTTACCTGACTGCTGAGGATGTCCAGAGCCCTCTGCTGCTCCTCCATCACATCCCTGATCAGCTTCCTGGTGCTGCGTCCAAACGACAACAGAGACTGCTGCAGCTGGCCTGCACACACACACACACACACACACACACACACACACACACACGTACACACACACACACATAAACACAAAAACACACCCACACACAATCATTTTAGATAGATATTTAAATAGATAGATAGATAATTAGATAGATAGATATTTAGATAGATAGATAGATAGATAGATAGATAGATAGATAGATAGATAGATAGATAGATAGATAGATAGATAGATATATAGATAGATAGATAGATATATAGATAGATAGATAGATAGATAGATAGATAGATAGATAGATAGATAGATAGATAGATAGATAGATGGATAGATAGATAGATAGATGGATAGATGGATAGATAGATTTTTTTTACCACACACTGAATGTTTCTCATCCCGCAGCAGCTTGACTGTGACATCACACGGGATGGAGCATGTATCCCGACCTTTGACCCCCCCGACAGGTGTCTGGCCTTTGACAGAAGCGTCAGAGAAGTCCTCACTATCTATTTCTGATTGGTTAAAACCTGTGCTATTTTCTGTGTCCTGGAAATAAAGAGAAAAACCAAAGTGAAATTTTGAGATGTATAACTTTGACTCTAAGTATGTTACTTCAGGCATATAGACAATTACAGATTGAATCATTGCTCTTTCTTTTTTTTCTTGTCTGCTGGACTTTGTCATGGCGGGTTAAGCACATTAGAAACAAACTTGTGTCAACTGCTTCACACTTGACTTGGAATTATTGTACTTTTTTTCTCCACTGTATTTATCTGTCAGCAGGTACTTAACAAATTAAAATTTTCATATACTTGAAATATGACACACTCAGAAAATATGATGTTTTGTCATAGATAGAACTCCCCTTAAACTTTGTGTGTCAGCTCTTGTAAAGTCTGTCTTTTCAACTGAAGCTGGATTGATGGACATAAAGAGATGAAAATCCACCTTTGAATGTTATAAATAAAATCATGTATTAAAATGTTGACAGAAAGTGGAGTATATTGCTCTCTTTAATTCGCTTTATGTTTATTTGACATCTGTAGCATTTGTTATTATTATGTTAATCTAATAATTTGGAACTTTACATTCTTGTAAAGGAAGGAATATTTTGAAATTTATGTCAATACAAAACAACAATTCAGTGTAATTTCTTGTGGTTTTAAAGCTACAGAAACTTATGTCTTGAGCAGTTTGAAATATTACAACTCTGTGCCTGCAGACTGTATGTGTTTAGATTCAATTATTGGCAAGAAAAGTGATTAGACGATTGAGATTTCTGAGCTCAAACAGCCGTACACATAGCATGAAACTTCTCCACCTTGACCAACAACCACAAAATCGCTCCTTTATCTTTAATACATTAGTGATAACAATCGTCTAATACTACACACAACACATAATATTGATGTAAAAGAAAAGACCAATCATGAGATATGATCCATCCACGATGCTAAAATCCAAGCTCTTAAATCTTCAGTTCTTCAGTTTCCTGAAGAACGTCACCATAATAATTCCTGACAGTGACAAGACAGACGACTGACCAGAGTCGATAACATTTTTGACAAGCATAATGTACATACTGTGGAGGAGAGCGGATGAGGCAAAAGGAGCAGGAGGACAATTGTTGTCCACATCATGCCAGACGTGTTTGACTGTGCTTCTTTCCTCCAGGAGCGAGGGGGCTGAGCCCTGTCCCCTCCGTCAGCAGCAGCCACTCCTCCATTCAGGCTCAGTTTTCCACAGAGTCTGCACTTTCCCCTTCACATGTCCATCCCTCTGTCTCTCTCATCTGCCAGAGTTGTCCCTGCATCTCCTGCTCCCTAAAACTTATCAAACTTTACTCTCTCGTCTCTTCCTTCCTCCACCTCCCTCAGGCACTCCCTCTTTTGTCTTGTAAACACTCTATGAGATGCTCTATGAGATGAGGTCAGATTCGTAAACGGGCCGGCGATAAAAGTCTGGATGTTTCTGACAAGCTGCTGAATGTGCTTATTCCAGATTTGTGGTGAGGGGTGATTACCTTCCCCCTCATCGTGTCTATTGCCAGCTGTCTGTGTTTTACAGGTTATATCCTGCCAGCAGCATGAGAAACAGATGTGGAAAGAGGGGAAGTGGGCAGCTCGTTTTAATGCAGTACGACACTTTCTCTGGGCTGGTCTTTGCGTGGGAGCTGCAGCTGAAGGTAGAGTGTCTCTGCATCTTCTTCTCATATTTCCTCTCTGTTACACCACTCTCCTCTCCCTATGACCACTGACTCATACATCTGAAAACAGCCTCCTGGAGGGTCAGACCAATTAGGCCAGTTAACAGGGCCGTTAAGAGGTGAAGAAAGTGGGAAAGCAATGGAGAGCAACAGAACATTCCAGTCAGGGGTCCAGCTGGAGCCAGCCAGCCTGTTGCTTCCTTGGAAAACTGTGCCGCTAATGCCAAAGAAAAGATTCGCTGTTGTTCTGAACCTGTGTGAGTTTACAGCCACGGTCAGAGAGGAATGTGAAAAGCCTGGTGCCTCAGCCCTGGGGCCCCCACATCTGTCCTATGTTACATGCCCTATAAAGCCACCTATGCATGTGAATGACACATCATATCTGAACAGGACACATATTCAGTCTGTTCATCGAATGCTCATCTGTATTTGTAAAGCTTTGGGATTTTAAACCTTTGAAAAACCGCAATTGGTTTCAAGTTTAATGGACAAAGCAACATGACGCACAACTCCGGGTTTGGGGTTTTATTTACCCACAAAAATGAGACAAGGCCATGTGAACTAATAAACTAAAGTCCCCCAAACAAGGATTTATCTGAATATGAAGCTGACATACTGACCAAGTGCACATGGTCTAACTGTGTCTGCATCTCTCCAGTTTTTGGTGTTTTCCAGGCTTTGACTGAGATGTTTGAGGTCCAATTTAAACCTGATTCAGTGTGTGCCCTCTATCCAAAGAATCCTGAACCCTCTGTTGTCTTATCTGCCATTTCACTCCTTATACGAGATGTTCGATTCGACGTGATTCTCCATCCTTTTCTCACAGGGTCCAAAACGTCACATTTCCTCAAGCTTGAAAACAAATTATATAAACTCAAAGGGTCCTTTTAAAGCTTTATTAACATATGGAGGCCCTTCACAGATTTGTGTGACTCTTTACAGGAACCATTAATGTCCTATTACAGTAGAGAGCACCCCTTCCCCCTTCTGTTTTGGATGTTATTACAAAATTGTATTATTTAATTAAATTTTGTGCATTTTTCTTTACTTCTAAAGTGTCATAATAATGTCATCCGTATGTGTTTATTTGCATGTAACCCTGTGCGTGGGTTGCAGGGTGCTGAGGATGGGGATTTACATCTGTCAACGTGCTTGATGCATGTTGCTTATTTGTTCTTGAGGGATTATTAAATCATATATATATATGGTTTGTATCTCTTTCTTTTGTGGAATGAAAACGGTTGAACCCAATAAAATATAATTACCTGTAAAAAGGCCCTAAAAGAGCCTAACAAACCAAAATGTAACCCAACGTACATCCAACAGAGACACAACAGAAACTGGTCACAACAAAACTGACTAACTAATTTGAACAATTTATGTTTATGTAAAAGTTTGTGAAAAAAAATGTATGTCCCTAAACAAAAAATCAACCTGTGTTGGTTGATTAACAAAATGAGAGCTGTTTGTAACTGAATATAAACTTGACTTAATAAAAGAAACATTTGATAAGGTGAGTTGAAATAATGATAATTATTCCTACAACAGACAAAACATACAAACCTGAATCCTGTTTTTTCTTGGACAATCAGTCAGTATTTTTGTATTAATCGTGACTAAACTCTGTCCAATACTCTCTGTATATCTCAGTCCTGATATCAATCAATATTTAAAAATAAAATCAATAAAAAATGAACGGTGCAAAACACTACATTAAGGGATCTTTTATGTTGTTATAAGATGTGTAAAAATACTTTTGATTAGTTGTGAAATTGAGGGGGACGCCCTAGACACAATATTTTTTATCCCAATAGCTTTGATTGTATTAGCGGGCACCATCCGCTGGTTGAAAGCAGTGTGGATATGATTTTGCTGAATACAGATTAAACCCTGCAGAGAGAATAAACAATCAGATCTGCTCTGTGTTCAAACTGCTGCTGGATTGTATTTGTGGACCTACTTTACATCACTATGACAGTAACAATAAACAAAACATGCTGCAGGCGTTGAGGTGAGATAGTGCCATCTAAAGCTCACTGGCGTGTATTACAGTACATTTATATATGATCGCTTTATGCCATGGTGCATAAAAAATATTAGAAGAAATTGTGTTTGTACATCACATAAGAAACTGTAGTTAAACAAACTTTTCAGGGGTATTCCAAAACTAACCAGTGTGGACCAGTTTGTTAAACTACGCTTTCTGTGTTGTCAACCTCTCTTTTCACTCCTTTACATTTAGTTTTCCCATTTTGTTCTTTATGTTTGAGCCCCTGAAAAATTTTACTTTATATACACATGGCCAAACAGGCAATAATCTAAAATAGTAGGAGAAAGGTAGAACGTATAAGTTCATACTTATTAGGTGTCATCTTATTGCAACTCAGAATGTTAGCATTGTTCTGTGTACAATGGGAAATACTCTATTTAAATACAGATAAAGATTTAGGTTTTTCATGCCTGCACCATTCATTCAAACAAATGTCTTGGATTGAATAATGTTTAAAAGCATACCCACTGGTAGTGTGTTTATCAAGCAAATGGACAAAATGGATTGAACAAGTTGCAATCAACCATTTATACACACACTCTTTCACCACGAATGCAGGGGTGCTTATTTTGCTAACATAATTCATACAGGAGGAATTTGGGGTTTTGTATTTTGCCCAACTAGAAGGGATAGGACCACCATCCTTCTGATTAGTGGACGACACTCTATATCCCATGAGCCACAGCCATCCACTGGGTGTTTCAAATTGTATGTTAAATTGTGATATGAGATATTTATTTCTTTTTAAAATAAAAAAATGGAGCATTTAATTAGAGCTAATGTCTGTCAATAAGTATTGATCTATATTTTGAATCTCCATGTCCGGTAGAGTTTTATATATATAGTCGGGTGAATTAGGATGATTAGAAATAACTGAATGAGTCATTGGATACACAATAGATTATAGTCCCACATAGAACCAGACATTATATTGTTGAACTCAATTTGTTAGCCAGCTGAGTTCTGGCTCGTCGTTGCACATGTTTTCCACTAGAGGGCGGGACACTGCGGCTGCTGCGGTTGGGGTTGGCCCACCAGGGACGGATGTTTTCTCAATGCAACTTCCCAATGACCCCCCCGTCCCCACCCCACCTCCTCCAACTGCAGCAGGCCTGACTCAGGCCCACAGACAGATGAGACTGTTCATTAACTGATCCTCGGAAGGGCCCATGTCCCAGAGTTGTAGAGTTGTTCATAGGCCTGTTTGTGTGCTTCGAAGTGGAAATGTGAGTTGTATTTATGTGTCAACAACCCAGCTGGTATTAATATGTTGCCGCACATGCGTCTCGTGATCGGATCTCAGATATAACACCTCCCCTTTCTATATAAACAAATATGTATATAATTTCTGTGTGTGTGTGTGTGTGTGTGTGTGTGTTTGTGTGTGTGTGTGTCAGCACAAGCTAGCGAAAAAAAGGTGGAGAGACTAGTCATGAGAGAACACATTTGAAACTGCAGCAGGTCAGAGGAGGTCAGCTCAGTTGGAGGTCCTTCATATGTGGCCCAGGACTGACTTGAGTTCACACTGCTAAAAGAATGTGGACAGATTAGGACCGGATGTGGTCTGGCGTAAACTAAATGCGTTCTGAGTGTGTTCACACCTGTACTTTAAAACTGTTCACATGTGATCAGATCTCAAAAACTACAAGTTAATGCCAGGTGTGAACAAGGCCCCTGACACCTCCTTCAGATATTTACATGGACGATAACATTAGGTAAGATAAACATTTATTGATCCACAATAGGGAAATTCAGTTGTTACAGCAGCAGGCAGGTCAGAATGACTAGAGAAAAAAAACTTTGATAAAAAATGCAGACTATGTACTTTATATACACCTATCTAATTTCTGAAACACTGGAACTAATGTATGTATATGTTTTTTTAATCCCTGTGTACTTGGAAAGTTGGATGATTGTAATCAATATTTTATGCTGTATTTAGTTACTTTTTTGCAGTTATTTTATTTGTAAACTGATAAAGCTCTGAGTCTGGAATAAAGCTTGACTAAATCATTTGAAACCTGTTAGGCGCTTGTGAGAGATGGATATGAAGTTTGAAAGTGACAAAAAAAAAAACATTTGACAAGTTCACAAAAAATGCTGCAATTTAAAGCTGATTGTAAAATTCTGCTGATTGGTTTATATGTGATGACGTCAGCAACTCGTGCAGCATTTTCACCCACTTTCTGAGATGTTGAGGTGGCGTACATGGGAATTTTTCCCAGATGGAAAACTTATTTTTTCCGATTATATGTCACACTGCACGAACGCACAGAAAGTCTTAAGTTTCCTCCTCAGTATATCCTCTGTCTGCAAATAGCAGTTTCCAGCCACAAACTGGAAACTGCTATGAGACTCTGATTTATCAAAAAACTTGTTCTCCTGGTATTGTCCTGTGCAGTGAAGGCTGGTGAGTGATGGTCCTGTTTTAAAGTATCGTTCCTAAAAAAAAACTGATCAGCAACTTGTTGGCTTGTTAGCCAGGTATTATACTGTGATGGCGGGTGAGAGGGCATTTCTGGAAACTGTGAGCATTAAAAACATACGTAAAACAAGTTTTTCTCCGGGTATTGTGCAGTGAAGGCTGTACATTTTTTCCGAGCGTGTGAATATAAAGACTTTAATAACCAACTTGTTCTCGTGGTAATGTCCCGTGCAGGAGACTCTGGTGGGCGAGCCTCTGAATATAAAAACACAAACTAACTCGTTTTACTCCGGATATTGTCTTGTGCAGTAGAGTCTGGTGGGTGAGTGGACATTTTTCAGAGCACCTGAATATATAAAACTTTGATAAACAATCTGTCCACCTGATATTGTCCTGTGCATTCGAGTCTGGTGGGTGAGTGAAAAATTTTCGTGGGCACGTAAATATAAAAAACTTTGATAAACAATTGGTTAACCGGATATTGTCCTGTGCAGTAGAGTCTGGTGGGTGAGTGAAAATTTTTCGTGGGCACGTAATTATATAAAAAACTTTGATAAACAATTGGTTTTCCGGATATTGTCCTGTGCAGTAGAGTCTGGTGGGTGAGTAGACATTTTTCGAAGCACGTGAATATAAAAAACTTTGATAAACAATTGGTTTTCCGGATATTGTCCTGTGCAGTAGAGTCTGGTGGGTGAGTGGACATTTTTCGAAGCACGTGAATATAAAAAACCTTGATAAACACTTGGTTTTCCGGACATTGTCCTGTGCAGTAGAGTCTGGTGGGTGAGGGGACATTTTTTGGAGCTTCTGAATATAAAAACACTAACCAACTCGTTTTACTCCAGATGTCGTCCTGTGCAGTAGAGTCTGGTGGGTGAGTGGACATTTTTCGGAGCACGTGAAAATAAAAAACTTAGATAAACAATTTGTTCTCCGCATAATGTCCTGTGCAGTAGAGTCTGGTGTGTGAGTGGACATTTTTTGGAGCACGTGAATATAATAAACAACTTGTGTGGCTTATTAGTGTGTTGTCCTTTGCAGTGTTGTCCTGTGCAGGGATTGCGTGTGTGTCCTTGCAGTGAAACATTTCCCCCGCAGCTGCGGCAGCTTTAAAGCCTACAGCCCCGCCCCTCAGCACTATCACATGAATCTGGACTCGACACTGGATGAGAAAAAAAAAAAAAAAAGTTTGGAGCTCTCACTTTTCTCCAACTACCTCCATACTTTTTTTTCTACGTGGGGAGGCTTCAGAGTGAAATCATCGGAGGCCAGTGTTGATCTGCGTGTTTTCGCTCGGCTGTGATTCTTCGGTCGAGTTTCCTGCAGGATTACACAGGGAGGCAGACGCGGAGGAAAACGGTCTGGCTGCTTGAAGGTATGTGGGAGGCTCGTAACGTGTTGCACACCGCGGAGCTTTGGTTTTGTTTTTTTGTCCGCGATTCGGCGCTTTACACCGCACAACTTCGACTCGCACACCGGGACAGTGTTCGTGTTTTCGGAGCCGATTAAACTTCCGAGATTGTTGCGGCTTGAAATAGACTGAACGACGCGACGGGAGAAATCAGGGTGGAGGGGAGGAGGGGGGTGTCTGAGGGCGAAGAGTGTAAACACAGCCGACCATTATTACTTTTAGAACCGCGAGCACACGCATCCGGTCGTGTTGGTTTGTCATTGTTTGTTAGTTGAACTTTATTCCCCCCCCCACAGATCTGCTTCGACACCAGCAAAACTTTTTTTTGGGCGACATGGACGCGCACCGCGGCGCGCCTCCGGCCGGGCAGCAGATCGTGCACGTCCGCGGGGACTCGCAGACGGAGCTGGAGGCCTTGTTCAGCGCCGTGATGAACCCCAGCAAGGCCACACAGCAGCAGGCCTCCCTGCCCATGAGGATGAGGAAGCTGCCAGACTCCTTCTTCAGGCAGCCGGACCCCCGGGGCCACTCCAGACAAGTACGATTACCAATACCAGTAACAATTCCAGTATCAATGCCAGAACCAATATCTGTTCTAATGCCATTACAAATACCAGTATCAATACCAGTACCAGCTCCATAAATAGGCACCACATTCATGATACACTACAGCAGCTATACGTGGTCCACAGAGGTACTGCTGTATACACCATAATGTATATATATGGATATAATATATGATTAAGAGAAGAGGGTGAATTCGGTTACTGTGAGAGATTAGTTTGCAATATTGACTTATTCCGATATCTGTTGTACACATTACATCAAAATATTGTCCCTTTCTGTATTCCTTGATGTTTTCTAACAACACAAGCAGAAAGAAGGGAGATGTCGTACTCCGAGGAGTATTGTTACTGTTCTTTGTGCCAAAAAAGAAAAACAAACAGTCTTGCAGGTGAGAGTCCATCATCATCGATCAGCCCATTGTCTTCTCCACATGTTTGGTGAAACCAATGGCTGCAGACCACAGGACAGTCACTCTTCTGTGCTTTTTGGATCATCTCTGTCCTAGAGAGAAAACTGATTATGTGCTAGTTAGCTAACCAGACACTCAGCTTAAACAGACACGGACAGGCAGTGTTTACCATTAACTCCTGTCTGACAACTTCAGACCACATGCAACATCCCTTTTATTTATATTTTTCTTATTCACTTAAGGAAGTCACTAAATGCATATTTCTCCCATTTATAGAACTTAAGTGACTGGTCCAGATTCCCAGAAGCATGCAGTCCAACCTGATTAATCATAGTTGATAAAGTGGAACAGCAATAAAAAGTTTGGAAAAAAAACATTTAAAACACATTTTCAGCATTTTGTTGCTTGAATATGTCACAATCATAATTTGATGACAATCAGGAAATCCTTTATTTATGACAGATATTTATATATCTTTAACATTAATCTTCTCAGATTCTTATGTCATTGACCTTGTCATGCAATCCTTCTGAATAACATTGTCCCAGCCCCTTCCTGTGACATCACCCCCAATAAGTGATGTGATTTCAGTCACATGATATCGATGCTTACTTTTAGTAAAAGTGCTGTTGACTGGATTTTGTTGGAACAGGAAATAAACAGACTGAAGCTTACGTGTCCCACATTACCCAATGTCCCAGATGTCCCAAATTCACCCCTCATGCGATATGGTTCTCATTAAGAACAATATGGAAAAAGGCCACTATATATTGATAAAATGCTTATACATTGTGCAAACACAGTGAGGAGGTGTAATCATAATTGAGCTACATCATATTTGTATAAAGAAGAGTTTAAAACCTCAACCATCACTCAGGAGCAAAATAACTGTCTTTAAACTTAAAATAAATATGAATGGGACATATCATTGATATTTTCAATCTTGATATATTTTTGGGTAATATCATACAGCCGTACACGAAAGGACAAAATATTCTGCCCAATATGACATTGAAACAAGTAGTAAACTGTTCAGATAGGACTGCCTAGTAATACATCTTTCCTTTTTAGCTTAATTAATCATTAAGATAAAAAATATTACACATTGCTATGCTTGAAGACCCAAAGATTCTCAGTTTACTCTCACATGCAACAGTGACGAGCATCCAATCCTCACATTTGAGAAGCTGATAAATTAATCAATTTAATACCAAATTAGCTGCCGGTAAGTTTCTGCTAAAATACTTTTAGCTATAGCTTGTTCATAAATAAGTATGTTATGTCATTTGTTC
The DNA here is from genome assembly GCF_949316205.1 of Platichthys flesus. Classification (NCBI taxonomy): domain Eukaryota; kingdom Metazoa; phylum Chordata; class Actinopteri; order Pleuronectiformes; family Pleuronectidae; genus Platichthys; species Platichthys flesus. The sequence goes on along the minus strand of NC_084959.1, from coordinate 11,625,596 downwards.
TGCACCAATGTTGATCTTTTTCTGGTTCCAGCTTTTCCATTGTTCGGATTTACTGTTTTTCTGTGCACAAACCATCTTGTAAAGTAAAAAAACCTGACGTACGAATGTCCAGTGTCACTCTTCTTCCTCTAAAAGTTTGTTTTTCAATTTCTCTCACTCTGGTTTTCATCCAGTGGGAACTGTTGGGATTTCTCTACAAACTTAAAGTCTCATCCTTATTATGTCATGATTTTGCTCTTAAATTGGGCCGAACAGAATCTCTTTTATTCCAATCGATTCTTAATTTTTGCTATTCACTTTTGTGTGAAGCACTCTGTAACCTCGTTAAGATAATTGCTATACAAATAAAGTTATCATTATAATTATTTCATCCAGCCTTCTTCCTCCTTCTGCCTCGCACTGCATTTCTGATCGCCTCTCGAAATGGCAGTTTGTAAACCCTGTTTGTTTCTCGTCAGGCCAGTTCGGATGGAGGTGTGTGCGGTTCCCTCACTCCTCATCACGTCCGCGCCCATTCCTCCCCAGCCTCCCTCCCCGTCAACTCCCTCTCCACTCAAGCAGCGGATGCAGCAGCGACGCCGATCATACCTGACGACGTGCCGCTCCCCCACGGCTGGGAAATGGCAAAAACGCCCACTGGCCAAAGATACTTCCTCAAGTAAGAGGTCTACCTTCTGTTGATCAACGTCTTTGATCTGTTGCTCTGCAGGTTACTCGAAGGGTTTCTGTTTAGAAAAACCCAAAGAAATGACCCCGACTTGTTCTAAAATCCATATTTCTGCACTTGAACGCATTGTATCTATTCGTCTAATATTTATACATATTTTTTAAATGTCAGATATTGTTGAAAGCACTACAGATAATTTACCAAAATCCCAAATCAATATAGTTTTTTTCTGACTGATTGTCAAGTTGTGAATCCTCACATGGAACCAACTTATTTACTTAAAAGATTAAGATTAAATTGTCAAAATTGTTTGTTTGATTTGATCTAGATCATTATAAATGATATCTGACAAACATTCCAGCATTGAGATGATTAGATGTCTGTTCTGCTTCAGACAGTAGAGTGAAAGACTGGAAAGAGAGGAGACACATGCAACTGTGTAGATGTCACCAGGACTCAAACCCGACCAGTTGCATGCTGATAGAAATTGTTCCAACTAGTTTTGCAACCGTTACGGTTTCAGCTTGTGTCATTAATGAAAACACATGGCCTGACAGCTCACACTCGTGTCAAAGGCCACGCCAGCACGAGCAGTGACACTTTGCCTGTGCAAGTGTAGATGTACGTGCACATCTGGTTGTACAGGTAAATCAGGTCAGAGGCAAAATGAGCCTTGTGCATCTCATCCGTCAGGTTACAATGGTTTGACAAATGCAGATACGTTTGGACTTGTTGTGTGCTTGCAGTCACCTGGATAAGACAACCACTTGGCACGACCCTCGTCTGTCGCAGCTTCAGTCGGCTGCGACCCAGCATCCTATCGCCGGCACGCCGGTCCATGCCCACTCCCTCAGCAACCCAGCACCCGCTACGCAAGCACAAAACATCAATCCAGAGACAGGTATCACTCTGCTCCCCCCCCCCCCGTCTCCCCATCCAGTTTCTCTTTAGAGCACCCTCCTGCCTTTCATGGTTCAACTCCATCTCCAGCTGGCAAGCTCTTTGCTGGGTGTGTTTTCTTCAGGGATTAAGTTCTTGGTGTCAACATCTGTGGTTTTGTGGTGACTTTGGTTGGGAGCAAACATGTTAATGGCTTACACCCAGGGAGAATTATAGCGGTGTCTCCCTGATGACAGTGCACGATGGAATCCGCATTTAAAAGAGAGATGGGTGAATGTACTTTTATTATTAATATGCCATTTTTATTGTTTGCTCATTGTTGTCTTTTGAATATATATTCAACCCATGTGAATTTGTTAACGAGTCGGTTCACCCAAATTACAAAACAACAACAAAGAAACAAGGGTTTTTAGCCAATATAATCCTCAATGCAACATGCAACACAGTAAAAGACAAGCTGGGGTAAACAGCAGAGCATTTAGCAGCTGCAGAGCCACACATTTTGCTTAGGAGGTGGTAGAGACCAAAAGCCGAGCTAAAAGAGAGACTTTCCCAAGTGGTTAAAATTGATTAATGAAGGTTTAAAAATTCACAGTGTATTTTGTCCAGAATAATGGGGACAGTGTTTCCAGAATAATGGTGTTGTTGAATTTTTATGTTGTAATTTGGTTGAACAGACCCTTAAAGAATAAAATAGTCCCTCTTTTTGACAATGAGCATTAACCCTGAGTATTCACACTAATCTTTTACAAAATCTCCCACAAACTGCATTTAGGCCTGATGCACATAGACCAGTTTTACTCTTAGGAACATGCTTCAACTATTTACCCTCTAACCTTCACCTCTATTCTAAAATCTCTACAAACTAGAAGTTACACAGACATTAGAGGACGTGGGCTATTCTACTTTTTCTTCCCAGCACCCAATGCACTCCAGCCACCATTTGCCTTCTCACTGTGTACTTTCACTGCTGTTCAGGTCCAATGCCTGAAGGCTGGGAACAGGCTGTGACTGCTGATGGAGAGGTGTTCTTCATCGATCACATAAATAAGAACACCGCATGGGTCGACCCGCGTCTAGGTAGCGCACTATCAAATTTGTGTCTCCTAAATTGACAATTCTTGTTCGTCAATGAGAAACATTTTGTTCCAATGTCCATCATCTCAAATTTCTGTTTAGTGACAACAAATTGAAGAAAGATCCCAAAGTAGTTCTGACATGTTTTTCCTCATATATGCCATTACTGAATTGTTTTATCTCCTTGAAATGTTTATTTAATTGTAAAAAAAAAAATTCTATGAATTTTTATGTTGCAGCACAAAAGATGAATCCTGGCATCCTTAGCTTGGCACTGCAGCAAAGGCAGGAAAAGGAGAGGCTCAGGTGCAAACAAGGCCTCCCACCGCAAACCACACCACAGGTCAGAGGTCAAAGGAAACTGAAGCTGGTTGTGCCGCTTCAAACTTGTTCAATTTCAAATCACATTAAAATCTACAGAAGATTTTTAAAGTTACTGTTATGTGGTTGCATTATGATATTCGGTTGAGATTAATAAAAGTGGTGTTGCACGTAAATACAATTTGAGGTGTGTGTGTGTCTTGTAGGAGGCAGGAGGAAGAAACCAGATGACCAGTGGGATGGACCATGACAGGAACGCTCAGACGCTTGTCCCATCTCTGGATATCAGGATCAGAGCCCCGAACTACGAACCTACTCTTAACGGGTGAGTTTAATGTCGTCATGTTCTATAACTGCAGTCTTGATTTCTAAAGCGTTGTAGTAAATCTTTAACCTTTTTATCAAAGTAAAATCTGTATCTTAATGTAATAATCAAGGAAGCTTATTACATGAATATTAACAGAAGTCTTTCCAGAAACATTGTCACAGTTTAGTGAATGATACGCAGTTCCAGGAAAATGTTATTGTATCTATAATTTCTATGAAATGTCCATGTCATTTCTAATATGCATTCCCTTTTTAAAGAGCTAATTATGATCACAAATACAAGAATGTTTATATGTGCATGTGTTGTTGTGTAGCGCTCACTCTCGCAACGAGAGCACTGACAGTGGTCTGAGTGTCAGCAGCTTACCCCGCACATCGGACCACATGTTGAGCTCTGTGGATCACATGGACACTGGTAATACACACACACACACACACACACACACACACACACAGATAGGGAAAAACCATACAACAACAATGTCATGCATAAAGATAGACCTGGGATTTATGCTGGGGAAGAGCAGACTTTTCAGTTTAATGTTTATTTTTCCATATTTTAAGCCTTTCTCAGACATGAACTCCGGACAATGTCCAGAAAATTGGGTCAGGACATTTTCCAGAGTTTCCAAAAAATGTCTTGTGTATGACACCTCCTGAGATTTTTATTCTTTTTATTTATTTATTATTAGTTGTGCATTCACTGTGTGTTAAAACCCTATTGAATAGACTTCCCAAACAAATCGCCAATAGCACAAACATAAGTTGTTAGTTGTGTGCACAAATATAAAGAACACAACTTGACTGGCAGCAGCTACACCAAGTTTCTCTTTTTATCAAGTGGCATCCAAATGATGCCTCTATAATGTATTTATTTATCTACATTTGTGCTTTCAGCCGCTCCCCTCTCTTATTTCTTGCATTGATTTTTTTGTTTGTTGAACACAAGACAAAACATTTATTCCACATTTTATTTCTGTATATAAATACTACTTGATCCATGTGCAGCTTTATGAAAGACACAGTCCTCAATTTTGGGCCAAACAGCTTGATCGACTTAATCTTTTGAATTCTCAACACAGTTCAGACATTTTATCTTCTTCTCTGACTCGTGTAGGTGACTCTGGCGAGAACTCTTCGATGTCCCTACAGGAGTCGATGCCCGTGCTCCCGTTGTCTGAGGGCGAGGAGCTTATGCCCTGCATCCCGGAGGGTCTCAGTTCAGACCTTCTGATGGACATGGAGACCGTTCTCTCTGGATCACACATGGACAGGGACAGCCTGCTCACCTGGCTATAGACACGCCCAGCCGCCCCCGACGTGTGGTCTGACGTCACAACATGACTGAGAACTCTGGAGGATCTTCTTTTTTTTTTCTTGCTTCAGAAGTGGTACAGAACAAGATTTCTGAGAGAAAACGCTACTGTTGTGTGATGGACACCTAACCCTACTCACCCAGAGGAATATAAATACCTGACTCTGACAGAAGGTGGTAAGCTGCAGTGTTTTCCTCTTTTTTTGGGGCCTGGTTTTACTGAGTTGCATGATGGAGCATCAGAATTTTCACAACACTCCTTTTTATTTTTAGTTATTGGCCTCAGTTGATGCTCCCCACATCTCTCGTGAAGTAGTAGCTAATTTTGGGGAGCAGATCTTTTATAATCCCCACATGGGTAATAGTGTTTCCAGCAAACCTTTAAAGAACAGTGTCAAGTTTTAAGGAAAACTCTGCATGCAAAAGTTACAGAAATGCAAAGAAACCATATAAAAGATATTTATTTAAGTGTAACAGAAAAATAGCATCGCATTTAACTCCTAGTACATAGAAGCCTTTGGGATAAAAGACTAGACATCTGCAGTAGTGCTACTACCTCTAAGCAGCCTGTGATCTCTGATTCCAATGCACATGCTCACAGTGGTCAGAAAACAACAGAGTTGCGAGAGACGGATCAAAGAAACTACACTATTTAACACTACATTGGTTCCACAAAACCATATATATCTGCTCAAAGAGACACACTATAATGACACAGAAACATGAGGAGGAAGAGGACGCACCATTGTGCTCGCAATCCAAAAAAGGTATTAAATAAATGACTTAACATTCTTTAGTTGAGTCATTTATAACACAGTGTTGAAGACTTCGGGGCTGCTCACAACCAAGATTGTAATATCCTCCAATCATATCTCTTTCAAAATAAAGTTCAGGAGAATAAGCTTTGTCTTTTGTCACAAGAAAAGCCTCTTTCCTAACTAATCAAAGCACTTAGAGAAGTAGAGGCTGTGTCGAGGAACTCCATATTGAAACTAACATGAAAGTGTGTTTGTATCTCTTGTGTCTCGTGGTAGACGGTACCACTGGAATGTATTGTTGACGTCTCCTGTCATTGAACACATGGTCAGTATAAAGCAATCCAACACAATACAGGGTTTCCTCTAGGAAACTGTAATCCCCACACATCTGGTCTTGTGATCAATTTAGATGGTAGACGACGACTTCAACAGTAGCCGCACTCATTAGAAACAATATATAGTCTATGCTGTTTGAAATAGATATATTTTACCCTCTGGTTAGTTTTCTTATATTCAAGTGTTTGTTTGTTTCTTCTTTAGAATAATCGCCTGCATCTGCGCCAAAACAATCCCCGTCCTTGAAGTTACTCATATCCAGATTTTGTTAATGCTGGATTTTAGTTTGTATTGGTTTGCATTTTACTGCTCAGTGTTCTGGTTGTTTTGCCCACTCAATCATTGAATATAAGCGTCACAAAGGTAGTATTTATTGGAGAATTGTTTTATCAGGTTGCATTATATTGTACAGTTGTAATATTATTATGTCCACCCCTTGTTTTAGAAATGGGGCCATATCATTTTCATCACGGCCTGGATGCTTGGTTTTCATTTTATTCCCTTTTTTTCACGTTTGATACAGTCATACAAAACTTCCTGTCTCCCAGATGATGACATAAAACCAGTCAAAGTATTGGTTTTTAGTTTTGTGATGTACAAATCATCTGCACTTGATACCATTGCGGATTTTTTGGGGGGCTGAATGGAGAAAAGATTTAGATATTCAGATGCATTTTCTCAAAGGTTTAGGCATCATTTGTTTCCCATAATTTCCTAAATTAATTACCAAACATTGCTCGAGTAAAGTCATCATTAAGAGTGAGCATCAAGTTTGCATCTCTTTTTCAGCTGTAGTTAAGCAATTTGGGTGCAGATTGATTTGAAGAGTCTTAATTGCATTCCCAAACAATGATAATGTAACTCTGATATAAAAAGGGCAGTTTTTATGCTCACTGTCTTAATGAATTGTTTCTTACTCTGAGGACACGGCGAGATGCAGATTCATCTCAAGGTCCATCAAAATGTTGACATGTAATAAATATTTATTATTAATATTCATGAGAACTCACCACAAATGCCACACACACCAATCATCCTGCTCTTAAAGAATCTGTCTTGTCGTAAGTTTCCCCCTTTGAAGAGCATTGTTTTTAGCGGAATGACAAAAAATATTGTGCCTTAAAAATGGGCGTCAGGTTCGCATGAGTCTGCTCCGCCTCCTCAGAAACACAACTTACTAATTGTGGATGCTGTGTTTTTGTTATATTTTTGCTCTAACGACAAGTGCTATCTGTAATACAGAGGGCAATCATCAATATGGGAGAGCGCTGTAACTCTCCACTTTTAGTTAAACGATGTAGTTTTGAGTATATGGTCTATATAAGCACAGACCATAATCTGTTTTTTTTCTGCAGTGTGTTTATATTTAATCTAATTTTGAAGCTGTTTTATTACTGGTGAGCTCATTACTTCTAACCAGCTTCCTTTTTATATATATATACACACAGTATATAGAGGTAAAGAATGATATCACAACATCCCCAAACAAAGAGCCACGTGATCTTTTTTGTAATTTCTTTATAAATTAAAGTTCCATGGGCTCATACACACATAATGCAACACACTACCTAGCCTATTATTTATCTTAGCATGCATGACACTATGACGCTATGTATGTTCCATATACTGTTCATTATGTTATTTACAGAGAGTTTGGAGGCAATCACACTGTTTTATACCTTTTTATGCATGTGCTTTATATAAAATACTCTCACTGTAATCATTTTAAAGAAGTTTCTGTTTAATAAACTTTCAAATACACTTGACCTGTAGTCATTGCTTTTCATGTTTTTGTGTTATATAAAACTGCTTAATATCGTGATAGTTTTTTTTAGTTTAACTTTATTTGAAAGCAGTTATATGAAAATGTGTCTTGAGATATGCTTCAATAATGATCAATTATTTCATAAAGTGAAACCCTTTCCATCAATCAGTTGTTTGAGTGCAGGTTTTACTTACATATCTGACAAAGACTGTATGATGAACAAAAAATCTCCAGTCTTTATTGTCATTAGGTTTCTGAGCAGCAGTTGGCACATTGGGTTGTCAGTTATGTAAAAAAAAAAAAGGGTTGATAAAAAATGAACTAAACATTGTGTAACATCTTGAAATGCGATTCTCAAACAGACATCTATATTCATTAAAGGCTATTTGACTTTAGATGGAGAAATTCATATTGTACATATATGTATTAACTGTATATTAAAATCAGCACAGAAGCAGTTATGTGTACTGTTACTCACTGTCACCATACCTTATTACATAACCTAAAACATTCATATTTTATTTTAATGATGATAATGTAGTAAACTCCTTATAGCACTGTGAAGAAAAACACAATTACAAAAGTGCTTCACTAGCATAAAAACAGAAAAGACTTGAAGAACAATTAAAAATATTTTTCGATGTGGGGTCAAAAAACTATAATTAAGGAAGATTTAGTCACTTTATAAATGTGTATTTCTGGTTAGCCTCTTAAGGAATTGTGTACCCGTACATTGATACTTTAGAGCACTATTAAACTCATATTATTGGTTTTTAATTATTATTTAACTGTTTTCTATTGCTTGCCTTCAATTTGTCCCTTAGTTAATTCTTGTAACTGTGTTTTGAAAGGTGTTTCGATAAAGCTTATTATCATTAGCCTTGATGGAACGTGGAAAGAAATGCAGCCATGACAGGAGTCGAGATAATCATGGCAACCACTTTTTGAAAATAAATATGCGGTATTTAAAAGTGAGGCAAGCTGGAGCGTGTGACGTATGGGAGCAGGCGGAGACTGTGGAGGAAGTGAGTGGAAATACCAGAAACTGATCTGCTTAAATGATAGCTCATGGTATCTGTAACCTCCTGACTTGATTCACAAAGGCCTCCATTTGTAAGTATCTTATCCTCTTTTATTCCCTGTAAGGTTATTTTGAATTAATCTTGAAGATCGCATTTTTTAACACATATATTGTTGTTGGATTAATTGAGAGTTTCATGTGTTGTTTATATATAGTTATCAGAGGTAGATCTATGTTGTAATGAATCAGAAATGTGTTTTTAAATCGTATTTTCATTGACCATTTGCTCAAAAACACACATGTGTATGTTATGGTGTGTTAAAAATGACAAAATGAGCGGTGTAGATCTTCATTTATGAAAGTATTTTTTTCCCACAACTTTGGACTGAATGCATTTAAGACATTTTATAGATCAGCTGTCCAAAATAATTCCTTTTTAAATGGTTGATTTGGACCCATATGATCTCTGATAATTATGTAATATATTTATTACTACATTAGGGAGTATTTAGCTGAAGGAATTCCAACCAGGTGAATCATCTCTGTTCCTTCACAGCCGGAAGTAGCTGGTGCCGTGAACACCGGGACTTTCCGTGGCGTCTCGGCGGGGCTGTGAAGCGGTGAGTGGAACCAGCCTCTGAGGAGGCGACGGATGTCCCCGGGTCGTCCCGGCTGTTTGGCACTTTCGTTTTCCTTTCCCCGTGTCGCCGCGCAGCTTGGCATTAGCAAAGTTTCGCTGTTATTAGCCTTAGCAGCCGTTTCATGTACACTCCGTGTCTGTTTTGCTAGCGCCTGCTAACGCTAAGCTAATGCTATCGACAGACAGTATTATAAAAACCGGGTTCTACGGAGGGGGGGGGGGGGGGGCGTTGAAGTTACGTAACACGATAGACGAGTGTTTGACTCAACACGTGACCTCGTCTTTGATATTAAATATATCTACGACACGGCTAACGTTAGCCGCTAAAGCTAAATTCCACCTTAAATTAATCAGAGCAGCAAACAGGAAGAGTGAACCACTGCGGAAAGTACCGAGCTCCCCTGACGGAAAAAACAACTGTAATTGACTACACACTCTTTATTTGACTGTCAGCAGCTGTAATTTGAAGCACTGGTGAAGACATTGTTTGGCAGTTTTGTTTATGGGGCATTCCAGCAAATTTCCACTAAGGTGGGACCGCCAGCTTTACTCCATATCTGTCTGCAGGGTTGGATTAACTGCAGTTTTGTTATAAATGAGTAGAACCTGAAGTAGAAAGTCTGCTCTGCCCGGGTCCTCTTTCCTTTCCTTAGAGAGGGGCTTTGTATATTCAATTAAATTTAAATGTATTAAGTTAACGTGCCACAGACCATATTAAGTACGGTCATTTTGTTCCATCATATGATTTCAAGGCAACACATTCCATTATCAATAAATGCGAGAAATTTTCCTTTTATTAATGCATCGGACGTAGAGTTTAAAAAAACATGGGGGAAGTGCCAATCATTATTACCTGAAGCCCATATTAACACAATGCAATGACTTATTAAGTCTTAACTAGCCAGCAAGAAGCAAGATGCGTTGATTTTATAATCATTGAAGATTAGAAAAAGGATCAATTATTCTAATTTTCAATGTGTTCAGTGTCGGACATTTTTGCTTAAAAGATAACAAATTATGAATCTGTCACTAAGTAGTTGCTGTGGATTTCTCTGTGAGAGTTGCTGTAAGGAGACCTCTCTTAAGGTTTTAGAAAATAACCCGGAGGTCATCCCGGTTATTTCTATCTACGAGCAATGTGCTATTGGGTTTCATTGTGGGAATTGTAGTACCTTGAATTAAGACTCGTACTATGGAGTAGCTATCGGGTTATCTGTTGGTTCAATCTTGACCACTCCTTTTTTAATATCTGCCTACTATGTCTTTCCCAGCTCTATGGAAGTGTAACTCTAAATCTCTGGAGTAATCCTGTAACTGATAAATCATTCAGGGAATTTGTTAAATATTTCCTGCTTCTCAAATGTTAGAATTCACTGCTTCTGTTGTCAATATTCCAAAACTGTTGGGTCATACAGATCTAGAAGATTTAACAGATGATTCCTGGAAATTGTAATTGGTGGATGTACTTCTGGGGAAAATTACTGTTATTTGAATCACTATTCACGCTGTAATAACTTAGTTGAAAATGATGGCACAAGATTTTACTTCCCAATATTTAATCCAAGGAGATCATAATCATTTTTACAGATGTTGCATTGGAGTCAGATGTTAAACTATAGTTTGTTATACTAGAATTTTAGTAGAATAAAATAAAAAGTAGTTACATAGATTTATACATTGATAATTGTTTTGATGAACCTGCCAAAGATCGATTTTTATAACTAATAGAGTGAATTTATAGAGAGTAAAATCCACCAAATATACTTTCTACATTAACAGAATTTAACCTTTGTTTTGTCTCTTGTGTTTTTTTTGTATATACCTACAGGTGCTGCTAACAAGAAAACTAAAGAGCGGATCCCATTATCTAGGAGGATCTCGTTTTTCTTAGTAGGCTTTAAATATTCAATAATGGAGGCCTAATCACCTACCAAAGGGGTGTCCACGATGGGGGGAGGGGTTTGAGATCACGCGTCCCTTGGTCTGTGTGAATGTGAGTGCTTGAGGCATTGATTTACTTTATCATTTAGTTTATAATGTTTTTATATATAATCCCACGCATGTTTAGGTTGAGCTGGTCAGTTTATGTTTTAGACTTGTCTCTGATAAAAGAGCAGGATAATAAAACCTACATGGAACCTGGGTGATCCTGGGAAGATGCTTTTTAAGATAATTCATCTTTTTTTACTGCTCAGGATGTTTTGTTCGACTTACACCGAATGGGCATGTAATTAAAACATAAATGTAGTCTCACCAGTTATATGTTTATTGGTGGTATTCTCCAAGCGCTACAGGTAATGTAGGTCCAAGTTCCAGATCCTATGCAGGGAACAGGATGTTTGAGGGACATCAATATGCTGTGTGATGAGTAATCATTCTTCGGTCAAAGAATTCTTAAGTTTCACACTAACATAGAGTTTCGGCTTAGCTTTCTTTTTCTGAGTTGCACCTCCCACATGCTATTTTCAGTTTTTGTGTGACTGAGTGTGCATGTGATAGAAAGACCTTGGGTTTTCTCAAACCTCTCTCCCTTTAAAGGACATCACTTTTCCCTTTTATATAGCTATACTTCAATCAAAAAAATGGAAACTCTTTTTCAACTAAAAAACAACCCGTTTTTGATGGGATTGTGTCGTAACGGACCTCCATCTGATCTACAGTATGATAACTCCTCAGGTAACAATCTTTTTTATTCTTTCAATTAAGCAGATACATATGTTTATAATTTATTGTTGTATTAATCTGCCAATCTTAAGAAAACATGCTAATATAATGTCGTTTTCCTCTTCAGAGCTCTTTCGCATCTCAACCTTTGCATGTTTCCCGACCTCGGGAGTCACAGAGCGAAGCCTGGCGAGGGCAGGGTGGTTCTACACAGGGGTGGGCGACCGTGTGCAGTGTTTCAGGTGCAACGTGACGGCAGACGGATGGCAGGCCGGAGACTGTCCGACAGAGAAACACAGGCAGCTCTCTCCTTCCTGCTCCTTCATCCAGAGCCTCCCGTCCACAGCCAACCTTCTCTCCTCATCTCACTCTGCCTTTTCCCCACTCCGCATTGCCCCAGCTATACCAGTAAGTTTACTGGTAGTATCTTAAAGAATAAGGCATTCCAATATTTCCTATATCTAGAAAAAATCATAGCTGAAGAACTAAACCTTCTTGACAACAGAATTATATGAAAACTGTAGTTACCCAAACTAGTAGCATTTAGCTAACATAGTATAGTAACTAGTATATTTTGACTGTAATTTTCTTTATTCTAGCTTTCTGGTCAAGGTCCAGCCGCTCCTAACCCAACAGTAAACCCAGGTGAAGAACCAGGTGGATACCTAAATATGGGTTTTTCTGCTCCGCCGCCCTCCAGCCCACTGACCTCTCGGGGTGTAGAGGACATGTCCCACCAGAGACCAACATGCCACAACCCAGGCATGCGCAGAGAGCAAGACCGCCTGGACTCCTTCAGCTCATGGACGCTCTCCATCATCACCCCAGCAGAGCTTGCCAAGGCGGGCTTCTACTATTTAGGCCAGGGTGACCGAGTGGCATGCTTCAGCTGCGGAGGACAGGTGTGTGTCTGTGTCATCACTGTCATATTCAAATACAAAAAGATTTGCTGTCATTTTAATGGGATTGATTAGTATCCTTAACCTGCTTGTCTTCTATGTTGTGTTAATAAATTGTATGACAGGCATAACTAACATCCGAGTGGAAAAGTGGATGTGACAGAAGTCTTTTTTTGTATTGGCAGTTGAGTAACTGGGAGCCAGGTGACAGAGCTGTGTCTGAACACCAGAGACATTATCCCAACTGTCGTTTTGTCCGAGGTGACAGAGCCGACAATGTGTCGCTGGCCGGAGCAGCGACTTCCCAGCTGTCTGCAGGAGGCCCAACTCTCAGTAACGTCTCCAATCCAGCCATGCAGCAGTGCGAGGAGAGGCGGCTCACCTTCGTCAACTGGCCATCTCGTATACCTGTCCGGCCAGACCAGCTGGCTAAGGCTGGCTTCTACTATGTAGGTAAGGACTATGTCAAAGAGACAGTTATTCATCGACCTCATAGGGAATCTGAATATTGGACTTGGATTTAATCAGGTGGTTGTATGTGTGTTTCCAATATAAGCCTTATAATGCCTAGTTAATGCCTAACCCTTTTCAAAAACAGCTCCAACGTGCTTTACATAGGAAAACCCAGATAAAAAATTCAAATAAAACTCCGAAAGCTCCCATTTAAATGTCATGAACACCTAACACTGAATGTACTCATAATATGCTATCAAGTGTTGAAATTAAGTAATTTCTTTTAACTAGTTTGATTTTTTCCCTCATATGGGGGGATTCCACTGCAAACAGTTATTTGTCAGTGTCCCTGTGTCAGTAATCTTGGTAGTGACACCTGGTTATAAACATCACAATCTCATGATCTCTAAACATTAGGCCCAAATGTGGTAACTCTAGTACAAAAACAACGATAGGAAACAATGTAATCATTTGTGTTCAAACAGTCACGTGTTGTGGAAGGACGGTTTTATTTTTAGTTTTTTTCCGTCCTTGAAACCCCCTAAAAAAACATTTGTCACACTTAAAGCTCTTTGTTTGCCCGCAAGGTCGTAACGATGACGTCAAGTGTTTCTGCTGCGATGGAGGTCTTCGGTGCTGGGAATCTGGAGATGATCCCTGGGTGGAGCATGCTAAATGGTTTCCGCGGTAGGTGCTGCTCTTTCATTTATGTTGATATTTTGATGCTGATTTAATAATTTTGTATCAACAATTCAAACGCCACTAAACAGATATTTTAATAGTCTAAATACACATGAAGCGGCTGGCTGACCTAGATGTATTCCTCTCTCTCTGTTTCATTTCAGGTGTGAGTATTTACTCCATGAGAAGGGACAAGAATTTGTTCACCAGATCCAGGCTCGCTTCCCTCGGCTGTTCGAGCAGGTGAGTCGATAGTAGGAAAGATTTTCTCAGTTCCAACATTTGGCCCAGAACAAGTCCTTTTAAAAATGTCTTCTGTTTTTTCCTCAAGCTTTTAAACAATGGAGACAACAACTCCAGAGAATTTGTGGATCCACCTGGTGAGTATGAAGTTACATAAAATCTCAGAATTTAGGCAAGAGATCTAGATTCTCTACATCAGAATCAGCTGAACTTTACAACACCCGATGACAAAACTTTTCATTGATTTGGAGCCTTAATTGGCCTTATCAAAATCAAATGAAACAATGTGAAGGATACAAAGGATCCCAGAGTGAAATGTAATGTTTCAAATGTCAAAGTTGAGGAATCAAATCCCCCGGTCTGAAGTGTCTCCTCTTTCTTCCTCTCAGTGGTCCACCTCGGTCCAGGAGAGGAGCGGTCTGAGGATGCCGTCATGATGAACACCCCAGTGATTAAGTCTGCATTAGAGATGGGCTTTGAGCGGAGTTTAGTCAAGCAAACGGTCCAGAGCAAGATCCTGACCAGCGGAGAGAACTACAGAACGGTCCAGGAGCTGGTGTTGGACCTACTGAGTGCCGAGGACCAGAAGAGGGAAGAGGAGCGCGAGATGGTGGCTGAGGCGATGGCATCAGGTACATGAAAATGGATCAGATATAATTTCCAGTGTATCGTCTGTTCTCGGACCCTTATGAAAGTGATCAACTATATAAAAAAATTAACTTATCATTATGTCTCTCTCTGTTTCAGATGGTTTCACGTTTGTGAAGAGACACCAGGCAGCATTGATCCAGCGTCTCAAGAGTGTCGAGCCAGTGTTGGAGCATTTGAGAGACCAAAATGTCTTATGTAAGCTTATTTCTTTTGTGGTTTAGTCTGAGATTGACATTTACACTGGTTGTCAGACAACTCTCCAGTTAGAACAACAGCAAAACAGGATTGGCGCAGTAAGGTATTAATCCCGCCGTAGTAATTTAAGGACAGTAACCAAAGTTGAAACTATTTATTATTATGAGTATATCAGTTTTCCTCCTAAATGTATTCAAATTGAGATAATGCAGATATATAATTCAACATTATAATATTTATGTATTTAAGATCATTATTTGAGTCTTTATTTTAGCTGATATCATACAGCTGTAGCACTAAGAGTTGTGAAACCTCAATTAGGAGTAACTCTTCCCTGATAACCTGCAGGTGCCGAGGAGTACAGCAGCCTCCAGGATCAGACTACGGCCCAGCAGCAAACTGCCAAGCTGATCGAGCTCGTCCTCTGCAAGGGCAACGCTGCGGCCGAAGTCTTCCGCAACTGGATCCAGAAAAATGATGTCCACCTACTCAGGGATCTCATGGGTAATTTTTTACTCTCATTGAAATAAGAAGTTTGTCAGGTTTTGGCCACAAAGGGTTGGTTTTGTACAGAAACCATCTTTATAGACTTTAAAAATGTAATCAAATCACACAGCAGCTCAGTGAACTCAAGCCCAGGTTTAAACTCACAGCACAAAAGTGTTCGGTCTTAAAAGACAATTGGTCTATGAGCTAACTCCGTGTTGTCTTTCACATTTTCAGCCCAGTCAAATGAAGCTGCGTCACCGAGCCAAGATCTTTCAGGTATGAAGAAACCCGAGAATGTCATGTCCTGCCAAAATGAATGCTGTGGGCTTGTTCGACATTGTATCATCCACTTTGTAGCTCTTATTTGGAATTTCTAAATCTAAGTATTGTCAAAAGAGTAATGCAGTTTTTTCACACACTTTAAGCTCAAATTAAAGGTTTTATCTGCCAGTGACATCTTGAGCACAAGGGTATTCCTGTAGATGTTTAGAAAAATTTGATTTTATAGTTGATACTTGTGTTGCTGAGATTTTGTAGCTTTACACAAAGTCCGGTTTTTGGGAACTAACAGGAATACAGATTGTTAAAATGGAGACATTTTTCTTTCCCTTCACAGACCTTCCCATGGAGGAGCAGCTGCGACGCCTGCAGGAGGAGCGTACCTGCAAGGTGTGTATGGATAAAGAGGTCAACATCGTTTTCATCCCGTGTGGACATCTGGTGGTGTGCAAAGAGTGTGCACCGTCACTTAGAAAGTGCCCAATCTGCAGAGGACTGGTTAAAGGCACTGTCCGAACCTTCCTCTCATAACCAGGAGGCTGAGCTGTGTTCCCTCAGTCTTGTTTCACCATGATGTGATTGAATGTAAAGCAATACAATATATGGTTTTACCTGGAAAGGTTTTGCTTTTTTTCTTCTCGGTTGACTTTCCCCTCCACCTTAAGAATTATTTAAGTTTTTACATGTATCAATAAATCAGTTTGTTAGGGCTGGTTTATATGGGAGCAAAAATATGAATCCATAAATGTCACAATATGTAAACCCTATGAAAATTCTCAAAGTAATCAAATGATTTATGTTTTGCTGTTGCTGCCATGAAGTAAACAATCAATGGTAAGGCTTAATTCTTTTACTCGTCTGTCTGGTATAAATATCAATGAGATGGTCTTTATGTATTTAGGATCAAGCACAGGCAGCAACTATAGTAAGGGTGCAGTCGTCAATGTGAAGTGAATATAAAAGATCACCGAAGTTTAACTTGCTGCCATTTTAATGTTTTCATTCTCATCCTTGGCTTTGGATGAGAATGAGACTGAAACGTGTCTGACCGGCTCCTAAATCATGGTTTGACGCACCTACAATAGCTTCTCAACTCTGCTCCTTTTGACGAGAGAAGCTGAATCATTTTGGACTTTTCAACCATAAGCAAAGTGTCATATCCAAAACTGAGGATAGTGAAGCAGTGATGGCTAAACATTTGATTAACATACTATCAATCTGAACTAACTACACCCTTCATCACTGTCCATTGGAAACATTAATATACCAGTTCAAATTAAACGTTTATGTCCGTGTCTCAGACATTTACCCTGTGTTCAGTTAATACTGACAGCACTAATAGTCAGTTGTGTTACCATGTAGTGAATGTAGGTACTTTTACCTATAATAAACATAATTCAAACCCTACATCAGTCAGTGAGCATGACTTCAGTTAATAGTGTGTGGTTTAAGGCCCTTTAATTGAACCGTTTGTACTGAAAGAAAAAAAAACAGGCACATCCATCAGGTTAAGTGGACATAAGAGGTAAGGCTTAGGTTAGAGGTTATGTAGAATTTAGTGACATCTAGTGGTGAAATTGCATGTTGCAGCTGAATAAACCTTGACCTTTCAAACATTAAACATGTTGACACCTTCAGTTGTCTAGTCTGCCAATAGTGATTAAAATTTAAATATAAAAAAACAATTTGTAAAACATCACCAGGAGTTCCTTTTTTACATAATGGATAAACTTAAAAATCTGTCTGCATACTGCCAGTCAACTTGATCGAAATCATGGTTTCTTAATATATATTATGTACAGACAAAAAAAAACGTTAATGCCTGGTGCTGTATGTACAAAAAAACCTCCGTTAATAATTTGAAATTAGTCATGATCACAGCCCCAGAAAATGTAATTCTGAAGACCAGTGTTTACATGAATGTCAGCATGACTTACACACTGGTACTGTTATTGGAAATGTATGCTTTCCCCCCCAATACTATAGCTTAATATTAGTGAGGCAATTATACAGATTTACTCACAAGACTGAGACTAGGAATTCACTTTATGCAGCTGGGATTATTGAATGTTTAATTCTCATTAGTTGCAAACGCATGGAAAACTCAAATTAAAAATACACCAGGACAATAAATCAGGTTTAGTTTATACAAATTTATTCTTCCACAAGTCTCTCCAGCCAGTTTAGATGATGCCAATCTGTAGAGGGAGCAAAAACACAAATTACACACTGTTCATAGACAGAGTGAGAAGAGCTGAACCTGCATCATCTGGCATCAGTGGTTCCTTTGAATGCATCATAGACATTCAGATAAATTTAAGTTTACATCATGTGCAGAGGATTGAATTTCTGAAAGCAACCATTTGGTTTAACCCAAATAAAACAATTTGAAGACTCACCTTGTTTGCAACATCCAACGCATCGTAATCTGGTGCGAGACGGACGTACGCCTTCTTCTCACCATCAGGCCTGGATACAGATCGGAAAATACAGGGGAGAAGATGAAACAATGAAAAACTGGTACAAACAATTCATTGCAAAGTTTATATTTACAATGAGACTAAAATCCTGTTCAAAGAATCTGGTCTAAACCAAAAGGTGTAGTGCACCAAGTAGTGCCATCAGTCCAGTAACTTAGTTTCCCACAACATAAAACCAGTCTTCAGCTCAGCCTCGGTGAAAATGGCTACCTGATGAGTGTGTTGACTTTGGCGACGTCGATGTCGTACAGCTTCTTGACCGCGTGTTTAATCTGGTGTTTGTTTGCCTTGACGTCCACGATGAACACAAGCGTGTTGTTGTCTTCAATCTTCTTCATGGCAGACTCTGTCGTCAAGGGGAACTTGATGATGGCATAGTGATCCAACCTGTAGGGAAAAATATATATATTGAGTCAACAAAACACCCTCAACGTTCAAAATATGATACCTGATGATTGCTTATTATCCTAACTATGAAAATGTAAAATATTTTAAGTTGAGTGCATCAGTGAGTTAAAGGCTGGAATCTGTTTTTTTCACACTTGTTGGCAGCATACAGTCATTGTAACTCACTTGTTCCTGCGAGGTGCGCTCTTGCGAGGATACTTGGGCTGCCTGCGGAGACGCATGGTTTTGGGGCGACGGAAGGTGGGAGAAGTCCTGATCTTCTTCTTCCTCTGGCTGTGGACGCCTTTGAGCACAGCCTTCTTGGCCTTCAGGGCCTTTGACTTGGCCTCAGTCTTGGCCGGGACAGCTAAAACAGAGAGAACCATTTGTCAGCGAGCTGTTTGTGCTCTTACAGTTTGTCATAGACCACAGAATATCATCTCCTTTGGCCTTCACCAGGTGTTTAGAGTCACAGGATGATCCAAGCTTCACTTGTGCATGACATCTGCCTCAGTGTTGTAGCAGCACTCAATTACACTTCCAGAACAACTTACTATATCTTTAACTGTTATTTAATCAACAAAGATGAATCTATATAGATCAATATAATGATTAACAGCTCACTGACTCTTGTTTTACCACTGAGGCAGCATACCGAGATATCATAGCTATATGAACTTAATCATACCGTAAATAGTCATTTAGCCAGAAGCAGCACTACAACTTTAGCATTTAGCAGAATAACAGTCAACTATCACGTTACTGACTCACCTAGTGGTCATTAAAACACATCAGGATTACCCATCATCGACAGCTAACATGAGTTAAGTTTATCTCTTCATATATAATCGTGCTCACGGTAAAACAGAGGGTGAGGTTTCACATGTGGGATCTGTGACGTTTCACATGAGCAGCGGCTTTTAGCATCGCTAACATGCTAAGTAAGCTCTGGCAAAAACTAGCACGAGACCCCACAATGAGGTTAACTGGTTTAGATTCAACAATGAACAGTGTCGGAAGAAACCAAGAACCAGCGTAAATGTACAAGTGTGACGATCAGCCAGAGAGACTAGCATTAGCATTAGCTTGGCATCGCGTTGCAGCTAACATGCCGGAGCCCCTCTCTAAGTTACAGGCGCATTTAACCAGTTGACGGTGACACACTGATACAATTAAACCCGCTAAAGCTTCATCGTCTCATGTCAGACCCGGCTGTTGAAGCTAAGAGACGATATTTATGAAATTACTGCGGTTTATTCATAGAAAATGATCAGATTGACGAACCTTCCTTCTTCACCTTCGGTGCCATGTTGAGAAAGGAAGATTGAACGGGGTTTCCTGCCGTATAATGCATGGGCGAGAACTAATGACTGAAGTATCGCGATAGCCAAGCAAGTCGCACATTCTTGAGGGAATGAGTTTATGAATCTCGCTAAAAACAATGTTTACACGGTCTATGTACATACCAGTCACATTCGCGAACTGCTCTCAGCTGGCTTTCGTGTTGGCACTTCAACCATCTATTCATTGCACAATATTTTACACTATGTAAATTAAAAAAATATATATATATAAAAAAATATTTGCTTTATATTTTCACTGTGGAATAGATAATTTAAGGACACTTCAAAGTACTGTAAAAACACGCTCAATAAGTTCAGAGAGAGACTGATATGCCTGTGTTCAGGACCACTCGAACTACCTACATACTGAATATCAAACATATGTACTGTATAGATTAAGAGATTTTTCAAAGTAAAGTCCAACATGTGTACAATCAAATCAGTTCATTTCTGGATGTTTCAAAGTACTATAAAAAATTAAAGTCCAACATGTATACAATCCAACATGTCTACAACATTTCATTAAGACCCCAAGGAACCATATCAACTTGTGGTAAAATGGGCATAATATGTCTCCGTTAAATACAATTTAGTTAAACCAAAGATTGTTTCATAAATCTGATCGAATTTTTGCTCATTAAAAGATAAGTGTGATAAAGTGCTGAAAAGGATGAATGAATAACAACAAAAACAAAATAAACAAACATCGGCATCGGACAAGAATTTCCATATCGGTGCATCCCTACATATAACCTCGTAACATATAACGTATAACACAGTAAAATGAAGCAGCAGTTTACAGGGTGAAGGAGTGAGGAATATTAAATTAAAAATGAATATATATGCAATCAGTAAGTAGTAAGTGTGGTTGTATGAGTGGGGGAGCACAATGTACATGGTTACTGTTCATTGGGTTGCTGGTTCAGAAGCCTTACGGCCTGGGTGAAAAATCTGTTTTTGAGTCTGGTAGTCCGTGCTCGGACGCTCTGGTAACGTCTGCCAGACGGCAGCAGTGTGAGAATTCACAGCCTGGGTGGCTGTGGTCCTTGATGATGTTCCGTGCTTTTTTCAGGCATCTAGTGCTGTAGATCCCTTGCACGGAAGGGAGATGGCAGCCGATGATACGCTACGCTGTCTTCACCACCTTCTGCAGGGCCTTGCGATCAGTAATCACACCCACTTCAAACACTCTGCACTTTTGTGAGGTTGTCCTGTCCATATATTGGTTTATTGTGCAGTGTCACTTTTGTCGGTCTTTCTTTTTTTTCTCAAAAAATGTATTTACCCAACGTGGTTGTGTCGTCATCAATAATCAAAATAACATCCATCAAGCACATGAAGTACAATCTATTGTTTAAATGATATAAATGTACAGCGGTTTCAAATTTGTTCCCAAATTGCCTGATACAAATGGCATTGTTGAGCGCCTGATGGACATAAAACACATTGAAGGGAATTTGTTTCCCTGTCTCTCCAATAATTACCTGCATTAACAGGTACATTTATATTTTTCATAATCATGTTTTTCCTTCTTCAGTGTAACTGGGTCCATATTGTTAAAAATAATCATACATCACTCAATCGCTAATTTATATTTTATGCTGCTATCTGATACTACTCTCAACTCTCACATGCAACACAGCAAGTGCAATAGTTCAGCTTGTATTTCATTGTCTTAAGTCTCATATTGTCTTATCTTATAGGCTTTATTTATATAGTTGCCCTTCAATTAGTAATTTAAAGTATTTTACATACATGTGTGAGTGAACACATGTATGTAAAAGAGTGAGTGAACCCTTGGATTTACAACCAACTTCGGTGTATTCTATTACAATATCCATCTATTCCGGTCTTCATTTTGTATTGAAGAATTTTTGTGAAACATCTTCTTTCAGTGGTGAGCAAATGTAACAAACACAACTATATATTTATATATATGTATATATATAAAACGGTTTATTTTATACTCTGATGACACAAAGCACAGACAAAAAAATTTGCAGGAAATAAAAAAAAAAAAAGCATTGACATCCAAGTTCATATCAGGCTGTTAGTACCAATTCTTCTATTCCTTTTGTGGCTTAGTCTTCTTCCCTCCTTTCCTGATGAAAAGAAAGAGAAAGAAAAGAAAACTCATTCCAGTTGTCGGATTTATATATTCCATGGTTCTAATTTCTAAAACAAAAACTCAGGTTGAGAAGCACAACATCAGATGTCAGGTCCACTCTCACAACATAATAAATGATTTAGTTTTAATAATTATTCAAGACTGTTTCCTCAATGGTTCCATTTTAAAAAATGAGGAAATTAAAAACTTACTTCTTAAACTTAGCCGCGGGGGAATTTGATCCCATCTTCTGTGAAGTCCTGCTTTGTTTTTTTGGTCCCCTTTCTTTTTGAGTTTCATTTCTTTTCTTCACTTTCGGTCCTTTGGTCTTCTTTTCTCCTTTCTGCTCTCCATCCGCTGCTCTCTTCTGTTCTTTCTGTCCTTGTTCTTTGCCCGTTTTCTTCATTAAGAAACGAGGGGTTGTGCAAATGGTGCTTCTCTTGGGAGGCCTCTTCTCAAGTTTGCGCTTATCTTTGCTAAAACACAAACCAGAAGACAGTATGTTAGACCTGAATTAACAAAACTTCAACTGATTCATTTAGTAACAAATAACAGCTTTAAATATTTAAGTAATATTGAAAACATTCCTAATCATCGTCCTTCTTACCTGTGGATCTTCTTAAAGCCGATCATGTAATCGGGCACAGGACAGCCAGCTTGTTTAATGACATTAGCGATGCTGTTACAAAGAGATGGAGACAGAAATATATTCAGGGGAAAAGTAAATCATAGATAACATCACATCACTGTACTGCAGATGAATTTTTTGAATATTTTATATTTTGTGTTGCATCACCGTACCTTCGGAGCAGTGGTTTGTCATCTTCTGTGAAGAAGGTCATGGCCTTCCCCTGATGTCCAGCTCGGCCTGTTCGACCTGAGGAACAGCAAACAGGAGAAGAAGTGAGGAACAGATGAGCAGAGGGATAAGAAAAGACAGGATGCAAGCAACTACTTAAAAAGGCTTATGCTCAGTGTTAGATATGGAAAGGGACAAAGCTTTCTGTTTGTACTCTGCCTCATTTCAGTCATATTTTGGCATGTTTTCTGAAAGCTTATGGATACAATGGATCACCAGCAGAAAACGGGGGGGGGGGCAAGACGAAGACATTTCATCAATGGCGGAAGTTGGTACGTAACTTCATGCATCTATATGAAGTAAATTCCCCTAGGGACAACAATCTTTTTAACTTTTTCTTCTGAGGAACATTATCACAACCTCTTCAACCGTTGACATTTTTGTCTCTAGTGGTATTGCTTAAAAACCAAGCCAACGTAAAGGCTGCATGTGTGCAGTGACAGTTACATTGTTTGAAACGGACGCCTCTCTTATCATCCATAAAGGCAGAATCAATGAGCATAACAAAGATACACATTATTGAACAGTTGTCAGCTGCTATATTAATGTTTCAAATCTCATTTTCACAAGTAAAACATTGAATTAAGACTCTAATTTCTAAATTATTCCATTATCTATTAGGTTAATCATCTGAATGATCACATTGAACTAACCAATGCGGTGGATGTATTCCACAGCGCTGGTGGGGAAGTCGTAGTTCAGCACGAGGTTGACCCCCTTGAAGTCGATTCCTCTGGCGAGCAGCGCCGTGCAGATCAACACCCAAATCTTACCGGAGCGGAAACTGCTCACCACATTGTCCCTCTGCAACAGAAGAGGAGGTTAATCACCAGGCTGCACTTCAGTGACTCAGAGAGGACCGACACTGAGGTCTGTTAGAGAGTCTGTGTGTACCTGCTGCTGTGTGCGGTCTGCGTGGATCACATCTACGTTGATGCCTTCATACACCAGCTCATGGAAAAGCTCCCGTGCTCGATCTATAGACTGAACAAACACCAGCATGGGAGGAAGGAAACCCTGGAATAAAGCAAGAAGAACATGCTTTCATGTTAATGTCTATTCTCTTTAGAGAGTTAGTTTCATTTGTAATTACCATTTCTGAATTTAATGAATGAACTCGTCACTATAAACTGAATCTGACTGTGAAAATGCAGAATCTGTGGTGAGGGACAAGTATTTGGGTTTGAAGGCCTTTTGGTTTTGGTTAGTAGTTTGACCAATCATGTTTGAGCAGGTAAACAGTCCGTATGATGAGAAGAAGAGGCAACACATTGACTGAAAGTTTTCCACTATCGATTTTATTTTATTTATCTGCATTCCTATGCAGGTAGCTGTTGACAGATCTGAGCTATAATGCAGCCGGTGGGCTCTGAGATTGTGTACGAAATTACCAACCTTACACATTTGAACTCTGTTTTTATCGGCTCATCTGTTTGTTATTTTGCTTGTTTTTCAGTAGGTTTCCACAAAATAATACTGAGCAGTTTGTGTTCAAGAAGAAAAAGCTCATCAAACTAACGATGTGGGATAATCTCAAGCACAAAATGACTGAAAAAAATTAATTCTTCAAACCCTTGAAAGGTTACCTCCTTAATGTGCCCTTACTTTTTTGATGATGTCCCTCATGGCGACCAGTTTGCCGTTCTCTGTGCCCACAAACAGCAGCTGCTGGTCCACCGTCTCCACTGCTGAATTTCTGAGAGGACAATAGATGATTTACGTGAGAACAAGAGCCCATATGACTCCATCAAAGTAAGTATTAGTGTTACAGGTAGATACCTGTGTCCGATGTTGACCGACACCAGGTTGTCGAGGTTCAGACGACACCACTGCTCAACATCCGGTGTGCAGGTGGCGCTGAAGAACGCCCTGCGCACCTTTGACCCCGAGCAGGCCAGAAACACTGTGGCCAGCTGCTCCCTGAAGCCGGTCTTACCCCCTTCAAACAGCTTGTCTGACTCGTCCACCACCAGCCACTCCACACTGAACAGCAACACAACACAACCATCAAGGTCACATAAAAAACTTAATGCAATTAATGGGCAAATAATAGAAACAAGAAACAATCTAAGAATGTAAGAGTAAAGGATGAACATGTGACCTGCTGAGGTCGAGAGCTGGAGGATCCTGATTGAGAAGGAAGACGAGTCTGTTCGGAGTACTCACGAGTATGTCTGTGTGTAGAAAAGTAAGATGTAAACGAGGAAGACCAATCACATTTACCTCTTCTGTAAACAAAGTATTTCCTTCTTACCATATTTTTTGTTTGACTGTGATCCATATTTCTTCGCAGCCAGAGAGGCTTTGTCAATAATGTGAACTCGAAATCCGATTCCCTCTGACAGACGGAGCAGCTCTCTGTAGGTCTACGCACAACAACAATAAATGTTTTTTCCAGCCAGTCCAAAGTAAAAACTCTGGATAATTTCCAAATGAACCCATCTTAGAATACAGCAAGAAATTATCCAGAGAACTCACAACGCTAAAGGGTGAGGGCTGATAACAATTCTTACATGCGACAGACGCAAAAAGGAAAAAAACATAAATATCTCAGGATAAAAAAAAGAAACACTAAGATGTCAACTTAGAAAAAGGATTTCAGAGCTTTTAGACTTTTGATGCCCTGTAAATAACACAAAGGATCTCTACCATGGAATATATATGTGCTGCCTCCTGTCCTGCACCAACTACTGCCTGAGCACTCCAGAAAGTTTTGTTATGTACAAGTCAGAAGTTCTTCATGTTTGAAAGGCAAATTCCAGAACCTGTTGTCCAGACATTTTCAGGATTTCATTTAGGAAAACAGAAATACTGACTGGGATCTACTTGAATCTTCAGCTGTATTAGAAAAATCCATCAGAGTAAAAAGATGTGTGTCTATGTGTGTATGTGTATGTGTGTGTTAGTTTGTGTGTACCTGGCTGGCCAGCTCTCTGGTCGGGGAGATAACCACCGCTCTGAAGCCCAGGTTGGCCGGCTGCTGCAGCTGTGCCAGCAGCGGGAGACAGAAAGCCAAAGTCTTCCCTGATCCAGTGGGAGCGCAGGCCAGGAGCTCCCGACCCTGACAGACAAACCAGTCACTTAGATCCTGACAAACCCAGAGGCTGTTGTTTACAAACTGAACGTGTGCGGGTTTGTGTGGCGTGTGTGTGCGTGCTCACATGCATCATGAGCGGTATCGCCTGCATCTGTATCGGCGTTGGGGAATTCAACCCTGCGTCTTTGAGGTTCTGAAGGACACATGTGTGGAGACGATACTCGGACTGCAGCTCGTCAAACGTGGACACTGGGTCGGGCACATCGCAGCCGTGAACGTTTATACGGTGCTGGGAGCGAATATGGTTCACCTGAAAGCAATAGAACAGAAAAGGAACTTTACATATAGATAGAGGAGGGACAAGATTCCATTTCACTTTGTGTTGCTTTGTGTTGTGAGCTGCGTCACTGTTGCGACCTTTTGCTGATGAAGATGTTTCAGCCTCTTCATAGAGTTTTTCTCCTTCGCGTCACTCGGCAAATTCAGGATCTTTCTCTCCTGTGAGGACGTCCAGGTGATGCCACCTCCCTCTGTGGCCCCAGCTTCAGTCAGACAGAACACAGCAAACAGCAGTGAGGCTCTGAACTGCACAGCTACATCACATTCATTTTAAACAGCATCACACACACACCATTCTATGAATTTCTCTGTGACATATACTCAAGGAGTAATGACCAGACAAAATCACAGAGTTCCTCTAAAAACTTCAAGGAGACTTTGTAAAACCATGAGTTGATAATTGGTCCAGTGCTTTACAGATGAATGTATCATTCTGCTTTATCAGAGGGGTTAATGTTTTTCACCAGCTGTTTGTGTGTCCACATCCCACAGAGCAGATGCTGACCGTTTCACAATACCAATCAACTCGTGGCTGAAACTTTTTGTATTCTTCCATGTTTTTGTGGGTGTATCACAGTTTTCGGATAGATACACACACAATAAACAAACATGTGGCCAGTCAGACAAGCTCTTTACCTTCCACCTGGTTAATTTTCGTATTTTTCTTCTTCTTCTTCTTCTTTGTCCTCAGGCTCCTCTCTTCTTCCTCTCTCTGTCTTTTGACTCCTGCAGAAGAATCTCCACTGTCACTTTCTTTCTCATCATCCTCTCCATGCTCCTCCGGCTCTGTGGGGCTGCTCTGCGCTCCATTGGCCAGGCCTGTGCCGAAGTAATCGATTGCAGAGAGGGGATCTATGGAGGCTTCTCCTCCCTGAGGTTTGACAACCTGAAAACCAGAGAAGAAAACACAGAATGTGTAAATACAACATCCTGTTCCAACATGTCTCTAATGAACTGCGGTATTGAGGCACCAAATCCAACTTTAACTTCCTAAATACCGTAAAAACAAACAAGTTTCACGTAGCACACTTTCACAGGGGTTAGCTAATAGACTGAACCATGGCTCGAGTTGCTGCTATTAAGCTATATTTCCATGTAGTACGACATCCGCATCACGTGTTATATTTACCTTGAACCGGTTCGCGTCCTGTCCAAACCTTTTCAGATCAAACTTAGCTCCAGCTCCGAGTTTCCGAAACAAATCGAACGCGTCCATTCTTGAGGCAGCGTGGTCTTCACTGATCAGACATCACTAATCAAGCCGGATCGTCCACCACTGAACCCTGGCGCCCCCCACTGGCTGCACCCAACACCAAATCACAGACTGTTCAAATTATAATAATAAATGTCATGAACAATTCATGTCTTTCTATTTCAATGTTATATTATATGTCTTACTATTAAAATGTCTGGAATATACAATAAAACCATATTTCATGTATTTTCATTTAAATGTGATATTGAATGTCTTAATGCCTGCAAAAAATATAAATGTAATACTTAATGTCTCATGTGAAAGGGCCGGAAAAATATACCTAAATAAATGAGATATTTTACGTCTTGTTTTTTAAATGTTTGTCTATATATATAAACTGAATATATACTAGATAAACTCAATATTTTGTCTTATTTAAATGTCTGAAATACACAAATATATAAAATATAATCTTTCATGTCATTTTATTTATATTTGTCTGCAGTATATAAATAAATATAAATTAATATCTTTATAATGTATCTGAAATTTATATATATATATGTATATATTTCAGATATAGTGACTTATTTCAATGTCTTATTAAAAAAAAAAAGAAGTCACAGTAATACAGACCATTCACCAAATTTGTGATTTTTTCTTTGTTAATCTTGACAGAACTCTATTCCATCAATATGCATCGTATGTGCTTAATATGGAGCAATTAGATTTATATATATTTTTTTTAATTCCAGTTGGACCATCATTCTGTTTAGGGTTAGGGTGTAGCAAGGACTTCAGTTAATCCTTTGGCTTACATGATGTAGTACATTTTGTGGAATAAAAACACACGTTCACATTCATTGAAGATTTCCGTCGCTACACACTGACAGTTGAACATCTTCTGTCCTTCAGGAGCCTTTGTGACTCCAGACTTCAGTTTTCCAGAACCTATTGGTGTAGCTCTAACTGCTCTTCACAGGTCTTCAAACAATCCTCCAGAAAACTGACGACTATGTCCTTACCCCCCTCCTCCTCTCTCCGTCCGTCCCCTTCAGCCCTCAACTCCTTTACTTTGGACAGAGTCAGTTGCAGATGCTCAACTCTCTGCTGAGTGTTGAAACTGTTTCCCCCCATTTCTTTCTCTCCCTCCAACTCTCCCCCTCCATCCTCTGCTCTGATACATCTGGTCAAATGCTTTTTGATGGTACAGCCCTCCTCGCTGTCCAGCGATGCCCCGAGGGCGGGCATGTCCTGAGACTCGCTGACGCTGAGCAGGTGCAGAAGCGCTTGTGAGAGTGTGTGTCGCAGGCTGGCACAGTAGCGGTACTCCAAGAAGTCGTTTGTGTCTTCACTGTTCTCGAGCGCTGTGGCCAGGGAATGCCACACAAAACTGAACTGCTTTATGTCCCCGTAGCAGCCGCGGCGGGCGGGAACTGCCAGCGCAGCAGCCGATTTGATGCGCACCTTGTAGTTCTTACAGAAAGTAACAACATGGCAGAGGGCAGAGAAGACGTCCTGAGACCACAGGGCAGAGTCTGAGAGAAAGAAACAACAACATTAACTGTTAAGTTCAATAGGAGACACATCTTACTGATTAACCCTCCACTTTGAACCCTGTTGTTTTACTGTCCTTATATATATTTATAAACTACATATAAAAACATCAGAGTAGTGACAGACGCCCCGGGAATAAAGACTCACCGAGTGGCAGGGCGGGGTTCCTGAAAGCATTTCCCAAGGCGTAGCAGGTGTTCCATCTGACCTTCATAATGGCCTCTGCTTGGACAGTTTTTACAAGAGCGCGGACGGCATCATCCAGTGGGCGCTGAAAGGCCGACTTGGTCAGCTGACTCTCTCGCAGGAAACGAAGCAGATTCCCGAGCGCTCGCACTGCGTGAGACTTCACCTGAGAGGGTTGAGCAGAGGACAAAAGTTGGAAGGAGATGAGAGGCAATCAAAAAGAAGATATTGGAGATTATGTCATCACAGGGCATACGTTTGATCATCTCCGCCCAGGTTATGAATTTGGAAGGGAACGTGTCACGGGAGAAGCATTTAAAAATTGATGTGAATCCGTATCAGGGGGCGGATCCAAGAATATATTTACACTAGCTTCAATATTGGGAGATTAAGTGTTTGGACCTTTTTACGATTTTTCCCAGAGAAAACTTCATGGGTCTTAATGAAAAAGAAAATGAAGGCACGTTTTTTAACGATGAGCAACGGATGAAAAGTTCGATAGAAAGTATGGGAAAACTGGCTTTTTCATGGTCTTGTCTTCATGAGCTTGGTGAAACAGAGAAGATACTTTTCATTCATTTTTTTTTTACTCTGACAGAACAGACACATCTTGCAATAACTTAAGATCTGTCAACAACCTGCTTAGTGTTGTGCGAGTGAAAGTGTGAATGCACTCACTATGTCCTTGTCATCTGATGCTTGAGTAGCTGCCTGCAACATCTTGAGCAGCAGCATGTCTGACAGCTCCTCTTGGAAGTCGACACCAACACTCTCACTGATAAACAGATAACACAAAGCAAATCTCTCTTAACAAATTATAGACATTAAACAATATACCCTAATGGATTTTTATCTAAACCATTTAGTTTATGTTTCTGGATTTAATTTATAAAGAAAAGCAAGTGATCCATGTTAAAAGGGCCAGTGTGTAGGATTTGGCAGCTAGTGGTGAGGATGCTTACTGCAACAAGTGAATATCCCACCCCTCCTTTCAAAAAACACGATTCTTAGTTCAAAGCAATTGTCTGGTGATGAAAATCTAATTATGAATATCACAAAACTTTTAAGGTCCTAAAGAATAAATTTGAATAGCAATGTCAGGTATCACAGATATGAAGGAGTCCTACAATTAGTTAGACCTCGCTTTAATTTCAGATAAGGTGAAGAAGCCCAGTACAGAATAGCCCTCAATACGCCACGTTATCTCTCAATCTACATTCAGGCACGGTAGGTATCCACAGTCTTTCCCACAGACAAGCTGAGTGTAGTTATCAGGTCCATAATTTTACATATTTAAGTTTCTTAGGGCCTAATTCCAATTTCTTTAGACGGAAACCTGGCTCAGCATTAAATTATGTTAAAGTAGCATTATAAAAAGTGTAGCAGTGTGATTTCCAAGGCATTTACTCCAAACTCTGTATGTTTTCTTACATATTGACAGTAAGCGTGTCTGTGAGATTTCCTAAAGTCCAGGCCGCCTTGGCACGGACGTTTGGAGATCGATCGTTGAGGGCGGCGAGGACAGTGTTTGCTGTATCTGCCAAGAACATCACATCCTGCAAAGAAATCAACACCTCAGAAACACGTTTTCTGTTTTGTGGGTTTTTCCAGACTTGAATCTATTGACAGAAGTTAAAGATATTAAGTCAGTGGTCATATGTGCTCGGCCCCATCCTTACCTCTCTCAGACAGGGGAACAGGATGAAGACTCCCAGAGCCCTAACAGCGGACTTCTTCACCAGATATTTTTCACTGTAGGTCAGCCCCAGCAGCACAGTGACGCACATCATCTGGGTCTTGTCCTAAAAACCAAGTGACACGATCACACACACAGCTTTCACGGAGCACAGTCTGAGCTGTGCAGCCGCGGACGGAGTTCAGTCACAGTGAAACTCACGGGCAGTTGTGCGAAGGCCTGCGGCAGGATGGAGGAGAGCGAGTCGCACGCGCTCATCTGCAGCATGGTGTGTTGTTCGTTCTGCAGCGGTCCATTGAGCGGACCACTCAATATTTCAGACCAAAACTGAACCACCTGAAATGAATGGAAACACATTAACATTTAATGCTTTACAGAACATTGAAGGTTTTTGCGATCAAATGAAATAAATATTACAATAATCACAAACCATTTTCAGGATTTGACTGAAGAAATAACCTTTTTTGACATTATTTCAGAATTGTCTTTTTTATTGTATTGGCTTGTTCATCAGTGTCTTTCAACAGTAGAGATTGAAGAATCCAACACAATAAAAAGGAAAAACTTTCTTAATAATAAAAACAGGTCTGACAGTATAAGTATGTTCGATATTGACAGTTTGTACGTACTTGGCTCATTGGGACCCGCAAGTTCTCAGGCACTTTGCTCTCTGCTGAATACTGCTGGATTATTCCCGTCCCCAACTCCACTAGTAGCTATACAAAAGTCAAGGACATAGATATCAGCGCCCAGATCTTGAGTTCCCAGTTGTTATGATGTCATTTCTAAACATTTTTCAGCATCTGTTAATAAAGCTTGAATAGAGGTACCTTTGTCGCGTGCAGTTGCATGAAGGGGTTTGACTCCCCAAGGCAGTGAGCGCACATCTGCCCAATATCTAACAGACTTGCTTGGACTAGAGAAAAGTAGCCGCGTACCAGGTGGGACAGGAGCTGAAACACCATAAACAAATGACTTTCAGATTTCAGAAATGTCTATTGGGGGGATTTCTGGTTGTACCGTCTCACCAACCTGTAAAGCTTCCACTAGGATAGGGGCTGGCTCTAAAACTACACCTCCTCCTGTTCCTGCTCCCTCGCTGTCTGACTGGTGGTCCTCTCTGGGCTGAGTCACCAGCGACATACAGAGCTGCAGCAGCCACGGCGGTGAGCTGTCCTCCTCCCCTGGTGTGTGAAGCACGTAGGGGGAGGGTGTGAGAGGTGTGCGCGATGGGGACGACTCTCCGTCTCTACGTCTCCAGCTGAGTGCCGAGTCATGCTGTGTGAAGGAGCCGCTGCTGCTTTCTGGCTGCTGGAGGAGGAGCTGCACCTCAGGGAAAGGAGCGTGAGTCAGCACCAGAGCCCCGTAAAGGGTCAGGACGGACACACGCACATTCACGTCTAAAGACAGAGAACAGTTGTGTTAAAAGAAGCATAACGTACTGACCTGTAACTTGCATCCATGTGGAGAAGACAAACAAACCTCTGTGGCCCAAATAAGGACGCATCTGCTTCCAGAGTGGGCTGAGCAGACCAGGTCTGAGACGGTGGTAGGGAGCGTTAAACACCAGACAGGCCAGACACTAACACACAGGGAGCGAGGAGACATACTGTTAGGATGATAAACCTTGATAGATAGGCATTGTCTAGGCACAATACCTTTTATGCTAATTTTATTATATAATGTAATTCTGGGAGTTGTAATTATTAGTCTGTGACCGCTATATCTTTGTCAGTCAAGCATAGATATGATTTTCATAGGATGAACAATACAAATGATTATTATTGTGGTTACCCTCTAAACGACCTTTCTTACTGTACGTAGTAAGGATCTAGTGTGAGTAAATGGACTTAGGGTTAACTTATTTTCTTAGCAAGGATTAGTTTGATCAATGCAGCACGATTGCTGACAGTAAATACAGTGCAATTCTCCTGTAACTTTCAGAGCAGAAGTGGTATCTCATATGAGAATAAGGTTTATTATTGATTTTTTTAATCGTACCTTAAAGACCTGTATGAGTGTCTGAGTAGCGGTCTCAGCTACCAGCGCGAGACTCAGAGCACGGTGCAGCTCTCTGATGGTCGTGGCCAGGGAGAAGGAGAAAGGCGTGTAAGATGTCCGAGGAGACGCTGTATCTTCAGCCACAGCCAGGAACTGACGGGAGCCATCCAACATGGCTGATAATACCTGAAGTGCACATGCACGTACCTGCAGAAAGAGAGAGAGAGAGAGAGAGAGAGAGAGGGAGAACGAGAGATGTTACAGTACTATGAGTTAATAAGAATTATAAGATGAGTGAGGTTAGGGTTAGGGTTGTACCTTTGGTGATGGGTCCTTCAGTATAATCGTGAGCAGAGTGAGAGGTGGTGGTCCGCCAATAGGAGATTCAGGGATGAAGGAGAACCAATAGCCATATAGCATCCGTTTCTCTACACTTTTCACCAGCGCTATCAGACACTGCACAGCTCCCTGACGCACACGACCATGATGACACCTGAAAGAGACAAATGCAACGCTCGTTTGCACAGGACTTGTGAATCATAAATTCAAGACATCCTAAGTTCAGTCAAATGAACATTCAATGAAAAAACAACAACCACATACATGCTCGTTCTCTGGAATGAGAAGGTAGTGACGTGAATGGACATGCCGTGTCTTTATGTACCTCAATTTGCTCTGTGCGTTGCCCTCCGCATCGGAAAACTCAGAGTCTGAGCTCTTTAGCTTCCAGGACGGGTAGAAAGACGGATCGGAGGGTGTAAGAAACGACTCTCCCTCACCTCTGCCTCCCTCTTCTCCATCATCCCCTCTGCTCTGCTCGGTGCTCGTCTTCTTCGCCTTTCCTCTTGACTTCTTCTTTTTACTCTTAGGAGAGACACAACTGATTTGAATATTGTCCTTTCTTTAAATAAGACCAACAAAAAAAAGGCTTGTCTTACCCCTGAGGTTTTACCCGGCACGGCAGCATCCTTTTTTGGTTCAGGGGTTTCCGGTGGTTCGGCAGGTTTTGGAGCAGAAAGACCTTCATACTGAGGAAGAGGAGCTGGGTAAAGCACATCCGGCCACTCGACATTCACCCCTGGAACTCCCTGGAACATGAGCCTCTGCAGAATACATGTACATTTCTCCGGTTTATAACATTAAAACTGTTGTGTAGCGTGTGTTCCTGGAAAAGAACAAAAGTGATAGAGCAAATGAAAAAAATCTACAAGTGCGGTACAGCTTTGCACCTTAATAGTGGCCAGCACAGATCCAAGCTCCTCCACTCCACCAAATTTCCACCTGCCACCTGACAGACAACAGTGAAGTCCCTTCAGTGCTGACTGGATCACCTGCAGGGGAGAGAGGGGCAGGCATGGGTCGGATGTGATAGAGTGCTTTTTTCTTCAGAATGTTATATGTGACAACACATACTCCGTACCATGCAGTAGAAGAGCTCATCGGTGTCGGGGGGCATGGGTGACTGCAGATTTTCCAGAAAGACTTTGAAACATAGACTTCTGTACTGATCATCCAGAGGGGCCTGACCAGGGATCCTGGAGAGAAACAATTCAACCAAGCACAGAAACCTTTACAGCCAAGAAGAAGCAACATTTATGCAGAAATGAAAATACAATAGAAAAGACAGTTTGTGACAGAATGCTAAAAGATATTCATTATGAATGGATTTCAGACATATTATGATAGTAGTAACTCTGGGACAACTGCTGGAGTAAAAACAAATTGGAAAATAAGGAAATATACATAATTGTTGTTTTAATGCCACTTTTCACAGCCCCGTACCAAATGGCCTTGTTAAAATGAGAACTCTTTTAATACAAGGTCTTTAAATCTAAACACTACCCCTGTCCCTTTGTTGGCTGGTTTATTTGTTTATAAGGAAGGTAAGGCAAAATCTACTTGACGGATAATGCTGAAACTTGGAGGAAGGGTGTGGTATGGGTCACATCAGAACCCATACAATGTGAATCCAGAGGGCAGCTTCATAAATGTTTCATCACTTTCATTAAAATTGCGAGATAGATATATTTACGGAACTAATATCTTTAAATGAGTGAAATATGGTGCAGGTGGATTGAATTTAAGAGGACTGTTTGGCCTTGGTGGAGTTATTTGCTCTACCGAGTACTATTCTAGTTATTGTACCAGACATCTAGATGATGTATTGAAAGTCAGTAAATAAAAAAAAAAAAAAATTGGATTATGCTTAGCGTGCTTGTTTCACCTTAGCTACACCAAAACCGACATATTTATTCATTCTGGCTTCTGGATTGGTAGTGGAGAACCACGACTCTCAAGATTTAAAAACAACTTTTTCGAAATCAGATCACAGACACCACGTCTCACACTGTCTGCCAATGAAAAGGTCGACAACAATCTACCTGTAAAACATGTTTGCCAAACAGGTAAGAGCAACACGACGTAGTTCCAGATTTGGCTGAGATGGAGCACTATACAGAAGAAGGACGCCATCTTCAAGCAGAAGTTCACTGAGTTGCTGTGAATGAGAAGAATCTCAATGTTAATACGTAATGATTATCTTTAACTACAACACAATTTCATAACGCTGGTTTCAAATACATACCTGGTGGCACTGAGGTCCATTCCCATACACTACTGTGGAGAGTGCCAGGAGCACGTCGGAGTGTGTCCATGTACTGCACACTTTCAATGCACCGGATGTATACTTCAGCAGGACAACCAATGTCTGTTCATCCATTATGACCTGAAAGAAACATCAGTGAGAACAGAAGCGTGAGAAGAACTGATAGCTAACTAATGAACTGGAAGGCTAAGCTCTACTATTACTGAAAGGAAAGTTGTTACCTTGAGCTGATAGAGCAGATGATGTATTAACTGGCAGAGTTTGATGACTAAATGTTCTTGAGTCAGCGGCACAAGAGAGACGGCACGTTTCAGCAGAGTACACACATCCTGAAATGGATAAATAAAGACGCTAGGGTTTATTTGTCCAACAACCATATTAAACCACATAAAACCCGTAGATATTCTGTTGCTGGAACAGAAACAGGACATTTGGCAAATATACACATCTGCTTATTGAAACACACATTTTCAACAAGACCACGGTCACCATGTTTCAGTCCTGTCGGCCATAACAGACGTCTGAGGCTGCAGTAGCAACAGACTCAACAACAAAAGAGTGTTGTTGATGACAATGTGCTCTGCATCCCTTTAAAACCATCCTCTAATGGCTGCGCCCAGCAAGATGATTCACCCTGCCTCAAAGCATGGTGTACATGCACCATGTGATGCACTCATGCTGTGCGTCCCCCCCCCCCCCCCCCCCTCTTTATTTAAGAGTTCTGTCTTTCAGTTGAGAGCAGAACGTATTGATTTCACATTCAAATTTCAAAAAGCTTTTACTCAAATCCCTCGCACTCAAATAGCCCCTGCTTGGGATTCGATTTCTTCAGTTTGTACTCAACCTATGCGCTTGCACTCAGACGATTTGTTGCTTTGGTAGATTCCTGGCACTTCCTCTGCACTCAGATTTCTCCTCCGCTCTTGGACATTTCTTGCGTCTGTCAAAGTTCACCAACCAATAGAATACCAAGTGCAGTGCTGGCAGCTTCTAATGACCCACAGGAAGTCTGTGGAATCTCTCCATCAGAAGTGATGAGTGTTTCCACCATCTCGTTGATTCCATGACATTAAGAGCTGAGGCCTTTCTCTGTATTATTGAGGCGTTCAGAATAAAGTGGGATGTATGTCAAACCCGTTAAAGGATTGGGTTTAAACTTAACCTGCCAGTTTCACACACACGCACTGGTTTTACATTGGTCAAGGCTTGGTTGTTGTTCCTGTTGCCATAGCACCAGGTGCACTTTGTCATATCAATAAAAAACAACATTTTAGGGGGTGGGGATGTTGGCGTCTCCACCAGACAGAGGAGTGTGTGTTACCTCTGGTCGGATGTCGATGTTGGGGTAAATGGTTTTGTTGTAGTTTTCGGACATGAGCTGGTCAAACACCAGGTTGAGCTCCTCTTGGAGTTGGCCCGAGTCCGCCCGCACGGATCGGAGTTTAGCGGCGCTGCGCGAAAACTGTTTCTCGGCGTCTGACGCGACCCCGAGCCTCCAACGATCCAAGCCGGCCGGGGCGAACCGCTCGCCGTCATCAGCCGCTGGCGGGGAGGCAGAGACACCGCTACGCCCGAAAGTCGGCGTTGACATCCCAGTTGTTGAAGCCATGTTTTCCACACCCGGAAGTAAATCACTTGTGTTGTGGTTCTCGCGCTGCATTTACAGCTCGACACCAAACTGGGAGGCTCACTACTGCCTCTAACGCTGAAACACAGGCACCATTCAAAAGGGGAGGAAAATATATTCTTCCTCTCTTGATTGACTGGCGGATCGCAAACAATGTAAGGTGCACACCACCCCCTACTGTAGAAGAGTGTGTTATATCATGTAATTTAACAGATTTTGTCAAATTCTATGGATCAGCCCTGTGTCTTCAAAACGTAACGAGTGACTCCTGATGTCTCTTATTCCTCCTCCTTCTGTGCCCAAATTCCCAACTAGATCCCACTCCTGTCCCACTTTCCAGACTTTATCCTGGAACCTTTGTTCTTTCTGCGTATTACAATGGAAGATTACATGTTCAGTGTTTTCTTTAACCTCACAATCATTACATCTGTCACTGTTCCTCTTCCCCATTATAAACAAGGTGTCATGTGGTCCTGTGTGATCAAATCTTAATGTTGTTATAAGAACTCCATCTCTTCTGTTCCTTTCTATGAAGCTCTTGGCTGTGACTGAGTTTAGTATCTTTTATCTCCTTCCTTCCTGGTCCTCCTCCCACCTTTCATGTTTTTACATCACCATATACCTTTACTGAAGCCCTAGCCCAAATTTGGATATTCACCTTTACAATAATCATGAAAGGGCCCATATTGTGTAAAATACATTTCTGGGCTTTTACTATCCGTAATTACTTGAAGGGGATCAGTAGGGAACTGGTTCCTACATTGGCCGACTGTCCTGAAACTTGAACAAACATGAGGATGGTGTAACTTATCATTTAAAATCCTGTTGTAACCGACAGTAAATATGTGGCTGGTCTTCTATAGATGTATCCAAACATAATAGAACTTCAGCTGTGTTTACCAGAGAGAGAGTCACTGGCCAGAATGAGACCAGTGATCAGCCAATCAGAGGAGGGGTTCAAGGGGCAGGTGAAACAGCCTGTACTGTCTGCAGCTCCAGAGAGAGGCAGAAGAGAGAGGACATGGAATTACACATTGCAGTGTTTTTTTGTTTTCTTTAAACCACTGATATATCATCTAAGGAGTACCAATACCTCTAATTAAATCCCACAAAGGTGTAAAATATGGGGCCTTTAAAGTGCATTAAATTAACAATCAAAAGTTTGTCTTTTTGAATGGACTAAACCATCTTTTTTCTTAAGACAGAGACATGGGCATTGTAAGATAGCTGTGGTATTGGTCCATACTATATACTAAAGTTTGAAGATTAATAAATAACGTGAGGCTGTTGCAGCTAGTTAAGGTGGACCCAATTCTGCATTTATATAAAAAGGTAGGGAGGTTACTTGGTTGATTTCATTTGTACTATATTGTACCAAATTTCCATTTAATTTCTTACTGGCTATCAGGCAAGTGTAAGGGATTAAGACTAAACTATTTCAATATAGGCATAAAATATACTATTGTTAATATTACTTTCCTCTGCTTAACCTCAAATAATTAATATTACCGGTTAACCATTACAAATATGTCACAAAAAAACAACACTGCTTTGTTGCCTCAATGTACGTACTATATTAAGGTCAGAATTGAGTGGGAATTATATACAGATAAAAGTAAATGCAGCTGAAGAAAATTCAAGGTACACAAAAGTAGTCGAACCAATTTACTGTCTCAAATGTTTTGTGCTCAACATGTTGAAAATATCACAACACCCAAGTGTACACTAAATTACAGTCCAGCGATACAAAGCGGCAACATTGCAAATACTCGGAGCAGAAGTGGAAACAGGAATGTTCAAACATGTACAAAAGCCTTCAATCTTAGCATACAGTATTCTTTATTAAGTGTGAGCAACAGTAACTGCATTCTTTTTCCTTCTTTAATTCAATCTGAGTTGACACTGAAAATTAAAAAGGCATAAACAAAAACTCTGTTGCTCATTTTAATGTCTTGAAAAATAAGTTATTATACAACATATTCAT
Source organism: Platichthys flesus (assembly GCF_949316205.1). Lineage (NCBI taxonomy): Eukaryota > Metazoa > Chordata > Actinopteri > Pleuronectiformes > Pleuronectidae > Platichthys > Platichthys flesus. The sequence continues at coordinate 11,586,512 of NC_084959.1, read as the reverse complement.
ATGAAATAATGTACAAGGTCTGTGCATACAAGCACAGCAGAAATTATATCCAAATATTATGATTCATGGTCAAGTCTGTCGGACGCGCAAATGCTGCCTGGATTCTGGCGTTCTTAGTTTAACTTTTTTTTTTGGAACAGCATGCCACCAGTTCAGGCAGGACTAAAGCACCATCCAGAACAGTGGTAACATCGTAGGTGGTAAACAATAACAGACGGCAGAAAGTAGGGAACCATGAGGTGGGCATGTCTGCAGAAAGTTGGTAGCGAATGTACAGCATGGCACAGAAGAATTAAAGGCTGAATTTAAAAGTAGTTGTCGGAGGGGGTGTTGGGATTTCAGCCCGACTTGAAGAGTAGAATAGCCACTTGGCCCAGGTAGAAGTAGATGAAATGCTTCGTCTCGTGTGTCACATAGCTACCAAAGTTCCTCCCGACGATGCAATGCCAGGTGGGGTTGTACTTCTTGTCAAACTCCTGCAAGGGAGGTAATGATAGGCACAACACAGATAGTACACCATTAAAAAACGGCTTTCAACCAATGTTTCATGTTGGTGATAATTAGGTTTGATCCAACATACCTTTTTGACATAAGCGGCAATATCCTTCTCAATGTTGTACTTCTCCATGGCCTGCATGGCACAGTCCACAGCATCCTGCTGCATTTCATCAGACATGTCTGCATTCTTTATCACTGCCTTCTTGTCAGACATGTTGGCTTCTTAACTGCACAAGAAAAAGCAAATTTTGAGACTATTCCATAAAGCTCACACACAAATTACAGCTCATACATCCAGTGACACTTGTCCTTTCACTCCCATGGCACCTGCATTGAAGTCTCAAGTTTATTTATGACATTCGACCCATATCTAAAAAGAATACGGTGAAGGGAAATTTGTATTTCTCGGGACTATTGGTCATGCAGCATTTCTACAAAGAAAAGTGCAATTAAGTGCCCGAGTTTCAAGATTTTTTGAATCTTGAATCTCAGGCTCTCTTCTAACAATGCTCAAGTAATTACAACCTATACAATAAAATAAGATAGAAACAGAAGGCAAGGCCTATAAATACAGGTTAAAAACAAAATATCAAGGAAATTCACTTTATGAGGAGTCTACTTAGTCTTACCTTGGTTTCATGATTTTAAAAAAAATTGGGGGCATAGTGAGAATGGCATCTTAAAACCGGATTAACAGTCATCTGGATAACTGAGTTAAAAACTGTGATCCCGCTCAAGATGTAGTTAATGTGCATGTAAGCTACTCACTAAGCAAACAATAAAAGAAGAGTGTTAACGAGACGAACAAGATAATGTAATTCAGCCACATCAGATGCTCATTAGTTGCAATTTGTATATCTGGTTACCTGCTTGCCTGAGAGTAGTGCAACGAATTAATGCTTCAATATATGAAATCAACTAGCTACCATCATTTATCAAGCTCGGAGGTTTGCAAACATTGCAAAGAAAGTGGGAGCAACACGCACGCGCACACGCACACAAAACACACACACACGCATGCATGCATTCATACACACATACATACACACCTTCTCAGGACAAATGCAAGAGGAGAGCAGCAGAGGCCTCGATGTTCACTCACCTCCTGCACAGCTTCTATCACACAAACAAACCGTGACTCCTCTCTGTCACACATATATTGATTCTTACCGTCTCTGTGCGGTTATAGTGATCAGACGTGTGCGTCACAGGCAGCTGCAGTTTGCACTTCCTTTATGGATGGAGCGCGTGCGCCCTCGCCCCGCCCTTCAAATCACAGCCGCTAATCTGATTGGCCGGAGCCTAGCCTCCACCCTGCTCGTGGGCGTTTTTTACTCGCGGAGAATACGCCCGCATCTTATATCCACCCAGAATGCACTGTTTTCGCACACACACGCAGACGCACCCACCCCCTCCTGTGTGTGCGTTATCGATCCAGGTGATCAGGTCTATCGATCGTGTTGATCCAGATGACTGAGAAGATGTGAAGAGCTGGATTACACCCCTGAATGGTGCAGTGTTAGAAGCGTTAACATTCTGAATCATTTGTTTTTAAACGTAGAGTCAGTGCAGCCCGGAAGGAAGCCAGGATCAGACATATTTACAGCTCACAGTTCCATGCCACTATGTTCAAGACTTTCCCACTCGAGATAAAGCCCTGAGCCGGCAGGAGGATGACTTTAAAGAAACCTCAGAATGGTTGATCACCCTGTGTCACAGAGGGCATGTCAGGCTCAGTTTGAGAAATGTGTAGATACAAACCTGAGAATTAACACTATAATGAAGCAACCTTGGTCTAACAGAAAAGCTTTTAGTTTAAAAAGAGGCATATTTGTAGATTCTGTGTTTTTCAAAGGGGGGGGGGAAGGCATGGATTTATTTCCAACAAGGTCATTTAAAGTATTTGTGGATAAATGAGTACACTTCCTGCTCACAAATCAACTTGATATGTAATATTGGTTAAACACATGGTTGCACTCATCCCATTAACAACTGCATACTATGTTTGGAGTATACCAGATATGCTGCATGCTTATGTTTACACTGGGGATCACAGAGAAACAGCATTTCAATCCCGTCTATGTCCTGTACATATGGCAGAATTGACAATAAAGTAGTGTGTGTCTAGAATTACATCACAACACACGGGCAGACTTTTAACAGACATCGTAGGAATATGACTTTGAAGGTGATAGGATTAGGTTTTGGAGCTGATAGGTTGTGGGAATGATACACAAACTGTATCAGGGTAGGGGCTTCACAGCAGCCATGGTGTTCATGGCCTCTGGTTGTAATGTCCCAAACAGAAAAGAAAGGAGGGCACTCTTTCTCTTTTAAGGATAAATGACAATCGTTGGTTGGAGTTTTTATTTCATTTTTGGTGAAAAGAATTGAAACCCTGACACAACAGCAATGGCATCCTGCTTCCAATAGCATTTGTGTACCAATGGGTGTTAAAACACAAACAGCAGCAACAGCCTGTAAAAAAGAACAATATCGAATGACTGAAACTAACAATGGCCCTGCAGCATGATTATCAAAACATTCTAACAACAACCTTCAGGCTAGTTGCATCAAATTATTTTTTCTTTTAAGCTTATCAGTAGTTTTGTGTCCTCACCCCGATCGCTTCAATGGGTTGTGTAATTTATGAATGTAAGACTACTAAAACAAGGAAACTAAGATTATATGAAACTATAAAGGGGAACTTTTATTGAAGCCTCTGGAGTGAAAGACTGACCGAAGAGAAAAAAAAAACACTAAGGTCACATTCCCTTGTTCCCTCCTTCCTCCACCGTTGATGGATTCCCACGCTGCTCATTTGCATGGATCCCTTCTTCTGGATTTGCTCCACAATACAGACAGACTTATCTGAAAAACAATCACTCATCGGGATGTCATGAGAGACTGTGTCTTTGAGGTCCAAGACAAGGAAAAACTCCTGTTTGGGATGTCTGAAGGCCAACTTGTTTGTTCCTCGCTGCAGGCTGAAGTCCAGAGGAGACTGTGAATTTAAGGTTGTTGTATCAACACTTCTATTCCATTCAGGGCCGGCCCTGGCAATGGTGGCGCCCTAGGCGAGATTTCAAATTGGCGCCCTCCAACTTACACATGCATCTGTCATGCAACCCCAATAACTTTTGGACTGTAAACAGATGCACACACTGGCAGACAAATTTGTTAGCTATAAAAAAACAATAAAAATATATATTAAAAAATATCAAAAGAGTCCTGTACTGATAGCATATCATGTCATGTCGAAACAAATAAACATTAATGATGTCAACAATCGGGGTGATTCTTACCCCTATATTGTTCTTTCTTCTCCTCCTCTACTGCTTTCTGAATTCTGCACCTGATCATTTAATCTTTTTTTGATTCATTCTTGACTCTAACCGCAGTCTATCACTGCAGCGTGTACGTCAGGGACACACCTGAGGCGGAAGCGCAAATTCTGTGTGTGCCAAAATGAGTAGGTTTTTATATGTTCTCTTTGTATGCATTATGCTGCTATGAGGAACTGTTGTGACATGAAATTAAGCTCTCTTCTTTTTTTTCTGTTCATGCTGAAATAAAGTGGATTCACTTGGTCTGACCTTTTTCGATCACATCTTTATAAAACACCTCATTAGCTTCACACTACAAACCCTATGGGGGGGGGGGGGGGTTGAGAGAAGATTCCAGATTCATTCACTAGACTGGCACTCAGTAGAGCTCAACAGAGTCGTATAGGTTCATCTCTGATCCATGAAGCCTCCTTCTACCAAGTTGTGTGGTTATTGGTCCAGTAGTTTATTACATAAACCTGTTGACTGACAAATCAGAGATGAAAACATAACCTCCTTAGCAGAGGTAATAAAGCCTCCACACATTTATCAAGGAAATGTCATCAACATTAATAATTATTAGAAACACAACAGAAAATTAAAAGAAGTTATTTGGAGAATATCTAAAGTTGACGGGGAATTTTCTGTTGGTCGACTTATCAATTCATTTATTAAAAGCTAATTTCCCCCTGCTACTTAGTCTATAGGGTTTTTATCTTGTGTTTTATTTACATTGTATATATTGGATTATTTATATATTGCACTGATTGCTGTTTGTACATCAAATTGCCCTTGAAGGATATTAAATATTTTCTTTTATGGACAACTTTAGTTAATCACAAACTGCACAAACCAAGCTAGAGCAGCAGAGGAACCCAACAGCCAGCATGGGGCAGCCTCAGGATATCACAGCAGACTGTGATTCTTGCAAGGCGTCCGAATACAAGGTTGAAAAGTACTGGGTTATTCTCTAACAATAGGTTTTTAAAGTATGTTAAATGATCCAGTATCTAAAAGCCAAAAATATAAAAGTAACTATTAAGTAAGGCTGTCAAATATATGTAGTAGAGTAGAAAATATTTTCTCTGAAGTGTTTATCAAAGCAGTATAAAATGACACGGACACAAACGGTAATTTGTCCATATTCTTAAAGTGCTCAGTTCCCAAAAGCAATCATCAGGTGGTGTGGCCTAGTCAGTAAAGTGTTTGTTCCCAGCTACAGGAACACGGGTTTGAATCCCATTTTTTCCAATCTCCAAGATGGCAAAATACTGAATTATCTAAATTGGCCTATTAATTCTAAATGTCTTACACTACATGTATTTAAATTAATTAAATATAAAAACCGGAAAAAAAAAAAAGGCACGCTCATTCCTGCGCATTGGGCTTCTGCGCAGGATGTGCGCAGTTCGCTCCTGCTCAGGTTGTGCGCAGTAGTCTTCTGCACAGGATATGCGTGCGCATTTTTTTTTAAAATTATTTTATTCATTTTTTTTATATTTATTTTAATTTAATTTCATATTTAATTTTCCGTCATCATCATCATTTCTCCGCGCTGGTTCAGGGGTAATTGATGCTGGTCTTCACAGGTGACTGACCTGCGCTACTCTAGCCGCCCGCCATCCCCTCACAGGAGATTATGTACTTGTGTGTGTGGCCGCGGTGCCTCCCAGTTCTTACCGGCACTACGCTGCCAGTGCGAACAGCCAAAGTATTTAACATGGGCGAGGAAAGGAGTTGGACCGCTTTTTGCAGCGCTTCTACCTCAGGTAAGTCCCCGAGGTTAGAGGATGATCTTGTGACGTTTTACATTGCATGTCTCACGTCATGATAAATCAGTCTACAGCCTCTGTCGCTTGTTCCAGGACATATTCAAAAAAAAAACTTGACTTTTCGGTTTGAACGAACTATTTCAAACAATTTCTATTTGTAATTTGGCTTTTAATGTTTGCGTGCGAGATGCATTTTATTAAAATAATATAAGTTCACTTTAATGGCAACTTACTCATTTCAATTGAGAAATCCCATGCCCAAAGGTAGAGGGGAAATCATCCCAGCAGAAAAACGGTCAATGTTTCTGAAGGAGTTACTACACTGCTCAAAAAAATTAGGGGAACACTTTGAATCAGATCTCATTGTGAAAAAAAAGTATGTTGGATATTTATACTGATATGGACAGTTTAATGTCTTAGGAACAAAAGGATGCCACATCTTTGATGGAAATAAAAGTTTTCAGCCTACAGGGGGCTAAATTTTATAGACACCCCGAAAATCATAGTGAAAAGGTGATGTGGCAGGCTTGTCCATTTTGCCAAAATAAAATTTCTGCCACTCAAAATGCTTCTCAATATCTTGTGTGGCCCCCACGTGCTTGTATGCATGCTTGACAACGTTGCGGCATGCTCCTAATGAGACAACGGATGGTGTCTTGTGGGATGTCCTCCCAGATCTGTCTAAGGGCATCAGTGAGCTCCTGTACAGTCTGAGGAGCAACCTGGCGGCGTCTGATGGACCGAAACATAATGTCCCAGAGGTGTTCTATCGGGTTTAGGTCAGGCGTTCGTGAGGGCCATTCAATTGCATCAATTTCTTCATCCTCCAGGTACTGCCTGCATACCCTTGCCACATGAGGCCGGGCATTATCGTGCATCAGGAGGAACCCAGGACCTAGTGCACCAGCGTAGGGTCTGACCATGGGTTCAAGGATTTTATCCCGATACCTAATGGCAGTAAGACTGCCGTTCTCTAGCCTGTAGAGGTCTGTGCGTCCCTCCATGGATATGCCTCCCCAGACGTTCACTGACCCACCACCAAACCCGTCATGCTGAACAATGTTGCAGGCAGCATAGCGTTCTCCTTGGCTTCTCCAGACCCTTTCACGTCTATCACAGGTGCTCAGGGTGAACCTGCTCTCATCTGTGAAAAGCAAAGGGCGCCAGTGGCGGACTTGCCAAATCTGGTGTTCTATAGCAAATGCCAATCGAGCTCCACGGTGCTGGGCAGTGAGCACAGGGCACACTACAGGACGTCGTGCCCTGAGGCCACCCTCATGAAGTCTGTTTCTAACTGTTTGGGCAGAGACATTCACACCAGTGGCCTGCTTGAGGTCATTCTGTAGGGCTCGGACAGTGCTCAACCTGTTCCTCCTTGCACAAAGCAGCAGATATCGGTCCTGCTGATGGGTTGAGGACCTTCTACAGCCCTGTCCAGCTCTCCTAGAGTAACTGCCTGTCTCCTGGAATCTCCTCCATGTTCTGGAGATTATGCTGGGAGACACATCAAATCTCCTTGCAACGGCACGCAAAGATGTGCCATCCTGGAGGAGTTGGACAATCTGTTTAACTTCTGTAGGGTTAAGAAATTGCCTCATGCTCCCAGTAGAGATAATGACTCTAGCTAAAGCCAACACTAATGGAAAACCAGTCGAAGTGATCAAGAGGGAGAAACTTGAAATGGCCTACACATGCAAAACCACTCCTGTTTTGGGGGTCGTCTCATTGTTGCCCCTCTAGTGCACCTGTTGTTAATTCCATCAACACCAATGCAGCTGAAACTGATTAACAACCCCCTCTGCTACTTAACTGACCAGATAATTATCAAAAAAGTGCAATTGAATTCATGCCATACCCTGATAAAAGTGTTCCTTTAATTTTTTGAGCAGTGTATTAAACAATTACTTAAATCTTGTTGGACGTAATAATGAGAACAGTGTGAACACCTTCAGTCTGCATCATGAGTTTTGTAAAGATATTTAATACTAAAAGCAAAATACATTTCCTAAATGACCTAAATACTGACACATTATTGCAAAATGTAAAAACACAATTGCATGTCATGCATACAGATTTTGTAGGCGTTTGTGTAAAGCCCTTTGAGGCATCCAAAATACTTAACAAGAAAAACACTAACATTTACTTGTGTTATCGAAACTTTTATTAAAAGAGAATAAAGCTTTGAGATACTGAAGATCATACCTAAGAAAATAAACCAGAAATCATCCTTCTCTGGAAAGACTGACTTAAGAAAAAGATACAAACCACGTTAAGGTCACAATCCCTTGTCGCCTCCCTCTTCCCTCCCTCCACCGATGTTAATGGTTGCCCACTAGTTACCACTTCTTACGCGTCTTGATCCATCCTGCACTTCCCAGCCCGCTTCTTGGTTTTGATCCAAGCTTTGCTCTTATTAATTCACTTTTTAAAAATCCGAAAAAATAATTCGCTCGTCATGTCGCCGTCGGTAATTGTGTCTTTGGGGTCCCAAAGGAAATTGGAAAAAAATTATTTGGATAATTTGAAAGCCAATTTACTTCGAATAGCCGACTATGATTCCGGTTTGTGGGTTTATGTGGCCAGGGCCAGGGGTCGGGATCCTCTCCCTGCAAAATGCTCCCATGCTCCTGCTCCATGTATCCATCCCGAAGCCTAATCCTAATCCTGATCTGATCCTGAATCCTGATCCAGCTCCGGAATGGGGAGACATGAGCCCAGTCCAAACCTTCAGAATACCAGCAGAACCAAAGAGAAGGAGGCAAGTTAGAATCACACCTTCACAAATTACTTAAAAATGTCAATGAATACATCTATGAGGGAGTTTACGTTGAGAAAAACAAGGGACACTTCCATGATCAATCCCAAAAACTAAGGTATACTTAAGATAGTAAAAGATGAGCAAAAGCAAAGAACACAAGCTTTGGGTTTTGAAATACAAAGTGGTGAGCAGAATGTGCCAATATTCAAAACATTCAATAATGCGCTCTACTGTCAAGTGTATGTTAAAAAAAAGAAGCTGGACAGCCTTATAATGCAGATTTCATAGATGACAGGGCACAGCCATCATACCATTGGTGCCATATTTGACTCCTCCTCCTCCTGTTTATCCTAATATGAACTGTTTCCTCTGTTCCCATCCTATCCTGTTCCTCTGATCTCTACAGAGAGACACACAAGAAGGTCAAAGGACAATAGTAAATGCTTGAAGAAGTAAATTCTTAAGAAACTAAACATGAAGCATACAACGAGCACAATCAGCACAGGAGAAGTGGAAAGGAGGGGCAGAGATGGCTAGCAGAGACATAGTTTTGAGAATTTAAAAAAGGGAAGCATGGCATAGTGAATAATGCCATGTACACAGACCAGATGGGTTGTGTACTTGTGGTCAGCAAAAAAATGTAAAAAATAAAATAAACTGCGAAAAAGAAAGTTGGGAATAGCGAGCACACAACACAACAGCATGAAGGGGTCACAAACAAGATGATACGTGGTCAGTATACATGATCTGTAATTTGATGTGAAGATTTCCTCTCCAGCTCCGAGGTACACCAGTACTTTGGTTATGGTCAGGTGAGTCTAGGTGCGAGAGCGAGAGCGGGAGCGGGAACGACGGGGAGAGTAACGTGGAGATGCCCTGTTGCGACGGGGGGAGTAGCCGCGGGAGCCGCTCTTGCTCCGGCTTCGACTGCGGCTACGAGAGCGCGAGCGCCCGTAGCTGGGACTGCGAGGACCGTCCTCCTTCACCCCAATGTAGGCCGTCTCTCCCTGAACACCAAACACACATTAGGGAATGTTAATTTTCACGTGCAAGTTACAACATGAGAAAGAAATACCTGCAGCCACAAACGGAATACATTTTTGTTTTTCACATTTACCGTTTCTGGACGTCACATCTATTTATTCTTAAGTCTAAAGTTCCTTTGGCCATAATATTCTGATAAAAATCAGCAAATCACGACTTTGATTACACCAAAAGAACATTGTTGTCGCCATCACTCGACAAATGACACACAGGCAGAATTATGATGCAGAGCAACATCATTCAAACTTGACATTGGCCTTTACTTACTGCCCAGTTGTTGTCACTCCACACTCCTGCCTTCTTCATTTGAGAAAATATTAAAACTTCCAGTTCGGCGTTCCATGGCCATTCCTTATCAAGATAGCTTAAGGCTGTAACACTTTACGTACCTCATGAGAACGAAACTTGGTGTTATCCAAATTACGGAGAGCGTAGACCATGTCTTCTTTCCGCACAAACTCCACTACGCCGGTGCCATCACGGTAAACATCAGCATAACATACGTCACCTGCCTCTCGCATGTGATCCTTCAGGTCCTGCCAGCTTCCACTGGGGGGAAGACCTGACATGAAGAAATGAGGTATAAATTCGTAAATTCACCTCTTACACTTTGGTTTCAAGAACAATCTGCAATGAGAGGAAGACAACACTCACCTGACACAATAACCCTGTGCTCAGAGCGTCGGGACGGGGGACCGTACCTTCCCCTCGGGGGTCCCATGCCTCCACTACCACCACCACCACCTCCCCCACCACCACCGCCTCCCCTTCCTCCTTCTCCGCCGCCCCCACCACCGCCTCCCCTTCCTCCTCTTGGAAACTCAACACGCAGGCGGTATCCATCGTAGTCATAACCATCACGCCCATGGACCGCATCCTCAGCATCCCTGTGGAAATAGACAGTTACAGATCAGCAAACTTGAATGAGCTAAGTAAACACAGAGCCAAGATATATTACTCAAGCCAACTGGCTTATGAAACCCAGGAGAAACGAAACTTATCCCATTCATTTTATACTTATTACAAGAATTAACCTGTTGAAAATATAAATTGTTTAAGAGTATAATATGACACCAAAAATTACAAAAAGATTGTGAAGCTGTTCTGAGCTAAAAAGGTGTCTCGAGCGTGGCAAAATATTGGTAATTTCTAGCTTGGAAGCCAGTGCAGCCGCCAGATATCTCACAATTAAGGGTCTTTAGCAGTGCAAATGGGCTTATTATATTATAGTTTTTAGAAAAGCTTCATATGAAGATAAAACCATTACTTGATATAATTAAATTGTTTAGGGTATTAGACCCTGGGAAAGGGCTTTACTCGATTTCAGTGACTTTGCCGTTTGAAATACGATCGTCTTTGTATGAGGGAAGGGTGTAAAAACATCCATCACTGAATCTTGGCACCAGAATCAAGGCACGTTACACAAGAGTTGTTTATTTCGCATTAAAAATGCAGGTAAGGGGGTGAAATATAACAAATAAACAAAGTCGTAATGCACAGTAGTGCAACAATGTTATTAGTGATTCAATTATTCAATTTGTTATTTAGAGGATTGCTTATAGTTAAACTGAATATTACTGAACATAAATTACTGAATATTTTATATAGCAATTATTATTTGGGTCTTATGAGCGATAGAATACAGTGAAACTTAATTAATTCTGTGTAAACCAGGGAAAGTGGTTGATTTTTACATTTGAGAAGCTACAGCATGTTTATAAAAGATTAGCCAACCACCAGTGTAATTGATTCAATTACTTCCCGCCATTAAACCGACCATCCGGTTGAATAAACGTCTTTATAAAAAAAGGAACACCATTCATTTAAATAGGATGCATTGGCTACCAGATGAACCGTTTCTATTTATGAGTGTGTGGCTGCAGCTTTAGAAAAACGGCTTTGGGGGAAACTACACGGGAGATAGCGCCGAGACATGGCGGAGCACCGCAGGCTCACCTCGGGTCCTCGAACTGCACGAAGGCGAACGGTGGTCCTCCTCTCCGGTTCTTCAGATCGATATCACGGATCGCCCCATATTTGTAGAACAGGTCTTCGACGTCTTTTGAGCGGATGTCTGGCGGGAGATTCCCAACGTAGATACGGCAGTCGTTACTCCCCGCGGGTCCACGGATGACGCCGGACATGATCGCAACAAACTCGCTAATGTACGGAAGTTAGCAAGTCGGCTAACAGCACTTCTCCTCGCGAAAAGACGACAAAATGGCGCTTAGGTCGCAAAGAGACTCGTAGGAATGCACGTTGATTATTTAGTTACGACTGCGTCTTACTGGAAGCTGCGGATCTTCCAGGGAAAACGACAAAGCATTCAGATAACAAAGGCTCAAAGTTGCGAGTTGTGGTTCAGCGCCTTCCGCCTACTACACGTGTTCTTCTTTGTGCTGGATGGCGTGCAGGAACTAGATTTAAAGATGCGCACAGCGCCACCAGCTGGAGCGCTCGGTGAAATCCTCCGGCAGAGGTGCACAGCAGGTTCATCACTAGAGGGGATTGTTAGAGACAGCCAAGTCAAACCTCGACATCCAGTTGGGTTCTGTTCCAGAGCTCTCGACTACATCACGTTATCTTTATCTGGATATACAAATGGAAAATCAAACACCCCTATTCTATACAACAAAGCAAAGTTCATCGGTCTATAAACATTTATGAAGAACATGATTATCACATATAGAGGTGGTAAAAAATGTGATTTGATCAAAAGCATGAGATATGCAATTAAATTGCGTTTAAATAGATTCACATTACAACACAACCAATACCTTTTTCATATAGAAACTTCAATGTATACATAATGGATTAACAAACACAGAAAGTCCTTTATTTTGCCAAGTAAAAAACACAAGTTTACCAATCAGCTTTGAAAAAAGTCCATCCCACTTTTATTTGATATATATATCAAATGTAGTATTCTCATTTCAAGGTATTTGGAGAGACCGGTCAGGTATAAAAATAATACAAAAACGAATATCACCTTGGTCTTTATTTGTTAATAACTTATAAAGTGGAATTCAAATATAAAACGTTTGCAAATTTACAACAATTCAAGCTTTCAATAGTACAGTGTCTGACAGCCAAAGCATTCTTTCAATAAAAGCTTATGATAAACACAATCCCTCACATCCCTCACATGAAACAATAAATATTATACACGACTGTAAACCAAACAGTTCAAGGCTGTAAACAAGCCATTCTTCATGCTTCCTTTGTACCTAAATGTCAAGGCCACTCACAAAACAGCTAATTATGTGTTTCTCAGTCCTTTTTGGCTTGTTTTTCTCTGCGTCTCTGTCGAGCATCAGACAATATTTTGAGCAGCGACAGCAGGATGGGCACACACATGGGCAGGAAGAGTGGTATGTAGATCGCAAACTTCTGGTCATCAGGGAAGTAGAGGAGGTGGAGGAGCGATGGGTCGAAGAACGCCCTCTCTGATGCCAAGATGGCCTCTTTACTGTACTGCAGAGCGAAGCCCAGGTTTCCAGACTCCAGCTCAGCCACAGCCAGCTGCAGAGACGTGACAGCGCTGGAGACCTAAAGACAGATACAAAAATAAAAAAACAATGATACAACAGATGCAACAAAGAGAAGCAATTATTTCTTCTTTTATTATATATTTAAATACCAATTATCGCAGAGCAGTTAGTACACTAATCATGTTTCTGCCAGAGAGCCACTCACAAGATCGGCATCTATTCCGCACAGGTACATACATTATACAATCAGGTCTGTTTTAGTTAATCTTAGCTTTTTCATGGGGGGAGCTGTACGCATATTTCATGCTCAGTTTTGAGTTTATACAACAGTTCTGAGGCCCCAGACCTTTTTTTGATCAATGAACAAGGATGAGCTGTAAGCATTGATTCAGAGGAACAAGGACAGTCAGTTTCTACTTTAGACTGAGATCCCCCGGAACGAAGCTGTACATCGCCTGATATGAACATCCACAATTGATTTTTAAATACTATACTATATTTCCAGAAAGACTATATTTGAAGCTCATCTCACACTGAAATGCTCATATATTGCCAACCCAGAAATGTAGCTGCGTGTGGATCTTACCAGTTCAGCAATGTTATCATTGATCACGATGTTGCCTATCTGGTCCAGCAGCTGTGCCAGTGAGGTGATGGTAGTCGTTGCTGTGGCGATATTTTCCACACTCCGACTCCACATGAGGCGATCCAGCTCCCAATCGGCGAGTCCGGCACTGCCACACGGTGCCACCAGGAAGCCTGGGGGAGGGGCGGACAACTGCACGCCAAGCAGCAGTCTGACAGGATGCAGGACAGCTAAGTTACCTCATGTCTTCAGGAAAAGTATAAAAGAACAACTGAGTCCTGGTGGTGTCCACTTACCGAAGCTGAGCAAGGAAGACTCCCATAACTTTAGCCATGTTGATGTTGATATCAACAGGGAACACAGCCTCCGGTCCATAGAAATCATTTACATTGTAAACCTGTAAAAACATTGATACGACCATTTTTGTTGAGTGAAACGCAAAACGACATATAATAGAGTGCAAAATCTAGTTTCTCTATTACAAGAGGATCTCACCATGATTCCACCCCACCGAGGAGAGTGAAAAGCATTAGACTTGACTTGTTGCTTCTTGCGGTCATGGATGTGAAGAGGTGAATGGTGGGCATCCGGGACGTACAGGAGGAAATTCAACACGGGGTTGGAAGATGCAGCATTCGAGCCTGGAAATCAAATGTAAAAAAAAAAAAAATGTTATAAATAAATACACCAGAAAATAAACATCAAGTTTCCTCTTTGTTGCAAAACATTCATTTTGACTTTTCTCTTTTACCAAGTCTGGCCTCCACCGGGTTGATGACGTGTGCCAGGCTGTCAGCGTTGATCGTGTAGGAGCCGAGACTACTGTCAAAGCGAGGGTTGACGCCCAGCACGGCATAATATAAGGCCTTTAGGGAGAATACA